>NC_044357.1:15214203-16583215 GCF_007364275.1 Archocentrus centrarchus | reverse complement strand
ATCTTGTGAATGTATGAACTCGAGAAAGGTGTTACCAGGGATGTTCAAATTCACAACATAGATGCATCTACTAGAAATCTTGGATGAGTTCAAATCTCAGCGACCTTGACCTCAAGTTAAAGGTCAAGGGAAAATTATGGGCATGGACAAAAGGACCTATATGTTATCTTGTGTTGTCGCATGAAATTGTTCAAAATGTCTTTGTATGCTGAAGTATTAAGAGTTTGTTTCACTGGAACTAAATGACTGGCCAAACTCCTGAAAGTCAGTCCCACACCATAATGCTCCCTTCACCAAACTTTACACTTGGCACAATGGAGTCAGAAAAGTTCCATTATCCTGGCAACCAAACCCAGACTCATCCATCAGATTAGGAGAAGCGTGATTCATCGCTGATTCAGCAACGTGCTTCACACCACTGCATCCGGCACTTTGAATTACGCTTGGTGATGTAAGGCCTGCTCATTCTGAGCATTCATCATGACAAACAAACAAACAAACAAAAATAAATAAATAAATAAAAATACTGGAAGTAATAGAGGAAAGTTACCAGGACATGGGAAATATGCACAAATTTAATTTACAGGTCTAAAGACCAGTAGGTGACCCTCTGGCAACCAGTGGTCACTGGGGAATAATGTATATTCCCTGACCCACTGGTGAGTGGTTGCTGGCAGTCGCTTGGTGAAATTGGTCACACAGAGATATATACGGTACAGCCTAAAACCTCCTTGCAATTGCTTTGTTGGCTAGCCGATTACTGCAGTTGCCCATAGTTTGTCTGGAAGATGCCAACTTGTCCGCAAACACTCACCAACCACTCACTGAGCAGTAATGAAACTGTGAAAAGTGCAATGCGAAATGTTCACCTTCAAAGAAGAAGTTGCACCTTTTAAACAAAGTGTTGAGTGGTTGCAGCAGTAAGGCTTTACTTTAAATCCAAATTGTTCCTGTTTCCAGTTTGCGTTGCACTCTTTCAAATTTCACTACTGTTTGACAAGTAGTTGGTGAGTGTTTGCAGGATAGCAAACCAGAATAATGTTTAAGTCATCAGGATAAGATCTTAAATTATTATTACAACTATGAGATATAATCTTTCATATGGAATTTTAAGCTTCTTAAGGAATTTTAGGCTTCCTTAACAATATTTTCACTCATATTTGAACTCATCTCTCTGTATCTAAGACAATTTTCTCTTCACACAGATCACCCACACCCAAATTCATGGATAGGCTCTATTATAATACATCCCAAATGAGCATTGCATTGTCCACAATAACTCCTACAACTACAGTACAACACCCTGAATGCAAAAATGTTTATCAATTATTGATGCAAGTTACTGCTTTAGTATTAAAAATGTGAAGTTTTCAGATATTTTTGAAAAGTTTGATAGTTTGATCAAATCCAGGTTTACACTGCCGGACTCCAACTGAATTAGTTACCATCAGTAATAAATTGTCCTTCTAGCCCAGGAAGCATGCACCTTGCACTCACCTATGTCCATATATATATATATATATATATATATATATATATATATATATATATATATATGACACACACACACGTATGAGAGATGCCTCTATCATCCTGTAAGTCACTCATTTTTTATTTTACTTTCATCCATTTATGTCAGTATCACAAAGCACACATGCCACCCGGAACAAATTAATCAATAAAATTCTATTTTTATTGCACCTTTTAAACGGGTTCAAAGTGCTTTACTGATGAATGATCATAGGACAGAAGACGGGCAGACCAAGAATGAAATAAAAAATAGATTAAAAATAGATTGAATAGATAAAGATGGAAATGAAAAAGAATAAAAACAGGATTAAAAGCCTCAGTGATAACAATGATAAATATAGAAAAGGGTTTGATAAAATCTAGACTCAAAACTGGTTAAAAGAGACTGAAATAAATTACAACATTTAATGCAATAAGATGTTAGCGTCATAATTCTGGGACTGTGAAGTTCTCTGCAGTCATTTCCCTCTTTTGGCATTTGAGGCCACTAACCTGTGAAATTGCTTGGTAGATCCTTAAGAATAACTATAATGTAGTTATACTATTAGGGACCCAGATTTCACATCATCATCATCACAGAGTTGGTGAGTGTAATAAACAGGATAGAGAGAGAATGAGGAAAGAGGGCGATGCTGACTGAAAAGGAGAGAGACTGATATTTTTGGAAGAGGGGAGACTCATGCAGAGCCTTTTAATTTAGTGACTTTCATCTCCAGCCTAAATGACATGGTGTGTGTGTGTGTGTGTGTGTGTGTGTGTGTGTGTGTAAGAGATATATATCTGAGTATATTTTTTGGTAATACACAGTCTGAGTTTGTGCCTCTCCCTGTGAAATATTTTCCAGCATTTGTGTGTGCGTCTCAGTGTTTGAGCTACATTATACATGTGTGCATCTACAAATGCATATGAATCACCTTCTGCTATATGAGCTTTCAATTTGCAGGGTAATCAGCTTATGTCTACGGAGGGTAGTGGGACACAGGAGGTGAATATTAGGTGCGTGTGCGCCTGTGTGTTTGCATGCACATGTACTTTTTAGCATCACTTTTGATGTCAGCTCATGTCTCTGTGGAGCAGCGAAACCACAGGAGGTAAAAGCCTGCTGAGAGGCTGAAGGCGGGGGACAGCAAAAGAGTGTTAGAGGTTTCTTCATCTTTTTCTCTCCCTCTCTCTGCATTTTGCCATCACGCTCTACTTTCCTCTGTGCCTCTCCTGATCTGAATCATCACTCTGTGTTTTTGCCTGGAAAGGTCTTAAGAAATATGGGGAAATTAAAAGTCAGACAGGTGAAATGTAATAAGAATTTGTGTCTTTATGTGTGTGTGTGTGTGTGTGTGTGTGTGTGTGTGTGTGTGTGTGTGTGTGTGTGTGTGTGTGTGTGTGTGTGTGTGTGTGTGTGTGCGTATGTTTATAATACCTTGTGGGGACAATTTTCCTGACATATACTACGTTGTGGGGACCAATTGCTCCTTGTGGGGACTGGAACCTTGTCCCCACAAGGGGAAACCCTGTTTTTGGGTCAGGGGTCAGAGTTAGGGCTAAGGTATGAATTGAGTTTAGGTTAGGGTTAGGGTTAGGTATGTGATGGTTAGGGTTAGGAAAAGGGTAAAGGTAAGGTTTAGGCTGTAGAAATGAATAGAAGTCAATGGAAATTCCCCACAAAGATAGCAAAACACACTTGTGTGTGTGTGTGTGTGTGTGTGTGTGTGTGTGTGTGTGTGTGTGTGTGTGCGCGTGCGTGCCTGTATCAGCTTAAGTTAATATACACTGAGCATGCACCCAGACACACACCTCCCTGCACATAAGCCTGGTTTGCTCTTACTCATTTGTCAAATGGAGCTACAAATTATGCCATGGAATTAACCAAGTCACAAAAATGAATTCAACTTAATCAGCCTTCTGTCCATCCAACAAATTTCAAAGCCTTAATCAGGTTTTCTTAATTTGTTGCCACAAGCACGATGGGTTCCTTCTGGTCCCAATTCCTTTATCTCCTTCCCCCACTATGGAGACTTAAAAGTCCACAGCCCAGTAATCCAGAAACTTCCAATAACCTGTGGCTTATATGGAACTATCAAGAATGAGGAGGTGGAATGAAAAGGTTCAGGGAATGGACCTGATTTTCCATTCAAAATCATCTTCTCTCAACCTTTGTCTGCATGACTGCTATTTTAGAATCTTTTTTAATTTATCAAAACTTTGGCCCTTCAACTTGATTTTTATTTTCAGGTAGCGGACAAGGTCAAAGAAAGGGAAATCTGAGCTATGTAGCAAGCAAAGATTGTGCCGGTGTCAGCAAAAAAAAAAAAAAAATTCCTGTATTTTTAGTGTTTTTTTCGTGCACGCAGTGGCAGGTTGGAATGCATCACAACTCTAGTGGTTTCTGCTGAATGTTCTCCCTCAGGATGCTACAGGAGAATGCATTGACAGTTTCTCCCTGTAGCCAGCAATTCACCGTGCACAACAGATGAGCATGGTCCTGGTCTCACTCCTCACTTGACACGCTGCCTTCTGGCTTGGAGTCTGTGGACTTCAACAGAAAATTGCTGAAAATTGCTCGGTCGTAGCCACAGATCCAGCTGTCATCACCAGAGATGATCCACCACGTGAAATCTGGGCCAGTTTGATACAGAAGTTGATGTTTGCTCTATGCACAAACTTGTAAGGCAATTTTGTAGTGCGGGTGGTCAGAGCACGGCATACGGAGGCTACGTTCGCTAGTACACAAGTATTTTTCTAAAAAAAAACAGATTTTCTCATTTTTTTGTTTTCTCCACATGAAGACACAAAGAACAATGTCAAGAGCTGTCAAGCTGTGAACAAGCAGTAATATAACCCTAACTGTATAGAAGTTTGTGCCTTGTCAACAAAAATATAATGTTAATAATTTAAATAAATGATCTGCTACCATGTTAATTTACTTATTAATAAAGGAATTTCTGTTTAAGTACATGGGATGATAATTTTGTTTTGGTATCAAGAATCATGTAATTCTACTGGTACTGTTACTGACTGCTAAATGTCTGATAGCATGACATCCCTATGCCGGACATGTCCTAGAAGGTTACCTGTAACAGGAGATGAGCCAAATTTAAATCAGGTAAAGTTTTTTATTATTCTCTGAACCTTTTCTTCACACCTCAGAGGTGATCAGTTCTGCTTTGTTTTCCTACTACATTGCATAAATCAGGAAGGACTGGATTGGAAGTAATTTAAAAGGGGTGTAAATCACAAAATATATACAGCCCTGGGTTTAATTTTGCAGGCTGTTCAGGAGCTTGTATCTGCTCTGCGCAGAACCCACTTTTCAACATCAGCTCTCAGTTAATATAAATGTAATGTTTGAGAGGGTAACGCCACTGATGATAAAGACATTAACAGAGCTTTAGGGTTTTTTTTCTTAAACATTTCCATTTATCATTGACGACTTCATTATTATGTGCTAAGTTGATATGACTGCCAACCAAAGAAAAGGAACATCCTCAAACCTTTAATTTTCCACTCCTCAATTCACACCCATGTATCACTGGCATTAAGGGGATAGTATCTCTCTCTCTCTTTCTCTCTCTCACACACACACACACACTCTCTTACTCACGCACCTCTGTGCTGCCTTACAAGTCTGCAACAGAAGCGGCTTTTAAAAAGCTTTTGTAATGAGGAACATTTTTTGGTGGATGAGGAAAGGAGACATCTCTGTCAGAGATGGAAATGTGTCTATGTGATCACTGATCCCTCTGAGTGTAGTAGCCCGGAGAAATGCTGAAACATAAGGAACTCGTCATTCTCATGGAGAACAGGCTGCTTGACTCTGACTAAAGTTAGAACTGTGGAAGATGAAGCCACAGGGAGTTGTCAGAAATATTTCTGTAATAGGAGAGTCACTGTATTTTTGCTTGTTATGCTCTCTTTTGCTCACTCTCCCTTATATTGTGTCCATTTTTTTTTCTCATGACGATGATGTCTCATCGTCTCCCTTCTTTATTACCTCCTCCCTCCCTTCATCGTGTTCACTATCTTATTTTTTGCTTGAAGACTGGACAGTGTGTACTTCTGAAATAAAATAGTAGCACTTTGCAAAATGAATAAATAAACAGAACATTTAAAAGTGTATTTTTATGTTGTTCATCCAAAGTTTAGTCTACAAGCATACATTTTACATTTGCAGACAACAGCAGCGTCTTTCACTGACTCCCATTGCACATTGGCAAACATGCTGCTAGCCAGCCTTGCTCACCTGAATTACAACTTTGTTTATAGAGGGTAAGTATTAACTTTCAAGCGCCTGTGATAAGCTGTCAGGTTTGGCAGGAATTCACAGAGCAGCCTCGGTGTTCAGACGAGTGGACAAACAGTCTTTCTGTCTTCCTAATTCACAGGGCTCAGAGCAACTCGGGCTCTTTGATTATTTGGTGTAGCAATTACAGAATTTAAAAGCAAGGCTGAATCAGACTGGGATATACTTGAAATGGACAGTAGACAAAGCTGTTGAAATCTCTAAATCTGAGATAATATCATATGCCTGCAGCCCATTATCACTAGAAAAGTGTGGCTGCAAAGGACTTGCCAGAACAAACTGCCCTGGGAGCTCCCAGAATGTAGAGACAACAACAAGAATAATGAATGAACTTTTAAAATTATCAGGATAACCCACTGTTCTACATCCATTCAGGCAAAACAGGAAAAACACAAGGGGGAATTGCTTCAGTCAGAGGAATGAGTCACCAGGGATCAATAAGAAGTCCTTAATCATAAAGAATTTGAGCATGAACTGAAACAAATGTCAAACAGATGGCTTGTTTGACAGGAAACTTGGCTTTTAAGGTGACAAATTCAACAAAAGAAGAAATGGGAGTGACAGAGGAGTTTTGTTTTGTGTTTTCTTGGGATTGTTCGTGGTGACAGAAGCTCAGTCTCTGAACTTATTTGTGACCTAAATGTTTACTGTGATTGTCACACTGTGAGTTTGGCAGGCCCATAACTGGATCAGCTTGTCTAAGCTGTTTGTACATACCAAGGATTTTGTTGTAGAACTAGATTTTTGCAGCATAAAAGAGAGAGGAGGCTAAGAGGCGCAAGTAACACGCAGATTCTGGAAAAGAACAGTTGTAATCCTGATGATTTAAGCCTTGTTTGTCTTGCAGCACCCCAGATTACTGGTACTAGCAACAAGCCCAGTCTGGACAGGCATTTTCTTGAGCAGCCACTTTGTCATAACTATATTAAAAGAAAAACTAGGGTATCAGTATAAAGCTCAAACAAACCAACTTATGCTTTGGCTCACATGGAATTAAAATCTTTATTTTTTTTCTGTAATGCCAGTAAAATAAGTTGCCTTGCTTTGCACCCTGTCATCTGCATCTCTTGCCTGCGTGGACATTTTCAGTTGACCATTGATAAAAATCTATATATGTGTGATATAGAAGCAGTTTTAATTTTATGCCTCATAGGACGAGTTGAGCCTATCTTCTTAAATCTGTGCCAGAGATTTTTTTTTATAAGTGGATTAAAACACCATCCAAACAGAAAAACAGTGCAGCATCCCTAGAGTAAAGGAGAATTAATTTGTAAGCTAGTTTATCCAGGATTTAATGAAAAGTCGCAGCTCCGCTGAAGTTCAGTTCACTCTAAACGTGTTCACCTTCAACTTTCCCTCCATAGTTTATATTCACCCACATTTGCCTTTTTTATGAGTTCAGTTGCCTCTTACATATAAATTGCAGCACAAATGAGCAATGCAGGTGGTCTGACAGATGGTCAATTTTTTTTGTTTTGCTTTGGTGCAGGTACATGTAAGAGTTGTGTTACCCAGAGCTCGTCTCACACGACGAATGCCAATGTGTGCCTATCTGCATTTTTCAAATTGCCTTTCAATCTTTCGGCCTGTTTTTCTTGATCATTTAATTTCTGTGTTGCAAACATTGAGAATTCTTGATAGGACTGGGCAGTATATTCTTATTGCTTCCACAGGAACTAAGAGCGTAAGTAGCAGCCACGTGCTGCCGATCAAATGCACTTAACTGATCATGAACAAAGTGTGAGCACCTCTATGAAAGCAGAAGTTTTGGCAGTTTGCTGATCTGGAGCGTTCGTGTGTTAACACAATGCCACAATCTTCCCAAGAGTGGATGTCCCAGCAAATATAGCCCAAGGTCGTGCAATCTTCAGAGAAACTGCAAAACACCCAAGAGCTACTTCTCAGACTCCACAGGCCTCAGTTAACATTTTCATCACTCAACAAGTATGGCTCGTTTGGAAGGGTTGTCAGCAGAAAGCCTCCTCTCTCGATAAAAAACATGTCAGCGGGGTTTTGGTTTGCAAACTTGCTTCTAGACAGAGCACAAGACTTATGAAACAAAGACAAGACCAAAGTGGAGATGTTTGGCCATAATGCTCAGCACCACACTGGGTGAAAGTCAAACACAGCCTATCATCAAAAACACTTCATACTAACTGTCAGACATGGTAGTGGAGGGCTGATGATTTGTGCTGGTTTTACAGCCACAGGGACACCTTGCAGTCATTGAGTCAATCATGAACTCCTCTGTATACCAAAGGAGTCTAAAATCAAATGTGAGGGCCACCATGCAGCAGGACAGTGATCTGAAGCACAGCAGCAAATATAGATCAGAATGGCTGAAAAAGAAAAGAATGCAGGTGTTGCAATAGCTCAGTCAGTCCAGACCTGTGGCAGGACCTTGAGAGAGCTGTGCATAAACGAATGCCTGTAAACCTTGTGAGGAATACTGGGCCACAATTCCTCCATAACAATGTGAGAGCAAAAGTGTGTAGCGATAACGCACAAAATATTTTCCTACATTTATCCGTGATACTAGCCTAAAGCAAGTTGTAGTGGTAGGATGAGGTGGCATTTACTCTTCTTATGCTCTCTGTCAGTATCACACACTGATTAAATTTCCTAGAGCAGCCTGCAATGGCAATATGGCTTCTCGTATTTAGACAAAGTGCTCTTGTAAGGACAAAGAGGGTAAGTGCATCATGTAGAAGCAGAGATGAAGGAGAGGGCAAAGGCTGATGGATGGAAAGAAAAGAAAACAGATGATGGGGATGATGAGAGAATGGAGGAGAAGAAGAAAATGGGTGAAAAGGAGGTGGGCAAACTTAGCGTGACATTTGAGTGGGTTTTTTTTTTTGTTCATTTCTGTCCTCTTTCTGCTGTAGTTATCAGAAAGACATAGCTGGAGAGATGATATGCTGATGTGAAGGACTAAAGTAAAGAAGGAAGATGGAATTGAAAAACATTGTAAAGCTTGTGAATTGTTTCCAAAAGCTGATCCCAATATCTCATCAAATGCGCATTGTATTCTGAACATATCTGTGCATGTAAGCGGCAGGAGCGCCTAACCATGAAATACAAAAACCAGTCAGGAATTTGTGTGCAGGTGGCAGACATTATTTAGTCAACCTTTATGCTTCTGTGTTTCAGGCAATTCAGAGCTACCAACATCTTGCTCTTCCTTTTCCTTTTCTAACTTTTTCCCCTGTGCTTAGCACTCACATATACTTTCTTATCCATTTTCCATGTGAGGGTTCTATTTTAAGGAAGATTGTGTTAGTTTTTTTTTATCAAAAAGGGGACTATTATGCTAGTTTCCAGCTCCTTTCTGAACTCTGTTAGAGTAGCTTTTCATGAGTCACAGTTCAATGCTCATTTATCTTTAAACAGGCATCAGTGCAGCCTCTAAGTGGAACCACTGTCTGAGACAAGCTCACTTCTCTCTCCCTTTAAGACAACTTTGTTCTGATTGGCAGCCCCTTGTAAACCAGAGGTTTGAACAGCTGGTGGGTGAGATTTCTGCATCTAAAGCAAGAGCTGTGCATGTGAAATTACCCAGGCACCTGCACAGGTAGACCCCAGTGGTGCTCAAGCACCTGCCCTTTTGCCTTGGATGAGAAAAGTGCCCTTTCTGCTGGAGCCCAATTTTTTTTCTTCATTCATCAATATTTTAAAATAAGAATTACCCTCTCTGTCAACAATTCCCCCCAAAAGCATTTGATATATGTCAAGCAATTATTTGAGTTCTTGTGATAATTCTGCCCCAATCTGATCTGCGGCCCGCACAAGCTCCCGCCCTGCCCCTCCCTCCTCCTCCTCCTCCTCCTCTGGTTAGTACTTATGCAATGCTGAGCTCCTGGCCAAACCTCTGCTAGACACTTCTCTGATCCACAGCTTCAGACAAACAGGTAATCAAAGCCGGCCCAAGGCGTAGGCAACATAACCGGCTGCTCAAGCTCACCTTAGTTTTCATGAAACCTTTTTTTTTTAACATGCCAATGTCCTAAAAAAAACAATAAACTGTGATAACACTCCAGAATTGTACAATTGTAAAAATACTAATTTAATGAGTAGACTACTTGGCGACTGACTTCGTGTGTCCGCGTGCATTCGGATAGTTTGGGCAGGCATGCGCATTGGCAGTGCTCCAGGTGACCTGATGGTCCTCCAGTTATGGACATTTGTGGATGAGGCTACAAAATAGAAATGTCACAGAAAGAACCTTTCATTCTGGGGCAGAGAACATATAACAGTGTAATAACATATTTACGCACTTCTTGCACTTCTTGTAGCAATGGGCCCTATTGCTGACTATTTGTATTCAATATTATTCCATGTTGTTCAGCAGTTCTGTATGCTGCATAAATATTTTTGATACTGCATTGATACTTGTCCCACCCTCCTCAATGTCATGGACATGACATAGTTTTACAATGTGTATCATACTGAAATGCACTGTTTTTCAACAGGCTTGTGTACATGGGGCTGAAACAGCAATGCATCCCAAAAAATGTATATTCAACTTCAACCCTCCAGCATTAATAATGGTTAGGCTCAGGTGACAATGAAGTCGAATGAGGGGGGCCTCAAATCAAATTTTACTTAGGGCCCCTTCAAGTCTTGGGCCGGCCATGCAGGTAATGATAGTGTTTGTGCAATCTCTGATGTTGTTTGGTGCAAAATTAATCAAAACAATTAACATTATAGTGCCACTGAAAACATTACATGGCTACTGGCCCAATGTTTGCTTTAAAAAAAAGGAATGGGGGGGGGGGGGGGGGGGGGGGGCATTTTTGCCATCACACCCACTGAAAACACTTGCCTTTTCATACAAAGAGCATCCATGCATAACGCATAGCCTACACGTTTTGTACTCATGAGTCATGAAATACGTGAAATGCTTCAACTCTGTCAGAAAACAGTAAAATGATGTATAATGTGTTCCCCCGTTACAGATATTCAAGAAGTCACTCTTGATTATTATGCACAACATTGATTTATCTCATTTACAAATTTTGCAGCATAATGCCAAGAAAAGAGGTTACAAAAGCAGAAAGGAAAGGAACTAAAGCGAGCAGCTTATGGTAGCAGCTTTATTTATCCTGGATTAGACCATCTACTGGTAAAGCAAATGAGGGAGATGTATCAGTATCACTACACGATCCAGAGGAGATGTCCATTCTCATCTCACAGATGAGAATGGACAGGACTGAGGAGGACTGAGTCATGTTCAGGGGCAGCAACAGAAGCAGAATTGTCTGAGGAGATGAGTCAAGAAGATGGTGAGGTGACAGCACCTCCCTTAACATTGCAGGATGAGTATGTGGAGGAAAGAACTGTTGATAAAAGTGACGAGGCAATTGCAAAAATAGCCACCATGCCATATCCTACAGATCCATCCCATGTTGAAGCATTTCACATCAGGTGCAATGAGAGCTACATTGCTAGATGCTGCAGTGTAGGGCCCTGTCAACCAGGTTTTTCTCAGAAAAGCTGAGGGGCGGTCATTCCAAAAGCATTGGTTTTCTGGAACTCTGTGGCTGGAGTATTCCCCCAGTGCTGATTCAATGCATTGTTTCAGTTGTCAGTTTTTTCTACCTGAAGATAGATATTAAAGCAAAAAGGAGTGGAGAAATTAGATCAGAAAGTGGAATACTGCTCTTGAAAAATCAAGCAGCATTCTGTCGCAGAGGTCCACATGACAAGCATAGTGAGGTGGACCAATTACCAAAAGAAGGCACTCCAGACTTCATTTGATGTATCAGATGTAAAGGAAGTGGAAGCCAGAGAGCGAGAGAGGCAGGCCATCAGAGAGATACTGACCAGGTTAATAGATCTCACAGTGTATCTTGCAAGGCAAGGACTAGCATTCCGAGGTGATAAGAGTAACTCCAGCAATAACCATGGTAACTTTCTGGAACTATTGAATCTATTTTCCTGCTATGATAGAGTGCTGAAGATGCATACAGAAAATATTTGAAGAGTGAAAGTCACTAAGAAAAGGCCCCAGGTGTCACATGACATGATCACAGCACTGGGTACATACATCAGGAGGAAGATCCAAAGAGAAATCCAAGAAGCTGAAATGTACTCTTGGATGAGACCACCGATGTTCCCCATAAAGAACAGGTGTCATTTGTAGTGCAGTAAATACATCAAAAGCATATGAAGGAGAGATTTATTGAAGTTTGCAACACTGATGCAACAACAGGTCAGGAGCTGGAGAATACTATAGTCTCCCTTCTACAAAAGAACAGTCTGGAGCTGAAAAATATGTGTGGCCAGGGCTACGATGGAGCAGCCACATGAGTGGCATGAGCAAAGGTCCTCGAGCCAGAATACTGCCTGAATTTGGTCCTCAAAGTCAAATAAGCAACCTTCAACCTCGTGGAGAAGCTGTATGCCTTTTGCAGCGGCTCCCCAAAAGCACCACGTTGCTTTAGATTGCAGCAGTCACTGAATGCAGAAGGACACATTATGGAACTGAGGCTGTCAGATACCCACTGGGCTTGCAGGGAACAAGCACTGAAGGCCCTGCAGAGAAATCTGAAAACTGTAATGATACTCCTTGATGAGATCTGTGAAAGAGACCCACCTGACCTGGCCCAAGGAGGGATGCAAAAATGTTCAAAAATGCAATTAACTTCTCACTCATCCTCTGAATGACCACCCCAGCATTCAAAGTCACTGCTCTTGCATCAAACTCTCTGCAAGAAGAAAGCCTGGACCACTCCACAGCCTACAAGCTAATTGATGGTGTACTTCACCCAATATAAGCATTGAGGTCTGAGGAGAAATTTTCTAAGATATTCAGAAGGCAGAAACTCTCAACATTCCTTTACCTACTGTAGTGCCTGGTCAGAAAAGGAAACAGAAAGTGCCGGTGTGTTTCCAACACAGCACAACTGCAGGACGAATCTGTACTATACATTTATCGGTACAGAACTCAACAGGAGATTCCAGGGGAGCATCACTGGATGTCCAACTGGCACAATCATACAGTCCTTCCATTCTCTAAGAGTGTGTGCCAACTGGACAAGTACCCCAAATCCAGAGGCAGAGGAAGCTGTCCATGTTTGCATTTTCTGTGAGGGAAAATGAGGACCACCTAAAGCTAAAGGTGTTCCATTACAGCTTTCCATCAAAGAACATCAACAAGAAATCCTTACCATTGTGGAGGAAAACACTGGCCAGCTCATCTTTCCAACATTTGTGAAGAGGGTAAACATCAATGCAACACTGCCCGTGACAACAGCTTCAGTGGAAAGGTCATTTTCAGAACAGGCTCAGGAGTGTTTGTGGGGAAGACAGACTCTCTGACCTAATTCTGCTAGCCATTGAGCAAGACATACAAATAAACCACAGTGAGGTCATAAAAATCTTCCAAGAGATGGCACCAAGGAGGATGCTTCTGTGAAGCATCTACTACTACTACTACTTTTTTATGAATAATTTTGGCAATAGGTGCCCTTTTTTTTGCCTTGAGCACCTGCACCCAAAAATGTCTGTGCATGTGCCTGAGATTACCTAATTAGGAGTCTCCCATCAGTATAACTTGAAGATCCAAGAGTAGTAAAAAGCCTGGGCTCACTGGGATGACTTGCATACATGAGCAGCCACCCTTAAAACAGTATATACATGGCAGTGGCTGTGGTGGTAGAGTTGGGAGTATATCAATGGGAAGGTCAGTGGATTGATTTCCCCTGAATCCTAAGTTACCCCTGATGCATCCATCGAAGTGCAAATGTTAGAAAGTGCTTAGACATAGATAAAAGCACTGTATGAATGTGTGTGTGATTGGGTGAATGAGACTTACAATAGAAAGTGTTTTGAGTGTTCAACTGAGGAGAAAGGCATTATATAACAGTCCATTTACCAGAATGTAAGAAAAAAACATAACAGGTCATGTTTAACTTATCATTGGCATGTCAATTGCACCATAATGCAATTTAAAAATAAAACATATAATGGTAGTTCTTCTAGTTGGGAAGAAAGCAATGACAATGGGGCCAATCAGTCCAGCTGGCCCCTTTGATACATGTAGCACTGAGTGAGAGGACTATGCAGCATGCTGGTGTCTGTGTGCATATGTAGGTTGTGCACTGTGCTCTGGCACTGAAATCAGAGTATGCAGATGTATACTGTATGTTTCCTGCTGCCTTCAAATGTCTATGGGGACTTAATGAGCTGACAGCATACAGCAGCTGATAAAAATCTCTTAACAATCACACATACTGCTCGATCAGTGCAGACTTCTTTAGTAATGTTTGTACTTCAAACACATTAAACACTGAATTATTTAACCTGGTGATGGGGTGTGATTAATTGAAAGCATTTACTTACACTAAAACATGTATTATTGCTGAATTCTGCTGAATATGTAGTTTGCACCAAAGATGTTGAAGACACATTTTCTACCACAACAACTTTTAGTTTTAAAGCAAATTTCAACAGCAAGAAAATTCACAGAAATGTACCGCTTGAACTAAAGTGGAAAAGCTCATGTTCACACTTACACTTTTGATACATTCTTCCTTTTCTTTTGTCTTTCATATCTCTTTTTTCTTTCCTCGTTTATTTTTACTTTTCGTTTCCTTGTGTTTCTTGTCAATTAAAATCGTTTCCTTATCTCAGTTGCCCTTTCCATTTTCTTTTCCTGTCAGCATCCCATTCATTTCCTCATCAGTCACCTCATCTCCATTATCTCAGTTCTTCTCCTCCTTATCCCTTCTCCCTCTCCTTATTATAATTGGTACACTCCTTTTCTCCACTCTCTCTCAGAGTGAGGACGTTCCCCAAAGATTCTGCCTTGTTGGGCAGGGACACTGTTCGAGCCCTCATGTACTACGCCTTGAAGGTCTGGAGCGACATCGCACCACTTAACTTCCATGAGGTAGCTGGAAGTAATGCAGACATTCAAATCGACTTCACTAAGGCCGACCACAATGACGGATACCCCTTTGACGGGCCGGGGGGCACAGTGGCACATGCATTTTTCCCCGGAGAGAGATTCACAGCTGGAGATACGCACTTTGATGATGACGAGGCCTGGACCTTCAGATCTCCAGGTGAGTGAAGTTTCAGTCTGTTATTGTAAACGGTGGTGTCTGCTATATTTATAAGTCCTTTGGTGCCAGAAACACAAATAACACACACCCTAATTTCCTATTTTATCTTCAAAATGAGTTTAATGAGCTTATATTTAAAATAGGGGCTATTTCAAGCAAGCAATTCCTTACTTTAAGCCAGTGTTTTAACTATTTAGTCAGTTTATACTGGCTACCTATTAAATTCTGTATTGATTTTTTTTTTTTTTTTAAATCTTACTCATTACATTAAATATTCCAAAGAACATCAAGGACTTATTAGCCCCCTATGCGCCTTGGTGTCTACTTTGATTGGTGATTGAGTCTCTGCTGCTCATTACAATATCTCGACTATCAAAGGAAGGTGACCAAGGTTTGCCTTTGCCAAACCGTGAAAAAGTCTTTGATTTCTTTTAAATCTTTTCTTTAAACATTCTTTAATCTCAAGGCTTTCAGGAGTGTTTCATATGTGGCTTTTATCCCTCTCTTGCATTCCAAAATGACCCCCACATCACTCAGGCCCTCACTTCCAATAACGCATAAATTTAAGCCTTAATACAATTTAAATATCTGAGTTATGTTTAAAATACATTCCCCTACATTTTTTTTAATTCTCTTACATTTCTGATGAAGGGGTAAATTTTTAAAAATTAGTTTTGCAGAACCAAACCAGTTTTTGTACCAGGCTTTTAAACGCGTTCATTTCTGGTCTAAGGGGTTGCAATTTTGGACCACGCCTCAGGTGGCAATCTGAGGACCTGAAGTTTTTGGCACTTTGTGTTGGTGTGAGGACCCAGAATGTAGAAGTCGTAGGCAGGCAGGGTTTAACAGCAAGTGAGCTGTTTATTACGGCTGACGAAAATGTCCATAAGGCAAAACACAAATCCAAAGGAGAAAATGGGACACTAGGAACAAAAAGAAATGTATAATGAAGGCATTTGAGCTGGGAACATTAGGGAACTACACAGGCTAGGGCATGGAGAACAAACCAAGACCTGGACAAGAAATGCACTGACAAAGACTAAAGGGAAGACAGTAACTATTAATTCACAGAGGGATAATGGACAGAGGTGAGACACCTGGGAACACAGCTGAACTAAATCTGTATAACAAGACATATGGGAAGTACAACTAAAGACCAAACACAAGCGACTAATGAAGTCAAACAGGAAGTAAAGAAACAGATGTCAGACTCAAAGGTACAAACTTGACAATAGGATATAAGGAACACAGAGGAGGAAACTAAACCAAAAACTTAAAATCTAAACTATAACAGTCACATTCAAAAACTGTACTGAACTAAGAAGACCTGAGAATATAAACCTAACAAAGCCAACAAGGAACAGGAACTTTAAGAAAAAGAATACAAAACTCAATATACCACAACACAAGAATATAAAATACAAAAGCTAGATTCTTAGACACATTACTTGATCCATCCATCCATTCTCTTCCACTTATCCTGTTCAGGGTCATGGGGGGGCTGGAGCTTATCCCAGCTAACACAGGGCAAGAGGCAGGGTACACCCTGTACAGGTCACCAGCCTGTCGCAGGGCCAACACAGAGAGACAGACAACCATTCACACCTATGGGCAATTTAGAATGAGCAATTAACCTAACCCCACTAACTGCATGTCTTTGGACTGTGGGAGGAAACCGGAGTACCTGGGGGAAACCCACGCAGACACGGGGAGGACATGCAAGCTCCACACAGTGAGAGGCCCAGGCCCAGGCCCAGGTGGAATCAAACCCAGACCTTCTAGCTGTGAGGCAGCAGTGCTAACCACCACGCCACCATGCCCCTTATTACTTGATTTATTTATTTATTTATTTTTCCCGTTGGCATCACAACAATTTTACAGCAGTTTTGTTGTTTTCTAAGTTTTAATATATGATCCTACAACAGGACACCTGTACTGTGCTGGATGGACTTAGATTAAATTTGCATGTAGACTAACCCTACATTTGAAGTCTGTATTTATATTTAATATTTGCTCTCAGACCATTAAACACCCCCAACGGTACAGCTGAAAGAATAAAATCTAAAACTGTCCTTTAAATATTAACTTAATGAAATACTGAAATACTTAATGTGATCTCTTAACTTACACAGTCGGCATTTTTGGCAGCTTTCTCTCCTGGCTTCAGATAGGCTCAAATTTATTAATATAGTAGCTCTTTTCCAGTATTAGTGAGCAAAATGCTTAAAGCTCACACTCTACAGAGCTTTTCCTCTCACACGCACTGCTTTGTCTGCAGCAGCTGTGTTGCTTTCAGCCGTATTGCATATTTAACCTGTGTTTTCCCCATAGTTACTGCTTAACAAAAAACAGTCACTCTACTGCAGACACACTTATACATAATTTCATGAGAACGCACAGGAAAAACCCTGTGTTAACTTCACAAGTTGATAACCAGCTTCATGTGACCGCTTATTCTGATTGCCAGTGTTAGGGTAAGTAAAGCCAGATAGCAGAAAGGCTACGCTGAACTCACTTTGTAGTACAAAGCTCTGGAGGTTGCCACTTGTTTACAACTGCCAGACTGATTAGCAATTTACTGCATATTGTAAACTTTCTAAATCAGCATCACGCTAATTTGCTTATTATTGCCTGTTTGAACTTTGACACTTCTGCATTCACCTCAGTTCAAAGGAAAACGGCACTCAGTTAACTACTGGTTGCATATAATTTTCCATTGATATTTATTTATTTGTTTATTCTAATTTCAGTTGACTCCCTTTTTAAGTCATTATCAAAATGGATTATTAACCTGAGCTACGTTGATTGTTAGCTGTTTTACTGTGTGTTAACACTGTCACCTGCACGCATTTAGCCAGTGAAACATATTCATTCAGTGTCTTTTTTTTTTTTTTTTTGCACTGAGTTGTGTGGTTTAATAGATTTGTTTTTGCAGTGTCCTCTTGAATGATCTGGCCAAATTTCTTTCATCAAACAGTTTTCAAAGAGCTTGATTACCCGCCAAGGGAGATGTGGGAGTTTGAAATGAGGACATGTTGACAGTGGCTCTGAATGGAATTCAATCAGCTTTGCCAATCAAAAATAAATGAGCTTATATTAGAGATATCCGTCATTCTTGGACAGCTCTGGAAAATCCAGCACAGTGTTTTGTCTCAGAACCACTTACATTCACCCATTAATTGTTCACTAATATGTTCATTCATTCACCTTTCTCCTTGTTTTTTGTAGCGTTATGAATATTGTAAACCCTACAGGCTCTGCTGTGTGTGTGTGTGTGTGTGTGTGTGTGTGTGTGTGTGTGTGTGTGTGTGTGTGTGTGTGTGTGTGTGTGTGTGTGTGTGTGTGTGTGTGTGTGTGTGTCCTCACAAATTAAATATTTGTGGACCATTTTTCAAAATAGTGGCCAAATGGTCAGGTTCTCTAAACCTTGGCAGTCACTTAGCACCATCCCCATTTTACGTCTACTGTTCTTTGCTTGAAAAAAGGAAAAAAACAGAAAGTAGATCGGGTTGGCAAGTGGGAAGGTATTAAAGGTCCTCTCATCTGGATGAAATAAGCGGATGGAGCAATCAAGTCCACTGAATGCATCATCAGGCAGGGACTGTCCCAGCACGGTCATACGAATGACAGCATAAATCATTAACTGTCCTTTTCTCTGACTTGCTTTCTTTATTCATCCTTTCATCTGGATGACTGAACTTAAAATGACCTTCCTCTCTCCTTTACTCTGTGCCTGCATCTGTCCCTTCTTTATGAAAGATGGATGGATAGTGGAGAGTGCAAATGATGATAAGAAGGCTGGTAGAAAAGATGTGATAAATGGTAAAATTACTTATCACAATCTCCCAAAATAAGCTGAAGTTAGGAATGAATGGACACTGTAGTTTGACACGACAGATCAAATTCACTAGTTGAGGCCTCAGTCACATAGGTCAGTGACCCCCAGTGCCAGCCACCGGTCACTAGACAAAAGTTTGGCGAGTGGTTGCCAGAGTATGCTGGCGGTTGCTGTGAAAGTGGTTGCTGCAGCCACAGTCGTGCAGGCTTAAAGATGGTAGAGACTTCCTGGCAGTCACAGGTTGCTAGGGAAAATGGGTATTCTCCAAATGGTTGGCAAGTGGTTGCTGGCAGTTGCTAGGTGAACTTGGTCACAAAGAGGTATATGGTGCTGCAGCAAAAGCATCCTTGTGATTGCTTTGGTTGTTAGCAGAGCAGCAGTCGCCTGCAATTTGCATGGAAGGGACAGACATGACTGCAAACAATTTTCTAGCTTTAAACAAGTCCACAACTTTCTTTGGGCATCATATGCTGTTTTTTTGTCAAATGTTGCCTGCATATCTCCATTACACACAATCTGTCTTGTAACACCGGTCCCTTGACACACTCGCCCCAAGAATACTGGCCACCAAGAGAGTATGGTCCCATTTTAGAGTCCGCTAAAATCCACTTTAAGGAGGCTGAAGATGTGTTGCAGTTTTCTCAGCCAGGACATTTTGCACCAGGTTTACATTTTTCCACTTGCTGATTCATTACATTTTCACCAGCTTTTCACTTAGACACTGAAACCCCTACTTGGTTAATGTTAGAAAAATATTGCACATTGAAAAATGACAAGCTGAGATTGACAGACCCATTTTACTAATGCCATAATCTGTTGACTCATGTGGGGCTGCCGAAGGACAAGTTGTGCGTAACTGAAACACGCAAGCAGCGTTGACAAAGGGGCATTATTTGACACCACGGGAATGAGAACAGGCTGTTTTGACATAGAAACCATTACACAATGTCTACACAGGCGACATATTGACAGCAATGCATTTGTAGTGCACCAGCTTTAGTGCTCTGTCTATGTATATACAGGATGCCTTCAGGGACAGTGCTGAATGTAGCTCACTTAATAAAAAGTATAAATGGGAGCAAAAAGCGCATACCTTCTGACGAAGGTTCAGCATTACACAGAAGTATCTGTATGAGGAATGAGAAAAGGGAAGTTAAAGAGAAAATCAGATGCCTCCAGTTCTGTTGTTGGAAAGTTACTACTTGGGGGGGGTTCCTCTTTTTTTAATTATCCAACAAGATTTCAGCATGGTTATTTTTGTTAAGTTGTTCTGTATTAAATTATAAGTGTTTGTCAGGAAATAAAGAATTATCTATCAGCCTTGTCAGTCACCTTAAATGAAATGTGGTTTCCAGGTGGCAAAATGTTTAGTCAGGCACAGATATTTTAAATCAAATGGTGTTATTATAGACTCATGTTCCATCAATTGTTCCAGTGAAATGTTAGGAAACAAATTAACTTTGATTTGTCAAATTACATGTGCTGCTTGTGGGTATTTGATGTCTGTATTTATTCTTTGTTTCTAATAAAATTGTAAATAGTTCCTCAGCAGGGGAAGAGTAATTGTTACTGCCATGCTTTATATACCACCACCACCTGCTAAAATGTCCCTGAGGCCAACAGATAGAGTGCCAAAAGTTTTTGATGTGTGAGGATGCTGTTATACCTCCTCTAATTCCAAGTGAAGCCTTTTCCCTTCCAGGAGAAAGAGAATCACACAACTTGGCAACCTCTACCAATTCTAACCTTTTATCAGCTTACCTTCAGCATTCCCAAATAGAGTGTCTGGTGGATGAAAGATGAATTCAAGACAAACTTGACATGAAAACCTTTTCCAAAGCTGGAAGCAAGACAATGTGAGCAAACAGAATTTATGAAGCACCGGCCCAGGCAATAGGAGAGATTTTGCTGCATAGAGATAATGACAAACACTGCTTTTTGGGGGCTATGTATACATTATCTTGTGAAATGCTCAGTTCATAAAATATAAGTTATATTACATGCACATTATGTGAAGATGTTTCATTATGCAAGCATCTCCTGTGGGCTATTGCCTGGATCCTGGTCAGCAAGCACCAAGCAGTCACTTTTACTAATAATCAATAACACTAGTAAAAAAAGCACTTGACTGATTTGTATAGTATTTTTTGCATTTGTCCCATTATTAATCTCTTGCTCATTTGCATTTTATTCAGGTTTTCATTCTACATCAAATATCTACTGTACATACATTCTGTATGTTTGCTATATTTGCAAAAGAAACAAGAAACTGCACTGAAGCTCTAAATACATGCCAGCCAATACAGTTTTGTAAGTTCACAAATTCAGTGTGTGTTCACATCATTTATACTGAAAGTGAACTTCTAAAACTGAATAATAAGTGTCAAAAATGATGCCATGTCCACCTCTGAACCCATTAGCCAGCTGAAAGCAATTGTCGATTTAAGCACAAAATTTGGCCAACGCATTTAGGATCGCATTAACTGTGTGTATGTCAGATGACTTGTTACATAATGGTGGATAATTTGTATCTAACTACAGATACTTGTGGGTACAAAAGTGCTATTTTGAACATTCACAGTGGAAATTTAAAACTGTTAAATAAAAAAAGTATATTACATTGTGTGGTCCACAAACCTGCATCATGTTAACTGCAGTAGTTGTGAAATAACAAGTTGGTCCCCGGTCACACAGGCCTAGAAACCAGTTGGCAACACCCTGGCAACCACCGATTGCCGATTGCTGAAGGTTGCTTGCAGTTGCTGTGAAATCAACTGCTGAAGGTCTAATCATGCTCAGCGAGTAGTTGGCAAGTGTTTCCAGACAAGTCCTCGTCTCCTGCGGGCAACCGCAGCAATCTTCTAGCAACCAAAGCAATCGAGGAGGTTTTTGGTGCAGCACCATCTTTGCAACTAATTTCATGTAGCAACAACCAGCAACCTCCAGCAGCCACTCATCAGTCAGTCTGGGAATACACAATTTTCCCTAGTGACCTGTGGTTGCCAGGAGTTCACCAACCAGTTTCTAGGCCTGTGTGAATGCACCATTAATGTGATGTGATTACAAGTTATGAGGTATGGTGGAATTTGAAGTTGTAGAACATGTGATTAAAATCTTTTGCATCAATAAAAGTTATGATAGTATAAAACTCGACTACAGGGTAACAACATTAAAACCAATTAAGTACAGGAACATACACTTTTATTAAAGAAAAACATAAAAAGGAGATGTAAGAAGTACATTTTTTATTTATCATATATGTTACATACAGAATATTGTTACAGTTGCATAATGTAACAAATCAGGATAACAGTTTTGGTATTTATATAGAGTTTTGCCTTATTGACAAATTAAATGTGAGTCTTGCAAGGCTTCAGTAACTTCAAGTTAAGGCCCAACTAGAAGAAGTAACAGCTTTTCTATATCCTTATGACAGTGCACATGTCACGTATTATTGTAATTTTGCATAAGATTTCACATGTAAATAAACTGTATATCTACAAGAATTTTATTAAGTTATATTCACTGGTAAAACTTATGTAAAACCCCAAACTGAATAGCAGATGTCTGAAATCTGGAGTTAAACACTAGAGTGGTGTTTTGGTTCAACCCTAATTCCTGGTTAACATATTTTCATTCTCATAACTGTTGTCCACAAGAAAGAAGAACAAAAGGAATCGTCACCCTCATGATGCATTTTGACCTCAGCCTGGAGGTTTGAGCTGGTGATTTGATTTGTGTGTGAGGCTGTCTAAGCCAGCTGGTGAGTCTGCAAAGGGGCCAGGACCTGTGTGGATGTCCCTCCTTTGTTTTCTGCTGTCAGGGCTGCGAACCATATGTTGCAGGACAGCAGCTCAATCTGCTCCAATTAGACCTCCCACCAGCCTGCTGCAGTGGCAAGGCAAGCAGACGATGCTGGCACTGTGGCTTGAGCGTGTGTTTGAATGTGTGTATGGAATGATGGTGGAGGCATCAGCAGCTGCGTAGATGTAGGTTTGGTTAAGAGGAGGAGGAGAGGTCAGCGATGGGGCCTCACCTTTATGACTTTTATGACTTCTCTACATAACCTGCTTCCAAAAATGTATTTATCTGGGTTACAAGTTTAAAATAAAGGTGTTATCAGTAATATATTTTAAGAGCTAATTTTGAGGATGCTGTCAATTTTTGCCTGTAATAAATAATTCAGAGAGACTGGAGGATGAATGTGTGCAGAAAATGATCTTCAGAATGAGGGCAAGTAAAAGTATGGATGAATTCTAGGAACCCAACTTCTTAGTTGACCAATAATACTTCTTTCCTGCACTGTGATGAATTTCCTCAAGGGCACACTTTGCATCTAGTGAATCAAGATTTTTCATCTGGAAAGCAATAGACTGCTATTTTTTTAAGCATCTAAAGTGGAAATTCATCTCAAATGTCTCCGATCAGCTCCCCAAAGAAAGCCACAGAGCTGATGGATTCTCTTTTCTTCTGTGGTGCTGGGAGCAAAGTTCAGCTCACATCCAGATTTTAATGCTTTGTTTAGCTGTTAAAATTGCCTTCTCTAACACACCGAAGCTGCCAGGCTGACGTTGTGAGGCTCAGGGAAAAAGGTTAATTAAACAGCTCTTAATTTCTTCACGTCACACTCTGCCAGTCTCCCCTTGCTGCTATCTCACATCCTCCTCCACCATCATCAGCTTGCCTAGCTTGTCTCCAAGGCATTGCTTAGCTGATGCCAGTATCACTGCTGAACTACATATCCGTCTGCTTGTAAGACAACAGGCAAAGCTATCAGATTCATAAATTGTTGCTCTTAGCAACTTTTTCAGAGGCATGGTAATCCCTTGAGAAGATCTAAGCGTGTTAGGTCAGCCCACAAGGTAAAAAGTGAGTGTTGGTGCTTCAGCAGATTGTAGAGCTGTGTAATCGTCTTTAGAAAAATGAACATTATCAGACAAATCCGTAGCTGAGTAATTGCCTTTGCTAATTCCTTTCCCCCATCTCCCGGTGCATTGTTCACAGCGGGACTCTAAATCTGGGTCCGCTAAGGCCATCTCCTAATGTGTATGATGTTGCTGAATAGTGGAAATCAAGCACCGCATTTAGCAGACCAGTTCACCCCTGCTGTGCAGATGGATGGTTCTGGCATCCATTAGGAGTCGTGAGAGGTGGAATCTCAGTGAGATCAAATAAGCGGAGGTCTGGAAGTGCTGTTTTTGCTTTGACAGGCAGCAGATTGCTTGTATTAATTATCACTCAGCCTGCAATCTGCTTCTACAAACTGATTACCCTGACTAAAACAAAAGCATCATTAGGCAGGTGAATTTTTCATGACATTTAAATTATTTTGTTTCTGTTTGTACATGCATGTGTGATGGGAGCACATGCACACGTTGTGTGTACTGTTTATGTTTCTGTATGAGCGAGGATGGTATACTGGACATGTTATCCTATTGTGTTTTTTTCCACTGATTGTTAGACTGTATTCCCCCTGTTCTTCCATTGTTTTGTTGGCAGGTGAGAGGAGGGGGGGCATTATACTTTGCAGGGGAACAGAAAACATGACAGAATCATTGCAAATATCAGACTCTAGTCTCTTAAGGCTACATTGTGTTATTACATTCATGGAGCATTATTTGAAACTGCAATTTAAAGTTTTTTTTTTTTATTATTATTTCTTTAAACCCTCTCTTTACATCACAGTGTGTCTTCTCTGTGCCCTGGTTTTCACACCACATTTCCAGACTGATGCTTGTTGACAATAACAAGTCACTGAAGTAAAATACTGAATAGAAAATGAAAAAAAAATAAAATAAAATAAACAATGCTGAAGAACAATTCAGTCCCAGGAAATAGAAACAGGATCAAAATCCACAGACAATAAACAAACTATAAAGTTAGAACAGGTACACATAACAGTGGGATAGTGTGAAAGAGTTCACCAATTATAAACTTTGTACACTGGAGTACTGTATTGCACTTATTTTATTTTATTTTTTTTTTGCCTACAGTTCCTTTAAAGTCAACAAAATATAACTAATATAAAGCTTTCTCTAAAGTCAACCCTTCAAAAAATATATAACTTTATATATAACTTTGTCAGAATTCTGTCTGTGACAGGAGACATGGCAGCGTACTGCATGAAACGCGTGTGAGAGTTTAATTCTGTAAATATACAGTAGTTGGTTGGTTGCTAAGTTTATATGAGTCTTTAGATTGTGTGTGGTTACTAACAGCTTTATCTGAATAACCAGAGCAGCAGACGGGCCTTCCAGGCTCACCAAGCATGTAGGACATCATTAAGGGATTGCAGTGTTTTAGGTTGCATATGGTGTCATGGCGCAATGGGGACCCTAACAGCAGTTTGTGATTTTTTTTTTAATTAATTATTTAGTGTGATTGTTTTATTTGTTTGTGGTAACGCACATGTATGTTAATGAGGGGCACTAACTGGGAGGATGGGTACTTCATGGAAGGGATCAGTTTAGTGATGTAGTTAGGAGATTTTGGTGACAAGGATGGATGCCAGCTTCAGGACAAGCCGATATTAAGGAGGACTGGCATGCTCTGACCTCTTCTTAATCTGGTAGAAAGATTTTTTTTTTTTTTTTTCTGTTGTGGCCCAAACAAGAGAAAGCAAAGCACTGTGCCTGGGTGGACTGAATTTTGGCTGTGAGCCAATACCATTACAGACAGCCTGGAAGTCCTGAGCATGAAGTGCATCCTCACTAAGCCTTTTTAGTGATTAAGTCAGTAACCTCAGAAAAGATGTTACTTCCTAGTAGCACAATATTGGAAATTCAATGATCACAGTGCTGATGGAACACAAGGCAAAACATGGAAATAGCACGTGTTAAGAGGAGATATACACTCACTGGACACTTTGTTAGGTACACCTTCCGAGTTGTGGGTTGGACCCTCTTTTGCCTTCAGAATTGCCTTAATTTTTCATGGCGTAGATTCAACAAAGTCCTGGAAATGTTCCTCAGAGATTTTGGTCCATAATGACACAATGGCATGAAACATTTGCTGCAGATTTCTTGGCTGCACATCCACGATGAAAATCTCCCGTTCCACCACATCCCAAAGGTGCTTTATTGGATTGAGTTCTGGTGACTGTGGTGGTCATTTGAGCACCCATAGGTATACAGCAGGCAGGCGATCAGCATTCCTTAGAATGCTGCTGTCTACTTGTTATAAATCAGTTTCATGAAACCAAGTAAATACTCAAAGAGCAGTGGAGAAGTGGTTTCAAAATATGGGCCTTACCTTGAGCAGTTGAACCAAAGCATGTTAAACAAGCAATGTTGCTGAAAACTACTGATAGTAAAATTAGGGTGAAGGGTAAGGGTAAGATATTATATTATGTATCTAATATACAGCCCCACGGTCTATTGATGCAGTCATCATAAGATGACTGCATCAACAGATAACACTGTAGTCATAAAGGGATGGACAGGGTCAGCAACAAATTATGAGCCTACCATCTGAATGTCAAAGCAGACACTGAGACTTAGACAAGTCAAATTTTTTCCAGTCTTCTGTTGCCTGATTTTGGAGAGAAATATAACTGTAGTTCTTAGCAGACAGGAGTGGCTGTAGCCCATCTGCTTCGAGGTTCAGAAAAGCGTCTCTGAATCTTGTGCATTGAGAGATGCTTTTCTGCATACTTTGGTTGAGTTACTCTTGCCTTCCTATCAGCTCAAAACAGTCTGGCCACACTCCTCTGAGCTCTGACTTCAACAAGACATTTTCACCCAGAGAACTATTGATCGCTGGATATTTTCTATTTTGGGGACCAGTCTCTGTAAACTCTAGAGATTGTTGAATGGGAAAATCCCAGTAGATAAGTGGTTCCTGAACGTTAACAAGCAGTTGAATGGGTGTACCTAACAAAATGGCTCCTGAATGTACAAATAACTAAACTAAAACAGATTGTGACACATAAGTTAGTTCTTCCTAAAATAAGTTGTTCCTAAATATTTACACAGATAACTTCCAGATGTCACTAATTTGTTTGAACTATTAAGACTAACCTGATGCTTGATAAGCTTTAAGAGGAATGATTGCCAATTAATTTCAGATTACATTTAAAAGTAAGACTTCAATAAGGAGAGATCCTTTGGAAAAATTGAACATGATTTATTGTGATACAGAAATTAATGAATCCATCTGGTGATTAGACTCAGATGACCCATCAGGGCAGAACGGAATCCCAGTGGAGTCTAGACACTGGTGATGATGAAGATGGAGATGGATGGAAATGAGGAGGCGGGTTGCACGAATGAGAGACTGAAAGACAGAATGACTGAAGAGCGCTGATTTAAAGCACATGGGTTGGAGGATGATTGGCTCACTGAAGGTAGGCAAGAGAATGATTGGGCTAAAGTAATGATGTCAGTACTGACTTTGACAGCGTGGGAAAGTGGAAGGTAGGCAAAGAACAGAATAGCAGCCGAACACCCAGGAAGCAGGCAGATGAGTGATTACTTCCTTATTGAACTTAAGCTTCATTGTGTTTAAATATGCAAAAGATGGCAATATGATTTGGTTCAAATAAACCCAGCTAGGAGAGCACTGAATATTTGATGATAACCATAATGCTGCTTGAAACTAATACTGCTTTGTGGAAAACACATTTCTCCCTATGTGCATTTATAGATAAAGTAAAGTGCATTTTAAAAGGACTTATAGTTGTATTTATGCTTTGAGTGGCATTTATTAAGTTATTACAAGCTATTTTTTTTATATCACAAGATTTAAAGTAGCTTAGTTACTAAATCCTGAATGAGGAATTCCTGACTAGCTGTTGCAAAGAGAGCAGAAAGTATTGACTGCAGATATAAGTTACACAATACTGTCTGGCTGTAGTCTGACTTCAGGACATCCACAAAAGGGATGTCATGTTTTTTTAAGGGTCTTCTTGACCAAGATCAAAGCAACTGAGTCCTGTGATCCTCATTTTTTGTGGACTGGAGAACTGACAGTCAGGAGAGGGTTGAAAGGTCTACCAAATGAAGCTATTAATTTCTGTCCCCAGCGCTGTGCCGTGAAAGCATTTGGACTGATAAAAAAAAAAAAAAGCTACTTAATGGGTTAGTGGTGAATCTGGAAGAACAAATATTGAACCCCAAAGAATTCAACAGTCTGTAGAGTCACACCGAATTCTACCCTCTCTCTGTCTCTCTCTCCTTTTCTAAAGGGGTTTGGTGCAGTCACACATTCCTCTCCTCTCTGATTTTGTGCTCAGTCATTACATCTATTATGTCTGCTTCACATGGACTATAAATAAAATGGCATGGTACATACTGTGCTCTGAGCCCCTGTTCTCCCCTTCTTGTTCACTCTCTTTCCCTTTCTATCCTTCCCATTGTTCACCTGCAACATGTGCTTCTGTAGATTAGAGTTGGCATTTGCCTCCTGACCACCCCAGGTGAATACTGTAAGCACGAGTGCATGTCCCAGGCCGTGGCCGACCTGTGGTTAACTGAATGCATACTTGCACACACAGCCAACAAGGAACTCTGAGCTAGCTTGGTTTGACATGGTTCCTCTTCATATTTTTGGAAATCTAAATCTCCAAGCCCCAGGTTCTGTCTTGCTTCACAGAGTCAGACAAGGAGTTTGGGAGGATTTTTCTTTTTATGTTTTAGCTGAACATGGAGGGAAGGTGCTTTAATAGCCTGCAGCCTCTTTAGGTGTCTTTCCACACTAAGATTTTGATTGGCGGCTCAGGGACTCAGGCAGTATTACCATAGTTATCTCACTACACCACACACCTACAACACTCAGAGCTTCCTGAGCTGTCTGTCATGCCTCTTAATTTGCACCACAAGTTGAACAAAAAAACGAAAAGGGTCAATTAAGGGCGCAGACTGGTAGCAGAAAGGTCACACTGGTGACTGTCACTGTGGATCTTTCATACCACTTTCACACACAATTTGTCTATGACTGAATGTTAATTGAACACGGGTGACCAATCAAAACAAACTACTGACCAGAGAGGAAAAAGCAGATTATCCGTTTACACATGATCAAGGTCTGCAGCTGCAGCCATAGAACTGCTTTTATATAATAAGTAGTATATCATATAGTATAGTATCATATAGTATGATTCACTATGATAATGTAGAGCTGCAACTAATATATATATATTTTTTGTTATATGTCTCACTGCTTACTTTTATTTTGTTTAATCTCCTGTCTGTCTCTTTCAGACTCTCACGGGATGGATCTGTTTGCAGTCGCAGTCCATGAGTTCGGTCATGCCATCGGCCTGGTACACACCTCAGCAATGGAGTCCATCATGAGACCATACTACCAGGGTCCTGTGGGAGACCCTCTGAAATATGATCTACCCTATGAAGACAAAGTCAGAGTCTGGCAGCTCTATGGTATGAAGGAATATCTTGACAGCTGAGTTTGTGTGTGTGTGTGTGTGTGTGTGTGTGTGTGTGTGTGTGTGTGTGTGTGTGTGTGTGTAAGAGAGGCCAGAAAAGTAAATTACTTGGATTTCCATCAGAATTTCCACTTATTGAATCTGCCTCAGGTGTTACTAAAAAGCACAAACACATAAACATTCGTATTCATTTGTTGATTAGTAACGAGGAATATGCTGTTAGAGACATAAAAACAAATTGGCTGTGTAACTATGAAATTAATCTTCCACAATGTGGAAATGCAGTACTGTGCAAAAGTCTACTCCTCATTTCTTTATATTTTGCTTCCAAGGAAGCAGACTTTCTTGTAATTTTTTGAAGAGGTCCTGAGCAATAGTTCTCCAGGCCTGAGAATGAGGTGTGGTTCAAGACTTTTGCACAGCACTTATTACAGTCAGCTGTTTTGAGTATTTCTATAATCATATCATAGTCATATAACAATTTTCTGCAGTTTTTTTTCCCACCGTGTTATCTCATCATTAATATGAAATATATGCTGCAGTAAATACTCACAAAATTAGCTGCTCACCTGATGAATCATCATTATAACAAGCTGTGTCAAGCATGATCACTGCTCTGAAGTCTCTGACCCGTATATACATTCATAGAATACTCTTCTACTGGCTGTGAGTCATGATCCTCGGCTGTAATTATGTTTGTCTCGCAGTGCACCAGTGGCAGTGACACCTCAGGAGACTGAAGCTACAGCAGCCTCATCTCATGCAGGGGGCTCCAATTTATGAGCTCTGCAGAGCAAGGTTATTGATTTAATGAAAACATAGATGGAGTTAATTGGACCTCATTATGCCATGTGACTTCATCACACCTTGCCCTCTGATCCAGGAAGTGACAATGAGAGAAGAAAGAGAATGACCATTAAAAAAAAAAGATAATGAAGGGCAGGAATAAATAATGACAACATGCGATTTGAATCACTGAATCCCACTGAAGTGGAACTTTGTGAAGTGTGTAAATGATCAAACCACCTCATTTTGAGAGTATTCTTAAAAAAATGTTTGGTGATCACAGCCCTGTAGTTATTTATAACCAAGAAATTACACAAGTCCAGTCCTATAAATATCTTGCTGTCCATACTGATATCTTCTTAACATATTCATGTCGATCGTGCATGTTTTTGGCTCTTCCAAAGACTTCATTTCTCTTTGTTTATGTTGTATTGGGCTCTTTCAGTGAGTGTTATTAGGAATGAGATTATTGCATGGTTGAGGAGCTTTTCTGTGCCGTTAAAATCAAATCAAACCCACTTGGTTCAGACTAAAGGGAAAATTATTAGCCAGAAAGAAATCTTCAGTTTGTGACCAGTGTGTACCAAAACAGAAAGAGAAAATATTTTGTGGTCCATCTGATATTCTGTACTCTCAATAATCTCATCAGAAAGATGGCATGAAGTTCAACAGTGCAAACTGAACTCTTCAAGAACTCTTTTATCCCTCTATCGTTTTTAGAATTTTAAAATAAGCTGATAGTAAATTCAGGGCACTGAGTGATGGCTCTTGTTTTGTTTCTACCTACCTACCCCTGCACACACCTACAGAGACAAAAGTCCCGGACCACCTTACATATGGACCACCTTACATGGAAACCCATGCCTGAAGCTCCCACTCCACAGTTTTTGATACTGATGTTGATCTATCTCTGCAAACTGAGAATGAAAATAACTAAACAGATAACTAATAAATGTTATGGGCGGCTTGAATGAATTGTTATTATATATGTTATATCTTCTCCTCCTAGGTGTCAGAGACTCAGTGTCCCACACAAATCAACCAGGCAACCCCTCTCAGACAGCTGAGCCTCCTGTCCTGCTAGACCTTCCTGAAAACAGGTCCACTGTCCCGTAAGTGTAAGAAGTAAAGGTATCTGATATATTTTAAAGGCAATAGAAATAGATCTGCTACTTTAATAATATAGTCTATAAAATTACACTACAGCAATTCCTTAACTGCTGTTTTGTGGTCTCTTTTGCCTAAATCAAATGCAGTGCTTGAAGGGAGGAAAGCCATTTTCAGCATTAATGTAGTCTTTAAATTCAATTAAGCATGACATGTCACTCCTCTGGCATGATGGCCAGAGGATCTGTATCAATAAAAGTCACACAGCACAGTTCATATCAGGACACATCTTATAAAAATGCATTTTAATTTGTCTTGTGGTTTAAGTAGACAGAGTTGAAAAGGAATGTTTTTCTTAATGTGCACTCAGTTTGCATAGTTGCAAAAATGATGGAAAGATATGACAATAGATGAATTTACATTCACGGGCCTCGTGCAGGTGGTATTCATTCAATTTATTTCACTGCATTGGATCACATTACAAAGAGATTTCAGTTTTTTTGGACGGTTGCTTGTACATCCACATAATTGCACTGTGATTGTTTTATAATTGTATCAGTTTTTCCTTACTTCCACTGAGATGCAATATAATGAATCTATGCAGGAGTACATTTATTGTAAAAAATAGTTTTTGGGGGGCTTGATAGACGTTCTGAGGCACCAACAAAGCAAATTAGCCAAGAGTCAGTGAGTGAGCTTGGGAGCCTGCCCATCTAATTAAACAATTCCCAGAAGCAGCTATCAGCCTGTAGTTTCTTCAGGTTATCGAGAATAATTAGAGTGCATTTTGTCCATTTATGTATTTTGAGAGTATGTGCATTTGCTTGCACTCGTACACCCAAACCACTAAGCTCCAACCCAAAGTAACCCCCAAAAACAAAACAAACACAAAAAGTCTCAGTCTGAAGGTCTGCAGTGTTTAGATATTTTCACAAAGCTCACGGGTGCACATACAAATACAACCACACACAGCAAGGTAGCACTAAAACACCATGGATGAATATTTAGCCACGTTTGCTCGCCAGTTTCAGACTTACACTAGCTTCATTAATGATTTCCCGCTGCCTTCGTCAGGTCATGATGTGTGAAAAAGCTAGATTAGGCCTGACAAGGGCACCGATACTGACCACTACGCAGTGGTGTAGTGCTAATAGAGTTCTGAATAGAGACCTTTGTTGGTAATATAAGGCCTGGCGGGCTCTCACTCTCAGCCCTGTGGTGCTAATGGTTTCATCATTGGCAGGCAGGCCACGTCAGTGATTTAAATCACTTAAAAACCTTTGAGATAAATGCGCCCAGGGATTTCACTATATCAGCCTGATAGCTACCCCACTTCCTTTAGCATGGTTTCACTAATTCACACACAGGCACCCAGTGGGTGTCAGGAAAAGTGTGAGCAAAATTTGTCAGAAAGAGTCGATTCATGCCAACAAAAAGCAAGACAATGTAATTGCAAAATATATGTTTTCATTTTGATAAATGTAGTTGCAAATGAGAGCCAAATCATTAGAACTGAGAAACAACATTTTCTGTGGTGGTTAAAGGTTTAAAGCTTTATAAATGTCCAGTTTAGAATCCAGCAGATTCTTGTTATCCCTGGTTTTAAAGTGTTTTCTCCTCCTGCTCTCTTCACATCTCTCTCAGGCTGGCACGAGATACCCCAGACAGATGCACCAGTCACTTTGATGCAGTGGCCCAGATACGAGGGGAGGCCTTCTTTTTCAAAGGTACAACGGCACAAAGGGAGAAAGATATATGCAAAGCTGCGGAGCTGTGTGTGTGTGTGTGTGTGTGTGTGTGTGTGTGTGTTGGGGGGCAACAAACAACAAATTAGCAGTGGAGAAAATAAAATGAAAGAAGATGGAAAAGAAAAGAGAATGAGCGAGAGGTGATAGCTGTAGACACCCGACTGAGTCAACTGAGCCCTGCTGAGAGACTTCAGTATAAAAATTACATCACCCTTTCATTCTTGCCCTCTGGTGAAATGACCCCTAGCCTCCCACTGACAGTGGAAACAAGAAAGAGACTTGCATACGTTCTGTAGTAGCAGTGATAGTAAAGTCTGCTGAATTTTAACTATGTTTCTATAGAACTTTTTAATATTGTTCTTTTTTGCCCACAGTGGCTTTTATGGGCAGTGGAGAGAGACAGGAAATGGGGGAAAGATACAGGGGAAGACACGCAGGCAAATTGGCGACAGGCCGGGACGCGAACCCACACCGCCCGCACTGCAACGCGGCATATGTATGTGGTCGCCGGCTTCACCACTAAGCCACCCAGGCGCCCAATATTGTTCATTTTTGATGGAACACTTAAAAATTTAGGCCACAGAAAGTTTGTAGAACATTGACAGAATATTTAGATTTGCCTCTAGCTCTTATCAGCCTGTAACAAGTGGAATCATGTCTTCCTGCCACAAATATCAAACCTTTTAAACCGGAACTGCTGCTTGGCACTCATAGCTCTATCGTGTTTCTGGTGCTTTCTGACATTCGCATGTACCATGCAGATCAGCCTCCGCAATACTGTCGTTCCTCTCAATTCTAACCTGTTCCTCACAGGGAAGTACTTCTGGAGGCTAACAAGAGAGAAGCATCTGGTGTCTCTGCGTCCTGCTCAGATCCATCGCTTCTGGCGGGGCCTCCCAACCAATCTGGACAGTGTGGACGCAGTGTATGAGAGGCCTGGGGACCACAAAATAGTGTTTTTTAAAGGTACGGTATCAAAAAACAACCTGCAATTTGTTAGCTCTTGGAAGAGAGTGGGTGGTATTTTTAAGGAACTCTTGTAATTTGTTATTCTATGTATTCTATGTATTCTAGTAAAGGAGTTACAAAATTCAGTTTCATTTCCCTCATCTTTTCAAATGTATCCTCTCAGTTATCTGCTGTTTTCTTTATAAAACTTCTGACTGGAATGTATTTTTTGTCTCTTTTTTAACTTCCTTTAGGTTTAAAATACTGGGTATTTAAAGACAATATTGTGGAGGAGGGTTACCCTCGTCCCATCAGTGACTTTGGCCTACCTTTGGAGGGTGTGGATGCAGCCTTTGTTTGGCTGCACAACGACAAAACCTACTTCTTTAAGGACAACCGCTACTGGCGCTACGATGACCACTTGAGACGAATGGATCTGGGCTACCCTAAAGACAGCAACCTTTGGAAAGGGCTGCCATCACAACTCGATGATGCCATGAGATGGTCTGATGGTGAGTAACCTCAGGAAATATAATTACTCTTTTTTTGCAGTTTTGCCTGCTGAGTGCAGAAGATGATGAAAAAGAGAGGCAAAGTTGACACTGGCACAGTTGTGGCCTTGGACCCCAAACTTTCCCTGATCCACGCACTGGTGCATGTCTGTGATAGATAACAGCCTGTATGTATAGAATAAAGATCTGTGAATATGTTTTGTACTACTGACTAAGACTACTATAGGTTGTCATTAAGACTAGACGCATAGCACAGTATTAATACTGGTTGGTTAGCATTTACTTTACTGACATTTAATGTAGACGCCTTGTCCATGGTATACATGAACTGTTTTTTTCTGCCACCAGCCAAGATTTGCAGCTGAAACAAAGTCAACTGAATGCTTTATTTTAGGCACTGAGGTGTCAGTATGCTCAAATATAGAGCTAGAAGTAGAAGCAGAACCTGCTTTTTTTTTTTTTCTACAGTGCTTTGCAGTAAGTGATGATAATTTGAAATGTAAGAAAAATGCAAAAGAATCTGCTTCCTCTAAGGAACTTCTTACAAATAAATGTTTGTTTGATAATAAAGCTGTATAGCTATTTTTTAATCATCCTCAGAATAAATGATCAAAACTACACCTTAATCAATCACTCAGAGTGAGAATGTGCACAGAGCAAAGCCAGTGACATATTTTTGACCGCTTCTGTCTTGATTAAAAATTGATTATAAAGACACTCTGATTGATTACATTCAGTGTATAAATGATGAATTGCCTGTCAGTTTCTTCCAGTGAAAAATGATTACATTTCTCAGAGAAAAATATAGTTGTAACACTCCACCAGAGCATCAAACCACTAGTCTGCTGTGCTATTTTTGAAGCCTAAGGCAAGACCATGCAATACCGTTCTCAGGGGAAGTCCTTAGACTGGGATAAGGTTTGACAGTATGAGATAATGGAACAATTAAGCAAGTTAGCAATGCAGCTTCAAGACTGTCCAGTCTATGGACTTGACAGTCTTTAAGTCCTTAGACTGGGATAAAGTTTGACAGTATGAGATAATGGAACAATTACACAAGCTTCAAGTCAAGGCTTACTTTTGGCACAGAGATGGCAGTGTTATTCATTCAGAAATTTCAGGAGATACAGTACCAGTCAAAAGTTTGGACACACTCATCTATTCATTGGACACACCCACCCATTCATATTAATGGATGGGTGTGTCCAAACTTTTGACTGGTACTGTATCTCCTGAAATTTCTCAGTAATCACTGAATGATTTGTCATGAGATTTTGTACACAGTGTCAAAACAACAAACTCTTAATAATTTCACATTGTCTTCAATAAGAATGACACAAAAAAGTGTAATTACATTTTAAATTTCATTGTCCTGGTCACAAATGCAAAGTGTGAAGAGAATAGCATACATTTTTATTGGCATACACTTGTTCAACTGTTTAACACAAATAAATGATACTCACCCAATCATGTGGCAACACCTCATATGCATTTAGACATGTAGACATGGTCAACATGACGAAGTTCAAACAGCATCAGAATGGGAAATAAAGACAGACAGGTCTGAGTGTTTCAGAAACACAACCGTCTTTAGGATTTACACAGAATGGTCCAGAAAACAGAAAATATCCAACAAGCAGCAGTTTTCTGGTAGAAAATGACTTGTTGATGCCAGAGGTCAGAAGAGAATGGCTAGACTGTTTCCAACTCATAGGAAGGCAACAGTGATTCAAATAACCGCTTGTTAGAACCAAGGTATGCAGAAGAGCATCTCTGAATGCCAAACCTTGAAGCAGATGGGTTCCAGGAGTAGAAGACCACACTGAGTGTCACTCCCATCAACTAAGAACAGGAAGTTGAAGCCACAGTTCACACAGGCTCACCAAAATTGGACAATGTTTCATATTTCTAAGATTTGTTGAGCCAAGTACGATAACCTCAGTTTTATCTGAATTTAGAAGCAGGAAATTAGAGGCCATCCAGACCTTTATGCCTTTAAGACATTCCTGCAGTTTAAGTAATTAGTGTGTGTCATCTGGCTTCATGGATAGATAAAGCTGGATATCATCCGCGTAGCAATGAAAATGTATGCTATCTAATGCCTAAGGGAAGCATGTATTATGTAAATAGAATTGGTCCTAGCACAGAACCCTGTGGAACTCCATAATTAACCTTAGTGTGTGAAGAAGACTCTTCATTTACTTGATCAAACTGGAGTCTGTTAGACAGATATGATTCAAACCACTGCAGCACAGTACCTTTAATAGCTACAGGCTCTAATCTCTGTAATAAAATATTATGGTCAACAGTATTGAATGCTGCACTGAAGTCTAGCAGGACACGCACAGATATGAGTTGACTGTGAGAGGCCATAAGAAGATAATGCTGTTTATGTACTGTGATGAATTCTGAAATCTGACTGAATCTCATCTGATATACCATTCTTCTACAGGTGCTCTTTCAAGAATTTTTGAGATAATATAAAGGTTGGATATTGGCCTATAATTAGCTAAGACAGCTGGGTCAAGTGATGGCTTTTTAAGAAATGGTTTAATTACTGCGACCTTAAAGGCCTGTGGTACGTAACCTGTTAATATACATAGATTGATCATACTTAAGATGGAAGCATTAATTAATGGTAGGAGTTCTTTGAACAGTCTTGTAGGAATGGGGTCTAACAGACATGTTGATGGATTGGAGGAAGCAACTATTGAAGTTAACTCAGAAAGATCAATCAGAGAGAAAGAGTCTAAACAAATGTCAGTAGTATGGAAAGTATCTGTACATAATGATATGTCTGTGAGATGATTATGAGTATTTTTTTTTTCCATGAAGACATGGGATGCTCTTGTCTGGAGTCAACACAGCTAAAGTCATGATGTAACTTCAAGGCTGGTTTATGTTCGGCTCATTTCTGTAACCTGCAGTGCAATTTTCAATCCATTATTTTGTCGTGAAGCATAGATTTAAGAAATTGAAGCATGTTCCAGGGATTTCCTGTTCACATTCTAAGACAAAAGCTTAATATGTGGCCTTTAAGAGTTTTCATTATTCATGCAGTGCATTTTGTTCCACCATTTGCTCCTGTTTCATTTTAGTTTATTTGTATTTGGCGTTCCTTGGATGCATCCATGATTGTTTTGTTGTGGCTGTAGAATGCAGATTAGAAGAACATTTGCATTTGTTTATTAATTTGTTACATTTTTTTTCATGTGTCAATAGAGGGCTTTTTTTTTTAACCACTATCTGTTATTGACATTGCACACATGGTCTATCCTACCAACACTCTAATTCATATTCACAGAGTCAAACCTTGGCGCTTGCCCAGTGTAATCACTCTGTGCAGCTCCACTGTACCAGCTGAGTCAAGGTCACAACATATCACTCCTGTATCTTGGTTAAGAGTTGTAAAATCGCTTAATACCATGTGTTCGAACGAAAGCAGCAGGCTCTAGACGGTGCTTGAGAGTGTTTTAGGTTTTGAAAATCCATCAAAAAAGCAGGCACTTATTTTTAAAATTTGAGAATACTCAGTGGAAGCCAGGATGTCTCTAACCAACCCTGCAGTGAATGTAAATACAACAAAGCTCTTTTCCCTGTCAGTGGTCTGTATTCTGTCTTCTAAGCTTGTAGACTCAGAGGTCTCCAAGCTCTTTGATGAGTTTACCCACATGTTTGTGTATGTGTGTGTGTGTGTGTGTGCGCACATAAGGGTACTTGTTCCTCCTCTGCAGCATTTTCTACAAGAAACAAACCTTCTGCTCCCTGTTACACCACCCTGTCCATGTGCAATGTTCATGAAAGGATACTATGAATGACAGGCGTAAACAGCTTAGTCTAGATAGAGTTTAAAAGGTGCTTATGCATCAAAGTGCCTAAAATTCAACCCTATCCCTTTCAACACTGTTTCCTTATAAATCTATTGTGGTTTTTGCTTTTTATGCGTACAGTAGAACCTCGATTGATTTTATAATTCTGAAACAGTCCTGAAGCACTTGTGTGGCTGAAGATGGTTTTCATTTTTTTGTTAATAATTTTGAGATAAAAGCAGTCAACTTGGAAACCCACATCCATAAATGCACATAGACAGACCATGGGGCCTGGGAATTGAAGCCACATCAAAGCCTATTCTGTGTTTGTTTCACCATCCGGGTGAATAGAGGGAGAATAAAGATCGAAACAGACAGGGGGAAGGGAGTGATATGACAGCAAAGAGGAAAGAGGGAATATGGTGACACCTTGCTATAAAAATAATTTAGAAATACAGGAGAGAAATTTAAGTAGAAGACAAAGGGTACACAGAAAAGATGAGACTTTAGGACTTTAGACATTAAAGACGACAGAAGAAATGGAGTAGTTATTAGAAATACAGATTCATTCAAATGATGAACATTATAGAAAAACAGGGAATGACAGTGAAACCATCGAACAATTGCTATGGAAGGGAAAAGAGGACATAAAGTCTATAAATGCTTCTATAATTATGATAATCATTGTAGCTGACATCAGTATAGGACTCAAGAATAATCTTGACTTTTTAGCACTGTTTTTAGCACTATATAGCGCTATATTTGTAGTAGACTTACATTAGTAGAGTCAAAATAACAGTTTCAGTAAAGACCTCAGTCACACAGACCTAAAGATCAGTGAGCAACACCCTGGCAACCACCACTCACTAGGGAAAAATGTGTATTCCCTGACTGGTTGGTGATTTGTTGCTGGCTATCGCCATGTGAAGTTGGTCACAAAGAGGGCCCTGCACCAAAAACCTCCTTTTAATTGCTTTGATCACTGTACAGGGTGTACCCTGCCTCTTGCCCTATGACAGCTGGGATAGGCTCCACCCCCACCCCCGCAACCTTGAACAGGATAAGCAAAAGAGAATGGTTGGATGGGACTAGCAGATTTCCACAGTCACCCATAGTTTTGCATGGAAGACAACTACTGGACAAGCGGTGGTGAACTTTGAAAATGTGTGGTGCAAAATGGAAACAGAGAACATTCGCCTTCAAAATAAAAGTTCTGCCTTTCAGATTTACGCACAAGTTCATGTTTATACACAGGTTTGTGTCTTCCATGCAGTCTGCAAGCAACCAAAACAATCGCAGAGCTTTTTGGTAAAATCCAAATACCACTTTGTGACAAATTTCACCTAGCAACTGCCAACAGTCTCCAGCAACAACTTATCAACCAGTTGGGGAATACACATTTTTACCTAGTTAACCTATTAATGGCAGGGGGTTACTGACTGGTCTCCAGGGCTGTTTTTTTTTTTTTTTCTTTTTTTATAGTAGGGAATAAAGGATAGACTCAGCTTAATCTCAATCCAAATAGTCCCATTTTTCAAATAAAGGAGCCACACTATGACATGATCTATAATCATTATGAACTCAACCCCACATACACTGTCTTGATACCCAAGTGCTAGTTAGTATGTATTAACCCACAGCTAAGAGTATCCATGGATAAATGCACTATTTACTCCGGTTTCACAAAATATGAAAATATAAGCAGCACAATGGAAATTAAAGTATTTTTAATTGAATGATAAAAAAATAAATAAAAATTACATCCCTAGTAAGGACTAATGGCCTTGGGGCTGAGAGTCTCACTCAAAAGCTTCAGGAATGTCTTGCTGGTTTTTATCTTTTCATACTATTTAATTTAAAAAAGTACTTCATCCTTTAATTCACATATTTCAGCACTGAATAGAGGAGATGTACTTCAAATAAGTTACTGGTGTAACATATACCTAAAAAACTTCTCAACCTTTCACCCAATTAGTTTACACCTTGTATATGAGTGAAAATTACTACGAGATGAGCATAGAAGTCACAAGTCTTCGTAACCTGTAATGGTGGATGAAACACAAAAGAGAAATGTCCACTGTCATCACAAACTTTATTTGTTCAGCATGGCACATGCCTCATCTTCAGTCAACGAAGCTGTATTATTAGCCAGAACTCAGTGACATGAAATGTATTCACCAGACTTTGACAGCCGTAGGTCGCTTGATCTCTGAGGGAAAGAACGAGCAAGTTGAAAAAGACAAAGTGCCATTAAGCCCTACAAGTTTGATCTTTCAATAATTGTGACAGATCAGAAAGGAGAATGTGTACTCTTATATCTTTGTGAAGATCAAAATGATATTTAAAGTTAGAAAGTGAGGACATGTTTGAAATGTGAAGACACTGTGGTCCACACTTTTTTGTAATCAGAGAGCTGCTTAAGGGGTTATAATTTGGCTTTCCAGTTAGGGTAGGGATTGATGGTAATCAGAAGAATGAAAGTCAGTAGGTGTATATCTGGGCATTATAGAACATCTTTGGCTCTTTATTCCACTATGCTGCTGCCCAGTTTGAATATATCCCCATGATTATGCACAGGAAAAGGATTACTAGGTGCTGTGAGCCTTCACCCACTTAAAAGAAAACTGCTAGACCAGCACAGCTGCCACATCAACTTACATTGCACATTTTAGGCATTTTAATTGTTCTTATTACCCAACACAAACACTAAATCCAAAGCAAAAAGCGTTTATTTTAGGTGCAACAGTATTATTACAAGAATTAGAGGTTTTTTGTAAAAGCTGTGGGGTTGCCAGGTTTTAATATCTGTTAAGTAAAGCGTGGACATGAGAATCTAGTGCAAAAAAAACATTCGTTTATACATAGGTGACAGCAATGCAAGGAGTACATTGCCGCAAATGTACGCTCAGTGGTCACTTTCTAAGGTAAACCTGTTCAACTGCTCATTCACATATATCTAATCAACCAATCAAATGGCAACAACTTAGTGCATTTAGACATGCACACATGGTTATGACAACCTGCTGAATTTCCAGCTGAGCATCAGAACAAACAGTAGAAACAACAGCAACAGTAACAGGGATGCTCCTCTGCACACCTTGATTGCAGAAGAGCATCCCTGAATGCACAACACATCAGAGAGACCTTGAAACAGATGAACTTCAGCAACAGAAGACCACCACAGTTGTGTAATAGAAGATTGGAAACACATTGACTGATGAGTCTCAATTTCTGCTATGACAGTCAGAATTTGGCGTGTACAGCATGAAAACATGGATCCGTCCTGGCTTGTATCAACGGTTCAGGCTGCTGCAGGTGATGTAATGTGTGGGGGGATATTTTCTTGGCACACTTTGTGCTCCTTAGTACTAACTGAGCATTGTTCAAATGCCACAGCCTACCTGAGTATTGTTGCTGACCATGTCTTTATGACCACAATGTACCCATCTTCTGATGGCAATTCTGAAGGCAAAAGGGGTCCAACACAGTCCTAGCAAGTACTACCTAATAAAGTGCCCAGTGAGGTTATACTACTTATTGATTCTATTTATAAAATGGTGCAAACATTTTATACTAGGGCTACACATCCTTAACTGCAGGAAAGCACCCAGAAGTAACTATATGTTTTAATTTATCCTCCTCTATTATTATTATTGTCTCTCATCTCACTTCCTCCAACATTTCCATGCACACTGTGATAGAATTAGATTCAGTTTAGGTAAATATATGTTTGAATAAGCATTTATAGACAAACACTATTCACTCCAGAGCTATAGAGTTATAGGCCTTGGAGTGCTTCTGTATGTGGCGAGCTCCAAGGCCATTAACAACGAGAAAACATTTTTCACTTCGCTCAAACTCCTTCACTTGTTTATCTCTTCCCTCTTACTTATTAATGAGCCTCAGCATTATCACATGTTTACTTCTCTCTGCTTGTTTGTCATAGTCACTATTTAATGAAAAAAGAATTCATAGGAATCAGGTGAATAGACTTGGAGGACGTGGATCCCTTCAACGAATTCAGCCTGCGCGAGATCAGGAAGCTCATTATGAGCTTATAATCTATATTCAAAACTTTAAGTACATTTCAGTGCATTCATTTTGAGGTGTTAGGTTTTCCATTTACTTTGGTAATTTCATTTTCCTTGCTTCAAATTCAGGGCATTCAGTATACTTTTATATCCAGATCAGAACTCATACAAGTACAAAGAACATGTGATGGAAATATTGCCCCGCAGACTTTGTATGTCATTATCATTCATATTATCGCATCTGATAAACACAAAAAATGTTTTTCATAATGGCACTCAGCAAAGTGGCATTTACATCAGAAGCACAGTGCCAATGCCCATTTGGTGTTTTGGTGACTCTAATTAACTTAAGTGCCCTGTAGTGAATAGACAGTCACAGTGGTGGGTATATCATTAACAATCAACTGACAGTTCAATTATTGTGTCAAGAGCACCCATAAGGCATTGCTTTAGTCTGACCAGCAAAGGCAGAGACACTAGGAAATCCTCTTTATACTGTATATCGAGTGCATGTCAATTTTACTTAACTATTTCTCTGAAAGTATCATATGTTAATAGTACAGTACTGTGCAGAAGTCTTGAGCCAGACTTTCTTATGATTTTTTTAAGTGATCTTGAGCAATACCTGACCATTTTTAGAGGAATGTTTTTTTGTTTGTTAAGCCACCTAACTGAACCAGTGTTGTGTCTACACGTAATAATTTTACATTTTAAAAACAAAATTTGTTCCCATTTCTTTAGTTGAATCTAAAAAAAAACAAAACAAAAATGCCACAGTTTAACAGGCATAAAATAGTATTTCTGCACCAAGGAGGTGATTCGCTAAGAGCTTATGGCTAAAAACTTGGCGTATCTCTGCATGGTGTGCAGTGTGTCCTTAAGAAATTTGAAGAAACTTTACAGGTGGAGGATAACAGAAGACATTGCAGGCCTAAAAAAAACTATCTGAAATATCTACAGCAGATTAACAGCATCCGAAAGTCATGTCCTCAAGAAATAGGAGAAAATCCAGCAAAGACCTAACACGGGACCTGAGACATGCATCAGGCCCTTCAGTTGATCCATCTACAGTTCACTGAAGCCTCATCAGAAATAGTCTCTGTGGAAGGGTGGCTGTCAAGAAGGCATTCTTAAGGAAAGGAAATGGGGAGAAAAGGCTGAGGTATGCCAAATTACACAAGAACTGGACTGAAAATCAGATCAGTGGCAACAGGTCTGATGGAGTGATGAACCCAAATTTGAAATTCCAGCTTCAAATCTTCATCAGTATCTACAGAGGAGGTCAGGAGAGAGGTACAACGGGGAGGGTCTACAGCCATCTGTAAAACATGGAGCAGGCTCTGTCATAGTTTGGGGCTGCATTTCACCCAGAGGTGTTGGGGGTCTTCACAAAATTGATGGCATTATGGATGCAGAAAGGTACAGTCAGCCATTGATCCACCTTGCAATATCATCTGGAAGGCATCTGATTGGCAACAGCTTCTTTTTTAGCATAACAATGATCCCAAACACACTGCTAATGCAGTACCTGGGTAGAAGAACACACAATGAAACACTATCAGTCATGGATTGGCCTCCCCAGAGCCTAGACCCCAACTTTTTTTTGCATTTTTGCCCACAGTGGCTTTTATGGGCAGTGGAGAGAGACAGGAAATAGGGGAAAGATACACAGGCAAATTGGCAACGGGCTGGGACTCGAACCAGCACCACAATGCAGCATATGTATGTGGTCGCCAGCTTCACCACTAAGCCACCCAGGCACCCAGACCCCAACATTTCTGAAGCAGTGTGGGCTCATCCTGACAAAATAAAAATCAGCCATCATCCAAAGAACAGCTTTGAATGTCCTTCAGGAAGCCTGGAGAACTATTCCTGAATAAATGACAAGAACGCTGCCTGAGAGCGTTCAGGCTGTGTTGAAAATAAAGGTCACACCAGATATTGACTTTAAATATTTGACTTTCATTAGAATTGTACAAACTCTGTTTTTGCCTTACATTCTGTATTTCCCTGCTTGTTTGCACATGTTCCAAAACTAGACTGTGTCGTTTTTATCATGTATCTGTGTTTGAGCTGCAGCATTAATGAGGCTTTCAGCAAGACACTGTCTGGCTGAGAAGTCTAATTTAAGGCTTCTTTAGGTCCCTGCTGCTGCTCAGTTATCCACCCTCATCCAAATTGAATGCTCAATCTTTCAGCTTGGCAATGTTATATAACTACATTTGATCTATTCATTTAAGTGCAGGAAATAGAGCCCCATGTTCAATCATTACTATTCCACAACACCACCTGTTGATGGTCAGGTGTGCCATAATGTGTGTCAGCTTAGCTTTCATTATTCATGACTCAGGAGTCCAATTTTTACTATTTTCATTTGTGGCTCTTTGAAATTACATTAAAAATGATTTTTTTAACCCCTTGTTTTTGGTGCTGACACATGTAATCAATGGCTGGACAGTGACCACCAGCATTTCCAGGAGGTGACCGGCATGAATAAACACACCGTGTCTCACATCACTGGGAAAGTTTTCTGTATAATCAAGCACATTTGCATTTCCTTCCACAGTTGTTTGCGCTGGCAAATTAATGTTTATATAAATGTCATTTTTCTGAGATAGGTTTATAGTTGCTGCAGTCCATGCAAGTTTGCAAACTGGTCTGGAGTTTCCTTTCCAAAACACACCAGTGGAAAATGCAGCTGTTATATTAAATTAAATGATATAATTTTCCGTGATGAATGTAGACACCTGGTTCACACACACTGTGGTTTATCAAACAGCTGTACTGTGGGGCAAGGTAATAAGCGAAAATACTACACTTAGCACGATGGGTACAAATTATAGCCGTTGGTGTTTAATGTGTTCTCTGCTTATTGGGTATTCCAGATAAGAGCAAAGATAATTCCGCACTGCTTTCAGTCTAAAGCCTGGTATTGTATTCTTTTATGTGTAGTTCACACACACACACACATACAAACACACACACTAATCCCTGTCTTCTAATCTGTGTCTCCGAAGGCTCGTCCTATTTCTTTAAGGGGAAGGAATACTGGCGAGTCCCAGGCAGTGACATGGAGGTGGATGCAGGATACCCCCGCCTCATCGCAAAGGACTGGCTGTTGTGCACAGAGATGCAGTCGGACTCTCCGGACATGCAGCCCAAAAGCACAGAGACGAGAGTCAACGTGCACCGCCACCCAGACCACGCAGAGAATGGTTATGAGGTGTGCTCCTGCACCTCTGACACCGCCTCACCTTTAGGCGCCCGCCCATCCCCATCTCCCATTTGGCTGCTGCCGCCTCTCTGGACGCTCTCACTGGCTTTCCGCTTTGAACTGTTATGATGCTAAAGCATGGGACACAGAACTATACTGCTGGAGGGCCAGTGGATGAACCAACAACAGGAAAATGTTCTTCTTCTTATATAACTTAGCATCTTTTTGCTCTAAATTTGCTGTTATTTATTTACCATTACTTTTGAGGGGCACTGCCAATAAGTAGTCATTCTTAAGGGCATCATCCTGCTTTCAATGCTTTACAAAGATCTTAAGCCGTTTTCACACATCCACAAGAGGAGGAGTCAGGAGACTCATCTGGGACAGAATTTTTCTTCATGTAGCACACAGATACTGGAGGTACTCTGGCGATGGCAAGGCAGCAGGACACATAAAGCCCGCTGACTGTGAATCCACCAGGCTCTAAAATTCTCACATGCACCTAATCAGGTATCACACAGACTTTGTTCTAGTGAGCTGGCTGTGTAGACATTGTTTATTGTCTGATCTGTGTGAAGCATTTGTGCTCTCACGTGTAGCTCTTTGAAGTGATGTGTAGACAAAGTTCAGGGCTGCAGTGCATGTGTGAAAATGGCTTCAGTGAATGGTAAGACTGCCACATCTCTGCAAAGGAAAATGTAACTGAACAGAAATGTTTTCCAAGTTTACAGCAGCGAAGCCTCGCATACCAAACATGTTCATTTTGAGTTGTGAGCAGGTGCAAAGGAACACGCACTGATGCATTATTGGCTCAAAATTAATTTAAAATGACCCAAACCATTTTTTTCTTTCATACTTAAACTCAAATGATCTCTAGCCATGTAGATGGATAGATTTTCACCATCCACAATGCCACGTCTTTGCAAAAAAATAATGTCATTGTTACTCCAACCAACCCACAGAACTCTCAGGAGTGATTTCCTTGTGTTAAAAAAGTAGTTCCAGTTTGCAACACGGGCTGTAAATTATTCAGAATAACAGGAACACTCTCTGAAAAGAGACACTACTGTTGAATTTGCAGTTAATTCAAAGTCATTTGGTGTTCACCACTACTTTCCATTCATCTCTATTGTACTAAAACTAAAGAGAGATAAAGCCAAAACTACCTGCAAGGCAGGATAGCACCCGAGGTAAACATGATATTTTTTTTATTCGTGGAACCGACCTTTTAATAAACCACACTGCGCACGCACACATGCTCACACATCCCGCCTTTGCTGTTGTGCGCTTGCAATGAGCATAAATGTTTGAATGCTCCTGCTCCTGCTGTGAGAGCGAGACGAGACGCATGGATGAGTAGGTGGACGGACCAGTTTCCATGCCCGAATCAGCCAGCTAAGTTGGCAACAGCTGCTCATTTTCACCTCTGGGTTATAAGCATTCCTTACACTCAGTTTAGTTGTATCTAGTAACAAATTCAGTTTATAATCCAGTATCTTTAACATTGCTTTGATCAGCTCATAGAGTTCAAAGAGTCTTTTTTTTTTGTGACTGACAGTTCCCTGTATCGCCCCTGAATTTATTCTTGCTGTAAAGATATATTTACCTATAGACTGATATATTTGAGTTGAAAGGTTCTGCAGCTGTTGCATCACCAAGTGGACTGTGTATATTTTAAGCTGTGTTTTTTATTGTAAAATATTTTTGTAGGAAAATTAAAAAAAAAAAAATATGTGAATGGCTTCATTTGTTTTTTGTGGTCATGTGAATTTGTATGCGGCATGTTATTTTGAGTGCTTATTTCTGCTACTGCGTGGCCCGAGTGTGTAATTACTTAGTGTTATTGAAGGAAGCCTGGGCTTGAAGACAGATGATGCTAACATGACAGCTTGCAGACACCAGCTGGGAGTTGCCCCCCCCCCTCTGTCTGATGTTCTTAAACATGCTTTCTCCTGCAGTGGTCAAGTGGTCAGCAAATCGCATCACACACCCACTCTAAAGGGTTTTATGGAGAGACCGGCTCACACTGAGGATAACACAGAACATATCTGTTTCTTGGGGAAAGAGTATCAGAGGAAAAAAAAAAATGTCACGAATCCAAAAATATTTACCACCTTAGACGCTCCGCACAGAGATCAAAGTCAACAGGATGTCAAGTCTGTCTAGTCTCGGAGGACTCACATGTGCGCATACACGCACTTCACCAGCATCCTCATCGCGCGTAGGCCCAAGTATGCATGTTTGCATTTGTGTGAATGTTTGTTCGATTCTTCTCCCCCAAAGGCTATGGATGCAGTCCAACCCAAAGAATGCAGACCCATAACTTTTAGTCTGTTTTGAGGTAAAATGAAGTTTAAAAGTTTAAAAAGTCGCTCATTCACTTTTTCTGCCAACAGCAGCATTTTCCCTTCCCTCCTCTTGACACACTCCAGTGGTATTAATTAACTGGTGTGGCTCAGCAGCCACTAGGAGAGCACCTGCACCCACAGGCAAATGCAGCAGGGATGGGTCACTTTGTGTCTGTGTGTGCATTCTGTTTGGGAAGATACTAATTAAAGGGGCTATTTACATGTGTTTGATTTAGCAGTGGTGTAATATGATTGTTAACAAAAAAAAAAAAAAAAACTCATATTTTTAGATATGAGTTATCATTCATGGGGAATCTTCTGCCGCTGAGATGTGGCACTTTCCCTGCTTAAGCCTGCAGATGGGCCAGGCAGAACCAATCAATAACTCTGTAACTAAAATATTCAAGACTGGATGAACTGCTTGCATAGCTGAGAATTGGCAGCAGACTGATTTACAGGAAGAGAGCATCCAGTAAAAGGGGAACACGTGGAGACAGATTGCTGTAGTAGGCTGATAAAGTGGTTAGAAAAAGGCAAACTGAAAACTGGCAGCCAAAAAAAAATCATAATCACCAACAAACAGAGGAAAAGACAGAGATTTAAAGATAGAAGGAAAAAAGTTTCAAATCCAGAGGGACAATGACAGAGATAAGGGAGCAATTTAGCACATAATCTGTATCAGTGGTTGTTCATAAAATCAGAACAATTCTGTTTATTACCACTTGGGCCTCACTTTTCATTTTCATTTCACAAACAAACAAGTAATAAACCAAGTGTTTAGTTATCCAAACAGTTGAAGGTGAAACCTAAAATGAGTGCCTCTCAGACTGTATATAAAAAATGGACATGGCTACTGTGACATGGCCCACTGGTTTGTGGACTCCTGCTTTGAGGACAAGTTGTTTATGTGCTAAAAATGGGCCATAATTCAACATTTGAGGATTTAAATGAGACGTTATTGTTGTGAAATTAAAAAAACAAGATGCTGTGTTATAGGAGCATAAATGTTTTTTGTTGTTGTTTTTTTTTTTTTAAAAAAAAGAAACAGGTCATTTTAGCCAGTTGCTAGGCATCATAATGAGATAATATCTGATAAGAGCCTTCAGGGGTCTAAGATGCACCTGTGGGCCAAGTTTGGTTGCTCAACTCATCTCATAGAAGAGTCGCCCCCTGCTGGCCACTGGAATGAATGCCGGTTTAGGGCTCCTACACCCTGGATTCATTTTTCAGATTGTATGTTTTAGATCTGGAGGGCTGCACTCAGCTTTTACACAGTTTACAGTGCGTCTACAATGTTGGTAACATTCACTCATCAGACAACTAAATAATGCATGCACAGCTACCGTGCCTCTGTAATTTAGAAGTGGATCTGTGAACTGCGATGGATGTTAATGACAGAGAGTTTGGGGGTTTCACCATCCCCACGTTTCTTATGTTTCCTTTGCTCCTTCAGGCTTCTTTTTCATGGTTCTCCCGTAGAAAGGAGATCCAAGTATTAATCCACAAGAAATATCCTTTAAAATGGTAATTTATAAACAGCATCCCAGTAGAGAGAGGTTTATCAAAACTATAGGTGGTTGTGTTCAAATAGATGTTGGTTGTTAGATCTGTGACAAGATGCTGCAAGGAGAAAAGGGCATTGTGAAATAATTTTTTATTAGTTTAATTTGAGTGTGTAAGAGGAGAGTGTGTGTTAGCTTATTCACTATTATATGAATTCTTAACCAGGCTCCCGGGCTCTTTGTACCAGTGCCTTTTGACTAAGCCCACACAGAAATATGCATGGATTATTTCTATGTGTGTTATTTCCTATGTGTGTGTCTGAGTGAGAGAGAGAGAGAGTGGAGGTTTTTAGCTTTCAGGATAGCTCTCTGTAGACTCAGAGGTGATGGTCATGGGGGAGAGGAGCAGCTGTTACTGGGGCTGTCCATTTTGCATTTCACCTGTCCTCTCTCTTTCTCTCTCTCTCTCTCTCTCTCTCTCTCTCTCACACACACACACACACACACACACACACAGACACACACACATATACATCAAAGAGCTCAGAGCAGGACCACTGAAACTGGCACAGGTGCAGAATACACAACACAGACCTTTAAACACCTGACAGGGAACAACATTTCAGTCATTGGAGATGGTACAAGGTAATGGGATGCTGGGGTAGCTGCTTTTGAACCACAATGGAAATCTGCATGGAAGGCATTTGAACTGGTAACAGCTTTTGTAAAGGATAAAACTTCTTAGACAGATTCAGCACATGCAATCCGGATTTAAATGACCATGAAAGATTCATGAGTTACAAATCCTAATATCTACCTCTCTCACGCCCTCTGCAAGCTTGACTAAATGATGTGCATTAAATGTGTATTTTAATATCTAAAATGCTGTTGGATAGCCATGGAGCCTTTTTATCAGAAATGACACCAGAAGGATCTTGCACCTGTTTTCACTGACCGTGGTCCCCTAGGCTGAGCAGAGCCAATCAGTTAGTCTGAAGTCTAAAGTGAGGCTATCAGCTCACTGGCTACTGGAACAATTTCCATCCAAACCTAAATGTGCTGTGTGATCATTTCAGAGGATGGGAAAATGGATATGAATGTTTACTTTTATTTTTATTTTTTGAAATTATTCTTAAAATAACTAAAAAAGGATACAAGACATAATTCTGCTTACTTCCAACATCTCATCTCAGTCAGATCGTCCTAATTTCTGAAGGAAATGCCTTCATGTTTTAAGGCTGAAGAAGACATACAAATACTTTGTGAGAAAACTTATTAATTTTTTCAATTGTCTAAAAGTAGATATGCAGAAAGTAGGTGAAACCTACTGTAGGATTTCCTCAACATTTTTCACGTATTGTTTGTGCTCTGCTGCCCTCTGCTGGTAATAAAGTATAAACGTCAACAACGTTAACTGAAGACAGAATGTATGGTTATAGTTCAGGCACTTGCTTATCCCAGTTCACTTAATACAAAACAGTTTTCTGCCTTGGGTTCCTGTCCACAAGATTCCCAAGTTCCAGAGTCACATTCCACATGTAAGGATTATTTTCTAAGTCAGGGGCGTCACACTCATTTTACAATGTGGGCAAAAGACAAAGACGGCCTAAATTGATCTTATATGTACTGGATCATTAAAGCTATTTCTTAATAACCTAGAAACAAACAAAGATCTAAAAAATGTTCCATTTTCCTTTGGTGCAAAGATGTTGGAACTTTAACCCCTGACATGTCCTGAGATGAGTGGATAACAGACCCTGGCACCTTACGTCCCCTCGCATATGCTGATATTTTGGCATACCTTGTGTGTTGTGTCAGTGTGTGCATGGCAGCACAATTTCCTAATTTCAAGTCCCTGGAGGTGCATGTGCAATTTACAAAGGCTGGGTGCACTGCCTGTAAGTTTTGAAGCCTCCAAGCTGTGAAAACACCATCATCCAAAGGTGTGTAAGAGTTATCACTCTGCTGGCCCTACATTATGTGTGCATTTTCATAAATTAGTATGTTGCAAGTAGAGATGAAGACTAGTGAATAACATAAATTAACTGTGTCTGCCTGCGTGATCCCAGTAGAGCCAAAGTATTTTCAGACATACGCACACAGACAAAATTGTAGATCTCAGTTTTATAGTTTCCTTAAATATTTATGTTCATACACAGTGCAGTGAAAATGTATTTACCTGCTTCCAGATATCTTGGCTTTTTGCATATTTGTCACATGTGCACAGTCTGCACTGGAGACCTGGGTTCAAATCCCTCTGCTGACATTAACCACTGTATAAAATGTCACCCTGCTCCACATTCAGATGCTGTGTTGTGACAACAAAAAAGTCAAACCTGCCAGCTACTCACCCTCTGACAAGAATTAGATTGGTTGTCCCTTTTGAGGTAAAAACTGTCCAGTTTCCTTCTTTCCTCTGACACAACCCCAAAAGGATTCGTGTCTCCCAGCAGAATCAAACTTGTTCTCTTTTGCTTGTTAAGCGAATGAGTGAATCACTGCACTATGGAGCCTGTAAAACAACAACAACAAAACAGTTTAAAAACTTAAACATATACACTCCCTTTCTTGCAATTTTCACATTTTCTAAAGCCATCCAGTGGGCCTGATTGGACTCTTTGCCGGGCCAGTTCTGGCCCCCGGGGTCTGGGTTTGACACCCTGTTATAAATCGTGACACAAGTTCATCTGGGTTAAAGCAGCTCCAGTGGTAATGCAGCATTAGAAGCAGAAGTACCTTTGGGGGTTCTTGCATTCCTGTGGGCTTTTCTTTTCTTTTTATTTGTTTTTTCCAGAGTTATTTGCCTTTTCTGCCCACCCAAAAAGTTTTATTGTCAAATATATAAATTCTTCTTTTGAACTTCTGAATCAGACTTATCTTCGTTTACAGCTTTAAAGTCTACGTTTTTGACTTTGTGAGCCATATCTCTTTATAATTGTCTTTAAAGAAATGCCCTTTCAATTTCCCCGCCATGTTTTTATCTTATGTTGCCCTTTCCCGTCTGAAGTTTTTTTTTTTATCATGTTGCATACTCTCTGAAGAGCTTCTTCCTCATCTTTCATCCTTTCCTCCTCTGCCCTCACTTTCTCTTGCCCTTCTCTGACATTTTTTCCTTTCTGCTCAATTTTTTCAGTTTAATCGTTTCATTAATTTTTTTTCCCCTTCCACACTTCCCATCAATTCCCTTTCCATTTTCTTTAATTTGTGATGCTTTGACATTAGAAATTTTCATTCCCTTCACATTAATTTTTTTTCCAGCCTTTGAAGTTTAAGTTGTCCTTGATCAGACCTCTGCAACAATATCTCGCATTACAACATAAAAACCGCCGTACTACACCATCACAAGAGACATCCTGGAAACTACTAAATACTGTGCAGGTGTATGATATGTATATGTTGCAGAATTTGTGAGCACAATTTAACAATTTATGTGCATATTTATCCCTTTTAGTAATCATGTACATAATCAACAATTGCATTACAGTCTTCCTAATACTATTTAGTTCGACTAGAAAAGAACACTGTGGTTAAAACTCCTTCCAAAAAAGTACTTTCCTTATTATATAAGGTGAATAAATCACTTATTTTGCCAACTACATTTATTTTAAAAAGCTGCTGAGACATCTTGCTTAGTATTGTAAGCTTCTTACCTACTCAAAGTGCCTTGACGTGACTTATGTTGTGAATGTTGTGAGACTCTTATTAATCATTATGCACATGTGATTAAGATTGATTATATAATTATAGTTGTAAGTGATTTATATAGCACAATTTCATAACAATAGTCATGTCAAGATGCTTTATATTGGAAGGTGAAATTCCCACAATATTAATGAAACACCAACAGATCCTCTAAGAGGAAGCAGTCAAAGACAACTTGCATGTCTTTGACCTGTGGGAGTAAGCCTGAAGGAGACCAACAGCAGGCACAGGGAGAGCATGCAGACTCCAAACAGAAAATGCCCCAGCTAATCAGGAGATTTTAAACCCAGAAATGTCTTGCTGTGAGGTGACAGGGATAACCGCTGCAGGAAAATCACTAATGTCGTCTTTTGCTTCTTTAAATCCTACCAAACAAATTAGCCTGTCTTAAAAGATGGCCCGGTTGCTTTCATTTCTTGAGTTCTTTTAAAATAAATCAATAAGGTCCAGTTTCATTTGCATGTTATTTAAGTTTTGGATCAGTTGTCTTCTCTCAGCCTCATATTTCTGACTATTTCTTCTGTTCTATGGGCTCGTCTTCTCCACCACAGTCACATTTTCCACTGCTTTTGTCACATTTCCTGTATTTTCTGCCTCATTATGCCCATTTTCTCTGTCCTAAATAAGTTAATAACCAGATCAGCTGAAAGACTTTTTGTGACTTCTTCTGCAGTCCTATCTGCAGTTTTATTTCCTTGTACTCTATAATGCACCGGTATCCATAAAAAGGTAACTGTAAGCACCATCATACTGACTCTGTAACATGTTTGCTGAATCTCTATCAGAATGTCTGTTCTGCTGTCTGAATGACTGAGCTGCAAACTGGAATCTGAACACATTACTGATCTTAATGGTTTTATGTTTTCAATCCACTGAACAGCTAAAAGTATGGAGAGCATTTCTCCTGTGTATACCGATGACTCATCATTGATCCTTCTCCTTACTTTGACATTTACAAAAACCCCTCCAGAAGTCCCTTTTTGAATTTTTTATGGTTCTTCTTACATTGTGCCCTTAAATATTCAATAAGATTCCAAGAACTCTGATTTCTTTTTAACATTTTATAAGCTTTATTTTGGCTCTTGGTTGCTTTATCACATTCCTTTGTCCACCAGGGTACAATCTTCTTTTTGCTTTTACTTCCTTTCTTCTTTATAGCCTGGTTTGTTATTTCTAGAACACAGAAGCAGAATAATTTTAATCATCATCATCATCAACAACATTCATATCAATTTTTTGCTTCCTCTGGCCACTAAAAAGCCTAAATGTCCCCCAGTCTGCAGAACTGAAACACCATTTCTGCACTCCCCCAGTATCACACTCCTCTACGCTCAGTTCTATCTTAGTCATTACAGGATAGCGTTCACTTCTTATAGTTGTCTCTTTGACTACCTGCCATGAACAAACCCCTGCCAGCAAATCTGAGACTAACGATTGCTGATATTGGACCATCCCTACCTAATATTGATTCTTGTACCACTTCCATCATTGAGACACGCCAAATCTTTAACTTCCATTAATTCTTCAATTACTGTTCCATTTTGGTCATTGTAATTTCCCTTTAAAGTCCCCACGCCAAATTACTTTGCCCCTTAAATGTACCCAAGTTCCTCCATTAATTCTAATGACAGTCTTCTACATGGGCTGTAAAAATGTACTACTTTGGTGCTTCCAAGTCTTATCCAAGTTTCAATTGATGTATTCTGTGTTCCTTTGCCCAAGACTCTACACTGAATTCACCGAATTATGAATATTACACATCCTCCTCCATTACCCTTCCCTCTATATCTTTGGACACTATCATATCCTTTAATAACAAAATCTAAAGTTGGGTTAAGCCAGGTTTCCTGAATACAGATGATATCTGGTTTCTTTCTGCAGTTTTCTTTTTTATGAACCCCTTAAACTCTTGTCCATTTGCTATTAAACTTCCACTGTAAAATGATGAGATTGTCCTGTCTCCCGATCCTCCTGCCTCTCCATCTCCCCCCAATCTTTTATTAACATGCTCCCAGGATATATCTTTTATTTAAGAAAAAAAAAAGTCTCTACTCTTGTCACAATTATTTTGTGTTTCACTTTTGTTCATTGCTTGTGCTACTGCACAAGAAACAGTCATCCTCTCCACTGTGTGGGTTGGCTCTCTCAGCAGCAGACTTGCGTCTCTGACAGTTCTGACTTGCTGCACCGCTCCAAACTTCTTTTTCACTTCTCTAAACAAAAGCTCAACTGCTCCCGTCCCCCAACTTCCTTCCTGAATTTTCAGGATTATTTTAAATTCCTGTCTGATAAGCTTTCCCCGGTCCATGCTACCTTGGTCTGAACTGTTTTCTTCTAAACTTCGTTTGCTTTGTTTTATATATATATATATATATATATATATATATATATATATATATATATATATATATATATATATATATATATTCACACAAACACACACACACACACACGGACTGCCGCCCCATAATTGGTTCAGTCCATGGACTTTATGGTTCAGTCCAAGCCAAGCTAATTGTTTGCTGATTGATTAATTTTGTTGCCACTGCCAGTCCATGCAGGAGTCTGACTGCTTCCAGAGGTGAGAAACGTGTCCGTTAGGTTAACTAAACATAGGACCGCTTTATGTTTGCTGAATGAGGCTGCTTGACATAACTCCATCCAAACTTTATTTTCCTAAACGTATGTACCGTCAACGTAAGATTCCGTCAACATTGCCTGTCCTCCCAGTAATTAATGCCCGTTTTTTACATTTACTTTTATTAGTTTCTTAGTAGTTTCTTATTCGGGCAGGTTCATACTATGTGGGGCCATAAATCATTTGGTACAACTGCAACAAAAGATGCCACAGGTGTGCTCACTCGCTGCGTTAAGGTCCATTTACAGGGATCTGTAATTTGTCTGAATGGCTTTAAATATCGCTGCTAGGCTTTAAATTCCGTCTTATTGTAATAAAGTGAACTTTAACTTAATTTCAGTTTGAATTATACTTTGTGTTTGATTACCAGGACATCAGATTTGGTGGTGGTGGGGGGGCAATTAAAGTTAAGGCAATTAAAAAGTATTCTAGGCTTACTGAAGGAGGAATGCTGCAGCAGCAGCTGAGTCAGTAGATGGCAGTATCGACACAAACGACAAAGCTTAAGCTCATTGTGGTCTAATATTTTAAGGCCTTTTTAGACACAGTCTCCTGTTAATATGACGACATATGTATATTTTGGTTTCATGTATGTATGTGCGTGCATCCTGTCACTTTTGTGTTTTAAAAAAAAGGGAGGGGGGTGAAGCAATCTTACCGCTACTAACGCCTACAAACGTTTAAGTATCACTTTAAACACAGCACAAGTCAAAAAGCATGTCGTCATGTTAACAAAGAGCCCAAGGCCATCTTCAGTTGCTCAACTCACAAATACATGAATATGTTTTCTGTTGTCTGTCTTCTGAGTGTATTTCATAGCCGCGCTATTAGACTGCAGTGAGATCTGTGCATAAGCATCTTCAAAACGTACATTTGCCCGAGGAGCACAATGGCAACAGCTAAATGCTTCCCATAAATTAGGGGGACTAGAAAGAGAGACATTAGTTCTACCATATTATCCACTCTGCATTGGCTCTTCAGAATTCTTCTCACATGCAAGGTCTTGAATAATTAAGCCTTATATTACCAAATCACCCCAGAAGCGCAGTTGGACTTCAGGATTACTTGTGGTTTCTAGGGTATTTAAAAGTAGAATGAGAAGCAGAGCCTTCAGCTTTCAAGACCCTCTTCTGTGGAACCAGCTCCCAGTTTGAATTCAGGAGACAGACATTTCCTCTACTCTTAAGATTATGCTTAAAACTTTACTTTTTGATGAAGGTTTTAGTTAGGGTTGGGTCAGGTGAACCTAAACTCTCCTTGAGTTATGCTGCATTAGGCCTTGGCTGCACAGGGCTTCCCATGATACACTGAGCTTTTTCTTCTTCACTCACCTCTTTTCACTCTGTTTATACACCACTCTGCATTTAATTATTAGTTATTGTCAATCTCAGGCGCTCTTCCACAGCATGTCTTTTGTCCTGTCTCCCTCCCCTCACCCCTAACCGGTCACAGCAAATGACTGCCCCCTCCCTGAGCCTGCTTCTGGTGGAGTTTTTTCCTTCTCACTGTCACCAAGTGCTGTCACATAATGGGGTCGTGTGACTGTTGGGGTCCACTCATTTTTATTTATATAGCACATTGTATGAAAAAGAATGTTTAAATAAGCTTAGCTGTATCTATCCTAGGAATGGTTTACCATTAGAAAAAAATGGCTTTATTTTTGTGGCGAAGCTTTGCGATTTTAATTTTTTGTGCTGCTTAGACCAGTTATAAGTTTGGATTTTTTGATCAGATCAGCTATTAATTATCTTTGGCAGTCACTGTGATTTTTGGCTGCAGCATTGGCAGTATTTCTGAAGGAGATGCACAGTAAAGGCAGTCAGTCTGCGTTGCCTTATTTAACATAAATCTGTGCATTTTCCTGTTCAACATTTGATAATGTCTATTATCATCATTATCAAGTGGGTAAAAACACATTGCTTTTTTTTTTTCTTCTTCTTTGTCTTCAGTTAAAGCTTGTTATGGTTGCAGAAAAAAAAAAAAAAAACCTCAGTGCATAAAAAGCCCTGCCAGGAGGTGAGCCGAGCACAGAGCCATGTGTGAATTATCACTAGTGAGGTCATGCACTGCATCTTTGAGTTGCAGCTTAGACTAACTTGCTGAAACCACACTATTTCCTGTGCCATGAGATATTTTTACTGCAGCAGAACTGATGCATTGGAAAAAGCAAAGCAAACATGCAAGAGAATTGATGTTGGTGATGATAATCTACAAACTACAGCAATGTGGCTTTCAGCTTTTGCATCATTTGGTGGTTTTCAGTTGGATTTGTTGTAAATTGTTGGATAGACGTGTAAAAGGGAGAGTGTAAAATCTGGAAGTGGGTGACGAATAAAGGCAAAAACCAACAAAAATATCTTGGGAACATGTTAGGCCACCACATGCTCTCTGAACTGAGCTGATCATTTTGTCTGAAAGCCATGGCATATGATTCACATAACTGCCAGTGACACCTCCTGTGGGTGGTATTGTCATTCTGGGAGAGAGGATGGAAATATTTCATCATAAGATAAAGGCGATTGTTCTAAACAGCTCTGTATTGATTGTAGTGAACCATCACAGTAAAGTTACATATGCCAATCAAATGTCTCTCTAACCAAGCAACTGGATGCCCCCTGGACCAGGGGTTTTGTCTTTTCCTTTAATTTGTCACCCATCTGTCCATTCCTAATAAAGCACCATCTATCCATGTCTTTAATGTAGGTAAATACTAATTTAAAAAAAAAAAAAAACTTGACTTTGTAGCATACTTTCAGAAGTGGTGCATGCCACAGGCAGACCAAATTCCATCTTCAAGCCTGAAGTTGACAGAAGCAGAGGAGAAATGTTTCAACATGCCTTTAGTTGGAGCAGAAATGGGTTATAGAGGAAGCAGGCCGCTCTTTGCCATAAGATGGCTGTAAAATCCAGAGAGGAAAACCATTCTGTAAATGTTCCTGTAAAAACTTAACACAGGTTTTCTTCTGAAATTTAGCTTAGACAGGCCCCTGTGTTCCATAAAGTGATTAAAATATAGGTAATGACTCTGTTTGCAAGCAGAGGAAGTCTAAACACATTGTGTGCAAAAAATGAACTGAAACTTGATTAAAAATGGCACATGCAGGTCTTCAGATTTTTTTTTTTTTTTTTTTTTTTTTTTTAAATGGTGGCAGCATGTTGGTATGTTTTGTATGTGGGGTTTTTTTTCCCCCATAATATTTGCATATTTTCTAAAGTCTGTTTGTGCTCTGCTCCTCTCTACCTCCCACCAGACTTTGATTTGAACAGTCTTCTGAGTGCTGGCTCCGTCTCCTCCCAGGATAGTTAAGGTAGCATGATTTTGGGAGGGGAGCGAATGAGACCATTGGCCAGTTTAGCAGCATCGTCAGCAAGGCTAGACACAAACTGACTCGACTTGTTCTCAATACACATTCAAAGCTGCCAAGAGGGGGGCATTTTGTGCACCCCCCCTCCTCCTCCTGTATTTTAAAATGCTGATCACTGTCCTTTTTCATTTGGAATGCAGGAGAAAAGTAGGGAATGAATATTTTATGCGTTTCAGGTCTGGTACATGCATACTGTGTGCCTGGCACATAGTTCTTACATCAAAGCCAGATCTCTCCCATTGTTTTGTTGGGAGCCTTAAAGGTCTGTTCAGAGTAGTAAATTGAACAATGAGTTTAGGCTATTAATTTATTGGATATGTTTATGCTCCCATTTAATATGATAGAAAACATGGTAATTTTTTCCACTAAAATATCAAAATATTAATTGCAACATTTGAGCAAAACAAAAAAAACCTAAATTGCAGGTAACCCTTTTACCTGCCCCCTCAGTCTTCTCTGATACACCCCCTTGGCTCCACCCCTTTTCTTATGTCCAATCAAGTTCAAGGTTCAGATCATTCAAGGATCTAAACTCCTGAAAGTTTTCACTAAAGTCTGAACATTTCAAGGCAGCACTTTAAAAAATTTTAGGGATTCACTGGGTGCTTTCGATGGAGATAACAGGACTACATGATAACGTGCGCCACATCTCTGGTAAGTTATTGCGTCTAACTGTGCAGCATGAGCTTGCATGTTAAAATGGCACTAAAAATCTTAATCTAAAAAAATGTGCTGTGGGGAATAATAACCTATGCAAGATGAGTACCCAAACAACCAAAAAAAAAAGGAAAAAAATCATGCATGAAAAATTGTAGAATTAATATTTTGACTTCAGAACTATCAAAATAAGGGTTTGCAAAGATGGCTGGGCCTTGGACCTGTGGAATAACTGTTCAGAGAGGGAAGCTTTTCATACTACTGTAAAATGTACTGCAATCTGGATGGCAAATTAAGTACAGCCACTAAGGTGTTTACATGTGTATTTGAATCTTCTCCAGACTGCAGATTTAATCCAGACATGTCGTCGTCATACCAGCCAGGTGGCATCAAGATGACCCTGGAGAACGCTCACCTCTGGCAGTCCTTTCACAGCGTCGGCACAGAGATGATTATAACAAAGCATGGAAGGTAATGGTGCTGACACATCTAGAAATTTAAGCATGTTCTGAAAATATCAGACGTGCTTTGTACGGAGTTGTTTTAAGTGGCGCCTCCAGAATTTTTATTTTTTTTTAGATTCTGTATTTATCAGATGGGGAAATTACTGGAAAGATTAGGGTAAAAATCTTTGTCAAAACCAAAAGCAGTCATTTGATTCAAAATGTCATTTATATGTATGCAACTTCCAGGATTCCCCTTTTCCTTTTTTTGGGGGGGGGGGGGCATAAATAAAACCAAACCAAAAAAGTCTAACTACTATAAAGCTTTAATATACAAAACTCGACTGATCTGTCGGCAAACAATTTCCCAGCACTTTTATTGTTCTATAAGCTAAGCATTAATATGATCTTAAATGGTGTACTTGTGGACTTTATATCAAATACAGCCTGGTCTAAGCCTACATTTGAATTTATTTTTTCTATTCTTGACTTTCTCTTTGTTAAAACCCCACTGATGCTGCAGCTGAAAGTTTTAATTTTTATTCTGTCTTCAAACATTAATTAAATCTTATTATAATCTCAGATTATCCCTTTTTTTAAAAAAAAGATTTTAGCTCTTTCCTTCATATCTTCAAATGTGCTAGGTTTTATCAGCTGTTTTCCAGTCTTGATGACCAAAATGTTTAAAACTCATACATTGTTTTTAATACTAAACTACAACACAGTGCTTTTCCTCTCACACACAGATGATTTATGTACAGCAGCTGTGTTGCTTTCAGTCTGTATTAACAGCTTTATACATTTCTAATATTATAGATTTATCTTCCTTTTGAAAAAATAAGCTACTCTGCTGCCAGTACATTTATCCATTATTGTGACCAGTTAAGTACTGCTAATGCCACTCATTTCACGTTTTGTTAATGAAATTAAAGTGGTCTTAATGTTATCAATTATAAACCTATATGAGGGCCCATTTCTCCAATAATGACAATAAGAGTGGTAATAATGATATTGATTCTGTAAAACCACCTGAATCTTAAAGAATATTATGATACAAATATTTGATCATACCACCCTATAGTTCAGCAATAAATATTGGATTTTTGACTCCTCTACATTTATCTGATAGTTGTATTTATCCACATAATTAAAATGAGTACTTCCACTACTGCGAATAAAATGGATGAGAAGGCTTTAAGTGGCTATGTCACAACTCATTGCTAATAACTTCACATTCACCTGCTGATTCAGGAAGTGGTTACTTTTGCAGTTAGTAAGTCGGACTGTCATTTAGCAGGGAGTGCTCTGTGATATGCGCAGTAGTAATGTCATGTAACGCTGCTTTTATTTGAAATCTAACAAAACAGATGCATTCACAGACATGGACGCTTCGATTCACTTTTATTTGTATAGCGCCAAATCACAACAGTCGCCTCAAGGTGCTTTGTATTGTAGGTAAAGACCCTACAACAGTTCAGAGAAAACCCAACAGTCAAAACGACCTCCTATGAGCAAGTATTTAGCGACAGCGGGATGGAAAAATTCCCTTTTAACAGGAAGGGGCCTCTAGCAGAAGCAGACTCAGGGAGGGGCAGTCATTTGCTGCAACCGGTTGGGGCTGAGGGGAGGGGGACAGGACAAAAGACATGCTGTGGAAGAGAGCCAGAGATTAATAATTAACTTGACATACTACATGTGAGATTTCAGAGATAGCCATGGACTCTCTAGCCTCCCCTTGGCTGGCGTTCCCTTAATCTGGCAGCATATGAATGAATATCTTGAACATCTTTGTCACATTTTTGTGACTAAATAGCTGAACTGTATTAGTGGGTCTGTTCTGAAGTCATAGAACCATAACGTAAAAAGTAACCTAACTTTGAAGTCAGGAGTGTTAAAGGTCCAGTGGTTACAGTTAAATAGTCAAAATAACCTTTTAGTCTTGTCCTTAACACACTTCCTCAATATCCAAAAGAAAATATAATCCTAACACAATCTGGCTAATCCAGTAGTGGATGTTGTTGCCATCAAACTGCTGTGGTGACACTACAATGTCGTGAAAATGGACGACAAAAAGAGCATTTTTACAGTTTTGTGCACACCAGGTTAAAGTGGACAACCTGGTTTCCTTGGAGGGATGGGGCTCCACTGGAATGGGGGTATTGTATGTTGGGATTATGTTGACATTTATGTTTGTAATATTTTGACACATAGATTAAATAAAAAAGCGGGGAGAGAAAAAAAAAAGTGGACAACCTGGTGAAAACTTGGAAGGAACACAAGTTACCAGACAAAACGGTCTTTAAAAAAAATTCCGGTACAGACTTGCTTGCAAAAAATTGCATCACCAAGTTAAATTCACAAAAGTAAATTTTAAATTTAAACTGCTGCATGTCTTCTGACTTGGTGTTTTTTGTTTTTAGGAGAATGTTTCCCCACTGTGGCGTCAGAGTATCTGGGCTCCAGCCTTTTGCCAATTATGTTGTCATGTTGGACATCATTCCTCTAGATGGCTTCAAGTACAAGGTATGGTCATCGGGCAGTCCGTGTTGATTTTGTGCCTTTGCCAGTTGTGTTTTTGATTTTCATTGTCTTAAACATTTTGCTTTGGCTTAAACTGAACACAGTGCCGTATGCATTTGGTGTCAGACATTAGTCTGCTTGTTCTGGGACGTTCACCGCTGCATATCAAAGTTAGTCCTGTAAGTGCACTCCCAGCTGGGAGCCCAATCACAATTAGCATCACTCATCTGTCGCAATCAAGTGAATAAGGGGAAGCTGACTTTCCATACATTCAACAGCTCTTGTATTGTCCCTGCCCCCCAAATTTGGTCACAGATGCTGCTTTTAGCACACACAATGTACTACATTGTTAGGCAATGTAAGAAGAGATTTCAGGGTTTTTTTTTGTTTGTTTGTTTGTTTTTTTGTTGTTGTTGTGGGGGGAGTTTGTCCTTTATTGTGCTTCAGAGTTCTGCTTAATTACACGCGTCTCATGCTTGATGACCTTGCCTCTCTCTCTCTCTGTGTGTGTAGTGGAAAAAGGAGCAGTGGGAGGTCGCAGGACTGGCAGATCCCCACCCCCCATGTCGTACATACATGCACCCTGACTCCCCTGCACCAGGAAGTCACTGGATGAAGCAGCCAGTATCTTTCCCCAAGCTTAAGCTCACCAACAATACCTTGAATCAGCACGGTCATGTAAGACCTTTTTTTTTTTCCTTCCCCCCTTCTTAAGAATTGTATGCCGTCACATTCACCGTATTTCACTGTGTGTTTTTGCTTACCTTGCTTTTCTTACAATCAGATCATCCTGCTCTCCATGCATCACTACTACCCAAGGTTTCATGTGGTCCAGGCAGATAACCCATACACTCTCTGCTGGGGCTCTTTGAGGAGCTTCTCATTCCCAGAGACCGTCTTCACTGCAGTCACTGCTTACCAAAATCCAAAGGTTCAAACTTTAAAAAAAAAAACACAACTCAAGATATAACACCAACTTGCTAACGCCAATGATGCAGTGCTAATGCGACTCTTTCCCTCTCTTACCAGATTACCAAACTGAAAATTGACCACAACCCCTTTGCTAAAGGGTTCAGGGAAGGAGGCACTCATTCTCACAGGAAGAGGTAGGAATTCTTAAGTTAAATTTATTGTACACCTGAAAGCAGCTTGCTCGTATACATTTCTGCTGTGATTTGGGTTTCCTTAATTTAGTTCACTGTAAACAAGGAATAAAATCTAAATTGGAATAAACACGTTTCTTTTAGGCGTTCAAATAAAAGCTCTCCTGCAAAGAGACCCAAACTGGAAAGGGATGATTTGAGCAGCAGTTCTCAAAGTAAGCTTCTGTAATTCAAGTTATTTATTTGTACTGAATTGATAAATTAATACTACACCAGCAGGAGAAAAAGGGACCTGGTGGAGTTAAAGTTATTCTAAAGCAGTGTGAAAATGTGACACTTCTGACATTAAATGTTGTATTTCCCTCTCAGGCCTACAGAGGACGCCCTATACCTCTCAGTTAGCACAGGCAGAGGAGAGTTGGGCCTTCACACAGCAGTCACTGAAGGGGGGTCACCTTTCACCCTCCGCTCTGGAGCCAGACTCAACTGAGTGTATAAAAGTTGAACCCCCGGTGCTAACAGAGTACAGCTCCAGCAGCGATGAACAGATGGTACCTGCTTCCATGCCACACCAGCCTTACAGGTCTGATTAAAGTATCCAGTATTTGGGTTAAAAATAAATAAATCAGCATCAATAGTAGCAATAATAGTATTATTTCAGTGCATGTCACTTTTTTTTTTTCACCTACTGAAGACTACCAGAGTTAAAAATGAATGGCACCAAGCAGCTGCATTATGTTTAACCTCCCATATGACTATTTCTTTCTTCCAGGTCTATTGAGTATGTTGTAGTCCCATATTCACAGAGTGACACGGATGGAGCACAAACCTCCTTCCATCCCCCTCCTGATTCACTTTTCGCAGCTGAACCTTGCATCCAACAACGTGGCTACAACCACCAGTATAGCAGCACAGCAGACTGGAGCCAGAACCCAGTCTTCTCCTACTCAACTTGGTGAAAATTGTGAAGATTGATCTTTTACTGTTGTTAAATTGTTGGAGGATAAGACTAAAGTGTTGAAGGATTGTGATTTTTTTAAGTAAAGTGAAGAATTGACCTTCCACTAGTATTTCCATTAGCTTGGTTTATAAACAGGGGCAACTTAAAATTGTCAGTTTTACCGGGGGGGGGGGGATTTTACCTTTTTGTTTTGTTTTTTTTTTCTCATATTTTTGTTTTTTGTATTTTTAGCTCACAGTGACGTTTGAGTCCAGCTTGAGCTTTTTTTGTCTGTGCTCAAGTAGATGTAGTGTGTTTTTTTGTAGAGTTGACATTTGTTCTCTATTCTCACCTGAAAAATAAATTTTAAAGTGAGGGTACAATGAATGTATCCATTCTGTTCACACCTACAGCACACGCGACACACCTACAGACTATTTTCTACCACACACTTCACTGAACCCGGTTAACAGTGTGTCACAGAAAGCATCAGACGCCGTTCTTTGATCGAGAACAATAGCGCTATGATAGACTGTTCCGAAGTAGTGTGTCTGACCCGATAAAGCAATGACAGACTGCTAGTGTGGAATTACCATCATAGTCTGGCATGTTTCCCCGGCAGAAGGCAGGAGCGTCTGTCCTGTAAATGTTTTACGAGCGACAGGGCAAAGCCATATCTGGGACATTCATGAAGCTTCAGGGAGCAGACACTGCAAAGGAGTTTTGTGGAACGTACGCAGACTTGCATGTTTGTGTTGTAGATTTGAAGTCCCTGTGAAAAATGCATAGGCCTGTGAAGAGACATGACTGATCCCAAAACTGGAGCAGTCTGTACTTGAAAAGGGCACATTTTTAATATCAGACAAGCTGGCTGTGACTTAATTTGAGTTGGGTGTAGTTTGGTTAACCCAGGTGATCCACTTGTGTTTTTACCCTGTTACTACAGAATTAAAACTTTTTGCTGTTTATAAGTCACAATTTGAGTTATTTAAAAATTTCATCTTAATACCTTGAAATTTCAAATTATTTTTCAATAGTAAGTTGAAATTTTTTTTCGCCCTCAGTACCAAGCTTTTATAAATGAATGTGGCTGAAGCCATCCATCCTGTTCAGTCACAGGGGGGTGGAGCCTATCCCAGCGAACATAGAGCAAGAGGCAGGGTACACCCTGTACAGGTCGCCAGCCTCACAGGGGCCAACGCAGACAATTTAGAGTGACCAATTAACCTAACCCCAGTTAAGTGTATGTCTTTGGACTGTGGGAAGAAACCCACACAGGGAGAACATGAGAGAGGCCTGGGCCACAGTGGAATTGAACCCAGGCCTTCCAGATGTTGGTCTAGCTGTGAGGCAGCAGTGCTAACCACCACGCCACCGTGCTGGTTGAACTATAACACCATTTGTTTAATGTAATTTTTGGCAGCAGAAACCACACCCTTTTGGTAGCATAAATAGTATGAAAAATGGGCATAACTTCCACATTTAAAGAATTGTGCCAAAGCAGAAGTGCCTTCCGCCTCTGCAAAAACCTTGAAGTCTGTGGTGAAAATCTCCTTCACTTACGCTGACCTCGACATTTTCATCTCACTAGTTTCAGGTCATACTGAATTATTATTTGAGTCAGAATTGATTATCCAGGGTATTCACTGGCTAATGCCTTCTCAAACAAGTTGTCAATGAGTGTGATGTTTCAAAGTCAGAGCCCCCACACTGGGGTTTAAAACGCCACAGTGTTGAAGGCAAAATGCTCAGCTTGAGCTCATCTTTGTTGCATTTTTTTTTGGGGGGGGGGGGGGGGGGGGTTTGTTAACAAGTGTTGATGTGCTATACAGTCACGTACTTCACTGCAGTATCAGCCACAGAGTTACTGCTGCTGTTTTTATTCCACATCATTTTCACATGCATTAGGAACATGATACTAAACTTCATTTTTGTTTTAAACCTGCAATTATTGTCATCTGGGATATCACAACACCCCTATTTCCAACACTGAATTAGGTAAACTCCACTTAGATTCTGCTAATCTCAGCTCCTGACATAATCCATGCAGCTGAGATGCTATTAAAGGTCTGTCTGTGTTGATTTCAACATCTCTACACTAAGATTATTCTGATTTTAACTGAGCCCAAGCATCCATGCAGAAGCAATGGATGCAATTATTGCTAAACTACATTAATATGAACTATAAAGGGTGTAATATACGTCTTTGACCAGCTATTTTAGATGAATTCAAGTTAACATGAATCACTAGTGAAAGGCCAGTAGTGTCTTAATTTAAAAGCATCATTAAATTCCAGCTCTTTTATGATCTTTAACTTAATATTCTAACTGCAATAAAACTACTGTACATTCACTTCTGTGGCCCAAATGCTCTACTGCATGTTAAGTGCCATCACAGCTAGCTTGAGGGCGGTGGCTGTAATGGACTGTAGGAAGGCCTTTATCGACCCTGCTGCACATCTATTTAAATCCACGCTAACGCATACTGTGCCCCGAGGAGAGGTCAGCCTCAGCAAAGTTTGATTCATTATGGTCATTTTCACTGCAGCCAGTGCCTTACAGAGTGCAGAGGAATACATCGATTGGCTTTAATGACAACTTAACCTACGCACAAAGCACCCAGAGATAAAAGGACAGAACAAAATGTACAGTTCTGCAAAAATGAATACAAATTAATATTTTGTGGGTGTGTGCAGTGCATCAGTCAAAAATAAGGCTGCAAATCACTGCAAACCTGGACAGTTAAATAGGACACTAGTGACTTCATTAATCTCGTTTTATTGTGATGCACTTGGTGAACGGACCAGTAGTTTCACAAACCTGTATGAGAACACTGCTGGTCCGTGTAGAAGGGTCGCACACTATAGTCACTGTACATTTGTTAGTGTCCGTTGCACATTAACGTTCACGTTCTGGGGTTTCCATGGAAGATGAGAAAACTGGTCATTTTATCTCTAACAATATGCACCTTTCTGAACACATTTTTTTTGGGGGGGTTTTTCCCCTCCACCTTTTGTTTAAAATTTTTTGCATGAACAAAACTAAAGCTAGCAATAGTGTGCATATGCTCATGGCAAGTTAGTATCAATAAAGTCCCACTGGACTGTCCTAGTAAGTGGCAGGAAGGGTACATTTAGCCCAGTGTATCAGCATGATCTACTGTCCCCAAACAGCAGAGACAGGAAAGCAAAGCGGTGATACAAAAGGGTATTGGTGCATACCACGAAGTATAAATATCACTTCATCTGCTGCTTCCTTAGTACCTAGTTTGCAAAGTGAAGAACAAACACAGAACATGGCCACCAGAATCACTGCCCTTGAAAACTTTTCCATTCCCCATCTGTGGGTCAGCTGACTGTCTTTTATTAGCACTTCATTAAAATTCATTAATTGCTTCCTTTCTCCTGGGCACAGGGAGAATCAAAACTGGAACTGTCAAAAATGAGAGCAACTGTCCTGCGCTCTACATACACAACTGCTGATGGCAACACAATCACACACACCCATCTGCGTTAACATGACAACATGCGCGCACACACACACACACACACACACACAATACCAGAGAGCAACTTAAAGAAGTAAACATTTTATTTACTTGTTATTTACATAAAGGGCCTTTACCAGCACAGGTGTTAACCATGGGAAATATTAACACGTCAATGGTATAAGAAAATAAAAGGCACAATCTTTCAATTTTTAAGTAAAAGACAAGCTTTCCTAAAATATGAAGAGCACAGTAATACTGTTAATGCCATTACAAAATAACTCCGAAGCATGAGAAAAGCAAATTCATGTCAAAAGGGACATAATCAGAATGTATTGCTTAATTAGTAGATTTCATTAAGCTTGACCAGGAAAACCCAAACTGGTGTGTCTGCACACACCAGGTGGGCTTAAGAGAGAAACTTGTATTTAATGAGGAATTTAATGACATCAAGCAGCATTTGGCAAGGAAAAAAAAAACAAACAATCTCCCTGGCCAAGAGGTCATGCACAGAGGCAACCAGCAGGCATTTTTTCCCTTTTTAAATTTCACCGTGGTTACTTTTAATAACATCACTCATTAACAAAAATGCTTGATTTTATAGCTTACGACAAACTCCCCGAAAAGGAAGAAGAGGGACAACTAAAAGCCTCACAATATTTCTGAGTCAATGGCTTAGCAGTGATTTTAACAGAAAGCACTAAAAGAAGCGACGGGGGAAAATCGATTAGTTTTACAGCAGAGATGTAGGGTTCTGCACTTTTTTGAACAGGCGTTTAATCCTCGGCTCGACAGAATCGGCTGCAGCACAATATCATCCGATTCTTTCTACTACTCTGCATTTGCGCACAGACCAAAATGCTCGAGGAATAAAGCTGGTTAAAAATCCTACATGGACAGGAGCATCATCACAACAAAAACTAAGTGTTAGAGATGGGATTGCATGCACTAGAAGTAAGACTCATCTTACTCTGAAAAGGCATTGATGGGATCTCATTGGCTTGCTGAGACATTCCTCCTTCCCCGACCTATGCCACTGAAAACCGAGTTTTTCATCTCAGTGAACAGGCTTTAGTCCTCGTGCCCCACACTGTGGCGGCAACATTTTTTAGTACGTTTTAGCCTTGTAGTCAGATGCTTGTGGAAAGTACAGGCCAGGGCTGTTGCTATTTGGCTTTTGATACCGTGCTCAAAGCTTGGCACTCCTATGCAAAAATTGGAAATGTGTCATTTAATAATCAATGATCTCTCTAAGCAAAATCAGTTTAGTTCAAAATAATAAGTAAAGAGGCACCATGTGGAGATGCAAAGTCACCACACTGTCCATGTCAACAACAACAACAAAAAAAAAAAACTCACATGGTTGTGTCATGTCTTAGTAACATTAGATAAATAAGCCATCTGGCAGTCAGGGTGTAGAATGGAAGGGACAATGAGATCTACCATACCATGTTCCAAATCCTCTACAAACCCATCTCTTTCTACTTCCTCCCAATCCATACCCCACACACACACACACACACACACACACACACACACACACACACACACACACACACACACACACACACAAAAAAAAAAAAAACATCTACCTGAACAACTCATGGCCAATGTGTACAAGTGTGTGCTTGTGCAATGCTTAAGGTACAACAGTGACTTGATTGTTTGGAGAAATAACATGACTGGCTGGTTAGCTCCTCATTGCCTCAGTGCTCTCCAAGTCCATAGGGACATTTCTTTTCCCCATTTCATACAAATATCCTCACATCAACAAAACAAGCACACACCAACACTTTCAAAAGTCCCAAAGACAAATATTAAGAGAAAACTAATATTTAAAAAGATGTGATGGGAATATGGTAACTATCCGTTGTGAACACACATACACAAAACACACACATACACGCACACACTCTCACACTGATGCCCAGTGATCTGGAAATTAAAAGGACACTAATGCAAAAATGCCACCCAGCCTGGGACAAAGATAAAGGAAAAGGGACCTGGGAAAAGTGGGGTCAGGTTTTAGTTTGGATCTAATGTCCAGAGCTGTAAACAGTCAGAAAGCCTTGCGAAGGCCAGCAACAACACGGGGGGGGGTGGGGAAATCGCTATCATGGTACAGCCCCAAGCAGGCAAGCACATAACCGTGTGACACTGGCAGGAAAAGATGGAGACAGCCAGCAAACTCGGCGATACTGGTGAGAGGCTTCCGTCGAATTCCTAGGTCAGTCACTCTCATCCGGATTCTGGGGGTCTATGATTTTGACATGGGTGAATGGGAAGAGACCCCTCCGTCCATTCACCTCTCCCTCCCACTGACCGCTGATGTTCATCCGTGTAACCTTGACAATGTCACCAACCTGAGGAGAGGAGGACAGGAAGCCCAGTTACAGGAAGAGCGGTGTAAGATCCAACCTAATTACATACAAGATTTTCAGTATGATGTAAATGCATAGCTGGGAATTGTTTTTGCATTATTTGAGCATTTTAGGCATAAACATATACAACCACACCTTTCACTGGCCAAGTTTAAAATTAAAAATTAAAAAACTCTTAAGTGGCTAAAGCCTTTTCCAAACAATACCAACAATAAACCCTTTGAGGTTACAGAACATCCAGTCTGATTTATTAATACACACTTTCTAAAATAAAACCCAATTGTCAGAGCTCCACTTTCACATTACACCACAGTATAAAAGATGACAGAAGAGCGCCAAGCTGTCGCTCAGATGGGTTTGTGACACTGCATGTGACCCCAATCTGTTAAAGCCATATGTTCTTTATCAGGATTAGGAGGGAAAGACCATCATCAAAACCATGATTGAAAAATACAATGCAGGGGTAACACCATTTGTGGCATCAATCTGAATGAGGCTTCAAAGACATCCTGTTCTGGACACTGTCTGGAACGACAATCCTTGATGCCTCTCTGGAATGACAAGTATACCATGTGGTCCTAAAAAACAGATTGTCATCACTTCTATTTAATAAATAAAAGTCAGAATTGTACCTTAAGAATTTCATAAAGTTTAAATGTAGGCATTTTGTGGATTCAGTATAAATCTCTAGCCAGAAAAGGCTCATTATGCATGTTTTGATAAGAATATTGAATAACTGCCTTTTAAACAAAGCACCAGTCCAAATATATTAAATTTACAGTGATAAAAAGAGTTAACTACTTTAAAAAGAAAAAGAAAAAAAAGGAATGCCATATAAATCCTGTAAAACACAAATTAGGAAAACAGCCCAAATATCCAATCCTAGCATATTGAGGATATAACCTGATTTTATCTGCCAGCATGTGCAGTGAATAAATCATGAATCACAGCTTCTGCATCTTGAACCCTAGAGGCCCCAAAATAGCCACACCACAAAACTTAAAAGGTTATCTATTTATTTAATCTATTTATTTTTTGCTAAAAGCCATGACCCATCTAACACAGAGGAAACAACGGAACAAGAACAGGTACGTGCATTCAGTAAAAGCAAATTTTAAACCACCAATAACTGTGGGAACATTTTCAGCTGGTGACAGTTCTTCCTGGGAGTTTCTGGTGCGTTTCCTTTCTCAATTAAGTGACTACACTGAAGACTCAGTAGTGCTTAAGTGTAGTTACTGGGTATGGTTCTTTGTCTAGAACTACTAAGGAATTTATATCCATTTAAGGCCCAGCTTTTTGTAACTTGCTATACAGTATATTTAAAGACCCAAGACTTTGGAAATTTGGATACATTGAAACAGATGACATAACAATGAAATACAAATCAGGAATTCTAGGACTTTCCATTCTGGAATTTTGTGGAGAATTTAAAAAAAATGTGGTTGTTGCATCCCTGCTTACAAAAGAGCCAAACAACAGCAGGAACAGGATACATATTAGCCAATCATGTTCTTGCGTTGATGCGTTAGCACAAGAGAGATCTGTGACTGTTTCAGCTGTGTCCTGGCAGACTTTTTTTTTTTGGTTTACTGTGAATCATCGTGGCATTTGTGCAGCACTCTTATGCAGGACATGCTGTTCATGATTGGGCTGCAATAAAGTTACAGAATTGTGAAACTGCACGTGTGTAATAGTAAATACTAAATTAAACCTCATTTCAGGCAAGGTCACAAAACTACTGAAGCATATTTTTAGTTAATGTAACTGGTGGTTCTATACAAGCTTTAATGTCCAGATGTGAATTCAAATTTCACAGAGTAGGAAGCGACTGAAAGGAGGCATGGACTTTCAGCTGTGAACAGCAAAGCTTTGTTAACAGGCAAATGGCGATTCTAGGTTTAGTCAAATTGCAAACCAAACTTGTCAGGAATTGCAAAATAGAAAAGGCAAGTAGGTGGTAGAGCCATCAATATCCCAGAAGACTGCCAAGAAACAGATCTGACATGATAAACAATGCTACCCCAAAGATAATATTGCCTGTACGCTACCTGAAACAGTTTCATAAGTTTGCACTGGAGGGATTTTTTTTTTTTTTTTTTTAAATAGACTGGCGCTGATGCCAAAAAAGTCATACTGGTATGGGACCACAAATTTTCTGTTCCTAAAGTTGGAATTACTGACGTCAAAGACTTCACCTATGATGCAGATTGTAACATCTACCATGATTTTGTTTGGTTCTTTATGTAGTACTATGCAACATTCAGTTGTTAACAGTACCTCCATGTTGGTGGAAAAGAGTTAGGTGTGAACAAAAAACAACACTTCTTTGCCGATTGCATTGTTACTTCTGTCCAGCTGAAATGCAGCGAGACTGTGCACTAAGTTCAAGCTTGTCACTACAAACAGAAGCAGCGATTTCTAAAAAGCCGGGATCACAACATGAAATGGCATAACCTAAGATGAACCGCCCTGAACACAGTCAGCACTTAAAGTTAGGCGTGACTAGCCGACAAGCAAAAGTTATGGTATATTCACACAACATTGTAAATTTGTTTTTGACTTTTACCCAAAAAAAAAAAAAAAAAAAAAAGGAAGAAGAAGAGAAACAATTGATGCCAATTTAAATAAATCCCTTTATGCCTGATCAAAAATAACAATTTACACACTATTCTTCTCATGTTAAAAAAAACAAAAACAAAAAAACCTTAGTGTCTTCAAGGGCGAAAGTGTGCATTTTGTTAGACTTTGGTGGCTATTGATTAAAAAATTTTTTTAATTGACTGAGTTTGATCGAGCTGACACCAATTTAGCACAAACCATCTAAAGCTGTTCAACTGAACGGCTGTCAGACAAGCTCGGGAAATCTAGACTAATGACTTGGGCCAAGAGAAGAATTATGAGTACCTATGGTGGCACCAATAAACATCCTGTTACATTCAGTATTCATTTCCTTTCAGGAATAAGTATGTACTGATATGAGATGATGCTTCTGAGAAACTGGTGCCTCTTTTTTAATAAACTATATAATGTAGGTCAATACAGCACAAATTATTTCATCTCTTATTAAGTGTCCTCAAACTGCAGCACCATCTACTTCATTGCTACACCCTATGATCACAAAGAAAACATAGCGCCAAATAAAGTCGCGACTTAGTTTCAGTTCCCACATGCTCACTTTGACTGCCCATTTGCGTGCATTCCGTCCTTCAGTCTCATCTCTTCCCCTCTTCTATCTATTAGAGGAGGTTAAATGAACATTTATTAAATGGCAGCTTGCTCCAACTCCTTTCAGTGTTGACAAAAGATGGGTGACGACATGCCGGGAAGGATGCAGACACTGGCCAGCTGATGTGTCTTGTTTATCCCCTCAGCTAGTGTCACCCTGTCAGTTTGAATGAGGTTAGGGACATTTTTTCGAGGTGACTCCTATTAGCTGTCAATTATTTAACAAAAAAGAAAAGAGCAGAGAAGATGGTGTTGGAGACGCGCTGTTTCACCTTAAGAAAGAATGCCACTGACTAAGTTTGCTCATGTTCCAAATTTACACTCATTTCTGTGCAAGTAAGAGTTACAGGGAGGAAGTATATCTGTGTATCCATCTCTGCTGGCCTATTTTATACCTACAAACTCTGATGTCAGTGAATGGCAGTGGAGCTATTGTAAGGTAACTTCCATTTTTGTCCCTCCCTTAGGGAAGGAAGGGAAAAAAAAAAAATAAATCACTACAGTGCAATCTGCTCTTGGAGCTGAGTGTTTTGGAGCCCCACTATATTTCTGAGGCACATATTGAGCATTACATTGCATGTTTCAACATGTCACCACAGTCAAAGCACATCTGTATTAGCCACAGTGCACCACAGTGGAAACCAACACTGCTGAGAAATACAAAAGTGATTTCGTCAAAGTTGCTTCCAGGTTAGCAGACAGATAGATAGCATTAAGAGTAAACCCTAGCAACTTCAAGCTAGAGACAACTGATAAAAAGCCACAATGCTGTGGTGAGTTTCACTAGAGTCCCCACCCACCCTCAAAACGTCTGCAACATTTAGCTTTGCATTCATCATTTACTGTTGCAAGAGTCACTACATAGCTCTCCAAGAGCACCCTCCACATATCTACTTGACTTAGAGTCCAATCCAAAGCCAAAGAATTACTGTTTTAACTATCCAAGAAAATAAAATAGATGTGGTACATGTATTTACACCTCATAACCAAAACATCTTCATGAAGTTGTTAATAACCAGTGATCAATTTAACGCAGACCTTATCCGTTTACTCGTGCTATAATAATGCACTTTCTATTCTGACAAACAAACAGGAAGGACCTGGTTTAAGCATGCAGCAAAACTGCACTCTGATTATTAGTCTTTTGGTGTGACTTATGGAAAGTGAATACCTTAACTACAATATCTATTCTTTATAAAATGAGCATAATGAAATCACTGATCTCTTACAAAAAAAAACAAAAAAAAACAAACAAACAGGTGAGATCAACTGTAATCCCACTTTATAATACCTCTAGAGCAAGAGCTGTCTTGTCGTAGGCACAGGGCACTCGTTTCTGGATGGCTTTTGCCGTGACAGGGCCGTTCTGCATGGACGGTAGAGGAGCGATAACTGCTCCAGGTGTGCCAGGCATTGGAGAAGGTGTCTGGGGCTGGGCATAGGCGTGAACAAGAGCATTGGAGGGCTCAGGGATCCCGTAGCTGTTGGAGTTGCGCGATCCATGAGAAGGCTGGCCAAGGTGGGGCAGAGGTCGTATCACTTTCTCCACATAGGGCACAGGGATCATCCCGACACGTCCATCTCTATTCTTGGCACTCCACCACTGCTCCTCCGGCTTTTCCAGGATGATAAGGATCTCCCCCTTCTTGAAGGGAAGGTCCTCAGCATCACTACCGGTGAAGTCGTACAGAGTCCGCACATACTCCAAGTTCTCTTCTGCTCCAACCATGGGCTGGATGGGAGCACTCACTGTACTTGGATACCTTAGAAGATCAAAATAATGAGAAAAAGAAATCAGATATAATTTAGTTATCCTGAAAAGTTGGTCAGTGTGAAAGCGTACAGCATATGAAAATCAGATTATTTATTGAATAATGTTCAATAAACACACACTGCTGTGTGTCAAAATGTCAACTGAGATACAAGCGTGTCTATTAAAAGGAATACTGGCATACTGTGGATGAAGGTTTACATAAAAATAAACATGCTTCATATAGGTGAAAATAAACCCCTGTGTAAACATGCACAACTACTCAAGTACCAAAATATGATATCAGGTTAGTGTTATGGCTGGAAAGCAAAACCACAAATCCTGGGTGAGGTTTATTTTTCCAGTGGTGGCCTCACTCAAAACAGAAAACTAGATGTATGGTAACAGCGCTGCTTTTATGCCATAATTGAGTGAAACTGGGTTAGTTCTGATAAAAATAGACAGTCTAGTTAGTAGCTGGAGGAGGCGTGGTGGGTGACCCTACCTGGGGGCTGGCTCTATCAGCGTGGTGGTATCCAGGTAGTGGATTTTGTAGAACTCCAGGAGAGCTGCGAGGTTCTCAAATTCTTGATCGCCAATCTTAAACCTCTTGCTGGGCAAAGAGTTGATGATATAGTGAGACACTTTGGAGTTTTCAGATACTGACAGCACGTAGTCGCCGGGGCAGGTCGACGAGTCTCGAACAAGAAACATGCCATGTCTCTGTCCTTGTAACCTATTCTGTGCCTCCTGTCGTGACACGGGTCCAAAATACCAGGCGGACCGATCAGATGAATCAAACCGAGCAGTTGACATTTCTGTTCAAAAATAAGTTAATATAGACTTACAAATTAATAAAAAGAAAATACAAGACAGGCTGGGGAATAAATTAAAAGCGATGTGCGTGGTTCCAATTGGCCAATCACAGCAAACTGTAGGATTTGGAAGACGCAGGGCATTCGTCGCCCTGGAAGGGGGGTTTTCGACTGATTTCTTCACACACGCCTCAGGCTCCGAAAACCTGATTTGAACAACAACCTAACGTTTTCAGGCGCAGGCTGCTGCTGACTTGATCCAACTCTGGAGCATAATGTGGTTCCTGTGTTCAGCAGTCAGCGGCCGAGCAGTTGGTAGAAGGGCCAAAACAGAAGAAAAATGAGCAAACCTTGGACAGGCAAGCACTGACGGAGGCCCAAGCAACAAACGGATCAATGAAACTTCCCCTTTTCGTTCCGCCTTCTGAGAAAACACCAATCTCCTCTTCTAATAAATGTATCTCCTTAAGTCAGTGTCAGTTATGAGCGGAAAATGTGGCCTCACTTTTTTTTCCTCCCTTCTTTTTTTCTTACATCTGATAATCCCTCATATGTGCAAAATGTGTCCAGTAGTAGCACCGGGCAGGACGCGAAGTTATCAGATGAAATCTTCTGGAGCTCACGGAGAGGCACACTTCATGGAAACGGGTTTTCGAATTCCCTTTCTCGAGTCGGAGCAGACTTTTGAGGCAACACAGCAGAAAAATGGCGGCTCGCAACACGTCTTCACACAAAAAAATGATTTCACAGCAGCGGCTCGTCTCCTGCGCGTGCATTTCAGGACCCGCGACTGTTTACAGGAGCGCTCGCGTGCATCCCAGACTGCTCACGAGGGATCTCGGCTTAACGATTACTATATTTTATACTTTCCGTTATTTCCGCTCGTCCCCAACAGCGCAGGCTACCAGAAATGCGAGCACCGAGGCCGAAAAATGGCGACGGGAGGGCAGGTCCCGCTTTCTATCAGCGCGTCACTGACGCCCGGAGGGGGGGGTGGGAGGCGGGAGAAGGAAGGAGGTGGGCGTGTGGTGAAGCCACGGACAGCCCCCCACCTCCGCGAGAGTTTAGATGTCAGTCATGTTTCCGTGAAACAGCCAGAGGAATAAAGTAGTGTGCCATCATCTCAGGAATGTAGAGCAAACAGCAATATGGAGCAGGTCAAGACAGATTAAGTGTATTTTTTAAAATTATTATTAACTACAAGCTCCTGCTATTATGTAGGCACATTCTTTTTGTTTGCTTTTCAAAACTTCAAATAGAAAGATGCAGTTTATTCACAAAACCCAACTTAAATCAGTTTAAAGGATGGGTAAAGCTAAAATAAATGCAAGCATATTGTACATCAAAAAGTCATACCAATGCAGCAGAGTATAAAGCAATTCTGGTTTGTGATTTCTACTTATATGTCCCTACACTGTCATTGTTTGATTGTTATCTGGAAATATACCCAGGCAGTCACAGCTGGTTGTGGTCAGGCTAATTTAACTGCTACTTTTGCCCCACAATACTGGATGATATTTAGAATTTGGAGCTATTATAGATATTAAATAGTATTGAGGAGAACCAAGTGCAAATATTTGCCTTTGACATGTAGTTGTGTAGGTGTATAAAAAAAAAAACCCATCAAATTCAGCTTTTTTCTGGAAATGGAAAACATTAATATATATATGAATATGCAAGCAATTGCAGATCTGATTCTTACAGTTCTTATAAAAATACTCAGTCATATCTGACAACAAAACTGAGTCAGATTTGTCTCCTGAGGCCGTTCTAACACGTTCTAATGTGAATACTGTATTTAGGGATTTCCTCTGGATCTTTTTGTGTTCTGTGTCTTTAACTGTCTTTAACAGTCTAAGATCACTAACTTAGTGATCAGGTCATATGTTTTTAAAACACATCTTTTAGCCACATAACCACAGTTAAGAGGTACAGTATATTTGCTCAGTCAACAACTAATTCACACCACCAGTAAGAATGTTACATATTTCCCCATTTTCATTTCCTGGTGTTATTTAACTTCCCCTTCATTCATTCTCATAATAAGTAATATCTGGCACAAAACTTTGAAACATTGATTTGGCGCCCCCCCAAACCCATCCAACCCACCGTTACAGAATGTGCTGCAAGACAGAGAGCGAGAGAGAGACAGAGAGAGCAAGAGAGTGAATTGAAATGCAAGGGGCAGTGCCTTTGACGAAGAATGTAATACAAACAAAAGAACGCGTCTGAGAACACCGCAGAGTGCGGCGAGCCGTTCAGCTTTGCAGAACAACTTTTGCTCAGTGATAAAAGCAGAATCTGTAAAGAAGTAGCTCTGTCCCAGTGGTGACTGAGCTTTCAGTAACCGTTGCCTCGTGAGGCTACAGCTGGCACAGAGCAGCTCTCATCACTGAAACACTGTCTGAATGTTAATAGATTTGCACCCACTGGGACTTAATGGCTAAAGCCTGCCAACTCCCACATTTCCACAAAGCTGCAATGATGCAACAAATTGGAAAGAAAAAAAAAAAACAACAACAGATAAGTTTCCTCAGAATTATGAGTAAAAATGCTGATATTTAGGAAGTATTATTACATGAATTACTTTTTAGTTGGACCATACTGGCTTCTACCTCATATTTAACCATAGGTATTGATAAATATACAACTGGGACAATCTTTTAATAAGAGATGGGTTGGGTGATTTTGCAGGGCGAGTCATGACATAAAGTACTGCTGTCTGACCTGCTGTTTAACCTTGTTTTCTTTCTTTTTTTTAAAACAGATGCTCATTGAAAGTTTCTTCACAAACATCACCATCTAGTGGATGCATGTAAGAGGCAATGCCTGCCTATCATTCCACTGTCAATAGATTAATTATTAGCAGATTCTATTGCCTCTCTGCGTGACAGCAAGGTCAAGCAAAAACTTCAGGGCTAAACTTAATCAAAGTTGACATTCTGAAGACCTCTCTAACACGAGCAGCAGTCCCACATTCTGTAAAGTCCTCTGTTGTAGTACAAGTCCCTACAAAACCCATCATACCAAAACGAACGACCTCAGGCCAGTGGCGCGTGTGCGCACGTGCGCGCACACACTCACACACACCAGTGCCTGGCTTCTGTTAAGCTCACAGCAACACAGTAACCTTCAAGCGCTGCTCCCTTTAGCTGAAACCCGATGGCCGGTTTACTTATGACTGCAATCTCAAAATTAAATGAGCAGATGACACAACCACCCTTGACCTAATCAGAGGTGGACTAGCCATTGTACAAGGAACTAGTGAACAAAATAGTCGATTATGGAGAGAAAAACGATCTTGTTCTTAGCATAGCAAAACCAAAAGAAGTAATTATGGACTTGAGGAGAGAGGGCCCCCCCTCTGTAGCATTTCACCATCAAGGGGACTGATGTGACCAGTCAGAAGTTGGTCACAGTACCAAGAGAATGGCAACACTGTATACACACACACACACACACACACACACACACACACACACACAGTCACACAGTCCTTCTCCAGCTCTTGTGCAGTGTTATTATTTCTTTACGGTTTGACCAAATATGTATTCTTGCTCATGCATCCTGAGCGACAGACACAGGAATTCCAATGCAGCCATGCAAACTGCAAATAACTATAATCTAAATCAAGTTTTGAGAGGATGATCCCATTAAATTCTGGTGCAGGGTCAGCCCTGTCTTTGAAACTTCTAAGTTTGCTAACAATCTCAATTAAATGTTGCCGTTTTCATTTTAAACTGTCAGCCAAATATATCCTATGATTATATGATAAAATCCCTCAATTCTTTATCCATACAGTCCATTACAAATTACACCAAATTACACCAGGTGCTTGATTTCTTTCTTTTTCATACATCTGTGGACCATTTAGTGTTTTTACACTATTGTTTACAGTATTGCATTAAGCTGCAGTGTGCAGTGTCATTTCAAACAAATCCTACTGACTGTATTTATAATGTTTATTACAGTAAACGCTTCTAAAGTGTATTCACCCACTTCACAACTTCCTCTTATTTCAGTGTGTTTCTTCGGTTTACATGTTTTTAAATAAGCCACTTCCTCATAGTGTTTCTAAAACTTTAAGAAACCACATTTATCTTGTTTCTTGTAATAACATGTAGCATTACTTTAACTCTCGAGCATTACTTTAACCTTCTATGCTTTATGACTCTCGCTAGTTATTTTCACACACGGTTAGTGACGAGTTAATAAAGACCACGGTGTGATGTAGTGGAACTGACACTGACAAAGTTTGTCCAGTGGCCAATTCTCTTTTTGGTTTATTTTAACTTCCTTGTTTTCAGTGAAGCAGTTCATGACATGCAGGTTCAAAAAAAGACAACCGAGGGCCCTTGCTTGCTTATTTTATTCTTTTCAACTTTATGCAGCGTTTGTAGTATAAATCTGTATGCGCGATATGGAAGTTATACATGAATCAACCACTACAGAAGCCGGCCAGGGCTCTTCGAAAGAGAAAGAATAAAGGGAACGTAGCCTGTGAACTACAAAATAATGACTCATAAACCATATAAGCGGGATCATTGTTGGGATTAATTAAACAGATGTGAAAAATTAATACGCCAGATAAACAAAGAAATTAACACGTTAAATCTCCGTGGTACCGCGGTAAACTGCGTGGTCTGGCAAGTCTGCACCGATCAAGAGCGATATTTCACTTCTCTTAAACTGGCAAACCCGTGGGTTGCAGTGGTGTATGAGCTTGGAAACCAGCGGTAACATAGCAATAACACAGTTACTTAAGGCAGGATGCCTATTTTGTGTCATAGAATGTCTTATACAACACTCAGCATCAAGTACTCCAAATAACTCTTCATAAATTTAGCTTGCTAAAAGGAAAGCATTCTGAAGAGGCAGGCAAAGAGGGAAAAACACAAAAGAACAGCACTATTTTGTGTAGAGGCAATTTATTCCCTTTGTGTAATTCTTATACCTGCACTCAAAGTGTGAATGCATAACTACTAATGCTTGGCCAGTTAAATCAGTACACTGCTCCACAGTGTTTTGAGTGATACAAAAAGTGGCTTTAACACAAAGTGTCTCCTGTGCAAAAGGTGCTTTTAAGTTTGCTTTTTTCTTGTAGTGGTAAAATCAAGTAAGCCAAAAATATCATAAAATACTTGGAGAAAAAAAAAAACATTATTCCCTGCAAAATTAAAAGATCCAGGCCTTATTTGCGCTATTCTGTGCATATTACCTGTGCTAATGAGCAGTAATTGCTATAATGAAATGCCTGTATAGGCCTTCTTTAACAGCAGACATTTTGACATGCCACAGCAGGAAACACACAGGTGTGTTAATGATGGCTGCATTCCACTTATGGGAGGGCCGGCTGTTTCACACAGTCGTGACTTACTGGGAGAGGTAATCAAACTGGGCCATCATTGATCTTATTAATTCCAGTTGTGCAAGGCCTGCTGTAATCAGTCTATCCTGGTCAACTTTAAAACCTCATTAAACATCATAGATCAGAAATACTTTAATTCATTATATAATCATTTGTTTTGTCAGAACAATGATTTATGGCGTGGTCGCTGTGATCCTGTCACCGTACCGTCCTTCTGAAACGGTCTCTCTGCACGGCGCGGGACCTCCTCTGTCTTTCTGCAGTGGTGGAGCTGAGGCTCGGTTTGAGTGCGGGGAGGACCACCCCAGATTGAGAGGGTCCATACCTGTGAAAGGATATGTGGACTTGACTCGGGTGACTAACTCACTTGGGCTGTTTGACTCAGAAACCTCAATGTCTCTTACAAAAGGCAGCTTTGGGCTATTAAGCAACCAACGTTTGTGAAAAGCAGCACGATGGGGCTTTAAGGAATCTGTTGTGTAAACTGTGACAGGATACAAAATCAGACAAATTTACATACTTTTTTTCTGGGAATGACTGAAGACCAAGTTTTGGTAATTTGTTATCTTCTAAAGATGTGCTGAAACATACACAGAAAAAGAGAAACTGTTATCAGAATGTTGTTACTTTGAAGGCCATTGTGTGCTGTTGAATGTTGATGAAAATGATAACGTCACTTCACCGAGTTCCCTCTGAAAGGCAGGCCTTGGCCGCAGTGTAGTTTTCTGGGGTGATTTTCTTGCTTGAAAAAATATCTCTAAGCAGAGTCTTCACACGTATAATCTAGATGACACAGGGTAGTACTTCAAGTACTGAAGCTATAACATACTGCATTTCTTCCTTTCTTGATCACTGTATAGGTAAGTGCTGTCGTTCAGGTACTTACTTCCTGAGACTGTAAACTGTTAGCATTGTAAAGCTGCCGGATGATGACCTGACACTCCTGTAGTGTGGGAGCCCGTGGCGGATGGGAGGAACTGATGTGAATTCGCAGAGGCTGCAGAGAAGAGATGAGGTGCTCCTTCATCTCTGTGCCATGGTCTTGTCTGGCTGAGTCCAGAATTTCAGTGCACGCCCCAGTGGTACTGCAAGTCAATGAGATAATGTCAGTTAGGCAACACACAACCTGTTAAAGGCAGTTTGGGTTGTGAATTCGTAGGTCTGTTTGCATAACAAGACCTGATTTTTGTTATTTGGCAATAAAAGGACATTTTCTTTATGCCACCTTTGGAAATGCTTAATTTGTTTATAATACTATAAAACTAACAAAATGACATTTGCATCTCTTGGCATCAGTGACGTGCGGTGAGGGTCGTGACTGGTGAGGCACTGACGTCATCACATCAGATTTACAAACATAGCTTATTCACCATTTGATTGGCAACAGTTGTTTTGTTTAACATTAACATAGTCTGAAGCAAACCTTTTAGCTCCGGTGTTGGTCTTCCTTTAATTATTATCTTCTGCTTCGATTGAAAGTCCAGTTTAGAAAATTCTTTCAGTTGAGTTATGTAATCTTCCATGTTGAACATAAGGCCAAGCAACAGGAAAAACTAACTGGCCTTGCTAACTGTTTATGGTAGCTTGCCGCCGAGGAGTCGTAGTCCCTGGGATCACCAGCGCCCCCTACCATGAGGCACGAGAACTGCGTGCCTCACCTAGTGTCTCTTCGCAGCAGTTTCATGATCGCTCAACACAAGAATGCATTACACACACATACAGTTGTTAATGAAAAAAACAAAAAAAAAAACTGTGCATTATATACACCAGCTAAAATAAGGAAATTTAGTTCATATAGTAAAAGTGTTAGAACATTTTAATAGCCACATGCAAAGGGAAAGTAATCCGGTCTCACTGCATAGCATGCCAGCACAGTTAGTAGTCATGGGCAATGACTATACTGAGCCGCACCACGGATTGCGCAATACGTGGTGCGGCTCGCCGGGCTGGTGCCTCACCGTTCGTCTCTTAGTATTTGACCGGCAAATGCGAAAATTCAGCGATTTTGAAAAAACTAATCTAAAAATGGTGTAGTTAAATGGAAAAGAACTTTAAAATACAAATCACTGAATGAATATAACCATTTAATTTATTTTTTAATTTTATATTTCCACGATGACAGGTGAGGCCGTGCCTCACCTGCCTCCCCTGACTGCACGTCACTGCTTGGCATGACTTATTGTTTTATATATATATATATATATATATATATTGAACTGTTGCCTTGTTGATGTCAGAGGTCAGAAGAGAAAGCCCAGATTGCTTTGAGCTGATGGGGAAGCAACAGTAACACAAATAACTATCTGTTACAACCAAGTCATGCAGAAGAGCATCTCATGGGATGTGGTGGAATAAGAGAGTGTCATCGTGGATGTTTAGCTGACAAATCTGCGGCAACTATGTGATGCTATCAGGTCAATATGGACCCAAATCTCTGAGGGATGTTTCCAGCACCTCATCTACGCCACAAAGAATAAATGCTTCTTTACATGCTTCACATCCACATGTTCTCTGCGATTGCTGTTGATAGTGATAATTCTACATTTCACTTGTTTTATATGCCACTTAATACACGTGTACCTACATCACTATTTGATATGAGTTGAAAGGTCTGACATCTTGTTTTTCTCTAAAGTAATTAAAAACAGAGCTTAACTGAATGTTCTGCTGCTTTTAATGGCTTCCTTCCTGCACTGTGTTATCTGAGCTTATCTGAGTATCTGAGCTGAGTAAGGTATCAATGAATGGCTGTCATGTCATTATATCCATGCGTGCATAGCTTGGGGGAAAAAAGGAATACAAAATTATTTAAAAATATAATCACTTCATGTAAATACTGAGCTGGGGGGAAGGGGGGTGTTGGCTAGATTGAAATTCACCTGAGAGCCTGGTCCTGCAAGGGTCGCGTGTCCTGCAGCGGCTCCTCCAGGTACAGTCCACTATGGGTTTCACTGCCCTGTGTGGGCGGCTTTAGCTCTCGTCGACTGTGTGCCACTTGTTGGACAAGAAGGATCAGACATTATGTTTATCTGGCACATTGAAATTCAACTAAATGAAAACCTCATTAGCTGTGCTTGGTTGAGACATCTTACCTTTTCTACTTGACTTAGGAGGCTCCATAATCAGCTTATACTTCAACTCTGCAACATTCACAATGACAGAATTTTAGTGTACTGTGTGTGTGTGTGTGTGTGTGTGTGTGTGTGTGTGTGTGTGTGTGTGTGTGTGTGTGTGTGTGTGTGTGTGGTGAAACAGGCCTTTAATGGTGCAAAGACTGGGGAGTCTCCTGGCGGGTGATGAGATGCTACAGTATTTTGTGGAAAAGCACGCGACCTGTTCTGCAAAGTGACACCAGATATCTGTCCACCCCCCACTGAGAAACCACCAAAGCCAAACCCTGGAGTTGCTATAGGACCCCCACACCTAGTCTGACCTTGTGTTGTCGGCACCTTAGCAGGAGATAAGACTCACAGAGTTGTGAATTCTTTGTATAAATTGTTTGACCTTCTGGGCCATGAAATTGGTTTAGATGAATGCCATAACGCTGCAAATTTCCCAAAGGGAATAATTGAGTACGCTATCTATCTACTGTGAAAAGGTCTCAGAAAGGCCAAATCAGGGCATTAACTAAATGAAAATGAAACTTAGTTTTACTTCCTTCATTTCACAAAGCACTCTGCATCCACTTTTTTTTTTTTTTTGCTACAGAACACCTGAGGTTTACTCACTTACCTTTCCAAATCATTATATTGCACATTTAAATGGTGCATTTATGAATACATTGTATTTCTTCACCTTTATTCTCCCGTCTGAGGTACTCTATCTCTGCATGGAGCTTCTCCAGAGTTTCCTTGTGCTGCTGCTGCAGGAACTGGATGTTCCTTTGCAGTGAAGCGACCCGGAGGTCCGTGCCGCCGCTTTGACTGGACATCTTTGCCGCTTCGCTCGCAGCTCCCCCCGCTGGCTTGACTGCAGGTAGCGGCAGCTGCTGGTCAGGGTTAGCCGGTAAACGTCGTAGCGAGCAAGGTTTCTCCAGACGTCCTACTCTGGTCCAGTGTGGCAAATAGCGCACCGGTGGCAGGTTATTACTTGACATTGCTCGGGTTCACTGCTTCAGACCTTCACTGAATTAGCTCGCCGTTTCTCTCTTCCCATTATTTTCCAGTGTAGACAAGTTAGCTAAAGGTGGTCCGGCCCTGAATTACTTTCACTCATTTGGCTGCTCATACACAACGTTGCCGTGACAACCAAGATTTAGTTTTTTGTAGCCCTGACAGCGGTCTTTCAGGCCAGCTGCGCCTCATTTCTCTTACGCGCTTTCCTCCTGTAATATATATTTTAGCTAATTTAAATTTATTCTTGCTTCAATTGAACGTAAAAGGAATTCTTGCACATTGTCTTGTATATTTCCTAAATATAATAATTTCTTTTCTTTTTTTTTTTTTTTTAACTCTCCGCGTTTATGTATCCCCCCCCCCCATGATTTGTTTTCTATTTTATTATACTTTAAATATTTTCATGCAGTGTCATGTTAATGTCTACTTATCAATAAAGTTTTTTAAAAAAGAAAAAAAATGAGATCCGCCTACTTGACCAGGGGCAGAGCTCACGTCCAACCGGAAGCATGAAAACATTTTTAAAAATTGCTGTTAATCGTTAGTGTTTCTCTTTACTTGAAAATAGGTACAACCGAGATAGCCTGAAAGATTAGACTGTTATTTTTTTGTGCGTTGTTGCCGATTTTCTTGGCTTTACCATTTTATATTTTTTATATTTATATCTTTACAAATATGTGTATTTACATATATGTGCTATTATATGTCAGTGTTAAACCTCCTCGCTGCATTGTTTGCTATTTATGTATTTTTATTTATAAATATTATTGAATTATACTGTTCCTTTACAAGATTTTGTATGTTTGATTATAAGTGAATACATTTTTTTTTTTAGGTTGGCACCTCCTTACATCATCAAAAATTCACCCCAACATGATTTATATAATTTAACTGAGAAGGAAGGGAAGGCGTGATCAGGAGCACTATCAAACCCAAATTAATGATTGTATAGCTTACAATGTGTTAAAGTTTGAGTGTTCAGTAAATAGAGCAGCGCTGATATTAGGACTATGTGATGGGTAATCATTTCTAAATGTTGCCAAAACACAAGCAGGTTCTTCTAAGCATCTAACTGAAAGTTAGTGCTATCTGGTTTAATATGCCCCTAGAAGTGAGTTCTCAAAGATTTGACACCTGAGTGTTAAAATACGGGAACCAACACATGACTGAAGGCTACAGAAAAAAAAAAAAAAGGCACCCATCAAACATTTGAGGATTGTGGTTTATGATGATATATGTCTTTGTTTCTGTGCTTTATAGCTTTTTAACAATGGCTGTTTCATTTTCTGTGAACCAGCAGTAGCGGTCAGTGTCAGGGTGGTTTATTCTGCTAAATGCTCCCCTGGTCTTGTTCTGTGCTGGTAAATCACTGCAAAATATAAACAATGGATGAATACGTGTTTTTTTTGTTTTTTTTTTACCTCTTGTTGTGGTTATGGGCTGCAGAAACTGTTACCAAGAACTAAGAGCGCCTCTTGCACTGTTGGCCTCCTAAACACAGGGGGCCTTACAATAAATGTATTTCTTAAAATGCACTCTAGAGTAGAGCATGTCAAGGTTTTATAAATGAGTGGATTAAGTTGATGAATACAAGAGCTTGTGAAGCTTCAGGTCAAGTAAAACAAAAGTCACCACAACAGCTAACGATCTGTCCTTTCACTTTATTCATGATGCAGCTCCCACACAGTAAAGGTTACATCACACACAGGGACACAGATAGTGTGTCCGTTATGGATATGACAACATTAAAATGCTTTTGCAACAGTAAAGAGACAATGTGGATGATTGAGCAGAAGGCTGTTGTCTTTGGAAATGTATAGGTGGTATAGTACGGTTCTCTCCATGCCAACAATAACTTACAATATTTACAAGTAATACAGAATTAGTAAAAGTTAAAAATGTAAAATGAAAACATTTGAGCATGTTGTTAGCAAACATGCAAAAGGAAAAATCCAAATCAGTGGCGGGTTTACTGACGGAGTGCACCGAGGAAAGATTACACTTCATTTAATCTTTGTGTGGCGCTTTGAACTGTGGTTTCCACCAGCTCTTCATTTCCTACACCAATCAGTGGCATGTTGAGTTCAGCACCCCTCGGTCTTTGCAGTGCTTTTGAATCCTACTGGAGATAAACAGCTTTGTGATTGTATGGAACAACAAAAAGTGACACATGCATGATTTTTTTTTTTTTTTAATCACAAGGGATCTGCACATAGCAGCGTCTGCAGAGACAGGGAGCTTGTGAATTATTTGATTTGTGGAATGTACACTTAAACATACACACGCAGGTACAGCAATATCTAAGAAAGTTTCATAGAAAGTCGTCTAACAAAAGGCAACAAAGAAAACACACACAATGGATACTTTGATGAATATTTCCTCCATTCTGTTTTGGTAACAGGCATCGCTGTAATCTGTCCTCAGATGTGACCACACATCCATGCCTTATTACAAAATTTACTCCTTATTCACCATCTTAATTACCTTGTAAAAGCTCAAGAAATTACATATTAGGGAAAACAAAGTAGTGGCCTAAATGTGCCACTTTTTATTTCTAAAAGTGGTATTTTACCTTTTGTGAACTACATCCACACATTCAACTGGGAGTCAAATATTTCCCATCTTACAGAGCTGTGTCACTGCTTCATCTGCTGCACCTCAAACAGCAACACTTCACAAAACCAGAGCATGCAAACAAACGTTCCTTTAATAAAAACCAAAAAAGCAACCAAAGGGAAAGTTCCAACTGTCCCACATTTTGGGATGAATGTCAAAGGTGAACAACAACACACATATGTTAGTACTTCAAATAAACATGTCACTTTTCAAAACTCAACCAAAAGTTACCCACTACTATAAAATAAAGCACAAAAAACAATCAATGCAAATCTTTTTTTTTCTTTCAGTGTAAAGAAATCTCTCTCTTCCATTTTCTTCTAATAGAAATCTTCCATAGCTTATACCATCTCTTTATCAACATTCCCACATCTAACATTACATTTTGACAGTAACTGTAACACAACAAAAGCTGCATTATATGTATGTAAGCGGAACTCTTGTAATAAACAAGTCAAAGTATCTACAACAACTGGACACGTTTAGCATGGTCCACTCATGATCTCTCTATACAGTACTTTAACAGTGCAAAAACATTCAGACTTCAGCCCCAAGATCAGCCTAAATGTTAAATATCTAACATTCAGTCTAATATTAATGCCGTTTCTCTCCAGACAGCCCTACATTCAAAATTGATTATACTTGCTAAATGAATTGATAGATAAAAGATTCAAAGACAAAATGAAGAATCGTGTGAAGACATTGCCGGCCACAGCAGCACCTATAAACGTCTGTACGCCTGGATAATATATTCCAGGTTATCGCAGCATTTTTAACATGATTGTGATCAAAGCTGCTAAGAGACCACATTCAGTCCAGCTTGAATTAAAAGCTATACCCACGCTACAGCAGAGGATACAGCGTGGGTAATGAGTGTTTTCTGGACCTATTTTCTGCTTCTATACCACCTTTTATAAAACTAATCACATTAAACTAATCCTTTCTACACCATCGGGTGTAAGCTAAAGGACATGGTCTTTGATATTAAGCAAGTATTGAATCATTAAAGTGTCAAACAGTTTTTTTTCCCCCTCTTCTCTATAGCCCAGTATAGTTACATAAAGTGAATCTGAAGCACAAAAACAAAACCATTTAAAAAACAAAAAAAACAACACAAAGTAATTTTGGCAACAGTTTTGAAATAGTGCTTGGGTGCACCTGTGGTCACGAACTGTAGTAATGCCATACACTGTACACTTCCCATCAGCCAGCAAATAATTATATAAACCCCTGAAGATGAAGAAGAAAGAAAAACAAAACAAAACAAAAACAACCCAGGAAAGCAAAGACGCGATGCTACACAGACACAGATTTGATGAGAATGATAGTTGGACAATCCCACGTTTTATCAGCACATGCCCACTGCACTTCCCCTCCCGTCTGTGATCTTGTGTGAACAGTTTGTCTATAGAGTTGCCTACTGCAAAGTCATAGCATGAATATTTGTTGTTCTTAAAGAGCTATGCGTTTAGATAAGTACCATATGTGGGTAAGGTGAATACTTGGAAATAACTGCTCCTGAATGGGATACTCCTAGTGAGGGGAATGTTCTTGGCATTTCCAGTGCCGGGAGCAAAATCCTCTTTATGTCCAACACTTGTATGAGTTTGGTGTTGGGGATTTCGAAGTGGGAACCACGAGACGCGGGTGGAAATTTGGTTAGTAATGCGCAGGGTGCAAATGAGTGTCATCCTCTCCACACCCCCAAAATAGTGCAGGGCTATCATATACAGAGCCCTGACTGCAAAGCTGTGAGCCGTCGTTCAATGCACTCTTTACCTGCACACACAAAGCAAAGGGAAAGGAAAAAAGGCATGAGATATCATGATCAAGCAGCTTACCATACTTTTATATTCATTATCACAGTACTGATGGAACATTTTGAATTCATTTCAACACTTCCACTCAAATCAAATTGCTTGCATTCATTCACCCAAATTAGATTTTGAGCTCCAGGAACATTCCCGAACCAAATGGTGGCGGTAGCTGCTGAAGCTGAGAGGAGACATTCCCTTTTGCTGTGAACTGGGCCGACAGAGATACTTACATTTGCTAACACTGAGGATGTCATCCTGTTCAGTGAGCAGCAGAGACAGGCCCTCCATCAGTAAAAGAGCTTTGTGGTAACGCACGACTGATGCTTCCCCCTGGTGGAACATCTCATCCAGTGCAGCAGCCTGAACCTGAGAGAACATCAGTTCAAGTCAAAGGTTTGACCTTGGTTTGAGTAAAATATTAATTATATCAAATGCTAACCATAAATATATATATTTTTGGCCTTCTTAGCCTTTAATGTGGCAGAACAGTTGATGGTTGACAACTGGGAAAAAGCAGGAGATGCAGCAAATGGCCCTGGCTGGCTTCAAACCCAGGTCTCTAGCCCTACAGCATATGGGTCTCCCGCTCAACCCGCTAAGCTAACACAGCAGTCTCATAAGTATATTTTTATATCTAAAGCTTTCACTGTGACCTTCTTTTCTCCTCTACCTTCCAATTATCTAACTTTTCTCTTGGTTTACCATCTGCACAGTGTGGCTGAACAGCAGCCGTTCAGCTGTGATGGAGGTGATCTGGTCCATTAGGCGGTGCTTCCGGGAAAAGAAATGCTCCAGACGCGTGTTAAGTGAGCGGCAGGATGTCACACTGGACTTGTACAGCTCATTCAGTTTTCTCACAACTGTATAGGGATAGAAATAAAAAAAAAAAAAAAAAAAAGAACAACAATATACATGAATATAATCATTAATATATATTCCTATACAAAAGACACATGGAAAACTTCTGTTTTTGACTAATATGCAAATAAAGTATCTTAAAAAGACTGCTGCTGACAAGACTAAAAGGCTTATACCTTGTTTGACAGTAGCAGATGGGTACAGCTTGCCCTGTTTAACTTGCTCCATGGCTGTGTGTAAGGCATTGGACAAGAGTTCTGCAGTTTTAAGGTAGAGAACCAGCTGTTCTGCATGACTGTGGAAGCAATTACACATAAAGTACTTATTAAATTCAATTCTAAATACACAAATGACACAAGAAATAAACAATATCTGTAGGATAAAAATAAGAATCGCATATGATTGGTATTCGGTTAAGAAGCGTCAAAACATTCACCAGCAGTAGCTACTACATAACAAAAACATCCTGGGTGCATAAATACCCAAAATGACCTACACAATATCTCCTTCACTACAACCCTCCACAAAGCTGACTGTTTTTATGTTAGAGTTTTTATCCTGCTGCAAAGAGGCATTCAAGCTTACAATTACTTTTACATTACATATATAGAAAAAATATCATTAAACGAGTTTCATTTATTTATTTATTTTTAAAACAGTAAGAAATCTGGGGCATCAGTACGATTTAATAAAAATGGCAAAGACCCCAGAGGCTAATCACCAGACATGGCGTAAAGCCAGGACAGCCACACCGTATCATTTCCTTCAACAAAGACACACAGACACAGCAGACACGGCCTTACCTCCACTCTCGGCTCAGCGAGCTTATCTGATCTGCTACCAGGCTCTGCTGCTGAAGGAGAGAGAGATGAGAAATGTCCCCCTGATCCCCCGTCACTGTAGCACCACGGGCAGCAGCCACCTCCATTAGACACAGAGCAAAATCCAATGTGAAGCGCAATCTTTGCACAGTGTCTGTGTGCTCCTGCTGAACTCAGATAGAGACAGAAGACAGACAGACAGAGAAAGGGGGAGAGGGTATAATGATAGAATTTTAAACAGTGGACACCAGAAAGTGATTTTGCATTCAGTGAAAGAACCCCAAGGATCTAAAAGGAGACAGGTCAGTCAATTCTTTTCATTATTCCAGTTCAGGTTTTACCTAAGACTAGTTTTCTATAGTGTCTTGAGCTTAAAAAAAAAAAAAAAACCTAGACAATAACACTCTCTAGAGGCATACTAAATACTCTTTATTTCAAGATCACCCTGACTGATGTGCACAAGCACAGGAAAGTCACTGCTACACACAAGCTCTGATCACAGGAGATCTAAAGGTCAATTCCATCCTCAATACTTTCCAGAGGTATGTAGAAACTGGCACCTCACCTCCATCAGCGTCTCCTCGGGCAGCTCAGGAGCCTCGAAGGTGACGCGACCGCCCATGTTGGCGGTGATGGGATCAGTGAAACTGTAACGAGGACTGGAAGAAGCCTCAAAGCCATCCAAACAGGTGCCTGTCTGAGGGTGACGACTGGTTAAGGAGCCTGCAGGGCTGCCTGAAGTGAATGAGCCTGCAGTCGGGAAGAGACGGAGAAAAAAAAAATCTTACACCAAATGCCCGGAGCAATCATTTTTCATCAGTACAGCTGGCTGCTGTTATTCATGTTTCTTGATGGTTCATAAATTCTTGATGACACTCAACAATTGGAATAATTATGCGCTTTAAGTTATTTCTTCCCATAATAATAATAATAGTAATAATATTAGTAGTAGTAATAATAATAATAATAATAATAATAATGCACACTCTTTTGCTTACTAGAAAATTATATTTAATTTCCACATCATGGCAAATGAAAACTCTGCTCTGTATTGCATGACATACAGTGAATCACAATAATGGTGATGCCATGCTGCAGATGCGATTTGGACACCAGTTACTCGTATTAAGCTCTGTCAAGATTTTCTCATGCTAAATACCTGAGTATTTTCTCTGTCTGGAGGTAATGGGTGGCGTGCTGCCACTAGGTGGAGATCCTACAGTGAAAACCACCTGTGCAGGGCTGCCAGAGCCGGGTGCAAAGCCTGCCCCACCACCCGGGGGCCCTTAAGAAAAGAAAAAGGAAACAAATTTTTACTTTTTTTTCACCATCAACTGCTAAAAATGACAGGATTCAGTGGTTAATTACAGAATAATGTGTATTTTTGTTCCTGTGACAGACATATTTACCTGTTATGTCTATGGCTTTTTCAGAAGTCAGGTTCTCTGTGCTGCCTCGGTCACCTGGAGGTCCACCTGGTCCAAATGCAGCCATCAGGAGCACATCGGACAAACGACCGGCACTTTGAGACCTGCTCCAAAGAGGCATGCAACAGACACATAGAGCCGAGGTATTTATATGTACTGTTCAATATATTTTTACTAACTTCCCATTTCATTTACTTACCTTAACTGCTAACCACATTTAATGAGCTTCTCTCTAGCCACATATTTTGAAATACAATATTATATATTTATTGGATACAAACAGTTTTCTGTGACACGAGCACTTCTGTCTATCCTGTTCTTCATGGATATACATCGGTGGGGAATACATAAACAATACAGCAAAAACATTAACGCGACCTTCCAAAGCTCTTGGTGTTATCATTCCGTCTGTGGATGCAGTGAGCAGGATGGGTGACCGGTGGGGGGGCTTGGTGTACCATGTCTCTGAGCTCTGCTGGGGCAGTCCTGCTGCAAGGAGAGCCAATGACCATACCTTGCTGTGTCAGGAAAGTCACCAAGTTTGGAGAACTTGGGGGCTTGGGAAATTCAAATGGAGGGATGGCCTGAGCAGAGAGAAAAGAAGAGGAAAAAAGGTTACTAAGGTTACTTTAAACCACTTGGTGGTTCTATCTTGTGTCATGTATATGAAGAAAACATTCTTTCCTCTTTTTAAACACACGCTCTTACCCTGGAGGGGGAGCCCAGGATAGTGGGAAGGGGACTACGCTGCATCAGCTCACTCAGCCTGGGGGAAGAGTGTAGGGGGCGGACAGCCATGAGCCCGGCAGAGGGTGTACCCACAGGGTCCGAGTGCTGCTTTCGGATTTTTTGCCTGACGCCACCACTGGCACACTCCAATAGACAGGGGGCACTGTGGAGCCGTGTGCCAAGTCCTGCCCTCTGTGGGGGCTGCTGAGAATTCAGCCTGGGTTCAGTGTGCTGCAGAGCTGTGAAGTGGGACAGAAGGAGATTGGAATATTTCTGCTTCTAGACAGCAGGTGGCAATGCAAGATGAAGTGTCAGACAGGCCTAGAAAACAACAGAGCTATCAAGAGATGGACAAGTCCTGTTTAACTCCCCCGGCAGCATACATGTCTAAGAAGTGAAGGGACTGTGCAAGAAGGAGATGAAAGCAGCTAGTGAGGAAAGTATGTGGGTGGCCGGTTCATTTTCTCAAGCAGCAACTTTTAAAACTACTGACCACGCTGACCCAAGAGAAAGAATACCACAACTGCATATTCTCTGTCTGCAGTTCAGTTTTCATACCATCCATCGCAAATCAATGACCATTTTAGAGGTGCAATAAATAAATAATTCATTATCAGTTGCTCTGCTTGGTCATTTTTTGAACAGCTTTTAATTAAACCTTGGGTTAATTTAAAAACTCTTCATCACAAGGTCACACAACCACAATTTATGTCTTAAAATATCTTTCTTTGTACAATTAACAGCCCCAAACCCAAACATTTGATTTATAAATGCAAATACAGGTAAGTATCAGTAAATCATCACGTCTCAAGAGCTCAAACCAAAGATTTCCAAGTATTTCTGCTTCATAAATGACAAAGGAGTATTAAGTACAATTAATCTTTTAATCAGTGTTGGTTCCCAATGATCTAAACAAAATGCTCCAGAGGGTCCCAAGATAAATAAAGATTTCCTTCCATTCAGCACTTAAGAATTTCACATCTTCATTCCTCTAGAAATAATTTATATCAAAAATCTTAAATAGAAAACAAAAAAAAAGAAACACACTTTTTGACTAATCAAGCTACCTTGAGGAGAGAGCTGGAAAGCTCTTGCACCTCCCAGGGAGAACCTGCGGGTGGCAGTGGTGGTGGTGACAGCACCCTGCCCATAGGGTGGTGAGGGTCCGGTCCTAGCACAGCCCAACAAGCTTCCACTGCTGCAGCGGCGCACTGGTGTCGACAGCCTAATAAAGCGAGTCTTATGAGCCACTGCACTTTCATCAAGAAGTGTAAAAGCTAGCATTCAAATTTAGTTTAGCAACAGTGGAGTTTATGTGCGTGTGTGTGTTTCTGGATGCAGACCGTGGTGAACCATCCTGTTTGTTAGAATGGAGGTTCTGCTCCATGCGTTGGTAATTCTGGACCTGAGTGGGGACTGGAATAGGCAATGACTGACCGTGGTTTCCATAGTTACTTCCCGAGAACTCGGTGGGCCTGACAACAGTGAGAATAACCGAGGATGCCAGGGGAACAGTTAGATAAGAGAGGAGACAGTGTGTCTACACACATGCATTGTTAACACTTTCTAGATAAAGCAGATGTGACTATTATTAATTTTTACAATGTTTACACACAGACAATACATCGATTAATATCACAATACAGAAGATTAAGATGACAGTTGTGGAGCAACTGCGTATGTAATAGAGAGATAAACACTTGTTAAACTAATGTAACTTTGTTATTTGTGCCTGAACTCTGTGTTTTAGTTTAATTCAAAGTACAAATTTAATTACTTCGCCAGCTGCAACATTCTCACTGTATATAAATATATGCAGTATCCTGAGAAATATTTCCACATGAACCGCCATCACAAAACATTTGGCTTTGTGCTGTTACCTGACAGGACTTGGTGATCCACTGTAGGAAGGTGAGTGCGGTGGTGTTTTGGCTTGGCTACACAGACCAGCAGAAGCCAAAAGAGAGCTAATTAAAGTGGAGAAAAGAATAATATTGTCACAACTTTATTAATGTACAATCTAGATTGGGTACACTTCCAGAGCTAATGTAAGTGTGATTACTAATATAATTTATCTTCCTTTATAAGCATATTCTGTAACACTGCCAAACAACCGCATTTAATTAACATAACAGTTGCTGTGTTGGATATTGATGAACTAGTTTTTGCTTCTCACCCGCTGTTCATTAGGCTGTCCTGCAGCATTTTACTCTCAGCTGTCAGCTCACCTGCTAAAAACAGAATGTCAAAATTATTAGAACTATTATAATTTGAATAATTAATCTTTAAGAGTCTTAAAAGAATAGCACAGAGCTTCAGCTTGCAATTTAAAAGTCCATCTATGAAAAAAGGAAAAAGGCTACAAAATTCAAACACTTCAGCTGCCATTCTACAGAAATGGAGCCAAGGCTAGAACTATGTACATTTTAGGTAGGGACTCCATGAAAAAGAAAAGTTTTCTTACTGGTAAAGTGAGCAGGCACTATCACAAAGTCATCTGTGTCACAAGAGGAGGAGTTCTTGCTGCTGCCGCCACCTCCAGACGAGTCCTTAAGGAGAAAACCAGTGGCCTCCTGGGTGGGAGAGGCCAGAGCTTTGGCACGCAACTGCTGAATCTCAGCAAGAGACTGCTGTAGAGACAGGGAGACAGAAGGTAGCGTATTAAACACATAGAGGAAGTATAAATAAGCCATCAGTGAAGGGAAAGGTGAAAAAGGTGTTGACTTGGTCAGCTTCTGTGACTGCAAATAAAACTGCAACCTCAAATTAGGTCATCAGGGAAAAAAAAAACACCCCGAAAATTTCCTTATCCCATGGGTCGGCTGCTTTGGGAAATTGGTGCATATAAATAAGGTCAATAAAAATGTTTTTGGCTTCTTTGGAGGACTTTTGGGGTTGTTGGGGAACATGTTATTGCACCCCCCCCCCCCCCCCCCCCCCCCGGGGAACACGGTAGAGGAAATTTTAGAAATAACAAGCACAAACCGGTGGTGAGGCGAGGTGAGAGGTGGACGAGCTGCTACAAGAGCTGGCTGATGCAGAGCTGGGCAAACAAGTCATGGTCACAGTAGGAGTTGCTGAAATGAAATTCAACACAGTTACTTTCTGCAAACAGAAACTTTGTGTGTTCAGAATAAAAGTCCTCAGGACTTCCATGGCATTATGATACCTCCTCTATCTTTACGTGACTGGCCTGACGGCTAAATCTAGGAATCGTCAACATTACTTTAGCCGCCTTGTATTATTTTAGGGTTACATTTTATGTTTATATAAATAGAAAGTTTGGCAAGTGTTAATTTTAAAAGAATTTTGAACTATATTTAACCTAAATAAGGAAATGTGTTTATTCTTACTTACTCTTTTTCACAGATGAGCTAGCCTCCAGGAAAGGATGACAAAAAAGTCATCTACCAAGGAGAATAAATATAATTAATGGGAGGAAGTAGAAGAAAGACTATCTGAAAGTACAAGATGGAAAATTCATTTCTTCTCACTACTGTGCATACAGAACATTTATACACTTGAGTTTTACTTTTAGCCCACTGGCATATTTCTTTATGCAACAAACTAAGAAACTATAAAACATCTCTCTACGGGAGCGTGACTTTCAACAAAGTCCTTTCAGACCATGCATGACAGAAATATGTAAAGTATGCGTGGGCATTAAATGTTTTCTGACCAAAGTCCATTCGGTCTTTGTGGTTGCGCTGCAGCAGACCGAGCAGCAGGTGTCTCAGATGGGTTGAAGTCTCTCTGGGAATGCTGCAAAACAAATAAATCAGCAGTCAGTCTGTGCTGTCATGCAAATGATTAAAAGATCAAACACCCTACCAATTACTATACATACAACAAAACCCTTAACTCCATATGATTCAGTCTGTATACATTTACTGGATCAAGGCATTTCTAAGTTAATTCAACAAACAAAAATTTTAAGGATTTAGGATTAAGGATTTTTTTTCCAGGTCTGTGATGACCTGACCTACAATATGATTTAAGCCATGATCATGTTATGCACGACCTTTTAAAAGAGAGAGAGATGCTGTACTGACCTAAATGTCGACTTCTCTGATCTGCACTGAAGCACCGGAATTGTATTTTTGAACATCCTGGGCTTACGTTTATTTTTGTGTCAGTGCTTTCAAATTGGTTCAACACTAAAAATCCATAAAATACTTTTATCCCAAGAAATATATAATAAATGCAGAAAATATGAACTTTGTTTTTTTTTTTTTTTTTTTTTGAGTTTTATGAATTAAAAAGACTAAACATGCAATTTCAACATAATTTCCTACTTGGGGCTGAGGTTCTTGTTTTTTTCATAGAACAGCCGGAGATCCTGGGGACTGCTGGCCTAAAGAGGGCAAAAAGTCACAGACATAATGGAAAACATATGAAAGCCTGCAAATAAAACAGCATGCATATACACAAAGCCATTACACTATTCCAATATACATTTTTATTATATCAAGTCCAAATGATACACTCAATTTGCTTGTGTAACAACCAAATATGTAAACATGTTAGAATAAGGAAAACAACACAGCTGCTAATTTAAAATACTGCTGGTTCAGTTTGGAAGAACACATGCCAGGTTTTGCTTTATTATGCGTCATTTGAACGCCATTGCAAACTTATACATGTGAAGACCTGTAGGTGCCAGAGACAAAGAATATAATGAATTCACAAAGTTAGACTTGTTGTTTTGTCCCTGCTGGTCTGCAGTCTGCACTGCTATTGCAAAGCACTCACACTGTCTCCAGTTTTGGAGCCAATTACAACTGCAAAATTATTTTCTAATCAACTTGCCAGTTATTAAATCCTCACAATGAGATGATACGTAAACATTTCAGTCACTTTTGATTTTGAGGTTTGTATCCATAATCCCATCATGTCCTATCATCAGGGATGCATCTGCTTAGTTGCAGTCTTACTGTATGGCATGTCAGTATACCAAAACATGCACCCAGAGACCTAAATTTCTAAAGGTCTTGAAATGGATGTTATGCCCCCACATGACAGTTCTCTAAGACATTTAGAACAGCCCTGATCTGGAGATCTGGTGCTTTTTCAAGGGCACAGGATGGGTACAAACTTTGCACATCAATATAGTTATCTATAAAAATATATATTACAAATAATTATAAATAGAGCGTGAAGCTCTGAAGCTTCACATGAGCATGTTATTATCCTATGCTGTTGTCACTGATGGGATAAAACACCTGCATGCTCTATTATATTGCAAAGGATCATTCTTAATGAAAATTTTTTTTTACCTGAAAAGGAGCTTTTCCAGTCAGGCACTGAAACACTATGGTTCCTATACTCCACAAGTCAGCCTTGGCATCATAGTTTTGGGACATAATTACTTCAGGAGCCTGGTGAAGAAAAATAGTGAGATCATCTTCAAAACGTTGAGGGACAACTGAATCTGTTTCAGAAACTGCATTTAGTTAAAAATGTAATGAATAAAAGTTCCACTGTTTCACACAAAGAGCGATATGGTGGCAAGTTTAAAATGACACTTTCTCAGAAGTAAGAATCTCATTTCTATTTGTAATCTAAAGTCTAATCTCTTCTCCAAACAGACCACAATAATCTAATAAACATCTACATTTGAATCTGCCAGGTCAAAGATCATTTCATCTATATAAATCTCCCAAAATGTGTTTACCATGTACATAGGTGATCCACAGAGAGTGGCCGCCATCATGTTGTTCTGAAGGTACCTAGCAAAGCCAAAGTCCGCTGTGGACAGGAAGGGAGGGAATGATGGGGATAAGGGAAAAAGGAAAAAGAGGAGAATATTTAGTGCCACCAAGGAATCCAGTTGTACCTTCATCATATGCACATTGTGACAAACAGAAACTGTTCAAATGACAGAAAAAATCGAAAGAGAGACTACCAAAACAAACTCTGGGTTGCAAAAGAATATATAACACTTTAGCAATAATGAGTAAGCTCATTGCAATTTAGCATTATCGCACCAGAGTTTACTTTGAGTTATGGCATAATTAAACAGGTTTCAACCACAGACTGTTTATAAAAGATGAGCGTAGCAAACTGGCTCGTGGACCATCATTTTGAAGCCTCAAGTTTATTATTTCCACAGTTGCATTGCACAGATACAACCAACTACTGCTAATATATGAATGAAATAATAATAGTATTTCAATCATAGTCATGGTCACTTAGCCAACCAAGTGGTACAAGTAGAGTTTTAAACACCTTGAGGAAAAGTTAGCAAACGTTTTAAAATGGTATTGCAGTCAGATTTGACTGGTGATTCTACACATGCAGATTTCATGACCTGGTGACCACTAAAATTAAAATTCGATTTAGATAAAAGCTTCAAATCCACCTCATCCATTAGAATTCACAGGTCACTGTAATGTGTGAAGTACAGAAAGAAACATGTACATTTTACAGTTTGTGGCACTGCGGTGTTGGTCACATATTTCAGCCTTGGGGGTTGCTGCCTGTTTCCAAATGAAAGTATTGTTAAGTCATAATTTTCAACGCATTACATTAATTTTAAAAACAAACTCTAAAAGCTCTTCTATATCCTTTAGCACTCGGCCTCTTAAACAAATCAACAAACCACTTGCAAAAACCCTGTGTAGGTACAATGTGTGTGAGATTGAGCTGGCTTTACTATGCAATCAGTCTCCAGAGGGGGAAAAAAAAATTTAATAGGCTTAGGGATTAGGAGGGCTTCCAAACAGCTGAACATACTTGCTCTCACTCACTTGGGCATGACATGTCATAATTATTTAATTTAGTACTACACAGTTTTATTTATATAGAACCAATTCACAAGAACAGTTGACTCAATACACTTCATTTTGTAGGGTAAAGACCTTACAATATTAGAGAGAAAACCCCAACAATCAGATGGCGACCTATGAACAAGCACTTGGTGACAGTGGGAAGGAAAAATTTCCTTTTAACAGGAAGAACCCTCCAGCAGAACCAGGCTCAGGGAGGGGCAGCCATCTGCCATGACTGGTTGGAGGTGAGGGAAGAGAAGAAATAAAAGAAAAAAGAAAAAAAAGTGTAAATTAGTGCCATTTCATCTCCTAATTTACCTGCTATAAGGTGCTCATTTGTGAATTATTCCAAGGAGTCAAGCATCTTGTGTATCCTTGTATTCAGTGAGGGTGTAACACTATTAAAAAAATAACTGATCTATGTGGGGGTAAAGTTTAAATAGCTGCTCTGCATTGTGCTGGCAGTGGACGAATTACACAAACTTAGTTACTGCACTTTCAGAAAGCCATCTGCTGTGATGAAATTTATTTCCCAGTGCTGTTGTAAATTTACATGTTATCAAAAAATTATCAAACAAAAAAGGATTTTCAGGATAAACTGTTACATGTTTAGTTTCTATGCCATATGTCACGTAAGTTCAAGGGTGTGATTAAAACAATGACTCGGCTCATTGCCATTTTGAGAAAAGCCAATTGAGTCTACGAGTGAATTAAATGCAGTATTGAGGCTGTTGTTTCAGCATCTATGTGGATGCTTAAACCGCCTGCAATAATTATTTTATTTGAACTGAGGATGAAATCAGTGCTCAGTTCAGGGAAACAAACAAAAAAAGAATTAGTCTGAGCAATCGTGCAGAAATGTTAAGTAAAAGCCAGGTGGACAATAGATAACAACAAATAAAACAGTTTTTTGAGTTTTCCATTTAGGGTGGACAAGGCTAAAGAGTCAGGCTTTCAAATGAATTAAAGCTCTGTCAGGGTCTTTGGTTGATTAATAAGCTGGAGTGGAAGATTGCTGCTACTCCTCCTCCTCAACCTGTGCTTTGAGGATTCTGACATGACTGAGGATGACTTGGGAGTATAATACAGTCTCCATGGGAATGCGGTTTTGGGAGGATGATAGGAGAAGGGAAGCTGCAGAGAGGCATATAAAACTGCAACTCTGCTTCCTGGTCTCAACCCTGGATAATCACATTTTTGGCGAGTTAATAAATTTGGCCAGATTTCTACAAATGAGAGCTGCTCCATCCAAAGTGGGATGGATGCCGTCTCTCCTAACAAGACCAGGTTTTCCCCAGAGAGTTTTCCAATCATCGAGACACCACCTCGACAGTTGAATGTCATGCAGCTATACATGTCATCACTGGTCAGACTGGGAAGGGGACCAGAAAAGGCTACAGAGTCTGACATTGTTTTGGCGATGTTCCACACTGACTCCGACCTCTGACTGACGCAACCAGGCGTCTTTACTGTCAACATGAATTATGATCTTACCAAATCTATGCTGATTGGAATATATTTGACTATGGCCGCAAGGGTTTCATATTTTAACAAAAAGTCGCCAATACCCCAAACCAGAAAATAACTGATTATTTTCTGTTGCACAAACACCATCTTTTAAATCAAAAGAATCCATTTCAAACCGGATGAGACAGATGCACCATGTACTTGTAGAAAGAGTCTCTCTTTCTTGGTATTTTTAAACAGCATGCACTATCAGAGGAACACTAGGAACACTGGAGAGGGAAATTGTGAAATTCTAGATATAATCAATTTCTTCAAACAAGTTTAGGCTTAGGGTAATCAATTACCTCTGGGAAATCATTATGAGATCCCATTGCAATAAAACTGTCCATGAAAAAGTTGATTACGTTGTAGGAATTTCCATAAGGGGCTTTATGAGATTCAATTAGTTTTTGCTCCTGTAAATGGTTCTACTGCTTTAAATCCCACAAGTGTTGCATTTGTAAATGTTTTTCCATTACTTCTTCTTTTCTTTTTTATACTTGTTTTCTCATATTAATCAACAAACACTACAGAGTTAGAGCAAAAAGTGCTACATTTAAAAAATGTATAAGTTTCCAGAAGTGTGTGCAAATGCCATAAAGCCATGTATATATGCTTTCAAGACTCTCACATAATCAAACCTACCAATCTTGATGCAGGTGTTGTTGGAGTGCGACTTGCATCCTGGCGGGTAGGAGAGCAGTATGTTCTGGGGTTTGAGATCCCTGTGGATTATTCCTTTGGAATGTAGGACCCTCATGGCCCCTGCAATCTGCTGCAGGAAAACCCGAATAGTGTCTTCACTCAGTGTGCCCTTGGCTGCAGGGAAACAAAATATAAATATCAATTAACTGCTAACTATAGTATAACTGGGATTTTTTTTTTTTAATTCAGTACACAATATAATTAGGGACACTCCTTTGTCTATATTGCTCTATGTGTACCTCCCTTCCAGCAGGTTTCTTAAGAGGATTCTCAGATTTGCGTTAAGCTGGAAAAAAGTCTAAGTCACTCATCACAATGGGGAGAAGATCCAAAACCACTTTTAATCATGCAAAGACTATTAATAGAATGGGATGGGATTTCTATTTAGAGTCTGGCTACTCATTATATTAAGTTTGACGGACATCAAAAATGAAGTGTAAGATACTGAAAAGCTGGAAAAGTCTGTCAATGCTAAGAACTTCCCATTTTGCTACATTTCTGACTCAAAAGTGTGCACAAGGTGTTTCTCTGTATACCTGTGATGTACATCTCAAATTATGTTTATTAAAGACAGAAGAACAATGCAAAGAGGTGCCTTTGGATTGATTTTACTTACAGCACTATTGAAATTTTTAGGTCAGAATCTGTTAGTGAAACGCCAAATATGTTGCTGCCTTCAGGGCTAAACATAAAAGGCTGTTTCCTGTGGTCACAAGGGAAGTCTCACAAAACAAAGATGTGACCTGAGTGGCTGTCTCGGGGTGTAACCAAACAGAAGAATAATTCTGTCTTAACTAGCAATTCCACCACTAATTCTTTAGCAAAAGGTTTTGTGACAAATCACTTTCTTTGATGCTTTTGCTATTTTCAGTTTCTAATTAAAATTGTATATAACTTGGCCATGAATGCAGACCCCCCCCCCTTTTTTAGTTCTATTTTTGCTCTGCTGTTCGCAGTTATTTTTAAAATTTAAGATCCGTTTCCTGAACACATGTATGCTTGCATGCCAGAGCTCTTTGGCTTTAAATACACTAACATAAAATATTTCAAATGTCATCTCCTTTGCTAGGAAACAGATATAATCTTTGCATTCAGACAGAAGGGCATTCAGGAACTGTTTTTCATCTAGAAAGACACTTGAGCAAAGATTTCACTATTGATTCAAGAGATTTTTTTTTGATTAAGGAGCATTTAGAGTACAATGAGTATAAGTAAATAAATTGTTGCACTTACAGTGTAAGTAGTCAGCGAGATCGCCACCATTGCAGTACTGTGGTTAAAAATAGTGACAAGACAGGAAAGAAAGGGAGGGGGAAGAGAGATGAAAAGGAATAACATTAGGAAACACAGGTAGCACTGAGGACTGAGGTGTAACCATAGTGAAAAAGACTGAGATCACACAGCCTCTGAAGCATCTAGAAAGCAGAAGAGATCAGAGGAGTGATTTGCTGAAGAGTGATGTGTTTACAGATTTATACCCTTGTTCCCATTCCCAGTATTAATATGAATGAACCCAGAAAAGGACAGGATGTGACAGGTGAGGCTGTAAAATGCTGCCTCACAAGTAGTTTAATCTCTGAGATGCATAGATCAGATAAGCATAAAAAAATATGGTTTTGACTTCTAATATACATCCAGACAGCAACTGCACATCGATCAGGCACAACATTATGACCACCTGCCTAATATTGTGTTGGTTGCCCTTTTGCTGCCAAAACAGCTCTGACCCATGGAGGCATGGACTCCACTAGACCCCTGAAGGTGTGCTGTGGTATTTGGCACTAAGATGTTACCAACAGTTCCTTTAAGTCCTGTAAGTTGTGAGGTGGGGCCTCCATGGATTGGACTTGTTTGTCCAGCACATCCCAGAGATACTTGACTGAATTGAAATGTGGGGAATTTGGAGGCCAAGTCAACATCTCAAACTCATTGTTGTGCTCCTCAAACCATTGGTGAACCATTTTTGCTTTGTGGCAGGGTGCATTGTTCTGCTGAAAGAGGCCACAGCCATCAGAAAATATAATTTTCATGAAAGAGTGTAGGTAGGCGGTATGTGTCAGAGTTACATACACATGGATGGCAGGACCCAAAGTTTCCTAGCAGAAGATTGCCCAAAGCATGACACTGCCTCTGCCTGCTTGCCTTTTTCCTATAGTGCACCCTGGTGCCAGGTGTTCCCCAAGTAAGTGATGCACATGGCCATCAACGTGATTTATCAGACCAGGCCACCTTCTTCCATTGCTACACGGTCTAGTTTTGATGCACAATGCTGGTGCTTTCAGCAGTGGACAGGGGTCAGCAGCATAGGCACCCTGTCCACTGCTGAAAGCACCAGCATTCAGCAGTGGACAGGGTGCCTATGCTGCTGACCCCTGTCCACTGCTGAAAGCACCAGCATTGTGCATCAGCAGTGGACAGGGGTCAGCAGCATAGGCACCCTGAGTAGGCTATGCAGCCTCATATGCAACAAACTGTGATGCACTGTGTATTCAGACACCTTTCTATTAGTACAGCATTAAAATTTTCAGCAATTTGAGCTACAGTAACTCACCTGGATCGGAGCACAGGGGCCAGCCTTCGCTCCCCACAGTCATCAGTGAGCCTTGGCCGGCCATGATAGAAACTGACCACTGCAGACCGAGAACACCCCACAAGAGATGCTCTGACGCTGTTGTCTAGCCATCACAATTTGGCCTTAGTCAGGCTCGCTCAAATCCTCACACCTGCCCATTTTTCCTGCTTCTAACACATCAATTTTGAGAACAAAATGTTCACTTGCTCCCTAATATATCCCACCCACTAACAAGATGATGAATAAATAATCAGTGTCATTCACTTCAACAGTCAGCGGTAATAACGTTATGCCTGATCGGTGTATAATTTTATTAGATAGGCACATTACATGACAAAGAACTCTAACAACAAAATATTAATATGAAGCTAAGAAACCCAAAGTTTTTCTGCCTGTATGTATGTATGTATATATATATATATATATATATATATATATATATATATATATATATATATATATATATATATATATATATATATATATATATATATATATATATAGCATCAAAGTGAGGAAGAAAGGTGATTTAAGTATGGTATGCAGAAGAGCATGTCTGAACGCACAACATGTCAAAACCTGAAGCAGATGGGCTACAGCAGCAAAAGAGCAAACTGGGCGCCACTCCTGTCAGCTAACAACAATAAATTGGGCTTGCAATTTGAACAGGCTCACTAAAATTAGAAAAACATTGCCTTGTCTGATGAGTCTCAATTTCAGAGTTTGGTGCAAACAACATCAAACCATGGATCCATCGTGCCTTGTATCAGTTGTTCAGGCTGCTGGTGGTGGTATAATGGTGTGTAATACATTTTCTTGGTACACTTCAGGCCTCTTTGAACCAACTGAGCACTGTTTAAACACCACAGCCTACTTGAGTATTGTTGCTAACCATATCCATCCCTTTATGACCACAAGGGATGGATAATGTGCCATATCACAGAGATCAAATCATCTCAGACTGGTTTCTTGAATAATGAGTTCACTGTAGTCAAATGGTCTCCACAGTCACTAGCGCTCAGCCCAATAAAGCAGGGAGATTCACATCATGGATGTGCAGCCGATAAATCAGCAGCAACTGTGTGATGCTGTCATGTCAACGTGGACCAAAATATCTGAGGAATGTTTCCAGCACCTTGCTGTATCTATACCATGAAGAATTGAGGCAGTTCTGAAGGCAAAAGGGGGTCCAACCCAGTACTAGCAGGGTATACTTAATAAAGTGTTCAGTGAGTGCATATGTATCTTTATAACAGACATTAAGAAAAATAGCAAGCAAGAAAAAAAGATACTGAAAGGTATTTTGATTGCTTTGAAAAGATTGTAAACAGAAATGACATGAAGAAATTGTTACATTGTAACAGGAGTATGAGCATCAGAGGGAGAGGAAACCCACCACCACCACCCAAAAAACCCCCTCTACCCAGACATAAGAACAATCAACTCCCCAAAAGAGATTCATGAACGTGTTTCCATCTAATCCTTAATCAGGACAATAGTATCAAATCACAGCCAAAGAGAGCGAGAAAAAAAAAAGTGCTGGCTGCTAGCCATTATCCCCACTCCCAGATGCCTGAGGAGACAGCTAATTTTAGCCCAAGCCCTGTTAGATTTGAGACAATACGGTGCTGAGCAAACAAAGCCAAACATCCCAGCAAACTTACCTCCATTACCAGGTACACTGAGCTGGCAGTTTCCTAGAGAGAGGAGATAAGAAGAGTGGGGGTAAACATACACATCAGTGACAGACAAGGCAGAAGGAACAGATGGTCTTTGTGCACAAGTTAAAGTAAGCTAAGGAGGTGATCTGGACAGCAGAAATATCAAACAGCTTAAGCAGCTGCAGAAAATTTAGAATGAACAGCTAAGACTCAAAACAATTACTTTTCTCAAGTACAGAGGTAAAAGATACATAGGTGAAAAAAGCATAAGGGCACATATGAAATACAGATACCAGTAACTATACACTTTGCACACTAGGAGGAGAATTAAAACTAGGTCTGTATATGTATAGGCAGAGTCAATCAATAATCCCTGCAACATCTTTTTTTTTTCTTACACAAAAAATGTGAAGGTAGTGTGGATAAAGGAAAACTGAACAGTATGCCTGCCATCAGAATTTAGGAAAACAAGTAGCAATAAATACCAACAAAAACAATGGTGGAAAAATGCACTGGCTGTTTACCAAATCACTTTACATAGCACCCAAAAATTCATAATCAATGTATCCTTAAAAAAAAAAATTACTGACACAGAAGGCACACTCAGCCCTCAACATTATCAAAGAAATGGTTAACAAGTGAGAAAGAGTAACAAGTACTCAAACATCATCAACACCAAGAAATAACACTTTAATAACAAATATTGGATCTTTTTTTTTAATACTGTTACTTGCTGGGAACCCAGAGCCACAGAAATTCTAAAATCTATTGTGCACTTTGGTTTACTGTCCTTTGAAAAGAGTCCAAAGATTATTGGAAAAAAACATATAGTAAAGTATAGTGAAGCCAACTTCAAAAACCTGTCTTATCTCATTGCAACAGCTGACTGCTGTCTCTCTCTCTCTCTCTGACCTCAGCTCAGTATCTCACTGCAGCCAGCAGTCTGACTGTTTTGTCCTGGCTGTTTTGTATAGTTCAGCTGAGTCAGGCCTTCTGATTAGTTATCTTTGGCTTTATTAAAGGTGGATGGCAAAAAAAAGTGAGCCAACACTGTGGCTTCACAGGCTATTTGAGAGTAGTGTAGCACCACAATTAAATAAGATTAGATGTGAGATAAGAGGTCTGGTGTTGTGTTAAAGGTTTACCATGATGAAGATAGCATAATTAACACAGAGACCAACTGGTTGCCCACCTTGGGCAACCACTTTTAAGAGCAAGGCATTGCACAGGTCGCCTGGTGGGAGGTGACCTGTTTCCAAACAATTATGGTCCAACTCGGACTGACTGCAATCACTCTCAGACAGACTGATGAAGGCTTCCAAATAATCACCGTCTAATTTATTAACACAGACAGATTGACTCATATTGATTACAACATGTTTCCAGTCTATGGTGATGAGCGCAGCTCATCTGGACGTGTCTCTTTGCAACACAGGACTTGGCTCAGCTGGTTGCACACTGCTTGTATACTGGTCATATTCCTAAATAAAAGCAAGGTTGATGAGTCAGTCTGATGCTGACAGCAGGGGAAGAGGTTTGATTTTTTTCATAACCAGTCGCTAGATGTATTGGCTAATTGGTGATTGGCTAGTTGCCATGATTATTTTTTCAACTGACAAACAATGGCTTTATTTTAAGAGAGATCAGTCAAACTAAGCATAGCAGACCGAATCAAATGCCTGGATCCAGGAAAATAACACTAATACTTGCCTGTAAAATTGGGCAGCCCACAATAACAATTATTTGACTTGCAAACTCATCTTAAGTCACTTTCATTAAAGACACTTTGCTGGTTTCCAATGCTTGGTTTGTTGACAGCTTCTTTATGACCTAATTAGATAGATGGATGGATTCGCTGTTAAGAAGATCTGCACTGTCTGCTGCCATGCCACAACAAACATGTAATCTTAGAGCCCAGCTCCAGCTATCACAGATGACCAGAGCGAGCACCACTGTGAGCCAGTACAAACGATAAAGAGAGCGGGGCATGTTTAAGGTTCTGCATGTACAGAGAAATGATTGTTGCAGATTATTTCAGTACAACAACAAGGGGATTGTGCTTGAGTGTTTAAGAAGGTAGCAGCTCATATGATAGCATGCAACACTGTTCTTCCATTATGACTAAGCTGTCAAACTAAACTGATATGGGCAGAGAATGATAGCTCAACCCCTAGTCCGTTAATGAAATCTACAATGTGTGCACCCATCCTAACTTTATCAGTTTTCAATTCGTCTTCACATGACAGAAAAATGTGATTTCATCTCAGTTCTTAAAATTGAGGATTCACATTTCATAAAAAATAAAAAAAGTAAATAACCCAGCAGCACAACAGCAGATCAAATTGCAACTTGCGACTTTTTTTTTTTTTTTAAGAGATTTGTTCCAGACAGGTGTCTTCAAAGGCACAGCATCCCCTACCCAACAACATCCCCTACCCAATTATTCTGCAAGAATTATGCAGTCTTTTAAATTAGCATAATTTGCACATTTGATGTTTTTTTTAACCAGATGGCAGAATGACAAAGAATGACAGAGACAAAATAAACACCTGGTGAGTTAAGATAAGAGTTTATGTAGGGACATGATCATGTCTGAGCTATCTAGCAGGTGCTGCCATAGCAAACAAAATGGTAAACAGGCTGCAAGCAGGAAGATGACCGAGTGTGGACTCATTAACAACACAAGACCTTTGTGATGTGAGCTAAGATATTTGCATATGTACCAATGCACAACCGGTAAAGCAGCATTAACAAAGTGGTCTGTGCCCTAATCACATCATTTCTGCCTACAACCATGAGCACAATTTAAAGAAAGACTTAATCAAAGAGGCCATTAAGAACAGGCCATTTAACAGCAGAGAATTTAAGCCCTACAAAGGGTGACCGAGTTCAGTGGGCCACTAAACCAAAGTAGCCAAAGCAGAAACAAACAGTTTTAAAACAAACAAATGTTGGAAAGCCTCATTTAACAAGTAGGTAAGCTATAACAGTGCAAAATGCACAACTGGGTCATGTGGAAAAGCCATATCCAGCAACCCATCTGCTCTGCTTTACAGCCACAGTCTAATGGAGGAAAAGAGGTGTAATAATTATGAATGCAATGCAAAACCTTAACACGTGACTCTGATGGCACCTGGGATTGTGATACTACATACCTGAAAGTCCAGTAAAGCGACAATGTTCTCATGTTTGAGTTCCTGCAGAAATGAGAGGTAAAATATTTAGATCATATATCCTCATCGTTATTATTATCGTCTTTACATGCTTATGTACAATCAGCGCCTTCCTGCACTCTATGGGGAAACTTCAGAACACTGACTTTGACCATAACAAACTGTGTGTTCAGTGAGACAATCATGTCGAGATAACAACTGCTCATATTTCACTGAAACAGCTGGCCCAGTGCCAGATGTGAATACCACATTATTCACAGCAACAAAACTTTAAACCACTATTACCACAATTCATACAGATCAGATGCCAGGGTGACAAACTTAACTACACAGACATAAATCGAGCTAATGTTTAACACCAGACAGGAACATACTGCTACAAACTCTGACCTACCTTCAGTATTTTGATCTCCTTCCCCAGCAGAGTCTGAGATTTGGCCAGGTTCTTCTTGTTTATGCATTTTACTGCCACTTCCCAGTCATGCTTCTATAACATGGAAAATCAGTTATTGACGAAAGAAATAAAACGATGCACAGCATGGGCTGTGCTATGCCATGTTTTTGTAAATAAAGAATGTCAGAAAGTGTCAGCGCTTTTTGTCACTGTATATTTGTCCAATTTATGGATTCTACCACATTTATTGTAAAAGGAAATCTAAGGTGTCACACTATAGGAGATTTGTGTGTTGATTATCATAGAATGTTGGCCTACATGCTGAAGAAATTGCTTGCTGAGACTATAAACAGTCATAAATGTTGACTACTAAGGTTTTGTTTATTTGTTTGTTTTTTACAGCAGGCTCCCATACACCACATGTCCTATAAAACAATGCAGTGACCTTGTCAGTGGATTTTCTGACCTTACAGCAAAATTATAGGCATTGTACGACCTATACTACAAAATGCATTGAGACACTGGATGAAATTTACTGTGTGCCAATTTAGTAAAGATGCAACAAAAATGCTACAGGTCTACATGATCCCTTAGCATAATACGTGTAATTATATTAGCTACAAGCATTTCTCTTTTATATGCTTTCATTCTGGGTGTAGTGCATGTTTAAACATGTCTATGTGGCCTCTGTATGGAACTTTCTAAGGAAAACAATACGTGTCTGGTGGCCTATATTTACATTTGCGACGCTGACATGCAATATCTGCACCATCAGCCAACCCCCAAAATAAAGCAAGTCATACAACAACCATCCATGGCATCAGGAAATGTGTAGCAAGTATTAAAAATAAGTATTTCAACAGTTTATGCATTAGCTCTGTTATTTCAAGGAACATCCTGTATGAGAGGCTAGGCCTCTTAAGGGCGTACAATGACAACAAATGCACCAGATGGCGACCCACATTTAACAACACAGCAAATCCGTTAAAAAAAATGGCAATTAATTTGTTCATAGCAACAACAAAACGCAGTACAAACGTGTAAGAGGATAATACTCACCTCTCGGTGTCTACCTTTAAAAACCACAGCAAATGCGCCATGTCCTATCAGGTCCTTCCGACTGAACTCAAATTTCCCCACCGTCTCCATGTTGAGCCAAAGTCTTTATTTTACTCTACTAAGACCTGGACAAATGACCAGGAGACCTCAGGTCACCCTTCTTGTTAGCAAGTCCTTTCTCCTCAGTCAACTGGGGGCAGCTGCAGCGACGTTCACCCCCTCTTCCTCTTGCCATGGGCTGCCTTCCAAACAAGCCGGCCTCTTCTCTCATGTTAACACGGATACGTTTTAAGGGTTTTACGTCTAAGAAAACCGTAAGGCAATTTCCATCTTTGACAGTACGGCCAACACGAAGTCAGCTAACTTGACGAACGGGAATTGGACGAGTTTACCCGCAGCTGTCTCGGACGTGCCACCTTAAAAAGCAGCTCGCTGCGTTTTGTTTATATACAGGAGGTCTTGACTTCTGTCGCCGAGCGTCCACACAGGCGAAACAAGCCCTAAGATTAAACTCAAAAGAAGCATCAACAGCTTCAAATAACCAGCGACGACTGTAAACGCTCCCCTTAATGCACTGCAATTAGCAGCAGAATCGCCGAAGTCACAACATCCCTGGTCCCGTCGAAGCAGCGTCTGGCTTCTGAAACAGAACGCATGCGCAGGGCAATTACAGCCGTAGGTTTGACGTCACGGAGCAGCCATAAAATGAAAGTATAGATTTTTAAAAAACTTTATTAAACAAGATCAGACTGGAAAAGGAAACGCTGTGCCTCAGCAGAAGTGTGAAACAATGTATCAGATAACTGGACTTTCTACGCACATGTGTGCTTATGTATATATCTGGAGAAAATACGCAATTAGAAGAAAATACACAATTAGGAGAAAACGGGAGAAAGACTCCATTGTTTGCCTTGTTATTTCATACGAAAAAAAGGTAACCAAAGCTCTTTAAATGACACCCCGCGTCCTTTTTTTTTAACCCTGGTCTTTGTGTTTTTGTTCAGACCCAATTTCGAAAATGCTATGTTTACCACTGTGTATCATCTGCTCTAATTTTAACAATATTTCATAAAACGTCAGGGAAATGATGAGAACAGCTGCTGGACCAAACAAACGCAAATCATCACCCCTCCACAATCATGGTTGACAGTTGGTTTGAGGTGTTTGTGCTTGGCCTATGTATTATGGCTAAACATCTCCACTATGGTCTCATTGGCCCAAAGGAGGATAACAGGATAACTGTTAACACTGACCACAATCAAAGGCACTGCATTGTTCATTACACCATAACATGTGATCCAAGCTGTCACAGGGCAAGGGGTGGAGGACCCCTTGGACAGGTTGCCAGTCTATCATGGGGCTGACACAGAGAGAAACAATCATTCACACTTGCATTCACACCAATGGACAATTTAGAGTCACTAGTTATCTTAACATGCATGTCTTTGGACTGTGGGAGGCAACCAGAGTGCCCAGAGAGAACCCACACAAGCACAGGGAGAACATTTACACTCCACACAGAAAGACGCCTGCCAGTCAGTGGATTCAACCTCAGGACCCTCTTGCTGTGAGGCGGCAGTGCTAACCACTGCACCACTGAGCTGCCATATGTTTCCTGTGGTTAAAATTATTTTAGAAAATTTATTTAACTGCTATAACAAAAGAATTTCCCAGATTGGGGGTAAATAAACACATTTTTTTCTCGTCTTTTTCCACATTGGCTGTAGATGGTGATGTGAGGATGAATAACTGTGTCTCTTTTTTTTCGGTTTCCTCTGTGATGGAAAGACACGCTGGGTCAGTGCAAAAATGGATGGGTTGGTAGGCTGATAACAAGACATGTCCATTGCCTATATAGCAAGAGAGAACAAGAACAAAGATTTTATCAACCTCCTCCAACCAAAATTGTGTAATACAAGCATGCAGTGACACATCTGTGTAAGGGGTTGATGGATGCATATTTATAAGTACCAGAGGAGGGCAGTAGAGGACTGTAAAAAAAGACCAACATTTTAATGTTTCATGCATCTCTATAAAAACATCAGGGCAAATTCATATTGTATTCTCACTATTTATTTTATGTGGAATAATCTATGGGAACACTCACTTAGCAAATCCAGTCAATAACAGTTGTTAAAGCGGCTTTTGGGAAACACTGTCAAATAGTAGAAGTTTTTTTTTTTTTTCTCCTTCCCAGGAAAAACTTATAGCATGTTTTGGCTAGATGTCAGCCAGTTACTGTATAATGCTGGTGCAGTTCTCTCCAACAGTACTGTTGCATGAAATCATTAATTAGTCATGGTGGTTTTCCTGAGCCAAAAAAGACAATCTACATCCACAGAGATCTACAGGTCTCCATAATGATGCACCCCTGACTGCATGCTGAAGCTCAGTTCATGCTGTATTTAAAAAAAAGAAGGTAATTCAGTTTTGAATTTGCTCCTCCTTAGTGTATTTTACTGTGACAGAAAAAATTGGCTCTACAAGACAGTTGATGTATCTCTCTGCATGCAACCCACCAGCCACCATTGCAGGTGTTGCCTCTGTGGGGATTTGCACTCGTTTTGAATATTTTAGCATGCTCTGTGGTTCCCATGGAGTGATTGATTGGTTCTCTTTGGCCCACATTAGCTTTCTGCTCAAGACAGTCTCTGCACAGACCTTCAGGTGTTCACTCTGGGTGAAGAAAAAACTTCTTAGTAGGAAGTGTCCTCACTGCACACAAACCTAGCGCATTGACTATTAAAAGCAATATTTATGTAAGGGTAGGCCTTCAGTCCACACCATTCCTACCAGCCGAAATACTACAAATAACAAATGTACAGGCATCCAATATTTGTAATTTTTCTTGTTTTTAATTTTCTGATTGTAAAATACTGAGCTATACACACCTTTGTATATTACAAATATCACATATTTTGACCATTATGATGCTCCCTTGACTGTGGGCCAGAGGACAGACGCTTCTGCCAACCCCTCTCCTCACTTAGGTAACATCAGGTGATGTGGCACTGTGTCTTGCTCGTCTCTTCAACCTTTCATGCAGATGGATAGCTTGCAATTTTGCTGTGAAGGTCACTGGTTTTTTAAATCCATCTCTGCTACTGCTACGCACTTGATCAGCATAACAGTTTTGTCTGCATTACTACTCGAGTTTGTGATCCCTGCCAGTAGGTTAGGCCACATAATTAAACTGAGAATCTGAAGGAAATTCAATACAGTCTATTACAAGCAGAGGTGGCAAAAGTACTGACATTCTGTACTTAAGTAGAAGTACAAGTACTTGTGTTAAAAAATACTTTGGTAAAAGTCAAAGTACTGGTTCAACTTCTGTACTTAAGTAAAAGTAAAAAAGTACAGGCTCTGAAATTTACTCAAAGTAAGAAAGTAAAAGTAGCTCTTTGGAGGACGTTTCTACCTGCTATTTTTGTGTAAAGCTAACTGAACCTTATTATATATTATTGTAATAATATAAAATAATACATGAGAACACAAACGTTATTCCAATCTAAATTTTAATTCTAATGAATGTACTCAGCTTGAATCACAAACTGTGAAAGGGAATTTAAACACAGCTCTATTCTCTGTGTCCTCCATAGTAGAGGGTGACTGTGTCTCCACCTAAACACAAACATGAGGATACTCAGGGGTTACAGTGGGATTCAGAAGGTGGAGGAACCCTAGGATCAGCTGTAGTGGCTCTGCATGGGGAGAAGAATCACAACTTTCTATTGTGAGCTGCAGTAAATGATGTTGGTGTGCAGGCTGTGATCAGCTGACCTGCTGCTGCTGCTCTGAGGTTTACTGCTCTGTGTGGATGAACTGAACTCACAAAGATGTAACCCAGTATTTCACAGCTATCTGAGCTGATCTCCATCCCCTACACTGACAGCATACAGGCTGTAGAAATGTTGGATTCAGTGAATGAATCTCAGCATCAGCAGCTTTGTTTCAAACTCATCTCTGCTGCACTGATGTAACCTGTAACCATGAACACAAAGTGCACCAACACAGAGCTTTACTGTAAATACAGTACAACAAGATAACCTGTTTATTACGTACTAAACTGCAGTATTTTCATACAATCTTTGAATTACACAAAGTCAGCATACTTCAGTTTATTTTCCAGTCCTTACCTTTAATTCTAACCTCTCTTCTTCCTCTCCTGTCCTCTTTCTCCATCTCTGAGTGAACTTCTCTCTTTGCTCTCCCTGAAATGCAGCAGCTCTTCTTTTAGCTAGCAGACACACTGTGTGACAAACTGCACACACTTTGTGTGTTTGCTGATATTTGTTGAGCATTTAAAAAACGTTGCATTTACCTGCCACACGTTACTCTCTTCATGCTCGCTCCTCTTCAGTAGCGCTAGCTAAGCTGTTTATGTCCTGCGAGCGTAACTTACGGATTCGGTCCGGCCCGCTGTGACCCCTGATTATAGCGCTGTAAATGAGACATTAATTACATGGGTTTGTGTATTTAATCCCTTTGTACCCGATAAGCCCCGGTGATGGAGGATACGCCAGTACGATTGTCTCTTATATGTTAATATTCCTCCGTTTAGGCTCAGATCGCTTGATGACTGACGGCGCACTGACCGGAAACGCAAACTTCTCCCTGACGTGTTAAAAAGTAACGAGTCTGTTTTGAAAATGTAAGAAGTAGAAAGTACCGATACTTGTGTAAAAATGTAGGGAGTAAAAGTAAAAAGTACTCAGAAAAATAAATACTCAAGTAAAGTACAGATACCTAAAAAATCTACTTAAGTACAGTAACGAAGTATTTGTACTTCGTTACTTCCCACCTCTGATTACAAGTGAGTGAGTTTTAGACTCAAGGGAGACTTTGGTATTCATAGGCTTTATGTAAAGTTTTTTTTTAATGGCATACCAGACGTCTTTCAATGCTTATGTTGACTTCAACAGTGTCACATTACAAATCTCTATGCAGTAGGGTCCTAGGATGCTGTATTTACCAAGAAACCATAGAGAACTGAGTCATCCTTAACAAAATATAATGTTTATCTCATTATCTAAGCACTCAGTGATGGGGATGGGTTGAGCAGAATTAACTGGACTGGACATTTAACCATTTACACTGGCTACCAGTTATTCTAATATCAAATAAAGCAGCTGGAATTTTTCTACAGTAACGTGAAACCGAGTTTTCACAGAACTCTCTGCAGTCCTGTGAAAAACTGGGTACACTCCAAGATTCAGGAGCTTGAACTTTAGCAGCAATAAATTGAAGCCATTCTTTTCTGCATGACTTATCAGTCAGTCTCTTGCTGTGGAAGAATTTTGGCCCATTCTTCTTCACAGCGTTCCTTTGGTCCATTGAGGTTTGTGGACATTCATTTACGTGCAGCTCTTTTGATGTCATTACAGACTTTGACTGGGCCATTGCTAAATTTTCCTTTTTAGCCATGCTGTTGTAGATTTGCTGCTCCGCTTAGAATCATTGTCCTGTTGTATGACCCAATTTAAGCCAAGCTTTATCTGTGAGACAGTGAAGATGAACATGGTCTCACATCTGACCCTAAAATACTTTGGTATAAAGAGGAGTTCATGGTTGACTTGGTGATTGCAAAGTGCCCAGATCCTGTGGCTGCAAAACAAGCCCAAATCATCACCCCTCTACCACTGTGCATGACAGTTGGTATGAGGTGTTTGCTGATATGCTGTGTTTGGTTTTCTCCAGATGTGGTGCTATGCATTGTGGTCAAACACATCCACCGTGGTCTCGTCTGTCCAGAGGAAATTGCTCCAGAAAAATTGTGGTGTATTCAGGTGGAAATTTGCAAAGCTGAGCTGTGCCACCATGGTGGTTTTACAGAGAAGAGGTTATCTCCTGGCAATTTGATTATCAGCACCTGGCTGCTACTTACGTTCTTAATTCCTATGGCAGCAATAAGGACGTGCTTAGTTTTTCATAGGACTGCATAGAGTTCTGTGAAAATGTAGTTTTTCACAAGTGTACATGCTTAGACACTTCTAAACTATTTACACGCAAAAAACTTACTGTATGTAAGTGGTTTAGAAAGTTTATTTTGAACATATTAATGAGTCATTACAACTCAGATCCCATTTTATCTCAGATTTTAGGAACATCTCACAGTCATTCCCTGAAAATGTGTCAGTCTTTCACCAGAGCAAGTCCAGGCTGATGGCCCAGAATGACTTGGGGTGTCTCTTTTTTTCTGTCTCTGCCCTTGCATCTTATTTATTTTTTGCACAGACCTTAATACAGTACGAGCATGCTCTACTCTTCTCTTAAAAGAAACTGTGGCAGAATAAAAAAAATTAAAATACAGTCATTAGTTTTTTCCAAAGGCAAAACTAACAAAACACAAAAATATTCTAGCTTTGTTACTCACCCACCTGAGACATTTGTGCTTTGACTACTAATATGACAGTGTCTCCTCATACATTGCTAATTCTCTATTTCACAAACAGCACTGAAGTTAAAGCAAAGTCTCCCAAGTCCCACTCTGTCATTTCGTCACACCAGGCATCACCAGTGATGACGACGCTTCTTCTCAAACTTTGGACTTAGCAGAAATGAATGGCTGCATCCTTCCTTCCTGCCATTTCCCCCGGCTTGTGTGGGAGCTGAATTCAATATGACCTATAGTGGAATGTGACAGCAGAGGGCTGCCACAGCCCAATCTGACAAGTCTGCCAAATGGCTCTCTCTCTCTCGCTCACCATTCAAGCTTGAGCCAGCTCCTTTTGAGGCTCTTTTTTTCCTGAACTGCACCGCCATGCATCAGCTAAGAGCCAAGCCTGTTAACAGGATCACTTCTCCACAGTGCAGCGACTGCAGGAACAGTTTTACATGGTGGACACACTCAATTACATATATACACGCTGTTTAATTCCACAGATCAGTTCGTCCACACAGCCCATTGGCGTTGCATTTCAACTTAGTGAGGTGCTCGAAATGTGTGAATTTAACATCTGTCTGGGGCACGGGGGCCACAGACATCAGACAGAATTGATGTGATGTATTCATGGTTTGGATTCTTTCCGGATAAATTTAGAGGAGTTACATTGTAAGCTTTTCTCCAAATTATAGCTATAACAATGATTCACCTTCCCATTGGTGTATCCGTGTTTTTTTTTAATTACTTTTTTCCTTCTTCTGAAAAAAAAAATTCCTGATAAAGTGAAACATCTTGCTCACCATTGTATATTATCTCTACATTTTATGTATGATTGACATGCGGTCAGTTAGGAAGGCACCTCAGGAGCAGAGAAAACTTCAAGTTGAAATATTTCAGTGTTTGGCTAATCAATACAAGCTGTGATTCATCAATTTGAAAATAACAAAAAAAAAAACAAAAATAACAAACCCCCCAAAACAGTACATGTCAAATTGCTGATAGAAAGGATGAAGGGAAAAGCAATAACTTGAAATCTGACAAGACCACCCTGATAAAACATTAAGCTGGACCAACTGTTCAAAAAAGACCCATCCTACTGCTCCTGCATTTGCCACTGGGAGCAGGTGCTCTCCTGGTGGCTGATGAGCCACACTAGTTAATTAACACCACTCAAGCGTGTACAGCAAAGTACACGCTGTACTTTGGAAATTGTGTTTATGTTTGTAATCTCAGGACACAGAACAGAAAATGCACACAATAATCAAGCAGGAACACTACTGCAGGGGAAACGATGGTTGGTGCTTAAAAAAAAAAAATTCTCAAGACATAATGAAGGTCGGTGGAGGTCATCTGTAGCTGGGGGTTAAATTATTAGTTGCAATTTTGAGGTGAGGGTGAAACCTGTCACCATCATCAATGACCTCATTGCCAGTGGTGAAGCAAGAGACTTATTATATCGGTAGTTAGACTGGGGACATTACATGCACTAGCTCACCACAAAAACTCACTATTAATTTTTTTGGTTAATTTTTTTCTGGCAAAACATTCTAGGCCAAAATGTTCTGATTACTCACTCTTAGTACTTGATTATGCACAGCGAGGACTCATATTTAATAAACTTTTAACACCCAAGTGATGAAAAGAAAAATTTGGAACAGCCGTCCATCTGCTTTCTTAACAGCTTATTTAATTCAGGGTCACTGTGTGTCAATCAAAGGGCAATTTCGAATTGCCAGCTAACCTGACACACACGTGTCAGGACCTAATCTTCTTGCTATGAGGTGACAGCCCTAACCACTTTTTAAAATTATTGATAAAACTCATAACATTACTTCAGTAGGTTATTGAGCTGTTAAAATGTATCAAATTGGGAACAATGGCCACAGAGAAATAGCCCAGCAAACACTATAGCTAGAAAAACAGTTGCTGTATGCAACTCCAGGTAGATTATATGATATGATATAGCTACCTAACAGGCTTCACCCCTGGTGCCTCTGTGGCTACCATTCCACCCCTCTGGTCACCTTACAAAACAAGTGGTAATCCCTTAGCTACATGCATACTTGCATAACAGGAGTTACTGTACATCCAGCAACTATTTTTCTAGCAAAACATCCATTCATCTTTTTTCGATTTAGGGTGACAGATGGGCTGGAGCTTCTCCCAGCTGTCATAGGGCAAGAGGTGGGGTACACCCTGGATGGGCTGCCAATCTACTGCAGGGCTAACACAGAGAGACAGACGGCCACATTCACACCTACAGCCAATTTAGACTCAGCCTAACACACATGTCTTTGGGCTGTGGGAGGAAGCCAGAGTATGTGGAGAGACAGACAGACCACTTGCCACGCGGTTACTGTGGTAGCTAAGTGTAACTAACGGTCACAGACTGGCCACCCCAATAAAACTGTCTGTCTCTGCCACTGCCTATATCACAGATCTGTATCGAAATGCACAATCTGCGTGTGTATGAGGTGTGTTTGACACAAAGTGGTTTGGATTCCGGATGAACAGCAGAGACCATTACAAGAGACGACATCAGTGTCTACTGTTCAAGCCTGGGCTTCTTTTAAAGTGACACTCATTTCACACTCACCCCACACAACAAAACAATCGAAATAATCCACCAATAAAATCATTTGGGTTCTTTAATTTTTCTACAAAAATATTTTACATTAGAAAACACAGCTTGAAATATACACAGTCCACTTGGATTGAAGTACCCATGGAACATCTCCATTGAAATATATCTGTGTCTATATTTAAACTGTAGGTAAATATACCAGCAACAATAAATCTGGTTGCTGTTTTGTGAGGTTTTTGAATGACGTCACCAGTAGGAGCTTGGATTGAAGTCGTGAGCTGTAATCTGATCAAAGCAATATGGACTCTCAATCTATCCGTATTAATTACAAAAAATACGACAAACTGGAGGTGAATACTGCCTCCGATAATGGCGGGGAATGCTTCCGGTGAAAATAATGACTTTGTGTAGATATATGAACATTATTTCCTCAAAGAGCGTGGGAGTATAGGTAAAAAGATTAAAGCAAGGGTAATAGCATTAAACAACCGTGAGAGAGCCTTTCTAACACGAATAACATTCATTTGTCTGTTTTCCAAATCCCAAAGTGCCCTTTCCAGCATGTAGCTGTAGTGGGTGGTATTCACCTGTCTCCCTGTTTACAACCCCAAATGTCACTCATCTACCTGTTGACATCCAAGTATGCCATTTAAGTCTGGCTGTCAAGATCCCACAGGGCCATTCATCTGTAAACTATCTACAGCACATCCACAGGGTACTTTTTTTGCCCAGCTGCCTAGATATGTGCCAGGGTGTCAGTCAGATGTCTAACTACAGTATTTATATCCCAAGATGTCATTCTTTACCCTGGCTTGAGTCTTTCTGGCAGGTTCTCATATCAGGTTGCGTAAAAATACTGTCTTTTTCTCTTGGATAGGTGAATCAGAATCCCAAACAAGTCCATCATGTTAACTGTAGTCAGACTAAAACCAAACATAAAAAATTATTTGGAGGAGAGTATTGGAAGGCAGATAGCAGCCTGGTAGGAAGGCCTACTTTCCAGGCACTATTTAAAGCAGACATGTTTTTGGCAAATATGCTTCTTTACTTTCTTGCTGACAGTTAGATGAGAAAATAGGTAATTAAATATTTATGGCATTTTCGGAAGGTAAAGAAATTGGCTTAAAGCATGTAAATGACTTGTAAATTACAAACAATTTACTATAATTCATGAGCCTGAGGTCAGCTAGCTATTCCCCTCCTTTTTCTAGACTTTCTGAAGCAAAGAGGCATCAATGTTCATATCTAACTCTCAGCAAGGGAAACATATTTCTCAAAAATGTCTATTATTACCAGATTTCCACATTTCAAAATTTTATATATTGTTTATCACCTTACATCAAACAAAAACCATTCATTATTGCTGTAAACTTGGTGCACACGAGAAAAACAATCTCTACTCAATTAACCTTCTCAGAATTTAGCCAGTTTAGCCATTCAAAAAAAACCCCAAAACAAAAAGCAAACAAACAAACAAAAAACACAAATATAACAATTTATAAAGTACAGCACTAACATTGTGATTGTGGATGTATTGATAACTATCAGTTGTACCTTAGTTTGATAGTATGACAATGGTATGTACATCCCATACTGCAAGGCGCTTTAGATGACCATCAAATGGCATGTGAAATAAATAACAACAAAATAATAGCAAAAACATACCAATCGATATTTATATGAGTGAATGTTTCCAGTTTGTATTTTAGTATGTGTCCACTGGCCCTTCGCTAATAATTGTCTCTCTTGCACCCAGCTTGAGAGCTGTGTCCCATCCTTTAGCATCATAGCAGTTCAGAGCGGAGTGCCAGTAAGAGGGTCCAGAGAGGCGGCAGCAGCCAGATGGGAGATGGGGATGGGCGGGCACCTAAAGGTGAGGCGGTGTCAGAGGTGCAGGAGCACACCTCATATCCATTCTCTGCGTGGTCTGGGTGATGGTGCACGTTGACTCTCGTCTCTGTGCTTTTGGGCTGCGTGTCCGGAGAGTCCGACTGCATTTCTGTGCACAGCAGCCAGTCCTTTGCGATGAGGCGGGGGTATCCTGCCTCCACCTCCATGTCGCTGCCTGGCACTCGCCAGTACTCCTTCCCTTTGAAGAAATAGGATGAGCCTTAAGAGACACGGGGTGAGGGAGGGGGAGGACAGAGGGTTGATACTGTTATGTATTTTGATGTGGAGTGAATAAATAGAAAATGATAAGACAGCGCAGGAAACAATATAATACCAAACCACACATTAGGTGTATTAAAAATGCAATAAAATAAGGTTAAAAAAAAATACATTAGCAGGATTATAGAAATTTCTGTGTGTGAATTTACAAGGAAACCAACATGAAAACATGATTTTGTGTTGAAGACTGCACAAATCGCAAAAGTAATGACTGGAAAATGTTAATCATCCCAAGAAAGTGTGCCGTTAGTTCATACATAATGGGCTATTAGTTCCAGCGATCTGGTCAGGAATGTGGCTGTTATAAAGGTTGAGGTTCTGCACTAAAAGTTGCAGGAATTAAAAACTGAGAAAGGAGCATACTGACTGATTTACAGATGAAATGTTTACCAAGTTTCAGCTCAGAATATTCCAGAAAAGGAAAAAAAAAAAAAAGTGCAGTCCTTTAAATGTGCATTTGATCAAACATGCTGATTAAAACCAATCTTGACAGTTTGTCAGGAGTGAAGCTCTGCCTGTGTGCACTGCAGCAATACATAATGAGTTTTAAGTTTAATGCACAAATTCTAGAATATATTAAATATATTTTGAGCTAATGATATAAATATAAAACCCAAAATAAATAGGCTGGTGCAGAGGCGTAGTGGTTAGCACGGTGACCTCACAGAAAGAACATTAGTTTTCAGGCCACTTCTTCTTTTGTCCTCTTTTTTCTTTTTTTCCTCAATTTTTTTAAGGAGACACTGCACACCCTGCTGAGATATGCCAAATTTTTGATTAATAACTCTTTGGGAATCACCTTTTTTATGCGTGAATGATCCACAGGTCAGTGTTGAGAGGCTTAAAAAAATCATTCCTCTGTAAATGGTCAGGTCCAAGGACAGAACTGAAAATGAATGAACAAGCAGCCAATATCCAAAGAAAAAACTTTGAAAGATCTTCGGAAAGCCTGGAGAACTATTACTCACAATCACTTTAATGACAAGAAAGTCTGGCTCCTTGGAAGCAAAATGTTTAAAAAAAAAAAAAAATGAGGAGAGGCTCGAGATTTTTGCACAGCACTGCATCTCAACATGAATATCAGCCAATGACGTACCCACAGGGATGAGCTGGGCACATGATCAAAGTCAGAAACCTCACAGAAACATGTACTATACTTTTTTGACACACTCAGGTCATTTCTCTCTGTGCAGCTACCTTTACGCACTGTCAAGCAGCTTTTCCACCAGCTGCTTCTTGCTGATATCTGTGTCATGTTAGACAACTAGAATTTCATCAAATGTAATTCATGATGCAAAACAAAAAAAAAAAAAAAAAGAGCACTGTAATGATGTGTGTCACATATAGATTCACATCAAACCACTAATTTTATGAGTCTGCCTACCTCAGGCGCGCTTCTTCAATTGTTTGGGAACAGAAACTCTAAATCTATTGAGAAAGACAGGCGTGCAACTGACATGGATGCTCTTTTGCTGCTTTTGTCCCTCCAGCAGTGTTCACATCAAACCTTTCTCTCGTCTTCCCAGTTCTTAAAAGTGGTGTTCTTCCATGGCTTGTGTCTCTCCTTAACATTATTCTCACTGCTGTTCACAATGAGCTGTCTTCTCATCTTCTTCATTGCTCTCTCTGGTTTCTACCTCATTGCTCTCTCTCTCTTTATCCTAGTGGAAACAGCCTAAAGGCACATGAAAAGCTTTGATGTAGCTTAAATTCCAATGCCCAAAGATGTATATACAGTATACGCAACTGCCTCTGTTCTTGTTTATATAAACGCACACATTTCTATGTGGCCTTCCATAAATCTGTGATTTTGCTGTGGCCTTGCCTTTTGTGTGTTTTGCCTATTTCTACACAGAGCATCGAGCTCGGAGGAGGACCTCTGAAGCTGGTTAAAACTCAGACCTCTAAACACCTGACAGGGAAAAGAGCTTCCACGATTTCAGCTGGGAGTTGCTGCAGGGGAAATCAGCAATGTTGCTCACTCCTGCTGAGAGTGGCCTGAAAAAACAACTAAGTACCTCTTACTAATTAGTTGTTTTTGTGCCAGTTTTAACTACAACAAGTGCTTAATCAAAGCCTAGTATGGATAGCCAAATGGATGACACATTCTTCAGGGGGGTTTGCTTCGCAAAAGCATCCAAAACAATGCAACTAACAGTAAACATTATTTTTCTCTGTGGAAAAGTATTGATGTTTGACCTTTGATAACTGTTTAGGAACAACAAGCAATCTTTCTCCTGCATCTGGGGACCATATATAGAGCTGAAGCTTTTGTCTAGTCAAAGCAAATGTCAGGAGATTGTAGATGTTATATTTTCCTAGTGTGATTCTATGGAGAAAAATATCTAAAAATAATCTTGACGATAACCTTACAACACGGCTTCAGCTTGTTGAGGTTTGCGGGGATTCATTTATGCTCTCTTAAGGTCCCACCAGACTGGGCAGCACCTTGAGACATTCTGTTGTAGATTTGCTGGTATGTTTGGGATCATTGTCCTGTTCCATGACCCAATTTAGGCCAAGCTTTAGCTGTCAGACAGATGGCCTCACATTTGACTCTAGCATATTTTGTTATACAGAGGAGTTCATGGTTGATTCAGTGACTGCAAGGTGCGCAGGTCCTGTTGCTGCAAAAAAAAAAAAAGAAGAAGCCCAAATCATCAACCCTCTACCACCGTGCTTGATAGTTGGTATGAGATGTTTGTGCCGATTTACTGTATTTGGTTTTCACCAGATGTGGCGCTGTGCATTATGGCCAAACATCCCCACTTTGGCCTCGTTTGTCCAAAGTACATTGTTCCAGAAGTCTTGGGGTTTGTTCAGATGCAACTTTGCAAACCTAAACCATGCTGCCATGTTCTTTTTAGAGAAAAGACTTTCTCCTTTCCAAACAAGCCATGAATTTTAACATCTAACTGAGGTCTGTAAAGTCTGAGATGTAGCTCTTGGGCTTTTTGCAATTTCTCTGAGCACTGCACGGTCTGACCGCGAGGTGAATTTGCTGAGATGTGCACTCCTGGAAAATTTAGCAACTGTCTTAAATATTTTGAATGAATAATCTTTCTCACTGTAGAATGATGGCCTTAAAATAGTTTGGAAATGGCCTTATAACTCTTTGCAAATAGATGGGCACAGACAATTGCTTCTTTAAAATCAATGCTGATGTCTCTCCTCCTCGGCACACACCTGAATGCTCCAGACCAGCAAACTGCCGAAACCTCTGTTTTTATTGAGATGGTCACACTTTGCTGATGATCAGTTAATCAAGTGCATTTGATTAGCAGCATCTGGCTGGTAAGGGTGTGCCATACTGTGATGTTCTTTTTAAAGAGAAGAGGCTTTTTAAAGAGGCATTTTAACCTGAGCAGAAAAACAAAAACTGTACATGTTCAGAAAATGGTAAAAACAAAAACTCAACCAATTTATTCTGTGCATTTCAATAACTTCTAAAGTCTTTATAATATATAACCCAAAGCCTTTTGTGCAAAGAGTACATTTCTTTATATATAGCATGCATTAAGTGTTGGATTTTTAAAAATGAATTTTCTATTTATTGAGACCTATTTGTCAGTGCAAACTAATAATCCCCCACCGTAATGGGTAATGCCATGCATAATTCTCCCTGGAACAGCTGTGAGCTTTTATTTTCATGCTTAAGTATGTGTGTAGGTCTTACAGAAGGTACTCAACATTTTTACAGGGGGGTAAAAGACCAGAATGTTTTACAGGCACAGATGCACATAGTCCATAAACATTACTGACATGGCACATTCAGGCGTGACATGCTCCAGGAATGATCGCATTATCCCACCTCCTTGTGTAAAGCTCACCACTTTCAGAGAACCAACAGGAGTGTGGGTTGGGGAGGGGGAGTTTAGGATAAATTTTATAGAGAGGTGAAGGAGAGAGATCAGCAGGGAGGAACACGCGCACACAAACTATGCATTTGAGCTCATGCATTTTATTGGTTTAGCAGCCGTTCATTTAAATTTCTGTGTGTAAATATCACAAAAGAAATGTAAATGTAAAGTAATCAAACTTTTTTTTTTTTTGATAAATGAATCATCAGATTTCCCATTATTTTGATGATCATATTGAGATTCAGGAATATTCTTGTACAAGATTAATCAGCTTATTTGCAAACACTTCAGCTTGTTAATTAGAGACAGATTAAAAAAAAAAGGCAGGTAAAGGATGCATCACAGAGACATGTGAGACCTGATATTTATATCTCTTTGTGTAATACGTAGCTTAGTATGAAATACTTATTCTTGAAGTGTCTAGCAAATCCCATTAGTCACAGAGGCTTGCTCTTCCTCTGCAAAAACAAGTGCCTCTGACTCGGTTAAACATTAAGCAGAATGGTAATTTTTTGGTAATAAGCTGAGCTATGTTTGAAAAAGGTCATCAGTAACTGTTTAAGGCTATTTCAAATAGCTGGCAAGTGACTCTGAAGGGTTAGTGGCTAACCATATGCCATAAAGACTAGGAGCTAATTTGGGGCAGTCAGCAGAAAACAATACCTCTGCTGTCTATCCAGCATGGAAATGGAAAATGTCACAGACCATAATATTTCAGAACTGGACTAATTATCTACAAACAGAAGGCGGCGCCCACGTTGCTGCAATGAAACCTTTTCCATGCTCAGCAACTCAGTGACAACAGTTGAGCGCTACACTCTCAAAAGTATTGGCTGTGGCAGATGAGAACCCCAATAAGTGGAAAAAAATTCAGGTTGCTGTCTGTGTGTGGATAGTACGCACACTCCAAAATTTAAGAAATTATTTGGTGTCATTACAAAAATGCTTAATTGGTCACCTTCTTATAAACTCTTATGCTACAGTCATACTAGTGAAAACAGTGGTTGGAAACCATAGCAAGAAATTATTGCGACTGTGTGCAATGAACTTGAAGTCTTATTACCTTTGAAATGGATTCAGAGGCAGTTGCCGCCCTCAAAGTGACTTTGGTGCGTCAACACAATGATAAAATGGCAATAAGATGGAGTCAGTCTATTTGTTTGCAATTGAATGGCCTCAAGCTGGCAATTTAGGATAAAAGGGCACTAAATGGTGGTAAATTGGCAAAAATCTCAAATCTGTTGCCATCTGTTGCAAATCTGCTGCTGTCTATATACACAGAAATTCCAATTAAAGAGAAATTCACATTAACTACTTACATTCAGAGCCCAGTGAGAACCTCATAGATTTGAAAGATAAATTCAGAATAGTAATGTAATTGCTGCAGAACAGCAATTTAACTGAAAAATGACATAGGTGCCAACCTTGCTTTTGTATAGTAATAAAACCAGAATACAACCAGTTGGCAAGCAGATCATCGGCACAGACTCACTCAGATTGATTGCAACGTGTTTCCAATCTGTCTACATTCATAAATTGGATGGCAATAATGTCCAAACTTTTGCTAATCTGAAAGTGATTGCAGTCAGACCGTGATAACCTGGAGACAGGCTGCCTCCCACCATGCAACCTGTGCAGTTACCTTGCAATCGAAAGTGGTCATCAGTTGGTTGCAGTATCTACTTGTAATCAGTCACCAAATGTGTGAAAAAAATTTCAGTGCAATCACAAAGCAAACAATGATTTTTCCTAGTTGCAAGGAGGTTGCCACCCTATTTTCACTCCAGTGTGACTGAGCCATGAAAGGTTTGAAGCTGTGATTGAAATGAAGGTTACGTTTAACAATGTGGGAGCAAGACTGTCACAGGTGGTTTGTTCCCATTACAAGATGGACTCTAGTAAGGATATGGGTAAATGACAAATCACTTGGAGTTACCAAATTTCAGCCACACAGAGGTTAAATGCAAAAACTGCAATCATAAATTCCTTTAATAAAGAAAATAATATAAATTTGAAAGTGGTAATAACATAGCTGTAATAAGGGAAAGAAACTCACCACTTAGAGAAATCTGTGTGTAAGTGATGAGTGGTTAGTTATGATTCTTAAATGCCAAAGATGGCTGCTGTATGACACATAGTCATCTTCTAAATTACAGCAGAACTGGGAAACATACTCCCGCCAATTGTGTTACTAATTGTAGAAAAATGTGGAATAAATAATTGCTGAAACAAACAGCAAAAAAGCATCCTTGAGGATTTGTAAATTAAGATGTTCAAAGTAGAAAGTTATGACACGCATAAAACTACGCTAGCAGTAAAAAATACAGCATTTTACTAGTCAGAATAGTTCAATACATATATTATCTATTTACATGATTCACTTAGTGCACGTCTGTGCTTATGCTGTGTATACTGGTGTGTGTGAGAGAGAGACAAAAATAGACCTTGTTTAAGTGATAAGGGGGTTTACCGGGGAGGCTGATGGCTGTGGGATAATAACTGATGTTGAACTGAAAGACGATGCAATGAGGGCAGTCTGTAAAATGCATGGCTGCCCAAAAGAGGTAAAATCAACAGTGCTTTGCCTTTTTTCCACACTCCAGGTCCTTTCAAGTATTTTAAAAAGACAAACAGAGTGACTGCTCAAAAGATAAACTCTACTTTCATCTCGGAGGAGCAGCAGACAGAGCTGCGTCAGAGGACGGATCTGCAGAATTGGATCGACTGCAAAATGCTGATTTTGCTGTGGCTAATGCAGCAAGAACATTCTCTGTTGGAGCTTCTCGATTAGATCGGAGATCTTGTCATCCCTTCTTAGCCTTTTTCAGATGGTTCGTTCCCAGTGTATCCAACCATGTCCACTGAGCTCACAGCGGCAGCACTGGTTACTTGAATCTTGTAGATTCATAACACCCAACACAACTCTACACTGTGTTTGCAGTGTAAAGGTCAAGGCTGTCTTTGGCAAGCTGGGATGCCTGTCTCACAAGCTGTTTCTGGTAGCCTGACTCAGTGTCTGTAATCTAAAAGTTTGTTGTCTGGAAACTTCAGCAGCTAACATCCAAAAGGTCCCCAGGCAAGGCAAATGAATGGGTGTACTTTAAATTTACTATAACCTCAGCTCACTTTTTATGGGCCTCTGGTTTCTTGTTATGGTGTATGTGTAAATCATATTTTCCTGTACAGAAGATGAATGTGTTACTCCACTTTGCCAAACATGCAAGTATGGATTTATTTTTTAAAAGGGCTGATCTGCTTTATATAACACATTACTGTATATATTTCTCCAAATCTCCAGAACTCCAGAATGATGCAATTTCCCATCATTTTCAGAGCTCCTAAGGAGCCTCTAAAAGCTGTTGTTTCAGATAGTTTTCCATCTGTGGTTTATTTTAATCCTAATTTCACTCTCTCTCTCTCTCTCTCTCTCTCTCTCTCTCTCTCTCTCTCTCTCTCTCTCTCTCTCTCTCTATATATATATATATATATATATATATATATATATATATATATATGTGTGTGTGTGTGTGTGTGTGTGTGTGTGTGTGTGTGTGTGTAAGCTTTTTTTCAAAATCTCACAGTCTCATTCTGTGACTTGCTTTATTGAAGTATTGACTAAATGTGCAGAAAACCAACTTTTGTCAATTCAATAAAAAAGAACGGAAGAATAAAGGGTTCATTTTTATGTCTACTCACCATCAGACCACCTCATGGCATCATCCAGGTGTGGAGGCAGCCCCTTCCATAGTGAGCTATCTTTAGGGTAGCCCAGGTCCATACGTCGCAAGTGGTCATCATAGCGCCAATAGTGGTTGTCCTTGAAAAAGTACGTTTTGTCGTTGTGCACCCAAACAAAGACGGCATCCACTCCCTCTAGTGGTAAGCCAAAGTCACTGATTGGACGAGGGTAACCCTCTTCTACATTATTGTCTTTAAATACCCAGTATTTCAAACCTGAAGGGTGAACACAGAGGTAAAAATCAAAGGGTGACTTAACACTTTTGGAGGTTGGAATATATCCAACTAATTATAGCTGAAAAAAAAAAAAAACCCTTCTGAACACACTGAACAAACCAATAAAAAATATAGAAATTTACCTTTGAAAAATACTATTTTGTGGTCCCCTGGTCTCTCATATACAGCATCCACACTGTCCAGATTGGGAGGAAGACCCCTCCAGAAACGATGAATCTGAGCAGGATGAAGAGATACTAGGTGCTTCTCTCGAGTTAGCCGCCAAAAGTACTTCCCTATGATGGACAGGAACAGCTCGGGTTCAGTAAGAAATTTGTCACAATGCTCTGCAGGAGTCATTAACAAGGAAAGCCATGTTAAGCTTGCATCCAGTGCTTAAACAAACTAAAACTTAAAGTGTTTCTTTTGTGCAGCTACTTTGATCTACCACTTAGTATAATGGAAAATACGGCTTTAGCTTGGGAGGAAAAGTAACTAATTATTGAGTTGAACTTAGCCAGACAACATCCTACTTATGGAAAAACAACAATTAAAAAAAAAAACCCAAAACAAAAACCAAATAAAAATGCTGTTCTACTGTTTTTTCAATACGCCAGACAGACTGGCTTATAACCAAGTTCAGCAGAGTATATTTATCCACCATTATAGCCTAGCCGTCATTTTCATTTCTTTGGACTGCAGAATATGTGATGGTGTGTAAACCCGTTATTGGAATTCATGGAACCACAGATCACTTGGCTTTCTGTTGATGCCACCACTCTGTCCTGTTCCCAGCCTCTGTCCTTTTGTCTTCACTTTATCTCTTCTTAACTCTAGTTTTTTTTTCTGTCTGTCTTCTTCCTCGCTGCCACATGTTGCACATTAAACATCTTCACACCAGAAACAACAACCACTGTCCAGTCCATTCAGGAAAAACACTTTCTCCCCATCTCTGACGATGGACGATAAAAGCATGTCTACCTCAGAAGAGTGCTGAGGTATCCTTTGATCTGTAAGTGGAATCACCAGTGGACCATTCACCGGTGGTTCAATTTAGATTCATGGCGTTCAGTTAATGGCTTCAGACACTCAAGCAATGGCAGGGGAAGCCATTTAATTACTGTAAGAAAATGCGAGCAAGCAAGCTGATCAGTTTGTGACTCTTAAGAAAAGACTCTCCAATCAAGCTGTACCGGCAAGTCAGAGAGCTCAGTTAAAAGATACAAAACTACAAACAGACACAGTTTGATTGTGAAAATACACAAAATGAAACCAAAGAGGGCTAAAATGAGAGACACACAAAATAACCTCAAAGAGAGAGTGAAAAAAAAGATCACAAAGAGACACAAAACAACCAAAAAGAAATAAAACAACAAAGCAACCAGTCATCCTCTTTACTCTAGAGGTGTTCAAAAGGAGAGGTTTGGGGCTTCATACTTGCCTGTATCTAGTAGTCCAATTCTCATATACCATCTACTTGGACCATTTTTGGTTATTTCCTTTATTTTTTATTTTATATAAATTTGTTTGACCAATATGTACTTGATGCAAATATGTATTTTTTATGTAGAGGATACTAGAATGCCTTTATTGTCATTATACAGGATGTACAATGAGATTGGAAAACAAATGCACAAAAACGAACAAATAAGAAATACAAAAAGTACAAAAAAGAGCACACAAAGGAAGAGCTGTGATCCACTGCGTCTGTGCATGCCGCCATCTTGGTTTTGGATACTGTTATTTCTTGCACTACACCCACACAGATGTAGACCCTCTCACAACTTGAACTTGAACTAAAAAAATTCTTCAAAGTTTTGCTATATACATATTCTAAGAAGAAACCAAAAACATGCCTTTGGCTACTGTTACAAACCAAAGAAAACTAAAAAAAATAGATTTTTTTTTTTTTAACTTCATGTCTATTTTTGATGAGCATAATTTTTCATCTCCAATTTGTAAGAAAATAACAAACTATATTTACTATATTAAATACTATATAATTTGACCCTGTAATGGACTGGTGATCTGTCCATGGTGTATCCTGCAGTAGTAATAATAATAAAAATAAACAATTGTAATTATCATAGAGGGGCACTTTACGCAGCATTCCCCTACACTGTCTTGTTCACGTTCTCCTTTCAGATTTGAATACCTTTAAAAAAGAAGGCCTCCCCTCGTATTTGGGCCACAGCATCAAAGTGACTGGTGCATCTATCTGGAGCATCTCGAGCCAGTCTGAGCGGGAATAAAACAGAAAAAACGAATGAGATATTACAGTTAAAAACATATTATCTGAGGCTACACTACATATGTACCTGACACATTCATAAAACATAAAAAACCCCAACTTATTGTAAGGTATGCATTTCAGGAAAACAAAAATCCAACTGAGTTGGAGCCATTTGCATACAGAAACCCCCCAAAACAATGCCATGATTGTATTCATCTAATGAGAGACATTCTGAGTGTGTGCATGAATGTGCATCTATTTGATTAAATAGGCTAAACATGAGGTGAAAAGCTGTCACACTGAAATGGTGAGGTCTTTCAGTACGTTTATTCCACGAGCTAATAAGTGATTTAAAGCACTGACGTGGTCAGCCTGCCAATTATCAAGGCAATAGCACTACAGACCTGCCACTGTGCATGGGAGGGCGAGAGCCCTCGTATTATCAACAAAGATCTCTATTTAGAGCTCTTTTAATGAAACTCCGCTGCCTAGTGGTCAGCATTTGTGACCCTTGGCAAGCATAATATAGATTTTCCACAAATCAAGATGACATGGAGGTGGTGAAAAATGAGTAATGAGGACAGTTAAAGGCCAATACTAATGATGGAAAATGGATTCATATGCCGGCTTCGCTTTAAAATGCTGAATAATCGTTGAAATTGCAAACTTGTAAACTTGTATGTAAGAATAAGTGAACATTCATTCTTTATTATTGACTATATCATTAATTAAGTTGGTTTAACAATTTGCAGTTTATTATGCATAATAATATAACGTGAAATGTACGGAACACATCTGGAACACGATGTGTTGTGCTGATGAAAGGACTGAACTGGCAGGGCTATGGGAACCACTGTGCTGCAGGCACCAAACTGCAGCTTTTAGAGGCGGCGAGAGGCTGTTTTCACTTAGCTTTGCTTTTCTGGGTGAATCTGTTGGGGATGTTTATTACACTTTCCACTCCTGCATCTTTAGTGCAATGAAGAGAAAGACTCAAGGGGGCTTGTAAAAAAGAATAAGCCACAAATGTGTGTGCTTGAGACGGCCAGAAAAACAGAACGTGAGAAGGTGAAGCATTATTCATGTAAAGATAGAAGTGTATCATTTATGTGTTAGACTACCAGAGTCATTGGATTATCTGCACTGTGCTAAAGGTACACCAGGTGTCCTACTTACAGGAGTGTGGATCTGTTTTCAGGAAGGTCCAGTAGAACTGGAGGCTCTGCTGTCTGGGAGGGGTTGCCCGGTCGATTTGTATGGGACACTGAGTCTCTGACACCTGAGGGGGATAAATGTGATTTCATTTGAAGAGGAAAAATTGGCAAAAATATTTAATTGTGTTATTCCGTTATTTAGGAAAAAACTGGCTCTGACTCAAACTTTTTAAATATACAGATTTGCATACAATGAAAAATAATGATTACTTAGTGTTTTAGGCTGGCAGTCAAACAAAAACAGCAATCAGTAGAAAGAAATTAACATTTCGCAGATTATTTTAATTGCTAGCTCAGTTGTTCAGGTTTTGTAAGACTGTATTCACTTATTTTATTGTAACACAATAGCAGTCTTGTCTCAGGTTCTGTTTATCTTTAATTTAGCTCAATTCATCCTCCTCCTTTCCAGTCCTGTTCTTTAACATTCTTTCCTGTGCTTCATTCTCAGCTCATGATCATTAGTCTCCCCTCAGCTCACTGATGCTCTGTATTTCAGGGAATGGTGTGATAAGGTCATATGCCATAAAGAGGTCCAATTAACTCCAGCCACGTTTTCATTAATCAATAGCTGTACTCTACAGAACTTGCCAATCCCTCCCTGTTTCAGTCCCACAAACACATACACAGGGGGGGATGGATATCATCATACCATAGAGCTGCCAGACTCTGACTTTGTCCTCATAGGGTAGATCATATTTCAGTGGGTCTCCCACAGGACCCTGGTAGTATGGTCTCATGATGGACTCCATGGCTGATGTGTGCACCAGACCGATGGCATGACCAAACTCATGGACCGCAACTGCAAACAGATCCATCCCGTGAGATTCTGAGAGAGACACAGAAAGAGGGTAACATTCATTAGGCTTACATGTATATTTGACTTTTTACATCTTATACTTACTCAAAGACTGTGTGAGACTTTTAAAAACTATTATAAACATAAGAAAATGACATGGGGACTTTTGGAAATTCTGGAAATAATTCTTAATTTATTTCAGAGAGAACTCACTTCAGTCAAAGAAATAGCTACACATGATTACTTTCTTTCTTTCCGGTACTACTGCTGCTCTTCATCGTGGTAGAAAATTATGTAACAAACATAACAAGAAAATTACATTAGAAACAGCTTCTCATTCCTTTCTCTCAACATTTGAAAACTAACCTGCACGCTTTTTGGGTCAGTGAGAGAAAACAGCAAGGTTTCCAATGTGAAACCATGACATCATATAAAACAATTAGCTTCTCCTCCGTAACTATAGCTAGCCTTTATCATCTCCAGCTCTGATTGAGATCATCTAGTTATCTAAAGTTTGTGATTTCTGTAAAACCAGCACACCCACTGTTGGCATGTTTATCCCCTTTATGAGTGAACTCTATAGGTTGCAAGTTAAGAGGCGTGACAGACAGCTCCTGTGGCTGTGAGTGCTGTTAGGAATGTGGTGCAATGAGATAACTATGGTAATACTGCCTGAGCCCCTGGGCTGCCAATCAAATCCTAAGTGTGGAAAGACACCTAAAGAGGCTGCAGGCTATTAAAGCACATTTCCCTGGATGTTCAGCTGAAAAGAAAAGGCAAAGCTTCCAAAAACTTCTTGTCTGGCTCGGCTAAGCAAGACAAAACCTGGGTGCTGAGATTTAGATTTACAAAAATGTGAGCGCTAGCGAGTCGAGCCAAGCTAGCTTAGAGTTCCTTGGTGACTAGGATCAAATCAGCATTCTGTTAACCTTATGCTGGCCTCGACTTGGGAACATCTTAGCGCTGTGCTCTGTTAAAAGACAAAGGACAATTGGAGAAGTGCACTTGTGCTTACTGCACCTGGGATTTTCAGAAGCCAAATGCCAACTCTAATCTACATGAGCACAAGGTGGAGAGAGGGTGTGTGGATAAAAGGAAGGATCGAGGGAGAAAACAGGGATTCAGAACAAAGTAGGCACCATGTCATCGTATTTACAGCCCATCTGAGGTTGACAGAAAAAAAATGCTCGTGCCTGCGGACAAAGAGAGATTTATGTGGATGAACGAGACTCATTAAGTTAGACTCCCGTGGCAGAAAAAAACTGAGAAATGCAAAGAGAAAGGAAAGAAAGGAAGCAAAAATAATGACAACTAAAGGGTGTAATTCCAGGGTACTATAATATATAATATTAAAATCAAATCTCTTTAGTTTAATGCACAGTAAATACAGGACATTAAGGTGCACTCCTCTCTCGGAAAATGGTACTATGAATTCAGAATGCTACAAACATAGCCTGCAGCATTTGGTTAAAAGTTTAATAAGAATGGTGTAACATAAGGTAGATGGAAAGAAACAAGAACACAACTAGCCAAGGGCTATCCTTTTCATCTGGCATCAATCCATATAGTATTTTGACCTTGCACTAACTCGTGCCAATCTGGAATCAGTTTTAATATATGGTTATTTTTTTTTTTAAATCTTTTGATCCGAATATTTGAAGCCTGCATTTGTTTTAGTGTTCAAACCAGGTTAAAAGCACATCCATGCCATGTGTTAGTGCACACGATGGTGCCCCTGGAGCCTCCTCTGCAGTTTGTATCACGGTTTCTTAACCTACAAAACGACCGGTTTTCCAAACTTATAACTATTCACAATCACAATCCAAAAGGCTGTTTGTATAAGCAGTTTATTGCAAGCTTTAATTGCGACACCATAAAAGAACGAAACAAAACAAAACAAACAAAAAACAGATTCACAAAGTGGTGGTTAGGGTTACAAAAAACTGGGCTTTCTCACAAAGGACCGTTGTTTGGTTTCCTAACCCACAATCAGCATTGACCATTTAATTACCTTGACTCCAAGTCTATTAATATAATCATGACTATAAAGGCTGCTCTGACCATTTCCTAAACCTAACAGAACGCCACACACAGCTTAAAATAATTACGGAGCATTTATCAGTGTTGTGCTGAGTTTTGGGTAATTAAATGTGTTTTATGATGAAGGACTTTTTAACATTAAGGTACCTCTGTTTTAGATGGTGGAATCCACGTCCATGCAGAAGTGCTGATGTACTGATCGGGTTTTTAACTAAATCTGTTCTGGTAACAAGTGTAGCCACATTCAGCTCGCATATTTGACTGCTGCTGCATCTTTCCCCAACAGAATCCATTAATATTATTTCTATACATATATGTAGTTTTCTGTAATTTTATTCAGTGTTCCGGTGCATTTCAGACCCTTAGTTATTAAACCTCAACTAGAACACTGATCATGCTTGACACCAATAAATAAATGGACCTGACTGCTTAGAACTCTACACTTAAAAATATCAAATCAAAGTTTCATGAACCCCACTGAGCTTCCAAGAAAGGAAAACTAAACAGAAGTAAGATTCTTGAACTTTCATTTATAAATGATGCCCTACCTTTCATTTGGAAATCAAAACCCATTCTGAGTGGGATATGTGGCAGAAATAAACATGTGCGTGCTCTCTGGTGGTATATAATAGTGACACTGTTTCAAAATGACCTAAATTATATCTTTGGAAAACTCCAATTTCTTGCTACTAGTCTGCAAAGATAAACAGAGGATAATATTGTTCTCAGTGTACTGGGTCAGGCTCTATTAAATGTAACTCTGCCTTTCCGATACTCAACAAGCATTTGGAGGCAATTCTTCTTGTGATTCTGGGCTGCAAAGTATATGCAAAGAGCTATGATATTGTGTCAGAATTAAATGAGAGAAATGGAAGTCTGCATCAGTTCTTTTTGTGAATATTCAGTGAGTTAAATTAGGCAAGTTGGCAGCTGCAGAATAATGATCCTTGATACTGAGCAGGCCGGATGGCTATTGTACAAAAATGTTTAATCAATACATTTTCAGTTTGTGACAAAAAGCAGCAGTTAACAAGTAGATGCATCTGGCTCACAGAGATGAATGGCTAAATGCTGAGCAAGAAGAACTGGTCCAACACACTGGTACCTTATATATATTCTTGTAAGGTAGTAAAATAATGATTAAAATATAAGCCAATGAATGCTGGCAAAATGAAGGCAATCTGGGATCACCTGCTACTTTTTGGACTGACTGAGTTACAGTGATAATTTAAATACAATGCAAATAATCTTAAATGATCAATGTATGTGTGGACAGACAAAAGTCTGATAGTATAAGTTCTCAAGTCAAAGAAACAGGACTGTATGAGCTCAGTGATAAGAGATTTAAAACGCAAATGGAGGTCAGAGACAATATCAGGATTCATAGAGGTGGTCTATTAAGGAGGAAATGTAGTGACGGGCCTTCTCAGTAAATGAGGTGTTGCTGATCACCAGAACCTCACTTTTGCTGGGACTGAGATGCAGGAAACTTTAACAATTCCAGTTTGAAAAACCTGCTAAAGAAGAAGCTAAACAGTCATATAGCAGTGGTAAGATATACGTTTGGAGGAGTTAAGCAGATGGCCCAATATAACTGAAAAGGCGTAATGACTGACCTTTGAGTACCCGGCCAAGGACAGATGAAGCAGGTGAAGGTTTGTATTCTTTAATATGAATACTAAAATCTCTGTCATTATGTCAGGTTGTGATTACGTCTACCAAAAGGCACAGCAGCGCCTCTTTCTGCCGAGAAAACTCGGGAGTTTTAATGTAAGCAAAAATATTTTAGCAGTTGTTTACAAGTCACTTATTGAGTCAGTTCTCACTAATAACATCACATCTTGCTACACCTTTCTTTCTGCTAAAAATAAATCAGAACTGTCACGGGTCATCAAACAGGCAAACTAAATAACTGGCACCACACAGTCATCACTGACAGATCCTCACATTCAAGCAGTCATACGTGCCACTTTACACCCGCTGCACAGCTCATTTCAACTCCTTCCATCAGCCTGCCGCTACAGGCTCCCCGTAGACAGGTCTAATATTGCTAAGAACTCATTAATCTCAATGGCTGTTAACATTATTAATAACTCATAATGTCTATATAACTTGTTCTCCTTTAAATAATGTTTTAATCTTGCTATGTGCTGTATATAGTGTGTTTTCTGTTTTATTTGTATATACTGAGAGCCACATTCAAGACAAATTCTCACTGCATTGCAATGGACAATAAAGTTTTCTGACTTCTGATTTCTTCAAAACTGAGAAAGTTCCCCTGATGGGGACAATGATTCAGGAGCTGCCTAATAATACGCTACAGTATATTCTGAAAATGAGGGCGACTGCAGCCAACGACTGAAGAAAAGTAATGCTTTTCTCTTGAGAAGAGGAAGTGTCAATAATTCTGAATCTCAACTATTCCTCGCTGTCCAGTATAAAACTAACTGCAATGCTCAAAAAGTTATTATCTCTATAAGCTATCATCTCTAATAAGATGACAGAATAATTTTTTATATTAATGGATCATATACCTCTTTGGAAGTGATCACCTGACTCTGCGGTTCTCAGTAGGTCTAGAATTACCCTCTAGAGGCTGAATCTATGTAAAATGCCAAAGATAACACAGTCTGACAGCCATTAAATAATATTTTGCAAATAATCATCAATACATAATATACACAAATATAAACAAGTGCACAGTGCTGTACCATGTCAAAATGAACTGATATTACTGACTTTCCATCTTCCATCACAGCAAACAGGCAAAGTTAATGACTACCTGTTGAACATAGTGGAGCATTTAACAGTTAATGAGACAGACATTTCCCCGAGGATGCAGGAAGAGAGAGTATTTGGGCTTTATTGTTGTCATGCGGGCATATGATAATGCTGCTTTTGTGTCTGACGGAAGAGCAAATAGGCCAGCTGTTACCTAAAATGTTCTCAGTGATATTTCAGAAATATATTTAACAGTTAAAGCAGGTTTAAGAGAAAGAAAAGGAAACAGAGCAGAACTCAAACTGAGGATTTAAATTGCCGATTTACGCAGCGTGTCACTTATTACCTTTAAAGTGGATCTTTGTTGCTGTAAAAGGAGCTAAGTGTCAGTTTGAAATATTTGAATAGTACATTACTTAGAGTTTTACAGTTAATTTGAAGTGCAACAGGAGGAAAGAGTATATTTGAAATTCTATAATTGTAATCATATTGGTCTAGAAGTAAGTCCTTAACTGCTTGAAGCATTAAGCAGACAGTAAAAAAATGAAAGTGTGAGGGACTGCAAGAAAAAAAGAGCTAGCCTTTAAGGGATCAGCATGTTCTATTTTTTTATTTCTCAATTGACACAAACCTGAAATCTGTGCTAACTTCATTATAAGATCATAACCTGCAGTGAAAAGATTTTTGTTGGCACCTGATGGCCATAAGAAACTTTTTTTCCCCCTTTATGGAGTACAGGCAAAGAAGAAGAGACAGATGCCTGATTTCCAAATGAAAGAGTCTGATGTGTTTTATTTGATGTACATTTCACCCTTCATCACAGGCAGTGAAAAAAGTAGCCTTGAAGGTTGGAACATCTAACAAGGTAAGATGATTCACTGCCAGCATCTTTTCTCTCTTGTTCACAGTAAGAGGCTGTGTTTTTAACACTAGTGCTGTCTTCCATCAGGCAGTCACCACTGTCGAGTAATCTGTTGCTGGAAGAACAAGCCTTTGCACAAAGATTTTTATTTGTTTAAATTATCTCTTTTAAGTCAGTGTTTGTCGGTGTAAGACAATTGTGTGGTTTGAAGAGATCAATAGAGGTCAGGAAGACAAGAACACTCCTCTGATCCCTCTTTTCTTTAGCATCCTGCTCCCATTAATCACAACCGCATTGACACAGAAGATGCTCGGAACTACTACAGCATCATGTCATCACGCCATGACATTGATGCAGCCTGTTGGGAGGTATAATTGAAGCAAATTGAGCTGTGGTATCGTATGTTTCCTAGTTTCAGGGCAAAAGCAAAGAATGGAATTGGAAAAAAAAAAAACATCCTGGCTGTATTATAAACTTGGAATATGTTTCTGTATCAATTGGGTTTTTTTCTAAATTGAGTGGTCAATTTATTTGCACAGTGAAAACTATTTTTACTTGACAAATGTAGAAATTGCCTCGTAATGGACTGTTATTAGGAGCTATCTTGCAGGTGGTGGCAGGATGAGGTATTTTGGGAAATATGCTTATGCGAGCATTATTTTCTCCTCTAAGTCTTAGCAGGAAGGCAAATAATTTCCACAAAATCTCACATTTTTCTGAAATATTAGAATTTAAAAATAAGCCCTTGCAAGTCCTGCATTTCATGTCAGTCAAAAATTTAAAATATATTCAATTATTTTTATTGACCCTATACACAGAGATTGGATTTAGACTTTTTTAAAAAAAATTGTAACCATTTTTAGTTCAATTTTTATGTCTCTTATTTTGCAAGAATATAACATCTGCTTCAGTTAAATCTTTATTTTGCAGTAAGCTAAAGATATGCAAAATTTACAAAACATGAAGTAAAACGTAAGACCTTTCCTTCTAAAATGGAGTGGAACAAAAATCCTTCAACTGAATACAAATACTATAAAACTGCACTTCCATGCAAAACCACATGCTCACAAGCCTAGAAATCCCTGTTTCATTGTGTCTAAATTACGCTTTCATCGATTTGTCATTGGAGCAGCTGTTAACTGACATCACAAATTATACTGGTGCTTTGTGGTCTGCTAGAGACATATTTCTTTCAGTTTCTGATTGGCACAAATCAAAGGAAACATCATGCTGTTGGGTAAAACACTTTAATCACTTTAAATATAGTGCTCTTTCCCTCTGGTCTTTCAAATTTAAAGACTCAATTCTTGTAAAAAACAAAACAAAAAAAGCCCTGTGGCATAGTAAAATGAAATCAATAAATGTCAACTTGCTTATTGCTGAAAAACTAGATTTCTTGGGCATCGGTAGGATACTGGAGTGGATTGTTTGTTTGTGACAGCTGGAGGAAATGAAAGACGGTCTTTTATGCTTCCTAACAACAGCCAATGCTGCTTTAGTCACTAACACTGAACTACACCGATGTTATATTCTTAGTTCGAACAAATAAAATATTGATAATACAATCTGGAACATGAATAAAATAAAATAAAAAGGTAGGAGCACAGCTTGACACCAAAGTACACAAGTACAATCAGCAATCTTGTTTTGAATAGGAAACCGTTGGTGAGTATGGAAGTTCAAAACTGTTTTCAAGCACTTTTCGTTCTCTTTTTGTCGACACAGACTCGGTCTCTTTATTTTATTGTACTCTCCAAGTGTCCCAGAATGTATATGTACATTCACCAGCCACTTCACTAGGTACACCTTTTCAGCTGCTCATTAATGGAAATAACTACACAGCCAGTCACATCGTAACAACACTGTGCATTTACACATGGTCAGAAAGGTAATTTAAGGGACTTTGAACCTGGCATGGTTGGTGGTGCCAGAGGGGCTGGTTTGAGGATTTTAGAAACTGCTGATCTACTGGGATGTTCCCACACAACCATCTCTAGAGTTTACAGAGAATGGGCCAAAAAAGAGAAACTATCCAGTGAGCGGCAGTTCTCTGGGTGAAAATGCCTCATTGAAGCCTGAGGTCAGAGAAGAATGGCCAGACTGCTTTGAGCTGATCGCAACACAACAGCAACTTAAATAACCACTCCAACCAGAAGATGCAGGAGAACATACATCAGTTTGAACCTTGAAGTGGATGGGCTACAGCATCAGAAGTCCAAACTGACTACCGCTCCTGTCATTAAGAGTAGGAAACCGAGGCTACAATTCACATGGGCTCACAACAATGGTAGGTTCAGAATATGGTATAAACAGCACAAAGGCATGATTTCATCAGCTGTTCAGCTTAGTGGTGGTGCAATGGTGCTGGAGATATGTTCTTGGCACACTTTGGGCTCCTTAGCACCAATTGAGCATAGTTTAAACGCCACAGTCTACTCGAGCATTGTTGTGGACCATGTCCATGCCATTATGAGAACAACGTGCCCATCTTCTGATGGCTGCTTCCAGTCACAGAGCTCAAAACATCTCAAATTTTCCTGAACAGGACAATGAGTTCACTGTATTGAAATGGCCTCCACAGTCATCAGATTTCAATCTGACAGAGCACCTTTGGGATGTGGTGGAATAGAAGGTTTTCCAAATGGATGTATGGCTGATAAATCTTCAGCATTGCTATGATGCTATCATGTCATTATGGCCCAAATCTAAGAGGAAAGTTTCCAGCACCTTGTTGATTTTGTGCCATGAAAAATTAAAGGAGTTGTGAAGGCAAAACAGGGTCCAAACTGGTACTAACAAGGTGTATTCTAGTACATCGGGATAATCCTGACACTTAGAAAAATGTTCCTTACCTGGTGATCTAAATGTCCAGGCCTCGTCATCGTCGAAGTGTGTATCCCCAGCAGTAAACCTCTCTCCAGGGAAAAATGCATGTGCCACTGTGCCCCCGGGCCCATCAAAAGGGTATCCATCATTGTGGTCAGCCTTAGTGAAGTCAATTTGAATATCCGCATCACTGCCGGCTACTTCATGGAAGTTAAGAGGTGCAATATCACTCCAGACCTTTAAGGCGTAGTACATGAGGGCTCGAACAGTGTCCCGGCCCAGTAAGGCTGAATCCTTAGGAAAGGTCCTCACTCTGTTGTTTGGAGGGAGAAGGAATAAATAGATGGTAGATTTAGTTTTTCACACATCAAAGACATGTTGAAAAAAGTAATATAGTTTTCATGAAGTTCTTTTAGCCACATCTTCACTGTTTAACTAGAAAAATAAAATGTACTCCTCATATTTGATCTACAGACTGATCAAAAAAACCCTCCTTTTTGATCTTTCATGATTTACAGCAACATTTCATTGATTTTCCCTGTGGTGTCACTGATTTCATAGTACTGTATAAAAGGGGCTGCATTACAAATACCCAATTCCCTGCCAATATAGGTTACTCTTTTCATCTGATTTTCAGTACAGCTTTAATGTTATTGACTAGAACATCTTTCCTGGAAAGTGAACTCACTTCTCCTCACTCACATTTTCCTTTTGCTTTTTATGAAAATAAAAGTGCAATATCTAAATGCAAGCCGTGTGAGTTCTAAATGAAACACTCTTCACCCTTTTTTACATCTAAAATTGGATAAAATGTAAGCAATAGTCACAGAATTACAGCACTATAGTGGAATCTCAGGATATTTACTCCAGTGCAGTCCTTCAAATGGCACTTCTGCTATATTGTAACCGAGAGAAAAACCTTCTTTTTTACTTTACTACACATACTTTCATAGCTAAAATTTGGCTGCTTACTTAGCTGACAGATACTGTCATGTCCTGGGCCGTTGGCCCAGCGTTTTGTGTTAATTTATTTCCTGAGTTTGTCCTCCCTGTATGTTTGTCATGTTCCCAGTGTTGTGACTTGTCTGCGTGTTCCTTGGTTTATCACTTCCTGTTTTATTTTGCCAATGTGATTTCCTTGTGCTTTGTGTTTAGCTTTGCTTCCCCTGTGTAATTACTTTCATTTGCCTCACCTGTTGTTCCCTGCTGTTTCCTCTTGCCCTGATTACCCATTGTGTATTTAAGCCCTCAGTTTTCATTTGTTCTCTGTCGCGTCGTTGATGTTTTGTGCCCGCATGTTCCTGTGTTCCCTGTGCCTGCCCTTCGTCTCCCTGTGCCTCCCTTCCAAGGTTTTTGTATTTGTGTTTCCCCGTTGAAATAAATCCCCTTTTTAGTTATGTTTGCTTCTGGAGTCCTTCATGTGAGTCCTTCCTCGTCCGTTTCCTCCCCGGCCATGACAGATACATAGATCTAATTTTACATAACAAACATATGTGAGCATCATACATTCACTTAATTCCATGTTCTTTCTTTTTTATTACAAAAAAAAAAGACAAAAATAAGACAAGACAAAATAATAAAAATCTAATCCTTACCAGGTCTTAAAATGAGGCAACTATGACCTCAAATGAAGAAAAACACGGCATATTATCCTGTGTCATTATTAATTAACAGAAACGAAGTCAAAATGCAGAAGCAGTGTATGAAAAACTAAGTGTACCACGTTATTCAGCAGCCTGTAGAACTGCTTAAAGCAGAAATATCTTACAGTAACTTCAGGTAATTGGTTTTTGCATCATTGTGGAGGAATGCTGGCCAACTCTCTTTTAGTGTTGCTTCAGTTCATTGAGGTTTCTGAGCATTTGTTTATGCACAGCTCTCTTACGGTCCCACCACAGCATTTCAATCAGGTTGAGGTCTGAACTTTGACTGGGCCATTGCAACACCTTAATTTTCTTTTTCAGTCATTTTATTCATGTGTGCTTGTGATCACTGTTCTGTTGCAAAGGAGTTCATGGTCATTTCAGTGACTGCAACATGCTTTTTTTGCAGTTACTCTGAGCATTGTGTGGTTTGACTTTGGGGTCTACTCCTGGGAAGACTGTTTCCCACTTTTCCCATCCTTCCCAGATTGATTAAGGTCATTACTGATGTGTCTCCTCCTTGGCATAGTGTTAGCACACCTGAATGCTCCAGACCAGTAAAATGTTTGCTTTTATGGAGTTGGTCACACTTGCTCATAATCAGTTAAGCAGGCGCAACTGATAAAGAGCACTTTGTTGCTACCTAGTCTCTTAATTCCTATGGAAGAAGTAACACAATTACTTAAACAGAATTAAATAAAGCTCTGTTTTCTTGGAATTCTGACACAATATCTCTTTATTTATTTATATCTATTACTTTGTAATGGATATAATATAATTGATCTATACAAATAAAAAGACCATAAAAACAGTATGGAACCACTGATCAAAATACAAAAAAACCCCAAAAAACAACCAACCTACCAAACAACCAACCCCCCACCCCCCACCCCTACCCCCAACAAAACAAGAATGCAATGTAACAAAGTCATTCCTTAGGCTCCATCAATATTTTAGGCAATATTTTTCCACTGGATTAAACATCATTGCCTCAAAAATAAATAAGAATTTAGGGGCTGGTACTTTTGCACTGGATCAAATTAGCATATTTCTAATTTCTTAAGTAGGAAAATTACCTCCATCTAAATTTCTCTATAGCAAGCAACAACATCAGAATGCTGCTCGCACAGCATTCAGTACTTAATATGAATAAAGCATTTTCACTTTAAGTGGAACATTTCTGTAGTGTGCTGTTTCTACACACTATGATGTGGAAGGACTGTAGGTACCTGACTCTCTCTTAGAAAAACAACAATGCCCTGTAATAAATTATATATATATATATATATATATATATATATATATATATGAAAATATCCAGTAAAGTTTGAAACTGAGTTTCGACCTCATAAGAGTTTTTTTTTCACCTATCTTAAAGCCTTTGCTCTCCTGAGGACCTGATAAGTGTTTTCTGATAACTTGAGTCATAAAACCTTTCAAGCTGCATTTGGTCCTTTCATCCCCACATGAGCTGGAGAAGCAGCTGTTCAGACGACTCAGATCATAGCTCAGGGTCACTGGACCTTTAAAGTCAGGCAACCTTCTGAACACCTGCCAAAGGAGATCACAGCAGCGAGGTCTCTTTAATCTCTTAAATCACTTCTGAAGACACATGTGCATGTGATTTGCTTTGTACTTTGATAGACAATATAGTTTTAGTTCACTAAAACTTTGTTATATAGATGGCAACTCGACTGTTGAATTTACTGTCTGCTTTCATAGTGTTGATTTTGGTCGAGGCTGGCAGCCGTTTTCAGCAAAAAAAAAAAAGCTCTAAAAAGTCATTATATAATACAACCACCTACTCAGTCTCAAGCAGTAGGATATATCACAAACAGAGACTGAAGACCAGGATTTTTCTTCTCAATACCCGGTGGAAAACAAAACAGAGGTAAAAGTTGAGTATTTGGGCTTGCAAGCGCAATAAACATGCCTCCAAATGAAAGACAATTTCACTCCAAAAATGGTGGATGTATAAATAAGGAATGATTTCCTTACAAAATCAAATGGCACCATCAATCTTAATTAATCTCAATCTTATAGTCATGACAGCTGCAATATATACAAAGTAAAACCAACCTCAGTCCTCTATAATTAGTTCTGCAACTCCAGGGAGGTGCACATGGAGACTACTCTGAAGGGAATAGCTGCCAATTTTAAGGCAAGAGTTTTCTGGGTTTTGTTTTAGCATTTTAAAGCGAGTTATGAAGCTTTTCAATACCCTGAAGTCTAATTCATCATCAAGCCCAAACCCTACCCATATGTTCTGGAAACAAGCAAAAAAGACTTCGGGGGTGTGTGTGACTAGTTTTTAATGCCTCTCAATATATCAAAACTATGTAAAAAAAATGTAGTTTTCTGAACAGCTTTTGATGCATAAACTACAACTAAACAGCACACTATTTTGCCCCAAATCCTCCTCCAGCAAACCTCTTGGCTGTGTGGGGAAAACCCTCGGTCAGCACAGCCTGCGAAATTCGCCCCCTTAGTGATGCTGACTTTAGCCTGTATAGCTTGCAATTGACTGACAGTTTCTTGTATATCTAGTGGAGTTTTTATCAAAAGTCTAATCATTTATCAATGTTTCCTGTTCTTTCCACTGTTCAACAGCAGCATTTGACCTTGGTCCTTGGAGGACTGCACGCAAGCATGTTTGTGTAGGTTGCATACTCCTCTGCAGAGGCTCTGCGTAGGCAAATACGCAAATGGACACAAATATAGTATTGTAAAAGGTCTTTAGGTCTCAGAGGGTTAATGGCACTGAATCGCTTCAATAATTTTTTTTTTTATGCATGTACATACTAGAAGGGCGCTCAGAAAGCGCATCCTCAGCCAAGACCTGTGCCTTACGTTGTCATTTTAAAGAAAGTGATCCTGATCTGAAGCAGAACTTTTCTACCTTTTGCCATGTTTCACATTCCCACCACGTTTTAGGAAATCTGGTTTGGTAGTTTTTTTTTTCGTGATCTTGCTACCAGACGGGCAAACATATGAAAACATGTATTCACCTTGGTTTTCACCTTGGCAGAGCAAAAATAGTGAGTAATGAGCATGAATAGTGAGCATGTTTATCCTTTTAGTATAAAACAAAAACTATCACATATAATATCACACCTCTCTGATGAAATCCCTTCAAGGACTTGACAGCCAACATTCATATTTTCAGCCCATATCATGTTATATTTCCTCCTACTCCTCACTGCAGTGAACACTTGAGCTGCCTGTTACGCTGTTATCACAATGCCTTTAACACACCCAGCGATGCGAACGGGTTCATTAGCGCAGCTAATTAATGTGTTAATTAGAAAATGTGTCTATATCAACATGTTGTCACAAAACACATGGATAATATTAGCAGTTTTTAAAGCAATAAGAGAATAGCAGCTTTTAAAACAGGATTTTTCTTGTTAATATGCAAATGCGTGCAGCAAAGTCACCTCAAAAAAATCTAATCGGATCATCTATTCTGTGGGGAAACTTGTGGTGTACAGTAATGCTGAATTTTTCTTGCCTTGATTTATTTGTGAAAATGTGGCTGTACAGTCCATTTATTCATGCTGCCTGAGCATCTGAGCCTCACTGCTAACCACAGTTAGCCAAGGTCACTGCAAATGGCTCAGCTTCCACAGACAATTCACCTGCTTATTAGTCCTAATTCAAACAGACGAGGGTGGGTGATTGTGTATGTCTGTGTGTTTGGGAGGATGTTTGTGAGAGAGGCACAGTGTGTAGTCTCGTCAGTGCGTAAGCGTGTGTGTGCATCCAAATGGTGTCCGCATTGAATTGGGAGTGAGCGAGTGTGTATGGGTAGGTGTATATGGGCTAATTGCAGGTAAGTCCGCCAAGGTCAGAGCGTTCCTGCCCAGCATCTCAGATGAACAGGAGTCTCTGAGCGCTGCTTGTGTTTACATACAGCAAGGTGCATAGCTGCATAAAAAATGAGGCAGGTGTCATTTCTCTGTCATGCTTCCCTTAAAAATGATTACCTCTACAGATCATGACACGGGTCTGCCAGTATGCCAAATGCGCACCTTGATTTTAACAACCTTATTGATTATATTTCAGTCAAGCAAATAACTTCACTCAGATATGATGTTTATTAAACACCTTGGCTCCATTAAGTCCACATCAGTTTAGGGGTTTTATGATGTAGTTGTTCACCTGCCAACATTTTTTCCCATATGGATCAAATCAGAATCTCTAGTGTACACTTTTAGTTATTTTTGTTCACTCATTCATTTTTATGTATCAGAAATTATCATGATGCTGCGACATGCCCAAGCATAACTGTACGTTTGGTATATAATGCATTTCAGAGAACAAGAGATTCCCAGAGTTTCCAAGCATTTCTTATCATTCCATTGCTCACGTTATATCAGCCTAATGTATTACTTGAAATAATAAATGATTAGCTAGTTTTGTCACTAGCTTAAAAACTGTTAGGCAGCTTTCTTGTAATTTCTTTAAGTAGTCTTCCGGAATAGTTCTCCGGGCTTCATCCAAAACTCTTCCAAAGCTACTTTTTATTCTGTTCTCTGTCTAGATGATCCCACACTGCTTCAATAATGTTAAGGTCCGTGCTCTGGGGAGGCCAATCCACTGATAGTGTTCCACTGTGTGTTTTTCTGTCTAGGTATACTTTTACTACATTGGCAGTGTGTTTGGGATCATTGTCATGCTGAAAAAAGAAGCCAATGCCAATCAGATGTTTTCCAGATGTATTGCATGGTGGATCAAAATCCGACGATCCTTTTGTATGTTCATAATTCCTTCAATTTTTGACAAGATCCCCAACACCACTGTTTGAAATGCAGCCCCAAACCCTGACAGAGCTCCAATGTGTTTTACAGATAGCTGTATACACTCACTGCAAGATGATGATTTGAAGGAAAAAAAATTCTAAATTTTTTTCATCTATTGACCTGTTGCCACTTTCAGCCCAGTTCTTCTGTAATTTGGCATACCTCAGCTTTTCCTCCCTGTTTCCCTTCTTTAAGAATGGTTTCTTGACAGTCACCCCGTCCACTGAGACCATTTCTGATGAGGCTTCAGCAAACAGTAGATGTATGAGCTGAAGGGCCAGATGCATCGCTCAGATCTTGTGTCAGGTCTTTGCTGCATTTTGTCCTGTTTCTCAAGGACATGACTTTCAGATACTGTTCATCTGCTTCATTTTTTTTTAGGCCTCTCACTTCTTCTTCTTTTGTCTTCCGCTTGTCCAGTTTCCTAACATTTTAAAGGACACACTGCACAGCATGCTGAGATGTGCCAAGATTCAGCTAATAGTTCTTTGGGAACCACCTTGTTGCTGCAAAAATACTATTTTACGCTTGTCAAGCTGTGTTACCTTTTTTTGTTGTTGTTGGTAGATTCAACTAAATAAATGCAAACAAATGGCAGTACTATGGTTCAGACAATGATACTTCATCAAAGATTAGGGTTTAGGGTTAACAGAGTCACATTTTGAAAAATACACTTATTTCCAACATCAACTACACTAAGATAAAAAACTTTAATTAAGCATGCAGAAGCAAACGTGGCATTCACCCTCATTTTTCTATTGTAGGAAGGATATTAAATAATGACATTACACTTTGAGTCTAGCTATTATTTGTAGATGTGAGGGGTCTACTTTTATTTTTTGGCATCATCTCTTCTGCCACATGGCTTCAAACACCACCTGAGAGCTATGCCAACATCTATTGCTAATTCTGCCGCAGCTGCTCATTAAACCACACTTCAGTTCTCAAATTCACCTGTAAAGAGCTAAGTCTCCCTTAGGGAGGACTTATTATCATCACTTTCCAATCCCTGCTGTGCTAAGATTAATGGTACCATCTGAGGAAAGAAAAGGTCAAAGCCTAGATGCAATATATTGTGTTATCTATATTCATATACAATAATAATAATCCCTTCCACATGAGTTGTTTTATATGTAATATGTTCAGGTCAGGATTTTAAGGGCAGTAATGGAATCACACGTATCACTGAATGATTTTCAGCTCAGCTTTAAAAAAAAGTGATCAGGACAATGGCTGTGTGATCATACTGTAAATGTCGGTTTTCTTGAAGTCGTCAGACCGTGACTCACGAGCAGTTAGAGAGCGATAAGCACATGAGCCAGCAGTTTGGAAAACAAAAGAAATGTGCAGATGTAAGAGTTTTTGGCAGCAGCGTATAACAGGAGTCATCAGCAGCTCAGTGGCTGAAGGGCTGTTTAGCAGCAACAGAGCTCCTGAGTGTGCATCATTGACTCACAAATAAATCCCTGAGAACAGAGTGTACTGTCAGACATTTTCGCATCAATCAAATAAAATACATTTATAAAGAACTCCTAACATCAAAGTACACCCTGATGCTACCGAGCACGCAGCGCTGGACAGACTGTGGATCTTTTGCTGTGGCGCTTAAGTGGCTGACAGAGGCCAGAGCGGGAGGAAAACAAAGAGAGAGGAAAGAGCTGATGTGAATGATGGAGAAATGAGCCTAAGCAACTCTTATAAATGCAATTTAAGGACGTCAGGGAAAAAAAACCAGCAAATAACTAGAAGCTTTCTATATTATAACACACATTAAAGTCTTTAATTGGGTGCATGTTTATTGCAGTGAGATGAACTTCTCAACATTTAGATATAATGGCTATAGTGACAACAAAATTAGGAAGTTAATCATTGCAGCCGAATGTAATGAACCTCCTGGATGAGATGCCACGTAAATAAAATGGCCGAGGGGATCAGAATCAGAATCAGAATCAGAAGGTTTTTATTGCCATATGGGTGAACAGGTTCACAGCATTAGGAAATTGCTGCGGTACTTCGTGCTTACAGAAAGAAACAAATAAGTATAAAAACTATAAGACAATATACAAGTATACAAATTGCAAATGTACAGAGATATTAGAGCTATAACTATAGCACAATATTACAAAATTACAAAATATACAGTGCAGAGACTAATTAAAAGATAGAAGAATGTAGACTATATTCCACTATCTGATCTGAGATCTTTCCACAATTTCAAGCTTTACATCTTACCTGGCAAACAAAAAAATGTCATCCTTTGAAGAAATACCATTTCACAGGCATTTTTCACAGTCTTTAGCAAATCTAAGTCATAAATATGTAATGAGGAAGGAAATTAGTTTTGCCATTACAGACTCTATTATGCAATATTGTCCCAGAGTAATACTGGTCTGAGAACATCTGAGGGTAGTAGCAGTTCAATTACAATATATTGCCTTTTCATATTGAGATCCTGCTTTAACAGTGTTTTTAGAGAATGTTCAGATGTAATATCATGTCTAGGCGCAAGTGACTGAGCACAATCCAGCGACTCACTGCTTCATTTACTGTCGATGAATCTAAATGTTCTCGAGTCAACAAAACGGTGAACTTGCTCCTTGAAAGGAGGCAAAGGAGATGGCAAAAAAATGTTTTGGTCTGTGTGAGTGTTTGAATTTGAGTTGTGATTTTTCCAAGTCAGATATTAAAACCAGCATAATTTCACAGCACAAAACTATCTAATGAAAAAGCAATCAGACAAATCAATAATGAAGCAAAATAATGAGACATGCATCTTTTTTTTTTTTTTTTTTTTTTTTACAGTAAGCAAAATACCTGGATAAAAATGCCTGTGGTATATCGGATGCCTGTGGCACTCATTTTGTATAGAATATCAATTTATTATGTAACTTTATTGATAAACCATGCAATATCAAAGCCTCTTAAGATGTGAATGAATCTGAAATCAACAAATAATCCACAGGCATTTATAATAAAACCTGAATAATTGCCCCATCTGTTTCTTGGCAGGAGCTAGAGGTTGTTTCTTTTCTTCTTTTCTTTTTTTCTACAAGACACTAAGTCTGTATATCTCAATTTTCAGGACATCTTGGCTGCGTTACGGTGTTATACAAATGTGAGCGCACTGAGTAGAAAGGTGGCTTCACTGGACTGAAAAAGAAGCTGCCTTATTTCACAGAGCCAACTAGGACCAGGCTGGAGGCAACATAAAGCAGGTGATTGACAGCAGAAGGTTTGCAGCGGCACGATGGAGAAAGGCAGAGTAAAAAGAGAGACTGAGTGATGTGAAAAAGCAAAATGTTCCAGTCATAAAACAGCAGGACCTCACAGCTATGCGCATGCTGGTCCCCTGAAGCAGATGTTGACTCCACAGTTTCAATGTGGTGTGCTGCTGGACTGCTGCCAACTGCTTTTTCCAGGTCGGCTGAGCCCTTATGAGAACCCCCACCTCCACCCCACTTCCCCCCAACCCACTCACCCAAACACCCACCCACCCACCCACATTTATTTATATCCTGACCCACCAAAAAAAAAAGGCTGTATCTCTGACTCAAAGCCCCAAGTGAACTGGGGATTATTTCAAAAAGGCACTGCCACAGGGACATAGTCACCAGGTAATTTGTTATCAAAAAGCTGTAACCATTCTGCCTCTGGTGACAAGTGATTCATCCGTCTGAACTCATCCGTCTTGCAGTCTGAGCAGCTGCTTTTGCTGCTGCAATCCTGTGTGCCGAAGAAGCTTACTTTCTTCAGCTGATCCTGCCTGGATAAACCAGACCTGTAATCCCTGGGAATAAAGTTTGGATGACTTTCCAGTGCCAACTTAAGTAGTAATCTGTTATTAATATAGCAAAGTGGAAAGTCAGGATTTGGAGGCCAGAGTGACTTTCACAATCATGACCTCTTACAAATGTTGTCTTTAGTTTTTTGGGCCAAAATTTGGAAGCACTGACTCACTGGCTATGGGAGGGGCTAATGCAAGAAATTCATTGATAATTTTAAGATTTGGCCCACAAATTCTGTCTGTCATGATTTTCTTCCATGTAAATTACAGTATTGACTTTTGTAATGTAACGCTATGTTCACAGCATTTTTGGAATATGGACTGGGGTCCGTGTACTTTTGTGGTCATTCCTTTTTCATTTTAAAAACAGATTAAAAAATGAAAAACGGATGGTTATTTTATTTTCATTTCATACCCCAAATCCATATAATGTAGAATGACTTGCTCTGGGCCTGGACTCCAAGTGAGGAGCAACAATGACAAAAGGGTCCATCATCATTTCACACCTACAGCCATACTGCTACATATCGAAAATATAAATCTTCTGTGATAAAGTTTCAATAAACCACTATTCTTTGCAAAGGAATTACAATGGTGACCTGTCCAGGCATTCCTGCTTCTCACCCATGACAGCTGGGACAGACTCCAGCCCACCCAGGACCCTGAAATGGATATGCAGCTAAGAAAATAAATGGATGACAATGGTTAAACTCAAAATACTTATTACATTTGTCCATTTTCACAGCACAGCTCAACATTACGCAGTCATCTTCATCTTGCTACCTCTGTTTTATGCCCTGCTTTACTTTCTGTTCTGCCATTAAGTATGACAGCTCACCCCCAGCCCCTTTTGTTTGCTCACCCTCCCATTAGCTGAAAATTCCTGCTCATCGACCTGTTTCTTCAATCCTCAAGTGCCCTGATGTCCTGCTTTCCAACCACCTCTTGCTTTCCTTCTGTCCTACCTTAGATCTATTACATGTACCCTCCCCATTTCATCATCCTTCTGCAGGATGCTCTGGCCCATCTGCCCTACATGTCCCACTCTCCCTAAGTTACTGTACATAAAAACACTTGATCAACCAGTACTTGTTTATTAGTGCTACCCTTAATTAGCATTCACATGTATTCTGCTACTGTATTTGTAAACACATAGCAATATTTATATTCTATTTATTTAATGTAATAATTAGATTCAAATAAGGTGTTTTCCTCTGCAGACCGAATAAGAGCAGCGGTCTATCTGTCATCCCCACAAAGTTCCGTGAAAGTAGTTCAAAGTGGTAACAACTTTTGAGCCTGTCCTCAAGCTTTACGACATTCAGTAAGATCATGTCTAGAAATGACAAAACTAGATGGTCATTGATCTTGAGTTACATCCATAGACTGTATTTTAAAAGTTCACGCAGCCACCTTGACACCATTCATTGTGTGAATGTTTTAAAAGCCTCAACTTGAGCATTTAGGCTGTCATCATCTTCCTTTTTTAAAAGCAAGGGTTGAATCTGACAAAGAAACTGAGGAAAATGCATGCTTACACAAAAGGTTTCCACGCCTTAAAGCATACCCTGCTTTATGATCTGTGTTGAACTAAATGATAACTCATTCTGTATTGAGTAAGGCTTTAAACTAGTGAATGAGACATGAATGCATTAGAAATAATTTAACTGAGGGATTAAATTAAGTAAGCAGGAGAGTAATTTTTCCATAGACGTCTATACAAACTGACTTCTTTTTGCAGGCAGAAGAGTCGCTCCCTGCTGGCCACTAGACAGAATGCAGGCTTAAGGTATTTCTGCCTTGGCTTCACTTAGCTAAGAGCCGCTGTAATTAAACAGCTGCTTCTTTTTCATGTATAATTATAAGAATGGGAACTCCAAAACCTCCATCCGATACTATAACATAAAATATTGCCTTGCCAAAGTGTGTGTGTAAGTGATAATCAGAGGAAAATGTCATGTTATGAATGTCAGAAACAGAATCAAAACCCTATGACAATGTAAATAAACAAAAATGTACAAATTTGCCAGTCACACCACTAAATAATTTAGCTTAGGACCGACTCCTTCCATCAGCAGCATCACTGCAGGCTGAAATCACAGGGTGTGAATATGCAGCGTGTGCAACAGAGAGATGAGAGATGAGAAGAGAGATGAGAAGACCTCTCATCACTAGGGGAAAATCCAACCTCTCGTGGGGGTGAAGCGTGTGGGTGACCAACTGTTACTCTCTGTTTATGTGTGCATATGCAGTACTAAAAGTTTTATTTATTTATTTTTTTGCCTGTGTGATTGTATGTGCTGCACTGCTGTGTAGGTTGATGTCTATTGCTGCACGGCTCACACAGATTAAACAAACTGGCTGACACACCACCTACCTTAGATCATCTCTTGATAGTGTGTGTAAACCAGCCCAGGCCAGCCATATGTTTGACAACCTCCCCCTCTGCTGTTTAACACTAAGCTGGATCCCTGACAGATGTTCCGGCTGTTTTTAAGATGCCCATATTATCTTATCATGCACTGTATAAACAGCAGACTGTGACCCTTCTCTTTAGGAATTATAAAATTTGCATTGGTATTAAACCCAGAGATGTAAAAAAAATAACCCTATGACAATGTTTTTCTTTGTATACCCACCTAATAAGACGGACATATTTGTTGATTATTTAAGTTAATTTTAACTAGCATGCTATTTTTTTAGAAAATACACTCAGCCAATTAATCCATCAAACCAGAGACTTCCACCTTAAGAAGGAGCATCATGTTCTAATAAGGCATGCACAGACGGGAAATAATTTTAAACAGATTAAGTATGATTTTTTTACTATATTATACTTAAAACAGTGAGATAGGAAGTAGCCAATGGTTCCAGTGATATGTTCCTTCCAGCCTGATGAGCTGGATACATTTACTTGCTTCCAGTGGTTTGTAATGTTACAGTATGAGCTCTAGGTACTAAAAAAAAAAAGAAAAGCATCTTTTATCTTTTGCAGGACGGCTCAATGCTAATACAAAATCCCACAAAAGCTCTTAGCTAAAAATCCTCTAAAACTTACTTAGCATTTATCTATTTGATCTTACAGAGAGATAATAGACTATAAAGATCACATCTGAAGAAACAGGGAATTTATTTTGCTGATTTGGTTTTATTGTATCTGGGCGACTACAGTTATGTGTAAACTTAAAGAGTCCTGTAGAGGGTGTCTTCATTTTCCCTACCTCCAGGATAGATGCCTCTTATTCCATTTGTTCTGAGGATTCAAGCTTCGTTTCCTGCGTCCCATTGCCCCCTCTATGTCAGACACATCAGGCAGAGAACATCTGGGTGTTTTCATTAGACCTAGTGTGGCTTGGTCTGAAGGACAGAAGAGATAAATGCAAATATATAAACTAATGCAAACACATTTCATAGTCAGTTTTAGAGAAAACAAACTAGCTAGTGTAAAAACGCATTTTATGCTTATGTATATAGTGCATGTATAAAGACATCTGATCCATCACAGTTCAACATCTGTTTGAAAATGAATGCTTCAGTAGATGCAACACTGTATGTGCACATATACATACATAGCTGAATGAACAGTAGGCTATGAGAAGCCATTTCGGCCAAAACTTATCCATGTTCTCTGAATCCCCTTTCAGACATTTACTTTGTTTATCCGTCCTTGGTCACTTTTCAGTAAAAGTCGTGATGACAAACCTAGTATGTCAGACCTAGTAACATTTACGTATCACTTTTAGCACAGTCACGATCTGCATCACCAAAGATCTGTACAGCCTTTTGGCCACTTTAAGCAAGCGAGGCTGATCAGATCCAGATCCTGGAGAAGACTTTGTCAAGTTTTGAGCCCCATTTCTCTTTTGTTTTTTTTTTACACCACAGCAGCATTTCTACACAGCGATGGAACGCTAAAATGGGTTGTGCAGATACCTTACCCATCTGTTCAATCTTGCAAGTATAGGAAATACCATGCCTCTAGGGCTATATCTGATAAAGGAGACGGTATCTCCGAATGAAACTGTGAGGCACATTAAATTAAATGTAAGCTATATCCGAATAACAGAATGCTGCAGTGTTACCGAACTCATGAAGCCGGTATTGTTATGTAGCTTTCTTTTTTTTAGAACACTGATTTCATCTTCATTTTTATTTATGTTGATTTGTTTTTTCAAAGTAAGTAAAGTACATAAATTTCATTTATATAGCATCTTTAAAACCACAGTGCTTTACAATTAAAAAAAAATTTCCTAAAGGTTGATGCTACACACATTCATAACATTTATATTAACAAAAACACAGCGGTAACCTATCTTCCAACCACAGTTCCAGACATCAGCAGTTTCCAAATACATTGTTTTTATATTTAAAAACAGTCACAGCTGATGTTTGTCTGAGGTCACTCAGAAAACCATCTGGACCCTGAGTCTGTAATAAAGATTGATTGACTGTATCTCATGACAGAAAAGAGTTTAAGATCTCTCACATCCTCAATGATTTCTGGCATGCCCCCTATAGAAGCAGAAAAAGTCACATGCCACACCCTGCATTACAAACAATACAGAATTTTACTTAATTAAGCGTAAAGCATCAGCAAAATCTTTTTTGTTAAATTTTTGTTCAACCTAGTGTCACATCATGTTCTTCAGCTGGTTGCCTGCACCTCATTTGCAGTAGCTCCATGCTCCACAGTTTGAGAAACACCACTTTAGGCTATCAAATCATTTACTTACAGTACTCTGATTTCTTCCTTCTATATTTGTATATCTGTGAGGGAGTAGTCTTGTAAAGAATTTTGTTTGCAGAGGAGAATTGCAGTCTCAGTGAGTAAGAGAGATGGCCAATATGCACCGCGAGAAACTATGAGTGCAGTGCATGAGAAAGAACAGTAAAACCCACACTAATCAATATACTGCTCTGCTTCAGACATACCAGTGTTATCAATCACATACAGTACAGTGGGCACATAGCAGTACTGTAATTCTGTTTTGTGTGGTGTGACAGCAAGAATGATTTATGCTTACAAGGTGTCGCATGCCGTGGAGACAGCTGTGCAATCTAATACTTTTCAATACATAAGGACTGAAGTAAAAGCTACCTTTTTTTTTTATTGTTTGGCAGTTATTGTGTCACAGTGATATTGATTAGGCTCTTTTGCTTTTCTGCTGGTAGGATAGCATTCTGTGGTAAAACATACCTTATATTTTCCTCTACAGGCATTATATATGCACTTGTATATGCTGTAGTCACACAGTGAACATACAGTTGTGGTCAAAAGATTACATACACTCATCATGGGCATGAATGTCATGGTAATTGTGGGCTTTTAATGATTTCTTTGAACTGTTCTTTTTCCAGGCTGGAATGATTGTGCAGCAGACATCTTTAATGATTTTAAACAAACAACAACAATTGGGTGCATAAGTGTGAATGTATTTTGATTTTTCGCTAATCCACACAGTGTCAAAAGTATACATACACTCCACTAATATTTTGGTCAAATGTCCCTTAGCAAGTTGCACCTGGATCAGATTTTGGAAGTAGTCCTACTTCTTCATTAGTCCATACACTTTGTCCAAATGTAGCAGTACCACTGGCAGCAAAGCAGCCCCAGAGCATGATGCTATCACCAGAATACTCGACAGTTGGTACAGTGCCTCACCTTTACTCCACCAAACATACATCTTGTCACTGTGGCCAAATAGCTCAATCTTTGCCTCCTCTGACCAAAAGTATTTTCTCCAGAAGGCATTTGGCTTGTCCATGTGGATTTTCTAAATTCTTCAATGGATAAAGCAGGCTACTCAGACCTCAACCCTATTGAAAATGTGTGGACTATACTAAAAAAACAGGTCTGTGCCAGGAAACCAACAAATTTAATTCTGCCAAGATGAATGCTGAAATATCCAGCTAGAATTATGACAGAGCGTTTTGATGGCTACCAAAAGCATCTGGTCGAGGTGCAACTTCTTGTGAAGCCTTCCAATCAACCCAGCCGCATACCCAAGACTCCAGTCTCCTTTAGCCCTCCGAACTTCTGCATGGCTTTGATGGCCTTGGTCAGAGCCTCCTTGGTTTGAAGCTGGCCAGTCACAGGATCAGGTGGAGGAAGGTACCCAAACTTACTCAGCCAGTCCTGGAACAGAAACAGAAGACAGAGTTTAATAGTCCCTCCAGACCTCTGAAAAATCTCAAGTATCCTAAAGCTGTTGAGACAGTCATTAGTTTATCTCTACTGAGTCTTATTTGTATGTTCAGGATAAACAGGAGCTTTGTGTCTCTGTGCAACTGTGTGTGTCTAAAATTACACCAAGAACCATTTAAAAATGTCTTTCTCTTAGCAGAAAATTAAATGTCATTTTTCAGCAGTTGTTGATATTGTATGACACTTGAATGGAAGAGAGCAATCATTAATGTTCTAGTAATACCGAAGCTTTCCCTTCTCTGACTAAATAACAGCAGAGGTCTGCTGTGAAAAAGCATTTAAATGTTATGTAATATACATTAATTAAGCCATTAGTTTCAGACAAAACAAATGCAATCACAATATTATTGAGGAATTTTATACTTCTGCATCATAATCTATACACTTTGTTTTTGTAAGCATAAATTAGCAACATGTATAACAACTCAATATACTCTTTTTTTTTTTTTTTTTACTAGTGCTTTTTTCTGTTATGATAGGTTAAAACAGGGAAAAAGACAATTGCTCAGGTTCAGCTGTTCTCTCAGCAAGCTCTGACAATGAGCCAGTCAGCTTAATATCAGGGTCCTGGACGTTGCTTATCTAAATGGCATGTGGTCATTTAAAAAAATATAAATGCTTTTATTACTGGCCAAAACATCTGCTGTAAAAAGCCTCTAACACGATCATTAAAACAAAAGAAACACATGGCTTTTAGCCATCATTCGCGTTATGTGTTTTTCCTGCTGTGAAATGTCCAGATACTATTCATCTGTGTCATTCCAGTATCAGTTAAGGCTTGATTATTTCTGCATTTCCTTGGAAATCCATTGCCTCAAGTTGCATTGACTGGAATTGTGTATTATGAATGGCAGTTCAAAACGGGGTGGGGATAATGTAGCTAATTGTCTTAACAGTATAAGATGTTGCTAATTAATAGAGATATTTAATTCACATAAGCTCTGCCAATTTGATTATGAAAACTATTAATTACCTCAAGGTTATTTTTCACTTCGTGTCACTTATCATGAGCTTAAATTACAGTTAAATCCGCCCTCTTTCTTGTTCTAATTGTTTCTGGCCATGTCTCTCAGTACTTCACTCTCAGCTATCTATTTCAGCTCCAACCCTGACGTGCTGGGTGGTCTGACAAATCTGTTCTTTAACTGTTTTAATGATTAGATCATAACTCATCAGAAATAAGAGCTTGAGCAAGGCAACCATTCTCACTGGTAAAAATTCCATTAGCTAAATAACTGACTTTACAGAACTTCTATTCATTATATTTGTCCCCTCAGTATGTTAAAAAGAAAGAAAGAACAACTTAGACAACACTAAAGGCTATTTAGATTTTTATTTCTCAGTAATGAAAATACAAAGTTGTGTCAGAATTTTGTCTCTTTTGTCTATTAAAAGAAATCCAACAAAGTGTAGTGAAAAGATTCCTCTTGCAGCCGCAAGTAAAACAAAGCATAAAATCTAAAGCCTGACCGATATAAGATTTTTAAGATCGATACCGATTTTTGGTGATTTCGATATTCCAATTTTTTTTTTCAGACACACAAAAAAATAAACAGATATTCCCTAACATTTAACATAACACATTTACGCTCTGCTTGACTCTGCTCTAGTAAGCTGGTTGTTGTTTGTGCCCTTGAACAGGATGCAGAGTGCCCTCTGGTGGACAAAGTATGCAATATTAACATTCAAAATTGTTGAAGGGCGTTTCTAAAAATTTTCATTTATGGGTCATTATGAATGCTGATACCAGGAGACGGGCAAATAGGTATTATCTGCCAATAATATCAGCCTGCTGATAAATCGGTTGGGCGCTAATGAAATTACAGTTTGAACATACTACTCAAAAAAGCCTTTCCCATTTTAAAAGAAACAAGATGTGTTCATCTGTTTGGTTCCAGTGTGTGAAGTTTATACCCTACCTTATCCTTATGAGGACATTAAAATATAGAGCAGTGTATAAATGCTACCTTATATTTTAATGTCCTGGCAAATGTCAGGCACACAGGCCTCTTTTCCTTTACTAATAAAACTGAAGTAACTGTGTGTGATTATGGTGCTTTTAACATCTGTGTTCATGCCAGATGGTTCCACCTGGACATAAAAGGATAGTGAGGGCAGATTTATGATTGAGACATAATGCTCACTTTTGTAAAGGTTAGAAAGAAAATACATATTTAAAGAAAGTGCTGATTCAGAATACTGAATGGCTTCAGCCTGATAGTTGACACATAATATATGTGTGTGGTCTGTGTGAACGGAATTGAGATTCTGGTGCAGGTATTGCTGAGCAGGAGGTTCTAGATAAGCACTTTAAAGTTCAAAAGCAACCCAGCCCACCTTTCATTGACTGAAGAAAATGTCAGCGTATTCAATGTTCTGGCAGGACGCACAGAAAAAAAAATAATGATATAAGACTGTATTGTTGTTACATTTGAGCCAGCGTGAGTCTCGTCAACCAGAGCACAAGGTCAGGAACATAATAACACTTCTGCAGCCACCTTACTAATACTTAAAACTAGCACATACAGTAAAAGGATGACTTTACTGCACGCCAACCTACAACTGCTATATGGAAACACTATAGATGCTTTTGTGTTTAAAAAAATAAGAAAAAAAAAACCCATGGCTGTAGAAGTGTTTCGCCTTGTAAGCATTACTAGACCTTTTGGCTATGCTTTCTGAACACAAGTTGTCTGAACCACTGTAAGAGCATCAATCAAAAGTGTTAACTTTGCAGCAAAAGGCCAAGGCAATATGTGTAGCACATTTCACACTTAAGCAGTTCAGTGTGCATTAAGTAATCGCAGAAATGCATTAGAGCGTTTATGGACCTACTGAAGAGGAAAATGAGCAAAAATCAAATCAAATAAAACAAGAGCAGGAAAAATAATGGCAATTTGGGTGAATATAATTAGATTTTTTTTATAAAGTTTATGACAGACTCCTGAAATGCAGTTTTTCTCTTTGAGTTTATCCATGTAAGGTATTTTTTTTTTTTAATATTCCACATTGTGGCAGCCAAAAACAACTGTAAGATACTCCTACTGTGAAGGTACTTGCAATAAGTGCTAGGTAGTCAAATAAATGACACCAAAAGCCACGTCTGATTGCACTAGAACACACTAGAAGAGAGAAGCCTTGCAGGGAAAAAAAATGTTGTATATGATGAAAGAAATGATGCCGCCCATATGAGTTGATTCTCCCTAAATCTGTGATTAACTGTAGCACGAGGGGCTGATGCAGATGGCTGAGGCTCTAGTGTTCTTTATTCGTGTATTATTAAAAAACGCAGACATAAAGAAGCAATGGCACAAAACAATGTCTACATTCTGATATTCTTTGTCTCCGATGAGAAACACACACACAAAAAAGCACAAAAAGCACTCTGCCAAGCCTGCTGCCATTTTATTGGGTTCTTGGTCTGAACAATCTGGTTTTTGTAGTCTTACAGTTGCTCCACTGTGGGTGGCATGAAAGTTTCAGTTCTAGAAATTTCTTGTCTGTGTTGTAAGCGAAGAAGAAAAGGAAGTTAAGGACCAAATAAAGAGCTGGTTCTAAAGGTTCTTATTTATATAAGAGATGGAAATAGAGGAATTGTACTTGACACATCAGTTTGGGCAGAAATGTAGACGCCTGTTCTTACATTCAGCCTCTAAACCTGGGTGGCTTAGTGGTTAAGCTGGTGACCACATACACACGCCGCGTTGCGGTGCGGGCGGCGCGGGGTCGCGTCCCGGCCCGGCGCCGATTTTCCCGCGTGTCTTCCCCTGTATCTTTCCCCCATTTCCTGTCTCTCTCCACTGTCACAAAAAGCTGCTGTGGCCAAAAATGAAAAAAAAAAAAAAATCCAATCCAAATAATTGAATTCAGGTGTTAGAATCACTTCCATGGCCACAGGTGTATAAAATCAAACACCTAGGCATGCAGACTGCTTCTATAAACATTGCAACAACCCCAGTCATGAAATGTCCTCACTACTAAATATTCCACAGTCATAAACATAACAAACAACAGTACAAACATCACAGTCAAAAGTAAATGGAAGTGATTGTGAATGACAGCAATTTAGCTACAACGGGGTAGGCTACATAAAATCACAGAGCGGGGTCAGCGGATGCTGAAGCTCATAGTTAATGTCAAATTTATTTATATAGCACATTTAAAAACCAGAATGGACCAAAGTGCTTCACAGGCAATACATAAAATACAAAACATCAACACACAAACAAAAATCCAGACAAAAATATAATAACTAAATAGATACAAAATGTCAAGATTTGCTCGAATTAAAAGCCAGACCATAAAAATGCGTCTTTAGCAAAGACTTAAATGTAGCAATAGTCCGAGCTGATCTAATATGAGATGGCAAGGCATTCCAGAGACTCGGCGCCACAACTGAAAAAGCTCGATCACCTCTGTTTTTAAGTCTAGACATTGGAATTTTTAGGATCATCTGATTAGCAGACCTTAATGTTCTGACAGGAGTATGAACATGAATAAGATCAGACAAGTACAGAGGTGCCTGCCCAGATAAAATCTTAAAAACAATCAATAAAATCTTAAAATTAATTCTAAAATTAACAGGAAGCCAATGAAGTGAGGCTAAAACCGGAGTAATATGCTCACGCTTTCTGGTTCCTGTTAAAAGTCGAGCAGCAGCATTCTGGACCATTTGGAGCCGACGAAGAGATGACTGAGATAAACCTACATATAAAGAGTTACAATAGTCCAGTCTAGACATGATAAAAACGTGTATGACTCTTTTAAAGTCCTTATAAGAAAGATAGGGCTTTACTTTGGCCAACAATCTCAGTTGGAAAAAACTAGTCTTCACTACAGAACTAATAGTGCACAGAGGTCGCCAACTTTCTGCAGAGTCGATCTCTACAGACCTCCAAACTTCATGTGGCCTTCAGATTAGCTCGAGAACAGTGCACAGACAGCTTCATGGAATGCATTTCCATGACCGAGCAGCCTTACATCATTAAGTGCAAAGCGTCAGATGCAGTGGTTTAAAGCACGCCGCCACTGGAATCTAGAGCAGTGGCGACGTGTTCTCTGGAACACTGGACACAGAAGGCTCTATCAGGGGTGTTTCCAGGATCGATGATAGTTTTGAGAGTCACAGACATGATGTTACTGAATCATAATTATTCATTTATCTTTAGTGTTGCAGCTATTGATGACAGTGGTTTAATTTGTAATAATGCAATTAATCTGCAAAATAATACTCAAGTACTCAAAGCTTGAAAATAAATAGTATGTAGCACAAGGTGCAATAATTGCAAAATATAGTGGGGTAAAAGCAGCGTAGACGTACATCAAACCTCAGTAAAATACCCGAGTAACTATACTCAGTTACATTCCTACTGGTCATATCCATGCTCTTATGTAATACTGATGGAGACTGTAATATTAAGAGTACTCTAGACCAATAACTTTGGTGGGGGGTGGGGGCACCAGGACCAATCATATTTCAGGAGGACCTAGTGCCACCCCATGCCCCATGCCCCTGGACTCTATGTCATTAACATTGATTTTTTTGGACCTGGAAACTCAAACGTTTGGTGCTTTATTGACATACGAAGCAACAATGAACTCTTTACTATTACTTAACTGTAATAGGCATTAGCTACAATGTTTTCTTTTTTTTTTTTATCTATGGCCAGCCATCTCTTGAAATAATTTTTTTGGTCAACATTACTGCTGAGAAACATCCATTGCCAGTCTTGAATGCCATGCAGAAACCAGTGTGACCTTTACTTAACAACATAGGAGAGTAAAGACTGCGGAATAAAGAGGGTGGAATTTTGAAACTGAAAGGAAAAAAAAAACTAAACAAAACCCTTGAATACATTGGTATCATTCAGCAGTGAAGCTGTTTATTACAAAGTGGTCCTTCATTTTGTTGTGTGTTTTTAGCCACAGAGCAACATCATTGTCCTATCCTGTCAAGAATCCCAAAATCTGTCATCCATCTCACTGTCAGGGCTGCCTACCAACTGTTCACAAAGGTGACACTGAATGCATGGATCCGCATACGCGAGCAAAACTGTGTGAAGGCCAAATAAGGTTTGAACTTAACACAGCAAAAACACTTAGCAGAGAAACAGAAAAAAAAAAGAGAAGGTTGGAAAAAAAACATGTAAATGGTAAAAATGGAGAAAGATAGTGAAATAAAGGAGACCACTGATGAAAAGAGCCTCTTAAGTCTTAAGATCTGCTAATGCTCGAGGGAGCTTTCTGTTGTACAGCCTTGTAAACATCAAACCAAGCCACTGACTGTGATTTCACACACCACGAGAGAGACAGGGAGTGTGTAAATGTGAGTCATGCATGAGCTGCATGAATAAAATTGACCAAAAGGAATGGCAGTGAAAAACAGAGATGTGCACACACACAAACACACATAAAGGGCATCCCATGTTACCTATTAGCCTTATTCTATCTGACCGTCCTAAAAATGGATGTTCTTTCAGAATGAGGTAGGAGAGCAGGTCAGGTAAGAGCTGCATCTCCTCAATATGCGTTTCAATACCAACTGTGCAAGTTCAATCCAAAGGAGGAGAATTTTGTAAGTTTTTAGCCAGAACAGTTTTATAACTTTCTGTGACCATTTCACTGCTTTTTCCCACCATTAAAACATGTTTTCTGTTCAACAATGTGAATTCAAGCTGAACACAACTGCTTTTGCTCATAAAACAGAACAAAACAGGCACTTTAAAAGCCAACAATGGCAACTTTTTCTTGATACTTGTCTCTGTTATAGAGTTTAACAATGAAAGTGCAGGCAGAATAATAGCTATTGATGAAAACATTTCCAACAAACAATTTTTTAAAGTGGTCTTGAATAATTGTTCTTCCAGGTTTTCTGAAAATTTTTTCTTTGAACATTGGCCACTTTGGACTCATTTTCAGTCCAGTCCTTGTACCCGATCATTTTCAAATGAATTTTTTTGGTCATTAAGACACTTAAGTGATCTATCAATCCTTCAAGAATAAAAAAGAGGCACCTAACTCAGGGGATAAACCCATGTTTTGTCTACACATAATAGAGAACTTAGCAAAGAAACTCTTTTAAATCATATATTTGCTACTGTTTAGTTACTGTTGCAAAAACACAATTTGTTCCCATTTCTTTAGTTGAATCTATTTTTGCACCAACAAAAAGAGGTCCTAAAGAGCTATGAGTCAGAATATCTCAGCATGGTGTGCAGCGTGTCTTTAAAAGAATTTGAGGAAACTGGACAAATTGTGAAGGACCACAGAAGAAGAGGCAGGCCTAAAAAAACCTATACAGCAGATGAAAACTATCTGAAAGTCGTATCCTTAAACTTGGCAAAATCCAGCAAAGAACTGACATAGAACCTGAGAGATCCATCTGACCTTCAGTTGAGCCATCTACTGTTCACTGAAATGGTTGAAATGGGAAGGATGACTGTCAAAAATTCATTCTTAAAGAAGAGAAACACAAGAACTGCTTGAGGAGTGATGGTTCAAACCACTGTCAGTATGTACACAGAAGGTCAGCCATCTGTAAAACATGGTTTGGAGCTGCATTTCAGCCAGTGGTATTGGAGAGCTTTTCAAAATTGAAGGAACACAGAAAAGTACCATCAGACTTTGATCCACCATACAACACGATCTGAAAAGAGTCTGATTGGCAACACCTTCATTTTTTTACACTGCCAAAAAAACATACCTGGACAGAAAAAGAAACAATGGAACCCTGTCAACCATGGATTGGCCTGCGCAGAGCCTGGACCTCTACATTGCTGAAGCAGAAAAGACATTCTTGACAGAGAATGGATCAAAATGTAGCCAGCATTGAAAGTTGTTTGGAATATTCCTCAAGAACAATTCCTGAAGGCTACTTAAATAAATTACAAGAAAACTTGCGTAAGTGTGTGCTGAAGACTAAAGGTGATCCCATCAAATATTGACTTACAAGCTTGTTAGAATTGTACAAACTGTTTTTGCTGTAGATACTGTTTTTCCACATATGTTTGCATTGCTGCAATGAATTATAAAGAAGTGAGGATTGGCTCAAGACTTTTGTATAGAAATGTAGATGCCAGCGGGACTAAATAAAATGTGCTTACTGACCACCGCACATGTTCATGTAATTAAATTCCTGTAACTTATTAATTCATTACTGGTTTGTTGGTTTGATTATAAACCCTGTGTGGATCATTTTCCTATGGCATAGTGCTCTTGTTGTCTGCCCATTAATTTGTTTTTGTGTAAATTATGTTGTTATTGTTGCAGGACTATGCTGAATAACACAATATGTCATAAAACTCAAGTATGATAGGAGCTTCAAGACAATCTATCTTTCCGGCTGTACCTCAGCCCTCAGGCTAGTTAATGTTCACCTCTTTCTCCCTCATGCTATTTCCCTGTCTCCCCCTCCAACACCAACTCAGTGTTGCTCCTGCATATCTTGACATGAGGTCAGCCGGTGAACATGATTTAAATCAGTTTCCTACAAAACAGAGGCACAGGGGAAAGAACAGAAAATAAAAAGGAGGTAAACTGATGAGAACACAGCAGCAAGTTAGCAAGAGCAGTTAAGAGACAGTAACATAAAGCTGATCTTGTCAGCTCGTCCTTATCAGTCATCATTAGATTTTAGACAAAAACAGCCTGTGCATGTCAGACAGACAAGTTAGAGATTAATGTAATGTTGCACGGTTTAAAGAAAACAAATGGCAGGAAATACTTCAAGTGCTCAAGGGAAGCATACATTCACGGTGAGAGGTACAATATGTGGAAAAGGTTGTATTTAGATTACTGTACCTTATGGCAGAAGCACTCACAGGGCTGTGGTACTTAAAAAAATAAAATGTCATATTTGCAGGAAAGGGCAGTGCACATTAAGCCCCTTGGAAAATCCTTCTGCATTTGTTGTGCAGTGTGTTGTGTTGCTTCCTGACATCTAGGCACTTTTTGTGGGATTTGTATCTGCCTCCTAATGAGACTCTTTGATCTCCCAGAGTTGTTTTAATCTAGAAATGAAGCTGTACAGAGGAACTTTTGCAACAACACAGTGGAGATGAAAGAAGAAATACGTAGAAGCACACAGACTCAATATAATAAATAGAGAAGCTTTCAAATAGAAACAGATTGGTAAACACAAAAAAATAAATTTTTTTCCTTGTGTCATCATCAATCCTTTTCATAATGCAATTTACCGATTCCCCTCGCACAGTAGGCCTTCCCAATTTTCCCATTTCCATGAAATGAAAACACTATCTTTTGTTATTTATGTTCCAGATCAAGAAGTCAAGCAATGATACACAGAATTCAAACTGATTAGCGAAAGCAATGAAGGAAAAAACAAACAAGCACAAAAGTAAAAAAACAAAACAAAACAGCAATGTGTTCACTGATAATGACAACGATTATGTAACATAATTATATTTCCCATTTGTAAGCAAACCATTCACTGATTCACTAAGATGGCACACTGTTAAACACATGCTGCTTTTCACAGGGTAGCGATAAAAAAACACTGTAGGATCTGAGACAGTATGTTCAGTACAGTACACTTCTTTACAGTTACATGTAAAGACGGTAACTGCCCAGTTGCCTTTGAGCCCTCCTAATTTACATCAAGTGTTGTGCCCTAAAACCTGAAACACGTATCACCTTTGGGCTCCATTAGTTCCACTCTTCTGCACAGGCTCAGAAAAAGTTCACTGGGGTCTTTTCATATCTACAGTAGATCTAACATCTGTCATTATGATGAGCGTTTCCCAGTGCAAACTACCTCCCCAAAAATACTCCCACTGACAGCTTTCTACAACTTCCACTATGATAAACTCCTTTAGGCAGTTTTATCTAAGTATACAAAATTTATTCCCACGCTTTATTCACATTACACAAATGCAGGTGGGTCTACAATCCCAAATTTAAAGGGCACACTGTTCTAAGCAACTTGAACTTTATTAAAAGGTGATAAATTGTTATGTCAAAAGTGAAGCTTATACATATAGAGTGGTTTTAGCAGGAGCCAAAAGTGAGGCCCTGAACATCCAGGGAGTGAGCATAACAGGCCTCAGTCTTATTTTACTGATCTAAAGCACACATTCATTAATCCAGTGTGGGTGATTAATATAGGTACTAATAAATGATATAGAATACCAGTGTGTGTGACTACCATAATTGGTGACAAATGATATAAAATAGTGACAGTAAAATAGCAATATCAGAGTGATAAAAATTCCCAACAATATAAGCAAATCGGAGCATTCAGGAACTTTCTGGGAAAATTCAAATGCCCTAACAGGTAACATCACAGTCGTCCTGCATGTAATTGTTTATTTATCCAGCTCTGAGATGGGTGACTGCTTTTTCAGTATTATTGCTGTTATACTTTGAGATAATGTGATCTTCCAAGAAAAACAGGTACATACAACACAAACAAAACAAGACGTGCTTTAACAATCAAACTGTGGAGGAACTGTGATTTTGGCTTGATTTCTTTTCTTTTGCTTTTTGGATGTGACTGCCGTAGCTGTCACAAACCCCCCCTTTTTTTTTTGGCTGGGAATTTCTGTCGTAATCAACAGAGAATATTCAAGGATTTTATAACTGCAAAGTTGTCTGACAAAATCACCATACACAGAAATGAAAGCTCATGGCTGTGCTGTGATTTCAGCTACATTTACATGTGAAGTCATCACTGAGAGATAAAGTAAGAAGTTTTAGGAAGTGGAAAAAGAAAAAAAGAGAGAGAGAGAGAAAAGAGAGAGAGAGAGAGAGAGAGAGAGATAAGTGTACCTGGGGAGGGAGAGCAAGACACTCAATCAAGAAACAAAGTTGCTGAGTTCCTACAATGGGGTGAACTGAATTATGATGATCAATGTGAGGCAGCCAAGCTGAGACTGTATATTTTTCCACATTTAATGAATATGTAAATCCTGAAAATGAAAACCAATATCTAACCTGTGAAGTAACCTGAGTAGTCAAATATTACAGCCATAATTTGATGTACTTAGTTCAGTTAGATCCATAATTTTTTGGACAAGGACACATTGTTTCAACATGCCCTCCAATCAGTCATTTGTTTCAAAATGACTCATATGAGTGGGAATGAACGTCCTGACATGTCGCTTCGTGCATCATATCTGTCATGTCAGTGTGTAATGTGGCTGTAGCTCAGGAAGTCAAGTAGGTCACCCACTACTCAGAAGGTGGTTGGTTCAATCCCTAGCTGCTGGAGTCTGCATGCCAGAGTATCCTTGGGTAAAATACTGATGTGTATTTATTGGTTAAGCTTTTACTGTGGCATCCAATGCCATTATGTCCCCATACACTTTTCAGAAATCTGAGAACACATTTACACATTTCTTCAGGATTTGCAGGACAAAATCAAAGACGTTATTCACACACCCTTTTGTGTACGAGAGCTAAAGCCAACTAGTTTTAAAACATAGCTAGTGGTCATAAAACATGCCTGCAAAAATGACCTATGAGAACCCATGGGGTCGTTTTAGGAGGGCAGGCTCCATTATTTACAGTTGGATGGTAAGTCAAAAAATGAAGATGCAACTGAAGTGCAGACTTTCAGTTTTAATTCAAGGGGTATTGCATTGACTGTTTAGGACTTACAGCCATTTTTATACATAATCTCCCATTTTTAGAGGCTCAAAAACAATTGGACTAACTAACATAATTTTAAATATGAGGTTTGATTCTAACATTTGGATAAAAATCCCTTGCATTCAAGATGGTGTGAAGTCTAGAAGCCATGAACGTCCCCAAATGCTGTATTTCCGCCCTTGAGGCCTTTCCTGCAGCCACCTTCAGTTGCTGCTTGTGTGCAGGTCTCGTGCATTCAGTTTTATATTCAGTTAACAGCTTTAATTCTCATGGAAGGGTTAGTTTTAAATTGTAATTGTCCAAAAACACTTTTTACAGTGTAAATGGTTCATGTGTTATAACATTAATCTACAAATTCACATGTTCATAAGTTAAAACCATGTTTCCAGTGTCAAAGCCTCCAGGAGCCTGCAATATAGGCCATTTCAGTATTTTGTATTTTACACCCTGCTGAAGATTAAAAGCCACAAAATGTGTCTATGCCACCCATGTGATATTATAGTTTTTTTTTTCTTTTTTATTTCAAATTCATGACTCAGAGTAACTGAGATTGCAAGATTAAAGTCTGGTTGCAAGATAAAAATAAAAGGTCACAAGATGATTATCACCAGCAAGAAGTAAGAAAAGGCATTCCCTGTTTATCCTGAAACACTGGATTGTTTGACCTTTGCTACCTTCAAAAAGTATTCAAACAGCACAATGTGAGATGGGAACAATACTACACATCGCATGTGGGAGATGTTGGTTTGCTTTACAGTGAAAAGTCAAAAATGTTAATAACTGTTGCATCACACATAATGCCACTTCTCGCCCATTTAAATATTACACAAAATGCAAAGGAGCAAGTAAGTCACCAGAGTGTATAACACAATGCTGAAGTATTTGGCACGGCTCCAAAGCACTCCACTGTAGTTTTATTGAATCCACATTTATTTATGTTAAGGGTTGGAAATTCATTCATACAGTGTTGTCACTTTTGTGCTGCTGAAATTTAATCATTTAGACATTCACACATATCTATGCTTCTCAGGGTCTCTTACAAATTGTCATTAGGTCTTAAAGTAAATATTAAATCATCTAAAATTCTGCTTGTTCTTTTTCATGCTACCTTATCTGTGTAATAAAATGTATTTGCTCTGCAGTTCTGGAACCCTGCCACTGTAATCCAGTCAATAGCATAAAGGCAACACAATGTAAATGGAAGGCATTTCTTGTTTAGTATCAGGTCTCCATTTCTTGCTTTGCTCCATTTTTCTATTTCTGTTTCTTTTTTTTTTTCTTCAAATTTTCACTTTTATTCTTTGTATATTTGGACACTGCCTGTTTTTAAGAGTGATGTTTCACAGACACACACACACAAAAAAAAACCACAAAGTGGACACTGAGACAAAACGACAAAGGCATTCTGTATTTATCTCAGCTACAGTCCCCCATCCTCCTGTTACAGATTAAAGTCATTTCAACATCATATAATACATCCTGTCAGATGGGATGAATCCACTTACTGATTCCACTAAAGGTCAATATCCATTCCCCTTAGCCTGTATATAAAGCTCAGGCTGTTTCATCCTTCTGCTTCTGAGCTCCTCCATCTGACAGAACCACCGTTTTCCCCTGATGAACAGCTTATTGACAAGAAATGAGTCATCGGGAGATGCTTAACCCCACAAACTCAGTGTCTCCTGATGTTCGGTGAAGTAGCAGGGGCCACTTTAGAGTTTACATTTTTCTTAAATGCCCCAGGGATATTGGTAGACCTTTATTTTCTTCTCCGCTAAAAGGTTCTGAAGCACTTTAAGAAAATGCTGAACTATAAAGTTTCAGTAGAAAACTGAAGTCCTCATTCATTATATGTTTAAATGGCTGTGCTAAACTAAGGTAGTTCAGGACAACTGCTAAATATCCAGCCTAAGAGTAAAGAAGGGCTTTACTACCTACTACTGCCACATTTTCCTTGTATTTTAAAGCCTTTGGCTGGGATTTTATAGTCTTATAATATCTGAGAGCTCCTATACATAGACTGCAAATAAAAGATAGATGTCACCCATTGTTAAAAAAATTGTAAAAGTCAAGCATTCATGCATTCATTTAAAAAAAATACAGAAATACAGAATAAAACAACAAAAAAGGAAAATTCCTTAATCTTAAAATGGTGTATCATACTGTATTTTTTTTTAAAATTTTTTCAATATGCTATATGCATAGGATGTGAGGTCATAAATTCAATGAGAAGTACGGTCATTTTGCCAGCGATTCATATAATCAGAGATCTTTTCTTACAACCAGAGGTGTCACCCCATGCTGACCAGAATTCATATTCATGGCACTTCCACATTGGCTTCACTTTTCAGACCAGGAGACCTACATCCACCTTTTACATACAATCTATGCTCCGTATCACAAACTTTAAAGCTAAATCTTGTGACTCCAGATCATACTATACATCTTGCTTCAGGTGATTGTTTAATCATTTCAAATGCTATTTACAGTCAGCTGTCTTGTAAAAGTATGTGTTTACACAGCTGTTTCAATGTGGAACCAACAAACCTCTGGAGAAATGTAAGTGCATTTTTTAAATTTAAGTTAAGTATGTTAGCCCTGTGACATACTGGTGAAGTGTCCAGGGTACAGCCTTGCCTGCCCCCTTATTATAGTTGGGATAGGCTCCAGCACCCCTTCGACCTTGAGTTGGATAACTGAATGGAAATCGATGTATGGATGTTTAAGTTCATAATTTCATATAGCAAATTGATAACACTGATAGTCCTGAGCTGAACACAAAAATATGTGGATAACCAAATTAATACCTACAGTTCTGCCTATAAAAGCTGCCTTTAAAACATATCTCCTATTATACTAAAAGTCTATAAAGAAAATCCTGCCCCTTTTGTGGCACAACAACCAAAAGCTTTAAGCCAAGCAGATTTCTCTAAACCATTTCTTCCAATAACACCCACAGCAGCAGTGATGCTATCATTCTCCAAAGCATTTGAGTAAGCTTTCCATTTTATATCTCCATCTTATACTCAAAAATCATTTACTTAAAGCATTAGATTTGGATGGCATAACTGGCAGGCAATGACAGCATGTGTGTTGGACTAAGGAGCTCATAAAACCCACAGACACTTTAAGCAAACAGCGTTTTCTGTAGAAATGAAAGATTTAGTCTCACCTGCGCAAACGGAGGAGGTAAAAGAAGCAGGATATAATAAATAGAAGGAGAGAGATATTGCAGGTGAGATACAGGGATGGTTGCACAGCCTTAGAAACATGTTTGATCGCAAACAAAAACATTGCTGCTAGACTGCCTGGTAGCAAAAAGGGAGAATTAACTTGAGCCTAGACATCATCCTTTCACCGTGATGTATTTTGCTCACCTGTTTTCTCAGCTCTCACAAACGGGACTTCCTTAGAGAGCCAGATACTCTTGTCAGAGAAAGAGGAACTAGACTAGTACTAAAGAGCCAGACCACATCTGTTTTTTTACACCCAAGGGGATTGATGACTGGTTTGACCTTCTTACAAGCCAAAGTTTATGACTTGGTGTGGTGTAAATATCAACTCTGTTGCACTGGTCATCACTCACTGTAAGTAGAAAGTCACCTGCATTCTCCTAAATGGTCATATTATCACTGTCAGATTTACCTACATTGACTAGTCCAGCATCCAATTTGAAAATCGGCTCAGTGAAGAATTTAGTGTCTTTAAAGAACTTAATTTTTAAGCAAAGGTTCAGCAAGTGGCAAACGGAGGCATTTAGCATGATTTGGTATCTTAAAAAGAGACCTTAAAAAAGCAGCTGGAGATTTCTTGGCTTGGCATATCCAAGTGAAAGGAAATATGCAAATGCGGTATTTTGAAATGCATTTGATCAAATTGTTTAGGAATTTGATCTCTTCACAGAGGCCTGGAGCTGAAGAAGACACTTTGCCTCAATCCACACCTGTTAGATCAGGATGTGCCGGAGGCAGAGGATGAGGGAATAATTACTAGCAAAGTCGTGTATGTTTTGGAAGAGTGGTGAATCATGTTGCAATATAGCAACATATCCATGAAAACAAAACAGGGCTATATTATTAACAGCAATTCTATTGAGTTTAACAGGTATTTAATATTCCGTGGTTACAAGCAAGGAAATTTAGGGATGCTCACAATATCCCAATATCATAGTCCAATTTTAAAACATAGATGTTTTGACAAAATCACTGTATTGTTTGTATGGTGACTGTATTCACTATTGGATTTTATTCATATATGAAATTAGTGCAAGTCCACCCCTGTGTTCCATGTGAAAAACCTGAGGATGTGCCATCTGGGAGGGAAACACAGCTATTAACATCTGTATAGAAAATAATAAATCACATCCATAAACCTGTTGCCAAATCCAGAGCGCTTAAATGTGCCAGCAATAAATGCATGCTCAACTGAATTAAATGCTTTTTATTAGTCTGAGAATAAAATTAAAATAACAAAATGATAAAATAATTTAAAAAATAAATAAATAAAACCATCATTCTTGATTAAATGACCAGATTATGGATAGACCTTGATTGGGTTGTGCTGATAATTTTGAAATTCCTTTTTCCAAAAATTTACTGAAGGCTATTGTTAGCTAAGTATAGTTCAAAATGAAGATGATTACAGAGGCAAAGAATCCAGGAAGGGGCAATCGAGTTGGTGTCTGAGTGGAAAACCAAGAGGGAGAGTGTTGTAAAGCTCTGGTAAGTGTATAGTTCAAATTATTGTTTTATGATAAAACATATCCCACTAACAGCAGATCAGCATCCACATCCATTGCAATTGTGCCTCAGTTTTAATGTTTTATGGGCCTCCCTGTGATGTAACAGTTCTCAAATAGTCAAAAAAAATCTGCCCATTTTTACTTTTCTTCAAGTTTAAGCCCCTTTATTTTAGCAAGTTATGGTGCATATTAACTGAGTGAACAATTACAGTTCCAAGATGCCTGTACTTAGTTTCTTTCTTTCAAAATTTATCTTCTTTAGTCATGATTCCTTTCACCTTGACAAGATTCCCAGTTCCCGACACAGTGAAGTATCCCCACAGCACAATACGCCCTCCATCGTCTTTTACTGTGGGGATGGTGTACTTTGGGTTGTTCGCCTCTCCTGTCTTTCTCCAAACATGAGCAGTGTGTCTGTAGCCAAAGAGCTTTAGTTTCTTCTCATCTGACCAAAGGATGTGCTTCCAGTATGCATAATCCTTCTGCAGGTTGTCCTTAGCGTACTTCAGTCTGGCTTGAAGGTGTTTCTTCTGCAGAAATGGAGGTCTTCAACCTCGCAGTCCATTCCTGTCCAGGGATCTATTGATTATCTTCTTTGAGACTACAATTCAACAGCTTGGCTAAGTCATTCACTAGTGTCTTGGCAGTTGTTCTGGGATCTTTAGACACATCTCTCACTACTTTTCTTTCCAGGGTCTTTGATATCTTTCGCTTCCTATCTCTGACAGGCTTATTCTGTATTGTGTGGCTCTTTTTGAATTTCTTGATAATACTTCTCACTCCAGTTCTTGACACTTGGAAGTGCTGTGAGAACTCCTACTTTGTTAACATCAACAGTTCTTTTTCTCAAGTCTGAACTTTGAAAAATTTATTTTGGTTCTGGCATGATGCTTTTTCAAGTGACAGCTTAAACCCTTGCTGAAGTTTTTATACTGTGTGTTAACTGGAAGATTTAATGATTTTACAAGCTTTGAGCATTACAAAAGGTAAAGTGCATACTGCACAGCAGTGGTTTGTGCTATTTCACAATAAAAGTTAGTTTTTCAGGGGTCTAAACATTTTGCCCTCATCTGTGCGACTGAGTGCAAAACCATCTATCTCCTCAAGTACTACGTTTACCTCAATCAGTAACTGAAGTGCTGAGATGAAAAAAATACACAAGGGTAGTAGTAGTAGTAGTAGTTGAATTTTATTTTACTAATTTACATCAATTTAATGCAGTGGAACTCAAGATTTTGTAGTTGCTGATTTAAAAGTCACGAAAAGAAAAAAAAGCTTAATGGACTCTGCCATTGACAAGATAGGCAGGCTTCAGAAAATGCACGGGTTAAAGCAAACACACTGAATTATTTTTAAGTGTGCATTTGCTTTTCAAAAAAACACCCCCAACCATCTATGCTCCTACTCTCACCTATGACCAGAAGTTGTGAGTAGGGACCGAAAGAATGAGAGCACAGATACAAATGGTGGAAATGAGCTCCTTCTGGAAGGTGACTGGGCTCGATCATTTGGGAGGTGCTCAGAGCAGAGCCACTACTCCTCCACATTGAAAAGAGCAAGTCGAGGTGGTTCAGGCATCTGATTAGGATGCCTCCCAGGCGCCTCCTAAGTGAGGTGTTTTGGACGTGTCCTACTGGGAGGAGGCCCTGGGGCAGACCCAGGACACACTGCAGAGATTCTATCTCTCGGCTGGCCTTGGTGCTCAGCCCCTCAGTGAGCTGGCAGAGGCTGCCGGGGAGAGCGCAGTCTGGGCTTCTCCATGATCTGGACCCAGATAAGTGACAGAAAATGGATGAATGGATAAAAATGCTACTTTGTTTAAATAAAAAAATATATATACAAAGATTCCCTGTGTATACAGTGTGTGTGAGAGCGAGAGACATATTAATGTATTCAGTTTATTTAAATAACTTTATTATTTACTTTTTATTGTGCTTGAAAAACTGGCCTCTTGAACAAAATTTTAAATGAAAATTAATGATGGTTTTTATATTATCTGTTTGTGATAATGTGACTAGTTGAAACATAAAAAATATGCTGTTTCTTAAAAAAATAATCTCTGGTCTGAATGGTCTCCATTGTAGGGCCATTACACGTGTTTGGTTATGGGCTTTTGCTCTGTTAGATTTTAAACTCGTGCTTCAAATCCTGGCCTTCCCCAGAGCATACCTCTCTGTCCCATCTCATCAAAGGACTCATGAGCCCATCTGTGACAATGTCTCTTCCTGGCCATTCGTGTCGGATCGTAACGTGGTGTATTACTGATACCCATTTTTCTTTTAACACTTCAGTGTCACCCTTGTGGGTTTGTGCACTCCACCACAGATGATTTACAATAGATGGAATCCTTTTTTTTTTTTTTTTTTTTTTTTTTCAGGCCTTTACATTCCCTCTTCTAAGCTGCAGTAACCATAGTATTTTTTTTTTTTTTCGATACTCCATTGGGCACATGCAAGAGATCAAATTGCCAGCCAAGACAGTTCATCATCTTGCTTCGATAATATTTAGTTTTCATCTTTTGTGATCGCTTTCTGTTTTCTCCTGTGGCGTCCCCGTGTCCGTCTTGTCTCTCTGTGTCCTCTTCCCTTGGTTGTCTGGTTTCCCCGTTTAGCTGTCAAGTTAATCTTATCTTCTCATCCAGTTACACCTCTCTTTCTGTTTTCTGTGCCTTTTGTTACCTGCCTGTTTGAGTTGATTGGTTTTTAATTCCCTTTTGTATTTCCATTCAGACCTAGTTTCGTCTCTGTGTTTTGTCCTTAGTGTCTCTTGTGTTATGTAGCTCTCTTCTTCGTATTGTTTATCGTTTGTCTCTGTGTCAAGTTTGTATGTCTTAGTCCTGATTTTTGTGTTAGTTAGTTCCTGTCGTATTTTGATAGTCTCTCGTCTCTTGTGTTGTGTATTTAGTTCTACTTCTCTTGTCTCATTTTCAGTGATTAGTCCCAGCTGTGATCCCACCTGTTTTCTCTCCCCTTGTTACCTCATGTGAGTCTGTACTGAGTGTCTGAGTCTTCCTCTGTTCCCTGTCGTGTCCTCCCTCCTCACGCTATGTGCTCTGACTGTTCCAAGTTCCTTCCTTATTTTCCAGATTATGCATTTCTGGCTCCAGTCCAGCACTGTTTATATTCAGCACATTTTCCCTGTTAGTTCCTGTGAATAAAGCTGAGTTTTGGGTCCTACTCTGCCTGCCTCACACAGCTGTTCCATGACAGTTTTCCTATGGGACTTTTAAGTTCATTCTTAAAACATTTTCCATTATCTTAGACCTTTTAAATTATGACTTATTTGTATGCAGCTTGAAGTGCAGAACCTTCTTACTATGTACATCTAAAAAAGTACATGTGAAATTTTTGGCTGAGTGGTCTGGAGAGTCGCATCAGCCACCTCGACACAGCACCTTTTTTTTTTGTTGTTGTTTTTTTTTTTTTCACAGAGCACACACAAACAAACATACACACACTGCGTGTCGTTGCTGAATATTTTCAGGTTCACATAACTACAGAAATGTTCAAATTTAGTAAAATGGGTGCCAGTGAGGACAAAAGCAGGTTCCAGAGTACAGTCAGACTTCCATTTGTAACTCCAGCTGTTTATTTTGTAGCTCCTTCACATATTCTTGTATAGTTAGAAAGCCACAATATTGGAACAACTGGTTTAACTGTTCCTCACAAAACTAGAAAATGCCATTTTCTGTCATGTTCCTTGGGGATTGGTCATCTTTTTGAGGTTAGAATCCTTAGTTGATATATATACACACACACACCGCTCAAAAAAATTAAAGGAAGACCTATTAATCAGAGCATCAAGTCAGTTAAACTTCTCAGATAGTGATCTGGTCAGTGAAGTAGCAGAGAGGGTTGTTAATCAGTTTCAACAGCTTTGGTGTTAATGAAATTAACAACAGTGAGACAATGAGACAAATTGCTTTTACAGCTGGAGGCCACTGACATTTTTTCTCTCCTCATCTTTTCTGACTGTTTTTTTCACTAGTTCTGCATTTGGCTAGGGTCAGTGTCACTACTGGTAGCCTGAGGCGATACTTGGACCCTAAAGAGGCTGCAAAGGTAGTCCACCTCCTCCAGGATCATCAGTTTTGAGAATATTGATATGTTCACTTTTCTTCATTGCAGGCACCACATGCTCATTAAAAGGCTTAAAACCACACATCTATGCACACTTAAATATGCAGACACACACAAAAACACATACACCAAATCTGCCCTATCCAGGAGATGCAGCACTGTCAGAGCTCTACTGATGTAAGAAAGACTTCCAAGAGGACACAATAGAGGCTATTTTATTTTATGCCTTAGTTTAGGTTGTATGCAAACCTTATTGTATTTGACATTACTGTACTTGTGATTGTTTGTTTATTTTTGCATTTAAGAAGATGCTTTCTTTAAAAAATATGATTTGAATATGGCACATAAATACAATTAAAGGGTTTATCATTTTTGCAGTTAAACTGTTATAAACACTGCAGTTTCTAAAAGGGAAACCAATGAGCAGTTTGTTTTAAAAGACTTATGTTGTTTCTCTTTTAAATATTTATTATTGCTCATTAATAAAAGTATATCTTATCTGATTACGCGATGGAATAATTGATATTAATACTTGATCACTAAAATAATCGATAGCTGCAGCCCTCTCTCTCTCTCTCTCTTACACACACACACACACACACACACACACACACACACACACACACACACACACACACACACACACCCCAACAGCAACAACAACAACAACAACAACAACAACAACAGAAGAAGCAACTGAGGAATGCAACTGCAAAGAAAATGTTTTCTTGCTCCTGCAAAAAGATGAAGGACAACAAGATGACTGCAGTTACAAGTACAATAAAAAGATGGTAGTGTCTGCCTTGTGTTTATTCACAGGCAGATAGTAACAACAACAGGTTCACTGACATTAGTCACCACTAGTTACCACACTTTAGACCACACTGCTATTTTTATCTAGGAGTCCACTACATGTGTATTTTTTTTTAACAATACTTAAAGTATAATGTTACACTCACCACTATTCTTGTAAATGGGTTGACTGTGATTAATGGCAAGATGGACTAGCTATTTGTGTACATAATACACAACATATGGTGACCCTATTTCTTGTAGTTATATTGTCTCTGTGTATTTTGTTTGTGGTTCTTGCTTGGGCAGATTATTTGGCTGCACTGAAATGTACTGCTTTAACAGTAATGCCGATGACAATGTCTCTGGTTTTTTTCTGCTCTGAATGAGGGTCATTCTACTGCAAAACCACACAAGGAAAAAAACTAAAGGTCATCAACTCACAAGACCTTAAATGTTTAAATACAGTACTAGTCAAAAGTTTGGACACACTGGAGAATTGGTTGATTTCCAGCATTCTCAACCTGGACCGGTGAGCAGTCAGTCTGTCAGCCTCATGTATGTCCGATAATGAGCTGCTGGTCGCTTTCATGCAACACACACACACACACACACACACACACACACACACACACACACACACACACACACACACACACACACACACACACACACACACACACACACACACACACAGTAGTGCAGGCAAATAGTCACGGGCCCAATCACAGCCACACGCTTCCATAAGCATGGAAGTGCTTCAATGTGAGTGAAGACACAAAGGTTGCCAGCGTAAACCGCGAGGGGGACGACCACCAACATGTTTGTAACAACAAACCTAATCAGACACTTAAATCATCCACACCTGGCTTAACATGGACATTTTAAAGAAGCTACAGTAACAACGGCAAAATGGATAAAGCTAAAGCTAGCCAGCGCTCAGAGCCAGCCACAAGCCAGCAGCCTTGGTACGAGCCTCGGTATAAGGAAAGGATCAGAGCATTTATGAGGGAAATTATGGAAAATGATGTGACAGACATTTGTTTTGTTATATAAATACGTTGTACCCACTTTTGTTTGGTAAGATAACATATGTCAGGTAAAGGTGGGTATACAGCAACTCATTTTCATTCAGTTGTTTGTACCTCTTTCTACTAGCAGAGTACTTTATTTTCACCCGAGAAGATACTTGGTGCAGTTTGGGGGAAATTGTAAAGTTTAATAATCTCTTTTATTCTGAAAATAAAAATTTTACACTGAAGAAACGTATTTGTTTGTATATGCTGTCAATTATAGTTCTTAGGAAGAAAATGGGCATCGGCAGGTCATACTTAAAAAAAAAAAAAAAGAAACCATCCAATAAAATTACAGTTGATGCATCTCTACAATGGAAAATAGTCAGACAACAAATCAAATGTTGAAATTGAGATTTTTGTTTGTTTGTTTATGAAAATATGCCTATTTTTAATTCAGTACTAGAAATGTTCCAACACATTGTACTGAATGCATTAAGCAACTTTTCTAGTCTTTTGTTACCCTTGTCCAACTTTTATATACAGAGAATCATAAACTTGGATATAATAAATAAATATACATACATATATATGTGTGTGTGTGTGTGTGTGTGTGTGTTTGTGTAAATGAATGCATTATAAAAGCTTCCTGAATATTCCTTACATGGCCTGTTTGAGGGTGAGCGAGAGCATATTTAGAGAGAAACAAACTGTGGCGCCCTGTGCGTGTGCTCGTTAGCAGCATATGTTGACTCCTACGTCACCCTTAATCCAAGATGTTCCAACAGTATGTGTGCATGATGTCAGAAAGGATATGAGAGACTTATTCTCAGTAGCACAATTTCTTGCTTAATGAAATGGTGTGTACATTTTAGAAGAGCCTTTACAAAACGAATAATTATGAATGGTTTTAGGGGCTGTACTGTCCAGAGTTTGATATACTTAATATTGGTGTTCTGGCGTTGATATATTTTTTTTTTTTTTTTTTGCTTTTATTCCCCAGCTTGAAAAAAAAAGAAAGAAAAGGAAATATCAAAATTGCAATGTATAGAATGGATAAACCCACTGCACACCATATGGAAGAGGAAAAGGTGAATATTTGATTTACATTCATCTTGTAGCCTGAAACACAGCCCTGCGTGAATGCTAATGTAGTTCTTTGTCTGCTGGATGTGTAAATGGGCAACAGCTTGACACCTTGAGCACGTCTTTTTAAAGTGATGATATCGTGGGCATGTGTTGGGTGTTCTGTGTTTTATGCCTCTGAGGGGCCCAAAAAAATCAATTATTGCAACATTTCCCACTGCTTTAATCAATTTCCATTTCAGCTTCTAACCAGTGATGGCACTGGCCTCTCCACAAGACAAAGACTGCAAGTGAATGAGGGGAAAAATGGAACACAAAAGGTGTGAAGGTGAAAGAGATCAACAGGAGATTGAAACCAACCTTCCATTCATTGTCTTGAGATATATGCACAAGCTCAAGAAAGACAGCAAGCATGTGTGACCTCAACTTAAAAAAAGGCTATCATATCATAGAACTGCAAACTGACTCACACATGAGTCAGTTTGCTGTCTGTCAAAATCACAGAGTCTCTTTAAATAATAAGCTGTTACTGGGAAATATTCACATAAAAACTATCCAACATTTCTGATTTCCAAACTTTTTAGAAAGGAAGGGCTACATTTTTTTATTATTTTTTTTTTTAGTGCAGTCAGTAAGGTTTAGATGTTCAAGGGCATTGTGGATTGACAGAATCACACAGAAAACTGTCAGTTTCCAGCAACTGAAGTGGTGATGTGGAAGCTGCCTTGGAGACACATTAAACTTCATATAAACTTGGAGCAGCCAACAAAACTTATTTATGAGTGTCTGGACATAATCTTTCTGTGCCTTTACAACACATGTTTTTGAGTCTCTCCCATGATGTCTTACAGGCCCATTTTAAGAAGGTGTTGGGCTGTTGACTTGGGTTAAAATCAAATAATTATCACTTCTGAAAGAACATTTTTGTAGCTGCTGAAAGTGGAGAGGTTTGCTATTCATCTGTCCACCTTTCCCAACATGTGCACCCACCAGGGGGGTGTACTAATAGGCAGATTCAACATAGCCAGATGTTTATGTGTGTGTGTGTGTGTGTGTGTCAGGTGTTAGCTAGTGGTTATTAACTTTGTTAACTCAGGCTTCCTGCTTCAGGCTGTGCAGACTCTGTGTGCTCACGTAAAGGCGGTGCTTTATGCGTCATTCGAAAAAAATGATGTGTATTTCGGTCAGTAACAAGTGATGGAGAGACATAAAGAATATGAAAAATGATTATGTAAAAAGCAGCACTGGTGCTACATAAAAGTAGGGAGAGAGAAATGGTGGCGGAAAATCGTTAAGTGAATATATTTATTCATAAGTGGATAAATACATTCATAAGTGGTTAGACTTAATTTAGCTTTCAGTGCACTCTCTATGCTGCCGTTTATTTCTAAGCTGACAGCCTCACATTAAACTTTAAATCTGATACCTTTAAACATTACGCTTAAGAAGCGTACTGAGCAAGATTGCACTGAAGCCTGACACTGTCCCATAAAGGAGGACACGTTCCAAAATGAAATCTATTTTCTTAATAGAATGTTGTCTGTAATATTCCAATAGACTAATACATTTCCTAATTTCCAAAATAGACTTAGCAGTTTGGGACCAAACAAATGAACAATATTTTTACATTTGTATACAAACGACTCTGTGCAGTCCTATGCAAAACACTACATGCTTCATTAGCTTGTAGAACCACCTTTCGCTGCGATAACTTCAAGTAATTCTTATCTGAATGAATTCATCAGTTTCTCACATCATTGTGGAGGAATTCCGGCCTACTCTTCTTTACAATGTTGCTTCAGTTCATTGAGGTTTTTTGGAGCATTCATTTATGCATAGCTCTCTTAAGGTCCCACTACAGCATTTCAGTTGGTTGAGGTCTCAACGTTGACTGGACCATTGCAACACCGTAATTTTGGTGTCCCCCTTCAGTGGCAAAGTGACAACACAATGGCTCTTTATGGAGAGTTTTGCTAGTCGCTATGCTAACGTACCTGCTAACATTTCCTTGTTCAGCCAGGAGAATTAATCCATATTTGTTTTGCATGACTTTTCTCCCACGGTATTTTGCGGCCCACCTGTCATAGTTTGAGAAACACTGTCCTAAATGTTGCCAATACAAACAAAGGGAGTATTTTATGAAAATTGTTTTTCTTTTATGGGCAGTGGAGAGAGACAGGAAATGGGGGAAGGATACAGGGGAAGACACGCGGGCAAACTGGCGACGGGCCGGGACTCAAACCCGCGCCGCCTGCACCGCAGCGCGGCATATGTATGTGCTCGCTGGCTTCACCACTAAACCACCCAGGTGCCCCAGTATTTTATGAAAGTTTGACCTTATTTGACCTTGAAGAAGAGGACAGAGGTCCAAAGTAACGTGATATTTAGAATCTCCATATAACATTCCTTATACAGTATGTTGCTTCAGATCAATGTATTAACCTTAAAGGAGAGGTCAGAGGTCATTTGTGACATATTTTAAATCTTTATACAGTACTTTCTATGTGTTGACAACATACACCACACTTGTAAGAAACACTTTTTTAAGTTTTATAAGGCGTTTTGTCAGTTTTCCACCAATAAATCATTAAGTTGACCTTGAAGATCTTGGTGGATGTAAGACAAGTTTTATTGAATTGTTAACAAGCTGGAGAACCTTTCTCCTGGCAACCCTTCCAACAAGCTCTACTTGTTCAGTCTACTAACTCTTCTATCGTGAACTGCAACATTTAACTCGGAGATGTAGCTCTTGGGTGTTTTGGAATTTCTCTGAGCAATTTGCCCCATTGACAATGGGGCAAATTTGCTGGGACGTCCAGTCCTGGGAACATTGTGGTATTGTGTTAACTCACATCTGAATGCTCCAGACCATCAAACTGCCAAAACATGTGCTTTTATAGAAGTGCTCATACTTTGTGATGATCAATTATTCAAATACATTTGATTAGCAGCACTGGCTGAGGGTGTTTTTATTTTTTTCACAAGACTGCATAGAGTCCACTGTAATCCTTTTTCACATGACTGTATCACCAATTTAATGCAAGTACATTTCTATGCAATGTACAGTTTGCACTACTGTAAAGTCCCTGTTTTGTTTGGTGGTATTACTAATGAAACCCTCAACAAGTGTCAGATGAAAAGCACATTCCCTCAGCTGAGGATTTTTATTGCACTCGGTCCAAGAAATAATTAGTGAATATATTTAACATAAGTTACCATAGTGATCTAACCAGGTTAAAGGGCCATTATAAACTCTGGCTTTTAGGCTGAACATACCGCACTAACCTATTAATCTTGTTTTGTAGTCCACCCCTCTAGTGCAGCAGATAAAAAATAGGTACAAGTACAAAATCTCTTCAAGCTAACCTCCAAAACTTTAGTAGAACTTACTGAAGTTACAAGCAACATTAAAAAAAAAAAAATCAGATGTGAAATGTAGGGGAAATAGAATAAAAGAAGTGACACACCCTGTGGGCCACAGATTGAGGGCAAATCATTGCTGGCACTGAAAAAGTCCAAACACAATGGAAGTGGGTTATGGACTGAATGTCAGGCATTCATTTCAAAAAGGATTTTAAAATCTGGCCCAATTCTAACATAATCCTCATTTCTCATAAATATTGAGTTGATTAGAAGGACGATAATAATAATCAGACTTAAAGAATAAAAACACATTCAGCTTGACTTTCAACATTTAGTCTTTTTTTTTTTCTTTTCTAAAATGACACAAAGCTAGGGTTCAAAAAGGTTTATTCCTTTTGAAGATACCTGTCAGATCCATGCAATACGGAAAGAATTACCAGCACTAAAGCTTGGCAAGCATTTAATAACTGTCAGTCTTTAGGTGTTTTGTGTCCCATGAATTTGTAGTTCTGTTACGATTTAGGATTTTGATGTGGTAGTTTTGGACAGCTCTTTGGCTTCAGTGTTCTCTCTTTTTTAAGTCCGCACCATCACCTGTAAGGTTGCTTTGGCTACTGCCTTCTGAATGTCTGCATTCAGATGTAAAATGTTTAGATTTTGTTTAATGTAGGAGGACAGCCAGGGTTCACAACCATCAGTGTAGAATCTCCAAATACAAATACACACAATCCATTTCTAATGTATTGACCTTCTACTGGGCTCTTTCTTGGCTGCAAGATATACACATAAAATTTTAACCAAACTATTTCTTTATTCATCAGTTCATTTCTTTGTGTCGCTTCCAGCTGATGCAGCACAAACGGCATGAGGATTTCTTTCCACGGTTCGTGCTTATCTGGAGCTTTAATGTCTCTTAAACTTTTTTCTCTCAGTGCTAAACTCAAGAGAGAGATCCCTATCTCTAAAGCAGAGTTGTTTGTGTGTGTGTGTGTGTGTGTGTGTGTGTGTGTGTGGTTTTTGTTTGTTTTTTTAGAAAAAAGATATTGCAGGGACAATAGTCTATTTTTTTTGTCCCTCCGAAATTTTGTTGATAGGTGTGTTGCTTTCTCCATGACAGTAATATCTGCAGTTTTTAGTTGGGCTTACTGAAGTTATTTGGGACCAATTTTGAACTTATTTTACATTGTTATTTTACATTGCTATTGTTTTCACTTCTTTCATTTTTAGTTGTGTTACTGCATGAGTATTTTCTTAAATAGTGGTCCATCCATCTCCATTTTCTTCTGCTTGTCCAGTTCAGGGTCAGAGGAGGACTGGAGCCCATTCTAACAGTCATAGGATGGGTCGTATACATAGTAAATACTCATAAGAACTAAACCTAAAAATAAAAATAAAAACAAAAACAAAAACATTGCCTCCTATCACTACTTTATGAATTTACATAAAGATACAGTAGTATGTTATTAGGACAGTTTCTCTAAGTGTGCTAACCCACTGGGGTGACTTTGTAGATAAAGCTGATTGTAAACAGAGAGCACATATACAGTGCTAATGGTAGCCACAGTGCTCTCGCAGTCCAAATTTGATATATTGCAGTCATTATCTAATAAAATGCAGGCATCAGAGATGATACATAGGAGCTTTTATGTCCCTTTAAAAGTGGTCACCAGAGAACAGAGAATCACTAACAGTACAGCGGTCAGTACAACATTGTCTCTTCCTTCCAGTGAGTTAAATGGAAAACAGAGGTGGGAGGCAATTATCTGAGTGTGCTGGGCCAGCCACATTATGTGCAGACCAGCTACTGCTCCACTGAAAAGACTTAACATGGTCGCTAGCATGTATTAAAGGTCTACACAACATTAATGCATTAAAATGAAAACATCTGGACCAGTGCTATATATACTATTGACCTCTGTACTAACACAGTGTTTCCAAACAGGGTTCAAACCTAGATGTTTATAATTTTCATCACTGGATACTCATATAGCCTTTTTTCCATCTATGCCCTCTCCTGTGCTTTCTGTGCATTCCTTCTGTCTACATAAATGCATTTCTCAGCTTCCAGAATTAAGCTGAACTACTGTTTTGTGGAAAGTTTGTGTTTTTTAATAAGAAGAATTAAAAGCAATGCAATTCACATCAACTGATGTACTGAATAATAGCTCTCAAACTTCAGGAAAAGAAGACAAATGCATGACATACTCATCACTTTTGCACTTGTCCCACTTCCTGATTGAATCCATTAACGCATGCAAACACAATGTTGATACAAAATCATCATTACAAAAAAAAATCATCATTCAGACTGAAAAATTATGCACATCTAACTAAAATCAGTGTCAACAGTTAATTCTGTCACTGATCACTGTTGTCACATCTCCTCTACCCATTCCAGCCTCCTACAGTAAATTAAGTGTAGAGTAGTGATATAATCTCACAACTTTGAACATGCTTACAAAGTTGGTTTTATTTGACTTGTTTCAATCAGGGAGACCCAGGACATGCTGGAGAGATGGCATCTCTTGGCAAGATTTGGAACGCCTGTATAGTTTAGATGTTTAGTGGCAGACAACTTGAATAGTGATATGCGACCAGATTTCACATACAAGATTTGCAGTCACAGTTTGTTTTACCAAATTTGCAATTAAGCATCTCACAGAATCTAAAAGTGTTTCAGCTGACAGGGTTTCATGCTGAGCTAAGAGATCAGATAGTAAGCTGTTGATAGTAGTGGACATTATTGGCTGAGAAAGAACAGTATAATTTTCCTGAGGGGGGTTTGAAAAACAGATGGCTTCCTGGGTGGAAAGGGTCAGCCAAGCACTTTCTTGTTGATTTCTCAGCTCTGCCCACATGCGTGTTTTCAGTTAAGAGCAGTGACTGGATGGTCAGCCTCTCTGCCTTGTGTACAACAGCACATGCTTTAGTTTGACTTGTGGTTTCTCACAGCACGAACTTTTGCCATGGACAAACTAACGGTGTTGCAGCATGTCTTCCTTTGTTGAGAGCTACAAAAACTAGTGTCTGGGAATACATGGAAAAATAAATGGAAGTATGCCAGGTTCATAGCTGTTCTGCTGATTTACAGAGAAAAATGAGGTGAGAGGTCTTCACAGAAGTGAATCCTTCAACTCAAGTGGTTTGAGTTAGTTTTCTTTTAAAGCACATGATAGCCAAACAGGCCCTCACATCTGCGAGCCCCACTGGGATGTGTCATCTGCAAATTTTACCAGACACAAAATACAGTCGATAGACTATAAGGGCAAGCAAGAATAAACCACCCTGTGGTGCAGCAAAGCTGGCTACTCTTAATGTGGCATTTGAACAGGATGCTGCAAAGACCTCCAGATGATTTCCTCCAGCAGAGATATCTTTACAGAGATATCTTGCCCTCCTTTTCTTTCTGCCTTATATTCTTTCACACCAAATGCTGGGTTTCGAAATATAATATCCTTGGGACATCACAGAAAATCAAGAGCACTGCAGCATGGCACATTCAAAAGCCCATACTGAATTAGTAAAAAAAAAACAAAAAACAAAACAAAAAAAAAAAACACATGGCACAGAGTTAAAACAAATATAGAAAGAAGCGAAAAACAAACGAGGGCACCAGAAACCCTGTGGTAGCTAACATTGGCAGGAGTATTGCAGTGAGAAAGTGTGTCATGTTTAGCTACTGCTTCCGCGAGAAAATATTTATTCAAAGTAGAATCGTGAAGAATTGTGATGATGTGATATGCTGCCTTCATGTGCATATTATGATAATGTTTCATTCAATATTACCATTTTCCCTATGTTGCTTTAGGACTGCAGTTGATTGTTTTAATTAATCTGTGTCATTTTGCACCTTGTAAAATCTTGCACTTCCTTTCAGTCACCCAAATATACAAAAAAAGGAGGAAAAGCAATAAATCCTCACATCTGAGAACACAGAACCAGCATATATTTGGTATTTTAACTTGAAAAAAATTTTTTTTAAATTGTTTTGGCAGTGCACTCCTGCAACTGACCAAAATGGTAAAGACAATCAAGGAGTGACATGTACTAATATTCATCTGTTTGATTCAAAGCAACTATGTAGCAAGCAGATGGCACACACTCCGGCTTGCTGAAGCACTCAATCACTTCATTAGACAAGTACTTCTATCTAATGTGCTTATAATGGAACACATGGCTGACATGTTGTAAGAATATGTTCTGATGGATGGGCTTACTTTAACACCATGTATCTATTCAGAGCTGAATGTCAGTGTTTAATTACATATATCTAACTTTCAGATATAATTCAAGTATAATTCAATTTAATGGACCCACGTGAAGCAAGAAAGTGTATGTGTGTGAGAGCAAGAGTGTGACATCAGGGATTAAAATGCGGCTGGTAAGTGATTCATTTAATCCATGGCTTAAAGACAGCTGGTTCGACAGCGAGCTGAGACGCAACTCTCGTCTGCTGGCTGAGGCAGTGCAGGAGAGAAAAAGAGTGACAGTGAAAGAGAAAAGAAGGGAGAGATTTAAAAATGGTACCCCTCTCTCCTAGATCTTCAACTCTAAGTGACCTAGACATGCCTGGTTAATGGAGGGTGCATTTGTTCAATCTTGTTAAATATGGAGTGGTGAAAGAGGGAAGAATGGTGAGAATGAAGGAGACTTGGTAATAGAGGGAATTGATCTGAGGGGCAGCAGTGCTGGAGGTAACTGTCAGAGACACCAATATAATGTAATTTAACGACTCCCAAGCTGTACATATAGGGCAGAGTGACCTACTGGTTACAGAGACCATCTTGTAACTAACAGTGAACGATTACTGCTGTTGAACATTTTACCCATATTAAACGGCTTCCTTCTGCACAAACCAGGAACTGAGATCGAACTGAGACATGCCTGCTTTGGAAAGATTTTCTGTTATTTATAAAATAACTAATTCATACTCTTTTCATCTATGTGCACGGAATAACTTCCACCATCAAGTACACAAGCTGTGCATACATCTAGTGAACTATACACTAGATTTTTTTTAATGAAAACAAAACACTGTTTATAAAACAGCAATTAGTCAACTTGTCTCCTCTTCTTAAAGTAGCTACGGCATTTTGAGATGCCACGCGCATACTGTAGATAAAGCTAAAATGAAAAAGACTTGGGATGCATTGCAGTTTGTCCTTGTTTTGTTGATTCTCCAAAAACAGTCACAAGATGGCTGGAAAAATTTAACTTGCACTTTTTGCGAATGCATTTCATTTTTCTACAACACAAGTGTGTGTATCAGTTTTGCTATCAGGGACACCAGCTTGGATTTTACTTGGTATTGGATTGGAAAGAAAAGTTGTGGCATCACATCTTGTGGCCCAAGTTTGGTTTCTCTGCCTGCTTCTCATTAGGCATTGCTCACCTTGCTTGGCAAAAAGTAGCATCCTTATACTTTAAGTTACATTTGAAAATAATCCCAAACCATTCCCCTATAGGCTGCTGAAATGCACTTTCATGTGGTAGTCATAAATGGATAGAAGGCATCATAAAAAATATTGTTAAGGCTGCTGGGAAAAAGCACATTAAATTACACAGCAACTATGGAAGGAAGTAGCCCAGTTTTAGAGAGTAATCTGAGTTTCATTTTCTGTCATGTAAAGGCAGTGTGGGAGGCAGGATGTTTAATATAAAATGCAGGGATCAGGAGACTGAATGCAAACTCAAAGCCCAACTTTATTGCTGAACAAGGCTAACCTAAACAAACTGGAAAACACAGAACTCGAAGACACACTGGACAGGCTGCAACAAGGAACTGAGGAAAACTGAGGGCTTAAATATACATGAGGTAATTAGAGAGAGTGGACACAGTGGGGAAAACAAGACACAGGTGAACAGAATCTAACTGATGAGACGAGGGGAAGCAAAACAGAACACAACACAAACAAGACACGAGAATACTGAAAAAAATGGGAAGTAAATACCAAAAAGAGACTGAAATTGTTGGCACCCTTGAAATTTTTCCAGAAAATGAAGTATTTCCCCTAGAAAGTTATTGCAATCACACGTTTTGTTATGCACATGTTAATTTTCTTTGTGTGTGCTGGAACAACACAAAAAAAAAAAAAAAAAGCCAAAATTTATATAATTTTATGCTAAACTCCAAAAATGGTCCGGACGGAATTGTTGGCACCTTTTCAAAATTGTGGGTAAATAACTTAGTTTCAAGCATCTGATCCTTGTTTAAACTCACCTGTGGCAAGTAACAAGTGTGGACAATATAAAAATCACACCTGAAACTGGATGAAAAGGAGAGAAGAGAACTGTCGGAGGACTTGAACACCAAAATTGTGGAAAAATAACAATCTCAAGGTTACAAGTCCATCTCCAGACATCTTGTTGTTCCTTTGTCCACGGTATGCAACATAACCAAGAAGTTTACAACCCACGACACTGTAGCTAATCTCCCAGGAAGTGGACCACAGTACCTACAGTCAAATATGGTGGAGATCCAAAGATGTTCTGGGGTTGGTTTGCTGCCTCTGGCTCGGGATTCCTTGAATCTGTGCAAGGCATCATGAAATGTGAAGATTACCAAACGATTTTGGGTCAGAATTAAGCGCCCGGTGTAAGAAAGCTGGCTTTTCATTCAAGGTCATGAGTCTTCCACCAGGACAATGACCCCAAACATACTTCAAAAAGCACCCAGAAATGGATGAAAACAAAGTGCTGGAGAGTTCTGAAGTGGCCAACGATGAGTCTGGATCGAAATCCCATTGAACATCTGTGGAGAGATCCTAAAATTGCTGTTGGGAGAAGGCACCCTTCAAATATAAGAGACCTGGAGCAGTTTGCAAAAGAAGAGTGGTCGAAAGTTGAGAGGTGTAAGAAGCTTGTTTGGAAGCTTGGTTATAAGAAGCGATCGATTTCAGGTTTTTTTTTCCAAAGGGTGTGCAACCAAATATTAAGTTGAGGGTGCCAGTAATTTTGTCTGGCCCATTTTGGCAGTTTTGAACAAATGAAAGTAAAGAGCTGTCTGTAAATCTGTTTTTAATGTAGCATTTAATTAAATCTTTACTTTGCAGAAAAGGTGAAATTCATGCTTACCTTCTTTAATATCATTCTGCATTTGTTTTGGAAACCTGGAAAAAAAAACTGTCCTTTTAAGAGGGATATGTATTTCATTAAAAGTAAAAAACAAAGTAGAAAAAAATTGAAGCCATGTCATGTTTTATGTGTCCAAGCTTCTCTTTATGTGTGTATGGCTTGTTTCTGCACTACAACAAGGCACCATATTACAAAGGTATCAGTCCTTCCGCAGCTGTCAGAGTCCTGCAGACTTCTTATGAACACTGGACAAAATTATCCATCGAATGGCATATTTTATGTGAGCCCTGGAGGGGGATTCACACAGAGTGCACGCAGTAAAAATAATCAGCAGCCTAGGTTTTAAGATAAACAACTGATGGCTTTTGGAGCCAATTAGGACATGCCCCTGTAACTGGAATTTTATTTTAACAGGCATAAGATTCAATGTCTCCACTCAGGGAAAAAGCCCGCAAACCTTCTTTGAAGTTTCTCTCTCCGTGGGCGGTAATGTGGCATGGCACCCAGCCAAAGCCCACAAACAGAGGGATTGAATAACACCTGCCCAGTGCCCCTGCTGTGGCATTCATCCAGTATGCCACAATAGGAAAGAAATATGCAAAGTCACACACATGCACATAAACACACACACACATGCACTTGATTGCTTGACAGATCTCCTCAACTGTCAACATATGAAGCTCTCAGCCAGAAATAATCTCAAACTTTTAAGTGTGGGTCTCAGAGTGTGTGAGTGGATTTCAGTCAGTCAAATTTTAATGTGTGACAGTTAAAATGACTTCTTTTGTGCTTTTTCTATTTAGTTCTGTTTATAGGTTTATAGGCTCACGCAGCATATGGGAGATGGCATCTCTGTCGGCTCCAAGTTCAAATAAGCTGCAGGAATACATTTGAGTGTATTTATGGATCTTGTATGTAATTTATAGGGCTGAGGGTTTAGCTATGAGGCCAGTACATGAGAACACATGCTGAGAGCTGGTGCCAACTGGTAATCATCACACAGGCACCTACATTAAATGAAATGTAGGTTCCTGTCAGCAAGGAAAATTATAGATTTTCCTTGCTCTTAAAACTAAAATTATTCAACCTAAATGTGCCATGTGGAAAAAATATAAAAACACAATCTTTTGGGATGTGTTGCTAGAGGGAACCTTAAAAAAAAAATTAAATACCAGCTTAACAAATGCCAAGACAAAGAAGGTTTCTGCTGGTTCTATACCATAAGTGCAAATGTTTTTCAGTCAAGATCACTATTGTCAAATGAAGCCTGTCCTTGTCTGCAGTATTTAGATTTGGCAGTATGTCTGCATTCTGGGACTTTATGTTGGGAATCAACCCTGAAGAAAAACCTGAATCTGGACTCCCAACACCCTCACCATTCCTTTGCATCCATCAGCTGTGTTGAGTGCGGGAACCTGCTACTTGGGTTACAACTGCTTCTCCATGTGAGCTTTCCCTGGCTCACAGCCTGGAGAGGACACTCCAGCTTTGCCTCACAGTGTCAATACAACAAGGAAAGCAGCAGTTAACCCATGATGACCCACTGTACTCCAGTGATCGTGTCAGGGGCTGCTTCCAACGGAGAGATGGATTCTTGAATCCCACTGGAAAACTACAGTCCATCTCATGCTGGGCATCAACAGTCAAATCCTGCCACAGTTTGCCTTTCTCATTGGGTGCATGGGGATTACGTTAACACCGGCAAGCAGACTGCAATCATCACACCAGGCTAGAAAGTAATAAACTGTCTTTGCACAGGCTGGCCTTCCTACAACGCCGCTCACACAACACAGGCTGCGCTGGCTTGGTCATGTACACCATATGGAAAATGGCTGTATACTGAATCACATTCCCTATGGAAAATTATCCTCAAGCAAAAGATTTTTTTGGCCGCTCCCAACTGCACTACAAAGATGTCTGCAAGCATAACATGAAAGCTCTGAACATCAATACTAACATTTGGAAGGACGTAGCATCAGACTGTAACAGATGGTGCCATGTGCTCCAGAAACAACTGATGATGAGACGAGATGATCCATAAACTGTCAGAAGAAAAGAAAGTGTGATGGAAGGCATGCAGAGACCTCCCCCAGACCACCCACACCTGTAGAAAGTCACAAAGACAGTATTACAAGTATTACTGGCCAAACTCGCTGCCAACATTCTGGCTTAATATTGTAATCCTATGTAGATTCTACTCGGTCTACATAAGACCTGTGACCTGACTGCCACTCACCTTGTTACCTAGGCCTCAATAGTTTTCCATTGGAGGTAAGTTTGGTTCAGCCCTCCAATCAGCAAGCTTGTCTTACATCTCTAGCCTTATTTAAACATGAAAAGGACATTACTCAGTGGCTGATTTAATGTGATTTGCCCACCTCTGTGCCTCTTGTGTTGCATTCAACCGCGAGAACATTGTAACTTGTATTCTGCTGATTTATTTTGCAAGCAGACACTACAAAAACAAGAACAGCACATTTCTGATCACACCCCTGCTCCTAGATAAACTATGAGCAGGGGTGTTCCTGCTTTGTTTGGTCTGAACATTTTTGTACATTTTTTTTTTTGTTTCATCTTGTATTTTCTTTTCTGATTTAGTAAGCAAGCTGGTACTTTGTTAATCCACATTTGGTTTTATTCCTTTGAACTGGCAGCACCTACAGGCCCTGTCACCTTGAAGTTTTTGCCTCTTTTGTTCATAACTTTTTTTTTTCTTTTTTAAGCAATCAATAGCTTTGGGTTAAATATTGCTTTCTTTATTTTTTTTTCTTGGCTAAGCTAGGATGTAAAAGGCAGCTCTGGAACCTCGAATGTACAACTACATAATAAAAGCAAAACAACTCCTTATCTGTCAAAACACGTCAGGCATTAAAGGCTTCAGACTTTAGTTCATTTTCATGCGTGAAACTCCTTCACCTTCCAGCATACAAAAACTTTGAGAGTTAGAGTACAGCATTAGCAAAAAAGGTCATTGAAGAACAAATAACTTAGGCTTTTATTTAGAAACCCCCACAGCTCCCAGCTGTGAAAAATACAACCAACACCTCTTGGTGATGAGCTGTTATTGTGACAACACTGAAAGGTTATCTGAGAAAAGAGTAGTATAACAAGCAGGGAAGAAGATGTGGGATGCCGTGTGTATATATGTGTGAGTGTAGCACCTGTGGAAAAACCTGAACTTTCAGGATATGTACTGTTTCATTAAGGAAGAAAAGAGGAGCTGTACTGTACCTAAAGCAACAATACTACTGCACAGAAATGACAGCTCCACTGTGAGTCAGCTCATACCTCCACTGCCAGACAGTCAAACCTGCATAACCGAGATCAAGAAAGTCTTATTTCAACGCTGAAGAATGGATAGTTGAATTGGTCCAAATGAGGAGCAGCGGGAGTTTTCTTGCTTTGCAATTTGACACAGCTGTAGCCTGGGAAATGGGGTCAAAGTTCAAACTCTAGCAATACTTCTGGCCTGGGAATAAAATAGGGTTCTGTGACACAGCCTCACCTTCAGACTGACACCAGCAGCATGTCCATATATGCGTGTTTGAACTAATTTATTTCATACCCTAGCTGTTGCTGTTCTGTCTTCATTCCTAATGCATCTCTTTCTCCATGTTGGATGTCATGTCAAGGAGATGGCAGTCAGATTTATTTTTTTCCTTTCAACTCACGTCCCCTGGATAAAGCCAGTGTGCTATAAGGTAATAAGACAGAGCACAGCTCAGTTGCAAAGCTACGTTTGTAACTGCGTAGGCAAGAAATACAAGTGGAGCTTCTGTTATGCTCACGATAAGCTTGGTGGTCAAGGAAAAAGTTTTTTTTTTTTTTTTTTTTGCAATGCCCATAGAAAATAAAACTTAAAAATACATTTATTGTGTACAGGAGTCATCAAAAGGAATGACACATTGAGGTTCTGACTGTGATGTCTTTCACAGTGGAGGAATTTTGGGCCACTCTGCAAAAATTGTTTTAATTCAGCCACACTGGAGGGTTTTGAGCATTATCGGTTTGTTTAAGGTCATATCAAAGCATCTCAGTTGGGTTTAAGTCTGTACTTTGACTAGGCCACTCCAAAACCTTCAATTTGTTTTGTTTTTTGAGCCATTCAGAGGTGGACTTTCTGGTGCATTTTGGATCTTTTTTCCTGCTGTTAAGCTTAAAAGTTTAAGCATCAGGGCACCAGTCTCTTGCTTACAGTTGAATCATGAACTCTGACCTTAACTGAGGCAAGTGAGGCTTGCAGTTCTTTAGGATTTGTTCTGGATTCTTTTGTGACCTCCTGGATGAGTCGTCGATGTGCTCTTGGAGTAATTTTGGTAGGCCGGCCACTCCTGGGAAGGTTCAGCTCTTTTTGTGGATAATGGCTCTCACCAAGGTTCACTGGAGCCCAAAAGCCTTCAGAATGGCTTTGTAACCCTTTCCAGACTGATGGATGCCAATGACTTTGTTTCTCAGATGTTTCTTTAGACTGTGGCATTAGCCTAGTTCACTTTGTCAGACAGGTTCTATTTAAGTGATTTCGTGCTTCAACAGGTCTGGCAGTAATCAGTTAATTCATTTTTTAACAAGGGGACAATTACTTTTTCACATAGGGCCAGGTAGGTTTGGATAGTCTTTTTACCTTTAATAAATGAAATCACCATTTTTTGTATTTACTCTGGTTATCTTTATCTAATATCAAAATCTGTTTCATGATCTGAAACATTTAAGTGTAACATCCATCCATCCATCCATCCATCCATCCATCCAGGTGCCGCCTTACCATCAGAAAGGATGGAAGTTTAAAGCACTTCTATACCGGCTTCATTTTTTGGACCAAGAAGCTATGTCTATCTTTTACACACACTCTATAACTGAGAGCAGCATTTAATTTAACTAGCAACAGGCCACCATCACTGAGGCGCCCTGTGGTGATTAATGACATCTGGCCAGTGTTCAGGCTCACTTGTGTATAAATGTTAAATAAACCAGCAATCATATACCTATGCTGTGCATGACGCACACTAACCTTGATTAAAGATTGAAATCTTTGTCATTCAGCTCATTTTTTTTCCAAGGTAGCTCATTATATAATGATATTACTTAGATATCATATTAGCACTTTAACAATTGGTTATCCCTACTCCTTCCTCTTACTAAATGCCCTATAACGAGTAAATTACTTAACAAAAAACAGCCAATACTAAACCAAATAAACACCCAAACTTCTCATAATGAAACAGAACACATAATGCATATAATCATGTATACTCGCACTGTCATTACAGAACTGTCTGTTAAAATCACTGTAGGCAGAAATTCCTAATCTGCTTGATAACTGCAAAGAGGAAAAAAGTAAAGCTTTAGACAGAGTCTGTGTTCTTGGAACAAAGATAAAGGAAGGCAGATAAAGAGGAAAGAAACCCCTATAGTCCTGGAATATAATGATTTTTTTTTATCATGCTAACAGACTCTGATAAGATCACAAAATATGAGTGAGACAGAAATGTAGTATAACTGGAGCTATGGAGCTAGAGGGTTTCTGTTTTCTGTGTCCAGCAGTACTTCAAACAATAGTGACTATAAGCCATCACAGTAACAGAACATTTGGTTTCTAAAGTGATGGAAAAACAGGCCTTCATTGTAAAAGTAAAGTATGTAAATTTTTTATTTATATAGCACCTCATGACAGAAATCACAAAGTGCTTCACAACACAACAGCAGAGCATAACAGGGGAAAAAAGTAATAAATAAATAAAGTAATATAATACATGTATTAAATATGAAATAATGAGCTGGAGGAGGTGGCTGGGGAGAGGGAAGCCTGGGCTTCTCTGCTTAGGCTCCTGCCCCTGCGACCCGGCCCCGGATAAGCGGAAGAGAATGGATGGATGGATGGATGGATGGGTGGACAATGTCCTCCAGCATCTCCTGTTTGGAAAAATGAGCACACACAGGAATCATAGACTGCATAAAAGATGACCTTAGATTCAGGGACATCACCCAGTGGTTGGAGTGTCACCATTTTAAAGCCTCAGCTTTGTTATTTTGGTAATAGCTAAATGTTTTTTTGAATTCATATTTGGATGGTCCAAATATGACCCAACAGCCTTAAAACAAAATGCACTTACCAGACAAACCGAACAGCCAGTAAGACTGTCCTTCAGTACAACAGAATGCTGAACACAAAAAAGACATCATACACCTGCCATTCAAAGAAGTCACACACTTGTAATTTAAAGGCCTAATTTAAAATTTAAACTGGTTATTAATGCAGCTGTTTACAAAGAAGGTAAACAGCTGTAAAGGCAATGAAGACATTTTTACGGTTGTGCATTTCTAACACTGGGGCCAACGGGAATTGACTATACAGAAGAAGAGAAGAAGAGAAGAAACAGCCTTTATTGTCCCACAGAGGGGAAATTTGGGTGTAACAGCAGCCGCAGTTATTATAAATATAAATAAAGATATAATAATTCACACTATTAAGAAAAGAATATATATAAAATCAACAAACAATATTAACCTTAATACTACTAATAATAATAATAACACTATATACAATGTACATGATGTACATACAATAGCCAGATCCCCCACACTCAAAAACCTATGCACTCTGTGAAAACATGTCCTTAAACTAGAGAATAAATTAATGGTGAATTAGCCTGCAGCACCCGTTGTCTTTTAAATTTGATTTAAAGTCAGTTTGACTCAATAATTTGCATTGACAGAGCTGCCTACAAAACCATTCCATTTAAATCAACACTTTTTTTGGCTAATACGAGCATGGGCCTTGAGAGTGATCACCCTCTTCACAGACAATGCTCGTAAATATGCTAACATATGCTTACATCTGTAGTCTTGTCACTTTTATTGCCTCGCTGCAGACACTCTGTCCTGCTCAGTGGCTCTACAGGCTACTGTGCACAGCACTGAGTGTACCTCCACTCCCGCTTCCATATATTGGCTGTGAGTGTCAAATCAGCCTTGGATTACAGACAGCCTGTCAGATGAGAAGATTTGTTTTGCATCTCCAAGTCTGATAAATGTCAGCATCTAAAATAAAATCAATACACAGCTCTAGCCATTGTTGCGTGCTCAGATTTCTTTTTAAATTCATGTGAAAAGACGGGCACTTTCAATGTTTGCATATAAATCAGTATGTGAATATGTAAAGACTGCACTTCTCAGTACTTTAATGCGCTGATTCCTGAATGCATCTTAAACATGAGAAACTTCCACACTTTTTCAACTCAAGCGCTTGAGTCTGCTATGATTAACAGGATGTTCTTTGAGCAGCATTTAAAGGCAAGCATTATGCTATATTTGAGGAAATAAGTACAGTACAAGCCTGTCAACATCTTATGAGGACCTGCTGTACATTGTACTCTATGCCTGTTTTCAGACTATTTGGATCAACTATTACTTTTTATTGGTCCCTTAAAATGTGTTGGGTTTTGCTGTCCTCTTTATTTAAACAATTTAAATGATAGATACTTCATTAAGATCGATGAGCAAGTTATTTGTTTGCAGTATACCTTTCTCTTTTGTTCTTTGGGCTTAATGCTGAATGTTGACGAGTTTATAGATTTTAAAAAGGAAAAAAACAGCCCAATCACTAAATTACTTGTTCTTTTTGTGGAGGATATGCAATTAGTTTTATTGTAGCTTAGGTAGAGGTACACTGAGAAATAACACTTTTTTTGTTTGTCTCCCATGGGTTGGAGAAAGAAATAAACATGGCAAATATCCAATTAACCAACAAGTAATTACTGCGCTAACAGGCACCTCAAAATGCAATGTGGCTGTGCAGTGTGTTATGGACCTGAGTGATTCTACTCTCATAATGCTTATTTCAATCAAACTTTTATTCATCTTCCAAGAATCACATTGGATGCTGGGCAAACACTTTGTCTATCTGCCTTTAGTGCCTTTATCCCAGCTTACTCAGATGAACAGACAAGATGAGAACATGCGTGCGAGAACATGCAACACTGAAAGTTAATTACAAAGCACACATCAAATGCTCCCTCGGAAACTTATTTTCTCCTTTCCTTCCATCTGTTTTTTTTTTTTTTTTATATGAAGTAAACTAAAAGACAGTACTGCCAGCCACTCCTTTGCCAGTGTCAGAGATAAATATCAGTAGGCCTTCTGTTGCAGAAAGCACTTTTTAAAGCTTTTATTTCCCCCACACAAATAAGAATGCACATTTATGATAATTCTGTCAGTTTTGGACAGTGAACTTCAGAAGAGCTGCATTGATGCTTTGAGGTTCGGTTTGTGGGCCTGAAAATGAAACTTTAACTAGCAAGCAGCACAACACCCGATACCACCATAATTACAAGGCCTTTGAATACCACTTGTGACCAAATATTTGATCTGGTTCATGACTAAAAGGGGGCGGGATGCCTGCATTAAAATAGAACAGCCACATGGAGTTGATTTTGGGTTTACTACAAGGAGAACCTGAAAGGGAGCCAGCTCGCCTCTAACCCACAGTTAAACTAAGTCATGAAACCGGTAAGAGCCAAAGGGAGAAGAGCAGGATCATATTTAGCCGAGGAAAACAGCAATTCCTGCTAAATTGCTGACACAGCTGGGTCCATTAGTTCTGTAAACTCGGATATTTGGTTGCGCCTAAACCGACTAAGACTGATTTGATCATTTTGAGCAAACTACTTACAGTTGATACACAGAAATTATGAAATACTTGAAGTGCAAATAAACACAAAAATAAGCAGGATGTATTATGCTTTTCCTTATTTTCCATCATATACAGTGTAACAGTGTCAGATCCTAATATTAAACATGGCCAAAGCTTCAAATAATGAGGTCAGTATATGCACAAATATTCCCTGTGAGCCAAAAGCTCAGGCTTCAGATTTCTCTGAATGCATGGTTTCAGACAGTTTTTTTATAATCTTGGGCCTAAAGAAAATCAAAGGATTTATTTTCTTTTTTTGCCTTTACTGAAAAAGAAAGCACTTTAGATCCAGTGAAGACAGCTGGCATATGCTCTGTAGTCTTAACAAATTGTCCATAATTCCACTTAATCTTGCAAGCAGTTTCATATATATATGTGTGTAAAAGCAGTTAATTGCAACTGCAGGCTAATGGGGCAACATTAGCTTACTTAATGGTTATGGTTTTCTCTAAGTCATCATTTATTTAGTTATTTATTTAATTCAATTTTATTTTATTTACTCATCACATGGATTACTCAGACAGGACGCAGTATGTGAGAATGGGCAATGTTCTGCCTAACTTGGTGATGCACTCTACAGGAGCTCCACAGGGGAGTGTGCTGTCTCCATTTCTATTCCCCATCTCAGACTTTCAGTACAACTCCGGGTCATGCCACCTATAGAAATGTGCTGAAGATTCTGTGCGAATAAGACCAAAGAGATGGTGATGGACTTCAGAAGGAAGAGGATGTCTACACAACTTGTGTGTATCATGGGAAAGTGTTGATGTGGTGGAGGAGTACTCTCCAGGTACTCTAGCTTCCTACCAATGTCGTGTTTGGGGTTAGGTTAATATGCTATTCCAAATTGGTGTGATTGTGAGAGTGAATGATTGTCTATTTCTCTCTGTTGGCCCTTTGACAGACTGGGGACCTGTCCAGGGTGTACTCTGCCTCTTGCCCTCTGATAGCTGGGCTAGGCTCCAGCCCCCCTGCAACCCTGAATTGGACAAGCAGAAGAAAATGGATGGATATTATAAAGTATTTATCATCATCATCATCATCATCATCATGTTATGTCACTGGTGGAACTTTAAGTCAAATGGAAACATTATTCGACTGACAATAGTGTGTACCTCAAGTATGAATTTTGTTTGTGGAAACCAGGCAAGGGGCAGAGACACAAAAAGGAACTCTAAAGAGACAGCAAATTAATTAATGGGCTCCATAAAGAGTCAGTATAGACAAATTGGGATTTTTTTTTGCAAAACTACTCTAGTGAGTAGCTCAGTCCCCAAACCAGAATAAAGATATCAAGTTGGAATGAGCATAATAGGTCCCCTAATGTGGTTAAAGCAGTAGTGCTGGTTAAATCAGTCTGCGTTTATCAATAATTTAGTTAGTGACTCAGACTTTGCCTCATCCACATCAGCTCTATATATCTATATCTAGAAAAGTATATTATTATTTAATCTTATTTATATAAAAATAAGATTAGCACAGTGAATCCCTACAGCCCTCTGAAGCCAGAAGGCCTGACATTTTGATTAATTTACAACCTCCAATTTGAAAAGAGCTGTGTCACAGCGTGATTATGTACAACCATTTATATTAATTAAATCTTGAGCAAAAGACACACATTTCTTGCAACTCTGGATTCTGCCTGTTAAAGATACTGGATTACAGGGAAATATAAGTCTTATTTGAAGACTAGATACATACATTACCATTATGATGTAGTATTATACTGATGCCTCTGTAATGCATCAGCTCCTACATTACTACTACATTACATTTGTATCATTTACCTATTAATATCTATTATTATTCATGCAGACAATTTGAATGCATTGCTGCTGCATACATACAAACTAGAATATCAGTTGTTGTGGGAGAAAATCATTCTTTTTTTGCTTAAGACCAAAAAAAAACATATACATATATATATATATATATATATATATATATATATATATATATATATATATATATATATATATATATATATATATATATATATATATATATATATATATATATAAGAATTCAGCAACCTTCAACTAGTAAACAACCAGAATAAAAGAGTTTTGATCCTGTGTGTCTGGTGCTGACTGAGCAATGTTACTCTATGTCAGAGACTGGGTTGCCAAGACCAACTAAAATGAGGCCTATAGTGTCATTAAGACTAATGTATCTGTTGCTGCAATACTTTACCCCAATAAGTGCATTAATTGTTGTTGTTGTTTGTTTTTTTTTCCATATTCTATTGAGAATTCAATGATGGATGGTTAAAGACAATAATCTATAATTTGTATGACAAAGAAGTTACTGACTCCTTTATGCACGGCCTTTGATAAGAGTGCAGAAAATCCACTGGAGAGATAACGACAGAGATGCATCAACATCAATGGAGGTGCTTGCGTGAAAGACAGAAACTTTTACAAGAATAAGAAAGTGGGCTGCCATGGCTACAAGAGCAGAGTGTGACCAGAAACATTTTCTGCATTTTATATTGAACAAAGTAGGCCAAGGTAATTACTTACAAACTCAGTAAATGTGCCATTAGATGTATTGACAATCTTCACTGGATTACTTATTGCCGGAGCAATTTTAAGTAAGAAGGATACTCCAACCAGTTCCTTAATTTCCTATTTTGGCTCAAAAACAGTCAAAACAAGTCATAATAATTATGTGTTAAATTCACAAATGAATAATAAAATAATAATAAGTATAAACAGAAAGAATATAGAAACTCAACTGCTCTTAACAAAGCCAAAAAACACATGTATGTGGTTATGCACATGGTTAAAAAAAACAAAACAAAACAGTTTCCAGGGTAGCCAGTGGAAAAAGGGCTGAATACAGATACATTTTAAAAAGAGTAATGCATGCTAGTGTTACAGCCAATGCAAGCCTGGTTTAATGTGATTGGTCAGTGGAACTTGGAACTATAAGCATGTTACCAAAAGAAACTACAAGGGTTCCAGTACCAAAAAAAAAAACAAAAACTTGCCCCTTGTATAGCAATTCTGCATATTCATATTGAGATGTCTGTTTTGAAAGGATTACACCTTATAGCACCAGGAGGCATTCAGGTAATACACAATCTGTGTATGCTTCCAGTGTCATTGACATGCATATAGCCCCCAATAAAATGTCACCCCAATCATGCTGACACCTGGATTGATGAAAGTAGGAACATATCAGTTATATTAGACATGTGAAATTGATAGCTTCTGTGTAATACACATTCTGCTACTGATTAAAAAAAAAAACAGTCCTAATGATTCTGCAGGTCGGGAACTCCTTTACACTCAATAAACACAGAGGCTGGAATATGTGGTCGAACTTGTAAGCTTTACTTTATCTCCTCATAAATCAACACGAGAATCGCCTACAGTAAATCAAGTTGCGGACACATGCTGCCAAACCTTATCAGGAAATCAATGTTATCATTGTCTGGGAACATGCCATGCGGAAGTCTTACAGCTGCCACACTTCAGTCCCACACCACCGGGCTACAGTGGCAGCAATGAGGTGTCAGAGCTCTTGAGACAGTTTCTGAATTGATTTCTGAGGAAATAATGAACTCCCCAATAATGCTGACAGTCTTCTCAGAAACTTGCATGTCTCTGGAGAACTTTTACTCTTAACACGGCTGAGATGACAGATTGGATAGGAGTGGATTGAAGGACTGGTTTCCGTCGTACTGAGAAGCTTAAATTACAAGCTGACTGTCAATCTTTATGGAGAAATACAGTCTCTCCAACATTAAAATCTTCTCCCATGCCATTGTTCCTGAAATAATCTGCTGCCCTCAATATGAGTCCCATGATACCTTTCTACAGACGGCAGGTCACACTTGATGAAATGGGACAGCAGTGCTAAAAGTATCCTAATGATTCAGGCTGAGAGACTATTAAGAGGTTTACATGGAAACTAGTATCCATTTATTTTTGTGTGGTTTAATATTCAAGCACTCATCACTCACTAAGGTTAATTTTTAAAAAATACACATCAATGAATTATCCAGAGTGCCACTACTTGTAAATTACACTGGCTGATAACTCATATTCTTTGTGGCAGAATCTTCATTTAGGATACATCTTGTTTTCTTGACTTGTCTTTATTAGTTGGTGCAGCAATCCTTGACTGTCACAGCATCCTATTTTCTCTTTGAGGCCCTTCTGTCCCTGGGCTTCTTGGTGTAATCAGACAAACTATGATGTGCTGGTAGAAAGCACAGAAGAAATTCTTCTATTTGAAGTACAGGAGTACACTCAAGGAGAAAGTGAAAGATAATAAATTCAGTATTGATGACATGCATAATTTTTTAGCAAGGATGTCACCAGAACTGATACTCATGGTACCATTTCATACCGAAACGCATCAGTACTTCTGTTTATGGAAGCTTGTTTCTGCCACTGTTTTTTTTTTTTTTTTAACCATCCCTAAGTTGAATTTCCATAGTACGCAGCATATGTACCGAGTAGGGTTGTCAATAAATGTATACTCATATGTGAATTGATTCTGACCACTATTGATGGATTAGATACTCATTTGCTAAAGTATTGTCTTCACCTCCTTCAGCTGACATAGAACTTCACACAGCACTGGCAGAAACACAGCCCCTCCCCTCACTATCAGATGACAATGGGAACAGTCGTAATCTTTATTTAAAAACAATTATGCCTCTTAATTTTAGCATTTTTCCCCTGTGGTACTCAACATGGTACAGTCTCAAGTTTGAAATTCTAGTACTGTGACAAACCTAGTTTTGAGAAAAGGTGGTGCTGCCGGTGGTGGCCAGGCTGGTTGTTTGAGAAACCCAATTATACCCTTTTGAACAAAAACTGAATTATTAAAATTACCATTTCCATCTTTGACTCAGAAGTAAAAGCTCTGCTGCTGGGTGGAGGATTAGGAGCATTTGAAGAAAATGAGTTAGGATTAAACTGGCAAAGAATGAGTGGATATTGTTGCACAAGTATTGTGTTGGATGTTCTTTGAATCACTGTTATAGTTCTCTTCAAAACACAAGCTGTTGATCTATTCGAAAATATAATATTGTAATAACAGGTTTATAAGTCCAGCAGAATTGATCAGAAATGTCACAAAAAAAACCTTTGGTTGGAATAATAAACACTTTTTTCCACGAAATACCTGGCCTCACTTTTTATAGCCCATCTTCTCCACCTTTTCCTGAAAACAATACATTTGTTTTTGCTTCTTGTCATTGCTCCTGGATGCAATTTCAAGACTTGATTAAATTATTTAGATTTTTAGCAGGGAAGGATAGTAAGTGGTGGCAGTGTGGGAGCAGAAGGGGAGCACCTACCGCTCCAGAGGAATTGATGCCAGATGGTGTTCTCATTTAAGAAATTACGAAGCAAAATGAAGGTGAGAAATGGACTTGGCGGAGTGTGGTTGTCCTTCTAGGCACATGGACGGACACACACACACACACACACACACACACACACACACACACACACACACACACACACACACACACACACACACACACACACACACACACACACACACAAGTACAGTCTCAAGGTTTTAGAATCATTATTCAAATGTGTAATGGTTGTGTTTTTTTCATGAATAAAATTCCACAGGTGGCTGAATATACACTAATTTAGGTAATTTATCAGCTGCTAATCTGGCCAGCTCAGGCTCGCTTATCCAAAGGGAAGAAATGCACGTTGAGATGAATAGTTCCTTTGGGAAGCTTGCGGTTATGTTTCAGTAGAGAAAATACACCTCACAAGGAACATTATAGGATGAGCAAGAAACATATAACATATCATATTTTACTTGTTATGGTTCCTTTCCTGAAACAGCAAATGGAGCTATGCAATAATATATCAAACTAGATAAGCATAGCTATAAAAATGAACACTTCTCATCCCTGCTCAAGTGTGGGGTGTTTCTAAAGGACTCAATATTTGGTTGTTATGAAGCTACACTCCATATATCTGACAGGACTGGCCACTTTATTTGGAATACCTTGGGAATAATGGGTTGGACCCCCTTTGCTTTCAGAACTGCTTTTATCCTTTGTGTCATATATTCAACAAGGTGCTGGAAATATTCCTCAGAGATCTTGGTCCATATTGTGACATGATCACATCTGTTGCTGCAGATTTGTCAGCTACACATCCATGATTTTTATCTCCCATTCCACCACATCCCAAAGGTCTTGAAATCCGGTGACCGTGGAGGCCGTTTTAAGTTCAGATGATTTGAGCTTTGTGAGATGGTGCATTACCCAAGCAGCCCTCTGAAGATGGGTACACTGTGGTCATAAAGGGTCAGCATCTATTCCCAGGTAGGCTGTGGTATTTAAATGATGCTCACTTGGTATTAAGGGGCCAAAGTGTGCCAAGAAAATATCCCCCACACCATTACACTACCACCACCAGCCTGAACCAATGTCACAGCAGTAACTGAAACTCATCAGACCAGACATGGTTTTCCAGTCGTCTACTCTTCAGTTGAAGAGCCTGTGTAAACTGTAGTTTTAGTGTCCTGCTTGTGAAAGACAGGAATGGTACCTGGAGTGGTCTTCTGCTGCTGTAGCTCATCTGCGTCAAGGATCAATGTTTTGTGTGCTCAGAGATATTTTCTGCATACCTTGGTTATAATGAGTGATTATTTGAGTTACTGATGCTTCCTATCAGCTTGAAGCAGCCTGGTCATTCTCCTCTGACCTTTTGGCATCAACAAAGCATTTTTGCCCAGAGACCTGCCACTCCCTGGATATTTTCTCTTTCTCAGACCCTTCTCTGTAAACTCTAAAGATGCTTGTTTGGGAAAATCACAACCAACTGAGTATTTCAGCAGTTACTGAAACACTCAGACCAAACTGCCCGGCACCAACAACCATGCCAGTCAAATCACTGAAACAGCCTTTCTTCCAAATTCTGATGCTCAGTTTGAACTTCAACGGGTTGCCTTGACCATCCCTAAATGCACTGAGTTGCTGCCATGTGATTGGCTGATATACATGCTAACAAGCATTTGAGCAAATGTAATAAAGTGGCTGGTGAGCGTACATTGTACAAGCATAACCTCCCTTAGCAGGATAAGAATAACCCCAACCTTAACGTGAATACTGCTCACGAACAGCTAAAGGAACACTGAGCTGGGCTCCAAACTCATCCATGCCACTATTGATAGGATATTTCTGGAAGATTAAACAAATATATCAGATGAGTCCATCACTGGTTGCTTTTTGGGGGACAATTTCTGTATGAGTTTGTGTTTGTTATGCATTATTTTTGCCATAACAAAATAATGCATAATATTGCATTCTCAATTCCTTGAGAATTAAATTCTGTAAATATGTAACTTACAAAGTACAATTTCTGAACAGTGCAGTTAGAGTTTACAGTTGTACACAGACCCTGAAGGAGCGTCTACTCAAGCATCATTAGCATATGCAGTGCCATGGAGACCTGGAATTGTACTGTGAACAAATTCCCAGTGTGGAATTCTCCATTCATATTTTACATACATTTCGAACCTAAGAAGCCCATGCTTTACCATCACCACCCCACAGTACAGGTTGGGTTGCCAGTGTTGAACACCACATGACACATTTATCATGACAGCAGCCAGGTGGAAAATTTTTACATGAGGCCCAACCCTTGACCCCATCTTACAAACTACAAGACCCCATGGACCTGTTGATAATATCCCAGTGCATGCCAGACACCACATGAACACCTCCAGAAGTCCTGTGTCCATCCTGGGTAAGAGCAGTTTTAGCCTGGTGGTTTCAGGGTTGTGGCTCATTGGTTTTTATTCACTGTGGGAAGAGAAATATGTGTACAATCATCTGATAATATCTGTAGTTTACAGTCCATCCAGTAAATGATGCTCTCTATGTGTCCTCTGGCTCTCCAGTGACAGGAAATCAGTCACTGGCCAACTAATAATCATCTCAGCTGCCTGCACTGATGCGCTCTCTCTGTCTTTCATGATGAACTAGAAGATGAAGTAGGGCTGTATTGTTTACATTTACTTTGCTGTCTGTGATCAAACTTGAGAATCTTCTTCTTTTTACAATGATTAAAGCAAGAAAAATGTAATCTTTCACTAGAGTCTAAATCACATTCTTCATGCTTTCTCAAGTGTAAGGTGCTACACTGAGTTCTCTCTGGAGCTTGAAAAAGGCGACTGGACTTCTTTTTGTTTCTTGAAGACGTTTCACCTCTCATCCGAAAGGCTTCTTCAGTTCTCAACCAAATGGTGGAGAGACCCAGGTATTTAAACCCCTGTGGGCGTAGTCCCCTGGAGGTGGTATGACCCTCTATTGAACATGTGACCCTCTATTGAACAACCACCTCCAGGGGACTACGCCCACAGGGGTTTAAATACCTGGGTCTCTCCACCATTTGGTTGAGAACTGAAGAAGCCTTTCGGATGAGAGGTGAAACGTCTTCAAGAAACAAAAAGAAGTCCAGTCGCCTTTTTCAAGCTCCAGAGACTACTATGACCTGGATAACTGAGAATCTACACAGACATACACTGAGTTCTATTTCACACACACCTTTCCCTTCAACAGGGCTTTGTAGGATTTAAAATCATCTTTTGGCATGCAGCCTCAGCTAGCAGCTCTAAGGTATGCTAATTTTCATAATGATATGATCACTTACTTCACTGGAAAAGTTACAATTATGAACTTCAATTTTGCGATCTAGCTCAGATCCCAAGAGTGGGAGGTATCATATGTGGCCTCTGAAAAAAAAAAAAAAACTGCTGGAAGACACCCTTTTCCTGGAGCTTCAGGATTTACCCCAAAGAGACCCTATTCCTGTAACCTCTCTTGAGGACAGAAGAAAAAGTATCTGTTCCAACTATTTCTTAGCACCAAAAAAAAAAAAAAAAAAGAAATATGTGATCCATCCTGGACTTGTAGGCGAAGATCCTTGGTCAAGTGGGGTTTGAAAATATAAACTTGAAAGGCACTTTCATGTCTTTGTGGTTTCTGAGCAGAGGAATTTTCTTCATTTCACTTTTTGAGGTGGACCATAAGAGGACATCACATTCCTTTTCAGGTGTACCCATTTCTCAAAGTAAAAAAAATATGCTTTGGTGCAGGGGAATGCATGTTTTCCTTAAACTAGACAATCTGTATCTCAGTACAGCTAATGGGTTATGCCATACCCTTAGAAGCCCCGACAGAAGCAGTGTATGCACATTTTGAAGAAACAACGGCTGTTTTGACAAAAGAGGAGGCGAATATGCTGCAAAAGTTGTTTAAAATGTCCATAGATGTTTTTTTCAGAATGAAAAGAAGAAACTACAAAGACGCTGCTCACACCACTCTAAAAACTGCCACTGTGATCTAACAAAATTTAGTACAGCCTACATGAAAAAGCCAAAAAGTAACTTCAATCGACATCAGCAAGTCTGCATATGGCATCAGGCTTAATTAAATTGAGTAAATTGAAATAAAAAAAAAAGCAGAATTGCTTTGAAAATGGACTTAAATCAGTAGCAGTTGTCTTGTTTTTTACCATCTGCTTAGCTGGGTTTCTATTGCCAAAACACTGAGGACTACAGAGGTGGAACTACAAATATAAAAAAAATATATCAACCAAGACTCTATAGGTACAAACTTCACCCATCCATTTTCTCAACCTGTGAAAAACTTACTACACGCATACTGCATTTCATCAATTGATCATTAGCAAGAATGACTACCTCTATAAAAACAGTTAAAGTTTTTGCAGTTTGCAGGTCTGGACCATTCAAGTGTATTTTAACACAAGACATCAGCAATTGTTGCTGCTCTTCAGTCTGGGAAGGGTCATAAGACCATTTCCAAACAATCTGAAGTCCATCATTCTATAGTGAGAAAGTGGAAAACGTTAACTGTCAGACAGATGGCCTCACATTTGAGTCATGCAACAGGACAACAATCCCAAATGCACCAGTAAATCTGCAACAGAGTGGCTGAAAAAGAAAAGAATCAATGTGATGTGATGGCTCAAAGTCCAGACCTCAACCTGATTGAAATGCTGTGAAAGTCTGAAAAGCTTAATGAACTGAAACAAAGCTGTAAAGAAGAGTGGGCCAAAATTCCCACACAGAGATTGATGAAGTTATATACAAAAAGATTATTTCAAGTTATTGCAGCTAAAGGTGGTTTTACAAGCTACTGAATAATGGGGTGGACTTAGTTTTTCCACTGGACTTTCTGCAGTCCGCGTTCACTTGAGTCTAATTAAAAAGTCAAGACTTTACTTGATTGATAACCAAACAAGGTTTCCTCAACAAACTGAGCTGGAAAAAAAATGTAGTGAAAAGATCATTTCTGTTAAATGAAACACCTCACTTTTTACCAAGTGGCACATTTTCCTCTGTGTTCCCCTGCCTTTAAAGGCAGACAAAGCTGGGCAAAGCAGCCCAACTATCACATCAAAAGTAAAACCGTTCAGACTACAGGCTGCACAGAGGCCAAGTGTTTCACACAGCTCTATCTAGAAATGCAGGAAAGCCTCCACCTCGAGCATTGTTTTTCTGTGCCACAGTAAATGGAGGAAAATTGCTGCTGTTACTACAGCTTTTCATCTGGTGACACTGGTCTGCTTGTTTTGTCATAGTTCATGCAATTCTAAAGAAATGATTGCGCGAGAGTTCCTGTGAAGCACATTGCTCTCTCTCTCTTTTTTTTTTTTTGTAGGACAATGTCATCCTCCTTCTTTAGTCAACAACAATTAAAGAAGGATGACATTGTGCAGAAAAATAAAAACTGGCTGTTCCATGACAGAGAGACGTTGGCATCAATTGGCTGTCGCAAATTTGACCGACTAGATGTCGACATCTGACATTCTGATTTGTTATTGTTCTGTATTATCGCTGTTTTATTACTTTCATTACTCAAAGTTATGCAGTGAGGAAGAAGTGTGTGTGTGTGTCCTACTTAAAACTCTGTCATATGCGGCTTAAAAAAAAAAAAAAGCTCTGAGCTGCAGATCTGTGCCCGATCTTAGCATACACACCTTGAATTTGTGCGTTCAAACTCTCTTTGTGTTGCTCGTACATGCCAAAAATTATACTATTTGGTGTGTAAGATGTGTCAGAACACACACAAAAAATGGAAGTCACAGCATTCAGAGTGTAACACTTGAATAAAAAAAATGGAAACTGATCTGTTCTCTTGTCCCAGTCTTTAAGGATAACTTAATCCCAAGTGTAGACTTTTTTTTTTTTTTAGAGAAGAGTTTGAGGGCTGAAAGAAGGCGAGACAGGAAGACTGAAGTTGGGATGAGCCGCAAAGCACAAAACAAAGTTGCCCTGAGGAGTGGAATATGAAAGAAAAATGTATCTTCAGTGGGGACTACTTTAGGAAGATGATAATCAGCTTTTACAAGCCAAGAAATAAAACTTTGTTTTTAAAGGAAATGGTGCATACTCTAATTTTATGTCTGCCACCATTATATTGGCTATAAACACACAGACTCAGAGTATGAGCTTGCAAACACAAAGTCCAAGGTCTCTTTTTTTGTGTAGATACGTTTATTTCTTAACAGTCTTGAGAAAATGCCATTCATCCTGTTCTTCTGTAGTGATTATGACCCTGATGATACATAGTATAAAGCCAGTTACCAATGTACAGGCTGTGAACATTTCAAAATGCATCGCCAATGACAAACACACTCACCAAAATATGATCTATTGGAATTACTAATAATTAGTTTTACTGTGCTCTAGCTTCAGACCCATAAAGACTTACTGAAGCTTATTATTAAGGTCTTAAATTTATTCTCATAAGCAGTCACAGCTCTGATCGATTTGTTTGTATCCTCCACCAATGGTGCTGCCTATTTAAGAGATTTCATTTAGTTCAAGTCTACTGATCCACGCCAGACTACAGTATTGGATCATTTATTTTAAACACAGCTATCCTCTGGACTCTTTCAGAGGCATTACTGAAAAAAAAAAAAAACATTAATAAATTATGCCTTTTGGATTGTCGTAAGCTGGAAGAGGTCGAGACAACGTCGAAACAAACGCCTGCACATACATGTATTAATCACAACTTCACTGTTTTCATATATATATATATATATATATATATATATATATATATATATATATATATATATATATATATATATATATATATATATATAAAGCGATTCCTCTTCAGCAGAAAATATACAAATTTATTATGATTATTATTATTTTTAATCAAGCAGCGTGCCACCGCCACTCTGGCTTGTGAAGTGGACTGCAGAGCGCAGTTAAAATTCAGAGCAAGTATTTGGAGAAACCAGCACTTGCTCTTCCCTGGACATCCAAGAGTAGCCCAAGTGAAAAGGGAGGAAACCCAGCCGCCAGCCCTCTTACACACGAAAGCTTCAAAAAAAAGACACCACCTCTTTTCCCCTGGCATAATGCAGGAAAACTTCCGAGTCCCGTTCTCTGTAAGTAGGTAGAAAAAGGTTAAAAACTTACCACCCCCATGTCCAGCTGCTCGGTAGTGAGAGAAGGAGCCGCTCCTGACAGAGGTAAAGAACACAATATCGGCACCAGGAGCAGCATCTCTGGAGAAATATTCCTCATCCACTTATGAAGAGCCAGAGCCATCATGATGCCCTGTGACAGGCTGATCCTGCAGGGCTCATATGGATATCGACAGCCGCATCCACGGGATAAATCACACGCTGACACTCTGAAATGTGCCCGAATAAGTCTACCTCACTGTTGAGCGCAAACACATAAAACACATTAAAATCGGCGCTAGAACAGTTAAGACCATGAGAGCAGTTTATTTCTTGCTATGTAACTAACACCCAGGGCATGAAAATGAGAGACGCTGCCCGGTCTTCTCTTATCTCAAGTCCATCAGAGGTGAAGCGAGAAGCGCGAGCTCCCCGCTCTGTGCTTGGGTCTCGCGCACTGAAGCAGCTGCCAGCTGCGTGCGGGTTCCTCAAACAGGGTAGAGCAGCCTCAAGATAGGCACAATAACCCAATGGGCTTCCGTGAAAATATCAAAATAAAATCCTCACGGCTTCATGAAGGCTAAATCAACGGAATAACACAAGAGTGATGTGACTTTCCACACCCCCAAATCTAAAAATATCCAAGATAAAGCTTCCAAGCGGGAGAACAAAAAAAAAAAGAGCGAGAGAGGTGGGTTGCCAGGTAATATTTTTGATCATTGTTTGCAGTTACAAAAAGTTTACAGATAGAATTGATAGTTTCTTTTTATTATTTAACAGTACTGAGAAACACTGAAAAAAATCACTGTGTTTAGGGTTGTGACAGGCATGGCATATAGTCTCCATTTTATCCCCAAAATAATAAAATATTTTAATAATTCTGAATAAATTACATAAATGTGATTGTAATAAGTAAATAATAACTTAAACAACACCCCCATTGCCTAATTAAAAAAATGTTAGTTTTACTTTTGTTCAGGACTGCCATAGTAAATATAGTTTACACAAACTATATAGTTAACTTAATCTAGTATTTATTTGTTTACAAGCTTGACTGCCCTCCAAAAACTTTTCCATGTAGTCGTCTCACATTTACATTGCCCCCTTTTAAAATGTGTGCCTTTATTTTGAATTTTGATTCCCAAACTTCCTTTGGGCTGCTGCATTGTTTTCCTCCGACTTGATTTAAACAGCTGTGAGAACATTTGAATTGGCTTGAAGCACCTTTTATTTAATCTCTTTGGACTGGAATCGTGATTCATCAGAAAGTTAAAGGTCAGTGCCCTGAAGAGGGTAATTAAAAGATGTTTCTGCAGTAGAAATGTGATGCAATATGATGCCAAAAACATCACTGATTGATCACTGGTGACTAAAATATGTAGTAAATATACTACTTGTACTTACTCCAAACCCACACTACTTTGCTCAGAGGTTTTAGTGGAGATTTGTATATGATATGATGAGAATAACTGTGCAGCCCAAATATAAATAAACATAAGAAATAAAATCAAAAGACACCAGATTATGACCTTTTTTATTCTTCTGAGTTTGAACCAATCGGGCAATTGTCCACACTCAGGAAATATCCTCAGGCTAGACACAGAGTCCTTATTAGTTTTAGTAGTGTTGGCCTGAAAATGACCCAGCAGCACTCAAACCTCCCTGCATGTAAAAAACAAACAAACAAACAAAAAAAAAAACACTTTCTTGAAGCAGTTTTAAACAATGTTTACTGTACTATGCTTGGAATAACTGTTCACTGCAACTTACTTATCATCAAGGTGAGTTATCCATTTAAAACCTGAATCATAGTGCAGATATATGCACACACCTTGGTAGTCACCCATATCCAGGCACCCATATGTAAGCATCTTAATTGTTCTGTGTCTGCTTTGATAGACAGCCTCCTTAACCTAACCACACTGTTACTAATGATTCACAGCTCTCTTTTAGTGTATCACGGCCTCATCACTCGACTGCAGAGAAATGCATGATTGCTAGGGCACGATCACCCACATTCACAAATTAATCTTATTCAATTGATCTCCTGTTGTAACTATTACATCTCCATTTCACACCATTTTCTATGTACATATTGAATAGATATATCATTATTTTTCACCGGCAGACCTAGACAACTGCTGCCATTAAAGTCCCAGAATGTGCAGGGAAACAAACAGGAAGGAACTGACATCCAATTAAGTACACATATCAGCAGAAGCTTGTTCCTTGAAGTGGTGAAAGTGCATCCCTGTGAAATGCAAAAATTTGGCCCCTTCATTATACTAATATTTTCATTTGTTTTCAAAACATAATAGCGGAGCACAAAATTTGCTGAATGCAGGGAAAGATAATCCACAAATATTACAATGAAGAAAACACTGGCAGTAAATGCTCAGTACCACTAAGTTCGCCCGCCCTTTGCTTTTTTTGGCGAGAGATGAATGGACTAATTTATCGTTAATATTATTATCTGGCTAATCTGGAAACTTTTACTATCAAATGACCCATCAGTTGGTCCACATAAATGCCAGTGGCACAAGCGGTCAATACTTTCTTGGCTGGTCGCTTGTCTTATTCAGATCCATTCAAGCAGTTTATTCATCACTGGTCTAGAGAAAACTTGTTTTTTTTCCAATTAGTGTTACGTCCTGCTGTGTTAGTACCAAACGCTCGAAACTTCCCAATAACAGGCTGCTTTCAGTCCTAGCCACATACATCTCATAGTGACAACATTATGATAATTGTAGTATCTGAATATAGTCTCACATCATGTCTGCTGGCAGAAAGACGCTTCAGTCATTCAGTTTGATATTAACAGAAGGTTAAAACACTCATTTACTCATTTCAGTCTGCTGTGGGCACCGGGATTCACCTTCAAACTATTTTCCAGAGAAATTTGGCTAATTTTCTCTGGTCAGATTGTATAATTATAGGAAAATCTATTGCTCACTGTGGACGTGAGAGGAATCGATTTTGTTGGCTGCTATTGTAATGCATGCATTTTAATAATTGTTGAGGCACATTGTGCCAACGTGGCTGCTGATGTGCCTTTTCTGTTGATAAATATCATCTTGAATACTATACCATCAAATAATGTGTGGTAAAGTCACTGAGAATTGATGAGTAGATTACTGTGTGAGTTGCTGTTTGAATATGATGACAGTGTTTGATTGTAAATGTTAATAACATAATTCACACCTAATGTATTTTGTATTCACACCTTCAGCTCTACTTAATGGGCTTTCCCATTAGTCAAATTAACAATGTGGTATTAATACCCGCACAGCATTCATTAATGCCTGTGCTTCATCTACTTTGTTTGCCATTTGTAACTAAGATTCTCTCCATTACTTATACAAACAGCATGTCTTTGCACATGGATAACTTAACTCAAGGTACAAGAATATACTCAAACACAGAGGTTTATAATTTTTTATTCATAGGTGTTTCTTTGTCAGTGGTCTGCAATCTGGTACTGGTGAAGGTCTGCCCTAGCAATTACAATATACAGTACTGTGCAAAAGTCTTGAGTCACCACTCAATTGATTATATTTTGCTAGGAAAATTAAAAATATATACAACATATATCAAAATACAGCACATACAGCAGGAAGAGAATTTGTACAATTCTAACAAGCTTGAAAGTCAATATTTGGTATGACCACCATTATTCTTCAACACAGCCTGAACTCTCTGAGGCAGCTTTCTTGTAATTTCTTTAAGTAGTCTTCAGTAATAGTTTCAGTGGCTTCTTGAAAGACATTCAAAGCTCTTCTTTGGTTTTAGGCTGACTTTTGTTCCGTTCTCTGTCGAGATGATCCCGCATTGCTTTAATAATCTTGAGTTCGAGGCTCTGGGGAGACCAATCTGAGACAGTGTTGCGTTGTGTGTTTTTCTACCCAGGTTAGCTTTTACTGCACGGGCATTGTGCTGAAAAATGAAGCTGCTGCCAATCAGATGCATTCCAGATGGTATTGCATGGTGGATCAAAATCTGACAATACTTTTCTGCATTCACGGTTCCATCAATTTTGACAAGATCTCCAATACCACTGGCTGCAATGCAGCCCCAAATCATGACAGAAACTCCAATAGGTTTTACAGATGGCTGTAGACACTCACTGCTGTACCTCTTTCCGATTTTTTCCTCTGGTTCATCCTTTAAATTAGGTGCCTTTTTTATGCTTGAATGACTCATAAGTCAGTGTGGCTTAACAAAAACCAAACAAAGAAAGTAAAAACATGGTTAGGTAAAAGGACTTGACTGAAAATGAATGAAGAGCGAGCCAATTTCCAAAGAAAAACCTTGAAATACCTTCAGAAAGCCTGGAGAACTACTGCTCAAGACCACTTTAAAATATATAAAGAAAGTCTGGCTCCTTTGAAGAAAAATATAAAGAAATGAGGGGTGGCTCGACAGTAGATTAGTATGGCAAGTTTGGTTAGGCCATAAAATAATCATTTTAGCTCATACCTGAGGCAATGTGTAGGAAAGCTCATTTATAATTTAATGAGAGGAATATTTTAACTGCAAAGCTGTGATTCTCATCTTTATGTTTGCTCCCCAAGGGTGTTCAGGCCAAAAGAGTCCCAAAGGCATCAAGAGCACCTTTTAAATGTTCCAGGTGCCACTGAGCATAATTGAGGAGGGGGTGATACGGACATATAATTTTTCATTTTAGATTACACATTGTAGGCTAGGGGGTGAAATGTATTTAATAGTTATTACTTTTCTTCTGTAGTGTTGATATAATGTCAATAAAATATATTAGGTAAGCTGTGTATTAAGTTTATTACTTAATTATGTAACCCCCCCCCCCCCCCACACACACACAATGGTATGGTTGGCGGGTCTGTTAGGAACAGTCTATAAACGGCTGCCAGATAACATGAGATGCTGCTGCTGAAACCAGATGCCACCCGTGGTCAACACTGAAATATTTTCTATAGTTCCTGTTATTATGTTGCATACGCCACAATTTTAGAAAATATGGAACATCCATAACATGTCCATAATTTTTACTAGTGGTAATTTACAACAAACACAGCATTATGATGACCCTCTGACATTGTTGACTGAATGAAAATGCTGTTGACAAACCCCAATTACTTGTTGAAATGATACAAATCCACACTAATAGATGTTGATGTCAGTGACCCCCCACCACCACCACCACCCCACCCCCAGGTACTACTGATTTTGGTACTGCTAACCATGTTGCAGTAACAAAAAATAAATAGACTCAGGAAAGGGATTTTTTTTTCTTCTTCTTTTAAATAGATTAAGATTAAGATAGTGTTTATTTAAAGGAAGCTCATGCAATGCTATAACCACAAGGAGCAAAAAGTCATTGCAGGTGTAAGGATTTACACCAGTATCAGCTTCCCACCTGTGAATATAAATAATTGTGTTCACTGGAACATTGTGCTGATGTACCAGGACGTGTACCCAGGGTTCATAAATACATTATCATGGAGGAAATATTATTGGCAGAACATAATGTGTTAGAGGAACATTAATATTAGTATTTTACTGGCTAACAACAGTATAAAGAACAGAACCACAGATTTACTTATTTACGTAAAGGTGGAACACCAGATGCAAACTCTGACTTTCTGGTGCATGCAGAAAAGCTCACAGTGTAGTCACTGCTGCTGTCAGCCAGTACAAAGAGCTTGAATCACCACCAACAGCATCTAATTGTTTCCTGCCACACCAGTTATTAATCATCACCACCACCAATCCTTCAATAACTCAGAGAGACAGACACCTATGGCCAATATAAAACACCCATAGGGGCCCCCCTCTCACTGTTCCCTGAAGTTACCAATTCACTCATTTTCCAAACTGTGAACCTTTGTTCAGAATTAGCCATAGCTCACTTAAAGGACTTCCTCTTCTTCCCCTGTGGCTGTCTGGAAGTCTGACAGTGGCTAAATGCAACAAACCAGTTTTCTGAAAAAAATAATAAAACCTGCACCTGCCTTTCAAAGACAGAGAGGTATTTATGAACAAGCATCTGGCCTTGGACTTTAGTCTCTCCTTTTTAGTGTGTGTTTGTGTCACTGGGTGTGCATTTGTTAGTGGCTGAGATGCCTAAAAAGGCATTTAATTCACGAGGATACAACTATACCTTTAAAACCCCCCATAGGAATGCATGTGGACTCAGGACCACTGAGCAATATTTCTCATTAATTCACTCTCAAAGTACACTGAAACAGTCTTTTAAAAATTATTCTTTCTTGGTCTATTTGGTCAATAGCTGAATAAATGTATGAATTTATGAACATTTGAAAAAAATATCTTTTTTTCTGAAAGGAATACATCCATGTGAAAAAGAAAGTACACCCACTATCACTTCAAAGGTTTGGTGTATCCAGATGATAATATGTATATATATATATATATATATATATATATATATATATATATATATATATATATATATATATATATATATATATATATATATAAATTACTTAAAATTAGGTAAATAAAACCTCAGGTGAGCAAAAAAAGAGAAGCATCTTACACCATATCATTATTTATTTAAGAAAAAGGAAGCCAAAATCCAGAAGCAGTGTGGGAAAAGCTAATCACAACATTACTCCTTCCATATGAATTAAGACGGTATTTAGCATCCAGGTGCTGATAATCAGATGCACATCATTAACTCAGTGTTTTTCTAAGTGTGGGGCGCGTCCCACTGGTGGGTTAAATAAATAAAGATACTGTGTAAAATGTCCTGATACATAAAACCTGTAAGTTGTCATTTGTCAGTGTTTTTAAACTTTCATTTCTGGTGAAATCTCTTACAGAAGCCTTCATGTCTGAGGCAACTCTTTACACATGATTACAAACAGGTACAAACAGACGCACTTAAGGGCAAAGATTTATCTCAATTACTGCAGGCATAAACATTTTCTTGTTTAATTTTGAATTCTTCAAGTCTTTATTATTTACTTACTTAAAATAATATGACTTCACAGAAAAAAATGTACCTGACTTAAAATAGGAAAAAAATAACCAATTTCTTTCATCAAAGAAAGAATATGGAGTATGATACAATGTAGTACACATGAATAAACTTAGAGCTAGACACTCACTTCAGATCTTTTTCAATAAAGTACCTTGTCTGCCATAAACAAGTGCTTGAGAATCAAAAAAGAAATCAAAACAAGATATAAAAAATATGGCAATATTTGGAAAGTCTTATTAAAAGGTTTCTTCCACAGTGATCCGTAGAGAAAAAGTCATCCTGTCTAAACCTTTGCATTTTTTTTCACACAGTCTACTGCTCTATTCACATTCATGCTGCAGCAGCAGCAAAGAAGAAAATAAATACACATTGTTCTTATACAAAAGAGTTCTCTTCAGTTGTTTAAAATGTCATTTCCCCCTGTCTTCTACAAAAGGAGAATAGATATATTTGTCCCTGCATGCACTGGGCAAAATGAAGAAAAAAAAACCGCAGTGAGGTCAATCATCTTATGTGGGACGTGGGAAGTTAAATGCAAATCCAACGTCTGTCACCCTGGGGAAGTCTGAATGTGGAAAACCTTAATTGTCCATTTTTCAAATGTGTATCTGGAAAAAATGGTTGAAAACAAGTAATGGATGCTATGTGACAGGCCATATAGTAAATCATTATCTACTGAGCAAGGATTGATGTGTGTGCTGAGAATCTGTCGTGTATTTGTAAGACTTGCAGCCGTCAGTTCTCCTTAATCTGCTCTATTCAGAAAGAAAAGCTGAAATTATGCAGGGTTAGAAAGGTCCCACTTTAATATATGGAGTACTGTACTCCTCTTATCATAAGGGCCTCTTTTCAAAAGCCTCTCTAGAGCTGCGTTCCACCACAAATTTGTTTAACATGTGTAACAGCAGTGAGAGTATGCATGTGTTATTTTTCCCAATATCTGAGGTGCACTGAAGGTCTGCATCCATTATCATAGCGATAAAACTTTTTACCTCTTTTTAACATCAGCATAAAACCTACATTTTAGTATTCATCATATCCTTGTCCCCCGCAAACACATTAGCCTTTCCTTGAGGTATCAAAAAAAGTTTATATTTTTAAAGAACTCAAAGCCTGTCAGATTTTCTCACCATCCTAAAACACAGAAGATTTAATCTGTTTCTGCTGCAAAGTAAATTAAATTGTTAAACTTTTTCATACTTTTCAACTTTCAGTAAAGAATTTAAAATGTCCAACAGAATTCTAACTACAAAATACAATGCAGGTAGCATCATCTGCCCAAAGAACTCTTTTCCTTCCTTGTAGGTTAAACATGTCTGTAAATGTCAGCGTTACAGTGAAGCTGCAAAAAGAAACGCAGACATGCTCCCACCTTGTCACAGTTACTCTAATAGGAAACGTGCTCTGTGTTAAGAGCTTGTTTCACTGAACTTGTCTCATTGGTAGGACTTCATCATGAGCCATCAATGATTTAGCGCTCTCCTCGCTTCTTAACAGGAGCTGCAGATCTGCAGTGGCACAATTGTTCATCTCTGAAATATTGACCCTTTACTCTCTTTCTGCATCCTCAAATATGTAAACATTTTTCTATTGATCATTGTCACTGCTGTAATTAATTAAGAAATCCTTCTGAAAATGGTTGGATTCCTATCAAACTGGACAACGTTTTGGCAATTTGCTTGTATTTTGCATCCATAGAAAGTAGGGAAGTGACAGTGAAGGGACTTCATTCATAAAAAGTACACACTTAGACTGCACAGCAACTCCAAATCTGTGCTTCAGGGTCACGGGGAGGGGGGGGCTGGATACAACCATTTGCACTCACATTCACACCTACAGGTAATTTAGAATCACCAATTAACCCAACCCCACGAACTGCATGTCTCTAGACTGCAGGAGGAAGCCGGACTACCTGGAGAGAACTCACACAGACACAGGGAGAACATACAAACTCTGCACAGGAATGCCCTGGCAGATGGTGGAGTCAAACCTAAAACTCTCTTGCTGTGAGGCATCAGCACTTACCACCGTGCTGCCCTTATTATTTCTCTCTTTTTTTTTTTTCTTATTAATATTATTATTTTATCTATTGAGGTATTCAAGACCATTTGTATTTGCCCAAAAACCTAATGTACATACAAATACTATCAAAAGACACCCCAACTATTTCTGTGGGAGTGTACCTGAACTCAGAACTCAACAGAAACTTTTTTTCTAATCTCTCCTTTTACTGCCTCATCTCCACCTCCTCTCTTTCATAACTATCTTTATCAAATTCACTTAGATCCCTCATATATGCAAATTTTGCACAGTCATTAAAGCTAACTCTTTTCTCTCTCATTTTGTCAGGTTGGTTTATTTGTCCCAAGAAAGACCTATAGTTTCTTAAACAATGTTTCATTTACCTGTGCATCATGGACAATGATTTTTATGCTCACCAGAGTTTCAGACTCCCAAATAGTCTGATTGATCCACACACCTCAGCAAAGAATCATCCCTCACAAAGACTCCAGCAGTTATGGCAAAATACCAATTCAGTAGTCTCATCTGGATAGATGCCACAGTCATCACTGGTATTCCCTCAGGAAAACTCCTGGAATTAAACATGTGATTAAGTGGAACTTTTTACACCTATTCTGCCCTCTATGACTCAGCTCTCTAAACTCACCTGAGAACCATGCCAGATTTGTTTTCTTATACACTGTAGGTGTAATGTGTAGGTAGTCCAATACTTTTGCCTATATAGTGTACCTCATCAGCCAAGCCAGTATTTTTCAAGAGGTGATTAAATTTTTAGCAATGAATATTTTGTGGGGAATAGAAAAAATGGCTTCTTATTTTGATTCTCTATAATAAATCAAAGATACTAAGACCAGCTCTAAACATGATCCCCGCATAACTACAAGAATAAGTGGGATGTATGCAACCTAACTTAACCTAACCTAACCTGTTAATTTATAATTCTAAATTGGAGTTTGAATGTGAGTGTAACTGGCTGTCACACTGTTTTAGCCCTGTGATGGACTGGCAGCCTGTAAAGGGTGTACCCCACATTTTGTCCCATGACAGCTGGGATAGGCTCCAGTCCCCCTGAATTGTTTAAAAAAGTTTTTTAAAAAAATGGATGGAGGGAGGGCTCTCAGAGCAACTCTGAGAAAGGAAGGGTTGTTGAATGCCATTGTTTTTAAAGATATGAAAAATAAATGAGTCACAACTTGAAACTGAAACACTATAACTGAATGTGTGATCATTCTTCTCCAGTTAGATGTGTCCAAATCATCACTCCTGCATGTTTGCATTTTTCCAGATTTCTGCATCTTAGTGCTGCGATGATCCCTTAAATTTCTGCCTTTGTTGCATTTGGTAGGAGATGTGAAATCCACAATACACATCATGCCTATCATCTACATACATCTAACCTTTGCGGTGTGGCATTAAATGTTAAATCACGGAGCCCTGACGTAAATGCTCATGATTGCCATCTGAATGTGCTTTCATCAGCTGGTGTACAGACCCTACAAAAGAAAATTTACTGTCTCTCAAGGCAAGTGGCACCTACTGACAATTTATAAGATAGAGTGTTTTCTTGCATGTTACTCAATACGTGAGCTGATGCTCTGATTCAATTAACAGTCTTTAAATTTGACCACTTTGTTTTTAGGGGCTCTCTTGCATGTCAAAGTGGTGACTGATTCTCTAGAACAGAGGTGAGCAATTAATTTTCCCAAGGTGCCACACGAGTATCTTGGACTGTTGTGGAGGGCCACACCAAATTAGCTGAACTCAGTTCTGCTCGATATTAATTTTATCTCTTTAAAAGCTTATTTGTTGTGGCCCTCCACAACAGTCCTGGTTTCATATGTGGCCCCTTGGTGAAATTAATTGCCCAGCCTTGACCTAGTGCTTAGAAAGAAAGATGAATAAACAGGATTATGCAAACCTGTATTTTATATATATATATATATATATATATATATATATATATATATATATATATATATATATATATATATATATATATATATATATATATATATATATATATATATATATATTTTTTCTCCCCTTCAGGCCAAAAGAGCTTCTAGGGTCTGTCTTGTTAAAATTAAGTTTAACCCTTATCCAAAATCACTGCTGTTTCACTATTCAAGGGAAATTCACTATGGCAATAGGGGTTAATCCCCAATGGTGCGAGCGTGACCGTAGAACAAATTTTACAGTGTGTGCCTGCATTATTTTACTTTCATGGCATGCATATTGATCACAGAATGCATTTCCATTTGTTGTTAGTGGAAAAAGTATAATTACACACTTGATTAAATCTGTGACTACAGCCCAGTTGCACCACATGGTAATGAAATCCGACATCGTGGCTGAAAAAGTGTGCAGAAACTGCCACTGTAGAACAGATGAATGTCCAAAATGTAACATCTATAATTTCTCCTATCATAGCTCATATGTAACCGACAAGAACTGAATACTTAAATAGACAGGATCAAGATGTAGATATGCATTTTTTTTACATTTCCATATTAATCAGACTTCAGCGTCGCTCCAGTGGGTCATCATGACCAGAGGATGGTAGAATAGAGTTTTCCACCCTAGTCATTAAACGCAGCCCCAGATGAGCCCTTAACTCCAGCCTCCCAGTCAACCGTCTCGTGTGTTTATGCCACCACCACTCCTCCTGCATCCTAACACACACTTTCTCTTCTCTCAAAAATTGAAACACTTTTGTTTCAGGAATGCTTAAATAGGTGGTAGAAGACAGTGGGTATGAACAACCAATATGATTTGTTTAGGTGAAGGATTTTTTGGGAAATCGCAGCAACGTCCACATTGTATATTTTTATTTCACTTCCACGTGCTTTTGTTTTCCATCAGAGTTTGAATAGTTTAAGGCAACAAAAGTCCTGGCTTATATTTAGGAGCAAAAATTTAAAATATATCCATACAGCACTGTGCAGAAGTCTTGAGCCACTGCCTAATCCAATAGTACATCTCTGGGACATTACGTTTTGAGCACAGGGCCCACTAGAGGACCTCGACCCCTCTGATTGTTTGGTCAGAGACATTCACACCACTGGCCTGCTGGAGGTCATTTTGTAGGGCTCTGGCAGTGTTTATCCTGTTCCTCCTTGCACAGAGGAGCAGATACCAGCCTTGTGGATCAGTTAAGGACCCTCTTCGGACATATACAGCTATCCTAGAGTAACTGTGTGTCTCCTGGAATCTCCTCCATGGAGCCAGGGATTCTTGTACTTTTAAAAAGTGGTCTTCAGCAATAGTTTTCCATGTTTTTCAAGGTCTTCCAGGTTTCTTCTTTGGGCACTGGTTGTTTTTTCACTCTCTTTCAATCCAATCCTTGTATCTGACCATTTTCAGAGGAATGTTTGTTGAGCCAGTTAACAGTGAATAACTGAAGCATAAAAAGGCACCTAACTCATTCCATCCATCCATCCATCTTCTTTCACTTATCCAATTCAGGGAGAAAGGGCCCAAATGCAAGCTGATGGATGTAAACAAAAAGCAAACATTTATTTCGGTTGAAGACAATATCCACAATCTTAGAATCCGTAAAAAGAAACGGCAGCCTAAATCCCTGAATTGGCAGAGAGCACATAGGAAAAACAACAGTATGACACAACAAGGACAAAGGGAGGACTGAGCCTATAAATAGTGTTGTAGTACTCGAGATCGGTCTTGGTCTCGAGACCGGTCTCGAGACCGCTTTTTGATGGTCTCGGTCTTGTCATGGACTCGACCGCATTTGGTCTCGGTCTTGTCATGGACTCGGACCTTGCGGACTCGGGATTTTATTTCAAGACCAGTCAAGACCACAGCTGTGGAAATATCACTAAATTGCCAGAATACTGTCCAATTTATTTGTTAACATCTTTGCTTTTATTGGATGCAAAACGTACTGATTCAAATCCCACAAATATTGCGCTCCTCTGCCTCTCAAAGGAGCGCACCTCACAGACTCCGCCCCGGCTAGGTCGCTGCTATTATCGCTGCTTACGCCTGTATCATTTCACCGCAGTTTGCAATCTACCACAGAGCACGGACAGTTTCATTCACAATGTGTATGTTTGATCTCACTATGGTCACGCGTGTGCTGCATAAATCGAAATAACTGCATGAACACGAAGAGAAGTAAGAGGGAAAATGAAGATCAAAGGAAAATTTCAGGCTTCCGATTCAACAAAAAAATCCCAGCATGAAAGGTAAATACCAACCTTCATGTATTTTGATACACAAACTAAAAATTTAATGCAAGTTTTAGGGCTGCAACGATTCTTGGAATAACGCAATTCGATTATTAAAAATCCTCGACACAAATTTGTTGCTTTGATGTTTGGTTTCAGCTCTGCAGCTCAGGTGTCTCCGTGTAAGCGGAGCATTTCCAAAAAAAACAAAAACGACCCTTTAACACGAGTGGATGGCTGAGATGTTTTTTCACGCCCCTACTTCTCTGTGCTGTGAGTGCGCATGTTTGAATGTGCGCACGTGTTGTGCAGAGGATGTCAGCTGTTATTTTTTTCTTTACGTCAGCTGTAGCCACCAGAACAGATCTATAACCACAGTGTACTGGGGAAAGGGGGGCTGCCATTAGCACTAGCAATCGTTCGGTGCCCCCTCCACCACCATCAGTACAGAGGGGCTCCTTCAAAATGTTTTTATCAACCACCTGATCAGCAACATGAAGAACAGAGAACTTTGTAGCTGCTCCATCCACCCTGTTTGTTTCACACAGAGAAACATCTGCAGTACGGAAGTTAAAATATGCTGATGAGTTGTTAAAATGAAAAATTATTTCTTATCCAATTACTTGATTAATTGACGGAGTAATCAATTAAATACTTGATTACTAAAATAATTGATAGTTGCAGCCCTACTTGTATTCAGAAAGCCATAGTCAAACATTAGTTTTCAGCACCAGTAGAGCTATGAGAGGCCTTCAAGAATAAAATACTACAGTTCCCAGCAAGATGATGTCACTTCCTATTGTTGCATTAAAAACGTGATAGTTTATGCTCACAATATGGTGGCTGATATTCAAATGTAGGAAATGCTATTAGCAGCGGAGGAATCTGGATTATGTTTTTGTTGTGTATTTTTTTATGTGATTTCTGCAAACACAGTGGAAGGAAACGGCACTCTGGGACACATTAAATGCTTGATGTATAAATGTACCTTTTCTGGATTATATGCAAAAATGATCATTCTATCAATCTAATAAGGCCTGATTTAGAGTTCTGCATTGATCCTTTGTGTATAACTGAAAATCCTCTCTGAAGCAAACCTGACATGCACCTCGAGAAATGTAACTACACGTCCAAAAAAACTGATTACTGCTTTCTGGTTATGTCTTAGGCCCCATCACTCAATTAACAAGTGGGAGCGGCATTTAGTGGTTAGCATTAGCTTACTAATTAGCATTAGCATTAGTGCTGGGGTGAGAAATATTTCTTGCTAGAACCCGGAAGTTACCATGGCCACCACCACTGGTAACAGCAGAGAAGTAAGTAAGTTGTTTCTCCGCCATTAGTACATTGAGCTAGTGGTGGGCAGATTGATCCTAATATCGATAATATGGATGCCAACGTTGTATTGGTATTGATCAATATCAGTGTGATGAGATCGATACTTTGGCTTCAGTTTCTCTCCTGTATGCAGTGCTGCAGTTTCATCAAAGATGCGAGCTGACTGTCTAAGTGTCGCTCCTGTCACAGCACAGAGCACTTTGCTCCTCCCCTCCCCACAGTGTTTTGTTATACTGTCATGTGATGCATAACATATTTTATTTGGGAAAAAAAAGGATTTTGCTATGAAACATTTAAATCAAATTTAAATTTAAATTTGTAGAAAATTAGTGAATGAAGGGACATTTTTAATAAAATTTTTTTATTATACTTTCTGAAAAATCTACCTGGAAAAAAGTTTGCATTTGTTCTTGAGTGATGATTTTGTACACTTAATTTATGAAAAAAAATTCCAGACATCAATGTATGGGGAAAATTGTTTTATTCTATTGTTTCAGAACAATAACTTTTATTTTGATGAAGTATTTTCTACTTACATATAAACTTTGCCCAATTCTATTCTGGGTTTTAACTAATTAATGATCCAAAGGAAAAAAATCTCAAACCAATTAAACTTCATGGAAATTCTTCATAATTATTAAAAAGTATTGGTATCAGTATCGGTGATAATGGCCCTGTGTTTACTTTACATAGGATCGATACCAAATCTTGAAGTGTCGCACACAACTACATTGAGCAGCATACACCAGGAGTGATTGACAGTGCTAAGACCCTCCTCCTGGCTCTGACCGGTTGTTTTTGACTGGGAGCGGTACAGGGAGGAGGTGGAGGAGCTCCATTTTTTTCGCAGATTATCGGTCTCATACTGTCTGACATGGTGACAGTTTTAACAAATATGTAAAAACCAGATTTTTTATAAAAGTTACATCCTGCAGCTTTAATCTGTATAAGATTAAAGGCTTTAGTTCTTACTGTTGATGAGTGTTTTTTCAGTTTTACACATTTAGCTATGTGGTTTTGAAAAAGCACCCATTTTTACAAAGGTTGTTGGTTTAAAAACAACACAACTTTATGCATAGTTTATGAAAGGCAGAGAAAAGTTAAGACTATTGTGATGAACTATGAATAATTGTTTTACATTCTGTGATAAATGATAGAAGTCACCCAGGAGTATTAAATAAAGATGGTTATATTTATTTGAGCTGTGAGTGTTTAATATCAGGATGATTTTATGGGAATGCGGATCTTTCAGATCAATTTGAGAAGTGATTTTGATCATGTTTCACATTTTATTGTGTCATGTAGTGTCAGGCACTGGTCTTGGTCTTGTCTCGGTCTCGCCCCCCCCTCGGTCTTGGTCTCGACTGGTCTCGGACCCTAAAAGTCTTGGTCTTGTCTCGGTCTCGATACCCTCTGGTCTTGGTCTTGTCTCGGTCTCGGGTTAGGTGGTCTTGACTACAACACTACCTATAAATACACAAAGGCTTGAGTGAATGGGGAACAGGTGGCTAAACAAACAGGTGCAAACATTCAAGGGATAATGAGATAAAGGAAGTAAAACTAAATGCAAGGCAGAACAGAGTAAGGGATACTAAAATAAACAGGAAGTATGTTATGCTGCCTGGAACATCATTCAGCGTGACCAGTTTGTTGGTGGGTCAGTGATGGTTTGGGGAGGCATATCCATGAAGAAATGCACAAACCTATGCAGGCTAGACAAGGGCACTCTGACTGCCATTAGGTGTTCAGATAAAATCCTTGGACCCACTGTCAGACCCTACACTGGCTGAGTGTGTATCCTGCGTGCATGACAATGCCTGTGGCAGGAGGATGTATCTATTCCTTCATCCTGAACGATGAAGGAATGGATACCATTGACTGGCCTGACCTTAATCCAATAGAACAGCTCTGGGGTATTATGCTTTGGGCCATCCAATGTCACCAGGTTGCACCAGGCTGTCCAGGAGATCAATGATCCACATCTGGGAGGAGATCCCCCATGACATTATCCGTGGGGGCCAAACAAACTACTGAATACCTATTTGAGTTGCTGCAATGAAATTTTGGAAAAATTGACTAGTCTGCTGCATTATTTTTTCACTTTGATTTTCAGGGTGTTTTTGAATTCAACCCTCTGTAAGCTGATAATTTTAATTTCCATCAAACAATGCGGCATGCTTTCATTCCTAACACATTACCCAGTTCATATCAGTGTAGATATCCAGCAAGATTTTTTTCCCCATTGAGATCTGATGTGTTTTCCTTTCATATTTTTGAGCAGTGTATATATTGTTTAGGCATTAGTTGTAATACCACAAAATGTCTACAAGGATACCCCCCAAGTTTTATATCCAATATATAAAATCCAACATTCCTTTGTCTTCTGTATATGTCATGTATTACAGAGATCAAGAACCCAAATGCAGACATGTGGAGGCAGACTTAAAGAACAAAAAAACAACCTTTAATTAGGCAGAATGTACAAATCCAAGAAAGGCCAAACATGTAAAAAGCAAACTTTCTGAATGCAAACTCTTCAACAAAGGCGAGACGGCAGGAGGACAGGTTTATAGACACTATGAGACTGAACTAAGGAACAGCAGGACTATATATAATCACACTCTGAGGGCTAATGTGGATTAAACACAGCTGGGAGGAAATGAGGTGCATGTACACACAATCAACACAATCACAAGGGAGGAAATAAAACTAGACACAAGACACAAAAGACAACTAACCGACGAAGTAAAACAGGAAGTAGCAATAACTAAACACGGAAACTCAGACACAAAAGTAAACATGGGGAAAAGACAGATGGAAAACAGTGGAAAAAGACTTAAAATACTAAGAAAATACATGAAGAAGACAATGCAAACAATACACAAATTAAGAAACAAATAGAAAATATTTAATTATAAACAGAATTCTGAAAACTTAAAAGTGTGACAGTACATATGTTTAAGTGTGGGGTGGCCTATTAAGCTACATTTATTTCTCCAAATGAAGGCGAGCTCCAAACTGGAATTATGTAATTACTGGAATTTTTTGTGATAATCAAGGGGTAATCATCATCCCCTTTTTTTTCTCGTATGTATGTTTTCAGTGTGGTTTAGTTTTTGATTTTTCCCCTTGTTTGTTTGTGAGTCAGACTAGACAAAACTAAATGGAGAGGCACTGTAAAGCTTGGGTGATGGAAGAACTCAAGTTTTGGTGGAGCTTCAGATCACTTTCATGAAAAAAGAAAAAAAAAAGGGGTGGGGGCATTAGCCTTGGAGTTCAATGTGCTCTTTGAGTGCCTTTCCAGTTCAATGTTAATAAGTGTCAATACAGTGAGGATGAGTTTGCATCATTTGCGCTTCCTCAGCTGCATGATGCTGTGACTCTGACAGATAACAAACAGCTGCACCATAGGGGATGCAGCAAACCAATGCATCATGAAAGGAATCGTCACCCATGCCTCCTTCATCTTCTCTATATTCTCCTTTCATCTGCTCTTCACACATTCTGCTATTCCATGGCCCATGTCAATCCCATAATTTGTATTTGTCGGTGTTTGCTGCTCGTCTTTGAAGGCCCGCTGTGTCTCTCGCCTGCAAAACAATGAAAAAACATTGGCAAGTAGTGTTTAGGAGGTAGAGCAGTTCAAAGAAAGGATCAATCCTTCCTCATTTGCATAGTCGCTGTTTGTGAGGCACTGTCAGTGCTACAAGGTTGCAAGCTATTCTACAACTAAAAGAGCTCTGTCGCCTAAATCTGTATATGAAGACGAATAATAGGAATTTTTCTAGGTGACACTGTTATTGAAGTAACCACTCAAACGTACATAAAAATACATAGACAGGAAAACAAGAAAAAACAAAAAAACTTGTTTTAAGGAATGATTTGTTTTTAGCACAGAACTAAACTTTAGTCACTTAAAAGTCTTGCATTTATCATAGTAGCTTGCTACACCAAAGTGCTGTCTCACTTTCTACGGAACAGACAGAATTAGGTCATAAAATCACCCTAAGGAGTCCAATTAACGTCTATAATATTAGCAAGTAACAGTGAAAACAGTGAGGTTAATAGCTATTTAGCTATACAGCTTAATTACCAGCCTGCAGCTTTCTGAGAGTCCTACAAATCCCAGGTTTGTAAAGCAGTGTGTTGAAAGACCTGAGGCTCTGTCAGGTACATTGTCTCTTATCCTGGTGCAGGAGACATAGATTTGATGAAATGTTAAAATTTTACCAAAACTGTTTTTATTAGAGTGGAAGAGAGACATTACAGATTGAGAAAATAAATATTAAATGGAAAGAAAAAGGTCAAGACAACATCATAGTGATACTTTGAAGATTTAAAGTGGGACATTAAGCCATTGCTCAATACTTGGATGAGTTTTTTTTTATTTTTTTTTATGTTGACAGTTTTGCAAGCCATTTTAAAGGCTTGGCACTCTGGAAGTTTAACAACTGCTGATAACAGAAAAGACATCGGGAAGTTCTGACTGAAGGATAACTTTACAGTAATTAAAAATATGTCCTGCATTATGGAAAACTTATCACTGCAGCCAGTGATTGAACCTGGAAAGAACCCAAATGGCCTACAGCAGTTTTACTCTGTGGATAATTGCAGGAGATAGACCGGAGTATTGTTAAAAAGGCAAATAATTAGCATACACCCCTGCAATTAGTTTGTTTATTTGTATTGTTTTTCTAATATGTGGTGGGAAATAATGCTAATGCTATTATTTTCCCGACATTAAAGGCATTCAGTGGAAAACAAACATGTTTCTCTCCTCTCCTGTGAAGTGAAATCTTGCTCAAAGTTCATATTTATTAGACCTACTGTAACCTGCTCCCACCTGAATATTAGGACATTATTAGCTAACTTAAAGACAGCCAGTGACTCATGATGTGGTAATCACAAGTTAGACCCACATGCAGAACGCTAGTCGATGGGTATTAATGTCAATATTAAAATATCTGAAAAGAGACATTGCATGAATTCAACCCTTCAAACTGGGATACTTATTGTACCTACAATACAGCTGAACTGAGATTAAATGAAAATTGGATGCAAATGACTTATGTAACCCGTGTGTGTGTTACACCTGTTGAGATCTGGCGTGAAATGACGAGACAGGAGACAGAATTGGATCTCTGGTTCTTTTAGTAACAGCCAACTGTAATACAGGAATACAGAAATCCATGAGCTGTGTGTGTTGTGTGCCTGCTAGGCCCGGCTGTCATCCAGCCATGTCAGAAAGCCTTGTGTCCAGAGCACATGCCCACATACCTACGTCATCACACAGTGCACATCCATACACAGAGACTCAAAACACACAGGCAGGAGATTACGATCCAAAATAAACATTTCATAGAAAAGAGGTGTTTTGGTAAAATTCATAAGTTTACAACACGACTGCAACAATTTGATTGTCACTTCAATACCAAGAGGCACAGTAATGCTAAACCGCCAGTCCCTCTGACCCGGTCATGCAAGGATCTCATCCTATAGTTCAGTTAAAAACTATCTGTTAAAGATTTTAAAAAGTTGTTATGGTTGATCAGACCTCCAACTCTTCTAGAACATAAGGGTGCAGCCTACAACCCCATTAAACTTGGTCCTCCGACAGACACATCATACAGTGCCTCAATTTAACACACATACAGAATATGCAATGAAGTTACTGGGAACCTATCTATGACTGAGCCTTCTGCGGCGGTAACACACCCCATGCAGTGGGTCTCTGGACCATGTTCTCAATGAGCCTATTGATTGACTTAACCATCCTCCCTGCCCTAGTGACTGTAACATTATCAGAGTCATGTCTTGGCAAGTCTGATGGGTGTCTGATGTGCGGCTGACCAAAGGTCTAAGGCATGTCACGGTCAAAGACAGGAACAGTCTGTGTCAGGTAGCAGGTGTCCTTGTGACAAGTAGCCAGATCAGGTGCCAGGCTGCGTCACATCAGAGACAACAGGACAGTTGACTGGAGTGGGAACTGTACAAAGCTGAGTCTGGTCACAAGAACTGGCTGGGATGGGAACTGTGCAAGTCTGTAAGTCAGGCAAGTCAGCAGCATGTGCACTGTCCGTCACATTCACACCATCACAGGTGACACTATGACCATCCATGAACTGGGAAGTATGCTCGCCTGCCACTGAATCCACACTAGGGTGTCCTTGCTGTGGAGGACTCAGTTTCCAAACTAGGAAGTACTTCTGGTCCTCCGCTAACATCTGCTACTTTCCCACCGCCGAGGAGCCGGTGCTTGTGCCAGTGCTGGTGCTGATTTCAATGAACCGGCGAAATGCTCAAGAACGGGCCTGCAATTCCACCGTGTTTCTGTGAACTGCTCCTTTACGTATGAGTGTGGGCGGGTCCTCGTCTGGACACGGAAGCCTTAGCGCACAAACGTGGGCAAACACGCTCCCCTTTTTTGCACTGCAAATACGTTTTACGGTCCAAACCAAACTACTGCAGCATCTGTGTGCAGCACAGAGGTAAACACAGACAGCGATTAGAGCAAGACGACAAGTACGCACTTTGTGTCCTTTTATCTGTGATATGAACTGACACAAAGCAGCAAGTTCAGCCTTAGAGCCCAACCTAATTCACAGCGGTGAAAATTGCTTCGCTTTTCTCATGTAATACACATGTAATATGGTAGAAAACTTGATGTTGAGATGGCAGAGTCACGCCCTTGTGCCACTTTTGTCACGTGTTCTTGGTTCGAGACCAGTTAATTTGTGGGGCCCGAGTTGAACCCGTTTTACGGCCAAGCACCGAGTGCTTCCATGGTAGAAAACTCGCCTAACGGTTCAAATAAAGGCACTGGCTCCGGAACCCTATTGGTGGGAAAGAGGCTATTGTGGTCGTCAGTCAGATGAACAGACCAGGGACTGATTTTCCAGTGTATCCTGAATAGGGAGGAAGCTCATATCCAACAGGAAGTTTCTGTGTGCGACCTTACACTGGCCCAAGCCATCACTGATCCTGTAGATAACAGTGTACACCATGGGTTCCCACTTGCCTGCCAGTTTCTTCTTGGCCCACTCAGCCTTATAGGTAACCAGAACATGATCCCTGACATTGAGGTAGATACCATTGAATTTCTTTTCTTTGGGCATAACCATAGCATAACCATAGTCTCGTGAACAGTAGCATTATAGGCAAAGGTTAGTGTCTGGATCTGTTGGGGCCATTCCTATTTGGCTCTAAGAGGAAGGGCACGCATCATATTGCCAAGGTTGTGGTTGTTGTATCTTGGATTGATGTGTTCTTTGGAGAAAAAATCCTCACTGACAAAGTCTTAATGCATATACAAAGTTTATTACAAAAAAGACAAAATCAAAACAGGCGCTTTTTCTTGCTACCTGGGAGAGGAGGCCCAATCATCCTTACTCAACTCAACAAAGAAAAGAACAAAGGTTATATACTTGGTGAAACCCCCCACATTCCTACCTTTCCATATATGGCTATGAAAACAGCTTCATCATATATCTGAACATATGGTCAACTCCTTATATGGAAGGCCAGAGAGCTACAAGAGGCCCTTCTGCATTCTTTTTGAGCTGAGGCCAAACCTTTATGTTAAAGCTCAGTTTACTTCTTTTACACAAATCAATAAAGGCCTAAAGGAGAGAGACCATATATGCATATACAGAGTTTAACAGAGCAGTACAGACACCACATGGTTAAACTGCTCTGTGCTACCATTGCCCATAGGATGATAGGCAGTGGTATGGGATTTAGCAGTGCCAGAAAGCTACAAAAGCTCCGACACCAACTCACTCTCAAAGCTGGGTCTCTGGTCTGAATGAATGCGCTCAGGGAAACCGTATACACAGAAAACAAAGTCCCACAACTTCTTAGCAACCTGCCTTGAAGTCTGGTTCCTGCATGGAAAGGCAAAGGCCATCTTTGTGAAATGGTCAGTCGCCACAAGAACATTAGTGGAGCACTTCTTCCGATCTTCTGTCGGCCAGAAATCCATGCAGACGAGTTCCATAGGAGCTAAGGTCTTTATGCTTTCCAATGGGGCTCACGCAGCAGTCTCTGGAAACTTGGCGAGTACACATCTTCCACAGTATCTAACATACTCCTTGACATCCCTCTCCATATTGGGCCAGAAAAAATCTTGCCTTTTAAGGTGGAGGGTCCTAATTTGACCTTGGTGCCCTGCCAAATCATGGACTCCCTCCAAAGCCTTGGCCTATAAACTCACTGGCAAAACCAACTGAAGCTTCTTCCTCTTGCTCACAGGGTCTCTTGTTTCCCTGTAGTGCCCTGGCATCCATACCATGTCTTTTGCGTCTGAAAGGGCACCTCCTGCAGATCACGAATGACAGGACAGTGGAGACGGTTGGATCCTGAAGTTGGTGGTCCTCCAATGTAGGTGATGGCAAAGTAGCGTGACCAGCTGGTTGCAGCTGTTGAACAAGATGGAGAAGGGAAGCGGCCCTAGTCTCCTCATTGGTCTCCCAGTCACTGTGATGGAGCAAGCCAGCTTTGATCGCAGATGAGCTGCAGGAACCTGATGAGGACTGAGCAGGTCCAGGTTGCTGGGCCACCTGAAGATTCTGGATCCCAAATCTGAAATTGTCCTGCACCTTGTGAGCAGCTGCACCTTCTGCATCCTGTACCAGCTGGTCATAGGGCTCCTGAAGCAAATGCCTGCTAATAGAAGAGGTGAAGGGATCATGACTGAGTGTGTCTGCCACAATATTCTTCAGACCTGGGATTTACTTCAACTCTAAATTGTAAGATGACAACTTGGCCACCCATCGTTGTTCATAAGCATCCAGCTTGGGTTTAGTCAATATATGAGTGAGTGGGTTGTTGTCAGTCCACACTGTGAAGTTGTGCCCTTTTAACCAGTGGCTGAACTTATCAGAGACGCTCCACTTCATGGCCATGAACTTGTGACAATGGGCTGGGTATCACTGCTGTGAGCTGTTGAGGGCTTTACTAGCAAAGGCGATGGGGCACGCCTTATCCCCCTGGCAGGCAACTGCAACAGCACTGCTCCCAATCCATCTAGAGAAGCATCCACAGATGGGATAAAAGGTCTTGAAAAGTCTGGATGAGCCAACACAGCACAGTTTGGGCTCTAATATCGAATTTCGCTGCAATTGCTTCTGCTTCACGTCTGGATTTGCTTCTGCAAAATTTAATATCTCATATTTTTGCTCATAAGTGCAAGTTTGTAGCTTACGCTTGACTCCTGCGCTTGCCATGATTGTCTCTGGTGAAATGAACTGATATAGACACTAAAGCAATCTCCAGGTGTTGTTAGTGTGTAGTTGTGCATGAACAAGCCGATGCATGGAAGTGGGTGAATGGGAGCTGAGGAGGGCTTTAGCACTAAACTCACCAGACTTATGCGATCACATTTAATTGGAAATGTATTACAAAGGGACCAGATTTTTCATCCGAGGTAGGTGAAATTCTGACTGATTTAGGTGATGATTTTATTGGAATTAACGTTAGGAACAGCTGGGACCTGCAGAAGCGATCCAAGTAGTGCAAAAATCCGATTTTGTGCGACTTTGACTTAGGCGATTTTTACTGTATAAAGTGCATGAAAAATACAACTTTAAGATTAAGATTAAGATAGTGTTTATTTGTCACATGCACAGTTATACACAGTACAATGCACAGTGAAATGTATTTTGTACCTGCAACCATATATACACACACATATAAATAAGAAGAATAAAAATAAAAACAGTAATTCACACTATACACTATACTCTATATACTATACACTATACACACTTTTATAAATTATAATATTTACATTGTGCAATAATGGTCCAGTTAGGGCTCAGAGTTGAGCAGACGGATGGCTTGTGGGTAAAAACTCTTCTTCAACCTTTCAGTCTTAGCCCTCAGGCAGCGGTAACGCCGGCCTGATGGGAGCAGGGAGAAGAGAGAGTGTCCAGGGTGGCTGGGCTGTTTTAGGATCTTCATGGCCCTCAGCCTGCACTGCTTGGTGTAAATGTCCTGCAGGTTGGGGAGAGTGGTTCTGATGGTCCGTTCAGCTGAACGAACCACCCTTTTTAGGGCCATGAAGTCCTGCTTGGTGCAGTTTCCCATCCAGGTGGTGATGCTCCCACGCATGATGCTCTCGATGGTGCAGGTGTAAAAGTTCCTGAGCACCTTGAGTGGGAGCTTGAAGTCTCTCAGCCGCCTGAGGAGGTAGAGACGCTGTCTGGCCTTCTTCACAGTGATGTTTATGTGATGAGTCCAGGACAGGTCCTGTGAGATGGTCACTCCCAGGTATTTGAAAGTGTCCACTCTTTCCACCTCAGCACCACTGATGACAAGTGGATGGTAGTCCCTCTGCTGCTTCCTGCTGAAGTCCACAATCAGTTCCTTCGTTTTGCTGACGTTGAGCAGGAGGTGGTTCTCCTGGCACCAGTTCTCCAGGCGGGAGACCTCTCTCCTGTAGGCTGTCTCCTCATTGTGGGAGATTAGTCCCACAACAGCAGTGTCGTCAGCAAACTTGATGATGACGTTGGACTCTGACGTGGCCTCGCAGTCATTGGTGTACAGTGAGTACAGCAGAGGGCTGAGCACACAGCCTTGGGGGGATCCAGTGTTGAGGGTGAGGGAGGATGAGGTGAGGTGACCCACTCGTACCACCTGTGGTCTGCTGGTCAGGAAGCTGTGAACCCACCTGCACAGGGATGGGCCCAGGCCCAGGTCCAGCAGCTTAGAGACCAGCCTGGAGGGAACTATGGTGTTGAATGCTGAGCTGTAATCTACAAACAGCACTCTCACATAGTTCCCCTTACCAGTGTCTATGTGTGAAAGGGTCTTGTGGAGGAGGAAGGATATGGCGTCATCTGTGGATCTGTCTGGCCGGTATGCAAACTGTAGTGGGTCGAGGGTGGTGGGCAGTGAGGAGGTGATGAATGTCTTGATGAGTCTCTCAAAACACTTCATCACCACAGAGGTGAGTGCTATGGGCCTGAAGTCATTGGGGCTGCTGGGGTGTGGTTTCTTTGGGACAGGGACTATGATGGACTTTTTAAAGCAGGTGGGAATCACACACAGTTTCAGTGAGAGGTTGAATATCAGTGTAAACACAGGTGCCAGCTGGTCAGCGCAGGTCTTAAGGACACGTCCACTAATACCGTCTGGTCCAGCCGCTTTTCTAGTGTTTACACGTCTAAACGTGTAAAAACTCACCATAATGCTGAATCAGTGTGAGCTCTGAGCTTGTTTCTCTGCAACTCATTTTTGCTAGCTTGTGGGTTGGCAGGTTTTGGCGCACAGCAATACAAGCTTTGATTTCAGAGCCGCAGTGTCGAGTGCCGGAGAGTGTCAGCTTGACTTGGTTGGGTCCGCCTCACTGCTATCCCCAGTGTTGCTAAACGGACTAGTTCTTATATAGCGCTTTTCTACTCTAATTGAGCACTCAGATACTTAAATGAGCATTATGCAGGTCAACCAACCTATTTCATTAGCCAGTCACAGGAACCACTGAAGCTTGTGGGTTTAATTTTAGTGGTGACATATCACGTGACCGAGACAAGCGTCTTGACACGTTAAGAGGACATCATAGACGGAAGTAACGGAGAGAATCTGCCCGTTTTTCAAAATAAAACATTGTTCAGACTCAGATAATTAGTAAAACTGAAATAATGTAAGTTATTAATTCTTAAAGTGCGGCCCAGTACCAAATCACCCACGGACCGGTCTGGGGTTGGGGTTGGGGATCTCTGCTCAAAGGTACTCCACAGCAGGCCAAACATTACCTAACCTTAACCCAACACAAAGGACAAACCAAGCTAAATTTCTGCTATGGTTATCTTAATTAAGAATAAAAATAAGAATAGGAATAAAAATAACTTTATTGATCCCTGAGAGAAATTCATATGTCCGACATAGCTCATCTGCTATTTGTATGAGAAATGAAAAGCCTGATGGTTGTGGGTATGAATGATTTTCTGTATCTCTCCGTTTTACAATGGAGAGGGAGGAGTCTTCCAGTACTGATGTTTTTTTATAAAGTGGGTGATCAGAGTTGTTCAGGATGGCTTCTGTGGTGGTAACTCGTTACATGCCAAGTGGTGGTAACACAGTAGCTCTGTAAGCTTCTTTGACATTGACATTCAGCAGATCAAGGGTTTTATTTTCAGTGGTAGGACAGTCAACAAATTGTGTAAATCCAGTGGGAGGAGAGAGAAATATGATTGAAGTCTCCTGAAATTTTGAAGAGTGCCTCTGAATGTTTAGTCTGTATCCTAGAAACAGTTTCATGGAGAACTTCACATGGAACTTCAGCTGTTGCGGTATACTTTCTGAGTCTTCACCGATATCTCCAGCTCATCGCTTTTGACATTTGACATTTCCGATGATGACAGTTGGCAGAAAGGGCTTATATCTTCACATCCTAACCTTCACCTTTGCACCAGCATGGCAACCACGAAAACACCAGATTTGCATAATTTCAATGAAAAAAGCTCTTCTCTTGAGTAGACTCTTCTCCCCACAAAAGTATCCACCAGTACTTGACTAAAACAACAATGACAAAAAAAAATAGATAAAAATACAACAAAAATAAAGTGAACTTTGAGCTCATCTTCAATTCTCTCACACTGTTCTGTTTATGAGTGTGATGAATTTGGAGTTGTAGCATATCCAAAAGAAATTACAATGTGTGTATTGTGTAAAGTCCAGAATATTTTCTTCATATCTTTTCTGTTATCCAGCAGTAGTGACAGTTACATGCCCCAGTTACTTTGTGGTGCACAGGATACTGCCAGGCAGTGGATGGAAAGCTCTGCTCTGATGCTGCAGTCTTGAGTCAGCCTTGGGTCAAGTGCATAATCCTATATAAAAAAATATATTATATTGTCATGATCCTGGGGTTGCCCCAGGGTTCTGTGTTCTTGGTTTTTCAAGTTTTTCTTCAGTTTGTTTCTTAGGTCGTTTATGGTTTAGCTTCTCACCTTTGTATTTCTTTCTGTATTATATTTCTATGTTCTTATTATCTGGAGTTTAGTTTTCCTTACCTGCCTCGTGTTCCCCTGTCTGAGTGGCTGTGTGTTTATATCCCTTTGTGTTTGTACTTCATGTTTTCTCAAGTCTGTGTGTGTGTCATGGTTGTTCATGGCATGTTTAATTTTGTTCCATGTTCTTTGTGTTCAGTTTTGCTTCCCTTGTGTCAATAGTCTAATTTGGTTCACATGTTCTTCTCTGCTGTCTCCACTCTCCCTAATTATTGTGTATTAAACCCTCAGTTCTTCCCTATTCCTTGTCACTTTGTTGTCTGTGTTTCACTTATGCTGTGTATGTGTGCATGGTCTCCTTCTGAGTTTTCCCTCTTGTTCTTGAGGAGTTTTCACATTATGGATTAATGTCTACCTTGGATTGGGATTTAGCATTTTTGTATTTAGGAACATTGTGAAAGAAGTCAGCATCAAAGCTCTTTTAAGTTCAGCTTTGACAATTGCGTCCTGTATGGTGCATTTTTTTTGTATGTTTTGTATTTCTTATTTGTAAGAAACAGGGAAGCAGATACTTATTTGTAGTTTCATCTCTGCAAACAACTGCTTCACATGCCAGGATCTTGTGAACATTGGCTACTGACACGAGATATCTGTATTGAGTGATTTTCACTACACTCGCAACATTCCAGACGACATAACGAGACCGCCGGGCACTCCGTGGATTGTTATCAGGTCTGGAAGGCGCTGCCGACGGCGGAGGGAGAGGAAGCAGAAGCGGGGCTGCAGGTCCGGTCTTATGCTGAAGCTAAGGAGCCAACCACACAGGCCCCATCTGCTGAGCCTGTATCTCTCCAATGCCAGATCCAGATTTTCGCTAGCAGAGGAACTTAACTGTTTCTTTGCTCGCTTTGAGACACCACAGGACCACTCATATATATATATATATATATATATATATATATATAGACCCAACCACTCACAGCAGATGACAGATGCCCCTCCCTGAGCCTGGTTCTGCTTGTGGTTTCTTCCTGTTAAAAGGGAGTTCTTCCTTCCCACTGTCACCAGGTGCTTGCTCATAGGAAGTTGTTTTGACTGTTGGGTTTTCTCTGTAATTTTACCTTACAATATAAAGCACCTTGAGGCAATTGTTTCTTGAGATTCCGCACTATATAAATAAAATTGTATTGAATTGAATAAATATAATTACATTGTAATTTCTAATAAAATTGAAATTTCATTTAGTTACAGGGCAATTATGCCCTTAATTATGGGCCATATTATAAAGTGTTACCAAACTTTCTTTGAAGCGGCTCTAACATTGTTCGAGTTGGACACTGAGCGAATAAACTCTCATTTGATGTGAGAGTATAATCAGACTATCAGAGGGATAGTGGAGCCTAACATTAGCTAGCATAATGCTAGCTTATAACCAGCTGCTGTCTGCATTTCATTGCACTATACTTGTGACATATGCAGTGACAATAAATTGAATCTAATCTTATCTAATCTGTTTAGTTGGCTCTTGTCAGCTGTCCAGAGATGGGAGGGTTGCATGTCTAATCTGCTGACAATAAGTAATTGTCAGCAGATTAGGCAATATTGGGAATAAATAAGTGTGGTTATGCACTTTTTCATGTGTTAGAGCCCTGACTTCAGTTTAGGAGACGAGATTGAGGTGAAGAGGACGAGGATGATGGCAATGTTGGTAAATGTATTCAAGATGGTGGGGCAACATGGCAGCTTCCACAGACCGACGCCCGCTCCTATGCATTTTTAATGGGTTAATTCTAAGTTTATGAGAATGTGTCAATTTCCTTGAAGATGTAATTACATACCACTCAATGTAAAAAAAAACAAAAAACAACAACAACAAAAAAGCTGGAAGTCTGCACTTCAATCACATCTTGGTTTTATAATCTTCTGTGGTGTAGAGGGCCAAAATTACAAGTAAACATGTTGTTGTTCAAAATCCTTTGGACCTAACTGCAGCTGTCTTTCTTAGCTATAACTGACTGTCACCATTCCAGTCAGTACCTGTGGCCAAGACAAATGAGATTGTTCTGTTAGCTCTATGATTGTTTTTTGGATTATTGCAGATGTTTGCGTTATCAAGCCGGTTAATGTCTTTCTACTGAATAAGGGAAACAGAAAAGAGGAAAGGAAGTATAGTGTACATACAACTGGCTCAGAGAAGGTAAGAGGGAGTCCACACAAGAGGTTTACTTGAATAAAAGGTCATTTATTAAACATAGCCATCCAAAAGACAAACTTCATCAATGGGTTGATGCAAGGTGGAGTGGAAGAGAGACTGAGCAGTTCATCTGGGCCATCTTTTATAGCCTGGAAGACACAGGTGAGCTGCATTAGTTGATGATCCTTCCATGCCAGTATTTTTATCAGAAACAGGCCAGGGCAGAACTTTCTTGACAGTGGGAGGGTCTTCACAGTACAGAATAAGCTATGAAGAAGGTCATTCCGAACCCTTAAAATACACAAATATATATATATATTATACACTGGCTGGATGTGACAATATCAGATGCTTATATAACTCTAAAGATCTTTATCATCTTTATGGCAGAAAAAGGAGGTAGAGGAAAGACAGGGGTGTAGAGTCTGAATCATGCCAGCAAGAAATGGAGGATCAGTATTTAAATTCATCCTCATCTGCACTGGAGATTAAGACGCTGCGCCTACTTCCTAGAAATATTCCCAACAGCGACCATCAGCATTGTTTAGACTCTTTAATCAGCATATTGACATTTCAAAGCCTATAAAAGCTGGAACAGGCTCCAGCCCCCCGGTGACCCGGGAATGGATAAGCAGTTAAGAAAATGGATGGACACCCTTATGCTATTTTGTCCATCCTCACTTGGTTTGTTTAATCACAACGTTGTTTTCCTGCTTTCATGTTACAAACAGGGGCTCCATCATCACAAACCACAGTCCCAAAGTCCCAGATAATCAGTCAGCAGATCATAGGGTGGAAATGCAAGGCTAGAGGGAGTGCTATCCTACACAGCCTGTGATATTTTTGTCTGAGATTCAAATGAAAGGATCTCTGTCATCATGGGCTACATTTAGCTTTGTATCAGAGCCACATCCCCTAAGACATTCCACACACAAACCGTGTTAACTCCTGACATTAAGCACATTCGAGAGAAAAACAAAGAGGGCTTAAACTGAATGACTGAGCTTCCCTTAAGATCCATAAACTGCACAGTAAAGAATGACATAATTTAGATGGCACTGAAACACAAAGACAAACACTTAAACATGCATTTGCAACCACCATTCAAGCATTTCAAACCTTCCTGCCTGTTAAGCACAACCATTTATTTTTTTGTTAAACATTATACAGTAATAATGCATTAATAATATTATTGCATTAATTCTATATTAATTCCATATTATCAGTCCATATTCCAGCAGCTGACTTCTCATCAGCATGTCCTGGTTTTTCAACACCTGACACAGATCTGGTTAATCCGGGCAATGTCCCAGCCAGTATGGCTTCAGTATGCTTCGCTGAAACTCTGCAGCTCAGGTGTCCCTGTGTAAGTGGAGCATTTCATTCACATGAGCAGCATTAAAGTTCTCCATCGTTTGGAAAAAACTACCCCTTAACATCGAGTGGATCACCACTGACACAATTTTCCACAGTTTGCTAGCGGGCACTAGCGATCGTTTGTTAATGACGGTAAACCCCCCAAAACAACAACAACAAAAACACTGATAACACAACAGCAGCAGTTTCACGTGCAGTCTGCACACGCGCCAAGAGCAAAGAGGCGGAGCCGTCATTGAGACGGTGACCTGAGGTGGAGCGAAAGGAAACGTTTTTCTAGCATCCAAAGCAGCAGCGCCTGTTCCTATTACCACATTAAAACCTTTACTGGGAAAAAGCTGGAGGTCATTCATCAACCACCTGATCAACAAGTGTCAATGTGAAGAAAAGAGAACTTCGTAGCTGCTCCACCCACTGCTGATTGTTTCACACAGCAAAAAACTACAGTAAAGCTATGGAAGTTAAAATATGCAGATGAACTGTCAATAAGACAAGAGTATTTCTTATCTGATTACTCAATTAATTGATGGAATAATCAATAGGTTATTCGATTACTAAAATAACTGATAGTTGCAGCCCTACTTTCCATACAGTCCTAGTCTCGTCTCGGCGTTTTGTCCTTTGTGTCTCTTGTGTTAAGTCAGTCTCTTCTCTATATTGTTTATCTTCTGTCTCTGTATCAAGTTTGTATGTCTTAGTTCTGGTGTCTGTGTTTTCCTGTCTCATTTTGATAGTCTCTAGTTTCTTCTGTTTTGTGATTAGTTTTACTTCCCTTGTCTCACCTTCAGTGATCAGTTTCAGCTGCGCTCCCTGGTGTGTCTTAACTCCCTGATTTCCTCATATTGTCCGTGTCCTTCTCTGTTCTTTGTTGTGTCCTTGTCTTTGGCTACCCTCACGCCGTGTATTCCCTAGCTCCACTTTTCCCCATGTTTTTTCCCCATGTTTTTTCCCCATGTTTTTTCCCCATGTTGTTTCCTAGTTTCCTGCTTAGTGTATTTCTGGCTCCTGTCCAGCCCCAGCAACAAAGCTACATTTAAGTTTAGTCCTGTCTCCTGAGTCCTGCATTGGGGTCCTATTCCTGCCTGCCACACTGCTGTCCATGTCTATATAAACAAAAGTTAGCTTGGAATACTCACTGAAAAACCAATGCGATGTCCCAGTTCTCACTGATACAATAGTGGGCTTGGAAATCTGTGAGTTTGGTGTTAGCAATTCATCCCATGTGCATAAGAATGACATATCTTAACCTTTTCCCTGATTATATATTCATACAAGAACAGTTCAGAAAAATGTGCTCTGTTCTGGTCTTTCAGAAATATTCCATTTCCTCTTTTGATTCTTCCTTTAAATTAGCATTAATGGAATCATCACTGTGCAAGTAAACAGAGTGCAGTGCTACTGAGCTGCTTGAGTGCACACATTTCTGTTCCCAGTCCTTTTGCTGTACTGTAGTATTTATATCATTTGTGTCCAAGGTGGTTTTAAGCAGTGACCAACTATAATAATTTGACTTTTTGTGTTTGTTTGTTTGTTTGTTTGTTTATTTGGGGGATACAAGAATTACTGACTGACCATCCACATGGCATCTCATTTTGAAATTCCATTTGGCTTGATAAATAAGTAATGCTACTCTACACCCCAGTGTGTAAATTCTCCTTGCTTATGGCCTATATGTTTCCTGTGTGTGTTCAATTGATGTGTTTGTTTCTGGCTGTTTGGGGTAATAAATGCAAAGAAGTGCAGTACTATTTTTTGCTGTTTCAGACAATAATAGTAAGAGAGAAATCCTGGCGCTTAGAAGAGCTATCCTCCAGATTCAGTCAGCAACATCCACAGCAACTTTTGAAAGAGTTATGATCCTTTGACTTTTTCCTTTGTATTGTTGTGCTCACACAGATGTTCCTCTTTGCTTCTGTGAAAGGAGTTATAGAGGTTTATAAGTAAAAGCCTTAATATCTCAACATACTGTTTATAGACTTTTATTAAGCCTTTCCATCATTGTAGTTTTAGTGCCAGAACACAGGTTTAAGGTATGTAGTCCTTTCTGTTCCTGCATTTAACAAACTGGAATGTACATAGATGCCTTGGGCCATCATCTTTTCTTTATATTTTCCTTTCATTGACTTTCCTGTCATTTTTTAAAGTGCTCTTGTGAAGTAGGCTTTCTCCAGGCTTTCTGAAGGTCTTTAAAAAGTTGTTCTCCAAACACAGTGCCAAAGGTTTCTCTGGGCAGTTTTAAGGTATGTAGGCCTTTCTGTTCCTGGATTCTACAAACTGGATGGCACATATTTCATATTTACATACTTCTACAACCGATATTGTACAGTTCACTGGTGATCAATCCTTGACATTTCCCAAAAGTGCTTTCCAAATTCCAAATTTTGTCATGTCATTTCAATTTAGTTTTAGGTGGTGTGCTTCAGAGGACCACAGTTATCATATAAGAGCGACCACTGGGTCTTGGTTTCCTCTCTAACCATCATTGTTATACTGTCTGACACAGACGGTCATTAACCCATTCCTAGGGCCCTTATAAGGGCCCAAATACATGTGAAAATGAACCCCAGGAATGTTAAAGGGTTAAGAGTTTTGGTGCATTGAAAAAATTACAAATCTCTGAATATTTAAGTCTGCTGTGTGGTTGAGAACATTTCAGGGCTCACGTCAGAGATTGTCCAATCAGGGAAACCATCAATCAGTCTGCTGACTTAGGCTCGGAGGGAAATGGTTGATTTTTTTATTTTTTATTTTTATTATTTTTTTAGGTTTTTGGTGCAGACAACATCTGACAATCGATATTCACTTGGTCACTCTGGTCTGTCCATCTGTCATTGTTTATAAACGTAGATACATTTTAACCAGTGACTAAAAGCTAAGCTTTTTGGTAAATGCTGTTCTACTTTTGCTTCCCAACCTTAGTATGCAAACATTGCTGGCTCAAACATGACTAGTTAATAGAACTAGAATATACTTTGCCTACAGATTCTATAAATCCATATGCAAACATCTGTTCATAAAGATCAAGAAGTTATTCCTTGTCTTTTAGGACTGTCTTAAGGACCAGGTGAGCCCTGCTTTTTTTTTTTTTTTTTTCGAAAATACCCGCTGTGACACGTTCCATCCCTCTGCAACCTTGAATTAGATAAGCAGTTAAAAAAATGGTTGGGTACTTGGATGAACTTTATAGTCACAATATGTGCCCCTAAATCATATTAAATCAATTCAATATGCCATTTTTGTGACATGTCAAAGTGCATAAAAAGTACAGAGTTTGAAAAGTAACCCAAATTGAATGGCCAATTCTTTGTTAAAAAAAACTCAACAAAAGGGCACCTTTAAAAGAGGCTCCCACTGTTAGCTGATTTGAGATAGAGAGCACCACAATAGTGTGTGGTGCTTTTGTAAAGATAAATGTACCCTTCAGAAGGGTCAGACCTTCAAAATGTCACTTCTTAGATTTAGTAAGGCATATCCCAGTCATAATCTTCTTACAGCCCCTGTAAGAAGTTGTTGTCCCTCATAAATCTAGAAAATGTCCACTGTGTTTTCTTTGAGACACAAATGAGTGCCGGAGGACTATATTAGGTAAGGCAATGTTTTTTTTTTTTTTTTTAGATACAATACAAAAAATCAGATGGGGCCAAACCACTAAAGTGGCTTTTCCCTAGTTTTATCCATATCATTAAAAGGGATGTACACATTTAAAAACCTGGAATAATATTTTCCTGTAAAGATGATCATTTAAATTGCTCATGGGGCAACTACATAGAATTCATGTCATATGAGTTTATTAGCATTAGATAGGCTAATGTCTACTTAGTCTCAAGTAGCTTAACATAAACTGATTTTATAACACCTGATTTTATTTTAATTTTGTTTTCTCCCTTTGTGTGTGTGTGTGCATTCATAGTTGAAGGATACCTATAAATTTCTTAAACTGAGTGTAAATCTTTACAAAAATGTAAAGAATCTAGAAAATTAAAATATATTCTTCAGAGAAAAATAATTAATTTAGACTGAAATAAAAAAAAAACTCCCAGGTGAAATGTCATTTAGAAAAGAAAAACTGTCATGCTTTATTGTGGGCAGCACGGTGGCGCAGTGGTTAGCACTGCTGCCTCGCAGTTAGAATACCATCTGGAAGGCCTGGGTTCGATTCCACCTTGGCCCAGGCCTCTCCCTCTCTCTGTGTGGAGTTTGCATGTTCTCCCCGTGCTTGTGTGGGTTTCCTCCGGGTACTCCGGTTTCCTCCCACATTCCAAAGACGTGCATTTACTGGGGTTAGGTTAATTGGCCATAGGTATGAATGTGAGTGTGAAAGGTTGTTTGTCTCTCTGTTTTAGCCCTGTGACAGGCTGGCGACCTGTTCAGGGTGTACCCTGCCTCTCGCCCTATGACAGCTAAGATGGGCTCCAGCCCCCTGACCCTGAACAGGATAAGCAGAAGCAAATGGATGGATAGATAACTTATTGTAAATACACTTCCTGTACTAAGAAAAGTAAGTATCCTGCTGGGAATATTTAAAGGCTCCGAAAGGAAAAATTAATTGTGAGTAGAGTATTTTTCAACAAAACATTTCACCACTAGTTCTTTCTCATTTTTACTTTTGGTACTTTTGCATTCATCACAAGCTATTTTTTTTCCTAACCACAACAACGACCATGATACCTTTGTTTATACTAAATCAAAGCAATGTGAAAGGATTTTGCCCTCCAATAATGCTTTCTTTAATCACCTAGATTTGTCTAAAATTGGTCCCTAAATATGACACAGACACACCCGCACATGCAGAGCGTCACATACTTTCACAGGGGCGAAACCTCCCTAGTTCCCCTCCCTGTCCTCGTGACACTCCATTTAACTGTTCTATTAAACACTAGAGGGCCCACAAAATGTAGTGATTTATTTATGACCAAGCATCACGGAGCACATTTTCAATCCTGCTATGTAAATTCAGGCCTATTTCGCCGAATGTTAAGCTTGAAATAAATGTTCTTTTGTATATCACAGGCCAGAGAGCAGTTTCTCAGCAGGGCAACACTGAGGGTAAGTATTATCCTCAGTCAATCCTAATCATATACACTATCTGAATGCATGAATGTAAGAAAGGATTAATTACAGGATGAAGGAGGATCCATCGTCATTCCCATTTTTCAATTTAACTGGATTATCATCATCTTCTTTAGCACCATGAAATTGCTTAAGCTGCCCAGAGTCTGATACATATTTGCCCACAGACACTTGTGCCCTTCAGTGAGCAATAGAGGAGAGAGTAGAGGGAAGCCATTATCCTCCACAAGAAGATCACACATTCATATCCCCTTCCATTCTGCTGTCTCACTTTTTAATGTTCATTTGCCGCCTACCTGTTTTCTCTCTCATTCCGTCTCTTTTTTTCCCCAGAAGCCTCCTCCCATCTTTATTTTTCTCTTTCTCCCATTTCTCTCTTCCACTCGGGTCTTTTCACTATCCCACACAGCTGTCTATCATTCTCTTTGCCGATCTCATCTTCTCTTTCCCTCTCCGCTGTCATGGTTTCTGTCCCCTCTCATTTCTTTCATCCTTCCCACGTTCATTTAATCTTTCAAATTAATCTGCTTAATGAGCCCAGCTTCTGTGCAACTGAGCAGAGCAAGTGCCACATAAATGTGTACGTACCAACCAGCAAAAAAAAAAAAAGAAAAGAAATAAAAAAACATACACAAAGGTGCATCTCTGGACGTCCTTGCACATGCACAGTGAGACACCGGTGAATGCTACAGGAACATTTGCAAATAGCAAGGACTGAGTTCACAAGCATGCTCCTGGGAGCATTCAAACATATGTAAATGACCAAGTACACTATTTCAACAGTATTCATCACTCTGCTGAATACTTTCTCTAATAATACTGCCGGCATCCAAAAGGAAAAGGAGTCTTTGATTTATGTGTCCAGTGATTTGATTGGGTAACCCTTTCATAGGACTTCATTAATTAGCAGATGGATACAAGTAAATGGCAGGGTGGAGCATACCATAAAGGACTAGTGGGGAGGGGTTCAGCCTTTTCCCTTAATTAACTCCAGTATCTGAGGAGACAAGAGCTGGATCAAAGAGCATGTGCAATAAAGTCCGTAACTGACAACTCACGCAGCAAGTAGAGAGATTTTTTTTTTATTTTTTTTATCATTTGTCTCTTTTCTGATGCCAACTCTCTGTAGTGGCTCCTGAACGTTCATTAAGCTTACAAGTGATTGTAGAATTTGACAGTGAAAGAAAGAGCTGCTGCCACTTATATATGGCCATGTTTCAGGGGCAGCCCCTGTGTTTCACCTGGGAAATCCAGAGGTGGGTTTGAGCAAGACGTCCCTTGGACATACCTGTAGAACCCAAAGAATCATATACGGATACAATTTTATGATTCAGCTGATGGAATTTCAACATAGATCAAAATGGTTTACATAGACCAATAAGCAGCTAAAGATTATATCAGGATAAAACATTATTTAAGGTCTTCTAAATACAAACCATTTTTTACACCAGGCTGCGAAAGCAGGCCTATTCTCATAGTGGTATTTAGTGAACCCTCACCCTGAACAGACTCCCTGAGTTCCAGGTGTTGCTCCAGCACCAATCCTCACAGAGAGGAAATTGGAGCTTGAGGTAGATGGCCTCAGACAGCAAAAAAAAAAAAAAAAAAAAAAAGAGTTCTATAGGTAAAGTAGCAGTATTACAAAGTTAAAATCAAACTTCTAAAAATAAATAAATAAAATAACACAGATTATGCATTCATGTCTCTTTCTTCAAGCATCATTTCAATGTATGCGTCATAAACTGTATGTTCATTGCAGGCAATATCGGGCTTGTAACTTGCCTGAAATGCAAATTTGTAAATTGGGCTCCGTACCGCAGCCCACTCTGGGTTAAGTTTCTCGCTTGTGGAGAGTGACAATCTTCATTATCATCCTCATCACTGTCGCTGTAATTGTCCTTGAAATGTTCCGGGATTTGTCTGGCTTTGCAGATGTTGTGAAGTATTGCATAAGATATTATGACTTTGCAAACCTAATTTGTGAGCTGCAGCTCTCCATGTAAAAGCCATTCTCTTGAGTTGGCCAAGTCCCTGCACATCTACTCTCCAGGTAAACATTTAATTATTCCACATTCATTACATGTAAACTCAACTATTTCAAACCTTTTTCTTTATTCTATCTTATAATTATTAGAATATTATACTAATTGAAAGGATAAAACAAGATGAAAAAGAGGGTTTACAACACAGAAATGTCCAACTTCAGTACTTGGGTGGGGCTCCTGTACCATGAATTACTACATTAATGCAGCATGGCACATAGGTGATCAGCTTCTGACACTGCTGAGGTGTTACTGAAGCCCAGGTTGCTTTGAATGTGGCCCTTTTTTGTATTTTTGGGTCATCTTCCTCTTGACAATTCCACATAGACCACAGATTCATTATGGGATTCAGGTCAGGCAAGTTGGCTGCCCAGTCAAGCACAGTAATAGCATGGTCAGCAAACCAGTTGGTATTATGGTAATTATTGTAGGCTCTTTACCTTACAATATAATGCACCTGGAGGCGACTGTTTGTTGTGATTTGGTGCTCTAGAAATAAAATTGAATTGAATTGAAAAGTAGTTTCAGCACTGTGGACAGGTGCTGAGTCATGCTGAGAAGACAAATCAGCATCTCCACAAAGCTTGTCAGCAGATGGAAGCTTGAGGGGCTCTCTAAATCTCTTTGTAAACATTTACATTGATACTGGACAGTGGACCACACCAGCAGATGACATTGCACCCCAGATCATCACAGACCGTGTGAACTTCACACTCTCCCTCCAGATTCTAGGACCACCATTTCCAAATGAAGGTATTTCAAGGAAATGTTTGAACTAGGATATTGTTCCATGCATAATGCTTTAATAGTACCCTATCTGCTGTAATTTAGCTGTGATCCAGGGTTTGCAGACAGCCTGTCCTCTAACAAGCGGCACATGTCATCCAAAAAGCTTTCTCAAACCACTTTCAGAAAGTATTCTGGAGTCATGTGTTGAGCCTGTCCAAAATTTTGTGGTCTGCACAGGAGATAATCTGAACACTGTTACTGTGGCAATTTTTCCTAAACAATGTGTTTTCTGACTGTGCGATGAAGCGCATGTGAATCCCATCAGTTACACCAACAACTCCGCTCTGCCAGTGAATGGCCTTTTGTGAGAGTGCAAGGTGTGGACATCCAGTGGAAATTAAATGAAATGCACAATATGAGGATGTGAAAGAGCTGTACTCATTTGTGTGATCACTCTGCCGATGGAAGGCTGTGACAGACCTAAATCATTACCGCTACACTGCTGCATTTTTCCACTTGCCAAATATCTTAGCGTTGTGATCGCTTTCATTTCTGGCTTTATGGAGTTACTGCATAGGGTAGGAGATGTAATGAGATTGAAACCACAAACATCATCCCCGCACGATCTAATCTGTAGCGTTTCATTAACTCAGTGTCATTCTGCATTTAGGGAGTATTTCTCCTGCTCCCTCTTTGTCTCTCCACATTTTTTTTTTGTTCTGCTTAAGAAACTCCGAAGAGTTTAAAAGTCATTTTGTGAATACTTCCTATTTGTAGAAGGATTTAGTCCTAACTTTAAGGAGAAATTTGTAGAAAACTTCATAATTCTAGTTTTCACCTTTAGTTGGTGACTTTTTGTTGTGCAGTTTCACTCTCATTTTTTACCCAACCCTTAAAACCATAGCCAGGTAACCACAGGGATATGCCAATGAGCAGAAATTAAAAATTTCAACTGCTGAATAAGGAGCTAAACAATTCAGAAAGGAGGGCACAGGAAGTGCACAAGAAATATGAGGCAAGCACACAGGGAATAAACAGGACTGTATATACACCGCTGGCTTACTGCAGAATGAGATACAGGTGAGAACTCAGGTTAACACAATGAAAAGCAGGTTGAAGCTACTGAGGGTGGGAAAATAATCACAAAGGAGGAAAAGGAACAAAAGTGATAAATTAAACTATAACAAGATGCATAAAATAAACTAGCATTCAAACTAAAACTGGAACTAACGCAGACATGAAAGACATGAAGATTACTTCAATAAAAGGTAGAAGAAAAGAGAAGGAAATGCAACAAAACCAGCTAATATTACAGCGACCATGACAGAGGGTTTGAACATAGATTAACACATCTGAGCTTCATCCTCAGGCTCCTCACTATGTGCCTGATGCAAGACTCACACTGCCCTCGTGCCTTCATGAGCTTTTTTTACCCACACTTGTGAGAAAGACTTCAAGATACTTGACAATTTCCATACTGAAAATGTGCCTCCTGTCATATCTCCAGTAGTCATATAAGAGGGAAAAACTGGTCTACTGTAGGTCACAGGAGAGATCCTGTGTGGCTCCCTCACAGATGTGAGATTTAGTAATGCACCACAGCTTCCATTTTATATTTTCAGGAAGACTAAAAATTATGATAACTGATCACTGGAACACATTCTGAACTGGTGCACGGGCACTGTCTTCAATTCCCCACACCACCAAAGAGGAACGTCTACAGAGCTAGGTTCAGCTGAGACAAAAAAAAAAAAGAGAGCAATTTATGAAGCTGCACTCTCTGTTTATAATCTATGTGCAAGGATTTGCAAATGACTTCTTTCTCCAGAGCACAAAGAAGTGCTTTAATGGCCAAGTAAATCCAATTAATGTAGTTTTAAATGTGGCTTTATTGAGATTTCATTGTGCGACACATTTATAGTACCGATTCTTTGAAAAACAAAGTGGTTGCTTAGCAGTCTGCTCACCTGCACATTGAATTTTCTGAGTTATGAAATTTACTATTACAGATCTTGCAGACTGATCATTTGAGATGAATTCAATTAAAACATGTCACATTTGAAGAAAAGAAAAAAAAACCCAGAAGTTTTTGAAACAATTCCTCTCAAATTTGGAGAAACTGCGCAGACTAGAATATGACTCTAGCATTGTGACAAACAAGGCAGCTTGTCTACAAATGGCTACATCTGTATACGTCCTTCCCTCTTTATCTCTGTTATACAGTGTTGATGGGCTCTGCGGCATCCATACTGCATTACCTAAAGTGCAAATTGGATCACAACTAAACTTGTATCCTCTGTATCTATGAGCATTGGAACAGATGCCAACACATGGCTTACTTGAATAATTGATGCAATGGGCCGGTGACTCCAACAGCAGTCTAACATCACTGGCCACGGGTGGAATGATTTTGAGATGTAGCTGCAGCAGCTGCAAGGCACATCTGCTGAGAATTAAAGTGGAGACAATTTATCAATAGATCCATAAAGCTCGGAGAGTAGACACTGTATTGTGCTGGTAATATAGTAAGGCAGTGTTAGAAGTAAGACGCTCCTTAAGGTTATGGAGAACAGGCTAGCTTGCATACACACACATGCACACAGACACACACACATAACCTTTGATTGCTTTAGGATTAGATTCACTGGACATACATCTTGTAGCATGTGCCATGCTGTGATTGAGCGTCTGTGTACAGGAGCTCTTTTTCCAGCTGAGGGCAACAATACAAAAAAATCCCTCACTTCAGAAGTTGTTCAATGAAGCTCTGTCAGTTATGTAGCTGTGGAGCAAAATATATTCTTTTTAGTTATTGACTTGTGTGGGAGAGTTTGGTGTTCCTGTGCTGCACATATTCATGCGCAGCTGGAAGCCCAGAGGCTGCACTCAGACAGCAGGCCGTCATGTGAAAAGTCGGTTATTAAAAGAGTAGTCGAAATGTTGTCCTGCTTAACCGTATCAAACTGATTTGGCATTTTACATTTGAATGATTCCTTTACTTTTTCACATCACAGGCAGTGAGCATCCTTATGAGTTAAATAGGGATTAAAATGATTATGAATGGAAATCTCAATTGCAAATAATGAGTAGATCTTATTATTTTAATTGTTTTTCAGACTATATATATATATTGTATGTGAGGAAGAATGTAACACAGTGAGTACACTCAAACTAATCGTGTGTTTTCAGATTTATCACCACATGGGTTAAAGGTTCAGCTATAGTTTATTATAATTTTCACAGCACAGTCAATTCTTTTGAGGCATGTAGTCATTTATGTAAACACTGAGATTTCTCAGCTCTGTGACTTTGGTGAACATTAATCCTTTTGAACAGCAAACATTAGCAGTCAGGCAATCGGGCAAAGTGTAAACAAGATGGTCATTTTGTTGCATTATCTAAACCATTTCATTTAAAGCCAAAACTAATTAGTGAATAAACTGAAAGTAGGGCAAACTGAGTTTGGACCAAGTGGTTGACTGTAAACTGTTGCTGAAAAACAGATGGTTTGGGTCATGATTTCATTTCAGAGTGCCAGATCCAATAAACTAAATGTGCAACATGTTTGTGTGGGGCAATGTGGGGCATGTCATCAATGCAGGCTACACGTTTGGCTTGCTAGCAGTTGCTGTGGTCGCTCACAGTTTGCATGGAAGACACCGCAGTCTTTGCAAACACTCACCAACTACTTGCTGATGAGCAGGGAAACTTGAAAAAGTCAGACATGAGAATGAAAACTGAGAATGTTAGCCTTCAAAGTAAAAGTAGTGTCTCATCACTTTAACAACACATTTAAAAAGGTGCAAGTTTTACCTTGAAGGAAAAATTCTCCCTTTGTGGTTTGCGTTGCACTTCTCCGTTTCACCATGACTGGGGTTAGTTGGCCAGCAGTTACAGACAAGTTGCCATCTTTCTTGCAAACTGCAAGCGACTGTAGCAACCTGCTGCAAATAAAGGAGTTGCAAGAAAGGTTTTGGTACAGCACCTTTAAACCTCTTTGCAACCAATTTGTAACCAACCTAGTAAGCAGTGGTTGCTGGGGTTCACTGATTGATCTCTAGGTCTGTGACTGAAGGCTAAGTAAATATAGTACGTGTAAAAACAGCTAATGAAATGTGTGATGAACTAGACTTACTCAGTGTTTTTCCGTTTCTATACTAACAATTTAAAACTGTTAACTGTTACTTCAGCTGCTGTTCTGTCTCTTAATCATCTTTGGGTTCCAGTAAGAATGCATCTATTAATCAGCACCCAAGGTCTAAGCCACAAATTTCTAGCAATTTGCATGAAGGGTGTCACTTTGTGCCACATTGTTCCCTGGCAGAATTTAAAAAATAGCTCTGAGAATCACCTTTCAGCAGATTTATCCACTTATAAATTTGCCTGTATTTTTTTATTATTTACTTTTTTTTTTGCTGTGGTAGTTTCCATCATATTCCACCAAAATCTGCATAGCTTGTGACAATGCTGCATTTTTCACAGCTGGGAGTAACACTGAGGCAAAAGAAAGTGACAGGTTACCCTGAACTTGACCCATGATGATGGCTTTCCCTGCTTTTTAAATAGAAGCCAGACTTTAGAAAAGACTTCTATGGTGTTACCATATTGTTACCATATTTTTGTGATCTTGATTGATAAATACACTATTATAATAATTGACAGAGCCAAATGCCAGAGGTACAAAAATAAAACCAAAGTTGTAAAAAAAAAAGCAGCTAACTTTCTCTTTCCTCCCAGGGATCAATCCTTCATGAATCATAAACCCAAAAAAAGCAGCAAAGCTCCTTAAAGCGTCACAAGCTCTTTCTTGCAACCTAACCAAATCATCATGTGTGTCAACAGGCAGTACCTCAAAATCGTCAATTACCAGAATAAACTCCCATATCCCCTATCCCCACACGAACCAGCCATGCCTATATACTAAAGTGTTATTAGTAAACTCACTCATCTGTAACTCAGTGCCAGCCTCAGCAGGGACCTAGCTAAATAGAATATGTGTTTCACTTCGATTGAAGTAAACATAGAACACCCATTCACCTATTTCATTTTCTAAAATGTATTGATCCTGTGATCCCCATGAGCCTGCGTGAGCAATCCATCAGAAGTCATTGAGGTTATTTAACCCAAATTATAATTGATCTTTTAAAAGTTGACTGCAGGAGACCAGGGGTTAAAGAACATCTTTTCCAAGGAGAGCTGCTTAAGTGAGTATTATAAGTGGGACTCATGCTCTGTCAAGTGAGCACCCCCTCAATTAGAGTTAAGCTTAGACATCAATGGAATCAGAGGGAAGGATTTGACTGCTCTTCTCCTTTCCCTCGGATCTTGTGGCAGCCGACTTCTGTGTGCAGCAGCCCTGTTTCACAGAGCAGATAAGAACCATTGTAGAAGAGGCTATTCATTGGTTTTATGCATCTGCAAGGACATTCCAAGGGCTATCCATATAAAGTTGTACTTCTGTGTCTGCATTAATGGCAAGGTATTTGCCTTTGCTTTAGGCTTTGCACTTAGCATTCCGACTGTTTACCAGAAACCAAATGCCTTAATAAAGGTGTGGTTCAAAGCCATCCTGTTCCCACAAAACCCATAAGCTGAATTATAGCACAAATTTTTCTACTAAGTGCACTATTAAAGCAAAGCACCATGAACTCAGAAATGATACAGAATGCAGATTGATTCACACAAAGACTTGTGATGCTTTCATTATCTTTTGATTACATTTCCATTCAGAATTAAAAATGATATTATCATCTTGCCTGCCAGCAAACACAGCCGAAGCCAGATCCGGGTTAGTTCCCCTCAAGCCACGCAACATAATGCAGCCTGGTAAGAATATGAGCTCTTGTTTTTTGTTTGTAGATTTTGCATTGAGATGAGGATATCAAGTGAGATTTTTTTTTTTTGATTTTTTTTATTGTATGTCTTTTTAAAGTTGATTCACACAAACTAGATGGATTTCCATGAAATGTTTTCCAGAAATTCCTGCTGCCCTGATGTCCTTATGAGTTGGAAGATGCCCTGAGCGTTCCTCTAATGCTACCAGAAAGGTAGCATTGGGGTTTTTGACTCATTGATTTTCAGACTGATTACTATGAAAACTGGTAAAATCATGTCCGGATGTAATAAGTTTTAATTGTACTCATCCCTTTTCCCAGTGGTTTTTCAACAAATACAGTTTCTCCAATTTAAAAAAAAGACATTTCCTCAGCAGGTTAGCATTGTCTGTGTGAGCATATTATGCACTGCTTTGCCAAAGGACAACCTCACAGAGGTCTTGGCTTGGCTGACACTTTCTCTTGTTAACTGAGAAATAACAGTCCTTAGAAAAGAAATAGAACTTTAATAATACCCGAAGGGAATTTGAAAAGAAGGGAAATTGCTTTCAAATAGTCGCTGAAATATGTAAAATTTGCAAAATTACATAAGAACATACATTCAGAATTGCACAAAATTAAGCAAAAATTGCACCCCCCCCCCAAAAAAAACAAAAAAAAAAAACAAACAAAACAAAAACAAAACAAAAACAAAACAAAAAACAAAACCCCACTGGAATTCATTGTCTGGAGTCATGAGGCAACATGTAGCTTATAACATCAGATAGAGCTGTTGGGTTAGCGAGGGAGAGATGTAAACGCTAAACAAGGTGACATGCGGACTCTGGCTCCCTGGCTATGTAGACTGTGGAGTATGAAAGTCAGTGGCTGGAACAGTCAAACTAATCAGGGCTCCCATGGGGGATATCAGCATGAGGGCCCCTGAGGTCCCTGCATACAGAAAGAGAGTGAGGCTGGAGAAGATGGAGAAAGGATTAAATAAATGGATGTGAGGAAGAAGGGCATCAGAAGGGGAAGACTTTAGAATAAAGACATAACAAAGTGTTCAAAATGGGAGATTAAAATGCCCTGACTATAAAATAAAACTATACCTCATTTTTAAATATATAAATATTTTTACTGTGAAAATCTGTGACAACCAGCTCTAAGTAGATAATCTCCTTTATTCTGTCAGATTATGACAAAAATTGACTTTATAAGATGACTTGAATGTATTTTCTTTTCAACTTGTGTTCCAATCTTGCTTTTACCGTCATACCACATTAAGGAGGCAGCGCTTCATCTCTGGTGCTAAGAAATTGTAAATGAAGCTTTGCTTTATCCTTTTCATACATGTTCAGTTTGGTAAGATAACATTATAATCTGACATCCTAAATTATCCTATTCATGGGTTACGGATTCTAAAACACACTTGACCTCAGCTGGCCCCATGAGGAATGTTTTTCTTTATAAAACACCTCATTCAAGTTGCAGATTCCCTCCTACATAACTACAAATTAAGAAATTAAGAAATAACATTCTCTGTGGTGTACACTGTATATTATATCAACTTGAATGTCTTTCGCCTCAGAGTTCAGTGTCAAGATGTGCAAAAAAGTATTTCAGCTGCAGTCTGATTTGTTCCTATGTGTTTGCGCTCTTTGCCACAAATGAAATGAGATCTCACCAGGGATGCTGCCGAGCTCTTTCTTTAGTCATCACCGTGTTATCTCCCATTTCTTTTGTAACTCCCACCCAGCTGATGTCTTGAACTCAATTCCGTAACTTCCGTTCCTAAACAGCACATCAGCTTCTTCTGCGCTCCCATGTTATTACTACATCCCAGCTCCGCTCGCTCCTTGTTTCAAATATAGGATGAGCAGAAATATCCAGTGGTGAAAAATTAAGCGAAAGCTCGAGTGTGAAAACTGGAATTCTTAAAATGGACACTTGATGCTGGCTCCAAAGGTTTACAGCAGAACCATATAAATATGTTTACTGCCTGATTTAAATTAAATGGTTTTGGTCTCTGGAGCAAAGTTTCCCCTTCTTGAAAACTGCACACCTGTGAACCTTTATTATAACTATTATAACCTGCTTAAATTACAATAAAGTTATGTGTTATTAGGTGAATGCTTGCTTTTACTGATGGATGGAAGCCAACACAGGCTGCTGCTTGCCGTCTGCTGAGGCTTCACCTCTGCTAAACTGGATAATTATCATCATCATCATCACCATTATCATAGTGCTAGCCACATTATGCCAAATTCAAGGCTTAAAAATTATAGTTGACTACTTTACAATGGCTATAGCCACCTTTCTGTAGTTGATGGTTTATTTTAGACCCATTTCCCATGTGTTATGTTGCAGTCCTAAACACTAGTACAGTATTTAATTAATATCAGCTACTTCCCTTGCTGTGCCTGGATGATGTCCTGCATCTCCAGTAGAGAAGTGACCTTTTCACCCTGTTCAGAGTTCTTTTACAGTAAGTCCCACATGAGCTTACCAAAAAAAAAAATACCCAAATTGAAAAGCTTTGTAAATGCCCCTCATGTCACTTTCTAGTTTATTTAATTTTTACCTTTTTATGTAATTTTTCTGTGTGTGTAAGCTAATTAAAATGTATTCACTTTCAACATGTTTTAATATTTCTCTTGTTAAAATAGAGTTACCTAGGGGTATCACATGTTTGTCAAGTAAAATCAGTCCATTTTCTTGATTGATTTTCTACTTTAGATTTGCAGGGAGCTGGAGCCTACAATGGCTGTCAAAGGGCAAAAGGCAGGGTACAACCACACAGACAGGCTGCCTGTCCATTGAAGGGCTAACACAGAGAGACAGGCATTCATTGCTCACATTCACACCAAATTACCTAATGTGCATGTCTGTGGACTCTGGGAGGAAGCAGGAGTACCCCACACAGACATGGGAAGAACATGCAAACTCCACACAGAAAGCGTCCACCTAACAGGTGGATTTGAACCTAGGATCTTCTTGCTGCGAGACAACATTTCTAACCACTGCACTACTGCACTTCCCCCTGGAGAAAATCCATCAAATCATTTTGGAGAGTATTTGTGTTAAATCCTATGTGAACTATCTTTCAAGTCATTAGCCAACTGCAAGGTAAATAATTTTTTTTTTTTTTGGCAGACCAAATGTCCTCTGTGATTTAAACACAAATTAGGAGCAACAGGTTTGACGGCAGAATAATGTTGAAAATGTCCATTGTACCGGAACGTATTATTCCACAGGATGGATGGAGGGATGGATAGACAGATAGATAGACAGACAGATAGAGAGACAGACAGATAGACAGACAGATAGACAGATAGATAGATAGATAGATAGATAGATAGATAGATAGATAGATAGATAGATAGATAGATAGATAGATAGATAGATAGATAGATAGATAGATAGATAGATAGATAGATAGATAGACAGACAGACAGACAGATAGACAGACAGATAGACAGATAGATAGATAGATAGATAGATAGATAGATAGATAGATAGATAGATAGATAGATAGACAGATAGATAGATAGATAGATAGATAGATAGATAGATAGATAGATAGATAGATAGATAGATAGATAGATAGATAGATAGATAGATAGATAGATAGATAGATAGATAGATAGATAGATAGATAGATAGATAGCACTTGAAACATATCCTGTGAAAATGTAGTTTTAGAAGCAAGATGAATTCATCCCAGATTAAAGTTTTATGATTCTTTGTCTGGGTTTGTCTGGTGGATACGACTGACTGCACAGTCTTGATCAGGCTGGCAAAATAAAACACCCCAGGGATGGTAGAAAGGGATCAGCCAAGAGTAACAGGACAGCGGGTCATTACACACAACAATTGTCTTGTGGGCTGTGGAGCTGAAGTGGCAGATTGCTATTGGTGAGGTAAATGTGTGAGTGTTTTGCAGGGTCACTGTTTAGCAAAAATGTGTGCTTCATAGTAACTTTTTTTTTTTGGTATGGGTTTCTTTGTTATTGCCCAAAATGAATCCTTAATTGTCTGTAGTCCTAAATCAAAGTCTGCCAAAAATAGTAAAATAAAATGCAGCTGTTATTAGCTTTTTCATGCATAAATGATCCACTGTAAACAAATATTATGGGACTGTGCACATACCTCTTTACAAACACTACAAAATAGTACAAATTCACAGAACTCACACAGTCAGAATTCTCTCCCACCATCTCCATAGTGTTCTGGTTAGTGGATGAAGACTTTTAGCCAGTGACTCAGAATGACTAAAGCCCTCCACTGGACACCACTGAAGGTCCTTGTTTTATGGTTCATGTTTCTTTCCTTTAATCAAACCACAGATTCTTAATCAGCTGTGTATGAATAAACAATACAACCTCCAACATGCTTTAGCAATACTCTCTGTATTTGGAGGCATTTCCTTTTTTTTCACCGTCTCACTTTTGATGATGTGTGTGTGTGTATTTTATATTGCATGTGTGAGCTTTTTCAAGAGCTGGTTCAGCCTGGACTCTGCTAATGTTTTCCCTGTTATTGTCACATTGACTGAAGACTTGCAATCCAATTCAAAACACTAAAGCAGCCGCCTGCTCCATTATCCAAGGACTACAATGAAAACTGAACAAGGACATTGAGAGCCGGAAACAGAAACAACTGGAAGCACAGCACGTCTCTGCAGCGATAAATTTTAGGAAGAGCTAAAGTGAGCTAATTAACAAAGAGCCTAAATAATGAAGAGAGTTCTGTCGTGCCATTGTATTTCTGTCAATTTATCACAAACGATTGTGATTAAAATGCCAATAGGTGCAAACACTGGATGAGTCTGACTGGTACAATGCTGGCCCTGTTGTCATAGCAATAAGGTGACAAAGCTGTCCAATATCAAAATTCTTGTAGTTCATTGAGACATCCTAAAACTAATCAGCAAGATTAGAGTGGTAAACTGTGAACAAATACATCTTTTGTAACTATAAAACTAAAACAAACTATAAAACTATCTGATTTAAAAAAAAAAAAGTTTCAAAATATGGCTGCCTTGGTCTCTGTAGATAGTTTATCCCTTACAGCAACTACTGTATTAGGGGCTGCTTTGAATAACAACTGTAAGCAATAGCTATACTACACTTAACCTTTGCTAATATAAATCACTGAACTGGACCTCTCTACTTTGTGCTTCTCTTTTTGGAGCATTTTTAATGGAATGATCTAACAATAATGTACGTAGCCTGCCTGTTGCACAACCCCTCCTACATATTTGTTCTCCAGCTGCGTTGAGTGAAATACTAGCATTTTATTAGTCTGATACAGAAGTAATTATCAGGTACTTGTGTCTGTGCAGTGCACACATGCACTTTATGGATGCAGCTTGCCAGCCAGGCTCGCAGGTGTTAGCTGATAAGTTAGCACTTCGCCCTGTGGTCTAAATAGGCTCTCTCCTGACTCAATAAATCCAACATTGGCTGTGGCCAAAACACAAACATGTACAGTGAAAGTAGGAAACAATCCCCTAAACTGGTATTTAAAAAAAAAAAAAAAAAAAAAAAAAAAAAAAAATATATATATATATATATATATATATATATATATATATATATATACACACACCACATTGTGAAATGATGCATCATGCATTGACTATACTTGAATAAGAGTTACTGGTTAGGAAGATACTTTTGTACTTCTGTCTAGTATATCTACTGAATTGTCCATGTCCATGCGTGTGCTATAATTATATTAGTATTTAAACTATACTTATTCAGCTATATAAGCTTTAATGTTGCGAGCAATTAGTCACTGAGCTCAGAAGAGGCTACACACTTATAACTTTATAAAAACATAATTTTCGAGCTGCACCTGGAGTTTGCTCAAAATAAAAAAAATTCTGTATAACAATGAGCCACAGACTTTCAACTGCAACTAGCACACAAATAACACTTTGACTAACAGAGTGGTAATTAGAAGAGGCACAGTAGAGAAACTATTTACAACAACACATCACAAAATCCATCTATCCATGTGAATTTGATTAAGACAGAAGCAAGATTGTGGCTGTATGATTCAGAGGCTGACAAAACACTGACCTTATGAGTATGATTTATTATATTTAAAAGCTACTTTGTAATGATAAAATGATTTAAAGTCTAAGTAGGTCCAGTCCTAAGTGGTCACAATGATATGTATCTCATGTTTCTTGTTTCCAGTCAATTCATCACTCAGGTAATGCAGGCAAAATTGCAGCAAGTGATTGATAACATAGGCTCTACACATACCTCATTTGACCTCAGGAAACCTGCAGGGGAAATTTCGTCATCCTAGTCTGACCCACTGACCCTAAGACAGTCTGTGCAGTGAGCTTATGGCCTTCAGCATGTTTAACAAGGAACATGAGCTGTTTCTTTTGGTCCAGCTCTCTAATTAGGCCCTGACATAGATGTTAAACTCTCAGTGGTGCAACCACAGCTGTTTACAGAAAGACTTATCCTCGATTCTTAGCTTGTTTCTCTTTGTCACTCACACTGCAGTGCTGAGGATTTGCCAGGAGGAGTTATTACAATGATAATATTTTAACCGCTCAACAACAGAGCATGTTTATACAATAATACAACTGGGGAGGGAAGCAGATGTATAGGTCAATGTGGCTGTCATCAGCCTGAAAAGAAGAAAAAAAAACCCACAGAAAATCCTTCTCTCTGTTAGAATACGCCGAGGTGTCTCTGTGTCACAGCTCTGTTATTGCTTTGTTGCTACGTAGGTGGTAGAGGTTGGGTGGTCAAAAGCTAGATCAAATGCACACTACTGCCATTAAGTGGAAACCCATCAGGCCTGCCAGTCAGTGTGAAGCTTAGACAGGCTATGACCTCACTCTTTGTTGAATGTGGAAAAGCTGGTGTGTAATATCAGGGTAAGTGAGAGATGACTGCAACTCTGCTGTGAGAGAAAGAAGCTGGAACATAGAGAGGATGGAATTCTGTTACGAGGATAAGAGAAAGTTCATGTCTTGATTTAATTGAGAAAATCGATGGGATGGTACAATAGTCAGGATCAGAGGTCAACAGAAGACATGGATATATGGTAGCCATCTTCTCCTTAGTGTTCCTTCTGGAGTAATAATGCCCCAAATTAAAAGGCTTCCTCACCCACCACTTCAACAAGTTTGAGGTGAATAGCACTCCCTGCAGAGGGAAGCAACCACTCTCTTTTTATTAGGAGATATTAGATGTGACTGGGCTGTTCTGCTGACTGGAAGCTCATTATCAAAAAAAAAATTGCATTACCTCAGCAAGCTGTCCTTAACCATGTCTATTCATGAAGAGGGGGTGCGAAATAGAAAGGGAATATAAAAAGCCTTTGATAAAAATTAAAGAAAAGGTTTTACATTTGCTTTCCAAGAAAGGTACTTAGGATGCACAGAGAGACCACTGAGCACATCGGTGAGCAGGACATAGCCTTTAGAGTAAATGCAAATCAGGCAGGACCAAAGGATAAGATGTGCACTGTGGGAATAAACTGCTCCCCCAAAAGGATATTCTCATACTAAATCCTCATATGCAAGCAGACACACACAGACAACGCCAAAATAGTCCCATCTAAACCCTTCAGAGGAGAAATACAATACATACTCCCAGGCTTCAGGCTTGGTGGCCCATGGTTGGGCATTCAGCATCACTCATTAGAGGGCTTTTCCAATTACAGAGGGACTGCCTGTACATCCAGCGTTACGGTTATTCAGGGGACTATTGTTTAGAGAGCTCTGTCTGTGTTCCAGAGTTTGGAGCCTGAGAGGATGGATATGAAGCAGTTTATGCTTTGGGGGAACAATAGCTGCTCTACGCTGAGTGGGGTCCAGAGAAACAGGGGTTGCTGTTTGTAACAATGGGCCAAGAGCCTGCAACATACACCAGGAGAGAATAGAAGTGGGCTAAAAACAGGAACAGTATGGCTGCTGCTGATGTCCTCCTCAGGAAAAAAAAAAAAAAAAAAGTGCCAAGTGTTCCTCTCCACTGTGATCTCCCGGAGCTGATTGACCTTCTTGCATGGGAAGGGAAAGAAGGCGTGGAGAAAAAGAGCCTCCCTGAGCCACTTAAGAACAATGCTCACAGACAAACACCGTGCAGCCATCGAGGATCACATTTAGATGAATTGAGCTCTTTGAGAACACAAAAGACCAAAGACACAGGGAAACAGTGTAAGTGGTAATGGTGGCAGGAGGGGGGGGGTGGTAACTGGAAGATACACAAACAATGCCCCAGAGAAATGACAAAGGTTTGAAAAAGCACTGTACATGATCGGATAGAGAAAAATTTCATTCATAATGTAGCTAAAAGAACAAGTCAGTGTGAAGGCCTAAAATGAATGGTTCTCCAAGTTCTACACATGTGTACAGAGTGCACAAGTCAGAAAGTGGTTTTTAAAAGCACTCGGGAAGATTTCTCCCTGCTGTGCTACTAGACTAAGAGGACTGAAACAATTGAAGCATGCTCTTGAAGGCACAAGGTACATTTTCTACTGGATGTAAAATAAGTGTCGAAGAAAAAAGAAGGTAAACCAGAAAAATTGGCATTGTCCACAGCTGTACGTACATTACTAAATCTATCACTCCGAAAGATTCAGCAATTTAACGTGCATATGTAACAGAATTGGTATCTGATCTATGTTTAGTATGTGTTACGCAAAAGTGAATTTTGTCAGGGTATTTTAATTTGATGTTGCTACTGCCAGAAAGCGTTCAAAAGCCCAGTAGCAGATGATACACACAAGAGCACCGCAGAGCGGGTGCACATGCTCGGCTGTTTTGGATTTTGCTGTAGTAAAGTCCGTGAACAAGTGTAAGATAAGGTAAGAAGCTTTATTGTCACTGTACAAAAAGAATACAACAAAACTTTGTTTGGCAGCAACCTCTTGCAGCAGCTAGAAACAATACGCAATGCATAATATATAAACAATAAAGTGCCAAAAATAACATGCATAGTCACTAAAGTTTCAGTAGTCTATATTATTGGACTGGGAGGTAGTAGTATGTGGAGGAAAAAAAATGGTGTGAGGGTGGTGGTCATGGTTCCTGCAGCAGGGAAGAAGCTGTGTTTTAATCTGTTGGTGTGGGCTCGCTTGACTCTGAGCCTGCCAGAGGGGAGGCTGGTGAATGGAGGATGTCTTCGGTGGGCGGGGTCATTCTGGATCTTTGTGGCTTGTTTGAGGAGACGCCTAGAGCCGATCTCATCTAGACATGGGAATGGGGAGCAGGTGAACTGCTGAGCCGTCTTAATGACCCGCTGCAGCTGTTTCTTCTCTGACGTGGTGCAGCAGCATATCACAGCGTACATCCATATGTCAGGACAATCCCTATTGTACAGTGGTAGAAGTTCCTCAGCAGAAGCTCATTCTGCCACCTCTGTTCTCAGAAAAAAAGAGATGCTGCTGGGCCTTTTTAATAATGTGGGTGGTGTTCACAGTCCAGCCCAGGTCCTCTTAGATGTGCAGTCCAAGGAACTTTAAGTCTGAGACATGCTCAACCTCCTCAATGATAATTGACTGTGTGTGAAGATTCACAGGTCTAGCTTGAACAGTATGCATCTATGATTTGAATTTGAACATTGTAGGTCACATTGTTCTCGAGTTATGACTAACATTAAAGTTTTTGTAGAACAGACACTGATGCCGCCGACACCGCCGACACCAATGCCGCCAACACCGATGCCAACAGCTCGACTTTTTCTTAAAAACAGCTAAAAAATATTTGAAGCTTAATATTTTGAGTTAATATTTTAGAAAAGTCTATTCCTTCTCAACCAATCCTGAGTACAAACAATGGCAATATTTTTGAGAAACACAACACAACACAGCTCATATCAAAATAAATGATCTGCTGATTACTGATTCTGGCCTCTGTTGTTTTCTATAGTAACTCTTCTGGAGCTCAGTTCTGCATTTAATATGGTTCACAATGAAATCCTTACAAACTGCCTTGAATGCTGTGTTGGCATGAAGGACACCGCTTTTACCTGCTTTCACTCCTCCTCATCAGACAAATCATTTTCTGTTGTAATGTGGGAGAATTCTCCGCATGCTCAGCCCCCCCAAACCTGACCTGAATTTTTTAAATCTGTCCTCCAACAGGAGGAATTGCAACCTCTGACCTCTGACTCTGAGCTTTCTGTTACCAGGTTTCTGTGGCTTAGGAAGTAGATGAGGTTGTCCACCAATCCCGAAGGCAGTAGTTTGATCCCTGGCTCCTCCTGCATGTCAAAGTATCTTTGGGCAAAATTCTGGACCCTGAGTTGACCCTGATGGATCAATCAAAGTTCCTGTGAATACTAGATTTTAAAAACAGAAAATACTTTAAGTGCTCAATGTACCAGTCTGCATACAAATAACCAGGGTTGTAATACTTTTTCAAACTAAGAAATATCAAAAAAGTTAAAGTAAATAAATAAGTAAATAAATAAATAAAATAAAATTTTCCGTCAGGCCTTGAAAAAGTCATCCATGTCTTCATATTTGGATTATTATAATTCCCTTTACTCAGGTCTTGGCCAGATGTCCATCTCCAGCCACCAGCGCTTTCATCATTCAGCTGCTAGACTTTAAATAAACTCACACAGACAAGACCACATCACTCTCATCCTTGCTTCACTATCCAGGTTATTTGAATTGATTCTATTAATCACTTTTAAAGCCTTACACAGCCTCGCTCCTACATACACTTAGGCACCTTATGAACCGAGCCGTTCTCTGCGTTTGCTGTTGTTTTAACTGCCTTCACGTTGCTTTTGGATGTTGATTGTAATCTTTTTAATCATGTTCTTTAAAGCACTTTATGACAATGTTTTGAAAAGTGCTGTGCAAATAGAGGCTTATTATTATCATTATAAGAATCCTTGATATGACACAGTCACATAATTATAAAACTGACTTTATAGTGATTTTATCTCAATTTACAGAAAATTACGATATTTATCATACCGTACTTTTTCAACATCAGCATGCTAGTTGCAATTTCTTAGAAGTAATTTGGCACAGCATGAATGGTGGGAACACAGCCGAGGTGTTCTGGATGAGGGCAGATAGGTAAACATGCCAAGCATTGGCAGCATTGTGAGCAAAGAGAAGGGCAGCTGTGGCATATCTCCTGGCAGTTTCATGCATTCCCACAGTTTAAACCAGCAGGGAAACAAAGACTGGATATATCCGATCTGGGAACTACTTGGCTGTTGCCTGATGGCAGCCTCTCCCCATGTAACCAAAGATATCCAGACAGAGGCTTGTTTTCTGTGTGTGTAGTGTTATTGACTGAGATATAAGAGTTTGAACGTAGCTTAAAAAAAGTTAAGAATATACTATATTGACATCAGAAGAGAAGAAAGCATTTTAGCACATGCTCCTCTGCTTTCCACACAGACTTGTTTACCCGTTCATAGCCAAAACCCAACTAGTAGTGATTGGTCAGTACTACTTGGAATATAAACTACAAATGAAAAGCAGAAATCTCCTGGCACCTCCTGCATGTTTGTTTAAAAATAATAAGTCCATAATGTGTTTGGACAAAGGTACAAATTTTGTAGGTTTGCCTCTGTAGATCACCACAAGCAATCAATATCTGATTGAAGTGTAAACTTTTATCCTCAAGTCAAGGGGTTTTACAAAAATTTTGCATCAACTCTTTAGAAAGTAAGGACATTTTTATACATAGTCCCCTTTTTTCAGAGGCTCAAAATTAATTGGAAAATCTACCTTTGGGTTGCTGTCTGATCAGTTTTGCAGCATTTGGCTGAATCTGATAGATTCTGATAGATGTTTTTTTTTTTTTTTTCTGGCATCATCCATCTTTAGTTGTCTTCTAAGATCTTTAAGGCTTTTTTGGTGTTGCTGAGCTGCAACGGTGCAGTCATTCTTTTTAACAATGCATCATATTGTGGATTTGAACACTCCTAAAGTTTTTGCTGTCTTTCTGCCACATTTGTTCAGCCTAATGATGCCCCTCTTAATAAAGTAAAAATCCAATCATTTGAATCGACTTCAGATATTGTGTCTGCTTCATTTGTTATGAAATAACAAGGGAGCGGGCCTCAACCGGCCATGAAACCGCCATGAAACCGCTTGTCAGTCAACTGCCCAATTAATTTTGTGCTTCTGGACTAGATATAAAAATGTCTGTAATTTCAAAACAGTTAATGAAAAGTTTTTGTTAAACTGGCTGAATTAAATCTGAATGTCTGCACTGCAGTCACATATCAGTTGTTTGATTTAAAGTCCACTGTGATGGTGTATAGAAGCAAAAGTACAAAAAATTGTGTCTTTATCCAACAAATTATGGACACAGCTGTATACATTATGATATTCTTTGTTGTTACTCCATGCACTCCTTCTCTCTCATCACTTTTCCCTCACTCCAAAGGGTCGGGGCAGATGGCTGCTCTCCCTGAGCCTTTCTTCCTGTTAAACTAATGTTTTTTTCTCCTCACTCTCACCAGTGAGGTATAGTTTGTTTACTCTCTGTGATATTTTAAGGTCTTAACCTCAATATTGTAAAGCTCTCTGAGATAACTGCTGTTGTGAATTGGTGCTGTATAAATAAAACAGAACTGAATTAAATACATACGTCTCCTTGCACCTGGAGCACATGATGAAACACATTATTTTTTGTTGCATTCCAAAACAATATGCCTGTTCCAAAAAAAGTGTGTATGCTCCACATACACATTCTGTGATCTGGTTTAGGTTTAGTTAACTCTGGGTAATTTAACTAAAAAGATTTCCATGTGGGACAGCTACTCCCAGTTACTCTTACATAGCCTTACCAAGAAAACATTTTATTTTATTTTATTTTATTTTATTTTTAAGCATACTGCTCATATCTTCCCAGAGAGAACAGTTGATTTTTTTTTTTCACAGCTACATTTAGTTTCTTGTCAGGACAGAGTTGGAAAGCAGAATTACTGCTACAATGACATCAAGACAAATTACTGTACATTGTGAACATTAACTTGATTCTGACTAATGAGGTACAGTACATGCCTAATGTACTAATGTAATGCTAATGAGGGCTGTATTTTTTTCTTTGTCCTTTCCCCATATTTTGAAAATTTCTCTCCTTGTCATTGTGTCTACACCATCCATCCTCCTTCACCCCCCACCACTCCACCCTTTTTTCAAAACCTCTCTTTTCCTCTGTTTCCTCCTCTGTTTTACTTCTGTCCTTATATGTGACTAAAGATGGGGAAATCAATACACAATGCAGTGCATTCCTGGGTGAAATTATGTGCAGTTCTGCTTTGCAATCAGCAGTCTTTTCTAAAAATCAGGGTGAAAATTGGCATGTGGATGTGACTTGCTCACTTCCCCGTTCACTGCAGCTGACAGTGATTGTTTTTAACATATATAGTATGCATAAGAATGTGTGAATGTGTCTGGGTAACAGATTGAGGCCATCATGATGAGAGAGTGGTAAGGATGGTTGTTTAATTTTGTGTCCTTAGAGAAACAAAAGCTGTGTATTAAATCACTGTCTAGTGGCACTATTAGTCTGTCTGACTTGTGCCCATCATGTCTTAGTGTTTTAAAACATCATCAACACATCTGCTTTAGGTTGCCTTTTTAAGACAAAGCAGTGCTTTTATATTCCGCTATAAAGCGATCCTTTCATACACATTTTATTTCCGTTTGATACTTCAAACACATTGCCAAAATTAAATATTTTTATGCTTTAAAATTAAAATCACCAAATAACTGAATGTATTAACAAACTAAGCAGGTGATAAATTGTCAGGGTAGGATGGGAAAAAAAAGGCAAGTCATGTTTTCCTGAACACCTGCTGGATTTGAACGATTTTTTGTTGTTGTTGTTTTTACAATTACTGTAATTTTAACTGTTCTAACTAAAGCCACTCTGCAACTATCCTGGTAACTGCTAAAGACAGTTATCTTTCTGGTCAAGCAAAATCAAACCTGGATCTAAATGTATAAATTAATCATAACTTTAATTCATGGTTTAATAAATGGTCATGGGACATTAAAAAAGCTGCATGCATGAATGTGTAATTCGCATTCTGTATATGCAAGTATTAGGAGATGCATCCGCACATTTTCTAAGGCACTTCAAAAAACACAAGTGGCACTACCAGGTGATGAGATGTTATATCTTGATGAGGAAAGATAGTGGCAATCTTGCAGGGAGAATGAGAGTATCCTCACACATCCTCACATTGTTTTTTTTGTTTTTTTTCAGAGGTCTATGCCACAGCAAACCTGAGCTAAGAATGAATTTGGCAAATACCCTACCTTAAATTCTGCTACTGTACCTCCAGTTTCATTATCACCAGGTTCCTCATCTTCACTCTGAACTTCTCCCTTTTTTATTTTCTACCACCCTAGTACTTCCGTCTCCATCCTCATCTCCATCCTCACTCTCACTTATGACCTTATGTTCCTCATCACTCTATGATATCTCATCATCCCTCTCATCAACTGGCAGTCCAACTTGTACTTTAGACCTTTGTTGAACTGCCATAGAAAACATGTGAATATGTATTTCTGTTGAGAGGAATCGTTTCCTCAACTTTATGGAGGAACATTAGTGAGGAAGGAGGTTTTGTGTTTGTGTGTGTATGCTTGCACTGAAAAAAAAGACAAAGAAAAAAATCATTCTTTGCTTTCATAAACACAAAACAATAATTTTGAGTAAAATAAAACTGAAATATATAAAACCAAATGTTGATTTAGTCAACTAATTAATCATTAAGGAAAAAATGTTTATTATAAACTGAATGTATCCCAGTCAACTGTATTTCATTTCACCAGATTCCATTAAACCGAAGGTTTTTACATTGTCCATATGTAAAAAAATTACACAGAAAATCTACATGTAATCAAATTACTTAAAGTCAGTATTTTGGACATAAATATTTTTGGGTTGAAACACTGATTGCAATGTTTGTATGAAAATTTGATGATATGATGATGTAGTCATATTGTGTTCCACAATGTCTGAGAGAAACATTTGGATAAGAAATTAAAAGTTAGATAAATTGGTTTGTTTGAGTGTTTGGTTAAAGAAATTGATGTTTTAATAAGTATTTCTTTTTTCTTCTCCTTGAAATATCAATTTGTACACCCTTGCCTAAATAAATACATTTCAAAATAATAAAAGTGTTTATTCATACTGTTTATAGTGTCCAATTATAAGCAGAAAAAGCATCACATTTTTCCCCATTGATATCATAATGTGTGCCACAGAGGATTAACCACCTTGTTGTTCAGGAATGATCATGACTTTTTATTTTTGTTGTTGTTGTGCTTTTTTATTTCTTGTCATTGTGTTACAGCTGCACCTGGTCTGGGGCTTACTGAGCCATGGCACCTGTAGGACATGGCTCAGGCAGGTAGGGTGGGGGTTACCCCTTCCTACTGCTCCCCACAACTTGTTGCTGCCTCCGCTGGGATGTGGGTACCTGTTGATTCTGGGGTGTGTGGCCCGATGTTTTGGCGTGGTTGTTGGCCCACTCCCTCAGGGGGTTGTAGTCCAGGGGGTGCTCAGGCCTCTGCGGCGCCTGGGGCCCTGTTCTCAGCTCGCGCAGGAATGGTTGGCCTCTGGTGGGGTGGGCTGCTCAGTTGCCTCTTGGTTCTCTGGGGCTCACAGTATTGCACCTGTACCATCTGAATAATAAGAATAAAAATTAGTAAAAAGATAAAAAGAAAAAGAAAAACACCACCAAGAGGAGATTATAGAGAGTTTATAGCATTCATCTTGGAAAAGCAAATGTGTTTGGCAAAATAGTGCATTCAGATCATAATTCTGATTGCACTCCTAAATCAGAGCACGTTCAAAAAGGAAGAGTAAGAATGGGGAAGTCGACCGTACGACTGATGGAAAGCTTGTTAGGGCTTTGTCCAAAGCCTCCATTCAGGGTACTTTCTACTTTCAGCTTTCAATAATAGGAAGCTCTCAGCTGTGAAGAACCGACTAAAAATTTGATTCATGTTAATTTTTTTTTTGCTTCATCAGTGCTACAAGTATATTGTGATTAACAAATAGCACCAGGGTAATCACCAATCTAGACTACGCTGTCTGCCTTTCATCTGTGAATGGGACTGAAATTCTCTTTGATACCTCAATTTTAGTTTCAATTTTCCATGGCTGATGGAAAGTGAGCATGGTCAGCAGAGAGATAATGATCTGCTCTGGAAATGTCTCACCTATGGGATCCTGGATTGTATGTCTGAAAAGGAATCTTTTATGCAGACTTAAATTAAACCACAAAAGGTCAGACACTTGCCGGGCAAAATTAATCCTGTGCTCGGTGTCTGGCTTCCTGTCAATAAATTGTGGTCAAAGACCAGTGCAAGCAAATTCTTCTGTGTTCCTTCTGCTCATTGACTTTGAACACTGTGTCTCACCTTTCTGAAACCGGGACAACTGCCAAATCCTTTGACATGTAAATTTGGGCCTGAAAACAAAAAAGTGGCTGACCAACTTTGCCCTCCTGGAAATTGTTGAGGAGAAAGTCTAATTATTCCTTAATTTCTTTTTTCTCTCATATTTACACAGTGAAAGTAACACTAACTGAAGATCTGTCAGCTTAGCTGTGAAAGAAGTACTGTTTAATCAAGCTTAGGCAGTCACATTATTGTTGCACAACTGGACAAAAGACACTCCAGGCGTGGATGAGTTTAGAATAGTGTCCCTTTACTTGTGTTTCTGCTATGCAAAATACAGAAACACAAGCACTTCATTCAGCAGGGCTGCACTCTGCAGGCCGTCCATGCCTAAACAACACAGGACCCCTGCAAGCTGCTCAATGGCCCCCCCAAGCTGCCCCGCCCAGTGGCTGAATGAACTCCACTCATGGGAATCAGAAATTACCTACCGGGAGTGCCCGGTATGTACTAAACTACATTCATGTGTTTCCAACCATATTGTGAGTCCCACACTTTCCTCTCCAAAATGAAATATGTCCCACATTACAGATTTCCCAGTATACAAATATGTTCAGCAGAGGGTTACAGGATGATCTGGGAGTTAGTCTCTGAAGATACTTTCTTGTACAGCAATGGTCTTTGGCGTGACTTTACATCTCCTTCTTTATGGCAGCAACAGACATTACTGGCCAGGCAATATCTATAAACTCCACCCTTCATGTGTGCTCTGTATCAGACTGAAGGTTTGGAACTTATTCTCTACCCTGTAAAATATTACATAGATACACATCTATTACTGTATGTCTCACATACATCCCAAGGTCTCTCTGTATGAAAATGATCTGGGTTTTGTTATTCACTGTTTGACTCACATGAGCTATTATACTAATATACTGTGTGCATTTGATAATCTTTCAAATTTGTTTTTCTTAAGTTTTGCTGCTGCTATGGCTGGAACTCCACAGGCTCTGTTCTAGGCTGACTTTGTTGGGTGGTTCTGCAACTTGTGTGGCGATGAGTCTCCAGTTACCTTCATCTGAACTGCTGTTTTGGTCACTCACCTTCTGTTTTTCTTGGTTCTTTCCTTTTCTTTGTTGCTTGATGTTCTCCTTCCCACTCTTTTATTCCCTCCAACTTCTCTTCCCGAATGGGCAGAAAGTCACAGGACAGTAAGAGGTTCCTGTGCAGAACTCTGATCTTTCCTGGTGCTCTCCTTGGCTCTACTGCATAGACAGGACTGTCCTTGTGTGGGAATGTTGTGGGTAGCTATGCTCAATTTGTGTTGTGTTGTGTGGCATTTAGCGTTTAGAAGGGATGCATCTCACATTATTCTCATCTTTTGAAAATGAAGCACGCTCGTCAGGATCATTCTCGCCTGCTCCTGCTGATTTGGGGTCAGGTGAACAGCTGACATAGGTGGGTCCCATAAATCATGACTCCATTGGTCCACCTCCTCATACTTCTGGGAGCTGATCCATCCCATACTGTACTTCACAACCTGCTCAATCACATTGTAGCCAATAATTGGTGGCTCTGCTACTTCTTGGTCCTTAGAGACAAGCAACAGCACAGTCTGAAGTTGAGCTCAATCCGGCAAAGGGTATGGGTGTCTGGTTTGCCAACAAGAGCCTCATCCTTACCCAGGAGTTCACTTGTGCCTCATAACTGGATATGTGGAAATTCGGACTTCCTCTTTAAAATGCCCCTTTAATACTGCCTTCAACTGGGAGAGGGTGAGGTCACATTTTATCCTTCTGAGACTCAGCCCTGGACTGCCTGACTGACTTGACCCGCAGCTTCTATAACTTCAGCTTCAACTGTGTCCTTTGTTAAGCCTCTGTCAATCTGATCATCAGGTTTGTGTATGAGAGTCTCTCCTTCAGGCCCCTCTCCCCAATCTGACCACAGATCATGAACTCCCTCCTTATCGTCACTTCCAGAAGCCTGTTGCTGCTACAGGCAACACATTTTGTGGAGCTGTCAGCTGGCTTGGTAGTGTCCTGTCCACTCTTTTACTCAGCGTCCTAATTTCATCCTGCAGAGTTTTGCTGTTTGGCTGGAACTGTGAGCATCTCTCTGCTAACTAATGTTCTTTCCTGACTCTCTTGTGCAGTGCTTGTTGTATTTCCTCCACTTTCTGTGCTTTGATGCTCCCCATAGTTGGGTCGACACTTTTTAACATTTTCCTTAAGTGGTAGAGTGGCAACATCATGTTCTTGATCATTAATAACCTTGCTGGTGGATTCTGTAATTAATCTGAATTAATGCTTGTCCTGGTTGCAGCATTTCCACTTGGGATTTTTGGCTTCAACACACATCTCTTTGAGTTTGGTTAGGTGTAAGTTCCAGATTGTTTGAGGATAAGTCTCTGCCAGCTCCTCCAGGTCCATTGTGCTTGCTGTAGCCATGCCCCTGAGCCACGAGCTCCGGTCAGCATCCATCAAAGTCCTCCTGTCTGTGTTTCATCACGTTGTATATGACAAATCATCCCAGCGGTGCCTCCTATGTTTGTTGCACACAAAAGACACTTCCAGGTGTGGCATGAGTTTAGAATAGTTTCCCTTTACTCGTCTTTTGCTCTGCAAAAACCAAAACACAGGCACTTCAGTTCAGCCGGGCTATACTCTGCAGGCCGCCCGTGCCTAAACGACACACATAACACTCCTCACGTTGCTTCAGACTTGTGCCCAGTATGTATTAAAGTACATTCATATGTGTCCAACCAAGTTTTCTACTACTTTCTCAGCAGATGGATTTTGACTGCGCTCTTACACTGGTTGATCACATTTTGTTGTTTTCAGCACTTTAAACACATTTCAAACCCAGCTGAAATGTTTTTAACAAAATCTCACAACTCACTTTTCAGCTTTGCAACAAGCTGAACATTCAGCCAACATAAACGTGAAGCGCAAAGTGAAAAATGAAGCTCTTAAATCGATGATGACGACAACACAAATAGCTACTAATAAACCTCTGGGTGCTATATTGTCGACTGCTGTTTCAAATGTCAGGAATGGATTTTCTTTTTTAGTCTTACAGAGGGCATTGATGGGAATACTGTTCTTCTAAAACATAAACTCTGCTTTACCCTGGGAAGTTATAACCATTTCCCAGTGGTAAATGTGTGGTCCCAAAAGACTGCGATGGAATATGTTTTTTTCAGCTTTTTTCTTCGTGCAAAATATTGTATGTTTTAAGTTCTGCAGAAACCTTTTTCTTAAACTTGCACTGTGCAACACTTTTGAAGGATTAGACAACCCAGAAATCGTTCCTGTGTATCAGGGGAGATGTAAAAACTATCGTGATAGAGAGAAAAACCCAATGCTTGTTAATGCAAAACTTATTGTGAGGTAATGCAAAAAAAGATCAAAAAAGGGATATCTGGAGACATTTCTAAGAGTCGATGAGGATACTGACAACTTCCTTCCTTCATCTCATGTTCTAGAAAAGGGATGCTTGTCTATCATCAAAAATCAGCTGTGATAACTGGTGTGAATTGATCATGTAGGGCCAACTTTAATTAAATGAGAGTTAATATAGTATAAGATATTATGTTATTATGCTTTATATATAACATATTAGCAACACGACATATTACACAGTGTCATTATTGACTTCACAAAAGTTAAGCCAAAATGCAGATGTGGTACACCCTTCATGCTTCCATGGGAATTAAGAGAGCAATTAGCAGCCAAGTGCTGCTAATTAAATGCACTTAGTTAATTGATTAGCAGCAAGTGTGACCACCTCTATGAAAGCAGAAGATTTGGCAGTTTGCAGGTATGGACCTTTCAAAATGTGTTGTTTAAGACAATGCAAACGAGGAAAGACATCAGTGATTATCTTAGAGAAGCAATTGTTGCTGCCCATCAATCTGGGAAGGGTTATAAGGTCATTTCCAGACAATGTAAAAATCCATCAATCTACAGTGGAAAACATTCAAAGGTGCTGCCAGTTTTTCCAGGAGTGGGTGTCCCAACAAATTCAACCTGAGGTCAGGCTGTGCTATGCTCAGAGAAAGTGCAAAAAACCCAAGAGCTGTATCAGTTAAATGTTAACCTTCATGACAGAACATTAGAAAAATACTGAACAAGTATGGTTGCTTGGAAGGGTTGCCAGGAGAAGTCTCCTCAATCTAAAAACAATGTGGCAGCATGGTGTGGATTTGCAAAATTGCATCTAACCAAACTACAAGACTTCTGGAACAATGTCTTTGGACATACAAGATCAAAGTGGAGATGTTTGGCCAAAATACACAGCGCCACATTGGACAAAACCAAACATAGCATATCAGTGCAAACACCTCATGCGGTAAGCACAGTGGTGGAAGAGTGATGATTTGGACTTGTTTTTCAGCCACTGGACCTGACAACGTATAGTCACCGAGTCACTATGACTCCTCTGTATGCCAAAGTATACCAAAGTACGAAGAGGCTATCTGTCTAACAGCTAAAGTTTGGCCCGAACTGGGTCATGCAACAGGACAGTGATTCCAAGCACAGCAGCAAATCTACAACAGAATGGCTGAAAAAAGAAAATAATCAATGTGTTGCAATGGCCCAGTCAAAGTCCCGACCTCAACCTGATTGAAATGCTGTGCCAGGACCTTAAGAGAGCTGTGCATACGAATGTCCACAAACCTCAATGAACAGAAGCAACATTGTAAAGGAGAGTGGGCTAAAATTCCTCCACAATGATGTGAGAGACTGGTAAAGTCACCCAGAAAACAATTACTTCAAGTTATCACTGCTAAAGGTGGTTATACAAGCTACTGAGTCATGGTTCTTCCAACTGGTACTTAGTTTTTCCACACACTGCGTCTGCATTTTGACTTAGTTTTTGTTAAACAGCAAAAACTGTGTAATATGTCATGTGTTGTTTATCTGTATTTATTCAGGTTGTATTTACCTAATTTTAAGGACTAGAGCATTCTGATTATGTCCTGATATGTAAAACCTTAGAACTGACAGAGAATGTTGATTTCTTTTTACCATGACTGTACATGCTGTGTATGTAACTCCCTGGCAAACATGCAGCATATTGTGCTGAATTAAACTCATGCTGCTTTGCTATACATCGAGCAAATAAACAGGACAAAAAAGAATAACAAGGAGTGTTTCATTTAATTTACATATATATGCAGCGAATAGCTATAAGATTGACATCAGAGCTACTCAGCCATCTATCATGTTTGACAAACTGTATTGTGCCCCTTGCATGCAATGACACCAATACATCATAACCAGGATAAACCTGGATGAAGCCGGTAACAGCTCAAGTTCGCATTTGGATTGCTGTGAAGACAGACAATTGAGCTGTAATGATAACGGTCGACTCTGTGGACAATAGGTTGTAACTGTACAGCACAAATAGAGCCAAGATTAGATCACAGGATTCAGGCCACGATTCAAGTTATGGTAATTGCACCACACACGATGAACTATAGAGGCGATGACAGTTCTCCGAATCGCCCATTCAAAGATAAGATAGTTTCTGACTTAGATTCTTGGCAAACGACGCTCCTTTTTCCCCTTTGTGGTTTCTCTCTATTTCCTGACTCTTCCATCTGGAAAATAAAGGGGAAAAAAAAAAAAAAGCTACGATCTGTTGACTTCAGATCCCCAGGGCTATTATCCTGTTGTTGCTGCAGGGAGACAGGGATGTGATATGACTAAATATAATGACAAATGTATTTGTCAGTGGGTATATTTTATGTCAAACTGATAGTGGTGAAATGTATAATCAGCACAAAAGTCTGAGGTGCTAAATATCTCTGAGTGAATAATTTCCATAAAAATGTATCTTTTTCATTTCTGACAAGTATAATGCAAAGTGGTCAGTGCAGTATGGTGCACACAACCTGCATGCTGAAGATTACTACTAGATCGTTACTCTACTTGAGCTTTGTGCAATGCTTTGCTGAAAAGAAGAAAATAATTTATATATATAGAAATAAACACTACTACACCACAAACATGGGGGTGGCCAATAGGCCTTTGCTTTTGGGTCCCAAGTAGTATGGAGCAGTCCCAGTGGGCAGAAAATCTGGCAGGGAAAAGCAGAATGCATCACTATCCATCACGACACATGTGCACTTCTCTGTCTAAAAAATCACAGAAGTGTAGAAGTGTTGTCGGCTGGAATGTGTTGATTTCAACCCATCTTTCTCAGTATATTGGTCTCTTAGTGAGAGTGCACAGGACCATTTTCTGCTGTACCGTTTTAGAGTCTCATTTTTGATTCTAGTACAAGGACTCGCCATTGTCCACAAATCCTGCACATAGGTGCATTTTTTTTTTTTTTAAAACAGAAACCTGATGCAAAATACCCCCCCCCCCCCCCCCCCCCCCCCCCCCCCCCAAAAAAAAAATGATTTATTTAGTCTGTTCTCCAAATTGGCTGGGACTCAGGTCAGTCTGGGTTAACTAGCAAGAGGTGCTTGGACCTGAATGTAGGTACTGGTGTGCAGCAGGTGCAATTTACAGCAACAGTTGGGACCAGTCATGTAGGTCAAAATCAGAATGTCTGCAGATTGGCTGGATGTCAAAATCAGATCTGGAAAAAAATATTCCTGACAATTGCAAAAGATAGCAGACAGGAATAGCTGAAATGATAAGGCATAATGATAACACAGGAATCAAACTGGTACTGATGACTGGTCTATACTGGAAGGCTGATGAAGAAATGAGGGATTCTGGGCAGATGACTGGTTTAGACCCAAAACCCATTACATTTTGTCAGAAGCCATGTAATGTCAACACAGAGGAAGGACTGACTAGCTGCTGTTTGGTTACAAATAAAAAGAGTTTAGGCATGATCCTTTTCTGTGTAACTATTCTATCATTCAGCACATAACATGATTGAAAAATGCCTGAGAGAATCACAGAAAAGATAATTAGAGTCAGAGAGGGTGAGCAAACGAAACGAAGGTGGGAGATGAAAACAGAGGAAGGTACTTTCTGTGTGCATAAGAATGGTAAACACATATCTGGTGAGAAACACAAATGAAATTTCATGCCACATTGGCACTGCTCAGGCATCTGCTTGTCCACCCAATCCATCTTAAAACATGTGGGTTACTGCAGATCCCTGAACAGATACGGGTAGTGTAGAATGCAAATTACAATAAGCCCAAAATGATTGGCAATCCTCATATAATAAAACAAGACTGAGCTTGTCTCTCTTTGTTGCATTTAAATGCCAATAGTCCAAGCAACAGTGAGGTATAATTTAAATAAACCTGTTAATTACACTGACGACTAGCCGCAGTTCAGTGCACTTTAAACAAAATGAGGATTTTAGCTCAGCCTATAATGAAAGAATATCCAGGGTATCTTTGGTGAACACAGGAAAAGCATTTAGGACAGTGATCATGTTAGGTGGATCTGATGGGGGCCATGAAGCAGATCTCTGTTCAGTGTAAGTGGGACAGACTCTAAGACACACCCCACCCCACCCACCACACACCCACACCCACACACCCACACACCACCACCTTCACTATACCAGTAAAGAGTGAGGGCACGTTTGTCTCAGACAAAGACGGAGTGGTCTATTTAAGTCCAGTGGCAACAAGGTGGAAAGGAGGAATGTTAAAGGAGTCTCAGATTTTCAGTTTCCACAGTGATAGAAAGACTGAGGGTTGACGGATGGATGGATGGATGGATGGATGGATGGATGGATGGATGGATAGATAGATAGATAGATAGATAGATAGATAGATAGATAAGATAGATAGATAGATAGATAGATAGATAGATAGATAGATAGATAGATAGATAGATAGATAGATAGATAGATAGATAGATAGATAGATAGATAGATAGATAGATAGATAGATAGATAGACAGACAGACAGACTAAGGAGCACAGAGGAAATCTCTACATCTGTCTCATCCTCGACTGTGTTTACCACTGGACTTCAGCCAGTCTGCTCTCTTTCTTCTTGCCACATGTCTTAATTAGACCACTGTGTCTCTGTCTGGATCTGTGGCCAAGGTGCTGCAAGTCCCGACTCCGTGCTGTAGCTCCTTCTACTTGGCGGTCAGGCCACATCTGTCAAAGCCACTTCACCCCCCCACCCCACCCTACCCCTACCCTAAAATATATTGGAACTTTGAGCTATGATTACACTAAAGCACTGCAGCATTTCTTCAAAATTAAACAGCAAATAGCTATGCACTATGCACTGGAAAAATCATATGGTATATCAGCACCATGTCAAATCCTCTCCTGTCACAGTTGCATGAAGACTGAATAATCTTAATGCTTACCATAAAATTATGAGTATAGACATGAAATGCATTTGGAAATCGAACACTTCCTTTTCACCACCAACCTCTTTTATTCCTCCTCCCTTTCTCTCACGTCTCACTGAATTACAATGCATTCAGGTCCCGTAAAGCAAACAAATCACTCCCCTGCCCTCATGTTTCTCTCTAACTGCTTGCTTGAGTCACTTTGTCCTGCACACTCTCTCATTCTGCTTCAGTGTCTTGCTCGCACCCACACACACAATCTCTCACTGCCAGTATGAGTTAATGAAATTGCAAATGCCAGGCAGCAATCGAGTCTGGAATCAATCAGTGCAGATGTGATGAGCTTGATTTGATTACATATAAAATTGTGATTTAATGTTTGGCTGAGGCCTTGTGGTTATTATGGGCACCACCGACAGGGGTTTGAACAGGCAGACTGGAGTAGCTATTTAAATGACTTATTGAACTATTGGTTTTTGTTCTGATGGGTTATTGGCACTAATGTGTCATGGTAATAAGAATATACTATTGCCACTTTTGTGAAGTTGAAGGCTTTTGAAAGTCTGTCATTGTCCTCTAAATATGTCAGTTTGAAAAAATAAATATAAACCTAATATCTTGTTCCAATAACAACTACTTTGAGTTTCTGCCTTTGTTGTGCATCTGTCTCAAAATGAGCTCTTAGCTTTATTAACCATGACTACTTTGCTGTTTTCTAGTAGTTTCTGGGATGTCAGGACAACCTGGATTGGTTCAGTTCTCAGTACTATATCTTTTTCAATGGGCTCTTCCATTCTGTCAGTATTTGGTGCCCTGGGATGTGATGCCCCAAGATGCAGAGATACACATGACATGTGTGGTACCTGATGCCAAAGATAATAGGCTTCTTTTAGCTACAAAGTGCTTTATGAGACTGGAGGAGTAGTGAGTCTGCCAGGCACAAAACCACGATTTGTCTCCCATTTGGGAGTTTTGTGTTTTCCATTTTGTGTCATTCATACTTGTTGGTGAGATTTAAGCACCAACAAAAGTGGGGAAAAAAAAGGCTAGGTTTTGGAAAAGATCATGGTTTAAGTTAAAACATGTTCCTTTCATACAATAACCCTGCAGCTTAAAAACAAAACCAAGAATTGTGTCACATTGTGAGTTTAAATGTGATGCCAAGGATACCTTTACAAACTTTCATATGTAGTAAGTTTGGAGTAAGATATCATCACGGTATTGCAATAAAAATATGTGACATATTATAGCTGCTCTTAAATTATGACCAAATATCAAAAATACTGCATTTGAATTTTGAAATGAATTTTTGGCCATTTAAAGCCAACAGTCAGCAAACACAACACTAGCATCTCAGCATATTGGCAAACAGTTCCTAACACATATCTGTAAGTTTGCATACAGGCATAGCTACCTGCAGTTCTTCTTCTTTTGGCTCCTCCTTCACTCATCCATGAATCTTCTGTGTGGTGTTTCTTTTCCCCTCCTACCTGGCACCTCCATCTCTGCTCTGCCCATGTCCAAACCATCTCAGCCTTGCCTCTCTAAATCTGTATCCAACCTGAGCTGTCCCTCTGATGTGCCAGGGCTAAATTTCAATTATGAAAATGTTCTGCAAAACAAAATAATAAAAAAAAAAAAACCCTGACATACACCTATACACAAAACGTGTGTACAGGTTCCTGATGATATGCTGCTCAAATAAAATTAAAAGAACACTTTGAAAACACATCAGGTCTCAATGGGAAAAAAATCATGCTGGATATTTATATGGATATGGACTGAGTAATGTGTTAGGAAATTTCATTGCAGCAATTCAGAATGGTACTCAGTAGTTTGTGTGGCCTCCACATGCATGTACTGTATGCATGCCTGACAATATTGGGGAATGTTCCTAATGAGACGACAGATGATGTCCTGGGGAATTTCCTCCCAGATCTGGACTAGAGCATCACTGAGGTGCAACCTGGTGGTGTCAGATAGACGTAAACATAATGTCCCAGAAGTGTTCTATTGGATTTAAATCAGGAGATCATGCAGTGGTCAGTGGTATTAATTCCTTCATCCTCCAGGAACTCCCTGCATACTTTTGCCAGAGGCATTGTCATGCACCAGGAAGAACCCAGGACCCACTGCACCAGCGTAGGGTCTGACAGTGGGTCCAAGGATTTCATCCCAATATCTAATGGAAATCAAGATGTTGTTGTCTAGCCTGTAGAGGTCTGTGGGTCCCTCCATGGATATGCCTGATCAGATCATCACTGACCCACCATGTTACTGATAGCATAATGTTCTCCATGGCTCTCCATGGCTTCTCCAGACCCTTTCATGTGTGTCACATGTGCTCAGTTTGAACCTGCTCTCATCAAAAGCACAGGGCGCCAGTGGTGGACCTGCCAATTCTAGTACTCTATGGTAAATGCCACTCGGGCTCCGCAGTACTGGGCAGTGAGTACAGCGCCACTAGAGAACATCAGCCTTTGGGCCACCCTCATGAAGTCTGTTTCTGATTGTTTGGTCAGAGACATTGACACCAGTGGCCTTTTGTAGGGCTCTGACAGGGCTTATCCTGTTCCTCCTTGCACAAAGGAGCAGATACTGGTCCTGCTGATGGGGTTAGAACCTTCTATGGTCCTGTCTAGCTCTCCTAGAGTAACTGCCTGTCTCCTAGAATCTCCTCCATGCTCTTGAGACTGTGATGGGAGACACAGCAAAGCTTCTGGTAACAGTGTGTATTGATGTGCGATCCTGGAGGAGTTGGAACTGTGCAACCTCTGTAGGGTCCATGTATTGTCTCATGCTACCAGTAGTGAAACTGACCCTAGCCAAATGCAAAACTCGTGATAAAACAGTCAGAAATGATGAAGAGGGAAAAAATGTCAGTGGGCTCCACCTGTAAAACCATTCCTGTTTCGGGGTTTGTCTCATTGTTGCCCCTCCAGTGCACCTGTTGTTAATGAAATTAACACCAAAGCAGCTGAAACTGATTAACAACCCCTTGTGTTATTTATCTGAGCAGATCACTATCACAGAGGTTTAACTGATTTGAGCAGTATATTCTGGGGTTTGGCGACTTCTTATTCCAGCTATTTATCATGCTTTATAGTCCACACTTTAATTAACCAAAGTTTAAAAAAAAAAAAAATGTTAAAAATGACACTGAAGAGAATAATTGTGGTCAAGGTGATTTTCAACTCCATGTGATTTTTACAACCTTTTACTGGAATGACAGTTATCTATACAAACATGTTTTAACCTTGTAGGCTATTTGCCCTGATTTACTATGACATTTACAATAGAACAACCAGCACTGCTTTATTTGATGCATGATGCTAACCATATAAAATAAATGAGGGGATAAGATGGGGCAAAAACTGGTCTAAAGTATCAGCAACTAGTTCCTTGTCTATTTTTGACATCTGTAATACAGGCCAAAAGAGCTGAATCTTACTCAAACTTTATACGTGCTTAGAAGGACTATAGGACTATTTGCTTTAGTAATAAAGGGATACAGGCTCATCCCTCACATAAATCTTCCTCACTATACTCCGTTTGACTCATACTTATCTATTCCTCAGTGGTAGCGCACAATTACCCCTTGAAAAATGCTGCATAAGGCATCACTCGCCTTCCTTATCAAAGGCACTGCAGCTGTGCAGGCAGATAAAGAGCCAAAATAATAAAATAAGTGTCTTTTCACACACACTGAATTGGCCAGATGAACTTCTTGCTGAATTTTTGACCTATGTGTTGTACAATATCAAGGCAAGACACTTGCTGATAGGAATAATAGAATGCCAAAAAAATTGGGTTGAAATTATTTATCAGTTATTACAGACTTTGGTTCAGTCATACCCTGATGCATTTGTTTTTATAAAATTGTTTATTTACACACATAACATGTCTGCATCACTCAGCTGTGTAGTACAACAACAAAGTGTCTTGTAATTCATCTGAGAAATGGACCAAATCTACACCATGTTGTTACCTTAATTGGTGTCTCTCGTATAAACTGTACATCTGAGACTGCTGGAAGCAGCCATCAGCAGACGGGCACACTGTGGTCATAAAGAGATGGACATGTTCCAGAACAATATTCAGATAGGCTGTGGTATTTAAAACAATGCTCGTTTGGTACTAAGGGGCCCAAAGTGTGTTAAGAAAATATCTCCCACACCATTACACCACCAGCAGCAGCCTGAAGTGTTGATACAAGGCAGGATGGATCCATGCATTCATGCCTTTTACACCAAATTCTGACCCTGCCATCCAAATGTCACAGCAGAAAATGAGACTCATCAGACCAGGCAACATTTTTCCAGTCTTCTGTTGTTCAATTTTTGTGAGCCCGTGTGAATCGATTCCTCAGTTTCCTGTTCTTAGCTGACAGGAGTGGCATGCAATGTGGTCTTCTGCTGCTGCTGTAGCCCATCTGCTACGACATGTTGAGCATTCAGAGATGCTGTTCTGCATACCTACACAGAAACCATATCAAATGTTTAAAATCAGAAAATGTATAATTAAAAAAAATATGTTAGGACATTTTGAATTTGATGGCAGGAACGTGTCTCAAAAAAGTTAGGACAGAGAATGTTTACCACTGTCTAGCATCCCCTCTTCTTTTAACAGTCCATAACGACCAGTTGCTGGACTTTTGGGAGAGGAATGTTTTTGTCTCATAGAGGATTCAAGCTGATCAACAGTCCTGGGTCTAATTTGTTGTATTTTTTTGTTTCATGACATGCCAAATGTTTTCATTTGGTGAAAGCTCTGCACTGCAAGCAGGCCAGTTCATCACCTGGACTCTTCTACGTAATGTGATGACATGTTGTTGTAACATATGCACTATGCAGTTTAGTATCGTCTTGCTGAAATATGCAAGGCCTTGCCTGAAAAGACATCGTATGGATGGGAGCATATGCTGTTCTAAAACCTGTATGCACCTTTCAGCATTGATGGTTCCTTTCCAGATGAGCAAGCTGCCAATTCCACAGGCACTGATGCCCCCCCCCACCTCCCTCCCCCAATACCATCAGAGATGCAGGCTTTTAAACTGAGTGTTGTTAACAAGCCAGATGGTCCCACTCTTGTTTAGTTCATGCGGCCTCCATGTTTTCCAAAAAAGAATTTCAAATTTGAATTCATCTAAACACAGAACAGTTTTCCACTTTGCCTGAGTCCATTTTAAACAAGCTTTGGCTCAGAGATGTAGTGTTTCTGGATTGTGCTCACATATGGCTTCTTCTTCTTCTTCTTCTAGAGCTTTAATCTGCAACTGTGGATGGCACGGTGAACTGTGTTCACAGACAGTTATTTCTGGAAGTGAAATCACGGAAATCACTGCCCAAGCAGTGATTTCCGTGACATAATCATGCCTGTTTTTAATGCAGTGCCATTAAAAACAGGCATAATTCTGTATTGTATGATAGATCACTGACATACAATATTGATTTTCAGCCTTGCTCCCTGCACACAGAGAGATTTCTACAGATCAGATCATCATAATCTTCACAATTTTACACTGACGAATATTATTCTGAAATTGTTCTAAAATTTGTTGACGCAGTTGCATGGAGACTGGTGAACCTCTGCCCATTTTTACTTCGGAGAAACTATGCCTTTCTAAAATGCTCTTTTTATACCCATGTTACTGCCCTTTTGCCAGTTAACCTAATCAATTGCAAAATGTTCCTCTGTTTCATTTTAGTACCACTTACCTTGCCAACCTTTTGTTGCCCCTGTCTCAACTCTTTTGAGATTTGTTGCTGCCGTCAAATTTAAAATGATCTAATATTTTTGGTAAAAATGGTACATTTTCTCACTTTAAACATTTGACATGTTCTGTGTTCTGTTTTGAATAAAATGTGAGTTCATGAGATTTGCAAATCATTGCATTTTATTTTTATTAACATTTTACACAGTGTCAGCTTTTTTAAAAAAAAGAGTCCTACAGCATCATTCTGTGAGAGCATTTCTTAATAAATTGTATAGAAACACAACCTGCACATTTGTTTATTAGAAGGATGTGATCACAAATCCTAACTCTCTAAATAAGTCTGCACGTCAGTACAGTTAGGCTGCTTTTTATGTTTTAACAAACCCTTCATGGCTGCATGAAGGGTGTTGCTCTTGACTTGAGACTTGCCTTAAAGATTTACTACTTGACTTCAGACTCAGACTTCACTGACATATTTCAGTCCATGATTTGGACCTGTTCCACTATCACTTTCTGAGCTTTACTTGGAGAGCTCTGCACTTAGCTAAAAGTTCAGTTTAAAATCAATAAAAAGCATTTCAGTTTGGCAAAAAAGGCTTGTTTTCAATAAAGGAAAGTAGACTATTGCTGGTTTCCAATACCTATTGCTGTTCCCCTTTTGACTTTTTCTATCAAATGTTTAGCTTTAGTTCCCCAGAGTGCAGAAAAAGTTGAGGGAAAGTGAAGTGGGGGGCTTCAGGTTTGATGCTTATAAAAAATGTCATTGTGAGGATGACTGTTTGTTATGTCAGTCTGTGCTCCATGACCCCGAGTCTTCAGATGCTGCAGCTCATTGGTGCACTTTCACTGTCTCCAGCATGCCACAGCCTGTGTGAATGGTAGCTGTAGTGATCAATGGATATATTGCTAGCTATTGCAATTTGCTAAACATATTATCAACTTCATCTGTGAATGGATTTAATTAACTTTCTTGTAAATTATGTGAACTCTTCTTATATAGCTGTTTTCGATGCAAAACTTTTCTGCCTTAACTATGCATGATTTTCCCCTTCCTTACAGATTGTATATGATTAGATAAAAAAAAATAAAGCCTGCTACATAATTGGATACACGGTGTTATTAGAAAACCAATTTCCTTTCAATCTTTTTCTGTGCATAAACATTTGGGCTGCAAGAGTTTGTGTTCAATAGACACTCATGGTTTAAATTAAATTTAGTTGATTATCGACAGATTATTTGATTTCTCTTTTAAGAGTCTCATTTGCACAGAAAGAAGTAAGAGCCTTTTAACTTCATTAGGAGACAACTGTTGCTGCGGCCTTTATGCAATACAAATGTGATTAAAACTCTCTGCTTCTATCGACCAGTGCAAAATTGCTTTGGAAGACTAAAGGAAAAAGTTTGAGTCATATCTAAGTGGCAGTCAAATTTACACTTTTATTTAAATTATTTATATGAAGAAAGAGAAAAAAAATATGAATTGTCTATATGTTAAATAGTAAGTATTGAATGTCAGGTGTTAAATTTGATGAAAGTAAACTGAGATTGAGAAACCAGAAAGTTCCCTGTATTTTTTTTTTTTTTTTTGACATCAGCTACTGGAAAACCCAAGACAAAGTAGTTGAGTTGAGTAGATAAAACTTAATAATTCCCTCAGACGTTCTTTGGGGACTGCAGCATTAAAATCAGATTTATCCATTACTGAGGCTGGACTATATGTCCAGGTTCTTGGAAAAACATTTTTAATAGTTTTACTTAAAGGTGTTTGTTGTAGAAGGCAGCAGGCATATGTGTTGACATAATGCCATCATATCATTGCTTACAGTCATATTTCGAGACTGGTAAAGAGGTGAGACGAGTGATGAAATCTTTCTTAATAATATAATATAGTTATAATATAGTTTCTCATATGCACTTCTTCCTGCCCAAAGGACATTATTCCTCTCAAATTTCTTAAGGATATTCTACCTATCATTTCCCCATGGCTTCTTTCTATTATCAGTCTCTACCATCTGGCTACGTTCTACATTGCTTTAAAACAGCCAGCATCATCCCTCTGCTTAAAAAACCCTCCCTAGATCCCACTGTTTTTAGAAAGTTGCTAACCTATTTCGAAACTACTATTCATTTCTAAAATCCTTGATAAAGCTGTTGCTTATCACCTACCTGGATTGATAAATTCCAATCTGGTTCTCAACAATAATACTTCTATTTCATTTAGAGAGTTGATTTTCTGTTACATGGCACTGAACAGGAGTGGCCCTCCAATCTCATTGTACATCCTGTATAATGACAATAAAGGCATTCTATTCTATTCTATTCTATTCTAACAATGTCGTAGCACAGAAACAATATTACTGAAAATTACTAATAATATTCTTATGGCTTAGATAAAGGTGAATGTTCCATTTTAATTCTGCTTTGTTTAACTACAGCCTGCCATTTTTACTGACAGATTACTGAACTGTGTCAGTATCTCTGGCACAGCTCTCAAATGGTTCTAATCACACCTATCTCACAGACACTTGCTCTCATCAGTGCCTCCCATATGTGGGGTCCCCCAGGGTGGGAAATAATTATTTGATCCCCTGCTGAATTTGTACGTTTGCTTACTTACAAAGAAATAATCAGTCTCTTATTTTTGTGCTAGTTTCATTTTAATAGAAAGAGATGGAATATCAACCCCCCCCCCCCCCCCCCCCCCCCCCCCCAAAAAAAAAAAAAAAAATGCAGAAAAGACACGCCAAGCGTCTTGCTGATGGTCTTGTAGCCGATTCCAGCCTTGTGCGGGTCTACAGTCTTGTCCCTGAGATCGTTTGGCAGCTCTTTGGTCTTCCCCATGGTGGTGGAGAGGTTGGAATAGAAGAAATTGGTTCTCTGGACAGGTGTGTTTTACACACATGAGTTGAAAATAGGAGTATCTGTAATCAACTGATTGATTGTAATCCATGTGCCACATTTACACATACTGTAGCGAGTCTGTGGGAGCCAGAATTCTGGCTAGGTTGTATGGGATCAAATACTTATTTCACTCAATGACATGCAAATCAGTTGATAACTTTTATGTTATGTGGTTTTTCTGGATTTTTGGTTGATATTTCTCTCCATTAAAATGAAACTATCATGAAAATTAGAGACTGTTCATTTCTTTGTAATCAATGAAACAAACAGTCTCAGCAGGGGATCAAATAATTGTTTCCCCCACTGTATGTTACCCCTGGGGTATCTGCTTAATAGTTTCAAAGTCATCTCCTACCATTGCTATGCTGATGATACACAGCTGTACTTCTCTGTCAAGCCTAACAGCATCAACAACTTCTCAGCGGATGCTTCACTGCCATTAATAACTGAATGTCTTTAAATTTCCTCCATCTCCATCCTGGCAAAACGGAGGTTTTTGTGTTCAGCCCTGACATCTTCTCTAAGGTGGTCAGTGATTACATGAGCCCCCTCACCAACAATATCAAATCATCTGCTAAGAATCTTGGTATTATTTTTGACCATATGTTTGACTGTGTGTTTATATATTTGAATATGCACATTTATCTTCGATGTGTGGTTTTATCCAAACTGTGAATCACTTTGCAACTGTTTTTTTTTTTTTTTAATGCTATTCAAATAAGTTATTTTTATAATATAATCACTGCCGCAGGAAGCAAACAGCACCAAGTAGGTAAATTACAGCAAAAACTCTCGTAAGTGGGGAATACTGTAGAAGGAAAAATAAAACAAAACATCAAAAGCAAGGGACACTTCAAGCCAGAGGCTGGAAGTGTCTCTTCCTTTATTCTTGTTATGTTACTATAGAGCTTCCCTGGTGTCGTAGGGCAGAACGAAGTATTAATGCAGTCAGAGGAGGTTTTTAATAACTCTCTGTAGAGCCTTTGGATCAGCAGGAGTACTAAGGATGTGTGTGATGGTGCATATAGAGCACAGGAACATGATGACTTTGAATGGCAGACCACTTTGTTTCTCTGACAGAGGACGTTTTGTCCTCCAGATGCTACCATACCAGGTCATCTGAGTTATTGTGCTAAATATCCTCAAGTGCCTAGCTTGGAAAAAATTGCTATGCTGGCACATGGCTGTACATTACAGTTGATGTAATGGATTATTATCACCTTGCCACCCAGTGGCACAGAACACAGCGCTCTGCAGCACTCTGTTCAGCGTGCCATAGCAAAACTTTGAATGTGAGAACAAACAGAAGCATCAGTGTTTTTGTAATTAGTTGTCTGTTTGAAAATGGGTTTTATGTTTTAGTAATGAAAGACATGGCCTTAAGTGGGTTATGGTTCCGAACATTTAATTACCAGTGAGCCAGCACTCTGAGTAATTCAAGCTCAAGTTTACCAACAACCTCTGCATCCTGGTTTAAGTGAGTACTGGGTTACAAGGGCCACCTCAGCAGCTGCCTGCAGGGTATGAGGCAATCAACAGTTTTCAAGGTTTATGCTGCCATGCTGCTGTGACAGTAAACTTTACACAGTCAATAGAAGTGAATGCTTGAGGGCAGGAAAAGTTGTTTTTTTTTTTTTTATAAGCTGTGCACCCCAAATGAAGGGAAGAGGAGAGAAAGACTTAAATGGGGTCTAAACCTGTTGTTGAGCTTTGCACACCTGTGTTTTAATGGAGAAAGAGTAACAAGAAAACCCATTTTTCATCTTTAATTAGACAGTTTCAACTAATCACGCCTAGAGTTGGCAAGGAAAAGAAGAAATTACAAACCTAGGACCTTCTTGCTGTGAGCCAACAGTGCTAACCACCGCACCGCCATGGTCCCATTCTCTTTGGCAATCACATTATTGGTGCAAACACTGTTTTATGCCTGACAAACTGTTATTGTTCACATTTTCATAAATTTAACTAAAGAAAGGTGAACAAATTGTGTTTTTGTGATAGGCTGCTGGTAACAAAGTGCCTAAAGATACAATTTAAAATTGGCTCTTTGCTAAGTTGTGTGTTATGTTCAGACACAACACTGGCTCATCCCTTGGGCTGGCTTAACAAACAAAAAGAGCCAGACTTTCTGAAAACAAAGTCCACCTCCTAGGAAGCAAAATATAAAGAAATGTGGGGTGGCTTAAGACTTTTACACAGCACTATATTTTAAGACATTAGAGAGAAAAGGCAAGTCCCAAGTTATTACTTAGGTTGTTAGCAGTGTAGAAAAAAATTTCTAAAGACTTCTGAACCATTATTAAATTTTTCCATGTATACAATACACTTACAGTTTGGGCTATAATGTTGCGTTGTGAAACTATCTATATTGATAGCTTCATCCACCTTTGTGGTTTTTAAAGTGGCTTGCCATTCACCACAGAATCCAATTTAAGATTTTATCGATCACTTTTAAATCACTATATATGGTTCCACTTTATATCTCAGAACTCTTAACCCCTTCTAAAGCACTCAGAGCCCTCAGGTCAAAGAATCAATTACATAACAGGTTCCACAGTCCAAGCTTAAATTAAAGGGGGAGTCATGCTTGTACTGAAGTTACATACATAATTTGCATCTCTGGTTTAGAAACAAAAGCAGCTACACTATCACAGCTGCTCAAGTGGAAAAAACACCCCTAGAATAAATCATGATACTTCTATGTGGTTTGAAATCATTTTGTTTGAATATTTGTCATGTCATCTCACTGTATACTCTTCTTTTGTAGCAAACAGATTTTTTCTTTTAAACCACTTACAATGTGTCCAATGTCTAATGCCATGCATCAAATCTGATTTTTAAAGAAAAGGATTCAAGGCCACAAATAAATCATAAAGGAAATTTTATTGGCATTTTGGATTAGAAAGTTGTTCTGCATTCAATTAATTACAGTACAAACCAGGAACAAAAAACAAAGGCCACAAACTGCAGCTGAGGGACAGAGTTAAAACTTCTCATGTAGTACAGTGAGGTGCTGAAAAGAAAAGAGCTGGGAAAGGAAATAAGAGAGGGAAGAAAACAGCAGAAGAAAACGGTGAAGGAGAAAAATTAAATTATCAAAAACATAAGCCTTCATAGAAGGAGAGCTTTCAGATTTCCTGCAGCTGATGCTGCAAAGAGTGGCCCGTAGGAGAAAAGTATCTTAAAACAGGAGGCGAACAATCATATGGATTATTTCCACATTTGATTCTCCCTGCACCAAACATAACTGACTTAATCTCCTGTCTTATGAGGTGTTTTCTGAGATCAGGTGTGAAGACCTTAAGCTTCACTTCAGCATACTTCACTCTTACAACTCAACAGAAGACGTAACGTAGTCAAACGGAAACTGTCGATGCTCAAATCTCAATGAACTGATAAATCGTGGATAAACAGAGGGAGCCGAAACAACTGCGGGCCAGCTAAATCTCCAGGAGATCGGAGCATACCACTCGCTGAAAGGCAGAAGTTGTCACGGCCAGAAGAAAGGGACGTCCTTTTTAAGAATCAGGAGGCTGAAAAGTCTTGGAGGTGGCAAGCATGGCTCGCACTTTGGCCATCAGATCCTGCATAAAGAAGAAGAGACAGAAAAACAAAGCATGAGATGAGATTTAATGTCCAGATCTCTCACCAAGACTTCAAGCTCAATATCGCAACTGGCATGATGAGAAATGTTAGGCCTCAGTGGGTACCTGAATAATACAACTAGCAGTCATTTAGTTTGATTGAAACAGATCTACAAGTAGAACTGATCAAGAATTAGAAACTGAGCCAGGGGCAAACATACATAAACATAAAGGGGACAAAACAAAACACTATTTTGAAATGCCTACCAAAAGGAATAAAGTAGATCTGGTAACACTTCTCTTGTCACAGTGCATTACTGCTCCTTAAAGAGGAATAATTTCTGCTGTAATTCTTCAGCAAACTATTCCCCGAGGTGTGAAAGAGCTGCTTGTAACTGAGAATCAACCATGCAGGTTACAGACACGCAAGTTCACCCGTTTGTTTTAGCATAGTTTTGCTTGTGGGATGAATGAAGGCGACGCTTTCATTCATTGTAAGGAAGAAATGGAGGAAGGAAGGCAGAAAGGAAAAGAAAAGATTGCAGGCAAGTATAAATAGCCATCAAAATGTTGCAGCAGCCTCAAGTTTTGCTGCACTGCTATACATTTTTAAACAGAATACAGAATCCCCTTAAAGGTAATTAGGGAACACATAGAATAACTCCTCACCCAACCCATACATATCCACATCAACTGCTCTGTAAACAGGTCATTTACTAAAAACACCATAATTAATAATAAGTTGCAACAAGAGTGCATAGATAAGCAAAGGGAGTCAGAAATGCAGTGCAAGAAAGTGCCAAACAGCAGTTTTTTCCATTTCCCCTTTCTCTTCCTTCACTCTTCAGGTGGAAATGTAAACTTTGCACACCAGGGGGGCAAATGCTTACACTGCAGAATAGGAAGTGTTAATTTGCATCGCATTGTACGAGTGATTCATGCAAGCATGGACAAATATCCACCCTTGAGCTCTCCTGACAGATGAGACAAATTAACAGCTGTAATCACAGGGGGAAGGAGCCGTCATATCAAATCACTCAAAAGGCTGTTTCTCTCAAAACCCCGATGTTCCTGGATATACACAGACAAGACACACACACATGCACAAACACACTGCTCACAAAATATGACAATGCTCCAAATTACTATCAAGTGACTTGACATTTGCTCAAAATTACAGCATAATTCTGGTCAGCTACAAGCATCCTGTCAAACTAATGTGCAGCAAAAATTTGTAGCTCTTCACGTGCTGCATTACAGTTGTCACAAGAGACGGCTACGTCACATAACTGAAGAAGAAGGGAAAAAAAGTAGTTTACTCACGAGTAAACAATCGATAACATTCATCCATTTTCTTAACTACCTTTCCAGTTTGGGGTCACAGAGGGGGCTGGAGCCTATCCCAGACACAATCAATACGATATTAACCTAAACATTGCCTGTACTATCCACATTCTGAAAAAATAAATAAATAAAAAATGATAACGATCTGAGGAGAGTTAATCCAAAAACCACCAGACTGCTCAGCCTTAGTGAGACGCAGCTGATCTGTCCTCACAACACTAAGTCAGCAGTGGCATATTTAAATCTGGTGTGCTAAATTTAACCAGCAGAAGTTGTCTAATTGGAATGTTTTCCTGTAACATTATTAATGAAAAGCGACGCCTGATTTTTGAAGTGAAACCTTTTAATAAAGCTCATATTTTAGTCTTTAATGCTGAAGTTTTAGTTGAGTATAAGAGTAAATTACCAGCCTACTTATACATTTTAAAAAAAATACTGTATCTCCATCTTCTAAAGAAATGCGGCCCCATCTACACTGTTGTGTGCAGGTTGAAATCAGATTGTGACTGCGATTATTATTGACTGACTTCTTTATAAAAAAAAAACCCATGTGAGCATGCCTGGATGCTCTGTAAACAGATATCACTGTTGCTTTTCTGTTGTATTTCTGACAAAGCAGTTGCTTTGTCAGAAATACAATGTGTGCCAGAATCCTGTCACCAAACCCAAACAGAGGGAAATATTACATATTGCAAGGACAGTTTCATTTTCAAACTGAGCTGTGAATGACTCGGAGGTTCTTCTCTGTTCTGTTTTCTGCTTTCCCCCGTACTCCGTCGATAAACCACATTTACATGTTATGACTTGGAAATAAAACCCAATTTTACAAACACTATGACTGAACTACTATCAGTGAAACATGTTAACCTCACGGAAACACTACCTCTAACCCTTACTGAGGAAATAAGTGTGTTGCATATTTGCTATTAATTGCAACTAACTGTAATAAAAATTGTTATGAAATTCTTACGGGAGCAATGCAGCAGACACACATAGTGATGTCTAGCCTTGTTGATTTCACCAGCAAAACCCCCAGAAAATATGCACATAGTGTTCAAGATCCCCCCACACTCCTAATTTAAAACACTCCAAATCCCACTGGAGTTCACTGTAAAGGTGAACAAAGCATCTTTCAAATGTACAGCACGGAAAGACGGGAAAGAAGACAGAGTAACACAGACACAAGAGAAATAAGAGCTGGAATGAGGCAAATAGCAACTAGGCGCCCTAAGGGAAGTAGAGCCCATTAGGCAGATGAGGATGTGCTGAATTATTCAAGATGTGTTTGTAAAAGATCACAGATGGGGTATACGTAGTTATTGGTTTTGAATCTGTGCATGTTGCAGCAGCATGTTTCCTTGAGCTAGCTCATGTTGCTATGTTGAGATGAAGGCAGGAGACGAGACTACGAGATAATGAGAAAGAAACCGAAATAGGACTTTTTTTTGTTGTTGATGAGAGAGAAGAATCAAGAGATGCTCATTCTGGAGCGCACGCGCGCACACACACACACACACACACACACACACACACACACACACACACACACACACACACACACACACACACACACACACACACACACACACACACACACACACACACTCAACTGTGACCAGGTGAGCAAATAAGTTTCACTTCAGTTTAAGTTGTACCAGTGTTCACAGAACAGCTTGTGGTGCATCTACATTCACACTCCATCGACCTCCATTACTCCCAGAAACTAGAAATCCATCTACGCTGCAGCTTCTCTGCATTCACTGTGATTTTTGTTTTCTTGTATGTACATTATTCAGTAAAAATGAGCACACCACTGTGAAATATGACTGAAATGTTGAATGATTTAAAACTGTATCACCTCTTAACTTTGTTAGTTACAAGATGAATATTTCTGCTTACAAATAACAGATACAGTGATGGTTTCTGAAGACTGCTTTGAAGCCTCAAGATGAGCATTTTCACCATCGCCACCTTAGTATTTTTAAACCAGATATGACAAGAGATTGATATTTTCAGTCCAGCAGGTTACACATGAACCTGCCCAGGACCACCACAGTGAATGAATGCATAGTCATAACAGTGAAGCATGAAGGTGGGAGTAAAGATGATAAAGGCTGCATGGGTACAAAGGGTGTTGGACGATGACACAGATGTCACCAAGAATGCCTGAAGATATAATAAATTACTGTCACACAGAAGCACAGCAACAGAGGGAATATTCCTGCATGATAATCATTGAAAGCATACTGCAGCACACTGGGATATGGTTAACCGTCACCTGATGTGAATCCAATATACCTTTGGAGGATTTTTAAAAAAAGGCAGCGCAACATAAACCCTCAAGTAAAGAACAGCTATGAACAATTGTGGGACATCGCTCCAGATTTTGTGCAACACAAGAATCGATGCTAAAGAGGATTTTAAATAAGTGGACAAACAAAATACTGAAGGAATAAAAGATCTAGCTCAGTACTGACTTATGGCTTTGAGTTGCCACAGTGGGACCTATACTTTTTAAATATTCAGTCTAAAATGTTGGGTTATAAGTTTACATGTGAATAAATACCCTTCTCGGCTTAGGAGAAATACCATTTACAGTTAGATGACACAATTCTGAATAATCTGTCATTTGAGTGATATTGCACAGAGGTGTATCCACATGTCTGACACTTTATGTATACTCACACTCTAGGTTTATTTTGCTTAGTTGAAGGAGAATCAGTGTATCAAAATAATGCATTGCAGAGGTAAGTATAAACTGAATTACTGGCATTTAATCAAATAGATTTATGATGAGGTAGGCTTAAAAATCAAAGGAAGTACAGACACTTTTAGTGTAGCTCAGCATTCCATATATGTGCTGTAGGAAAGAGATACAAGCTAGATAAAAAGATGACTCTAAATCAGCACACCATCTTAATAATAATGAGTGAAGACTGATTAGACTCAACAGCAACTGTTAATGTTTGGCTAATGTATCGATTTGCGTATTTTACAGCAATTTGATGGAGAAGTGACAGAATCATTGTATCGAGAAAAATAAGGACAGAGTTTAAGGAAACCAGTGATCTCTGTGCATTATATAACATTTCATCTGTCTTGTAGAACTGATACGTGTGAATGCATTTGTTTGAGGTGCATTTCTGAAAGCAGCAGAATAGCAGCTATAAATTGTCTAGCAATTCAAAAACAGGGAGGCACAGGGAAAGTGTCTGCCGAGGTCAGAATTTATTGACGAGCTATGTGTGAGGTTACATTGTGAGTAATGGGTGTGTAGCACTTATTCAGACAACTGTTTTCATTTTTAGCACCCGAATGAGACAAAGCACCAACACGGCCGACCACTTACCTACATTAAACAGACCAAATACGATCCAGACTCTCCATTACAATACAACAGCAAACCACTAAACATGTTTGTTTCCTTTTTGATTTTGGGGGGTACTTCTCATTGTTTTGGCAAATCAAAGCAGAGCCTACTGAAAATTTTATTTTTGCCTAAATAATCAAATTTTCAATATTTGATTTGAAGTTTTTTGTAAGTAAAAAAAAAAGAAAAAAATGACTTAGGCCATTATTTTAGGAGGGTGACAATATGAAATAATGACCCCCTATGAGCAAGCACTTTGGCAAAGTTGCACACCAATTCAATATTAACTTTAGTGAAGTCCAATTGGCGCAACCGAGTGTCATTACTGCCGACAGTTTGTTCCTCGGTGGGTGTGTCACAGAGTGGGGAAAAAACAGTTGGAGATGTAGAGGCAACAAAAACACTGTCAGTTTTGGAAATACTAAAATGTTCCACAAAGCACTAATTTTATGTGTGCTGTGTGTTCACACATTTTTTTCGGCCATGCAGTGTATTTGTCATTCACAAAATGAATAGGTAGACTGACATTGTCCTGTCCAGAAAATTACAGGATAGCTGCTGTAATCAACGCCAGTGCCACCTCATCAGGCTGCATCAGAAATAATTGTATGCAAATGCTGGGTTACTGTTAAATGCAACTACATTGGTGACATTGCCTACAACATGGCACTGATGTAAGCAGCATAAAAAGTTCACGGTAAAAAAAAAAAAAAAAGAAAAAAAACAGAAAAGGGATATTTTGATAGTTGGTTTAGACAACTGTCAGAAAGTGGCTACATGCAGAGCCCTGCGTGCAGCTACTACAATTTTACAGCTGGAAGTGTCTATGCTGTGCTCATCACTCAACAGGATACTGTGATGGCAACAGTGGCAGCTATTAAAACCAAACCTTTCCAGTATGTTTTTTCTTAAAAAAAAATAAAATAAAAAAAATTAAGCAATTTGAGGAATAAGTTATGGACACAAAACTGACAAGGTCCATCTTTTAAGTTGAAATGGCCAAGGACTGAATTTTAAATTTTGACAATAAAGATTCTAATTATTCTTCTAATTACTGCTGAACAGGTACTTTATGATGAGCTTTTAGAGCTTTATGCTAATAAAAAAAAACACCTGCCTGCTAATCCTAAGAGAGGTGACAGTAAAACAAAAGTGAAGTTACTCTTTGGACAGTTAATAAGCTAAAACAAATTATGAAGTTTCATAACAAATAAAAAATCCACCAACTAACAATTCTCTGTACATAGGGTGAAAAGCCACACTGAAGAATGTTGAAACCTTGCTATTTTCTTAACATGACAACCTACAGAACTTGACCTTGTGTACCTCAGCAATAGTGATAATGCTCCTTCTTGCCTGAATTTACAAGCACCACGGGAGAAAACCCTTTGAAGACCATGCACTGATTCTTCCTCCTTCCTATGCAGAGGGGTGAAATCCATCTCCCAAAAGACTTTTGCAGTCACTGGCAAGTTTGCAGAGGCTTCCGTTTTTGCCTCTTGCTCAACTGGCACCAACTAGTATTTAGTCTCTTATCCTAAATTCTTGGCAAAGCTCCCAGGATGAGATGCACGGGGCAGAAATGCATTCTACAGCCAAGATGTGCTGTTAGGAACTGCTGTTTGTTTATTAAAATAGGAGCACACGGCCAATAGCACATGCACCCCTACAGTGGTAAAGAAGAGCTCTGGAACATGATTCAATACTGTTATCCAATAAAACACTATTACCACTATAAACCAGAGCATCAGCCATCAATCAGCTGAATATAAGCTTAGCAGACCCTTTTAACAAAGCAGTACAATCTACAAATCCATTTTCACTGCTATTTTTTTTTTTTGGACAAGTGTTTCCAAGGTTATGAAAGAAATGTTAAGTTAAATTTTCAGCCAAATCAAAATAGATGAAAACTCCCAGAGGCAAGCAAAATCATGAAGTTTTGATATTGGCCGTTCCATGGCAACGGACCAAACTCAATTTGCTGCAGATGATCATGAATATGTCTGAAAGGGACTCAACCCGGTGTCCAGACAGTTTTATAATGACAGTTTCAAACTCTGAAGCTTAAAATCAGACAGGTATAATGCATGAGATTGCATTACACTGCCACTGAATACAGAGTGCAACTTTATCACATTTGCATCACATATAAAAGACAACAGCCTCTCCATGGTTCAAACAAACAAATATAGTGCACTGACGTGCTGTACAAACACATGGCAGGTACAGGGAGAAGTGGATAAATATAAAATGAGTTCAAGTCAAAAGCTATAAAAACTAGCTATATTTTGGTGTATGAAAGAACAGCACTTTCCATCCCTCCTCTTTGCATGATGGAAACAAAGAACATCACTAAGTACTTTCATTGGGTGGGATGTAAAAGTTCAGTAGAGGACATATCTGGGATAAAAGCAAAGAACAATACCTGAGTTATTTTAGACTGAACAGAGGATACTATGGATGAGGACACTGCCCTGTCTTTCTCCAGAGAACCACCCCTGAAAAAAAAAGAGGAGAAAAACAAAACAAAACAAAAAGGAGACAAAAAAAAAAGAGTTAGAAAGCATAAAACCAATCATGTAAACAAGAGAGGATATACAATATTAATATTTTTCTGACATGCTGAAAGTTCAACAGGCATCGAGAGCTATAGAAAGAGAAGATGGAAAGAGGTGCTAAAACACCAAACGCACACAACTATTTAATCATGCAGACAAATTGCAGGCCTAAAGTTCAGCTCTGTGTCTCTGTAGAAAGCGTAAATATCTCTACAGTCCAGCATTTCATAATTCATCAAGAGATTTTTTTTTCTTGTTTAAAACAGTAACAATCATGTCCAAGTTTATTGAACACAACAGGTGACAAGAAACCGCAGAAAAGACTGCTGCTGATGTCAGTTTGTAGCTTTTTGTCCTCTCAGGAAGAAAGATTTCAAGTGTGTGTGTGTGTGTGTGTGTGTGTGTGTGTGCGCGCGAGCGAGCGAACGAGAGAGAGAGAGAGAGAGAGAGAGAGAGAAAATGGCACTCAGTCAAGAGTACTACTTTCCCTCCTGGTATTAATATGGCATCATGATCCAGTTTCCTTTCCTTGTAGAAAGTAAACAGCAAAACCTTTCATCCTTTCAGCCACAGTTTAGGAAGGGGGGGGGATTGATCTTCTACTGGAATGACTTATGTGGCTGCGTGAATAATTGTGTCCCATATGAAAAGAAAACCATTCTGCTTTGTAACAAAGTACATCAGATGGCTGATATACTGGCTAAGCGATGCGTTTAAAAACAAAATTGCGGTGCATGCAATACTTAAGTTTGAACATAAAAGGAGCGGTTAAGTTCTTCGTTTTGCAAAAGTAAAAAATATTTACATTGTTTCATGTCTTCCCAGAAGCATTTTTTAATGATGGCAGATTCGAAAACAAAACCGTTGTAAACTAAACTACAAAACAAGTGAACATCCAAAAGTGCACTGGAACTGATTTACAAACTAAAGACGGCAAGACTCTTAAAATGTGGAAACTTTGCAATGAATTATGGAAATAAAGGAGGCAGGAATATTTCAGAATCTCAATCCGTAATTAGTAGGTACTATTCACCAACATTCACTAACAGGAGGAGCCTATAAAGGATCTATAAAGCAAATGTGTTTTGAATAACAGTGCATTCAGATCATAATTCTGCTTGCAAAACCTGCCAGACAAGACAGACTTAAAAAAAAAAAAAAAAAAAAAAACTATCAGGGACAGTGTGATTTCTAGGACACTGGAGCCTAACATTAGCTGGCACAATGTTAGCTTATAACCAGCTGTTGGCATTGTTTAGCCAGCTAGCTGTCAGTTGTCCAGAGACTGGAGGGCGGCATGGCAAGAAGTTACTGTGACAATATCGGGAATACATACGTGTGTACGCACTTTTTGTGTGTATTAGAGCCCTGACCTTGAGGTGACAAGGAAGAGGATGAGGTGGAAAAGAGGGAGGAGAGAAAGCAGTGGTGGAGGTCGAATGACATAATGAGAAAGAAATAATGAAAATATACATGCACAAATGTTAAATGGTCATATATAGCTTGAAAGAGCTATTTGTGATCTTTAAATTAAAAGTAACTTATGAGGCGTTTGTGAATGATCAATATTTTTAGAAACAAATAATTACAAAAACATATTTCAAGTCAGTGTAAGAGCACATCAGCATAACCTCTGCAAGCTACTTAAATAGCCAGCAGCTAAAGTGCTTCATTATAAGAGGTTTGTGCTTTTGTAACATTGTTTGTGTTGTGACAGAAAGAACCTTTTCTCTTTTACTTTAAGCTTAAAAAAACAAAAACAAAACAGAAAAACAACAAAACATTTCATTCTTCAGTAAAGAGGCTTTCAATTACATCTAGGAAATACATCTACATGCTTAGTTGGATTATTGACAAGCTTGTTGAGAGTTACCTTGAGTGGGCTAGGCTGGAGGCAGGGCTAGCTGATGGAGACAAAACTCTGCCAGGTGAAGAAAATGGTGAGACCGAGGAGGCTACAGCCTGCATCTGTCCTGAGGATGACAAGGAGCTCCTCCTTTGTTCAGCAGGAGACCTGACAAAAGCAAGAAAAAAAAAAAAATAGCAGTAGCTAAAAATTACAGATTCAGACATTAGCACTGCGCAATACACAACATATCCCTTCTGATGGCAGGGCTTGTATAATGATGTCAAAAGTAGTGGCGCAGTACCTACAGCAGTGAACCATCAGTGAGGATACAGTACCACAGTATATGAATGGGTAAGTGTCAAACATTTGACGGGTACTGTATATAAATTAGAACAAGTATTTCAATTAGATGAACTCAGTGTATTTAGCAAAACTTGCTCATGCTAATCATTGCAGTACAGTGGCTATTTTGGGCAAAATGTCTTTTAGTTATATGAAGCTGGCCTTAATGGCATAATATAAACCATGAACACTGCTTAGAGTGACCCACTGCTTTAGTAAAAATAATTAAAACTGAAGAATATCAAGAAAATATCAACTTTAAACCCAAGTGTGGCATCATTAGTGCCCCTGTCTGCCTTAAAGGCTGCAGCAATCAATGTTTTTAGTGTGAAAAAGAAGCTGTATGTGAAGATCCATGACTCTTGTTCTCAACACTACTTGATGACACCTGCTGTTAGGTTTACCTGGATCTTGAATGCCCCCTGGGCAAGCTGGAGCTGCTGCTGGGATAATGCTGTTCCCGCTCTTCATCCTCGCGTCTCCTTTCTGATGAGTTGCCCCTTCTGTCCCTTCTCCCTGGGGAGTGTGAACGGGATCTGGACAGAGGAGAACAAAGAAAATGTAAGATGTAAGAAATCATAAAATATTAGAAGGCAGAATATGAGAAAGAAGCAGATGTATTTGAAATGAGGAAAAAGAGGAGAAGGGGAAAAAAAAAAAAAAGAATAAGCCTAATGTAGTTAAAGTGACAGGGAAAAAAAACCCCGTTCAGTTCATTACTTTAATAAAAATTACATAAACAGACTCTCAAAATGGAAATACCGCTTTTTTCTAAATAATACTGTTTTCTTTTCTGGGTCAAGTATTTATGAATATTTTAAGAAATTAATAACCTTGTCAGATTTCTTTCCATAAAGGGCATAGCTAAATTTATTTTGTCCCACTGGCTGATATGCAAAGCACACATGTAGCAAACACAGCAAGGTTAGAAAATTAAACTAGATATTCCTCAACACAGACCAGGATAAGATTAAGAACAAAGCCTACTTGTGTATGTCTCTTTTCTATCATAATATACTGCTAAAAAACTTAAAAGGAACCCTTTGAAAGCACACCAGATCTCAATGGGGGAAAAAATCATGCTGGATATCTACACTGATATAGACTGGGTAATGTGTTCGGAACCAAAGGATGCCACATTATTTGATGGAAATGAAAATGATCAACCTACAGAAGGCTGAATTCAAAGACACCCTGAAAATCAAAGTGAAAAAATGATGTGGCAGGCTAGTCCATTTTGCCAGAATTTCATTGCAGCAACTCCAAATGGTACTCAGTATGTATGCATGCATGTCTATGGCCCCCATGTGATCGTATGCATGCCTGACAATGTCGAGGCATGCTCCTAATGAGCTCCTGGACAGTCTGAGGTGCACCTGGCAGGGTCAGATGAACAGAAACACAAGGTCCCAGAGGTGTTCTATTGGATTTAGGTCAGGTGAGTGTGGGGCAAGTATCAGTTCCTTCATTCTCCAGAAACTGCCTGTGTACTCTCTCCACATGAGGCAGAGCGTTGTTGTACACCAGGAGGAACCCAGGACCCACTGCACCAGCGGAGGGTCTGACAATGGGTCCAGGGATTTTAACCCAATACCTAATGGCAGTTAGGGTACTATTGCCTTGCTTGTAGAGATCTGTGCATTCCTCCATGGATATGCCTCCCCAAACCATCACTGATCGCCCACCAAATGTGACATGTCTCTCTCACATGCACTCAGGGTGAACCTGCTCTCATGTGTGAAAAGCACAGGGCCCCAGTGGAAGACCTGCCAATTCTAGTACTCTATGGCAAATGGCAATTGTGCTCCACGGTTTCGGGCAGTGAGCACAGGGCCCACTAAAGAACGTTAGGACCTCGGGCCACCGTCATGAAGACTGTTTCTGATTGTTTGGTCAGAGACATTCACACCAGTGGTCTGCTGGAGATCATTTTGTACGGTTTGTGGGTTAAGGACCTTCCACGGCTCTGTCCAGCTCACCTAGTGTCTCCTGGACTCTCCCCCATGCTCTTGAGACTGTGCTGGGAGACACAGCAAACCTTCTGGTAACAGCATGTATTGATGTGCCATTCTAGAGGAGTTGCACTACCTGTGCAAGCTCCGTAGGGTCCAGGTTTTGCCTCATGCTACCAGTATAGACACTGACCCTAGCCAAATGTAAAACTAGTGAAAAAACAGTCAGAAAAGAATAAGGAGGGGACAAAATGTCAGTGGCCTCCACCTGTAAAACCATTCCTGTTTTGGGAGTTCTCTCATTGTTGTCCCTCTAGTGCACCTAATTTCATTAACACTAAACGGGGTTCTAGCTATCAGTTGAGGTACGGTCTCATCAGGCCGTGAATTTTAGCTGTTAGCTACCAGTACGGGCTAGGTAGTGGGTGTGGCCATTAGCACTAGCAAGTAGTCAGTGGTAACTGGGGAACCCCCATCGCTGATCTGTTAATCTTTTGTGGCTAGAACCCTGCTAAAGCATCTGAAGCTGATCAACAACCCCTTCTGCTACTTAAGGGACCAGATCTATATCACAGGCGTTTAATGGAGTTGATGCTAGACTCTGATTAATATATATATATATATATATATATATATATAAATATATTGCTTAATACTAAACCTGCTTAAAGACAGCATAAACACAATGCAAAACATAAGGACAAAAAATAAACAGAAGCCATTAAAAGTCTTCCTTCCAGTTGCTTGTGGCTGGAGTGACCAGCAACATTACAGTACTCAAGCTTATTTTTTTCAGGGTGGATACAAAAATAAAATGATAATCTCAGAATTTTTTTCTGAGAGTGACAGCGTTGAATTGCATCCACAGTGTCTTACCTGGACCTGCGGGATCTCCTGTAGGCACTGGGAAGGGAATGTTTGCTCTTTGATCTCGAACTTGACCTTGATCTTGACCTCCTCTTGTGTTTTTTCTTCTTTTTGTCTTTGTCCCTCCCTTTGTTCCTATCCCTGTCTCGGTCTCTCTGTCTGTCTCTCTGTCTGTCTCGATCTCTCTGTCTGTCTCTGTCTCTATCTCTGTCTCTCTCTCTATGACGCTCTCTCTCTCTATCGCGATCTCTCTCTTTGTCACGATCTCTGACTCGTTCTGGACCTTTGGAGGAGGTAATGTAAGAGGAGGATAAAGACGATGAGCAGGACGGGGCCTCCCTGCTGTGGTGGGCTCCATGGTTCTCTACAGACAGTCTTGGATCCTGAGGATAAGCAGGTGGTGCAGGGGATATTTGAGGAGGTGCAGGATCGGTGAAAGCAGAAAAAACTTCTTGCAGCTAGAGACAAAGAAAAATTGAACAGAGAACAAAACAATATCAGTTATTTTGTTGTTTAAATTAAAAACATTTGGCACATCACAAAACAAAAAAATACAGCAAAGACCCAGGTCTGCTGAGCATCTAGAATCTAGAATCCTATATTAGACAAAAATCGGAAAACATTCCTCTACCAAAATTCCAGCAACTGGTTAAACAAAGTGGGAATGCAACAAAGTGGTAAACATGGCCCTGTCCCAAAGATTCTGAAGCATGTTGCTGTCGTCAAAGTCAAAATCCCCTTTTCCCCTTAAAATGGAACATTTTCCTCAGTTTATTCTAATGTTCTATTGTGAATAAAATATGGGTTTACAAGATTTGCACATCACTTGATTCTGTTTTTATTTACATTTTTACACAGTATTACAGGTTTTTGGAAACTGCGTTTGTATTCTATTCTATTCTATTTTTCAGACAGAGGAGCTACTTTTAACTCCTGTATTAAAAAAGGTAAAATATGTTTAGTCAGTATTTACACACCTTGGTTAAGAATATCATCATAAAGTAGATAAACTGACTTCTTAATTTTCTTGCTTGATTTCTTATGTGTTCTAAGCGCTACAGCTGTACAGTATCTACAATGACAAAAGGTGAAGAAGAAAAATGTACTTGAGATTTTTTAAAGGGACTATAAATAGTCATATGCGCACTAAAAGGGACATGGGATCGTAACAGGCTGGCTCAGGAAAAGTGAAAGTCTTACTCTCCTGGGAAATTATTGCTCATATTCTCTCCTTTAAAACAGAAGAAAAACTCTGTGGTTACACAACACAGTGCAGCCCTCTGGCTACACACTGAGTTACAACTGTCAGCTGCAAAGTGCCTCTAATTACCCCAGTGTGAGTCTGTCTGTTCATTTTAGATTGGTCAGCTGCTGGATTCACACTGAAAAAATGGCTTCAGTCCATCAGTGGATTAAATATGGCACTAAATCTTCCAAGGACAGATTTTATCTAACAGGGCTAGGTCTTAAATTGCTCTTGAGACGACCAGTTTTAAATTTGCGTATATTCCCGGTACTAAAGGGGCATCTGGATGAAAACGAACATCAAACGGCATTCTTTATGTGGTAAGACAAAAAACAAAACAAAAAACAAAAAAAAAAATCAAGGTTATGCGTTCTGCAGCATACCCATCAGAATGCATTTTTTTTCCCAAGTTCATCTTAATATCAACAAAGCTGTCTGTTCTATCTGATTCAGTCACCCCAACACTTACCCATCTGCTAAAATTTGCAAAAAAAAATGAGAGAGAGAGAGAGGAACACAGAGAAATATGGGGTGAGAGATGATGATGAAACAACACGAGAGAAGGAGCCAAATGTGTTAAAAAAGGAAAATGTGCTCATGACAGGAGAAATTAAGTGTCTTAAAACAGACAGAAGTAGGGGGGTATTTATTACACTGCGGTTTTTACACTCAATCTGCTGTCTTAAGCTTAAGGGAAAGATAATGAATTGATAGGATGAGAGGATGGTTCCAAATTAGAATTGACATATGGGAGGCTTATCCCAACACCATGCGCACAAAATGTCTGCCCTCTCACACCTGTTCTGGCAAGATACAGAAGTTCAAACAGTAAGAGGTATAGGAAAAAGGGGGGGGGGGGGGGGGGGGGGGGGGGGGGGGGGGGGGGCTGTTCTGTCCTGGGAAAAGAAAAATTACAATCTCTCAGTCTTTATGATTTTTGAATACTAAAAACAATCTCACACAGTAATTATATAGGCCACTAGATAGCAGACATCTCTAATTAATGAGAGCGTTTATTAAGTGAATCACATCAGAAACAGTCAAGCATTTCTCACGCACACAAAGGTCGTTAATTAAGCTGTCAACTTCAGAGTAAGTTTTATCCACTTCTGTTGGCAGCCGGTTAGAGAACCCAAAACAATATCACTGCTTCATATCATTATCTGCCTTTTCACTCCTGTTCCCAACAGAACCAAAGGTTCCATCAGGAGCACTGCAAGTTGTAAGAACAATCGCATTGAAAGGCGCCTGTGTTTGAATAACAGAAAGACCCATCAATTTAACAGACAGATGAAGCAGACAATGCACAGGCTAAATTTGTATCTACCTGTGAGTTTATTAGTCTGCTACAAACATAAGACATAAGTGCACCACCTTCACCAGACCTTGATGAGCCAAAACTGTAATAGGAAACAGCAGCAAATCAGAGCACTAAAAGTGTCACTAGGAAAAGGATAAATTGCCTGGGCCTGAAAAGCTTAGCCAGCGGGTTCCGTTTACTCATGTCAGTTTACACTATCCACTACACTGCTGCAGAATAATCAACATGATGGGTACTATGGGAAACATGGAGCGCTTACATCAACACTTCCAAGTCAGCTCATTTTGCAATGCATCAGCAAATGCATTCGTCCTCAAATCTACCAAGAGTCCCAACATATCCTAGTAGTGGATGATCCTGTTTTGTGACCCTCCAAATTGCTGCCTCCAATATATTCACCAGAATTTATTTTAATCATCCTAAAGCCCTTCTGATTTCTATTGACTTGCACCAAATTCAGGTAAAATGTGCTCCTCCTGATGAACAAATTGGTGAACATGCCTGAAATTTATCTTACTTAAAGGCTGATTCTAAAGTCTTGCAAACAGAGGTCAAAATCTGTGAAAAACTTTTAATACAAACTGAAAAACCTATCCACTCTAACTAATTACACTGCACTCCTAACTGTCTTGGGGGTGTGTGACTTTTAACATGGCCTATCCAATGTGTACCCTGTACCAGTGTTAATTAGATCATTTTACTACCTTTTTCCACCTCTGAGACAGACCTTGAAGACTCAATACCCACAAAGTCCACAATCTTAAACTTCTATTACATCTAACTAATAGACTGTTAATTTACAGCAGGCTACTGGCCTGAGTTTTGCTTTAGGATATGCATGCTCTGATAGCCACTGCAGAAGACAGGGAACATCTGGAAAAGAAAGAGTGGGCACAGTAGTGACAGCAGCCTGTCCACTGCCACCTGGTCTAACAGGCGTTATTCCAGTTTACCACAAATCAGTTGGGCTAACAAGAGGAGCTGACACGCTGTATCCATCACACAGGCAGGCAATCTACACATCAAATGACCACTATCAGAGACTTATTTACACTATAAAGTATTGCTGACTTTTTGTGACAGACAAAAGGCTTTAAAAATTTGCATTATTGCAACACCCTCATAGAACTTCACAAGGATCATTTTAGAACAGACATACCCCACATTAGGTGTGGAGCTTTGAGGGAGAGACCAAGGGAGGCAGCAGAGAAAAGAAAAGAAGTTTTCTATAATTCAGCTGTTCTTCTTTATTTGGAGCCACTCTGATTTGGTGATAGGCTTTGCCCCTCTACAATGTAAGCTATGAGCATTTTAGGGTATAATTAGTTGGAACTGGAAACATGGAATTGCAACAGGGATCTAGCCAGAAAAAAAAGGAGGATCGGACAACCGGGGGTGACAGTACCTCTGCCTGGCGCAGCGGCAGGCGATCAACCACTGGCTAGAACTCTACTCAAAAAAACCAAAATGTTTCTTCAAAAGTTTCACTGAACCTTTGCGTGCGCATACACGACAAAAGCAGTGCAGTTACACTATAGCTTTACACACTTTTTACCAGCCTGCAGCAAAAACACATAATTTGTTCCCATTTCTTGAGCTGAATCTAGAAAAAAATGCCAAAACACAGTTTCACAGGCATAAAACTGGATTTCTGCCCACCAACAAGGTGACTCACCAAGAGCCATTAGCCAAAAATTGACAACTCTCAGCATACTGTGCAGTGTCCTTAAAAATTTTGAAGAAACTGAACAAGTGGAAGAAAAAAGAAGTAGCAGACCTAAAACTATCAACAGGTGATCAGTATGTCCTTAAGAAATATTCGGGGGGGTGCCAGATTACACAACTACTGGACTTAAAAATCAGTTGCAATAGGAGTGATGAATCCAAATTGGAAAATCTTGGTTCTAATAGTCTTCAGTATATTTGGAGCTCACTGAACACTGAGCCATGAGTCTGCAGCCATCTGTGAAACATGGTGGAGGCCTTACAAACTGTATTCCCATGTATGTTTGCACGTTTCAATAAATCAGTGTATCCATTTCCCATTTTTCTAGCAAAATATAAAGAAATGAGGGGCGGTAAAGTCTAAAAAGATAATCGGTAAAACTCACCACTAACCACAGCCTGAGGAGATCTGGCCAAAAATTTAGACCTTTAAGAGCCTGCTGCAACAAGTTTGATGTTTCAGTTGATCTGATAACATTTTTGACTATTCTCTAGCTGCTACTGGTGCAATAGTGGGTGTTTTTTTTTTTTTTTTTTTAAACCAAACCACATATTACAAAATACCCTCGATTCACTCCAATCATTTATACTCTTTATATCCAAGGACTCTGAAACAAAATGCAGTGAGAGTCACATTTTCCCCAAACTGTGAGTTTAGGACTGGTTGGCCAAATAAATGTGCAGGGAAAACTGTCACTGTAAAGTAAATGACAGAATCATGGTGAGTACATATGGTGGGGGTGTGTCAGTTTTATTTTGAGAAAAACACATTTGCGTTTCAAAATAATACAAATATCTGGTCAAAGGCATTAATATTACACTAAGTTGAATATCTATCAAATTTAAAATGAATGACATTTCACTTTACACTATTCTTAGTTAAAAAAAAAAAAAAAAAAAAAAGAAGAAAAGAGAAAGTGTCATACAGAGATAATGAAAAACACTATCCCATGTCAACCATTCACTTACCTCAAGTTGTGCACATGCATCTAGCTCAGCTCTCTTGGCCTCAGGCTCTCCAGTGAATGGGTTGCGGAGAGTCTGTAGGAAGAGTGCAGCCTTCCTCTTCCTCTCTGCCTGTAGCTGTTTCTCCTTGGACTCTTTAGATGCCTGGGCCAGCTTCTCCCTGGCTGCAGCTGCAAGGCGATCCTCCAGTTTCTGCTTAGCTAAGTGACGAGAAATGAGAGGGTAAACACAGGAGACATGCCTGGATTGCAGGCAGTGTCCCTTTTTTGTTTTTCTCACTGCCAGATATACACCTACTAAATTGTGGTAACAAAGGAGCGACTCCTTCTGATTCTTTTATTTCTCTGTGGAAATAAAAGAATTAATAAAGAAAGAGGGAGAAATGAGGAACAAAAGATGGAAACATGGAGAAACAGGAGACGTGGGGGGAAAAGTCACACTTGCTAAGTGGGAAAACAAGCAAAGATTATAAGAGTAATTTTCTACTCTTACTGTCACATCTAAGGTAATGTCTGGCACTTTTCTGACTTTCCAAGTGCCGCAGAGTGACAAAGTTTCTACTCGAAAAGATAAGGCCCGACTAAGTCCCTGGTGATGCATAATTTCATGCAATTCAAGGTTTGTACAGAGTAGGAGGGAACGTGGGTGGAGAAGAGAAGACGGGCATCTAACTGACAATGGGAGTGGAAAAAATGCATGGTTTGAGAGATGAGGAAAGGAGATGAAGTGACAGAGGCGGATAGGGATACATAGGTAAGAAGAGCACAAAGAATGAAACGGGGCACTGGGAGCAACACACACACAAAAAAAAAAAAAAAAAAAAAAAAGGGAAGACAAGACAGTATAAAAGCAAATGCTTCCGGAAAACAAGTTGTATAAGTTATGCAACTGCTGGGTCTACTGTTATGTCTTTGGGGTTAAAAATAGGCTGGCTGCTAAGGCAAATCATATTTGACGACAATGAGCAACAGCCAAGCGGCGCAGACTCCATCTGTATCCTAGACACTGACATACTCCTGGCTAGTCTCAATCTGATATTTATAGACAACTGAACTGTATTTATAGACAAATTTGACTAATGTTATAGAATAATAAAACTAAATAAACCTGCTTTACACGCAATTACTTAATTAAATGCACGATCATTTTCCAGCTATATTAAGTCATTATTTTAGAGATGTATCAGGCAAACTGCCGAACATTCTCCAGGTCTTCAGGTTAACTGCTTTTCTTTCCTCTAATCACTAAAGATGATAATCAGATTTTTTTTTGGGGGGGGGTGCTGCTGGCTGGTTGTTTGAGGGACGAAGCCTTATGACTGTTAAAATGAAAGTTTATTAAAGCCTTTCTTGGCTTCTTGAAAAGAACTAGAGGCCCCAAAAATGAGGCAGCATGCATTTGCTGAATTCTCCTAGCTGGAGGCTTCAGGTCGTCTTTATTTCCTCCAACAAATTAAGAAATGTCTCAGCAATCGATACGTTCTGACAAACACCTTCCTCAGGCATTTCAAATAAAGTATCACAAGTGGAGAAAATTCTCCTTCTACCACCACAAACGCTCTTGTTCCTCAAAGAGGAACTGCTGCACCCGTATCAAGCACAAAACGGGTTACATCATGATATTTTTTTCGGGTGTTGAATAATGGTGTAATTAGCAGTGAATCGATTATAGCAGCCTTCATTAAAAATAAAAAATAAATAAAGCACATTGAATGATTCATTCACATATAGCCCTCCCTCATTTTTTTCTTTTTTAGTCTGAAATGGAGGTTTCTACAAAGACATATGCATCGAGCTCAATCAAAAAAAAAAAAATAATAAAATAAAATAAAAATTACCCCACACCTTTCGATTACTAACTTTTCACTTAACATCTTTAGTTAACACCAAACCTGGCTAAGCACTGTAATTGTGAATAAATTAATGCAAGTTGTGCTTTTACCATAGCTATGAAACACACACAATTCAATGGAAAATGTCTGCAGCCTAAACTATTTATGTAGTTATCCCCGGAAACCGCATGTGTGGCTGTTTTCCAGCCCATCAACACAGATTAGGGTTTTGCAGCCTGCCACCGTTTCACCTATCTGATCAAGTTAGGCCTGCTGACTGACAGCCACTTTGCCGTACAGCAAAGCCAATTCAGTCAGCTTTTTATCAGGGTCTTCTAGTCTTTCTCTGGCCGCCTGTCAGCTCCAAGAGAGGCCATTACACTCAAAGAGTGTTCCACTGAACCTAAACAGGACCTGTCAACCCTTTCGATGCTGGAAAGTTACACATTTGTCTTTGATTGACTGTCCGGGTATCGTTTCAGTCTCCATTCTGCCTCTGTCTTTCTGGTCGGAGAGATTATTACTCTTACTCTCTCAGCCAAGATATCAATGCAGCATTTTTAAAGACTGCAGGGTATCAACTGACAAAAAGGTTGACATGTCAATCATGTGTCTGTGACAAGCGTGGGGACAGGCATTTAATAATACAGGTTTTTGTTATCAGATAAGTCACTGAAACTGTCCAGTTTCTTGAAGCTGGGGAAGAACTGCAGATTTCTGAGGTTGTCAAATTATAACAAGATCCAAAAAAAAATGAACTTCAAGTACATCAATTTTCAGATTCCACTTAAAAAATAATGAAAATGAAATAGCTTCTGAAATCATTATCTAGTAGATACAAAGTTTTTTAATACTTGACTAACCCCGAAAATAAAATCTGTAAACCTTTTTTTTTCCTATAATCTTTCAATCTTTTGTGAAGGAGATTCTGCAAAAACTATTACAGTACTGTTATCAAAGCCCTGATTTGAGCATACAGCGTAAAGCTCTTACAGAACAAAACAAGATTTTTCTGAATATGCATTAAGATGCATATGAGTATTTCTATGTTTTCTTCAAGCAAAATGACTATATTTTTAGCAACAGATTTTTTTATTGAAAGACTGCTGAGCCAGCATGATGACATTCTATATTCATAACTTCATTATGCCACTGGGAGAGATGTATATCATTTACTTTATCTCTTACTTCAGGGTACACCCTGTTGAGGGAATTTATAATTTAGACATGGTGAACTTCAGACAACCCCCCACCCCCACCCCCGTCCCAGAAAGCCAGTAGATGTGAGAGAAATGACTTGGAACCTTGCTATTGCTGAAACAAAGACCTCAGTTTTAGCCAGCCCACATTAAATAGCCATTGAGCTGAAAAAAATCATCACAAGTTGTTTTTTCCAATATCTTAACTGCACAGGCAGAATGGGGGAGTTTCAGAGCACAAGAATGTTTTACAACACATCAAAAATATACTTAGATTTTTTCTGTGGTAGTCCTGCCTAAAATCAGCATTCAAAGAGCTACAGTTCCTTAATACTGTTATTGTATTTTAATTTTCTTTTTTTTTTTGACTGTTACCTTGCTTTGCTTCCAACTCCTCCAAACTGAGGGTGGGTTTCTTCTCTTCCGGCACAATAACTGGAGGAGGCTCCTTGTCAACCAACTCAGCTCCACCCATCACAGCTTCTAGTCCCACCTCTTCTAACAACTTCAAGCAGACATGTCAGATGTTTTAGCACCATTTTAAGAATAAATTAATATTCAAAGATTAGTTTTGTATCTGCAAAAAAACTACCCTAGATCTAAAGTGAGTGTAAAACAGACAAAGCTGAGCTAGACCTTGTCCTCATCTGAGTCATCGTCCAGTCGAACTCTGTTCTTCTCCAGTGGCAGCATGTCATTTTCCTTTGCCTTGATGGCAAAAGAGATGGGCGCAAAAGAGGCTGTAATGGCATGAAGACATAAGGTTAAATTGATTGAGAAAAAGCAAAAAAGGATTCAGGTGACTGCACATTCAAAACAGGTCCACAACTGAATCTTTTGTTTGACATTTTTTCTTTTTTAGCTTTAAGTATTGGAAAGGTTCAGGAGACAACAGAATATGAAAAATAAGAAAACAGACAGATAAACATGATGATGAAAAAGTAGCGAGAAGAACTGAAGAAAGTAAAGATGCCTGATTTTATTTTTTTAAAAAAAGACAGAAAGACAGACATGCACAATACAAAGTACTATTTTATAATAAAATATCTCTGGCCTCCTGGAGATGAAAGAGATCCAATGTTTCCCATTCCCTTAAGAAGTAACCTTAATATAGGACCTTGATCTTTATTGTGAAAGGCTGGATAGTTTACTTGTGTAACTAATCCAGCTAGTTATTAGTTTTCCCTCGCGTACTCCCTGATATATTGCATCTGAGGTGTACGTGTGAATGCCTCAATTTGAATATGTGTGCATGTTTATGGCTCCCGCCAGCATAGTGGTAAGCAGAGTCTTTCATCTTTGCATAGCCATTTCCGGCCTGATATTACCAAATGAAATTGCCCGCATAAATACCAACAGACTCATGGGCGGCTATGCAGAGACAACAGTATGACACATACAAACACCCGCATGCACAGCAGAGCAAATACGTTCATATACTCATATTTCCCCAAAGGCTTTGCATCCCATTCACTGAAGTAATAAATTAAAGAAAAGAAATGTGCAAGTAGCCCTGTGGTCTGACAATGAGTTTATTGCAGCCTGCATTAGTGTCCTACCTTTTGTCAGCTTGGATTCCTTGGCTGCCATGTCTGATTGAAGCTTATTAGAATCACCTACTGTTTCACTCTAGATGAAGCAAGAGAGAATAAGGACAGAAAAGGAGAAAAAAAAAAGGATCAGCCTGCTTTTCTTTAAAATGTTAAAAGCTAAACCATTAACATTTTCCAGAGGCCACACAAATTCTCTACATACTCTAAATTTGATGGCATTTTTCAGCAATGAATCCACATTATGAGTAAACCAGTAGAACAAGAGACAGATGGTGCTGAAAATGAGATTTCTTGGGAACTTGCATGCCTCCATTTTTACATCATGTACTGTGGATTTGATGTAAAGCAGCAATATGTTAAAAAAGCAGGTGCTGGGAAAGTTTTCAAAAGACATACTGTCTGTCAGTAAAAAATAAACAATATTTAATTGGCTAGGTAGCTGAAAGAAGCCACCTTCAGTGTTTGCATGGTATATTCATGGTATAACATCAATGATGGGTGGATCACTGAATGAGTCACTCCAGTCCTTTGGTTTCCAATGAAACAATAACACTTGCATTCAATTACTATAATTATCCATCTGCAGGGATTTCACATACTTTAAAAAAAACAAAAAAACAAAGTGGTATGAGGATATTACATGTTGAAACCAAGTTGACAAGTCTGACATGCAGTTGAGGAAGAAAAGAAAGTAGACACAGGTCGGCTACAATTTCTGTGTGGCTAAATCTTAACACAGCCTCTTTTAGGCAGCGTTCCTGTAATTTCTTTAAGTAGTCATCAGGAATAGTTTTGCTGTTTCTTGAAGGACATTCAAAGCTTTTCTTGGGATGTTGGCTGCCTTTTGTTCTGTAGTTTGTCAAGACCATCGTGCATTGCTTCAATAATGCTGAGGTCCAGGCTCTGCGGAGGCCAATCCCTAACTGATAATGTTTCCATTGTGTGTCCAGGTATGCTTTTATTGCATTGACAGTGTGTTTGGGATCATTGTGATGCTGAAAAATGAAGCTGTTGCCAATCAGATGCTTTCCAGATGGTGGATCAAAATCTGATGGAACTTTTCTGCTTTAGTGCTTTAATTTCCCCAATTTTTCAATAAATTAAAATGATCTTCTGTATTGAAAAGTTCATTGAACATTTGTTTTGTTTTGCAGTAGAAAAATAAACAGGGTTTGTAAATATTAAGTGACACACCATTTCTGAAATGAAGAATTGTGGGCAACGCGGTAACATAAAGATGATAAAGTTTAAATACGCGCCATGGTGAGGGGCCTTGAGCGGTTTGGCATCTCATTGCACAAATTATTTCTCTGAATGATTACCAGGATCAATTCATATAGTCCCAGACTTATCTAGGATTGTAATTAGACTGTGACAAAGCTTTCTAAAATTCCTCTATATAGTCTGTTACTCCTCAAATCAACAAAGTATCTTGACAAAGCCCTTATGACCGGCTTGTGTGCACAGGCCACATAAACAGAAACCCTCTGTAGTAATACCTGTGGACCAAGTGCTCCTAGCTGCAATCCCAAATTTAAAATGCTGATGGAATGAGATGGAAAAGTGATGATGAAGCCAATGCCACAGGGGGGGAAGAAAAACATTGTGAGAAACATTTTATCATGTTTGAAGAACGCTTCAAAGGCAACCATCTACTATTCAGCTGTAACTGAACAGTGCTTTCAACAGTCAAAGTACTGTGAAACACCCAGAGAATAAAACTCCTAGGAAAAAAAAAACACTTTAAAGTCAAAACTCACAGGAGAAGAAGCAAGGCGAAAAAACACACTACAACATTCTGGGATGACCTCAATTGTAAAACGTAGGAATCTGATTGCTGTCACAATGACACCTTTTGCTTAGCTTGTACAATCCTTAAATTTATTCACAGGTAACGCTTGAACACAGAATAGTTAAGAGGGTAATAACACCTCCTTCGCTGATATGAAATCACAAGCTCTTCAGACTTGGGCTACTCAAGGAAACTGGTTGGATTTCACAGAGGTTTATATTTCCCATAGCCTGCAATTGACCCTTCGCCAAACGAATTAGATTGAGGTGCCTGCTTTGTTTCATTTCCCTGATTTGTTCCAAAAACACTTTAACCCCAACTGACATTAAACTGTCAGCTCAATATAAAAATAAATTGGAAAACAGGCACAGCCATTGTGACATTTTGTTTTTGAAAATTAAATCAATTTAATCTAATTGAAAATCTGTCACATTAAAGTACAGTTTTCTAGCAAAATACGGAACATTGTACTTGATGTGCAAAATTCATTTAATTGTGGATAATATAAACTAGAGGGGATGGAAACAGCCGTGCTGTATATCTTACACGTGTGTGTGTGTGTGTGTGTGTGTGTGTGTGTGTGTGTGTGTGTGTGTGTGTGTGTGTGTGTGTGTGTGTGTGTGTGTGTAGTGCTGTGGCCATATTCAACCTGTCAGCTCGTCTCCCTCATAATTTTCTTACAAATCTGACATCACTTTTTTTTTTTTTTTTTTTTTTGGATTGGATAAAATTTCTTCCTTTCTAAGGTGCTCATTTTGTCACACTCCAATATTTGATTTTTTTAATTATAAAGGTTCTTCCATAAATGATGTAAGACTACAGTTTACTATTAGATGCCACAGCAAAAGGAAAGCATATATAAAAAAGGTACAGGATTTCAGAAAGTGTCATATTCAACCTAGACTACAGACAAAACTGTGAGAAAGGTCTGGACTATTTACAATATACTCCTTTTCCAATTTCATTTATACACTAATAAAATGTAGAATATTTATTATTTTAAAAATTGTATTTATACTAGTAGTATATGAGGCAACATTAACTTTTTGCATCAAGTATAAAACTACAAATAATAGCACTGACTGAGAGCAGCACACTGCATCCTATTAGCCAACAAAAAAAATGAACACAAGACAGATTTTTCTGATATAAAAAGCCAAGCACTGCTTGCTGAAGCAGCCTGAGCTGTCATAATGGACCACACTTCCTACCACTCTGACAAGCTAATAAATTTGATTCGACATAAAACAAATCGCTCCTTACAAAATTCACTTACTTCTTACTGTTTTATTTCTAGACACAACGGCAAGATATAGAAGAATATGAAATACGCATCCATATTCATACGTATGAGGGATCTCATCTCTCATTCATCTATCTGTTTCACTGTTGGCATCACAGACGCATCTCCTGAGAGCAAAAATGGACTGGTAGGGATCTGACTTAGAAACAGATGAGAGAACGCCAAAGCTCAGCTTGGAAACCTGAAAAGCTCTCAAGCTGAGGCATAAGCATGCTATGCAGTTTAATTAATTTAATAATAACAACTCATACCAGATGAAGTCAAGTGAGTCAAATTTGTAAACCAGGTGGGGTTTTTCTTCAGTGGCAAAACTCTGAGCTTTAAAAGTCTTGAAAGTAGAGACTGAATGACAAGTTAAGCTGGCGAGCTAGTCTATTACTTTGTTTCTCAGTAAAAACGGTTGAATCCACCTCTTGTCATCTGATCTCTTCCTTGTTCTCTGTGTTATCCTGTTATCATTGCCAAAGTTTTAATAGAGATTTTTCAAATTTTAGTACTGCAGGTCCAAATGCATCAACAACAAAAAGCAACTAAAGTCGAGCTTGAATGTAGGTCCAGTGAACGATTAGATAACTGCTCCCATTCTAAACTTAGGATGCAAATGCAGTAATTTAAGAAAGTGAAACTGAAAAATAAGCTGACAAGCATGAGCTACACCGAGAAACACAAGCTGAAGCTTTAGAAAAGACTCGCCAGTGCTGCAACTTTAACACTGCAGTTGGGTCTTATACCCACTGAAGGCAAAGCAGCCTAAAAAACATATCACTCTCTTGAAATAATGGCCCAAGTCATTTTTTTTAACAAGTTTTATTTTTGGCTAAATCATAATTTTTTCAATGTTTGGTTCACTTTTTTTTTTTTTTTCCTTCCTGAAATTTAAAAAGTCTTTGGCCATTATTTTAAGAGGATGACAATATATAAGAGAAGCGCCCAAATTGTGCAAAATTAATTACACTGAGTATTCCATTAGAAAAATGTTCTTAACCATCTTTGTAAAACTCTTCCAGTACCCCACGTCCATGACAGCACTGCTCCTTGTAGCCACAGCTTTATTAAGCTCTTAAGGGCTTTATGTGGTAATCTTAATCATTTATGGATCTCTAGCAGCTGTGATGCAAATGAGAAAACTGCTACAGTACAGTCATTATAAACTGTTACAATTTATTATCTAGGAACAACTTCTGATACTTCTAAGCTTCATGTCTGTAAAGAAGGTACTGTTCACTAAATCAAACACCTTCCAGCTTAAAAAAAATTTTTTGACTGAAGGAATCAAAATTGGGACAGTGATGCTAAACTGCAAAGAAATCTAAAGAGAATTAGATTAATATGCACAGAAACATACAGTGTAAATCTTATATTACCTCTGGCAAGCCTTTTCCTTCCTTTTGCATGAAGTATTTCTTCTTAAATTCGTAATAGGTGTTGTACTGATGCCAAGACTGCAGAAATTCAAACCTACAGTGCACAGAAAGAAGAACACATACCACGATGAGAGGTGAGCACTCACAAATGATGATGAGGATGATAGAGGCTCAGCAGTATGATGGCAAAATTACCGATAAGAGTTCCTAAAACTAAGATGTGATTGGAACAGCAGATTTATTGCTGGTAGGAAAACTTACCGGGGATCATTCTTGGCACGGACACTCGCCTCAAACTTCAGACCGTTCCTTGCAACATACTCAGCCAGCTTGTCTATGACTGGCTGGATGTCAGGTGGTGGGGGAATGATGGCTGGTGCAGCTGGTGCAGAAACTGGAAGTTCAGCTTTTGAGCTGTTTGAAGGGAAAGTTTAAAATGTGATGACATTTTATCTTCTAAAGGTTTACCTTTTTAAACTGTTGTGTTCTTTCTTGTGTCTAAATATATCATGTAATAATTTTATTTAAAATGAAATGGCCTCATTCCCTACACATGGCAAGCAAAGATACTAACTTAGCTTTTTAGTTATATGCTAAATAAAAACAATGATTTCTGATTAAGGTAAAATTAAACTAAAATGATATCAAGGCTTAATGCAATGGTACATCCTACCTGGTTTCTGGTACACTTGCTGGAGGAACAGAGGCCTGAGTGGGGGCTGTAGCTGGTGATGCTACTGTGACAGTTTCAGCAGGGGTAGGTGCAGATCCCAAATTAGCCAATACCTCGGTTGAAGCAGGTGGCGCCATGACAGTTGAGGTCATATTGTTATAGTATGAGGTGGCATCTATACCTGGGGGAGGCGGAGCTAAGCAGAACGATCCATCTGGTAGCATGTAGTATCCATAGTACACTGCTGCTGAAAACAATTCAGGAAGAAATCAGATCAACAACAGGTGACTTCCACAAATTATTCAACTGTGCCTGATGAGAAGACATTAACTTCTGTAAATATGGTTACATTACAAAAAACTGACATTTGCACAGATTTCCAAATGCTTTGGAAACAGGGTTATATAAATCCGCATGTGTCCCACGTCCAAAAAAAGCTTCTCGATCAACAGTTGTGATATAAACTAAGAGTGTTTATTGAAAAAGAAAGAAGAAGGTGCAATAAAAGGACAAGACAAAATAAATGGCCAGTGTCAAAGTGGAGCCACAGTGATATTAACACATTAGTCACCAAGCTGGTTGGCTTTAATGACACATCAAAATTTCTCAAGTCAAGAAAATATAAAGTCTTGCCAGGAGTTTTGATAGACTGTTTGGGTTCTTGCTCCACTTTAAACCACACATTTAAACCTTTAGTTCTCTTTACCATTGTCTCCAGCAGGGTCTCCCTGTTTGTGTGTGCTGAGAGTGCAGATCAGATAGCTGACCTGCTCCATACACATTAACTCCAAGAGGTACCCCTCTTTTTAACATCGTGTTTTAATAACCGTAGCTAGGCATAACAACAATCTCACTGTTGTGATGTTTTCTGCAGAAATGTGGAAAGGCTTTGATGTTCAGACCTTAAACATTGATGTGTGTGGCAAAAACAAACATATGCATGAGTAGTTTTGATGTTTTCCTGAAATGAGTTTGGGTAGAGTGAAACTATGAGTTAGAAACTGAAAGTTGCTGTCTTGATTTTTTTCCCCTGACATTACTGCCATATTCCAAAAAAATAATTTCTTAATGAGAACAGAAACTCAAGACACTCGAGAGAGACATCCAATTATTATCATGAGCAAGCCTATCAGCTCAAATCATGTCACGCATTCATTCTTTAGGTAAAGTTAGGTAAACAGGTATTTCACGATTAAAAGTTTGCTGTTATGTACAAAAATTGTTCCAAAGACTAGCACTGTACTATGTTACACCTTTTCATTTTTTTTATTTTGAACGATTTACTATTGTTCAAGAGTTTTGTATGAGCTCTGTCTTACAGTTACTGTGTGCATTTGTCAAAGCACGCGAGTGTCACTCCTGAGAGAGGCTATATTGAGTATTCTTTAATGTTTTAAAGCGCTGTGGTTTGAGCTCAGAGAATGTTCATAAATTTATATCCCTGCAAGTTAATACTTAATACCAATTTAGACATACAAAACTGAAAAGAAGTCTGAACAATCCCTTCAACGTCACATGAAAAATTTTAAACACATTCAAATACTTTGTTTTGATATCCTGACCAGCACTGCAGTTATGTGTTTCTCATTTTATCAAGCCTTCAGCTCTGTCTACCTGACCTGTGTATGTGGATCTAAGTGCTGGCTCAGGTTAGGGTCACCATTTAGGATGCCTGGTCTCCTCCAGGAAACAAACAAACAAAAAAAACCCACTAAATTCAATATTACTTTGCTGCTAAAAGGCTGAAAAACTCTTTTTATCAATGATGGACTATGCTCAGTATTAGCAGAGAGGGTTTTGTCAAGTAACTGGCAGCGCCTAAGATAGAAGCTGAACAAAATCATACAGATGGACCCAAAATGGATTGTAACAGTAATGACCACAACTAAAGAGACTATAAAAGAAATGTCAGATTTGTTGTTCTATCAGGATGACTGTACTCACGGTCAGCACTGTACTGTGTTGGTAGACTAGCTGGAGCTTCCTCTGGGTTTGTTGCTACTGCTGCTGCTGCCGTTGCTGCTGCTGCTGCTGCTGCTGCTGTCCCATTTCTTTCTTGTTGGGCTTTCTGAATTAGTGCTGCCAGGGGGTGATCTGGGTCCATTACCTTAAGAGGCTATAAGACAAAAAAGGCCAGTCTGGTGAAAATAACATATCGCACACATTATGTTATTTGTTACAAAGGAATACTAAAGCAAGTGAGCTCTTACAAGTATTATATGAGACGGGACCATTTTAATGCATTAATACATATGTTCATACAAATATTCAAAGCCCTTTAAAATAGCATGTATTTAAATATAGTGCCACATTCAAATAAAATTAAAACTCATACATACCTTCCTTATTATTATTTTAATACTTCCTTAGTATTAAAATTCTGCAAGATTTTAAGCTTTAACCCCATTAAACATTAAAATATGAGTCCTCTGTAGAAAATTACACCGGCTAATCTGAAAACAAAATCCCTCTTGATGGGAGACAACTGTTAGGCAGCTTCTACTAAAAGGAGCTCATTATGTTGCTTTAAAAAGCCACGCTCCCATTCTTGCTGCACAAAGACTAATGGCTCTAATGACAAGGCACATGAAAGCACTAACAACTGAAGGAGCATAAAGACCGGGAAGCAGAATAAAGCTGTAAGATATTAGTTTCAGTAACAGACGTGGGCAGCATTAAAGCGATGTAAATTCAATTTCAGATGCCAGATGGTGCTACTGGTTCGAAATGCACTCTTACACAACACAAAGATGACGTGTCAAAACCGTTTCAGCCAGACTGTGGAAAAGTTTAACTTCAGCAAGTTCAACATCAGCATCACATTAGGCTGAGGAAGTTTTCCTATTACTATTCCAGTGGACCAGCTGAGAAAAAATGCCCTTGTAACAAGCTCATTTGTGGAAAACTTGAGGTTTCACAGAACTGTGAGACAAAAATATGTGTTTACAGTACCTTCATTAGCTCCTCCAGACGAGAGCACTTTTTAGGGGCGAAGAGGCTGGGATGGAGGTAGCTCCCATCTCCGTCCACATCTGAATCATCAGAATCAGATTCTGCAGAAAGAGAAAAAATAATGAATGAACGTCTGAACAAAAATATTTAACCTTACAGTTAATGCAAATGATTAATGGTTTTAGCATATTTTTTACACCGTTTGACTGCTTTTGTGTTATCAAGAGACACTTCCTGTTTCTGCAAATTTAATGTCAACATGAGTGCTGTGGATCCAGAGAATGCTTTCTGTAACTCACCCTGTGACTGCTCTTGCTTGCTGTCGGAGGCAACATTGTATCGACCTTCTTTCATGGACCGCAGGATGTATTTGTAATAAGGGTTCAGGTAATGGTCAAATCGAAGAAAGTCAAACTGGGAGTTACCAGCCTGCTTAGCCTTCAGCACAATCTCAAACTGAGCCCCCTGCTGACATACAAAGTTGGCCGTCTTCTCAATGATGTTGTGGGTCTTGATGGTTGCCGGCTAAAAAACAGTCAAGAAATTAAGACTTTTTTTTTTTACACTGTAGACATTGTTTCTATTATTAGGTTGTAGTTTCTAAAAAAAAATTGCAAAGGAGAAAATATATCTCATTCAAATAGTTTTTGAAGCATGGTGAAAAATTTGTGGCAAATAAGCATCAGCACCATAGAAAGGGCATTAAGATGCAATGCACAGTATACCAAGGACAAAAGCAATTTTGTTACAGAAACATTTTCATGCTCAGCACTCTTATGCTCATTGTGATGACATTAATTCTGAAAATACACATGGGTGGAAATCAGTGGAACAAGAAATGGTCCATTATTCATTCATTATTGTTCGCCTTGTGTGCTTTCAATGATTAATCATTGGCAATACCTAGAGAGTACAGAGAAGTGCTGCAATCTTCCTAAGAATATACATATCCCATCAAGTTGAAAGTCATAATAAATACTACCTTTCAGAACACCGGCCAAAAAGAGACCGGTGTCCAACAAAAACAAACCATTACTGTCTCTTAAGCTGCCAAGAAATTCCTGACACACAAAAACTCCCCTCACTTCCACTTGCGAACATAACAATTAGGGGAGAGGGGTGTCTAAAATCTTTACTTACTTATTTTATGTTTATTTAATAAAAACAAGGAAAAAATGCTTCCTCGCACCTATTATTCTGTAACAGTGTTGCCCAAAGAATACCGAGAGCACTCTGAAAGATGTACCATTTATAACCTCTCAGTTACGGAAAAGAAAGGTTAGTGAGTAAAGATTAGTTTACACATTATGTGACCTATTGCTAGTGGTGTGCTAAAATGTGACTTCAACAGGCTTAGTTAATCTAAAATGTTCAAAAACATCTGAGGCCAAGCACCTGCTCTGCTCTTTCCCAGTCCTGCCCATCATTCTGCTATAAGGGCAAACAATAATAATAATAATAATAATAATGGTTAAAAATCTTTATAATAATGGCAAATGAAAATGGAAAAAGTCTACCATAAGAATACTAAAACAGAACAAAATTAGGCAAACCTAATTAATAGACTGGTATCTGCTATAATAAAGCTGTTTCTTCATAGCATATGAATAATTTAATCTTACCATCTTAATAATTCTGAACCAGAGCCTTGAGTAGTTTCATTAAGAAGCCTGTGAGAAACGATGCATGTCAAATTTAAGCCATGCTCTTACTTTAGTGTGTCAATGACATATTTATCTAACTTTTAGGTAACTATTAGTATCCCATCAGACTCCGTTCTGAAGCCAATATTCAAAAGGATCTCCTGGAATTTCAATGATTTACATACAGATGGTGGTATTCCCTACAAACCAAAGAACAGAAATTGATAATATATGCAAATCATGCACTGCAGTTATGTTGTATCTCAATGTATGCAAACACAAAGTTGTTTTGACTCTTTTATACACACCATGGTATAACATCGGTATTAAAGCTCGCCTTTCTTCACGTGCAATTCCTTAGGGAAGTGCTACGCTTCCCAACCAGTGTTAATCCATGTAAAATGACAGGGAAGAACGACTCTTTTATATTCATCTTTGAAAGAAGCAAAGCAGCAAAAATGCACTTATTGCTTTATGTTTCTTTAACATAAAGCAATGTTAACGCCCACCCCTTATTCACCCCCACAAATTCCTTAGTGGGATGGATCGCTTCTCAACAGCCGTGTAAAAACACAGGAGAGAGTGACTAAGTGGCTACAGGGAATCGTCAGGCTTCTGGTTGTGAACATCAGACAGAAGAAAGCAACAGCAATTTAAATATTTCAGTATTACTTCAACTGTTTGGATGGTATGTCAATGTGACGCGTTAGCTTTTAGCACAGAAGTGTTTTTTCACAAACAAGAACTATATGGCATTTTGCCTCAGTGCAAGGTTAGACAGTCATACAATTAAATATTTATAAAAAAAAAAAAAAAAAAAAAACTTTCACCATAGGGAATGACACAAATGTCAATAATATGATCATCACTAGACAAGTTATTTTGGTATCTCAGCTGCTTTCCACTTTTGCTGGGAAAAAAAATCCCTTTCAGCAAATCCCTGTGCAGCTCAATACTCTGCAATATTTTCAACTAAAATTAAAAATGACAATCACCGATTGCAGAGTCAATTAATCAAGTCATTTCTATTGTTTTGTGTGTTACATGGAAACGTGCCAGCACGGTGGTGTGGCGGTTAGTACTGCTGCCTCACAGTTAGAAGTTCTGGGTTTGAATCCACCTTGGCCTTGGCCTTTATGTGTGGAGTTTGCATATTCTCCACGTGTCAGTGTGGGTTTTCTCCAGGTACTCCGATTTCCTCCCACAGTCCATGCAGTTAGTGAGGTTAGGTTAATTGGTGATTCTAAATTGCCCATAGGTGTGGATGTGAGTGTGAATGATTGTCTGTATTTCTGTGTTAGCCCTGCGACAGGATGGCGACCTGTAGAGGATGCACCCTGCCTCTCGCCCTATGACAGCTGGGATACGCCTCAACCCCCCCGTGACCCAGAACAGGATAGGCGTGAGGATGGATAGATATGGAAAATGTATTAATCTGTGTTTCCAAAACTAAGGCAGATGCCGCAACATAAATTCTGCGTACAGTCATATCTATAGTTGACATACACAGCAGAATGTCATCACGTGACATTTAAACAGAGCATACTGTACATGCAGCTCTTTTTGAAAGTCTACAGATCATTTAAGCTTTCCACATTTCTGCATAGATGGTTAATTCATTAAAAATAAATGGCTGAATTTCTCTTTATATGAAGTATTCAGACCATTCTTATATTACTTAGCTAAAGGACCCTGGACAGCAATGACAGACTTCAGACTTCTTGGGAATGATTCTACAAGCTTGGCCCACTTTTCTTTTTGAAGTGTTTCCCAATAGTAAGTAAGTGGCTGCCATAATAAATAATAAAAGATGGTTAAATTCTCTGAATACAAAGGAAAGGTGCTTCAGTGTTTTCTTTATTATCCCCTTTAGCACAGACTACACAAGACCATTTTTTAATGAAAGGCGATAACCCACAATTCAAAGTGGTGAATCACCTGATTATTTCCACAAACAAATGCCATGACATCATGTCTCAGAAGGCTGCAAATCATTATATAAATTACAGTTCTGTTTTTCCATCTTATCTCATAAGTTGCTCATATGCATGCTTATTAGTTGTCTTTTCTAAAAATCCAAAAGCAGAACCACCACACTGCATTCCCATACAGCCTGGTTTTCACTCTGACATACCATCAACTGTGAACCTAGACAGATTACCATGTGAGCAAAGCTGACTCTAGACAATGTGGACCATTAGCTTTAACATTTGCCAAATATGTACACTGTTACTGTTAACCCCGCCAACAAGGTTTTGGTAGTGCTTGTGTGTGTGCGTGCCTGTCATTCTGTCTGTAAACATGATAGCTTGAAAAGTTTTCAATGAATTCTGATAAAGGTTTGTAGGGGTGTAGAGTGGGGTCATGTTAACAATCCATTAAAATTTGGCTTACATCCACCAAGGTCTTCAAGGTCACCTTAATCATTTATTGGTCAAAAATTGACAAAAAGCCTTACGCGTTAGAAACTAAGATTCTTGCAAGTGTGGTCAACATATAGAAAGTATTGTATAAAATTTTTAAGTATGTCACATTTGACCTCTGACCTTTCCTTCAAGGTTAATAGACTGATCTGAAGGTCAAAGTGATAATAATGCTCAATAGAGCTATTTAAAACTATGTTTCTTCCTGCCATTGCTGTATTGACAACATATGGTTATATAGGAAATGATATATGGGGATTCTAAGTATCATGTTACTTTGGACCGCTTACCGCTTCTTCAGGTCAAATAAAATCAAACTTTCATCAGGTTAAACATAGTTAAAGTGTCTTATCTTTAAAACTATGCTTCAAATTCTGCTCCCTTTGTATGTACTGGCAACATTTAGGAAATGATATTGGTGTACGGGGATTCTAAATATCACATTATAGTTTGCAGCCAAATATCAGGTCACAGTCGACCTCTCATTTCATTTTTACATTTCACATCTGCCTTTCTTTCAAGTTGACCCTACAATGTGTTATATATATTAATAAATTTAAAAAAAACAGTTTGGGGGTTTGTCATTATGGAGTATTATGTGTAAATTGAGAAGGAAAAAAAGAATTAATTAAATCCATTTAAAACCTCCTGAGACCCTGCGTCCACATATGGGGACATTACATTTTTGGCTTTGCTGCACCTTATACTTCACTTTGCTCAATAATGTTTTATACTTTGTTAAGTTGTGTTGTTTTTGTTGCGTTATGCTATAAAATAATCCCATTCTCCACATCTGAGGACTTTTTTTTTTTTTTCCCCACAAAAGTATGTAACAACCATGTAACAAAATACAACTTCCTTTTCAAAGAGGAAGCTTAGTATATATACATATCAGGTCCATCTAATCACAAATATCTATGAGAAATTAAAACTGCATCGCAAACATGAGCTCAGGTCTCAGTAGGTTAAAAGTACACCTGAAAGTTAGACATAGAAAACAAAGAGTTTCAAGAAACTAACAAACACTCACCAATTCCACATCAGGAGGGATAGAAAGCCCTGGGGGTGCAACGAATGGTTCTTCACTCTCTTCAGGCTCTGACTCCTCTACACATGTGAAGCAGCATGAGGATGGGGAAAAAGAAAAGGACAAAAACAATTAACTTTTGCTAATCATTGGCAGCAAGAAACTAACATACCATACCCTACTACCCTACCTGACATCTACCAATTTGAGCAGCAAAATAAAAATTAATTCTGAATTCCTAAATCATATTAAAAATGGATGAAACACATGCCCTCCACTACCATCCCACACTTCACAAATACATCAAAGCAAAATAGCACTCTAGCCTTTACCTTCATCTTGATGACAACATACAGGTCAGGTGGAAACTATCTTAAATGTTTAATGTGGCACTGTAGAGAGTTTGCAGTGATAAAGGGCCCTTTATTTTAATAAAATGCATCTATGATGGAATAAAAAAGTGCCATGCCTATGGGCTCCACTCGCCTGCAATATGAAATCAGCAGGCTAAAAAGCCAAAAGTGTGCTCACACCATCTTGTATCTCAAATTTAGGGATCACTTCAGTTATATAATAGCATTATTATCAGGGTTAAACTACTTGCAATTGGATAATATAACTAATTCTTAAATGTTAAATAAAGTAAATCTCACTGGTAATTACACATTACAATAAAAACCACTGAAATGGATCATTTTTTAATGGAAAGTCCGGCATTATCTTTATTCACACATTGACTCTGCAGCTCCACACACTTAGAAAAGAAGGCAGTCTCCTACTTACAGTGTAGTTACTCAGTGAAAACAGAGTAGATAATTTAAATAACTTCAGCAAAGAGATACTGCTTATTCAAGTTAGGCTCCTTATTTTGACAGGATGTGAAATTAATTGGTATACTGTAAAATGACTGGCTAATGACTGGTGTGGGGTTTAAAAGGGAGACTAACAATAAGATGCATTTATCATGTTTTGACAGACCACATAATAAAATGTGCTGAGATTAACCTTCTGATTTGGCTATCAATCAGAAGCAAATAATTGTGATATCAGCCCAAATGCTCTCTTTGTACCTATGAATGTGAATTGAAATGGGAGAAGTTGTTGACCATTTTTATGATACTGTTAAATAGAGTTCAACTCAAAGCAGATCAAATGTGAGAGCTTGCTGACTTAAAGTCATCCTCTACAGGTATCTGGAGCTTTAGAAGATGTTTTAGTAACATGGGGAAAACTCAAAGTCATTTCAGACATGACACGACAAGGGTCTGTTTGAGGGCTAAGGATCTGTTTACGTGACATTCAGGGGAAAGGTTGTGATATAAAGATTTGTGCAAGGGACTAGGCAATCCATGAGGCTCCTCACAAAGGAAACATCTGTAAGAAGTCAGAAATGGATAGAGGACTAAAAGTAACAGATGTAACAAATGTTGATTAGAAGAAGGAGGAGGAGAAGGAGAAGGAGAAGAAGGAGAAGACGACAAAGAGAAGAAGAAGGAGAAGAAGAAAAAGAGATATTAGAGCTGCTGTGTTCTTCACAGCAGACTGCAACAGGCAAAAAACACAAAATAAAATTTAAGCAACTAGAATTCTAGACACCGCACAATGCCCACCATAACTACATCTGGCTGGCAACTATCTGGCAAGTTGTGATGAGTTCTCACCAGGTTCCTTGTTAGCATCCTCCTCCTCAGTGGGCTGAGAGGGGTCATAGTAGTCAGCGCTGTATTTGAAAGCCACTGCATTGTAAGAGCCTTCATCGGCCAGAGCCTCACTCAGACGTTTGTACTCTTCCTCTGTGAAGGATTAGAAAGCACACATAATCAGAGACTACAGTGTTGATGAGCACTTCAAATCAGACTGCACAAACTGATCACGACTTTCGATTTCGATGGAGGACACCTGCCTGTGAAGATAATTGACATTCTTAGTAAGTAGATGTTGTAGTTGTGCTAATTAGATACTATCTAGGGGTGCAATAGCTCTGAAATTAGCCAAATCAGTGACAGTCCTGTCTTGTGTGTTGCAACAGATAACTGTTTAGTTGACAGATGAGGCCAAATGAAACATTCTGGTTTAAATGAGAAGCATTATCTTTGCAGAAAATACTGTATACAAGTGTAAGAACCTTATCTGTGAAACATGGTGGTGTTGGTAGTGTCAAGGTTTGAGCCTTTCTCATATTTGGGCCAGAACAGCTGCCCATCACCAAGGAATACTGAAGAAAAATATCAGGATGCCTGGGCCTGGGACCCCCACTACTACACTGGTTTGCTCTACACAAAGGTTTGAGTGAAAATTCCTCTAAAAGGATGTGCAGAATTAATCAGTAATTGTCATAAATGTCTTTTTGCTGTTAATGAATCCAAAATCTTACTTTTGCTATTCACATATACAGGTGCTGGTCATAAAATTAGAATATCACGAAAAAGTTGATTTATTTCTGTAATTCCATTCAAAAACTGAAACTTGTATATTATATTCATTCACTACACGCAGACTGATATATTTCAAATGTTTAGTTCTTTTATTTTTGATGATTATAACTGACAACTAATGAAAACAACAAATTCAGGATCTCAGAAAATTAGAATATTACTCAAGACCAATACAAAAAAAGGATTTTTAGAAATGTTGGCCAACTGAAAAGTATGAACATGAAAAGTATGAGCATGTACAGCACTCAATACTTAGTTGGGGCTCCTTTTGCCTGGATTAATGCAGCAATGCTGCGTGTCGTGGAGTCGATCAGTCTGTGGCACTGCTCAGGTTTTATGAGAGCCCAGGTTGCTCTGATAGTGGCCTACAGCTCTTCTGAATTGTTGGGTCGGACGTATCGCATCTTCCTCTTCACAATACCCCATAGATTTTCTATGGGGTTAAGGTCAGGGGAGTTTGCTGGCCAATTAAGAGCAGGGATACCATGGTCCTTAAACCAGGTACTGGTAGCTTTGGCACTGTGTGCAGGTGCCAAGTCCTGTTGGAAAATGAAATCTGCATCTCCATAAAGTTGGTCAGCAGCAGGAAGCATGAAGTGCACTAAAACTTCCTGGTAGATGGCTGTGTTGACCTTGGACCTCAGAAAACACAGTGGACCAACACCAGTAGATGAAATGGCACCCCAAACCATCACTGATCACTCTGTGCCTCTCCTCTCTTCCTCCAGACTCTGGGACCTTGATTTCCAAAGGAAATGCAAAATTTACTTTGATCAGAGAACATAACTTTGGAGCACTCAGCAGCAGTCCAGTTCTTTTTGTCTTTAGTCCAGGCGAGACGCTTCTGACACCGTCTCTTGTTCAAGAGTGGGTTGACACAAGGACTGCGACAGCTGAAACCCATGTCTGCATACTTCTGTGCGTGGTGGTTCTTGAAGCACTGACTCCAGCTGCAGTCCACTCTTTGTGAATCCCCCCCACATTTTTGAATGGCTTTTGTTTCACAATCCTCTCCAGGGTGCGGTTATCCCTATTGCTTGTACACTTTTTCTATCACATCTTTTCCTTCCCTTCGCCTCTCTATTAATGTGCTTGGACACAGAGCTCTGTGAACAGCCAGCCTCTTTAGCAATGACCTTTTGTGTCTTGCCCTCCTTGTGCAAGGTGTCAAAGGTTGTCTTTTGGACAACTGTCAAGTCAGCAGTCTTCCCCATGATTGTGTAGCCTACAGAACTAGACTGAGAGACCATTTAAAGGTCTTTGCAGGTGTTTGGACTTAATTAGTTGATTAGAGTGTGGCACCGGGTGTCTTCAATATTGAACCTTTTCACAATATTCTAATTTTCTGAGATACTGAATTTGGGGTTTTCATTAGTTTTCAGTTATAATCATCAAAATTAAAAGAACCAAATATATCAGTGTGTGCTATGAATGAACATAATATACAAGTTTCACTTTTTGAATGGAATTACTGAAATAAATAAACCTTTTCATGATATTCTAATTTTATGACCAGCACCTGTAGGTCATTTTATTATATTTTTCTCAATTAATAAATTACCAAGTACAACCCCATTTCCAAAATAAATAAATAAAAACAGAATGCAATGATTTATAAACCTTATAAACCCATATTTTATTCACAGTAGAACATAAAATATTAAATGTTTAATCTAAGAAAATGTACCATTTTAAGAAAAACATCAGCTAATTTTGAATTTGATGGCAGCAACAGCTCTGGGCAGATGCAGGTTTTCCACTGTGTAGCATGCCCTCTTCTTTTAAGAACAGTATGTAAGCATCTGAGCAATGAGGAGACCAGCTGCTGGACTTTTGGGAGAGGAATCTTGTCCCATTCTTGTCTGATATAGGATTCTAGCTGCTTTGTTGTATTTTTAATTTCATGATGCACCAAATGTTTCAACTGGTGGAAGCTCTGGATGCAGGCATTTGAACTGAGTGCCGATAACAAGACGGATGGTCCCTCTCCTCTTGAGTCTGGAGAGGGCGGTGTCCGTTTTCCAAAAAGAATTTCAACTTGTCTGACCACAGAACAGTTCTCCTCTTTGCCTCAGTCTATTTTAAATGGGTCATTTCTGGATCATTTCTGGAGCATTTCTGGATCATGTTCACATATGGCTTCTTCTTTGCATTAAACGGCTTTAACCTGCATTTTTGGATGGCACAGTGAACTGTGTTCACATGCAGTGATTGCTGGAAGCGTTCCTGAGCCCATGCATTGATTTCCATGACAGACCTATGCCTGTTTTTAGTCCAGTGCTGCCTGAGGGCCAAAGATCACGGACATCCGATATTGACTTTCACAACTGTCCCTTGCATGCAGAGGTTTCTCCAGGTTCAGAAAATCTTTTAATATTATACTGCAAAAGTCTTAACAATTGTCTCATTTTATACATTTGATGTTTATGTTCTATTGTGAATAAAACTGGATTTATGAAATTTGAAAATCTTAACATCCTGTTTTTATTTACATTTTACACACCATCCCAACTTTTTCCAGAATTTAGGTTGGATAACAACACCCGAATTGTTTATGTAGTTTTAGGACATATTCATGCAAAAATATAGAAAACTGTAATAGGCTCACTAATTTTTTCATACAATTGCGTATTCAAACCTAATGTTTGTTTTCTCTGGTCAATGTCTGTGGATGAGTTTTTAAACTTGTCATTTTTCCATTGGAAAAAGGGAAAACCAGAAAATAAGAACATGAACTAAAATGCAATATTTACTCCACTCAGATGTATCTGAGGTGAAAGCAACAAAGTATACATAGGAAGACATCCTTTCTGTTAAAATATCAAGAAGGTAATGTTCAACCAATTAGCATTCACCCTATGCACCTGTATTATAATACACAGATAATCTCAAATAACCTGTGATCATTATGATATACAAATAACAATATGGTTATCACTGTTATGTATATAAGTGGATGGAGATTCTTACCTTTTGGTTTCTAAACATTATACGTACTGGGCCCCGTGACCAACCGTTTTCTACTGAAATTCATTGAACTCTATAAATATTTCTTATTCTTGTCGCTATCCTTTAAGTGGACAGATGGGTAATTGCCTCAGCAAAATGGGGTCAGACCTTCAAATTCAAGGGCAACCCAAACTGCGAGATGCACTTTCTACAGTATGTGTGTGTATGTTTTACACAAACCATTAGCTGACTCATTCTGACCTGTCAGTTTGAGCATCGGACACCATATTTCACTTAAAACTGTGGCTTATTAAATTCAATTACAGTCATTACATCTGTCTTTTAGAAGGATGCTTTGTCATCAAAACAGCCAGTTTCATTATATTATGTAAAATGAGCGAGACACAAGTATCCAGGATGAGCCAAATGTGATTTCCATAGAAATTGTGGGTCTTCAACTCAGAGCTAAAGCCAGTGTTTTTTAGAGTCTGAAACAAAAAAAAAAAAAAAAGGGTGGGGGGTGGGGTCATTTTGCTCTGAAGAATGACCGGGGGGGGGGGGGGGGGGGGGTGGGTGGGGGGGTGGGGGTTTAACAAATATAGGACTTGCCAATTTTTTGTTGGGATAAAATGACAAGTTTTTATGAACAGCGGCAGTCTGCAGAAGTCTCAAAAGATGATGCAGGCCTGAAATTAAAATGTACTACACAGTAATTAAAACTCTGGCACTGCCTTTAAAGAGAGTGAAAATGTTTAACTGTGAACAAACAAGACAGCAATGACAAGAGTTCAAAAGAGAAGCTGATAAATTACATTAGTGTAATATGACAGCCGCGATAGAGGCATCAATAAACATTAACCTACTTAGTTTGGAGTAGTTTTTCGTGATGCAAACCGCCCATTCCACCACATCCCAAAGGTGCTCTAATGGATTGAGATCTGGTGACTGTGGAGGCCACTTGAGTACAGTGAACTCATTGTCATGTTCAACAAACCAGCCTGAGATGATCTGAGCTTTGTGTCATGGTGCATTATCCTGCTGGAAGCAACCATCAGAAGAGGGGTGCAGTCATAAAGAGATGGACATGGTCAGCAACAATAAGTAGGCTGTGGTGTTTAAACAATGCTCAGTTGGTACTAAGGGGCTCAAAGTGTCCCAAGAATATATCGCCCACTCCATTACACCATCAGCCTGAACAGTTAAAACAAAGCAGGATGGATCCATGCTTTCATGTTGTTTCTGCCCTACCAACAAAATGTAGCAGCAGAAAGTGAGATTCATCAGACCAGGCAACATTCTTCCAATCTTCTGTTGTCCAATGTTGGTGAGCCTGTGTGAACCGTAGCCTCAATTTCCTGTTCTTATCTGACAGGAGTGGCACCCAGCGTTTTGTTTTGCTGCTGTGGTCCATCTGTGGTCACATCTTTGATGTGTTGTGCATTGAGAGATGCTCTTCTGCACACCTTGGCTGTAGCAAATCCTTATTTGAGTTACAGTTTGTGAAATACTCAGACCAACCTGTCTGGCACTAACAACCATGTCATGTTCAAAGTACGGATGTTCCTGGTGACTAATTTCTTAGTGGACTAAACAAGGGGGAAAAAAACGACTAGTCTAAAACTAAGAAACACTCGGATATCAAGTTAAATTTTAGGTTTCCCAAGCCTTACATCACCAAGCAAAACGTTGGTTGCAGTGGTGTAAAGCACGCCACCACTGGACTCTAGAGCAGTGAAGATGTGTTCTCTGCAGTAATCATTCATGCTTCTCTGTCTGGAAATCTTATGGACAAATCTTGGTTGGCAGTTGACTAATTGCACTGTGCCAAGTGTAAAGTTTGGTGGTGGTGGTGGTGGGGGGGGGGGGGGGGGGGGGGGATTATGGTGTGGGGTTGTTTTTCAGGAGTTGGGCTCTGCCCCTTAGTTCCAGTGAAAGGAACTCTTAATGCTTCAGCATACCAAGACATTTTGGACAATTTCATATTTTGTCGTAATGGCCACTTCCTGTTCCAACATGACTGCGTCCATAAAAGTGTGGACCTTGCTTTGTGCAGTGATGTGCAACGGGCCTGTACAGAGTCCTGACCTCAACCTGACAGAACACCTTTGAGATGAATTAGAGCGGAGACTGCAAAGCCAGGCCTTCTCATCGAACATCAGTGTCTGACCTCACAAATGTCCTATAAACACACTCCCAAACCTTGTGGACAGCCTTCCCAGAAGAGCTGAAGCTGTTATAGCTGCAAAGGGTGGGCTGACATCATATTAAATTCTATGGATTAAGAATGAGATGTCACTCAAGTTCATACACATGGGAAGCCAGACGAGCGAATACTTTTGTCAATATAGTGCATTTTAGATATATAACTATAGATATTGAACAGTGTAATAATTCAACCAAAACTGAATAAATTCTTTCCTTGCTGCTGCACATGAGAGTAAACTGAATATCTTTGAATTCTGGACTCTTGGTTAGACAAAACAAGGAATCTGAACAGATCAGGTTGATTTGTGGTCTTTAGAAAACTATTAATTAAATGTCAATGAATGCAACCACATATCGAAGTTGGAAAGCAACTTCCTTTAGTAGGACACTGTGGCCTGAGGGACAATGGCAGCCCTTGGTAATATTTTTTGTAGCCAACCTGTGCAATGTGAATATAACGTGAATATAAAATGAAAAACTGTACAATTCCTTCATACATATTTTATGTCACACTCTGTTAAAGTAGCACAAGAAAAGACCAAAGGAGCAGTTCACTTCAGTTTCAACTCTATTGTATTCATCACAGTAGGCTAAACCTTTCCATCCTTACGTCAAGAAATCTAAAAATGGTAAGCAGGTCATCATAACAACACATTTCTCCATTTTTAACTGACCACTTTAAGTCAAACTAAAAACAAAATGTCATCCATTAGTGCATGCAGCTGTATGTGCTTTACGTTAAACTGCAAAGGACTAAAATATGATATTGTCTGTGCTTGCAGGATTTCATGTGGGATTCATCTCCAGTACTGTTCAAAAGTTTTGAGGCACCTTCCTTTTTCTTTATATTTAACTACCAAAACAAAATGGGACAGGTGCAATGATTTATTGAGACATCCACAAACATACATGGAAATACTGTATATAAGGTGAAACAAGCTTGAAAGTCCATATTTGTTATGACCACCTTTATTCTTCAGCACAGCCTGAACTCTCTTAGGCAAGCTTTCTATCCAAATATGGCTTTACTGCATTGGCAATCTGTTTGAGATCACTCTCATGAAGCCATTGCCAATCAGATGTTTTACAGATACCGTTCTGCATTCATGATTCCATCAAAGATCCCCAACACCACTGGCCGAAAGCAGCCCCAAACCATGACAGAGCCTCCACCGTGTTGTACGCATTCTAACTCTCTACTGATCTCTCCTCTACACATTGACAACAATCTGGAATCAACAGTAAGGAAACGTCAACATGTACATTAAATATAGAACGTTTTAGGGACCAGTAGGTGTTATGGTAAAATATCCATTGGAGCAACAGATGAAGATAGTAAATATACTGTTAGGTGAGCACCCCCTGACATGTCAGTCCATGCAACTACAGACTGAATAAAAATGCATGAATACAAACAGAAAACAACTTTGAACTGGCATGAAAGCAGCTTTTGAAAACCGATCATGTTTTGGGTTTTTTTTATCTCGTCAAACTCATTTCATTGTAATGTTGACCCTGTGTTAACTTACACATGACAAATAAAACTAAAACTTAAGTATGAACATTCTATTTAGCAGGGACAGCACATTTAGGGTAAACATAAGATTTCTACCTCTTTATTGAACCATTATTACTGAATGTTTAAACCAGTATCCTGCTCACCTTGTCTAGCTTCCTCTTCCAGCAGGTCAGTGTGTAGTGCCAGGTACCTCTCCTCGTCGCAGAGCGCCTCGATCCTGGCCTCTTCCTCCGACAGCTGGTAGGATGTATTCCATGACCCGCTGTCATACTCTGAAAGGTCATGTAAGTGACCACGCCCATCATATCTGTTGGATGATGAAAAGGATTAGAGAAAAGGAAGTTGACCAAGCTTTTCATACAGAACATGGACCTACTTACCAAGGAAGCAAAACCTAAAACCCACAATTTACAATATAAAAATTGGTCTACTTCTGTAAGCCTGCCATGAAAGTTTTCTCAAAATACATAAATCGCAATAATGATCCTAATTAAGATATTGGGCATAATTTTTGATAGAGCTCTGAACTAGCAAGCTTTCTGTCTCTATTTTCTTCCTGGGAAAATTTTACAAGCCAACAGCATTATATATATATTTAAAAAAAGAAAATTGAAAAAAAAAGACAAACAAAGCAACTCGCCTCTTACCTTACAGGGTTCAATAATTCCCTGTAACACTCATCATTACTTCTAAATCTGCAAAGAAAGTTACATTCACACAAACCCGAGCACATAAATACCTATCCGTAAGAACCCAAATGGACGACATTTTCCAGGGTTCGTCCCTCTACGCCATCTCTCACTTGCAGTTTTCTTCACGAAGACAAAGAAATCTGGAGCTGAGGTTGGCATTCGGGGTTTGGAAGGACCCCTTAGCCTACCTTGCTGGGGAAAAATTGGGTTATGTAATAAAGACACACAAACAAAGGCTGTACAAATGAAACATAAGTTGAATCTGAACACTAAGGTGATTCAAAAGACTAAATGCACATGATGTGTTTAAAGAAATTCCATAAGGAGGTGACAATGGCTTCACAATCAGCAAAAAAAAAAAAAAATTATAGAAAAGGTGGAAACCACCTGTCAGCATGATACTTTGAATCACCTTAATGACAGTAACTTTAGTCTTGGTTAGAATTTGCTCTGGCACGACAAAAGCATCATAAAATACCAGGTTAACTAGGGACTTCACCACTTTAGATTAGGAAAAATTCAGTTTGAAAAGAACTGGAAAAAACGTCATAGCTCAGCCATATTATCCAACTATAAAAGGGATGAAAAAAAAGCTTCCAGAGGAAATTCCCATAACATGGTAAGATGCAAAGCCCATTTCACTGTTAACCTGAGTAGTCTTGTAGATATTGAAATATAAATTTGCGCTTCAACTGCCAGATTAGGCGGTACATTTGGCGCAAAATATCAGGACAATGTGCTACATTTAGCGCAAACTACACTGACCTCAGCGGTCTTAAAAGTGTGTTAAATAAATGTATTCACTCCATTTGCTCAGTGTTGTGTTATAATACAGCAGCTGGAGTGTATAACCTGGCAGCAGCATACATGACAGGCCAGTCATGGCTAACATTAGCGAAGACTGAGGCATTTGCATGTTAGCATGTTATCGCAGAAACTTTAGAAACCGGGTGTTTTCTCTTTCTTTCTTTTTTTTTTCTTTTAGTTCGGGACATCCAAAGACACGTTAGCAGGCAAGAAATAAAACAATCGCCGCCAGTTGCAGGTGTTTCCAAGCTTCTACAAGCAACAACTCCAACGTGGTCCCTTGAATTTTGAGACAGGCTAACGGAGAGGAGAGATTGTTAGCATAATGTTGCGGTCTAAGTTTGTTCAACCGACCTATCAATCATGATGCTCTTGTCCCCCATCCATGGGATAAGATGCTTTCCGTGTTCGTGGTAAAGACCCCTTTCGTCGTCTCGGAAGAGTTTGCAAGCATAGCCGAAAACCAAGAGATCGGCGTATTTATCGCTGTCACTCACATCCTTCTTCACCGGCTTGCTGTCTTTCTTTGCAGCTCCGCGACGATACATCTCCCAGATAGTCGAGGGAATCGATTAGCTTCAAAGACAGGATAATACTGACGGTATCGTGATGCTTTCTGATAACCAGGTGGCTACCAGGTGCTTCAAATGTTACGTTAATCCTAGATGTTTTACACCAAAACAAAACGTTGCACCCTGAGAGCCGCCATGTTGAAAAGACAGTGAATATATCTCTACATCCGGTCTGCACTTTCGGCAACTTCACGATCGCACATTTACAACTTATGTTCATGTTCAATAAGAAATCTTCCTAATGTGCATTTAAAATTTCCACCGCTATTTTATACTTTTTGTTTAAATGTATAAATTATGTACATGAATCGCATTTTGCAGTTTTATTGGTTCCCGAATTTGTCGAATGTGCTGCAGTGAATCCCCCTGTTAAAATTAAGCTGTTCTTCAACTGATCGGCTACTATGATCATGTTATTAGGCAGTCAGTGACCTTAAAAGATACGACCAGGTCTTTATTGTAATCTTAAGGTTGATTTTATAGCACAGGTCAAGGTTAAGATTTGTAATTATTTAGACTGTTGTTGTGGGAGCAATACTGACTTATACTATAATGCCAAAAACGCCCACAGGGGTTTAAATACCTGGGTCTCTCCACCATTTGGTTGAGAACTGAAGAAGCCTTTCGGATGAGAGGTGAAACGTCTTCAAGAAACAAAAAGAAGTCCAGTCGCCTTTTTCAAGCTCCAGAGACTACTATGACCTGGATGACTGAGAATCTACACAGACATATAATGCCAAAAGTATTCACTCACCCATCCAATTAATTGAATTCAGGTGTTCCAATAACTTCTATGGCCACAGCTGTATAAAACCAAGCACCTAGGCATGCAGACAACTTCTACAAACATTGGTGAAAGAATGAGTTGCTGTCCGGATCTATGCAAAGAGTCAGATGTAGTGGTATAAAGCATGCCGCCACTAGACTCTAGAGCAGTGGAGATGTGTTCTCTGGAGTGACGAATCAGACTTCTTCATCTGGCAATCTGATGGATGAGTCTCAGTCTTGGTGGCCAGGAGAGCGGTACTTGTTTGACTGCATTGTGCCAAGTGTAAAGTTTGGTGGAGGGAGGATTATGGTGTGGGGTCTTTCAGGAGTTGGGCTCGGCCCCTTAGTTCCAGTGAAAGGAACTCTTAATGCTTCGGCATACACAGACATTTTGACCAATTTCATGCTCCTACCTAAGTGGGAACAGTTTGGGGATGGCCCCTTCCTGATCCAACGTGGCTGCACACCAGTGAACAAAGCAAAGTCCATAAGGGCATGGATGAGCGAGTTTGATGTGGAAGAATTTGAGTGGCCTGCACAGAATCCTGACCTTATCCAGGCCTTCAGTGTCAGACCTCACAAATGCATTTCTGCAAGAATGGTCAAAAATTCCCATCAACACTCTCCTAAACCTTGTGAAAAGCTTTCCCAGAAGAGTTGAAGCTGCAAAAGGTGGGCCAACACCATATTAAACCCTGTGGATTAAGAATGGGATGTCACTCAAGTTCCCATGTGTGTGAAGGCAGACGAGTGAATACTTTTGGCAATATAGTGTAGTTTGTTTTGGTTTTTTTAAATTACTGTTCATCAATTTAATTATTTTTTGAATAGCTCTCTCCAAGGTATCAAACATATGATGTGCATAAGTAATTAAAGCAGAGGTGGAAGGAAAAAGAGGCATGAACATGTGCTTATGTGAATAAGATTCATGCATGTTAAAAACTTACAACAAGCATGTTGCAGACATTGACAAAGCTCTTTAAAAATATTAATATAAAATTTTAAAAACTGCACTGAAATTAATGCATTTTGGTGTTCAATAAACTGGCATTTGCATAATTTGATTAGAGTTACATATTTTTTTGGAATTATGAATGAGATGTAAAGCATTTTGTGATGATAAGTATGTTTAATTGTGTGTATGAGATATACACAGGTGTGTTCATTTATTAAACTTACTGGTTTAGTTTATTTCATCTCAAATGATTTATCACAGGCAGTCTGAGGAGTCCAGTAAGCCTAACAACATTTACTGCTGAGCTGTTATACTACAGCACACAAAGATTATACAGAAGCATTTGCTTTGCAGCTCTTGCCGCAAAGATTTTACTGTATTATTAACAACCTCTGTGTGTGTTTTCTTAACATTTCTCCATAGGTCCTCACGGATGAAGAGACTGAAAAAAGTAGGACAGAGAAAAAGAAAGGCAGAGAGCATCGTTGAGAGGAGACTTTGCGGGACATCAGTAGATAAATGTGTGCATATTATAACTATTGATCTGGAGAAATTTCTGTTTGGGGGAGTTTGTTGTTTGTTTGTTTCATTTTCTTTTCTTTTTAATTAAATATTTTCACCAGCATAATTAAACACATTCTACATATTAGATGTAGGAACATCTAATGTGTATTATTAGAAGGCTCAGTTAGTCTTGTGGGTCTGTGCACATTTGGAATTACACAGTAACATGCAAACTTTACTAGTAAAATCACTCATCATATGTTGAGACACACAGTTAAACTTCAGAAGGTTGTCTATTTATTTAAAAAAAAAAACGCATAATTGAAGTATGTTTTTATTGCTATTGGGTATGATACAATTATAGATTTGGTGGTCCTTTGGTACATTCATTAAAGTGTACTTAAAATTGTCATGTTTGAAGTAACACTAATTTGATGTAACTACCATTAGCGATATGAACATCTTTTATGTGTTGTTGACAAGGACTTCTATGGTTGTGTTGCTCTTCATACAGGCATCATAACAATCCATTTGTAATTGCTAGGCTTCAATGAAATACCTGCTGGATGCTGTATTCATGAATGGCCATGAATGAAATAACATTTTTTTAGCCTTTAACACATACTGTTCTTTTATAATGATTCTGAGACTTCTATGCTAAATTGTTACAGTTTTTAAGGATTTATATCAGTCAGTTAGAAGGACATCATGCTACATTATCAGGTAAAACATGACACAAGTAATAAATATAAGGTACACTCACTGGTCACTTCATTAGGTATACCTGTTCAGCTGTTAGTTAATGCAAATATCTATTCAGCCAATTACATGGCAGGAACTCAGTACCAGACGACCTGCTGAAGTTCAAATGGGTATCAGAATGGGGAAGAAAGCAAATAGCTGAATGGCAGGGTCAGAATAAACAACATGAAAACATGGATCCATCCTGCCTTGAATCAATGGTTCAGGCTGGTAGTGGTGGTATAATAGTGTGGGCGATATTTTCTTGGCACACTTTGGGCCCCTTAGTACTAACTGAGCATCATTTAAACACCACAGCCTATGTGAGTATTGTTGCTGACCATGTCCATCCCTTTATGACCACAGTGTACCCATCTTCTGATGGCTGCTTCCAGCAGGTTATTGCACTATGCTACAAAGCTTAAATTATCTCAGACTGGTTTATTGAACATGACAATGACTCCACTGTACACAACTGGCCTCCACAGCCACCAGATCTCAGTCCAATAAAGCACATTTGGGACGTGGTGGAACAGGAGATTCACTTTATGGATGTGCAGCTGACAAATCTGCAGCAACTGTGTGATGCTAGCATGTCAATGTGGGCCAAAATCTCTGAGGAAAGTTTCCAGGACCTTGTTGAATTTGTGCCATGAAGAATTAAGGCAGCTCTGAATGCAAAAGGTGGTCCAGCCCAGCACTAGCAGGGTGTACCTAAAAAAAGAAATAGAAAGAAAGACAGCATTATTCTGCATCTGGTGCACATCACAGTAGAGATATGAAACAATGTTGAAAATGTTATTGCAAATGTCTTTTTTAATGAGGTTCAAAAAATATACAAGTGATAAAAGAAAAATAAATAAATTTATAATCATAAAAACCACCAAAATATGTGGCAGGATGTGACAGGGATTCAAAAATAAAAGTATTTTTAACTGGAAAAAAATGCAATACAAAAAAAAAAAAGAAATGAAATTAAGCTCAGCATAGTTAAAATTATGCTTCACACTATTATTCCGGCACAATAATTGAATAAAATCATCTTACTTTAGTAAACTAAAGTTAGTAAATGGAGTAGCAAGTGCACTCAGAACATACTACACTACAAATAGGTGAACTGTTGTAAATCTCAGGGCCTTTAAATGTAGCAGTGAAGGGACCTTCCCAGGCCATGGGCCCTTGTCCCACCAAACAAAAGAAATGGCCAAAACTGCAACCAAGAGTAAAGTCCGTGGAAACAGAACAATTAACTTTGACGCTAAAATTCTAAACTGAGCCAAAAAAAATGGACAAAACAATAGTAGCTGAAACTAAGGGTGCATTAGTATTAACTGATTAATTTAAAAGCAGTCCATATGCAAAACAACTCTATCACTCCTTATTCCTGCTGCCTGCATAATTTGGAGAGACTCGCTGTTACGATTTATTAACAGAACTTTTAGTACCTCCTAGTAATTATTTTGCAATCGTTTGAACGCTAACTTGTTTTTTAACTTAATTCTGCTCCTGCTGTGATAGACTTGATATTCATCGGTTTAAAGCAAAATTCTGTGGTACTGTAAAATCATACAAATGTTGTATCAACAGAATCATCATCTAAATAAAAACGCTTCTTGATTTTAAGCTTGGCATATCATGCTACTGCCTTCTCTAGCAAAGGTGGAAATTGCACGAGAGAAAACTTGAACCTCCCAGCTCTAGAGTGATGCTGCAGACTGGAGTGACCATGAAGGACGGCACTCACTCTTAGCAAGCTGCAATGAAACACATTGCTCTCAGGGTATTAGGAGTGATCGATTTCTTGTGCTGACCACTAATCATTTAGTCATTTCTAAATAAATTATGTGCCTGCTCTTCTAATATGTATGGAATATGAAATTGAGTTCCATTTTGTGCAGCTTTAAAAGAGAAAGACAAAAAAAGCTCCGCCACACTTTCTGTGTTACCAAACGATTGGTTTCTAATCTATCTGTACTTAGATCTGTATTACATGCTCATATTAATGTAACTTTTACTGGTACCGCTATTCCTTGAAAGCTGAATAAATGGCAATTGAGAAAATTATAGTGGAGCGACGAAAGAGAGCGACAGGCACTAAAGGTAAAGTGTAAAAACTTTAAAAAGTTGTTTGTTTTTTTTTAATTTATCGAAGAGTGCAGCAAAAACAAAGGAAAAGACTCCTCAATCAAATCAATGCACCAATTCTCTAAAGTACACTTGCACACATTCTCTATTACCACTTCTTCTGTGGATTAAGGCTGTCTCATGTGACCTAATATAATTTAATCCTAAACGGACTTCATGATGTTCAGGACCCTGTTGGGGTCATACTATCTGTTACTTCCTAATCCTTCTGTCAATTAGATGACTGTAATTGATTTATGACTATTACCTGATGGTACTGTGCAGTGGATATGAATGTGAACAACTTTCTAAACAAATTTTACATGTATGTCCAAACATGCTCTCATCACTTTAACATTTGCTGGTCGGTGGCATCACTTGTTCATTGCTGACTTTTAATGCTTTCATTTTGCAGTTTAATTTGTTAAACATGACAATACTATTCTTAAAAGGGTATTATGACAAGATTTCCATTCAAGTGCCTGTTCTTACAAAGCCTTTATATCCATGTGTCCATGTAAATTTATGCATTTATTTAAATAAAACTTGCTGGATTTAGAAAAGCATTTAATGGATAATACCCCTGGAAAAATGCCTAAACAGTGTAACTGTATAACGATTTGTATTTGTGAAGATTAATACAAGTCTTCTAAATCCCCACAGTGAAATCCATAACCTCTTGTCTTAAGCAACTGTATAGCAGCATGAACAAAAAATGCAAATCTTGTTGCATTTAGACACTTTGTTTATTTCTTGTTATGCTTGGCACAGCACGTCAAAATTCACTTGGAGACAAGAAAGAAAAAAAAATGACAGCCTGGAATAAAAAAGGGTTTTATTGAATTTATTCTTGCAGAAGAAAAATAGCATTTTGTCACTTAGAAGGGATAGTTTTGACTGATACAGTGACTACAGCCAACTGCTGTGAGCAGTCTGGTCTGGTGTCAGATATCAGACAGCACTGTTTGAAATTACTCTTTGGCTCTCCTTATCACCTGCTTCATGGACTGTCATTCACCGAGAGGAGACAAGGCATGTCTCATTTACTCTTCGTGTCAAAATTTGTGCAATCAATCCAGTTAATCACCTTCACGGGTGACAGGATGGACAAGTCATGAGGCATAGAGAACAAATGTCTCGGTGCTGAAGCTGTCACAGTTATTTACAGGCAAAACAAGTAAAGTTGGACTGTGCTGCAGTGGCAAGTGGATTTATTGGGATTAGTGAGAAGCCTAATGGGACCCCTGGGCTCTTATCATTATTTCACACAGACCAAACCCTTCCAGGTGGGATTAACCAAAGTATGAAATTAATTTTTTAATATTTATAGCTCGCTAAAATGAGACCCTGATAATCAGGATTTTTTTTTCTTTGCATGTGAGAATGATGATGAAAAGAGATATTTTGAATTTGGCACCTTTGGGGTTGTTTACCTGCTTTGTTCACATTATCTGATTGATTAATGCCGCGATTAAGTCTTACCTTAGACAGATTTTGGCTTTTATTAGCCACCAAAGGTCTGCCATCAAGGTTTTTATGATTTATCTTTAAGTGATTCAGGATGTGTGCATAAACACACATATCTTTAAGCAGGTGTGATAGAACAAACTCACATAAAATGAGGTTAAAAAAAGAACTTGATAAGATCGCAGAGAAGATCCATCAAAGGTCTGTATGCACTGAATCTGATTAAAAATAACTATGATTTCAAGTTGTATATCATAAATAGGTGTATGTTTGTTAGTCTTAGACTTTATATCCTTTTATTCATGTGGATGGACTGGTACTTATATGGCACCATTCTATTATATTTGAGCACTTAAAGCAATTTCTACTACATGTCTCATTTTCATTTTATTATTAATTCAATTCATTATTAATTATTAATTAATTATTAATTTAACCTTTTAACTTACTCGATTTTGATCAAAACCGAGTAAGTTAAAAGGTTAAATGACCAAAAAGCTAGTGATGGGACCACCGTGCCGAGGCTTCGGAACGTTAGTCGAGAAATTCAGGAAGTCTTTTATGATGCGCAGATTGAGGCTTGCTTCATTAAGGGCAAGTGACGTCATGAGTGACATCTAAAGCCTCGCTGGTTCAGGTAGTCTTTTTTTTTTTTTAATTAAAAAAAAGTTTTAAAAAAGTACTGTACTCCTTGCATAATTCCTGAGAAGAATCAGCCGCAACCAGAAGGGCGGTACCCAAGGCTGGAGCGAGCAAGACATGTCCACGGGGCAAAAATCACAGCAGGTCTTGCTGAGGTCCTAACAGGCTTCTGAGTAACTGTGTTTCAGTTTTGTGTAACTTTCTGTGGTTTTGTCCCTGTCTTCTTTAGCTTCTTCACAGCTCAAAACAAAGCTTATCCTTTTTTGTCTTTGTCAAAAGAAGCTAACAAGTTGCTAATTTTTCTGTGTCTTAATTGGGTTCCCAGGCCTTTATTGTAGTAACTGTAGAGTTTTTTTTTTCAACTATAGTTAACAAATAGAAAACAGTATTTGGTGGTTTGAGCAATGGCTCAGGTTGAAAAAGTTCTCTCAGGTCTCTGGTGCTAAACTTTACGGGCGTCAGGCTTCATCAACATAATCCACATGCAGATTGGTTTCTTGCTAATACACACTAGACAGCATGACATGAACTCTGAAGTTTTATTTAGGGGCTGGTCAAATTTACTATTTAAAAGTAACATTTTAAAAATCAATATAGGCTCCCCTTCAGTAAATTGACCTTCTCCTGTGGCCTTTTCACATGAATAACTGAAATGCTGTGTGACAACAGCTCTCAGAAGGATTAAATTAGCGAGGAGTAACGTGCATTTTATCCTGGCCACTGTCTCTGGATATATAGGCGCTCTCACAAGGCCTGGGCATTTAGGTTGTTGAGCAACGGGTCAAAGACAGGAAGTATCTGTGACCAGAAAGAAGACCAAAACACCTCACCTGACGTCAAGTACACACATACATTTGAGATCCCAAAAGGATTAGGCTTGCTGACTTTGTTGACTCATTGATCTTTACTCAAACACCACAATGAGATTAACCCCTTAACTGGCAGCAAATAAAATCACCTGAAACAACTACATAACACCCTCTGGTTATTATTGGCTCTGAACAACCCATTTCATAGCCTATTAATCGGCTGTGTCTGGTCCGCCGGCCGAATGAAGTGCATTTATATGGCAGGCAGGCTAGACCCGCCCATTTTGACTGACACCTCATTCGGCCAATAATGTTAAGAAATGGGTTTCCCAGAGCCAATAATACTCAGAGGGCGTCACGTAGCTTTGTCAGGTGATTTGGTGCAGCCAGTTACATGATTGGCCGAATGACGTGTCAATTAAAAATGGGAGGGTCTAGCCTGCCATATAAAAGGGACTACAAACGGCCCGTCACCGGGCCCTTGCCAGTTAAGGGGCTACTCTTCTTAACCTGTAATAAAATATGTGTTTGATACATGGATATATTGATAGTGTCATTTTAAGTCATTTCAACCCTCACAACAAATACCACAGTTCACCATCATGGTTGTGGTTGATATACAGCTGTTGCCACTTTGGTTTGCTTTGTTAGCAGAATGACCAGTCCACTCAGATAATTCCAAAATATATATGTGATGCAAACACAAAACATTATTCAAACTGAAATAGGTTAGTTTTAAGTTGATGGCAATGACCCCCCCCCCCCCCCCCCCCCCCCCCCCCACACCACACACCCCCCCCCCCACCCCCCCCCCCACCCCCCCCCCCCCCCCCCCCCCCCCCCCCCCACACCCACACACACACACACACACACACACACACACACAAAAAAAAAAAAAAAAATTCCCATTTTGCCAAGTGACCTGGCTGGTTATAAGAGAAGAAAATGTCAATAAATGACCAAGGCAGAGAAATAAGGAGAGCAAAATAAACTAACTGAGAGGCTCGGGGGTGTCAAAAAGGTGCTCACCAGACTGGGACAAACCAAATAATGGTCAGAGGCAAACAACGCAGCAGACAGATATGGTGAAATTCACTTTTCAGACATGACTGACAATTTCTGTAGGGAAATCTAAAAAAAAACTGAGCCTTTCTCTGATCAAATGATGAATAGGACACTTCAGTGGCTCTGACTGGGTTGTGGTCAATGCACAGCAAGGAGCTCATTCTTCATCTGGACCTGGTTGAAGTCTAATGGAACTGCAGTCTGACAGTCTTTGACAGAGAGAGCACTGTAGGGCAGAGCAGGGGCATATTTCAAATACTGGACACCAATGAGAATAATATAATTTAATTCAATTTACATCTTAATTAACATACCTAAGTAGCTCAACATCAGAGCTTCCTGAGATGTCCAGGAGGTGCATTTTCTAGGAGCTACAAAAAAATGGCAATATTACTACTGGCCAGACATGGAATTACCTGTTTATACAGTGGAGTTAGTCAGACACTGACTCTTTTAGAAATAAGCTACAAAATAATTTGTATTGTAGACTTTTCTTTGGAGACAGACTGGCCTGTACTATTGCTGGCATTGAGGTTTATCGCTGTCCAGGAATCTCACATAAACTTTAAATAACACAAAATTGTGTAGTAAAACTACAAACAGAACTCGATTGATACTGTGACACTGTACAAAAACTCTTGAGCCACCCCTCATTTCTTTATATTTTGCTTCCAAGAGCTCAGGCTTTCTTGCAACTTTTTAAAGTGCTCTTGAGCAATAGCTCTCCAATAGCTCTCTGAAGGCACCTAACTCAAGCAGTGAACCAGTTTTGTACCTACACATAAGTAGCAACTTAACAGAGTACCAATTCTAAATTGTATTTTTAGGCATTTTGTTAGCAGCAGCCTGCTGCAGAAACATGCAATTTGTTCCCATTTCTTTAGTTGAGTCTACAAAAATGGCCAAAACAACACAATTTGAAAGGCATAAAAAAATGTTTTTGCAGCACAGAGCTATTAGCAGAAAACTATCTAAAATATCTTGGCATGATATGCAATATGTCCTTAAAAATATGAGGAAACTGAACAAGTGGAGGACAAAACAAGAAATGATGGGCCTTAAAAACCCTCATGGGATTTTTTGGTTTTTAAGTGGGCTGCAGCACGCTTGACTGGGAACTACTGGTCTAATGAATTTGTTAAGCACTATATAAAGAAATGAGGTGTGGCTCAGGACTTTCGCACAGCACCACATATTAACTGTCTTTTAATTACTCATATAACTAGCAAGAAACCTATTCTGGATCCTTTTCCACTTTAACCCCAGACAACAATACCATAATTAGCTCAGACTCAGCTGCATGTGGTGCAGTGATCTGAAGACATCAGGTACAAGTCACTAATTATTCAAGATATGGAAACACTGATTGCTGGACTATTTTGTCAAGGGTGGGAATAGTCTTAAGACTAGCAGAGGAGAAATATTATTTAGAAAAAGAAATGGTGAGATTGGGGACGTTTCGGCAGTATGTTAAAAACTGTTTTTCTTTATGCTGAATAAAAGAGGAACAGTAACAGAACAACTATACTAATGGCACGGGAACAGTTTCAGCTATACATTAGAGAACTGAGATTTGTTGGAGTCAGTGAATTTTGCAGCACATTTATCTTAAGTGATGCATCCTGCATGGGAGCAATACCAACTCCTTATGTTACCATGATACTGCTTATTATATAGAGTGAAATAAATAGTCATCCAGAGTTGTGTTTTTATTTTATTCTGTCTCTGGTCCTCTCACTAGTTTTAAATGTACAGTGGCTTGGTGGGTAAGGTTGAAGGCCAGTATTTCGAGGAACAAGTCAGAGAGTCACTCAATGAAAAGCCAATGACAGTTGTCATGGTGCCAAAGAAATTTGGTCAGTAAAAATTGATCAAAACACACCCACACAGTGTTGAAACAGAGAAGCATGTAATTATGACTGTGACTCATTTTTTTGTGACTTTTTTCCTGGATTAAACTTTCATGTCATTTTTTCACTTTGCTCGTCTTTATTGACTTCTGGCTTGGACATCTTTTTTCTTTTTCTTTTGTTTATCCTCAGCAGCAGCAAACCATTTCTTCATCCCAACATCATTTTCAGTAGGTACTGACATTGTTGCAGTAATTGCAGTTATTAATTTACACTGCAGTCCTAATTTTCAATTCAATTCACATTTATTGGCAGCAAGCTATGTAGAGTGACTATAAATGCCTTTTTAATGCTGCCTACTCAAGTCTTATTTGTTAACCTTTTCAGGTAACCCAACAAAAGGCCTATTTGAATATCAAAATGTCAAAATCTAAGCTACAGGCAGTGAAGCAGATCTGGAAACTAGTTATAACTTTGTAGGGTGGTTCTTTGGTTAAGGTTATACCAAATGGGGGACACAGTTGCAGAGCGCCATCAAAAAGTTTTAGCAGGTTTAATGAATAATACTGAGAAGAATGACAAAGAATGTAAGCAGGTAAGTAATTCAATGGGGAATCAGCTCAAGGAAAGTCTCTACAGAGGAGTTTTGGGACATGTAGGCAGGTTTTCAACAGAGATATTTTGAAACACTGCTTCGAAGTGTGGTTCACAACACCCATGCCATTTGATCACGGCTAATTGAGGTTTTGGTGTGCTTCACCTTTGTTTCGACAGGTGGCCCACCTGCTGTTTGTAGGCTTGATTGACAGTATGTAGAACAACATGCTGTCAATAACAGTACTCTGCAGACTCCTGCAGCAGCAACCACAGTAGAGGACTCAAAAGACAATTTGTAGGAACTTGCTCCTTTTCCTCCATCTGTTTTCTACTTTTTCGTGAAGTCTGTTAGTCTTTTTTTGTATTAATTTTGATTCCAAACTTTTTTGCACTTGAGACACAGTGTGTGCCTCAGAGGAAATGACATTCAGCACCTGCATTATTTCAGCGCTGCTATTATTTAGCCAACATTCAAATCCATAAAACCTATGTGGTTATAACAATAAACACAGAAGACTTTCCCCAGTATGTTTTATTCTATAAATTGGTTTGTTGTGCATTACAGTGAATTACTGAGCAGCTGAAACAGCCTCAACATATATTAACACAACAGGGAAAAAATTGTATTTGCTGAAACACACCATTACAGTCACAGCTTGCTTTCCTTAACAAATTCAAAGTTTTTCTTGATTTTTTGTGCGGGGATTTCTCCAAAACATGTATTGATCATAATTACCGATAATCTGGGATGATAAGTAGTCTTGTTTTTAATTGTGCAACATTTTTCTGTGTTGTTTCACAGAATAGCATTATCAAGATGTGAAGACAGCAAAAGTGCCCAATAGGAGTCACTGTGGAGATGTATGTCGTGTTGTTTCAAAACCCGAATACAATTTTTTCAAACGTTTCAGTGATTCACGAAGCTTCACTTTGCCCATTGCTAGTCTCTTCCAGCAAATAAGTAGTTTAGCAGGTGGGATGAGAGCGGGTCAGGCAAGAATGCAGGTTCCCTGAGAGGAAGGAGAAGACAGGCAGGTAAGCACAAGGCTGACAAGAAAAATCAAGTAGTGACAAGTAGGACAACAATCTGGCAACAAGTGGTGGTGGAGGTTGGGTTCAAATACTGCACTGACGGAAGATGACAGATACATGTTGCCAAAAATGTTCACTCTTCTGCCTTCACACACATATGAACTTGTGTGAGATCCCATTCTTAAGCCATATGGTTTAATATGTTGCCGACTCACCCTTTGCAGATATAAAAGCTTCAACTTTTCTGGGAAGGCTTTCCACACGAAGAGTGTGTTCATGTGAATTTTTGACCGTTCTTCCAGAAGCACATGTGAGGTCAGACACTGATGTTGGACAAGACTGCCTGGCTCGCAGTCTCGGCTCTGATTCACCCCAAAGGTGTCCTATTGGGTTGAGGTCAGAACTCTTTGCAGGCCAGTCAAGTTCTTGCACACCAAACTCACTCATCCATGTCTTTATGGTCCATGCTTTGTGCACTGGTGTGCAGTCATGTTGGAACAGGAAGGGGCCATCCCCAAACTGTTCCCACAAAGTTGGGAGCATGAAATTGTCCAAAATGTCCTGGTGTGCTGAAGCATTAAGAGTTCCTTTCACTGGAACTAAGGGGCCGAGCCCAACTCCTGAGAAACAACCCCACACCATAATCCCCCCTCTACAAAACCTCAATGCAATTTTTTCAATTTTAATTAAATAGCACCAAATCACAACAAGCAGTCCCCTCAGGTCGCCATTTGGCACAATGCAGACAGACAAGTACCGTTCTCCTGGCAACTGCCAAACCCAGACTCATCCACTGGATTGCCAGACGGAAAAGTGTGATTCGTCACACATCTTCATCCACTGCTCTAGAGTTTAGTGGTGGTGTGCTTTCACGACTGGACTTGTTGCACAGGTGGTGCTTGATTTTATACACATGTGGTCATAGAAGTCACTGGAACACCTGAATTCAATCATTTGGATGGGTTAGTGAATACCTTTGGCATTATAGTGTAGGTGTGCCTGCCTGGGGTTTTCTGACACCATGCACTCATACAGACATAAGAGAGAGACAGAGAGAAACAAGAGGGAGTGAAAGAAAGGAAAGCAAGTCTGCACCTGGAGGACATGGGGAACCATGACATCTTTAAAAGCAACTATTTTCAATGCAATTACTACCACCAACACACCAACACAGTTACTCCCTCAGTGGACTAAAATGTGTAAATGAGTAAAAACATCTGTAAAATGTTTTGTTTTTTGTTTTGTTTTTTGCTTCCCCCTATTCCTATTAACACCTAAAGTGTGTCAATGTAGTGAAGCAGTGTGCAGCAACAACACAAGTGTAATTGGACCTAATAAAAGGAGCACTGTAGGCCTACTTCCTCCGAGTACACAAACAGCCTCTGCCATAAACAACTCCACAAAGCCACCTGTTGAAAGTGTCATGAAAAATGATTTATTGTCTTGCACCTACACTCAATTACACTGTTTGTATAAAGAAGTCAGCATATGGTGTCTCTGCCCCACTGCTGCTGTAGGGGATATTTAGCTGAAGAATTAATTTGGTTCATCTCCTCGTGACAGGCCTGAGAGTTTGTTTTGTACCTGAGGGTGAAATATTCTAAAAGGCAACTACTGAATGACTGTAGTTCTGCAAATTGATCATTTCTCAGATGTAATAAAGTCCTTGTTTAGAACCAATCAGTTGGATGGCAATTGCTTTGTATTCAGTGTGTCCATATTTTCCTTTACTCTGTGTTCTTCCAGTGGAGTAAAAAAGGTTGGCATCTCTGGAAGATGCATTACACAATATGTCTCTTATAGCAAATCTGTTTTCTTTTGGTTGTAACTTGTTCACATGAGCAAATTTAATAGCTGACCACAAACTGATCTCAACCACTTGTTTGTCTATCAGTCACATCCTATTAACAGCTCCCACTGGTTGAATTGGTGTTTTGGCTGGCTGAACAAAGGAAGTAAGATAAATACTGACAAAAGCATCTTACTTAATTCTACTTTTATATTTTAATTAAGTGTTACTCACAATGATGCATTTTTTTTTTTTTTTTTTTTTTTTTAGATTTGACAAACACCCTGAGTACTTCACTCTTCATCAAAAATTTGAAGTTTTAAATGAGTTGTTTGGTTTTTTTGTGATTTACTCTCTTTAGTGGAAGTGTGCAATAACAACATACAAACGGTACTGGGTCACCATGGGTGGGAACACAGGGTACTTTTATAAGGTCCCCTGTGGAGTTTTTGAACATTTTTGGAAGGATCGTAATTTCAAAATCATACTCTACCAGTGCGTGTAAAAGGAGAAGAAAATAACTGCAAAGTGTGTGTAAAAACAAATGAAAGAAGTCTTTTAAATGTTTCATGAACATGTTTGATAAAAGTTCCTTAAAATAAAATGAGCAACTACTAAAACATAAATATTTGGGATGCTGTTGCAAAACTTAGTGAAAACTTTTTTTTTTTTTTTAATTACATGTACTGGAACTAGTTTTGACTGCTGCCTTGCTTTTTCTTTCTTTCTATCTTTCTTTTATTTCTTGCTTTGCTACTTTCTGCAAGTTGCAAAAAAGAACAACTTTTTTGCCTCTACTGCAGCAGTTCTGATTGGAACAGATGTTTGAAAAGGATGAAACCTCCAGCTCCAATTATCCAATCACTCTAATTTTTGTCTTCTCTTTTTTTAATCTCTGGTAGTTTGTGTGAAATTATCATTTGTGTGGACTGGTGCAAGATGCTGCAAGGTACCATGTAGAGAGGCCAATAATGAGGATATGATTCCACAGTCCATGAAGAGTTTGAAGAAGGAAAGTAGAAGAGCAAAAAAAAGAAGAACAGATGAGAAAAATAATGGTGCAGAAGGATCCTATTTCCCCAAACTCTGTCTGGACCCACAGGCAACAGTGGAGCATCTGTTTTGTGCTATGGGAGATGGAGGGAGCAGCTAGATGTTTCTGCGTTCTATTCTATTTTCTGGATGCTTTCAAAAGCAACTCACCAATTAGCATTGGAATTGTATGTTATAACACACAATGATAGTCTGTCTCCTGATAAAAGAAATTTAATTTAATTTAGTACTTTTTTGATTGTCAGTGTAATAAAATATTGACATATCAACATGGAATGAGTGACCAAATTGTGGAAATATATCAAGTTCCTTCAGGGAGTCTGCTGGCGGAATGTAAGCTCAGTAGTTTAAATTAAGTTGAGCAGCAGAAGTCACTGAGAACCCTGAAAATACGCTGAGCCAGCGATACTGACAAATGCTGACATTATAGAAGTGGTGTCTCATCAGGGCAAGCAAGGCAAGCAGTGCTTGTCCGAAATCTAAAAATAGGCAATAATTAAAATGTATTGAAGTGAAAGCAGTCTCTCTCCTTTCATCTCAAACAGGTTCTGTCTTAAAGCCTCTTGCCTGTTTGCATTCATACTTTACATTACTAATGTCTCATGGACACAGCTGGCTATTGTCTCTGAAAGCAGATGTAACTCTGCTTCACTAAGGAGCCACTGAAAGCTGAATGGGGCCTGGGTTCTCATGCATATCTGTGTCCATTAATAATGGCTGGAGCTTGTCAAGCTAAAAGGCTGGCAGTTTTTTCAGTTTGTATGCACATGTGCATTGTGGATAAATCTCTGTTTTTTGATGAGTGACTGATGGATGCAAGACAAGATGCTACTGGTTCTGCTTTCACTGCTCTGAGTTCAGTTGCGATCTGCACTTTGTGTTGAAACAGAGCAGCAATAGCAAATAAAGAGCTTCAGTGATTTATCATAGTAACAGGTAAGTTCCCTCATACTTTCCACCTGGGTTGATTAGAGTACAGTGTGAAGAAGTTTTTAATAATTCCTTCAGCACATTATTGAGGAAAGTCTTGATGATGGAGAGTGGATGTCAGTTCCCACCGTGTCCAGTTCAAGAAACCAGGTAAATTAAACAGGTGCAGGCTCCACCAACACTTTAGGATTAACATATTAAAAAAAAAAAAAGAAAAATCTTGGTCGAATGAATTTGCAAAGTTTAACCAGCTGTTTTGCTAATACACCACCTTAATTTTTCATTAATATTTTTAATCTCTTTTTCTCTATATTGTTAATTAACCATTTCATACACTACTCGCTTCGTCTTCTTTCCGCTGCTCTCTTTGGTGGTCGCCACAGTGCAGAGCATCCTCTTCTGTCATACCAGCCCTCTGCATGTTCTCGTTCACTGCATCCATGAATCTTCTCTGTGGTTTTTTTTTGTTTTGTTAATGTGTTTAAATATGCTTTTTAAAATCAAGATGTAGACTTGTGTTTGAACTCATTAACATTTTAGAGCTATGTGGTCCTCACAGGACAGCCAAACTACGGACATACGATTTTATGGAATATGATGCATTACCAGAGATTAAACAGAATATAAAGTATTTAAAATGAGCTCAAGCTTAAATATCTGCAGCAGTAATATCGTCCCATATAACTCTGATGGGAAACATTTTTCGACAGAATAATAACTTTCACTTGGAGTTTATATCGAGTTTGCCAGTACTACAGTTATATGTGTAGTGATGTGTTCTCATAGTGTTTTATTGCTACTTAAACTAAAGGAATGGTTTTAAAAATTCTTCCAGCACTCATCATTGTAAATAAACTTAGCACAAAATGGAAGGAAATTTGTGTTTGGTTGATTATTTCTTTGTTGTAAAAATGCTTCTTGGCAATAAATCTTTTACTATTTGAAAGCCTGTTTTTTCCCCCCTAAATGGTGCCACATTTGTTGAGTATGTGGGTTCTGCCCATAAAAAACTTGCCAAATCTTCTCTGCCAGTGCCAAACAGCTTATTCTGCTACTGACTCTTGTTTCGAGCTTCTGGTACTCCAGGTGCTGATAATCAGGCTTGTCATCATTGGCTATCTCAATGCAGAAAGATATCAAGATGAGAATCTGCAGCCCTATCCTCTAAGATAACAACGCTCACTCCCACAGAGTGGGGGACGAAATGTTCTGCCTGCAGTCCCGAACTCAACCCCATTGAACATTTGTAGGATCAACTTGAGTATGCTGTTCATACCAGAGTGATTAACACAACCACATTGGCTGACTTGCAGCAAATGCTGTTTGAAGAATGGGCTGCCATCCCACAACAGTGTGTGACCAAGCTGGTGACCAACATAAGGAAGAGGTACCAGGCTGTTGTGGTTGTGTATGGTTCTTCCACATGCCGCTGAGGCCTCTGTTTGTTAAATTAATAAACTGCTAAACTGGCAACATGTCTCATTTATTCAGTCTTCAATCATTCAGTCCAATAAATGGTACCATTTAAAGGGAAATAAACAGACTTTCCAATGTTATAACATTTATTGGCAAGAAGCATTGTTACAGCAAAGAAATAATTGACCAAACACAAATTTTCCTAATCTTTTTTTTTTTTTGCTAAATTTATTTAACTATAGATAACTGTAGAAGTAATAATATTTTACAATTCTTCAGCCAGGAAGGAGGACAGAAAGATGAAGATTTCCAGGAAGTCTACAGAAAACTGCAGGAGGCTGTCAGCATATATGAAAGAATAAAAGATGGGCAGCACAAAATGCTGTGTTTTAATCTGGTTCAGTTGATGTTGCTAACAGTAGATTGTTTTTGCCATCATCTCTGCTTGCCTTTCTGTAAAAGTCACTGCATGCCACTGCCTTATTGGACAACATGACATCACTCCTTTTCAGACTCTGCACACCTAAGGAAGTTTGAAAAGGTTTATTTGGAGACATAAAGTTATTTACAGTGAGTAGGAGTAGGGCCCGAGCTATAGCTCAGTGATTAACGTCCATGAGTTTAATGAATGGGAGCAATTAAGTCCAGGAGAGGGTCTTCCGAAGGCAGGTGGAATCCGGAGACTGAGAATGGAGGTGGTGGAGAGTGGGCTGGAAGCTGAGTGTTCTTCTCTTACAAGTTACAGGTACTGATGGAGCTGGAGCTGGAGCTGGAAGCAGTATGGAACTCCTCAGAGTAGCATATGAGGAACATGGAGTAGGAATCTACACAAGGAAAGAAGTCACATCATTGAGGTGAAGACGATCTGGTGGAGATCTGCTTCCCATTCATCTTTCAAATACTGGAGGGTTGATTGTTTTAACTTGGAGCAAGTGTGAGAATGATTACCAAGAGAACAATACTCCACCCGAAGGAAGAGCCCACCACCCCACCTGAAGCTCACATTTTTTTGCATTTTGATTTTCTGCCCGAAGAATAGACATGGCAGTGCCCCACAGAGGCAAACCAGTTGGATTTTTGTAAATATATACTCTTATAAGGCGTACCACCTCTCATTACTGGCTGTGGATTATGCACATACAGAATACAGCATGCCCACACAAGTGAATTCTCATTCATGATGTTCACTCCAAAGATAAAAAATGTGAATACTATATGTGCTATCATAGATACTGTATCTGGTTAAATGTATGTTAAAATTATATTTTTAACTTGCAAATGGCCTGCAACAATGCAACAAAACAAAAAACTAATATATTTTTCAATTTAATCTGTCAAAAGTTTTGTAAGTCCTAAAGGCATACAGTTTACCATAGTGTCCTTAATGTATTTAAAATTGTTTTTTGGAAAGTTTTGCTTGCTTTCTTTGTTTACTGTTTTTTTTTCTCTCTATTTTTCATCTTGTTTTTTTCACCTGGTTTTTCATTTTATCTGCCTGTGTACACCATATTGCCAAAAGTATTCATTTGTCTGCATTCACATGCATATAAAATTGATTGATATCCCATTCTTAATACATAGGGATTAATATGATGTTGATCCACCCTTTGCAGCTGTAACAGCTTCAGCCCTTCTGGGAAAGCTTTTCACCAGTGTGTTTATGGGAATTTTTGACCATTCTTCCAGAAGCACATTTGTGAAGTAAGACACTGATGTAGGACTAGAAGGCCTGGCTCGCAGTCTCCGCTCTAATTCATCCCAAAGGCATTCTATTGGTATGAGGTCAGGGCTCTGTGAAGGCCAGCCAAGTTCTTCCACACCAAACTGGCTCATCCATGTCTTTATGGACCTTCCTTTGTGCACTGGTGCGCAGTCAGGAAGGGGCCATCCCCAAACTGTTCCCACAAAGTTGAGAGCATAAAATTATGCTGTCATGAAGCATTAAGAGTTCCTTTCACTGGAACTAAGGGGCTGACTCCAACTCCTGAAAAACAGCCCCACACCATAATCCCCACAACATGCATGCATGCTGTGGAAACATTCATATGAATGGGTGAGTGTGTCCAAACTTTTGACTGGTACTATATGGAACAAAAAACAAATTAATAAATACATAAAAAATAATAATAAAAAAATCAGTAGAATGTATAAAAAAAAAAATCACTGTAACATTTAGTCTGAGCTGTCAGGAACCCACACATATCAGCTAGTTTCATTTCAAGGTGTCAAAGTGAGTACAACTAGTTGTAAAGTATTTGTGAGTGGCATACCACTAAAGGATCATCACAAGACCTACACAAGACCCCAGTAGCCTAATTTACATAATGTCTCTGCATTTTGAAACAGCAAGATAATTTACGCATGCTTTACCAGTGAAATGCACTGGGTAACATCTTGCATATGCAAGTGTGGTTGTCTTGAATGTCATAAGTAGGTAGTTCTCTACAAGTATGAGCAAACTGCAAACATTTAATTTTGAGTAATAAACGTTCAGCCACCTAATTCATATGAAGAATTTACATCTATAAATAAAACTTAGGTTTGCTTCTAAGCTTTGTAATGCTGTGATTCATTGTCTGTATTATCAATCATCATTATGACTTATTTGAGATCAAAACATGAGCAATATTCCCCCCAAAGCAAATATACCTGTCAGCTTGTGTGCACATAGATGTTTGTGTAAGTGTGTGTTACATACTGAGTTTCCATGGTAACAGTCTCACCAAAGTTTATGGCATTTAAATCCTGCTGCTGCCAGCTTAGAAAAAGATGTGCGCGCCTCGTTTATATATATAGCACCATAATACACAATAAAGTGTTTCAGCATCTTTCATCATCAGGCAACATAAATTTAGTTGGACAGAAATTCCTTTAACTTTTTGAGCACTTTTTATTTTTCAAATGAGACCTAACAGTTCTGAGTTTGAGTTTATTATGGTACCATACTGAACCGCACTGAACTGTACCAAACTCAACCTAAAAATGTTAGTGATTATGAAAAGTCACTATATTTAGATTTGAAGAAAGACGTGTCACTGGCCCCGCAAAATTTCAAAATAAAAGACTAAAATAAAATAAATTAAAATATGGTTTGTGTTGACTAATAGAAAAATTTACAAAACCCTGTTTAATACCTAAGCTTTACAATACCTGACTTAAGTTTAATTGCTGGTGGTAAAATTTGTTTTGTAGGACAGAGTAGCACAACATACGTTTTACAGTTAAATTTATGCCCAGACATTAAACTTGTACTTTAGCACTCCATTTCATTTGCTAAAGACAGCAAATTAGGCCCAAATATACACTGCGCAACACATAAATAAATAAATAAAGGAACACTTTGAAAACACATCAGATCTCATTGGGGAAAAAAGTCATGCTGATATAGACTGGGTAATGTGTTAGGAATCAAAGGACACAACATCATTTGATGGAAATGAAACTCATCAGCCTACAGAGGGCTGAATTCAAAGACAGCCTGAAAATCAAAGTGAAAAAATGATGCAGTAGGCTAGTCCATTTTGCCAAATTTTCATTCTATTAACTCAAAATGGCACTCAGTAGTTTGTAGTAGTAGTTGTATACATGCCTGATGTCGGTGCATGCTCCTAATGAGACAATGGGTGGTGTTCTGGTGGGATTACAGCATTACTGAGATTCTGGACAGTCTGAGGTGCAACCTGGCATCGTCTGATGGACCGAAACATAATGTCCCAGAGATGTTCTATTGGATATATATCTAGATGAGGAATTCCAGAAGTGAGTATCAATTGTTTGGAGAAGGTTTGGCTGACACATGGTCATGATACATACTCATCCCATGTGAGGCTGTGTATAAGACAGAGAGAGTGAGCTCACTGTAAGTACTTCAAATCAAAGACAAAATTAGGGAGATAACATGAACCTGTATGGGATACAGCTAGCAGAACTGAACAACTTGTCAGAGAGTGAATGACTGCACCAGTTCTTATGTATTGCAGGTGGCCAATTAGGTGATGGAGCGCAGGTGTGCCTGCCAGAGATCTAGAGGGAACTGGTGAGAGGACACAATACAAGGGTACAATTGAATTGTCCAAAAAAAAAAAAAATTCCCCGAATTTACCTTGACCTCATGTTTTAACAAAGGTCAAGGAAAAGTGATAGGAAAAGGAAGTAGGAGGTTATTTTTTTGGACTATTCAACAGTACCTCCGGTGCACCTCACAGGCAGGAAGAAATCTGCCCAATCACACACACACACACACGAAGAGAAAGGGCAAAGTGGAGAAGAGAGACAGAGAGCAAGATTTAGAGAGAGACAGAGACAGAGAGAAGAAAAGAAGAAGAGCAAAGGGAAAAAAAGGTGAAAGAGCAAAGGGCTTCTGGCACCAGAGGCAAACAGAGACAATAAGAGGCTACACTGGAAGCACCCAAAACTGTTCCATCAGGTGACCAAGTCAAAAGATTAGCTGATGGGTTCCCAGTTTGGAGTCATTTTAACGTGTTTCAGAGAAGCCAGATAACAGGCAAAAACAACAGAGTAGGTGCTGATCATGTGATACTGATCTTGCTGCATGTAGTGATATCATGTTGTGGAAAATTTTATAATGCCCACAAGTACGCTTGCCTGGCTTTCTTGACTTTTAAATGAGAGATTTCATATTTTAATGCTTAGCTGATGCATTACGCATCAAACATGTGTGAAAATGTAAAAAACAAAGAAACAATAACAAAAAACAAAGTGTAAGGAAAGCTTCTAAACATAGACATAACTGTTGGGGAGAATTTTCCTGATCTCAATAACTGAATCTTTGCATTAATTTTGCCATTAGATGGCTAGACCACAAGAAGGAGCCACAGCTATTGTTTATAGACTTTTGACCCCTTACTTCACTGCATATGTGTAACTCATCAGTTTCTACACATCAGAAGAAAGTTGTCTCACAAAGTAAGCAAAATGTTGGCTGTCAGCCTTTGAAATGCTCTGTTTATGAGCTTCAGTACAGAGCACTGCATGTAGTTCCACACACACACACAGACACTCATGACTCTCCTAGTACCCTGCTGATGGAGAAGCACATCAGCAGCACATCAAATAGCAGCACTGTCAAAACTGTCAAAAACAGCTACCTGTCTAATAGCTCAAGCCATGCTTCCACAACATCTATTTAATGAGCTTCTGTAAAAGACAGATTTAGAGCCAGGAGTGTGTAATACATTGCTTTAAGATTATTTCATTATGAGCTTTGGCTGGATTTAAAACTTAATTATACATATAGAATATGTGGTATGGTTTTGGAAATCGAGGCACTGAGATATCTCACCATCAAATGAATACAAAATGAAAAGATGACTTTGTTTCTCACTGAACTGTGAAGAAACCCAGTTTAACGAACAGTGTCTGAAAGCAGTTATTGATTTGTACGCAATAACCTGCGCTACAAAAGAAACAAAGCAATGAAGGCCCAGAGAAATGTGTGCAGCATGGGGTGTCTATTGTCTTTGCAGGCAGAGTTGGTTTGCTCAAAGTATTAAGCTGTGATGATGTGTTGTTTTGTAGTTTGCATCTCTTCTGCCTTTCTTGCAAGCCCATCTAGCTTGTCAGTGCCAAACATGCCTTTACATATCTAACAGTACAAGAACAATGTAAATTTTCTGCAGGCGTAATCAAACATTTATAAGTGAGTGCCAGAGATGGTTCAAAAACTGGGTCAGACTGGCAGATAAAAATGAGCCTGTGGTGTCAGTTATATCAGAGTCAGTTCATCATGATTGGCATGTAGTCTCATTGTTCTCATTTGGTGATGAGTTTAATTTAAAATGAAATATCAGCATGTGTTAAACTTTTCTGCACATAATCACCATCTGCATTCTTATGCAGCTCCTAATTTTGATCATCGTTCCACTGCACCGTCAGTGCAATAAGTCACATAGGTTTGTATACCGCAGGTGCATATGATTTAACAGATAGGTGTTATCAGGCAGTAAACAATTAGCAACCTGTATTTTTAATGTAGGTAATATTGTTAAATTTAAAATAGTATCTAGAAACATTCATCTTGTCAGATGGAGATTGGGTTACATGAGGACACATTAGGTATACAATGCAAAACTCACAAAGTACAGCCAGATGAGGCTGTTTCAAAGGAGAAGACGAGCCTAACATTTCCTAATTTGTATTTCAGTCTTCCAAGATAGCAACCTTTTAAAAATTTACCACCATTCTTGTATTATAACTGAACCAGCCGCTCATTCTAGGAACCAGGTCCTTGATCTCCATAGACCCACAGTCTCGCTCTGTCTCACAAGAAAAACCCTTTCGTTCGGATATAGCTGCAGCCACCCATGCCTTTTCCAAATGGATGCTCACAGACACATTTCTAAATATTCATGTCACTTGGAGCCTCATATATACCAACACTACCACTAAACCTCTTAACACCCTCTGTGCAACTTTCAAATCCCATAACTTGTGTCAATCTATACTAGATGTCAAAATGTAAACAGCTACCCCTCGTGTTGAAAAAGAAAGGGAAAAGTGAGGCATAACTGAGAGGCGCAGCTGGGGAGTAGCATGCACTGGCGTGCCTCCCTGGGGAGCCGGAAGACAAAATAAGCATCTCATTTAATAGTTCTGTATTAAAGCAGATCTCCCTCTGTGCCAAGGGCTGGTGGAAGCCTCGAGTGAGATAGCTTAGACAGTAAGAAGTTTGCCCCACAGAGCAACAATTAGGGTCTGTTTTTGAATAAAAAAAATACTCTGAAGACTTGTAGGTGGTAAAATGTTAATGCGTCTTTGACTGGAATTTAATGTACAGGAGCAGCGGTGCTACTCAGTCATGAAAGAGGAGGAATACCTCACGTGTTTTTTATAATGAATAATTGACTTGCAATACAATGGGAAGTTTTGCTCTATGATTATGTGAAGTTGCACGTTTAAAGGAATTCTGACAATAATATAAGTCTGTTCCTACAGGTTCTGACTAAATCACCTTCAGGTTTTGTTCAGGCTCTGTTATGTCGAGGTTGCGGCCTCAGTGTCCACTGGAGGTGTATTGGAAGCTCAATATTAAAGCAGACGGGGTTAATAAAGTTACTATTACTTCAGACCCTAGGCTTCCTAAAAAAACCCCCCAAAAATCCTCTGATTTCATCAGCATATCAATGCTCCACTGCCCAGCCACTTTCCTCCTCATTCTCACAATGAAATGCAGTTCTATAGTGTACCTCATGCTCAGAAGATGTACGCAGCTCTTGCAAAAAGAGAAAAACCGATTTAAATAAATTCTTCGCTAAGTGTATCTGACTGAATCCCAGCAACCATCACACCCTTGTTAAATTGTTCAGAAATAGTCACAGTGTAGCTTTGAAAATGGTTATGTATTTGCTTCCACAGGTTAATATGTAGTGCAAAACAAAACGAGAACCACTGTGATATTGTCTACAGAAGGGCATGGTGATGTAATACCTCACACCACCACTAAAAGCAAGAGTAGCCTTTAAAAGTGCTGCTCAGCAGCGCTTATATTGCAAGGTCTTTGTTGTGCTGCCAGAAACTATTTCAAGTCATAGGATGTTTGCTTACGTAGTTTGGCACATACAGTACTTGATGCTTGTTGGCATTAAAACAACGACACACGATTGCATTGTTTTTAATTTTTTATCTTTAGGTTTTCTTCAGACAGTCCCAGCACCGTTTGAGAAAAAAAAAAGCTCATGTCAAAGACTGTTACTCACAGTTCAGTTATCTTCTTTTCTTCTAAGAAGTCACAGTATACAGTATGTTTACAAGAGGGCTATGTTTTTATTCTCTCTTATTGCACACAGTGTGAACTTGTCCTTTTTGCTCCAAAAAGCATTCACACTGTCACCTGTCAATAGGCTTCACGGTGGTTAGTATGGGTGTGCTCGTTTGAAAACTGCAAAAGGAACATCTAAACATGATTTATTTTAAAAATTAAAAAAAGACTCTTGCCCTTGTGTGACTTTCTAAGTGTTTACTAGCAATGAAGCTTTTTGTTTAGCTTCTAAATTCCATCAGCCTTTTAGCCAGATGCTTAAAAATAGAATTGCTTGCTTAATCATCCACTTCCCTTGAAAAAAAAAAAAAATCAGAACCATTAGTTTGGAAGTTACTTAAAACATTTCAAAGAGACCTTCATAATATTTATGGTATCAGTTTGACTTCTGTTAAACCCTAGATCTTGGGAAATGTTAAAGTCATACACAAAACCTGCATTTCCCAAGAAACTACAATACTTCCAAATCTAAATACAAATAAAAAAATAGAGAGAAAAATGAACAGATTGTTATTGATGTGTGCAGATAAACTGAAACAGCACAAAATCTTAGACTGTATAATCCCTAAAATCTTGACACTAATGGCTCTGATGAGGTTATATTTCATTTTGACCACCTTTTAAGGAGCTTCAGCAGACGTGTAGCGCAAAAGGGTGTGACAGACTTTATTTAGTTTTACTCCTGTTGATTTTATTCATGTATTTTTTTTAAACATTTTTTAAAAATATTAAAATATCGTTAACAGCAGTTTTTGGATAGTGGGCAATAAATACAAAAGCAGCCAGTAATACACAGCACACAACATGACACAGGAATTTAAAATTGAAAAAAAGATCACAAATCAAAACAATCAAAAATAACTGAACACATTCTTGAGTGTGATTTGAGAGAATCCAACCTTTTCCTCTCTGTAGTGCAATGCAAGACAATAGAAAAGATCAACATAGTCATAAATCAAAGATATTTAGTATGCATGCTCACAGAGTACATTCAATTTAGTCTCTCCTGGAATTGATATGTAGTGGAAATCAGACGTTACCTACACGATAAATATCAGTGCAAAAAGTTAAGTTAATGTAGTCAAATGGAAAACTCTGTATTTATTAACATTTACGTGGTCTGCCACAGTTGCGTTGATTGTTTCTTTTGAATGACCCTATGAATTATGAGACAGCCTTAATTCCTTCTATGCAGATTATTATGGCTGCCACACAGACACTGCCAGTGTCGCTTGACACAGTCAGGAACCCTCCTAAGCAATTTTGACAACTCAACACCACCCTTTGTCCTTTCGTCTGCTGTGCTCCCATGTTTATACTGATGGATTCTGTGCTTCTCATGCCTGTTTTGGAGTTCTCTGCACCATGAACCTTTTCTTCTAACCTTTTAATCAGCCCAATTAAGGCTTGTTTTGTTGTTTTGTTGTTCTTTGTTCTCCAGCTGAATCCTGGCGCTCAATCAATCCTGCATCTTGTTTGTAGTTTCTTGTGGAGATGGTGGGGTATTGTTTTTCTGGCAGATACCAATTTTGAGCCACTTCTTTATTTTGATACTTATTTTAGAAATGCATTGTAATTCATCAAAAAGATGAAGACGAGAGACAGAGAAAATATTATGAGAACGGTCATCTCATATCAATACAGATTTCAAACCCAAACTTCTAAGTACCTGAGGCAGAGCAAGAAATCTGCTTATTAGCACTTTTAAATGAAAAATTACTGGTTACAAAATATATCTTGTTTTGTTCCCAACTGTGTTCTGGCACATTGTTGCTTTTTAAAATTTATTGCAGTCCCTGTAGTTTCTTTCTACAACATTGTAAGTTTGTAGCTGCGGAGGTGGGGGTTGGGGGTGAACTGATTCCCAGATGACACATTTTTGAAAAGCTGGGACAAATCAGTGAACGCATGTTAGATCTAATCCTTATCCAAAAAAATTTTTTTAAAAACATACACAGTACTGATCGAGCCTCTCAGCTCTAGGTAAAACTCTCTGTATTTTGCAGAAGAGTGGTGTTTTAAAGCTCATCTGAGGTCACCCCAGTGCAGGCACACTGCACTGCCAGAACTGAGGCAAGGAGGAACTCTAACAATGAGCTAGAGCAGGCTACAGTTCTGCCAGGATACTTGGAAGTACCAACAGCAACTAGGAGCATGGCATTTTGTCTTGTTTTTTTCTGCAATCTCACCCCTGCTACATTCATTCAAATGAATGTTAGGTCTGTTTTTTTAGATGGATGGCTCAGATGTATCTGAATGCCGAATGAGGATGCTCATGGTCAACTGTATGCTGACTATGTGAGGTGCACAAATATTTCAAAATCCACGTCATTGATATGATGGTGAATGCTCACACTTCACCCTAAAAAATACGAGGAGCACAGTGAGAAAAACAAAGCTGGATTGGTAATACTGAACACTGAGAATTAAATGGAAAAAATAAAGTTGGACTGAGTGGGCAGTCAGGGAAGAAGTTGCAGAGTGGACAATATACAGAAGGCAGTTCAAATTGGTGAGTACAACATTTATATTCAGTGGTTACTAATGGGGGCCTATGGACTGTAAAAGACCCCCACCATTTTTCCCCACTACACTCTACATTCTATATATGCTGGCACAGTGTTTATACTTCATTAAGTACATCTGTTCAGCTGATTGTTAATGCAAAAATCTAATCAGCCTATCAAATGGCAGTAATCCAATGGATTTAGGCATAGGTGTAGACATTGTCAAGACAACTGAGTTCAAACTGAGTGTCAGGATGGGGGAAAAAGGTGATTTAAGCGAAATTGAGTGTGAAATGCTTAATGGTCTGAGTTTTTAATATAAAGAGCTGATCTACTGTGATTTTGTCACACAACCATCTCCATCTTGCAGAGAATGGTCCAAAAAAGATAAAATATCCGGTGAGCCTCAGCTCTCTGAAAAATAACGTCTTGAAGCCAGAGATCAGATGAGAATGACCAGACTGCTTCTATCTGATAGGAAGGCAACAGTAACTCAAATGACCACTCATTACAACCAACTTATTTCTCTGAATGCCCAACACATCGAACATTGAAGCAGATGGGCTACAGCAGCTGAAGGCCACACTGGGTACTACTTCTGCCAGCAAAAAAACAGGAAACTGAGGCAAGAGTCAACCTGACTGGCAGAAATCACTGAGGAATGTTTCCGGAAGCTTTTTGAATCTATGCTGTGAAGAATTAAAGTAGTTCTAAAAGCAAAAGCGGGTCCAACCCATTACTAGAAAGGTGGACCTAATTCAGTGTCCAGTGAATATACGGTACTTTATTAATTGTTCAGCTTTTCTTAATTTGTGCTTTTTATAATTAATAAAAAGACAAAGTTGTAAGCTAGGCAATCTAGTTAGATTTTTTTAATTTAACTGTCTTTTTTTTAATTAATTTGTTTTTAGGTGCAAGCAACAAAGTGATAGGGGCAGCATGATATTGCTCCACTAGCCTACTGATTTCTGCTCAGAATACCACACTGCATAATGATCATTGGGATGTCATTGGGGAACTAACATGGTGGCATGGAGAGAAACAAAACCCCTGTAGTCTGAACCCTCTCTGTTGGTTTTCACTGTCTCCAGACTCACTTCAAGTCAACGGCCAGAATTGCCTCATTATACCATCATAGGATGTGGTTGCTTACAAGAAAGCCTGGATATGGGTGAAGGCAGAGCTGAGCTGTCAAACAGAAAACAAAGCTGAAGCAAAACAATGGCCAAAAACATAGGTTTGAATAAACACACCAGGGAGCTCACCTGCAAACACAAGGAGATAATTAGCTTAGGCTAATTTGTAAATTACCTTTGGCTGGCATGGAAGTATCGGCCTACCATCAAGCAGATGATAGTTTGTTAAAATCCCTTCTACCACTGAAGTGTAAAATTATGATTCACCGCTTCAGAGGAGCGATCTTGGAATGAGGAACTCATGGTGCTATTCTGTGCCAGCAAAAATCTGGCACAGCTTTACTGGTTATTTTCGAATGAAGGACATGAAGCAACAGTTAATTCCCAAGGTATGTTCTAATTGTGAAAATCAAGCAATTGCAGTAGGAACCATTAAGAAACAGCTTACCTCTTATCATGTTTCTGCTGTAGAAGTTGCTATAATAATATGAAGACAATAACTGTACCAAAATTTATAAAGAAAAAGAAGAAATCATGACAACAAAAAACCCAGATGGCTATTCAAAGTGGGGCAAATCATAGCCACACGCTTTCCCTGTGGACCTCAGTGTGATGAGCAGTTTTGAGTATAGTATAGTATAGTATAGTATAGTACAGTATAGTATAGTATAATAGAGTATAGTATAGCATTGTATAGCGGTTTAAAAGTATTGCATAGAGCTTTAAAAGTTGGGAAAAAATGGGAAGTCAAAACATGATTTTGAGTCAAATTATCATCTGTGTGATCTCATTTTCTTGTTTAATACAGAAGTCTGTCTTTCACATTTTGAAGCATTCACTGGCCTTGCTGCTTAAAGAGAAGTGCAGAAATCTTGAAGTCTTGTCCAGTGGGAATTGAGGCGTGGATAACTCCCTTAACAGACTGCCATGTCTAATAATTTCTTAACAAAAACACAAGCAGACCTTATTAGAAGGATTTAGTTAATTGGCAAGTCTGCCCAGGGAACCATTTTGTGAAGCTTTTGGGAGGCATACAGAATGATTGAAAATTGTTTTTAGATTAATAAGCTGCCTTAACCTTTGTGATATCCAGACGTCATACCACATAAGATAATTCTTATGCAAGTACAGCACATCAGAAGTGTTCGGACTTAAAGGTAAAGCTGAGTGTCGTCAGTATACTGTAAGTGTGGAAGGGAACATTATCATTCCTTTCTACTCTTACAACTCAGAAGTTTTACACATGAAGTAATGTCAAAAAACTTATTCAAAAACTATTAAAAACCATTAAATGACACAGAAATACCACAGATGGTTAGGGATACATCTTTTTTTAAAACAGTACAACTTTATATTCTGAGTATTATAGCCAGTTAGTAGAGTAACCATAGTTATAGTAACTGAATGAGTTTGAGACATCAATGCCCTGATCATCATAGTGTTTTCAGATGTAGTTGTTTATTTCCTGATGTTGCCAGCTACCCCATGTCACCCCTGCTTTTGCCTGTGTTTATTGTCTCCCAGATAAATACAGAAATTCTATTTAGCAGGGCTGGTGAGACCTTTTGTACGGGTCAGTCTCTCCAGTCTAATCAGTATCAATAGGACATTTTTATAGGTTAGCCTTGTCTTAACCTCCTGGGATGTCGTGTCCTCATATACTGTAAGGACATTACATTTTGGCTTTACTGCGCTTCATACTTCATTCTGCTCAATAATGTTTTATACTTTAAGCAATCTTTCGCTGTAAAATCAGCCCACTGTCCCCATATGAGGATGTACTTTTATAAAATAACTATGTACTGTAGCAAAATAAAGACTTCCTGTTCATAAAGGAAGCTTATTTTATATACTTATCAAGTCCAAATATATGTATAGATAGGAGAAATTAAAAGGTTTCAGGAGGATGAACATAACGACCAAATTTTCTCACTGTAGCGTTAAGAGATTTTTTAAAGTTTGTTATTTACTGCACATGTATCACAAAGTTTGTTTTTTTAATAATCAGTGTCTCACTAGTCAGCTGGTCTGCCACTGCTCTGCTTTATCAAGATCTCCATCCTTTGAAGCTACCCACTACACTTGAGAACAAAGTGAAGTCTGCAACATAAAAAGGATGAAAAGCAGGGGGAGAGCAACCACGCTTAATCTAGAGCATGAAGGGATGGCAGAGAGATATGGGATGGAGATGAGACAAGGAGAGCAAATGAAGACAATGCTTAGAGCTCAAATTTCTGTTCATTTCATCTTGTGAAAAATCCACTGCACGGGCATTTCTTATTTTATTCTGTACATGCCATCAGCATAGCTATCGGTACCACATGTGCAGTGTCAGTTTTGTGTACCCAAACACTTAGGAACCAAATAGCACTGCTGTGGGACATTAATCATTCAAGTTATCTTTTCTACTGGTCGTTCCAATCCTTCTCTCTTTTTTTCAATCCTCATATGAGATGCTATCTTGAACCTCTTAATCAGGTTACCAGTACCAGCTGTTTATGCCCCTGGGAGGACGGAGTCATGTCGATTGTCAGGACACATTGTTCCACCGATGAAGAAGAGTAGATGAAAAGATTAGCAGCTGCACGCAGCAGAACAGAGACCTCTGAACAGACAGGCGAAAGCAAAAAAAATGGAGCGAAAATCTGAAAATGGCCTCAGCAGCAAATGCAGCTCTAACACTTCAATTTTTCCATCTTCTGTTTTAAGTGCACACTCAACTGATGTCAGCTGAGCCATGTTGTCAACTGAGTCATGTTGTTTTATGCCAAGTTCAGACTACACAGAATTATCTGTCTTTCTGTCTGATAAAATGACACAACAGAGTACACGTTGAACGATTATAGCTTGTAATCTTTCACGAACTGTGTTGCAGAGATCAAAACAAGAATTTAAACAAACAATTCTGTCAAAAGCTGCAATTATGAGACTGGCTGGTCTGCGTTTGAAAAAGTCTAAAATGGAAAGAGACACTTGCTGTCGGTCAACACAATTTTCTGAAGTTTGAACTGAGCATCAGAATTGGAAAGAAAGGTGTTTTAAGTAACTCTGAATTTGGCATAGTTGTTGGTGCCAGACAGACTGGTCTGAGTGAACCACCTCTAGGATTTGCAGGGTTTGGTCTGAAAAAGAAAATAATCAGTGACCAGCAGTTCTCTGGGCAAAAATCCTTGTCACTTGTCTGAGGTCAGAGGGCAAGGGCCAGTCTGCTCCAAGCTGATAGGAGCTTGGAGCCAGTCTGCTCCAAGCTCCTATGCTCATCTGCAACCAAAGCATGCAGAAGAGCATCTCTCTACATACGAGTGAGCAGCATGTTGAACTGCAAAGAAGATGGGCCACAGCAGAAGACCACACCACTTGTCACTCCTCTTAACTAATAACAGGAAACTTGCGCTGTAGTCCGCACATGGTCACCAAAGACTAGAAAAACATTCCCTACTCTGAAGAGTTTCAAACTTAGTTTAGAGTAAACAACATGAAAGCATGGGTCCATCCTACCTTGAATCTACAGGCTTGTGGTGCCGGTGTTGGTGCCAATGGTGTTGGCAATATTTTCTTGGCACACGACAAATCTGCAGCAGCTGATTGATGTTATCATGTCAATAAAGATCAAAAATTGTTTCATGTGCCACGAAGAAGTAGCCCCTTAACTGGCAAGGGCCCGGTGACGGGCCGTTTGTAGTCCCTTTTATATGGCAGGCTAGACCCTCCCATTTTTATTGACACGTCATTCGGCCAATCATGTAACTGGCTGCACCAAATCACCTGACAAAGCTACGTGACGCCCTCTGAGTATTATTGGCTCTGGGAAACCCATTTCTTAACATGATTGGCCGAATGAGGTGTCAGTCAAAATGGGCGGGTCTAGCCTGCCATATAAATGCACTTCATTCGGCCGGCGGACCAGACGCAGCCAGTTAATAGGCTATGAAATGGGTTGTTCAGAGCCAATAATAACCAGAGGGTGTTATGTAGTTTTTGTTAGGTGATTTTTTTGCTGCCAGTTAAGGGGTTAAAGAAGTTCTGAGGGCAAAAGGGGGTCCACCCCTTTAGTGTCCAGTGACTGTATGTCTTCGCTGTTGTGCTCAGTGACCATTTTTCTTTCAGCACTCCTCTGTGGTTCTGCAAGTGGATCATTAATGTCTCATTGATAACAGCAGTGTACTGTATGCCAAGTAGATGGATTGAGCAGTCTTTGTCCCCACTTTGTCATCTTTCCAGCATCTTTCCCCAAATTCCCTTTTTAATTGTGAACAATTTAGTGCAGAATACTGATTTCTCTTTTTCCAGCTTGTTCCCAGTTTTCCTTTCAATGGTGTGAACATTGTTGATGGCTGGTGATCTAGAACAGCAATACATGAAGGGGAAGACATTTCTTTTCTCATCCACCATAGAAACTGCTGCTAACATATATTTTTTTTATTTTGTTTGTTCTACAAATAGAGAACAGGATTTTAAAGAGACAACATTTCACACTAAATGAAAGCAGAACGTTACAGGTTCTTACAATACTACATTATAGTACTTAGCACACAGCTGTGCTTATTCATCCAAAAAACACTTTACATAATGACTGACTGAGTGTTGCGTTCAACATGCAGCGTATTTTTTTTCTGTCATGGGGCAGAGAAGAGTCCGAATTAGATTTCTGCTCTAGACTACTAAAAAAGAGGCACTTAAACATTGTTGTTTCATTCTCAGCATTCTGCCAGTCACTTTGACCTTTCTGCCCTTTAGTCACACTTGACTATAATGACACAAAAGCGATGCGGCTACTGTGAAATGTCAAGTAGGTATTTTAATAAAAATAATGATAATAAAAAACACATTTCACATGCTGGAAAATATAAATTGTAGAAGAAAGGGCTTTCAATTCATGACTGTCAGTGCAAAGCTCAGAAACTGTCAAAAATGATCTATTGTACTGGTGAATTCTAAAAGTCCCCTCAAAACAGTTGGCTGTCAGCAGCAAAACAGGGAGAGGAATGGAGCTTGAATTTGTGATTTTCCTGACAAAATAGAGCTAATACAGAGTATATCAAGCACCCAACATGATGAGAACATTTTAAATGCGGCCCAGTTTCTGCACATAGTATTGAGAGGTTTGCAGAAAGATTTAGGTGGGTACTGATGGATTCAAACTGAGGAAAATTGCCAAGCATGCACACACACACACACACAGTTGACACATATATTTACACAGCTAATTTGTAGTGACAAGTGTTTAGAACAAAATGAGCTGCAAAAGCTCATCAGTCAAATTCCTGTAAGCCACGCATACATTTTACATATTGAAATTTAAGTTTCTTGACCTTTTTCAGCAGACGGTTTGACATGTCAAAGAACATAAGTATTCTGATGATTGCTGCATTCCATAATGATGCATGTGCTGGCTCACAGTAATGGTTTACTGATGCATTTGATGAAACTTAACCATCATTAAGACGCTTGCTGATTCCCCAAGACCTCAGGCCTACAGACATGTTGGTGACCCCTTGGCAACCACTTTTTGCTACAGAAAAATGTGTATTCCACAAAGGTGAGACTGTTCACCTTCAAAGTTTAATTTATTAAGTTAAATTATGGTGTTACTTGTGTTATAAAGGTTCTTCAGTTATCTGCTCACTGGGCTGATAGAAATTTGGGTGTCAAAATGGATGAAAACCTTAAGTTGGAGGGTCAGATTAATGCTGTGGTAAAATCTAGTTTCTTTCATCTGAGACAGCTCACTTTAATACACTGATCACTTTAATACAGTGATCACTTTAATACAGTGATCCACGCCTTTGTTACAACCAGGCTGGATTACTATAATTCTTTGTATTTTGGCGTTAAACAGTCCTCATTGTCTCGTTTTCAGCTTGTACAAATTGCTGCTGCACGGCTATTGACTGGTACACGTAAGAAGGAACACATCACTCCAGTTTTATCTTCTCTGCACTGGCTTCCTGTTTATTTTAGAGTTCATTTTAAAATTCTTTTATTTAGTTTTAAGTCCTAAATGGCCTTGCACCACCCTACCTCACCAAGTTGCTGCATCTACCGTATTTTTCGGACTATAACTCGCTCCGGAGTATAGGTCGCACCAGCCAAAAAATGCATAATAAAGAAGAAAAAAACATATATAGGTCGCACTGGACTATAAGTCGCACTTTTTTTGGGGGGGGTATTTGATAGAATCCGAGACCCAGAGGAGAAATTCCATCTTGAAAGGCAATTTAAAATAATAATGGATTAAAGAACATGGCCCTGTGACAGGCTGGCGACCTGTTCAGGGTGTACCCTGCCTCTCGCCCTATGACAGCTGGGATAGGCTCCAGCCCCCCGCGACCCTTAACAGGATAAGCGGAAGCGAATGGATGGATGGATGGATGGATTAAAGAACAGGGCGAACACGGTTACGCCTACGTTATGCTAACGTAACACATTCAGCTACATGACGCACAACGAACAGAGTACGTGTCTGGTATGTTAACGTAACATTAACAGTTATTCAGATAACCATAGCATAAATAACATGCTAACAAGTTAACCAAACCATCAATCCATTGAATTCTTCATCCTCGGTGTCACTTCTAAACAACTCCGCACACTCCGTAGGTAGACGAAGCGCCGCTTCCTCTTCTGTGTCGCTTTCGTCAGACTCGTCGTCAGCTGCAGTTCCAATTATTCCAGCCTTTCTGAATCCCAACAGGATGGTTTGGTTGTCACTGAAGCCCATGCTTTGTTGATCCATCCAATGACTTCCAGGAAAGTTGGGTGGCGCATTCTCCCAGTTGCCGTTAAGCTGTGCTCTCCATCCATCATCCACTGCGCCCACAGGTTACGCAAGACTGCCTTAAAGCTCCAGTTCACAGAGATGTCAAGTGGCTGGAGTATTTTGGTTCATGTGTTATAAATTTCACATATAAGTCGCTCCGGAGTATAGGTCGCACCCCCAGCCAAACTATGAAAAAAAGTGCGACTTATACTCCGGAAAATACGGTACACTCCCCTTCCCGCCCACTCAGATCTGCTGACCAACTGCTTTTGGTCGTACCGAGGACTAAGCAGAGGCTCAGGGGGGACAGAGCATTTGCCGTGGCAGCTCCCAGGTTGTGGAACGCTCTGCCTATGCACATCAAACAGGCCTCTTCACTAGCCATTTTTAAATCTTCTCTTAAGACCCACCTTTTTCACCAGGCGTTCAAAAAAGCTTGAGATGTTTGTATCGCAGTGTATTTATTTCTTATGTATTTATTTTTTAGTCTAATTTTATCCTGACTTTTGATTGTGTATTTTATTTTTTATTTTATTGTTGCTCTTTTAGTTTTATATGTTACTGATGCTCTTATTTATTGTTATATTTTATTGATACTCTTATTTTTAGGTGTTGACTTTTACGTTTGTCTATTGTTGTTTTATTCTTCCATGTTCAGCACTTTGGTCAGTGCTTGCTGTTTTAAAGTGCTCTATAAATAAATTGGCTTGGCTTGGCTTGGCTAGAAGGGGGGAATGGGGAATCTACACAGACAGCATGCTAACATTAGCCAAGATCCCAGAATGATAAAACTGATTGCATGCCAAACCCAGCCCAACAGCCAGAGCCTGAACTTCAACAGGTAACAAAGGCAGTGATGTCAGTCAGACTTGCAGCATTGTAGCCTCCATTTCTACCTGTACATGTTTCGATAGTAGAATCACTGCGGCATTTGCTTTGAAATCTCTTTGGGCTGGTTTTCCATTTTGTTTTGTGTTCTTGGTTTCATCTTCATACATAAAAACTAAAAGAAAGATTGTATGCGTGTCCTTATTAGGCTAGGGATTGTGTTAGTGTGGGGAACTGTAGCCTGAGGTTTAAATTGTTAGCTAGTAATTATGTGACAATGCGTCTCAGGTCATTTAATCTGAAAGTAATGGAACAAGTAGTGTAACAATTTACTAATGTACAAAAGTATTATTGCAGGTCTTTACCTTACAATATAAAGCCCTTGAGGTGACTGTTGTTGTGATTTTGTGCTGTATAAATAAAACTGAATTGAATTGAATAATGTGCGGCATTACTTTTAAGAAAAATAATGAGTAACGTGTAATGCATTACCGTACTTTTTTTTTGCATAACAACCTCAACACTGCAAACTGCAGGCAACTGCCAGTGATCAGAGCAATTGCAAGGAGGTTTTTAGTGCGGCACCATATACCTCTGCATTCAAGTTCACCTAGCGACTGACAGCAACCTTGAGCAACCACTCAACTCAAAGCAACTGGTCGGGGAATACACATTTGTTCCTAGCAACCACTAATTGCCAGGGAATTGCCAACTCCAGACCTGTGTGGCTGAGGCCTAACAGCCATTCAATAATAATAATAATAATAATAATAATGATTAAAACAAACTCCCCTTCAAGCATCACTTTTACATCTATATTCAAGTTTCTTTGTCATTGTTTGTCAACACAAAAACCCAAATGAGCAGCATTTAAAGTGGGACTGTTATGCTCACTTCCAACTCCATTTTATTCTTGAATTCTTACTTACCTTATACTAGCTTATACTAACAACCAGAGATGACAGTGTTAGGAACATTTGCCAACTAAAACATCCTTCATAGACAAAAGTTTAAAAAAGAACAAACAAAAAAAACAACTATGAAACCGAACATTTAGAGTAGTCTGAAGACTGAACTTTGGCTCACTTTTGGCTCATACACTGACCTTATTATTTGAAAATGTTGCCATTTTTAATAGGCACATCCACCATTATAATACCATATGCAGATAGGCCAATAAATTTTTGGACAATGACACTTTTTTTCCCCCTCTGTACACCGCTGCAATGGATTTTAAATCAAACAATCAAAATGTGAATGAAGTGTACACTTTCAGCTTTAATTCTGTGGGCTTCACAAAAGTACAGTGCTTTGCTGTAACACATAGTAGGTCTGATTTAACTAGTACTATGTGTATAAATTTGCTTTTTGTACATATATATGTGTAATACACCATTTTATTGTGAATGGAATAAAAACATGTGACCAAAAAATGAGAATTTACATATGTAGTATATCACAAAAGTAACAAAAAAGTCAAAATCAAATCAAAGTTTATTTGTCACATTCATGGTCATACAAGGTACAACTAGTAGCGAAATGCTTTGTTGACTACCCTTACACAATAGCATGGTGAAAGATATAAATAGAAACATTTACAGAATATAATCAAAATAGGCTCAGAATATACACTAAAATGAAAGTAGACTAATTAACAAAATATAGTCAAAATATAATATAAAAATGTGACAAAATATATACACTAAATATATAATACATATACACTCAGACAGGATATGTTGTGGGGGGGGGGGGGGGGGGGGGGGGGCTGTAGGATGCATAGTTCAGTGCAAACAATCCAATGCAAATAATGCAGTGCAAATAGCATGATATGATTGTCCAGACCAGTGGGAGAGCCAGTAAATGATGAATGGTGTATGTGTGTGTGGGGTGTAGTCCATCAGCTATCTTGATTCAGGGCCCAAACAGCCTGTGGAAAGAAGCTCTTCCTCAGCCTCTCTGTGTTAACCTTCAGGGAGCGAAAGCATTTCCCTGACCTGACCTTAACAGAGAGAAGAGTCCATGGTTGGGATGGCTGGGGTCTTCCATGATCTTTCTGGCTTTGGTCTGGCACCGCCTGTTGTAGATGGTCTGCAGGTCAGGAAGTTCATTGTGAACGCACCACCCTTTGAAGAGCTCATCTGTCCTGCTTGGTGCTGTTCCCAAACCAGACTGTGATGCTCCTCGTGAGGATGCTTTCAGTGGTGCAGGTGTAGAAGTTTTGCAGTACTTTAAAGGGTAGTCTGAAGTCTCTTAGAAGCCTGAGGTGGTAGAGACGCTGGTGAGCCTTCTTTGCTGTGGAGCTGGTGTGGCAAGCCCATGACAGGTCCTGCAAGATGTGTACTCCAAGATACTTGAAGACCATTACTGTAGTTATCAATATGAGTTCAACTGACATTAAAATCCAAGACAATTGTTCATTCTAATTTCATCATCTTCCAGTACAGTGGAGTTCATTCATATAGAAAAATATGCACTTCAACTCTGAATATAAAGAAAAGTTTAATTAAGCCTAGAAATTTGCCTTCACTGTTATGATTGCATACACTCTGGTGTGTATTTGATAGCAGACGTCATCAGAATAAAGGAAGGGTTAGAGAAAGGACTGAGAAGGAAATTAAATTCCCATGCAATGACTTCTGCTGTGTTTAATTTTATTGTGTAATTCAGATTTTCTGTTTGTTTGGATAATGGCTTTTGTGCTGTTCAGGCCAGGTTATAATATTAATTTAAAAGGGATGACATTTTTTTTTGTGCTGTTGATCTAAAACACTCTTCTGCTCTGCTTTTGCAAAAACATCTTTAACAAGCTGAGTGTGCTACTATAGAGGCCTGAAGGCTTTGCTGAATATATTAATAGGCGGACCTGCTTAATTTATTGAAATGTAAACAACATTTTAAATAGATGCTTCGTTTATTTTCCCTTTAATCCCTGGGGAAAAGAATCGGCAGAGATATAATTGAAACCAAAATAAGATGTCACCCACAAGAAATATGTGAATTATTTATTAAAAGTGAATTAAACTCATTGATGAGAGCTCAGTTACATGCACAAAGTGCATTGTGGGATTGGAGGGTGAGCAGGGATACACACAGTGAGACAGGAAATAAAAAGAACAAATAAACATGAGGGGAGCTGAGTGGGTGGAAAGTAGAGAAAATGTGCATTAGTTTAAAAAAATCTGGGAAGAGTTTTCAAGAAAACAAATCTGTGTAAGATTTGATTATATTGCTTTTTCCATTAGCTGCATAGTGGAAAACAACTAAATAATTAATAATAATCTCAAAATCAAGGGGCTTTCCATTTAGATTCCTTCTCATTTTTTTTTTTTTAGCTATTCCGTTAAACAGAAGTGTAAAAAGTGTGTGACATTGTTGGAGTAGATTTTTTTTTTTAATGGTCTCACATGAAAAGTCACAAAAACTTTATAACTTTTTAACTCGTGTATTATCATTCTTAATAATCAGACTGAGCTATTTTCTTGATTAGTCTAACAAGGCCACGAAACAGATCCAAAGAATGAAGTCAAATATTCAGCAGAATAAGTATGTTATAGTTGCCTGGGACTGGGTTGCCTCTGTCAGTAATGCGGGTTCACTCACAGGGTGACTGAGTGACAGAACAAACTGGGAACCAGTGACACTGTGTGAGAGAAATAACTTGTAATGGGGCTATTACTGCACAAGAGTTCCTCAACTCCAGCAGTCTGCCTCTGGGATCTTCACTGCCACTGTGAGAGAATACAAAATCGAGAAGGAACCAGACAGAGAGATTGACTGATGTGCAAAAAAAAGAGTAAAGATGCCAGAGGGAAATCAAAGGTGGTGAAAAAGTCTCCAGAGAAATGAAATGATTTAGAGGGGTCATTTCACCTTTCAGAAAATAACCACAAAGGAAATAAAGCTTTGCGCAGAAAATGTCATGTTTGTATGATATGTGTTTTAGAGGCATAATCCTTTTTTTTCTAAATGTAAACCAAGAATCGTCCTACCACCAGAGGGGTTGCCAGTGCTTTATGAGGGTTAAGTGGGTTCTGATTGTAAAGACACAGGGATGACTGAATACCTACAATGAGCCTTTTATTCATGTAATTTATAATGTGAATTTTAGGGGTTAAATGAGGCCAGAAAGATCATGATCGGTGCGCCGGCACCCTTGCTTAAAGAGTAATTAATAAACATTTTAATGCACAAGAATGTTAAACAACCTCATTTCTCACGTGTTGCAGGCTGGCTTTGCTTCCAGCTGATGCTGCGGCAATATCAACACACCACAGAGTCCAACAGGGATCCTTTTAAAAAATTTTATAAGTTGCAGTCACAATACTTATCTTCAGTATCTAGCATAATATTGTTGGAAACATCAGTTAACAGTAACCATTTGTCTTCAAAGTAAAAGTTGCGCCTTTTGGAAAGTCTTGGTTGCCGTAGTTTAATTTAAAGGAGAATGGTCTCCATTCCCAGTTTGTGCCACTTTCACAGTTTGTTAAAGCTATAACTTAGTAAGCCTCAGAGCCAGTAGCAATGCTAGTCAGCGGGTCATGGCCTGTCCAAAGAAAAATAAATCTACACAATTATTTTGTAACTTATTTCTAAGATTTCTCTCCACTGCACTGTTATACCTGACCTTAGGGCCCCCTACCTTCCAAATCTCTTAAAAACGAATTATTCAGCTAAACATTTGTTTTTATCAGGAAGGTGATGCTCATAGGAGGAGGGTGCAGAAGCAAGTTAAGAAGGGCTTGCTAAACTTATTTATAAGGGCAAAGTGAAAAACCTGCTGGGTACGTACTTGTAATTCACCTCCAACATGGGCTATGGACTCTCAGTCACATAGACCGTCTGAATGTCCTAGCCTGGGTGAGCAGACGTGTTTCTACAGAGGAGAACTCCTCAGGGTAGCAAAGGGAAACAAATGTCCCAGTCCAGATAATACTGGTAAATCATTAAGAAGTGCAGGAAACTTTTCCTTTATTTTCATGAAGTTACTTGAAATCCACGGGGTTCCTTGGCTTTGTAAGAGTTCTGTCGTTTTATCTGTACCTAAAAATAAAGCCACCAAAATCATTCAGTGACTATGGGCCTTTGGCACTCTCATCATAAAAACCTTTGAGGATATTGTGCAATTCAGACAAAATTGGATCCACTTCTGTTTTCTTACCGGGCAGGCAGAGTTGTTGAGGAAGCCAAGGGCACTCCACTTAATAGGGTCCTGGATTACCTGGATGGTGCAATGAAATCTGTACGGCTACTTTTTATTGACTGTGGAACTTACCATTAACCAAAGCACTGATTTTGTTGCTATATTGGAATGGAGTTATTTTTTTTTTTTTTTTTAAATGACAGGTCTCAGAAGGTAATGATCAGTAATCATTTATGTAATGCTGTTTTTTTCTTCTTGTCTTTCATAAAGTGTATTTATCTTATATACAAATGTCCAAAATATGATACTAATTTTTGCTTATTTAAATACTGAGCACAGATGCATTTGCTAACTATCCCATCATTGAATCCCTGCTCAGTGATGAAGAATCTAACTAGTCTTTGATGAATTAAATGACTGGTGTGAAAATTCCCTTTTGGACATCAACTCACCAAAAACAAAGACTTCACGAAGAAACCTGCCTTTCTTCTTCCTGCTGTTATTTGTTTCCAAGCTGCTGAAGTTGTATTACGGGCAGTAATGATGTTAGCGTTTGATCCAACACTGGTGAATTATATGAGAATCCCCATCTGTTCTTTTACTTTTATCAGAAGCTCAAAAGTTTTGATCTAGACTCAAGTTTCATGAGAATGTTCTAGCCTTGTTTGAAGTGAGCTGGTTTTAACCTTCTCTATTTACCCTTTTTTTTTTCTTTGAATTGCTAGAATACAAAGTGAAATTGCAGGTGCAAATCTAAATAATTTCTTCAGACTGTAGAAAGCCATAGTCTCTAATAAGGCCCAGTCAATCCTCATTGACCCTTATCACCCTTTGTTAAGTAGGTTAACGTTGCTTTAAAATCAGTTGTCCCTGATGCTTATAAGTGATGCAACTGTATTTGTTTTGTGTGACTTGTTTGTGTGTTGACTGTTGATGAGAACTGTGCAACAAGTTGCTCCTCAGAGATAATAAAAACTACTTTGACCTTTAATGAAATCATCTGTTATGTAACTAATGAACTGTTTTCATGTTGCCAAGTGCCCTGTTTTATACTATAAATATATAAATGAATGGCTATATCTGGATTAAAAGGATGTTAGTGGTGGACAGTTGAACAATGTATTTTGACAGCTACAGTTAACATCCATATCCACAGAGTGTTGTTTGCGTGAGATTGTTCTATCCCTAGGCCCACTGTGGGTTGTTGTTGGGTGTGTAGTGATGCTTGCTCTCTCCACTGTCTTAGGTACATCCCTTTTCCTGTGGAGGCAGTGAATTATGCTCAACTGACTCGACTCAGTAATCAGCACTGGGAGTACTTAAGCTGTGGAAAAGCAGATGGCCAGGGCCAGAGTGCCTTTGTCCTGGCAGTGTTTGAGGCTTTTGGTTGTGTCCATTTACTCCCACAGGTGAAGTACTGTGCTCTTTTGATCGACTTAACCCAGTCTTTTTAACAGCTCACAAGTTGCACAATAGTTTTCTTTTGTTCTCGGTGGAAATAGTTGCTTGGTTGTTTTTTTAATGTTGCACTATCATTAAATGCATTTTTTCTGACTCGGCCTCCCTGTCTTTTATTCCCCTGCACACTTTATCTTTCCTTTGCAAACTGAAACTTTTTGAGACTTAATAAAGTTGGTACAGAACATTTTAATTCTGTAATTTCCAATCCTTTTTTTTCTACATGAAGAAACATATGCACAGCCTGTGTGCAATATGAGATAGCTGAAGTCAGAAAAAAGATAGGTTCCCAGTATCAGTCATACATATGGTGTTGCTGTAGATTTCTTCTAACCCATGGAAATAGGAACTAAAAAATGCTGATAGAAATCAATTAAAATGTGTTTTTCTCTTTCACAGCCAACAAATGGCACACAGTAAATTGACAATTGCTTAAAAGAGATATTTATTAGATAGTTACATGGTTATCAAGGGTGTAATCCATGTAGTCCACATGGATAACCGATCAATACCTCTACAAAGCAGATTATTTGGCCAAAAAGGTGACGCATAGGCCTTTGCTTGAGATGAAATGGTTTTACTGAATGAGGCTGCGACTTTGCTTGTGCAGTAAATGTCACTGAGCAGCCTGTTTCTGTGCTTATCAACCTTCAATAAAATCAATTTGCTGACAAAGCCTGCTGAACGAACAATACCGTGCTCACCCTTCATGATGCCTAAAAGTGACCGGCTGTCCGATTATTGATCAAAAACTGAATCACATTTATTTTTAACCTGTTACTTTTTATGTCCCTGATATACCGCAAACCATAAACCACAATTTTTGCAACTTGTGACAGCAAAATGTGAGGAATGAGAAACTGCAATGCTGACTAAAGTTGCTAATGATGTTACTAATTTTACTAATGATCACAAAGACAAATCACTTTTGCCACAATTTCAACATGCCTCCCACCCCCACCCTAGCCCCCTTCTTAGCCCCCTAACAGTTGGACACCATTGTTTCGCACTGCTAAGGATTAAACGGCTGATAAGCTGATGTATTTTAGCCAGAGGGACCTTTCCTTACATGGTGAGCTGTAATTGAATAAAGGTTATTCAATTCTCACAGGTACACAGAGATTAAACTGTGTTTGACTGCAAATCCTGCTGTTACCTTTCAGTGAATTTCCCTCAGTGGAGGCCACTCTGGATATACATTGGATATCAAGGGCTACATAATAAAATGATTTTCGAGCAGCAGCACTTGGCCAGAGCGCCTTAAAAACCGTGACGTGAAACAGAAAAAGGTGGAAAAAGACCCTGTTTTTCTTGCTATTTTGTAACAACTCACTTGATTTAGAACTAAAGACACTAACCAAACCTGTTCATAGTGGTTCTTTTAATTTGCAAATATTTACATACTACCATATCAAGCTGTGATGGTGAATACATAAATGGGCATTGTCAGCATGTTAGGATGATCAAAACAGCTCTGTGCAGTGGAGGGTGACAGAAAACATGAGGAGCGAGGGTGATGTGTTGGAATCTAACCATAAAGATGGTTATGCTAACTTTAAAGTTTCATTTGTTTTGGATATGGATTCATGAAGAAATCATTCATCATCAGAAGTCACCAACATGCCTTATAGGCTGTAAGGGGCACTCCTTCCATCACTCCCTGTTATCATGTTGGAGACTTTTGTTCTTAACCATTTTTTTTATTTCATTGTCTCTAATTTTGCTTTATTTTTCTCTCAAAAGTGAGAATTGAGGCATTCACCCAGGGAGCTATACAACTAAAATAAAATTGGCTTTGTAGTTTTGTAGAGAGGGTTCAAAGTTACACTGCAGTCAAGTGACCCCACTTAACTTAATCTGGAGATCAACTCAAATTTCCTCAAGTCGATGGAATGATGCAGAAAACCAAGGGGTCAGCAAGCCCCTGGCTTTAAGAAGCACAGGAGTCCTGTAACAACTGTAAAAAAAAAAAAAAATGCATTGCTCACATGTTCACCATCAAATTTTAGGCTGTTGACTTTCTTATCTTTGGTAATTTGGTAACTAAACTAAACAAATATAGCTGTCACTCATGCCTGTGCCACTGGGTTGAAAACTGCATTTGGATGTGATGGTTGTCAAATCATTGTTGTTTATTTGAGGAGCAATCAGATATTCTGGTGCACTGACTAACATATTTTCAACAGCATGGATAAAATTGAATAATGGCTTCAGCGAGCCCCAGTTTTTAAGTACCATATCTGCTTCAAAATTTGTCTTGCAGGAGCAGATTTTAAAAGCCATATCTTACATCGTAGAGTTAAATGGAAATATAAATAAAAAAACAACATAATGTCAAATATATCTTCGATATTCTGTTACCACCTGTGATGACTAAAGTGCTGTCTTACACTTGAATATCTCAGCAAAGTTTTCTTTCTTTTTTTTTTTTTTAAGTTTTCTTAGATGGAAGGATGTGTATGTTGAGGAATTGACTCTGAGGAGGTTGCATCATCATGACAGACAGGCTGGCTTTACATCATATGCATGACTAATAAAAATCTTAATAGTGTGAGGAAGGAGGGAGATTGACAGAGCTGAACATTATATCAACATTACATATATAGCCAACAGCGAGGAAAGTTATGATCCAGAAATAATACTTCAACCTTAACACAGCAAAAACACTCAATGCAAGCTAGACTGGATTCTCACCTTCACAGCTCACAGAGAGCTGAGCTAATATTAAATATGAAATATTGCCCTCTATATGTGGGAATAAATATACAGGAATCATCAAGTGTTAGCGAGTAAACACTGATGAGGCTTTCCGTGGAAAGTTTTCTCATAAAGTCAGGGCCAGATTATGATTTATAACGTTTCATGGTTCAATTTAAAAAAAAAAAATCAATCAAAGTCCTTCAAATCATACTATTTTTGCTCCGTGTGTGTGTGTGTGTGTGTGTGTGTGTGTGTGTGTGTGTGTGTGTGTGTGTGTGTGTGTGTGTGTGTGTGTGTGTGTGAGTGAGTGGAAGAACAAAAAAATGATGCTACTGCAGAGTTATTGTATGTGCACTGGGTTTTTATCCTGACTCCCATGCTAACCAGTCTTCTAAATGTGTCCATAATTTCCTTAGTTAGAAAGAGACTGTAGGAGTCACACAAGAGGAGGGGCTGTGAAAATCATTAAGGTTACCTCAAGAGGAAGAGGGAGGAGGATGTGATGAAGATGAAAGAGGAAAAGGAAGAGGCAACCGTGGAGTAGGAAGGAGGTGTTGATTTTACAAGTACACAGAACAAGGTCTACTGCAGCAAATAAACACTTTCAGATGTGCAATAAGACTGAAAGACCTGTAAGACAACCTCATGATAATCATAGAAAATGTCAGCAGCTGACACCTCATGAAAAATATTAATCCTCAGCCAAAGCTTTGCAAGGCATCTTAGCGCATCTGAAAAGAGCAGTAACCATAACTGTAGCTGATTTGACTGTAGTAAAGAGAAAAAAAGTGCAAGTTCCTCATGTCAGTATTTTAAACTGTCGATCCACATGAGAGTCTGCTTCAAGACAAGTACTGTATAAGTAAGTAGCAATATGGAGGCAGGCAGGGAGGGGGGGTTCGAATTTATTTTTAGTGTGAATTAATTTTCCACTGAATTGTCAGAAGTCAGTCACAGCTGCACATTTGAATGCTCACAGGAAGAACTAAGCAATGAATTTCTTCAGAGAAATTGTTTTATTTCCTCCAGAGAGTCTAAGCCAAACAAATCCTGTTAAAATGTAACTTTGGGACTACTACTAGTACTTCTAACCCATTTTAATAAAACCAATCATGAGGACAATCATTATGATTTACTATATCAGCTAATAAGTACTTGTGTTTATTTATACAGTTTATACAGCAATGTAAATTAAGTGGATACTGCTACCAGTGTATATCAGCCGAATATCTAAAGGCACACTGAGCTCAAAAACAATTGTTACTGCAGCATGATTTCATTTTTTTTAAATAACATAGAAGGACAACTTTAAGGCTTGTGGATGTAAAGAAAGCCTAAATGAAGTCTTTGAAGCTAATATGTCCAAATACGGCAACTTTAGGACAGTGTTAAAGGAAATGCTAGTATATTCACAGCACATCTATTCACAAGTCATAAAGAGCAGTAAACCTACTCAATAATGTTAATTACACAGTAACTAAAACATTTAAAAGTTTAAACATGTCCCTTAGACTCGTGGGCAAAATAGGAAAAAAAAAAAAAGATGAGGTTGCTAACATGTCATGGTTTGGGATTTTTGTTTAGTCACATCCTGTTTTTTTTTTTTTTTTTTAATTTTATTTTAATGAACTCATTCTTGCATGTCAGGTAGTTTTACTTCTGGTCTAGTTTCCCTCTAATTTTCTGCACCACCTGTTTCCAATTGGTTATTCACCCTTCCAGTATATATCTTCTCTTGCCAGATTGTCATGTTACTCAAATTAGTCAACCTTTCAGGTATTTCTTGCTCCCCTAGAATCCCCAGTATTCTCTTTTTATTATTTTACTCCTGTGTTTCCTGCAAGTTGTCCTACAGTGATACTTTCCTGCTTCTGTTTTTTTTTCTTTTTTCCCCTTTTCCCTACTCAATATCTGAATTATCTGTAATTCTGACTGACCACTCAAATTTTGAATCTTGGACTTCTACTTGTGTCAAGTGTCTAGTTTGTGGGTCCTGTTCCCTGTTATCCATTATAGAAATGTATTTTCCTAAAGCCTGTGTTAAACAAAAAGCCAGAATTCCAAGGCATTGCAAGTGCAGCATATTTATGATTAGTCTGAAAATACAAAATAATGATTGAGATCAAAACAATTTATTACTGTAAATGGAGCCAGAATTTAAACTAGTTCTGCTCATGCCTCATGCAGGAAAACAGATCCTCAGCGGATCAGTCAAATAATTTCTCCGTATACAAAATCCATTGCTTACATTTGCATCAGTGTCGCAGATTATATCTGTCAGCATTAATTATTCAAGTATTTAACAGGCACTGTGGCATCCACTACAATATACTTCTCAAATATATATTTAAACATTTTTTCTTCTTGTCTTCCAATTTCAGCATCCCACCTGCTGTGTTTGAGTGGTAATCTTCTCATTTTACCAAGATATTAAAACTAATAGTAATTCATCTGATGTAGCTTCTTTCCTGTGAGAATCATAACAGCTATACACATTGTCATGTTTAATTTATACTTATTAACTTTCTTCATGTTCTACAGATGCAATGATTAATGCTAGTGTCATATCTGCTTGTTAATTATGTGCTGGGAGGGTGCAATGCCAGAGATGTCAGGAAATGGACATAATGGCCAAGCTATTGATAAAGCCTGTGTGAAATTCATAGAAAAAAAATAAGAGAGCGAGGATGACCTGTAGCACACACACACACACACACACACACACACACACACACACACCGCATTTACTGTGTTATTGAAGTTTATCTATTCCAGTGCCATCTTTCATATTGTCAAAGATAGAAGAAGGTTACAACACCCACCCAGAATTTGCTCTTTTTTCAGTCTGTGCATTTAAAATGAATATAATACAAGAATTCTGAATTATTCATTCAGTGATCAGACTGTGGGGTATTATGATAAAACAACATGGAAGTGACTGACTGGCGTTGTCTCAGAATAGCAAAACCCTGCTAAGATTATTTGGCGATGAAGCACTTAAATATTACTGATAGATTCTTTAAGGACTATTCTTCAAATGCATTGTATGTGTCAGTCTGTGTGACACAGACAGAGATGGGATGAAAAGAGGGAAGGCTCCTCTGCCTCTACAGGCACCAATATCAATAAAGATGCATGAATATAACATGAACACATCAAAATAAAAAATCTGATCTCTGGTCTTGTTTCTGTGAGAATTCACTTTTTTAAGAGACGCAATAAATGTGCAAATACGTTGTAATGCAGTGATAGGAGTATTCATTATTGCTTGGATGAATGTGAAATAAAAGAAAAATTATTTCAGTCTCGGTTGATCCGTTTGCGACAGATTAGAAAAAGCAGCTCCCCATAACCTGTGAGCTGCAAATGAATGTGCATAGCGAGTGAAACGGTACTCCGCTCAGCAGTAAGCTCGCTGCTCAGCCAAGACACCTGGGAACAGTGTCAACATACACTCCAGGGCACGTCTCTTCAGATGTGGCAGGTGGACAGTAACAGCTGAACCAAAAAATAAATAAATAAAATAATAAAAAAAAAAAAATAGAAAAAAGTCTGCAACCTAAAGGGAAAGCTTTGAATTGACCCCCCCTGAGAAAAGAAGACAGTGATTGGAGTTTGGCAGACTGTTGTCTCCTGGCCTGAAACACGTATCATCTTTTCCTTTTATGTATCCTTCCTCTTGCACCCGCTCATTTCTTTTTCTTAAATGTGGTGTCGATCGTGATTTCCAAACTATAACTGGTTTCAAACTTTCAGTTTGTAGCACTGACTATATAAACTTAACACATCTATTATTTTCTCCTAATGTCGGCATATTGCTAGATATTTGAAGCATTTTTTAGATCAGTGGTTATACCTTATATGTTATAATAATTGTTACTGTTACACGTGGGCAGAGATTGCTGTTTTATTTGTCAGTGAAATAGCTTGGATTGAATTTTGGATTCAGCAGCACTGCCAGATGGGAAAGCGTGACTTCCTTAAAGCTATTAAATAATGACAACAAAATGCTGTGTATTGTAGCTTCCCTTTTCCCACTTTCTTCCCTCTCCATAAACAACTAGATTAATTAGTTTCATTACTAATTTCTTAAACTTTTAAAAATTAGGCAGTTACACATGATGAAAAGATTTCTCTCTTTTAAATTTAGTTTGAGAATCATGTGTTTAGAGGTACATTATGTGAATGAATTAATACACTAGTAACATTTTAATAAAGACCCCTCAGTCAATTTTACTGCATGAAACAGAGATGCAATTAAAAAAAAAAGCTCACTTCTTTTAGAGCATCAACAAAATCTCTACCTCAGTTCTTGCCCTGCAGCACAAACATGCAGTTAAATGTACACCTTTTTCTCAAGCAATTGCACTAATAAATATTCACACCGCTGACACTCACAGACCTGCCTGGGTGTGTTAATATCTGCACTGCGTTAAAAATTAGAGACAGAAATGAACTTCCCGCTGCAGTGTTTTACTTTGAATTTCTTGATTATGTACTCAGAAGTATTACTCAGCAATTTTAGCTGCTCAAATGGGAGAAACATTGGATCACTTAACATTTGCTTATTATCTGCTTCCATGTACTGTGTTAAATATGTTTCATTTTCTCTACATTTGGCAATGTATGGAATTATGTCAAAACGTCCACAGAATTAAATTAAAATGTAAGTGAGCGGCAGACAGAACAAGTAAGTAGGATATAGCTATTAAAAAGCTGCTTCAACGCAATGCTTAAAATTCAGTGGTGCATACTCCAAAAATTAATGGAATTTTTGGATCATATTTGCCCTCATTCTGTTCCTCAAATTGATGAATTAATTTGGAGTGAGGTTTCAAAATGGATCTGCACAGAATCCGATAGTCCCGAAGTAATGACGGCACTCAAGAGGACAATTGCTGAGATGGTGGAGCGAAAGTTATGAAGTATTAGGTTAAAGCTGTACCTGAGTCCCTCTCAGACAATGCAGAAGTCTTTACAGTTTGTTTCTTTGCTCAGAAGGATCACTGGGATCTATTTTGAAGTGCCCATTCTCACGGATGCATTACTCAATCAAGCTTAGATTAGTGGAGCTATTTAGAAAATCTGAAAAAAGTTAAGCAACCTACTTTGTGTTATCACAGCCTTAGAGTGTAGACATGCAGTCATAAGTACGGAAATATTAAATTTTAATTAAACGTAAAGCAGCTTTATTAGTCTCATTACTATTCACAGTACATTAACTGATTACAAGACACCAAGAGTCCCACAAAGAAAGAAAAATGACTTTGCAAGCGCCTTAAAAAGGCTCCCCTTGAATGCCTCCATCAGAGGAAACTCTCAGCTGGTTTATCTTGTATGAGCATTGATCGCTCAGTGAAATACTGACCCAAATCAGAATGAACAGTTATCTTTAGTCAGAAATAAAATCAGTAAAATAAAGTTCTCAAAGTCTTGAACTTTCATGGTGATGGTCGCATGAGCTGCTGCTGCAAGAGTCTTTATCTGTAACCCAAAGGTGACAACAGAGAGGCAACCTGCCAGCCACCGCTTTCTATTTTCAACCACACTATTGAAAATGTCCTGATAAGGGGGCTGCTGGGAGGATATCAGCTGTGTGATCCAGTAAATTCATGAGGGAGAGAGGACATAAAATGAAAATAAAAGCACCAGAGGCAAGTGGAGATGAGAGACAGGAGTGTATGAAAGGGAGGTGCACAGAGGTCTTTAACACTACAGAAATATGACTGAGGAAGACTCTTTTAGTGTCAGATTTTAGTACGACAGATCTCCTCTGATCTCACGGGAATTATGTCAGGGATAAAATAAAGCTCTCACATGTCCTCTACAGAAACCGATATTATTTCATCTTCAGTTTTACTCTAATGGGACTTTGCCATGGGTGCAAAGAAATCCAATTATTTACTCTTTTCTCAGGTTCTTGTGTTAGTACAGCAGTGGATTTTTCCACTGATAAGGTATGAGCAACCACAGTTTCCAGATTCAGTAACTTCAAATTAGATTATGTATATTATGTTCACTATTTGTATTTAGAATGCAATGACACACACTTTTCATGGTTTCATTTTTAAAAGATATAATCTCTCCAAGTACAACTGACCTTCTGCTCTTCAGTCTCTTTGTAGCACTGCAGATATTTACAGATAGCTAGGACCACAGTCCAAGTTCGCAAGAGCAGTTTATAACTGGAAGCCCTAAAATGTAGACCACAGAGCAGTGTCAATTTTGAACTGCTCTTGTCTTCTATTGCCTGTAAACTCTTGTTTATAGGCAATAGCAGACACAGAAATATACAATTTCCAGTGCATATTCATTTATGCATCCAAATCACAGAAAAAAATAAATAACAAGAAAAAAAACAAGGAAAAAAAAGACAAAAATAAATCCCTCTCCCTGTTCACTTGTTGGTTTTAATCCTGATCTGTGTTAACTGCAAGTTAACCTAGGTCAGTTCCTTTAGGGTTCACCGAGATTTTATTTAGCTGCTGTTTTCTGATCAGTATGAGTTGACTCAGCTCTACAATTTCAATTAAATGAGGGCTGATTCAGTTCACCCAACTTTCACTCATTGGACATGAAGAGTGACTGGTTAGGAACACTCAGTAACACCTCAATGAGTTACCACACCAACAGAATGAATGGAATTACAATGTTGGAAGCACAAAACCAGTCGGTATTCAGTTCTTGGGTTAAGTCTACTGCATGTTCCAGTAACAGAGATTATGGTGTAATCCTACCACAGTTCAGAGGTGTGAATTAGTTTCCTGATCTCTGGAATATGAGTTGATCCAGCAGGAACTGAAGACTTCAGTGGAAGTTCAGTTCTCCTAGGGGTGGCTCGACATTGCAGTTCAAGAGTCTCAGGTTCACAGTCTCCAAGATTTCCACTCTGCTAAAAAAACCTGGCCTGTTGTGCAACAGTTCAGTACAAAAAAACATTTAAGTCTTATTGTTGGCCTTACTAACAGGTCAGTTGTAAATCTGCTCCAAACTGCAGCCTGTAATGGATGTTCACCATGCTGAAGACATCTGTGCACAGTGACAGAAAATGTGAGTTCACACAGCAAAAGTATAGAAAACATACTTACTGGTTCCCATCTTAGTTATCGGTGGCTTCAACATCATATTTAGCAAAGAGCATGAAGGAATAGCATGCTAACTGAGAGCAAAAAAACCCACCAACTTTGACTCACTAAATCTACATGCAGACTCAATCAAAACAGAGTTTAGCCACAATAGCCAAGGTTGGATGCCATCGCTCTCAAGGACTGAAAATAAAAATGTATTTGTTCCCAGCTTGCTCGGTTGTTCTCTTTTCCTCACACCGGTTTCTGCTACTCGCCCTCTGCTCGCTCCTTCAGGGACAGCTCTCAAATGTGCAAAACACAATTCACATTAGATCACATAAACCTGGGTTACAGCATTCCTGTTAGTGAATTTTGCATTCTGTAATCATTAGTGTAGAAAGAGCTAAAGAGAAGATTTGAATTAAATTCTATATTAAAACATTTTGTTATGCTCATGTGAAAATAATGGTCAGTTTAAAATATACTGTATAAACACACTCACCAGCAACTTTGTTACATACTGGTGCCGATTTGGACCTCTTTTGATTTCAGAACTGCAGAATTTTTCATGGAACAAGAATTGGTGTTAAAATTCATTAGAAATTCCCAGCTTCCTGTTCTGACAGAAGCACCCTTCTGCTGCTGTGGCCCATCTGCTTTAAAGTTTGAGGTGCTGCGTGTTCAGAGATGCTCTTCTACATACCTTGGTTGTAACTAGTGGTTACTCAGTTACTGTTGCCTTGCTGTCAGCTTGACGCAATCTGGCCTCTGGCATCAATAAAGCATGTTCATCCAGAGAACTGCTGTCACTGGATATTTCATTTTCTGACCATTTTCTGTAAACCCTAGAGATGGTTGCGTGGGAAAATCCCAGTAGAGCAGCAGTACTCAGACCAACCTGTCTGGCACCAAAAATCATGTCATGTTCAAATTCACCTTTCTTCCCCATTCTGATCCTCAGTTTGAACTTCAACAGGTCGTCGTGACCATGTCTACAGGCCTAAATGCATTGGGTTGCTGCCATGTGACTGACTGATTTGCATTAATGAGCAGCTGAACATGGGTGCCTATTAAAATCGCTTTAATGAGTGTAACTTTCTACCTCAGAATGTGACAACCTTTTTTAATTCAGACAGACGTTTAGGAGAGCTAAAATTTTTTATCAGAAAACACCACTTCTTTCAGCTTTAAATCATTCACAACAGGCCGTATGGAGGGAAAAAAAGCTCTCTTTTGAGTTTTCAGTTCCATCAATTACAGGGATTTCATCAAGTCTGACAAGGTTACTGCTGAGTTCAACAACAAGAGTGAACTTTTGTTTATACACCAGACTCTAGAGTTGGAATTTTACAGCAGAGGAATTTCCCTCGGGAGCTCTGGCAGCGGTCTGAAACTGGGAAACACCTGTCACACTGTTATAAACGCAAAACAATCTTTCTCCATATCAAAACTAATCAAAAAGAACATGTGGAGCAATGTGGCACAAAAGAAAATAGTTGGACTGGCCATTGTATCTACTGGGATATTTGAAGATGTTAAAAACAAAGTTCAGATTTTGTGTAATGCCATGCTCATCTGTGTGTGACTTCAGCCACTGCAAACTCATTTCTATGCAGGGCAGTTTCTGACTGTATTTTTTATTTTATTTTATTTTTTATATATATATAAACCTCAGGCAAAGCTGCTTTACAAAACATCAGCCTAAGTGGAAGGTTTACTGGGGATCAAAATGCGCATGTAGCGCTGTGTCTGAAAAGATGTTCCTATTATCTACATATTAGCCTCACATGAAATAAAAAAAAAAAGCAATAGCAGTACAATCGAGTTGAGTGAAAAATCAGATGAAAAATCCTCCAGTATGCCAATATAAATGCCATAACCAATTAAAATAATTCAAACTAAGTACTAAGTATTAAAAACAGAAGAGCTTTAATGATCATAAATATGTTTCTCTCTGCCAACCACTGCTCATTACTACTTATTTGAGCCGTGTTTTTCTTTTGCGTTTTGCTTTGTTCTTGGCCACTAATTGGACAGGCGATACAGGCGATATACCTAAATTTACTGCTAGTTCTGGTAGATAATTGGTCAGAACTTTACATAGCCTGTGCCCAATACTGCTATTTTCCTTAAAAAAAAAAAAAAAAAAAAAAAAAAAAAAAATATATATATATATATATATATATATATATATATATATATATGAAAGCTAAAGCAAGGACAGAAAATACAAAGTGAGAAATACAGAGAACAGCACGAGATATGGATGTGTTTGACAGTATTTTGCAATCGAAGAGGAGTGAAGAGGGAAAAAGCTTCATCCACATTCCCTCTGCCTTTCTTGGTAGATTGCTTTCGGCCAACCAATTAGCTTTGTTCTGCTCTCTGATTGTGGTTTTTACAAACAGACACACACATAGATCTGGTTTGATCAGAGCCAAGTGATATATCCAGACCAAAGTATGATGGCTTCTTCAGCCATGAGTGGTGCCCATACTTTCTATCACCATATGTGCTGGATTATTGCTCTCAGTTAAGGATGCTTCAAGCCAAACGCCTCCTCTTGGCACAGCAAGTCCTGTTGCTGCCTGCCAGGTACACAATTGGACAACAAGAGATGGCACATGGCCACTGACAAATGGTAGTCTGTAACACATGCTTTGTAGGATGGGTAGCTTTCTGTCCCTAGAAATGTGATGGAAAAATTAAAAAAAAAAATTCTTATTTCACTACCAGTAATGAGAATTCATCTATATCACAGTTAGTAGGAACCTTGTAAAAAATAAAACTATAGCAATGTAGAACTTGTAGACATCCCCACAGTAAGTGTTTGCATCAAAATATAATCTTTCCATTCGATCACAGTCAGAATATATCAGACAGAAATGGATGGATCCTGTTAAACAGATTGCTTTTTTCTTCCAAGGGCAAAACCTTCACTTATGTGTGGGCTCCTGCTTTTTTTTTTTTGTTAGATCATATATAACTTTTTTGTCCTAAGCTTCTCTCCTGAATGTCAATTTTATTTCGATCTACCATTCTTGCATTTGTGCTCAGGCGTACCTGAGGAAAAAAAGAAAAGGAGGTGATTAGAGTGGCAAGCAAGAAAAAAAATCCAGTGCAATTTAAATAATTTAATGATTTACAAAAATTACAAACAAAACTTAACTACAATCTCCAAATGCCTTTTTCTCAGAGACGGCTTTCCTCCGTAGCTTAGTAGTGACCACTACAGGGAACAGGGGGACAGAGTGACAGACATGAGAAGATCTAAAATGTCACTGTGAGGAATGGAGAAAATGAGCCAATTAAGGACTACCTGCCCAGAGGCCCATGACCTCCAGTCAAATATTAGTTTAAAGGTTATTTAAAGTTCATAAGAACACTCCCCTGGAGATGCAAACATGTGTGACTAGCTAGTGGTCTCAGGTCACATGTGCTGTGTAGCAACGCAGCCTTGAAATGAGAATGAAATGGGATCTGCTTTGCTGCTGTCTTTAACTTTAAGGGGAAACTTGGAAACTGATCAGTGATCAGACTCAGCCTTTCTTCATCATCCAGTCTGCACCACCTTCCAAGAATAGAGTTAGGTCACGCTATATTTATAGCAAAAGAAAAGAATAAATAAATAAATAAGCATGAGCTGCAAAACTTTGAAACAGAGATATTGATTTCTCTAGTAGTCTTACAGTAACTAGAACCTGACATTCAGGTTATAGTTATAGACAGTCAGACCTAAAGGTATGTGTATTTGAGAATTTGCACTCTTAAAATAAAAAAAAAATGGAATAGTTAACCCCTGCGTCAACATTACACTTTGGCTTTGCTGCACCTTATACTTCATTCTGCTAAATAGTGTTTCATGCTTTGTCAAGCTATGTTGACTATGTTGTGTTATGCTACAAAATAAATCCATTTTCCCTATCTGAAGACTTTTTTTTTTTTACAAAAGTATATAACCACCACTTAACAAAATACAACTTCCCTAAGCTTAGTTTATGTACAAATCAGGTCCATCTAATCACTAATATCCAGGAGAAATAAAAACACGCGCTGGAAACAGGAGCTCAGGTATCACGAGGTTAAATCACAGATCTTGACAAATGCAATATTCAAACTGAAAACCTTTACTGACACACACTGTAGAATGGTCAGTGCAAACCACTGTCATCAACCCTTGATCGAAAATCAATCCATAAATCAAGTGCTCCCTTATTTGTTTTTAGCAGGATAAATTATGTTGCGGAGTGATATGAATTACATTAAAAATGCTTAGAAGGAAACATTAAACTATATAAAATTATATATTTTTGCAGCATAGCAAGTGGTTAACTTAATGGATGGATGGGTGCACATGCTTTAGTGAACTTTATGGTTTTTTATTGTTTGGAATCTACCAAGGCTGTATAAAGATTACAGTGAAACAGGCACAATTTCATCAAAACATCAATAATCCAAATGGTAATTCAGACTTAAGAAATAAATAAATAAATAAAGCTATCAAAAGAAACGAAAGAATGTTATGTCGTTTCTGCACATTATTCCATATGGTGTAAATAAGGTAATCAGTTAATTAAATTTTAAGATAGCATACTTGGGATTTTGCAGATTTTTCAAATGTGTTAAAAATGTGTATTAATATTTATAGTAACATGCCTGTGACACTGTTTGAGGGAGAATTAAGCAAAAATTAAACATTTGATCAGTTTTGTATCAGTTTTTGGATGATGATGATGATGATGATAGAGAGCTGAAATGGTTAAAGTTCGCTGTGCTCCTCAGAATTACGACTGACAACAAATCAATTATGTTATTTTGTAATAAAAACATTATAAACATGACAAAGATTAGTTAATGATAATGTTAAGTTGCTATGATTTGAAGCTTTGTGAATACACTGAAACTGACCATTTAAATAAATCCTTATTACAAATGTAATGAGAGTACATAAAGAAAAGACTTCATTTGAAAATTTATAATATTAAAAATATATAAAAATCTACATTCACTGACAGATATAAAAAGTTATTGTTTAAACCATGCTGGAGGTTTTGGAAGCATTATAACTAAATGTAAATGTTTATTATAAATAATCTAATTCTAAAAGATCAGGACAAACAAGCTGGCCGGCTACAGGCAGAAACATCTACCAGCAGCTGTTAATGAACAAAACTCACAGTTGGAGTACGAATGACACCAGATGTTCACTGTCACTGTGGACAGACAGTACTGTCTCAGTCAAACTAATATGCAGGCTTTATGTGAAAACAAGATTCAGTTGGTTTAATGCAGATAAATCACTGGTTTACACATTAGGACAGCTAAAAAAAGTTAGAATGTTGTGACATTCATATTCGCATGTGTTCTGTCAATTTGTATTTGTATTATCTTTCCACGACTCTCTCTGTAAAATGAGTTCCTTATAGCCTGCAATTATTTCATGGAAAATTTAATATTTGGTGGCGTATCTAGCCAGCCTTCTGCTTTAAGTTTTCTAATAACTTTCAGAATTATATTTAAAACAAAGAAGAAGAAGAAAAAAAAGACTGCATACCACAGCTGCTTTAGCCCAGTGAGCAAACGGACCAAATCTGCTAATCTGCCAAACAATATATGCTCTGTATAAAAATGACAAAAGAGTGGAGCTACTTTGAAATTTGAAAATTAAGGTTTGCTTATGGAAAATTAAAAGATTAAAAATTTCAGCTGTTTTCAAAAGTGTAATAAATATAAGGTAAATATTTGATGTTTCTTTCACATTCTGCAAAAGCTGAACTCAAGAAGTCAGGTTATTGCTTTAAAATTAAGGAATTATTTTTATAAAGATTAGTCTCTATTTACCATCATGAATAAACAGTAGATAACTTTGCTTGCTAATGCAAACATCAGCCTATCACACGGGAGCACAACTCAGTGCATGTAGACGTGGTTAAGATGACCCGCTGAAGTTCAAACTGAACATCAGAATGGGGAAGCGAGGTGATTTAAGTGACTTTGAATGTTGTGTGGTTGTTTATGCCAGACAGGCTGCTCTGAGTATTTCAGATACTGCCGATCTACTGGGATTTTCCTGCACAACCATCTCTAGGGTTTACAGAAAAGAACATATCCAGTGAGCGACAGCTCTCTGGGTAAAAATGCCTTGTAGAGATCAGAAGTAGGAGGAAAATGGACAGACTGCTTCAAGTTGATAGGAAGACAAGAGTAACTCAAATAACCACTAGTAAAAACTCAGGCATGCACAAAGCATCTCTGAATACACAACACGCTGACTCTGGAATGGGGCTACAGCAGCAGAAGACCACACCTGCTGCCACTCCTGTCAGCTAAGAACAGCAAACTGAGGCTACAGTTCACGCGTGCTTGCCAAAACTGCACAATAAAAGACTCGTTTCAGGTGTTGAGTCTCGATTTCTGCTGTGAAATTTGAAGATTAGGGTCAGAATTTGACATACCCAAGGATTGTTGTTGACCATGTTCATCCCTTTATGACCACTGTATCCATCATCTTCTGATGGCTTCTTCCAGCAGGAGAACGTGCTATGTCACAAAGCTCAAATCACCCCAAACTGCTTTACTGAACATGACAATGAGTTCACTGCATTCAGATGGTCTCCACAGTCACAGTCACCAATATAGCACCTTTGGCATGTGGTAGCGCAGGCGACTCACAACACTGGTAGGCACCTGACAAATCTGCAGCAACTGTGTGATGTTATCATGTCAATATAGCATCGAAATGTCTGAGGAATCTTTTGAAGACCTTGTTGAGCCATGAAGAATTGAAGCAGGTCTGAATGCTAAAAGGGCTAAGCAAAGTACCAGCAAGGCACACCTAACAAAGCTCCAGTTGAGTGTATATGTATTGTTATAGTGGCAAAGATGTTCATGTGTTTAAAATTAGGGTGGGTTTAAATTTACTATGCTAAAGTTTGGGCTGCTATTTCCTTCAGATTGGGAACAAGTACTAACAATAAAAAATACAAAATGACATTTCTGTCTGAGCTTTGTCTATGATTTAGCTTGAGTAAAGTAGTAATTTTTCTTTCCCTAAGGCTTATGCTCAAACAGTCTCTTTATCTGTTAAAAGCAGGATTTGGCGTTGGACTTTTGCCCAGCAGACTACTGTATGTTAATTTTATGCATGTTACACCCATGCAGAAGACGATGGAGAAGCAGGTAATGGAGAAGTGGATCCAATGCGTCACCTTTTTCACACTGCATCACAGTCTTAATTTTGTTCAACCATTTCTGCCTCCCATCATTCATTCTGTCACTAAGCAAGCATTTCATTAGGAGCAGAACTTCAATTTATATTGTGAGGTTCCCACTACCCCCCACCCTGAGTGCTGATTTCTTATTCCTGACTCCTGACTGACTGACTGCTGCTCCACATTTAATAATTCATGAAATGCAGAAGTTAGGAACAAAAGTGAATTGGTCTTCATCTCTGTGGTTTTCATGGCACACGAGGCCATGAAAAGCAATCAATTTCCTATTGTTTCTTTCTCTCTTTTGAAATAAAACACTGTTATTGTTTGAAATATGTAAGTAATGGGTTTTGAAAATGAGCATCACTGCATTCAGGTATGTTTGTCTGACACAGACATGTACACACACATGCAAAACAAAGGAAACTAATATTAATTTGTATTATGAGCAACTTCCTGTCACTTGTCAATATTCAAGAGAAGAATACTCACTGACCTTTGCTATCCTGGATTCGGATTTACACTAAATGTACTCCAAACGCATGACATGAATATACTTGTGAAGTATATCCCCTTAAAACGTTGGTGCCATGGAGTATGGAGGCTGCTCTTATCATGAGTATATAATTTTAAATTGGTCTTTTTTCTGTTCTTAATTTCTCTTGTTTCACATTAATCTGAACCATCAGCAGCTGCTTCTCATCTTACTCACCTCCACTTCATTTGCTCCTCTGATCTGCCCTGCAGACATCTCCATGCTCTCTTTCTTCTCTCATTCTCTGTCTTGTTTTCTCCCTGTCTTTTACAAACATGAAAGAAATAACTTTAATAAACAAGTGGCATTTCTTGTCATGATTTTCAGGAATGGATTACTGTTTCTGTTCTATTATATCCAGAAACATTTCTTTTACCAATGTATACTTAAATCATCTGACTTTTCTCATTCCTCTCAGCTTACTCTTCTTCTTTGAAGCTTCTTCTCTGAAGCTGCCTGGTGTCATTGCTTGTCATTGCACATCATTTTTCTATTTATATATTCATTTAAAAATAGCTTTTATTAGGAGAAACATTCCTTTTTAGATGTTCTGTTGTTTAGAAATTGACTTTATACTTACATCAATTAAGTCTTTAGTTTATTGGTTAAAAATGACCATGGACAGTTTATTCAAATGTAGCTATTCTCTACTAGAATACAAGTTCTATTATAGCTCCAAGAGCCCCACGGTCCACCGTGAAAAGCACACATTTTATTAAGTAAGAACAGAGGTTCCTTTCTAAAAAAAAAATTAAACGAAAAATAAAAACTAAAAATTGCACCAAAAGGACCATAATTTGATATTAGCAGCAGTAATTGAAAACAAAACTTTAAATTACTGCTTACATTATTTTTATTTTAGATAAGGTGGATTAATATGACTTTTTCTTTTCAGTGTTACAAACACAATGAAACTCATCCATGGCTGCAGGCATTAAACTGAATATTGCTCTCTTGTCCTTACTATGTATCAACTGCATTATTACTCATAGCACAACTATATTTTGCTTATACCAAAAAAAGACACATGTATTTCAAGTACTCTGTGACTTATGAAGGAAAATGTAACAAACAAAAAAGAAAAAAGTACAGTTGCTCCTGCCCCCCCCCCCCCCCCCCCCCCCCCCCCCCCCCCCCCCCCCCAAAAAGACCAATTCAAATACCAATACTAGTCCAGTTAGTCTGAATTAAAAAAATTTCATTACACAAAATGAAAAGTGGACCCTTTTTAAAGGTGAAGAAAACTACGCAGAATTGAAGACCCTTCTCAGGGTCTCCTGCCTGGTGAGGTGAGGTGAGTTCTGGTGAGGTGAGTTTTAATTTTTACATTCTTTACTGATATGTTTAGCTGTAGTCCTAAAGGTTATGGTGAGTGCTTACTAATCTTATTATAATGATCATAGCATGTGTATGTCTGTATGTACCCTATCTCTTCCTTAATGAAATGAGCCAATCGGAACCAAATTTTTCATAAACATCGTCACACATACTGCAGTTATTAAAACTGATATGTTTATCATAAATCCCAATTCAATTCAAAACGGTATCTTTTGTCACTGATGACATCCATTGTACAAGTTTCTGACACCTTTGTGCTTCTCATGCTCAGTGGTTACCAGGTCTACTTTTCCTCTTTTAAGCCCGCCAAGGGATCAGTGGGATTCAAATCTGTGAGCTCAAATGGCCACTTTAAGATACTCAAGGCATCACATCATATTCTTCAAAATGGCCTGCTAAGGAACATGAAAAGCTAGATAAATACCAAGTACTGAGAGAAGAGCTAGAGAGGATGTGGATGGTGAAGGTAGCAGTGGTCCCCATGGTAATCGGAGCAGCTGGGACAGTGACCTCCAAACTCAGAGAGCGGAACCGGCAGATTCCAGGAACAATATCTGAGATCTCTGTCCAAAAGAGCGCAGTCCTAGGAACAGCTAAGATACTGTGCAGGACCCTCAAGCTCCCAGGCCTCTGGTAGAGGACCCGAGCTTGGATGACAAAGAGCGCTCGCAGGGCGAGCTGGGACTTTTCGAAAATCAAATTCTGAAGCAAAGCTTGCCTTCCACGGTGTTGTAGTAGTAGTAGTGAAGAAAATACCTTTCAGAGACACATAAAAAAGCTGCTTAGCAGGTTTTAATGATTGTTAGAATGGACTGAGGTTCAATGACAGCCTGTAGCAGTGGGACAAATAATGATGGGAAGCTTGTATAATTCCACACCAAAGTTATGATTTTTTTTTTTTTTTTTCATCAGACTAGCCTCCTCAGGGTAGCTACTCTGATTACAACTCTTTTTTTTTTTGGTGGTGGGGGGGGGGTCATTCTCCATCTTTGTTTTTATCCTTTTCATCCCTCCATTTGTCTTGTATTGCAGTATGCCCTTGAACTGGCTTTCCTTAAAGTCTTTTTGTAATGAGCTGTGGAGGAGTTGGTAAAGCAAAACATGATGCATTATTGATTTCAGCTACAGAACTCTGAAGTTGCTAATGACTGGTGTGCTCCATGAGAGGGTTTAGATGTAGATCACAGCAAAAGAGGATGCAAAATACCATTGAGGGCCTTGTCAAGAGTAAAGCTGACAGATGGGCGTTTATGACTGAACATTTCGCCAAAGCAACAACGCCACATAAAAGCATTTTCTACAAGTTTGGCAGACATCTACAGCTGGACTGAATCCAACATAGAACGAAACATGCATTGAGTTAGTTGATGTTTTCATAGTGGATTGAAAGCCAGAAAATACACAGTTAATTTTGTATATGATATGAAGTACACCAGCAGACCCACTACCACCACATTTTATGTTAGATTCAACTCATTGTCATTGTGCACACAAGGTACACAACGAAATGATTGCTCCAGATCACGCATCCAGAGACAAGCATCTGCGGTCATGCAGCCAGAGACCAGCGCTACCATTAGGCAATGTGGTTTAACTGTCTTGCCCAAGGACACAACGCACCGCAGGGACAGGGGCTCGAACCGGCAACCCTCCGGCTGCAAGGCAAGCACCTACCCACTGCCCAAAAGCTAACATCTCTCTGAATCAGAAAAAGTTGTACATTCCAGTGAGGTATAGTGCTACAGACAGCAAAAGCCATAGTTCAGCATTCTGTTGGCTGTGACTTTTATTGATATCCAATAGTCTGAGCAGTGAGCAGTCAGCTCCAATAACTCAACAAATTAAAATCCTCTAAGTACACCATAAAAAGAAGGAAAAAGGAAAACAAACAAGCTTCTCGCAGAAACTAATGATGTTACAGGTCAAATGCCAGCCTGAAATTATGAATTCTGGATCCAGAAAGGATGTGGATATTTTTTAACTTCCAATTTAGTGTTTTGTCAAGAAGTACAACAGTAAAAATAAATATCATATTTGATGCTCTCACAGGAATAACCTAAAATATTATTTACATATTTATAGATGACCATTGCTAGCATTCAGGTATAAAGTACCTTCAAAATAAGCAAAACTTTTTGTTTGTTTGTTTTGGTCTGATACATGTACAAAACCTCTTTCTCTTTGTCAAAACATAATTTGGAGCCAAAGCAGAGTTGGGGCATTTTAAAACTCTGAGGCTGCTGATGACATTGTGGCCAACTGACCTATTCCAGTAAGTTCTGCCGCTGTGGGAATCAGAAATTATGGACACCTACCAGACTGCATCTGCCAAAAAGGCCAAGCCATTGTTACTGTTCAGCTTGATTCCCTTTTCAAGATGCCATGCTGTCATTGTGAAATGATCAAAAATCTGTTCACTGAAAATTAATCTTTTGAACTGCAGGTGCATTATTATTTCCACAAATTCTCCACCAAAAAAACAACTCACCCTGGCCTCTGTCGGCACAGCATGGTGATCTTCCCAATTCTGACTGGAGAAAAAAACACAACTAGTCTCAAAAGGGAGGAAAGATACTGACCAGTAGTATCAGCAGAAATTCAGTTTTATTAGCACCTCTGTGGACATCACACAGCTCAGCGACTGATTTACGTTAACATGTGCAAATTAGCCACCGAAACAAGGTGACAGCTTGTGTTGTAAAATAAAGGGTTCACATGAACCCATGCACATGTCTTTTTGATTAATACCACTGTTTCATTACTGATTATCTTTTTTCTTGGCCGAGAAAAGTTTAAAATGCAAAATGAACTTCATGTGCATTCAGCTGCAGCTGTTTTTACTAAAGCACAGCATTCTGCAGCGATTTACGTCGCCTATTTGTCGTCTTAGCTGATTAGACTGATTTTATGGAGTGTGTGAAATTTGTGAAAATCAAAGCACCATGAACAATCTGGATGACTGAAAGTTCTATAAATTTTTCTTGTGCGTCACTGGTGACTGGCACCATCTACATCTGCTACAGCTGCAGAATGTTGATCTTTGGTGGTGGTTTAATATTGGCTTTTGGAAAGAGCATGATGCTGCTGTCAGAGCACAGAATATTAAGAGTTAAACTTCACTGCCTGCAGCTTCGGTGATCAATTGTTTATATGTCAGTTGGAATTCTTTCCTCTGCAAGATAGATTACACGGAGATATGCATGAATAGAAACTGACAAAAAACATATTGCAGTGGTTAAGCATGATAGGGTACCAAACATATGGCTCCAAACAGGTAATTTCATCTTTTTTTAAAAAGTAGTAATGCATGATGCCTTCTGCTTCAAACAAGGCTGAAAAAAGGATGACTAAAAGTATGAAAAATGTTTAAAGATGAACTATGCCAAAGTGAAAATCACACTGGGTTTCTATCTACAGTTTCTCCAGACTGAGGCTGTGTTTCTGAAACTTTGCATGACATAGGACAAAGTAAAGAAAATCACACATTAAATTACTGATATTTATTTTATTAAAACATATGATTGTGAGCTGAGGTTCGACTAAAGGATGGACCCTCCCTTCCAGCTGACAAGGTGTGGCTGTGTGGCAGGCAGGGTTGGACCTAAATGCAGGATGCGTGAGACAGAGCTGCATCTTTGCATGCAAATAAAACACAAAATCCCAAAGCCAAGGTAGGCAATAATCCACAGAACCAAACCCATGGTGAACGAAAGGGAAACTCAGGAGGAATGCGCACACACAGCATAAAGGGAACACGGACGACGACGCAACAAAGGACAAGGGAAAACGCAGACAGTATATACACAAGAGATAACGAGGACAAGTGGAAACAGCTGGGAAGAGAACACAGGAAGCAAAACTGAACAGACTAAACATGGAACACGGGATTGCCAAAAAAAAAAACCCAAACACAACATGGGAAGGCAGGTACACAAAGGAATACAACCACACAGACACTGAGACAGGACACAAGGGGACATGAGGCAGGCCAGGAAAAATAAACTCCAGAAAATAGCAAGAACATAGAAATATGATACATAAAGAAATACAAAGGTGAGAAACAAAACCATAAACAACCTAAGAAGCAAACTGAAGAATTCAAATACCAAAACTCAGAGGTTCAAAAACACAAAATACTGGGTCAAACCCCAGGATCATGATACCAGTACCCTGGCATAGACCTTACCGAGGAGTGTGATAGTTGGACCACACCCTCCAGTCCTCCTTCTTAAAGATGGGGGACACCACCCCAGTCTGCCAATTCAGATCAGAGATACAAGCAGCAGAAATGAGCTTCCTCCAAAGGGTTGCTGGCCTCTCCCTTAGAGATAGGGTGAGGAGTGCAGTCATTCGGGAGGGGCTCAGAGTAGAGTCACTGCTGCTCCACATCAAAAGGAGCCAGTTGAGGTGGTTTAGGCATCTGACTAGGATGCCTCCTGGGTGCCTCTTGGGTGAGGTGTTCCAGACATGTCCTACTGGGAGGATGCCCCGGGGTAGACCCAGGACACGCTGGAGAGATTATATCTCTCAGCTGGCCTGGGAATGCCTCGGCAGGAGGAGGTGGCTGTGGAGAGGGAGGTCCGGGCTTCACTGCTTAGGCTGGTGCCCCCCACGACCCGGCCCCGGACAAGCAGAAGAAGATGGATGGATGGATGGATGTCCGTGAGCTCACTATAACATTCAAAACAATATTTATTTTAAAAAATTAGCACAGTTAACTTCAAATTAAATTATCTTGAGTTCACTTTCTTTAAGTGGCATAGTACCATAATATTTGTGGGGGAAAAAAAAGACAGGAAGTGTTCACGTTCAATAGCACTTGGGATTTTAAATTCAGAGTTCAAAATGACATATTCTTTAACAATCACTCATGATTTAAAAGGCCCCAAGTGCTTAAAAAGCTGTCCCTGCATTTAAACGAAGAGCACTCTGAGACACTGTTGACAGATTTCATCTTGCAAAGCTTTCAAGCCTGTTATTGGCCACGTATGATAGACTGACACTCAGCCTGCAGACTGACCTTTAACAGGATGCTGTATTTAGAATACAACAACAGAGGGAATGGATAAGCTTTGGAAGTGCAGTTTCATCTTAGCTGGGAAAGTGGAAGTTATGTGAAGAAACTGGTGGTTTCAAAAGGTGATTTCAAAAGTACAGATATTAGCATGTCATCTGTGCAATTCATTAATTTCATGTCAAAGCCATTTTAATAATCAGTACAAAATTCAATAGTCAGTTGTGTTTTTCATTTGAGAAAAAAAAAAAAAATCACAGATGAAGTCCTGAGCACAGCACAGACATTTAGCAGGATGGTAGAATTTTGACTGTACTTGGAAAGAAAACAAGCAGCCTTTATCAACATAAAATTCATCTTCATATATTTCACAGTATTTACATAATAGATTATATTGACACATTTACAACATTTATTTAAGGGACACTTGCCTGTATGAAAATAATAGGGGTCTTCTAATGATGAGAATAAAATGTAAAGTGTACAATAACTGATTTCATTGATTTCAAATCTACATTCGTTCCAGTATGTCTCTCTCTAGTTCTCGCAATTATAGCCACAATGGTTTTGACTTCATCACCACTGAAGGTAAAGTAAGCTAATACACTACTTTGCCAGAGTGATGTTAATGCCATCTTATGAGCTAAAGAGTGAATCAGTGAATATGATTTTTTTCAGATGAGCAGTCCTGACAGAACGCTCTGTTGTACATGATACATTCATGAGAGTGCATCATATGAAATTAATCTTAAAGCAGCTCATTCTGCACTAAACTGTACAATTCATTATTTGCACTAACTTCAGGTTTAACCCGTTGTTTTCAGTATTACAAAATCAATTCAATTCCTGGCAGGGTACATCACCATGGTAACTTTTGCTGCAGATTTTCTCCACACCTCCTGACCAGATCAGCTCTGCAGGTTATGTTCAAGATAAGAGAGCACCAGGCACAAAGTCTCTACCTACTGACTAGTCAATTCTCCTGGAAACGCCATCACCATTCCTTTAAAATCCCTTGGAAAAAAAAAAAAAAAAGATCCCTTGGAATGTAAATAGTAGCCCTGATTTTATAAGCAGACTAGTTCTTATATAGTGCTTTCCTACTCTAGTTGAGCACTCAAAGTGCTTTATACAACACATTTACCCATTCACACACTGTTTTCTATTTCAAAGAGCTTTCTCTAACATTTACATATTCATACTCTGATGGCTGCATCACAGAGCAACTTCGGGTTCAGTATCTTGCCCAAGCATACTTTGGAATGCAGACTGGTTCAGCCAGGAATCAAACCACCAACCTTCCGATTAGTAGATGCCCTGCTCTACCTCCTGAGCCACAGCCACCCCAGCAGCTAAATCTGTTTCTTTCCCTGATTGACATCAATAAGAAATACAGATTTATAGACTCGCCTTCTTTTTTTTTTTTTTTCTGTTGACGTCAATAAATTTTGAAACAATTGTATTGGCCTATATGCCTTAACGTATGCTCCTAAATTAGGGCACCTAGTTGTACTTGTTGACCAAATTTGCATGTAGACAAAGCCTGGGGATGAATTATGTTTTTATATTTGTTCTTTACTTGTTCTCAGACTGTTAAATACAACTGGGACTGCAGCTGAAAGAATAGGCTGCAATTGTCACTTTCTCTTGTGTCTTAGTGATAGCTCTGTGTACCTCTAAGTCTGTTACTTTACATAGTTGATATGTCTGTTGGCCTTCCTTCCTGCCTTCAAATAGGCTAGACTTTATTAATATACTAGAGCTGTTCCACTCTTACTGAACTAAGTTCTTAAAGTGCACATATATTCATATGGCGCTTTTAATACTATATCATCTCAGATGCTCAAACAGCTGATGTGTCTGCAGCAACTGTGTTGCTTTCTGTCTTTATTAGGTATCTATCACTATTATTTTTTTCATGTCATAGTTTCATCTTCCTGTCTAAGATTAGTCACTTTTCTGCCAGTACATTTATTCAAGTTTGTGATTGTTCAGGTCCTGCCAACGACCCTGGGCTGACTTATTGAGCTGACAGCCACCTTTGTGTGATCCCTTAGCCTGATTGCCAATGTTAGGGTAAGTGTAGCCAGATGAAGATTTCCTGGGTATCCTAAGCTTACTTTGCAGTGTAGGCTTCTGTCTTTGTAAATGTTTTAGTTGTGCTGCACAGTTTCAGTCATTGACCTTTGTTTAGCAGTTGAGATGACATTCTCTCCATACCTTCTAGAGGCTTTCTCTCTATTTATTACCTTTCATGTTTGGAAGAGAAGAAAGAAGCTGAGCTGTCAACTGATCACCACCTGGTAGTGAGTTGGATCAGGTAGTGAGATATGATGCCGGGCAGGCCTGACATGCCAAAACTTGTAGCAATGGTGTGCTAGGAACGTCTGGCAGAGGCATCAATCCCGGAGATCTTCAACCTCTGGCAGAGGTTCACTGGGAGGCTGGGGACACTGAGTCTGAATGTACCGTGTGCCTCAACATCATTGCTGAGTTGGCTAGATGGAGCTGCAGCTGTAAAATTGTTGTTGTCTGTTGAGGCAACTGATGGGTAAAATTTCAGTTTTATTTTGGTTTTATTTAGCAGACTTTCTGAGGCTGTCTCTCAATATTTTTTTAATGGTTGATAATTCTGTTTAATTCAGCAGAATTGTTATATTTCCCCACAATCAACACTATGTTTATCATTTACCAAACAATGGTTAATCAATTTTGGGCGGACAAAGAGACGGAAAAATGCTTTCTGCTGGATTTCTGCTTCCAGAACACTTTGATCTCCTCATGTTGCAAGAGCCATAGATAATTAACTGCTGTGATGAGGCACTGAAACCAAGGTCAACATTTTTATTCTGAACACCATAGAGAGGCTGCTTCTACTTAATGATACATATAGTAGCTTAGATGCACACTGTAACTGAGGGGAAAAGAATCTGAAGGTGAACAGAATTACAAACAAATTACTGTGTCCAGTCTACCCACAGTGAGCTGAAGAAAAATCATCTACCCTGTTATTGCTTAATGACAAAGTTTTCCTTCAGGCAAAAGGTACACTTTCAATTTTACAGTTTACTGAATTATAATATCTCACTTCTTTTTACTCTGACATTAAAAGTGTTTATAAAAGCAGTCATCGTGGGTGTTATTTGCATTAGATTGATTTTAGGTGATCATGAATTGCCTCTGTTAAAAACAATTTGTTTATTAAGAATTGTTGTACACACACACACACACACACACACACACACACACACACACACACACACACACACACACACACACACACACACACACACACACACACACACACACAAGAAATACCATTTGTAAATAGATCATAAACAATCCTGCACATATTAGAGTAATATTCAGGTTGTGCCTGAAATATTTAAATATTTCCTGGATAACAGCTGAGAATGGTGACTTGTTTATAAACTACAAAGGTTTAAAAACTGTTTTGTAGTCAGCAATGGAAAATGGCTTATAGTGGCTTTCAGGGCAAAGCATGGCCAATACTGCAAGTGAAGAAAAAAGTGTGTGGCTCAGGGTAACTTTTTGGGTTTTGACAGAAGAACTGTAATTCCATACACAACAAAATGAGTAACCAGGGAACTGGCACAGGCAACACTGGAAGACTTTTTTTTGCCATTCCTGCTTTTAACTGATTGACTAGCTTCAAGCAAGCTGTAAATTATTGCCCCGTCACAGATGTGACTGTGTGTAAGAGCTCTTAAAATACAATGGACAGCTGAGCTTGCCTCCTTTTCTCACTTGCCGGGAATCATTTCTGTAATTGCTATAAACCTATACTCCTCTTTTTAATTTCTTCAAGTGGACCCACTGGACTTCCACTGGCTGATGGCATGTGTCCCACAGATATTTCTGCCAGTTCTGAGCTTGAAAACTATCTTAATCAGGCATGCCGTATCAATATGGTTGTGTAAATCAAACGCAAGCCAGCACTTTCATCAGTCACGGGCTTTATCCTTACAAGGCCTCCATGACCCAAGAGATTTCTTCTTTTTTTTTTTTCTTTTTTTTTTTTAATATTGAGTGGATTTTTCCACTCATACAACATTACTCAGGGGATTTTTTTTTATTATTATTATTATTTCTTACAATTGATGTCTTAGTCAGACAGCATCTGAGCATTTTTTTTTCTTTGTTCCTTTTTTTTTTTCCTTTTGTGCTGAAAAATACCCATACATGATGCCAGGTAGAATTTCTGCCATGTAACTTTTGTAAAATAGTTCTGCAAAGTAATAACAGAATAGACAAAGTGGTATTTCAGTCATATTCATCCCTGCCATTTAAAGTGGTTATCTCAAGGCTGTTGCTGTGCTGTACACAAAGACACCAATCTGCCTATTCTTGCAGAAGCTTTCTTCTGAGGTCAGATTAAAAAAAAAAAAAAAAAAAAAAATATATATATATATATATATATATATATATATATATACAATCCTGGTTCATTATGCAGATACTCTGTATTGCTGAACCTTTTTTTTCTCTAATGAAATATCTGTGTTTATTTGAATTTCAGGTAAAGATTGAATCATTTGAACCTTTATGCATTACATCCATTTATGATAGTTAAATGCATCCAACTGATACCCTAGCTTTTATTATGTGCTGTTATTTCCCGCTAGACGACTAAATGAATGAAGTCATGAAACCATAATGCTGAAAGAGATTGGAAGATTTTTGTGTTTGCATGTGCATTGTCAGTGTCACTGCTTTTCTTTTGTTTACCTTCCATTTACTCTTCATTAAGGAAGTGTCAAGCCTGTGATTGGAACTCCATTTAGCAAAACAAGACTCCTCCCAGGGGGAAGAAAATGGCATTAAGAAGGAAGTGTGCAAAACGCCTTTTAATGGTTTGTAATAAGGCTGGGGAGCCAGAAGCTACACGATATCTATTTCTGCCTAAACCCGTCTGCCCCCTGATCCATGACCAATCTGATCAGTGCAGCTTGCAAGGGAACTAATATGCAAAATGTAATAATCTGTTTAAGCAGCTCTTTGGTTCTTATACTGGAAACAGAGTAGTGCCTCCCAAAATGGCAGGGAAGTAGTAGAAAGAGAGAGCTTAAGATCTATTTAGCAGTGCCTCCCACCCCCTTAGAGGTTGTGTCTGTTGCATGAGTTATAAAAATATGTATGAAAGGCTACTAGCCGTCTTGGATTTTTTTTTTTTTTTAAGTTTTTCGTTTCTTAGGAGGCATTTGTGATCTGTCAAACTCATTCTGCTGTATCTAATATCGGCTTGTGCACGATGATTGTCCCTTCTTTCTGTGGCCCAGTTTCTTCTTCTTCTTTCTCTCCCTCCTTCTCATCTCAGCGTTGCACACAAGCAGAAAACTAAAGGGAGGAAAAACAGACTTTGAAAAAATAAATAAATAAAAGAGCATTGTCCCATGGATGTGTGAAATTGTAATTTTCATTATGATTTCGTACAACATTAGGGCTCAGGGAGTGGGGGTGAGGGTGAGGGCAAACATGTTATCAGTAAAATGACCCCAAATGGGCCAATAAATTTTGTAGCATCATTTTTATCATGTACCATTAAGTGGAGGGCAACGATAGAGGGGTAAAGTCAAATGTATGTCTGCCTTTTTAATTTCTTAAAATCTAAATTTAATCTTAATGCTGACGTGTATCAGTGAACTTTCTTTGGAATCAGAGAAAAAAGAAACCAGTGAATCATTCTGTTTCTGATCTGAAATATATATAAAATATATAATTGCTCCCTTTTGTACTAAACTGTTGTACCTGTGGTTAATTCTATGTTATTAGGCAGTATATTCTGAAAGCTGTCAACAAGGCCTGTTACTGTAGTCAGAGCTTTCCATGCACTCACTGTGATGCCTGCAGAGAGACAGTCAGCACCTGGCAGGTCAAAACAAGATTGAGAGAGAGAGAGTGAGGAACAAGCAAAGAAACAAATGAAGTGATGCAGAATAAATGAGAAAGGTTTAGCCTAACAGAACGACAGTTTCAGGATGGAAAAGAACAGGAAACAAAATGAGGGAGGAAGGGTGATGATAAATATCCATCATTGCTGATACTCCCAGTGCATTACAGGGGGACATGAGTGATTACTGAGCATGTCTGAATGCTGTAGACCAGACCCTAGTATCCCATCTGACCACTCCAGCCATGAATGACGCTGGTTGGTTGGGTTCTCAGGCAGCTCCATGGGCTTCAGAGATGGTAATGGGTAAGGCTGACCAGCCAATAGGTCTTATGGTTTAGATAAGTCCATCAGCCAGAGATGAGAGAGACATTTTTCAGTGGAGTGTTGATTACAAAGACAACAATCTGAATAATGTTAATTCATGAAAATGGAGTCATGGCATGCTGTGCTGGGGGGACGTGCATGTTCATTTGTTGAACAATAACAGTAATACTGTATTGTTTTTTTTTCTCTAAAAAGGTAAAATGGCTTGAAGAGTAATGAAAAACATTTGTTTTGCATCCTATCCCATTGCTGTGCTAGCACCAGACAGTGACTGAAAATAGAATAAAATAAATGGAGTAGAAGGCAAGATCTTTGTCACAGATGATTTTTGTAACTTTAACTGATTGACGACATTCACACCCACTTCACCCCCAGCTGTGCGGAGGTAACAATGTTTGCTGGACTTGAACACACTTTTCTTTATTTATTATACAACTATTTGTGGTACTTGTGAACACTCGAGTATGAAAGTGTCCTCCTGAAGAGGCTAAAAATGTGTGGTATTTCCTTCTAACTTATTATCATTTTGCCTTCGAATGTAGCTCATTGGAACAACCTTTCATTTCTGAAGTAATTGGGCACATTGTAGCCTCAAATGCAGATGAGGAGTAAGAACCTCACTACGCACTCCAGAGTTTGATTGATCAATTTATTTATTTCAATTTTAAACTTCATCCTTAACCTGCAACTAAATGTATCACTTTTCACACCGAGAGCTATTGAAGGCTTTATACAGTGATTTTTCCAGCTGCAGTTTTTACTGATGCTCTTTAATACTTTTGTTAATGTTAGAATGGGATAAGGCTGGGTGCCTGGGTACCTCAGTGGTGGAGCAGGCGACCACATATATATGCCGCGTTGCGGTGTGGGCAGCGCGGGTTAGAGTCCCGGCCTGTGGCCAGCTTGCCCGCGTGTCCTCCCCTGTATCTTCCCCCATTTCCTGTCTCCCTCCACCAGCAATGAAAGCCGTCGTGGCTAAAAATGCAAAAAAAAAAAAAAAAGAATGGGTTAAGGCCAATTTTTCAGTAGCAAGCAGGACAGTTACTTTACCTTACATTAGAATTACAGTCCCTTTTACACAGGTATGTGTATTTATACCTGTTTAAAACAAAATAAAGTCAATTTAACATCAAAATCAGATCCATTGTGACAATGATTTTCCTCCATTATTACAAAAATTAACTACACAGGAAATAACAAGATGTTTCACAGACCTCATTTGAACACCAGACACTTTCATCATTTTAATAACCATTCAGGCCATTAGACACTGGAGAGAGCTGTGCAACAGTAAAAAAGGGTCACCTTATTTTTTTTATGTAAAAAGGCTAAAAGCATGAGAGAACAGGTCAGAATTTGTTGTACATATGCTCTTATTACAAAGCCAGTTGCATAATAATAATAATAATAATAATAATAATAATGATATTCACTTTGTTATTGTGGCATTGACAGTTCATTTTTTAATTTATGTCTAAAGTTTTATGTAATAAAATAAAATAATATAATAAAATCTTTGTCTGTCTGGTTCTTATCAAAATCAAATATGATATGATGTCACTGTGTTACCTAACAACCAACTACCAATGCGCTTAAATTAAATTACAGCTATAGCACATTAAAAAAGCAATCTATTATTTTAATTTCACAACAATAACATTACATTTATATCCACAAAAAATTTAAATATATTTTCATTTCTATATCAGGTGTTATGATATCATAATGCTGCCTACAGGTTAAAACGAACCATTTTAGTATTTATGCACCTACAACAAAAGCATTGCATCATGCCATCTATCAGACAGAATATTGTGTTCTTATCTGTGCCAGATATGAAGTCATGACGTTGCCTGGCAACCACTTAACAAGAGACTAAAATGATAATTATATTGTGGAGTAGGAAATGAATATGGACATGTTATGGTGCCAGTAATGTATTTAAGCAACTGGGTGGGGATAAGATGATCAGATATACTCATTATGCAGTGTTAACATTTTAACAGGAAATGAGAAGTATGGCTGCATATGTATGTATATATATATATATATATATATATATATATATATATATATATATATATATATATATATATATATATATATATATATATATATATATATATATATATGATGGAAGATAGAAATGATTACAGAAAAACATTGGGCTTGTTATCTCACAATGTATAACAGCATTATGTTTTTTTAAAACATTTTCTTCTAATCAAGGTTATTATTTTCCCTCAGCTACCAGAGGGAGCTGTGTAACATCTTACAACAAATTGCAGACTGCGCCCTGTGTTTGCTAAGTTATAGCTTGAGGGGACATTAGATGCAACCAGTACACCCAAATCTTAACACAGATGCTATCAGCCCTTTGAATGGACTTCATCAGCTGTTAAAAGTCCTATATATTGCAAGCAGGTGCAGCCTTCTGCCTTCTACTCAGCTCAGCATGCTGTTACCATCTATTGCATTCCCTGATAAACAAAAAGCTACACAGATTATGTAAGAGGCTTCTAGCTAGTGTATGTAAAATCATCAAAGGTAATTGGCATGGTTTCAGTGTTGTGGAATTTGTAGTCCATTTTAACCCCAACTGTGGTCTTTTCCTTTTGTAAAGTACTCAAGTGTAATGACAATGTTTAAAAATGATTTATCTCAGACAGAATTGTCATTTAAAGTAAGCTTGAAATTAAGCATAATGCTGAATTGGTGACACACGATCCTTTCATCAGCTTTATGAAACCAAAAATGGAAAAGAAAATTTAAATTACCATGAAATATTTTGCTGAATGTACACATTTTAAATATCAAGGTATTTCTTATATTTGTTCCTTCTTTCTCTGTGTTTTTATTCTATTTCACTGTCACCAAGTTTTTCAAAGGGAAACAAAATTTTCTCTATAACAATGTACAGTCTTCATTTTAAATCCTAAAATGAAGGCTGGACATTATTATAGAGAGGAATTTGTTTCACATTGAAATTCTAGGATTTAAAGTATTTGATTGTTGTTACAAATTGACTGAACAATTCATTTGAATTCAATTTAATTTTTGATACAACTCTTCTTTAACCTCTGTTTTCCTTTCCCAAAATGTGTGAAAAGAATGTGTATCTTGGAGCGATACTGAAAGATACAAATTCTTTACAACATAAACAGTGTGGTGATGGAGTTCTCTAATTATGTTGTTGCTTTCCTTCTGAGCTCCGTGACTAATTCATAGTCTGGCCTGTGGAACTGCCATGGATAAATGCTAGGATCTCCAAGCTGGGGTGGTTAACACCAATTTTCTCAAACTAAGCTGAGGAAGTACAATAATATGTAGCAGACTAAAAACAAGAAAGCCCAGGGTAAGATATCTACCTAGAGGTAATTTTTTTCCTTATCTTTCTCAGGGAAGTAAATACTGTTTTAAATTCAAAGTGTAGATAGTGAAAATATTGTGAGCCATGGTATATATTCAGATCCAATTTGATAGTCACTGAGTGCCACGCCACACAGAATGCAGGCTCGCGCTTGAAGCATCTTTGCTGTCTATCATGTTTATAAGCCAAGACTCCCCTTTCACGCTGCTGTGAGCCCTGCAGCCACAGAAATGAAAGGATGGTGTACAAGGGACACACTAAAGAAGGAGGGAGCAAAACAAGTTAAAATAAGTTTGAAGGTTACCAGATGCAAACCTTAATGAACTACAGATTGTTTAGGTGCTGAGATTGACATTTCTTTTTTTTTTTTTTATCTCAGTGGCAAATATTGCAATTTATCCTTTTAGCATAAGCCCTAAATGTCAGCCTAATTGAGAGTGGATTTAATTCATATTGTGCCACAGTGTAAGTTCACTTCTATTTAATGCCAAACGTTGCTTATCTGTCTGTGTCCTGCCCTTTGGCTTTCTGTTTAACCTTACAAAACCAATATTCAAAAACCTCCCCTGACTTATGCAGAAATAATATGTAGTATATTCTGCTTATGAATAGCTGTAAATTTTCAGATTCATTCTGTTTATTACAAAAAAAAGAGGGGGGTGGGGGTGCTTCTGGTCTGTCAGACTAGGTTGTCTATACAAAAAATGCCATAGAAATATTTGGTGGTATTGATACCATGAGTTTGACGACCATCTGTTAGTTAGGACCCAGTCTCTTCCTTTCTTCTTACCACTTCTCCTGTAAGTGCTGGTGCATTCTTGTTTGCTACTGTTTGCTAATGACTTCTAGACATTAGGGTTGGTGTATTACATATGAAGTCACTCGTGGCCCACTCTCATGTGTACCCTGATAAAGAGAGCTTATAGCGAGAGAGACACACTGGCTGCAGAAACCCTCTGGGATTTAGAATGGCCAATACATCACTGAACTACAAACACATGGTCTTCAAACTTTCTGTCACAGTATACCAGGGCAGTTGGTCTCTAATAAGAAACTTTCCATTGCCTGGAAAAAAAAGGAGGACCATTCATGTTGAGCTGCCAACAGCTTGGAGCTGGACATGGAAAAATTGTGGTGATCACTTACAGAAGGGCTGTTTAGATTCTGTGAAATTCAGAACTTCCAACTACTTTGAAGCAGGTAAGACCATCTGTTTAAACACAATAGCCAATGAATGTTCTTCACATATCCTTTCAGGAACCTATTTTAAGACACTGTGTATGTTTTTTTCTCATAAACAGTTGGACTTAGATTTGAAATCTAATTTGAGCATTAATCACCTTTACTTCTTCGATAAGAGTGAAGCAGGCTCGTGACCAGAAAGTCATTGTTAGCTTTGTTTGTTTGTTTTTTGGGTTTTTTTTTTTTTTTTTTGCTTTTATTACTGCTAGGCTGAAGTCCAATATATTGTCTTCACCACTGAGCAGATAATTGGCTGTCAGCTGCCTCCTGAAATTAAATGAACAATGCTAGAATAAAGAAGCAGAAGGCACTTATCCTGCACACTAATGCAACCAACTTCACACTTAGAGGTGGTACATGGTGGATGAGCAATTAAGCACTGACTGCTCCTGTATGCCCCATTTTTCATCACATCTCATTAAAATCTGAACAGAACCCCCCCCCCCCCCCCCCCCCCAAAAAAAAAAGAAAGGAAAGTATTTTACACATGTTCTCATGTTTAAAATTCATGTGCCTAAATTAGTGTCAAGTTACTGTGAAGTTTTTTGTCTGCTTTGGTCAGACAGAGGAGCTCCAGAGTGTTACATTTTGATATTAAGAATGATTAAATTAATTACTTCATAATGTTTATTTGGTGATGTGATTATCCAACCCAGCCTCAGCAGAAAAAGGACAAAAGTGGTTGATTTGTTTTGTTTGGAGATGTTGTCCCCAACGGCTTAACCCACCTGATATGAATGCGGGTTCTGTGGCAGTATTTTCTTACAGCCCTTTCATGAAGTTCATTGGCAGTCAATTATCAATTATGTTCTTTAGCTATAGGAGGTGGCTCCTCAGTGTAGTGTTTTGCACATTTGCCTAACAAGCAAAAGCTTTCTGGTTTGATCCCGGGAGAAGACACAGTTCCTTTGGTGGTTACTTCAGCTACCTGCTGTGGCGACCTGCTGTTAGGGAGCAGCTGAAAGTAGCTTTTATTCTTTAGTTATAGGAATGTGTAAACGCAGATGCATTGCTATATAAAGTATCCCCACAGATCATTTGGATCATAACAAATTGTGTTATGATTCATAACTTTAGTTTAGCCTCTAAACAATCCAGTAAAAGTTATGAAATAAATACGTTTTTAACCTTTACTTTGTTGTTGAACTTGGAACAGAAAAGTATAATATTTGGGCTTTCCTGAGCCTGTAATTTCTGGTGTTGTATAAATTGCATTATCATAGTATAGGGTCGGTCACGGTTATTTTTTTTAAGCCTTTTCACATATGATGCGGTCAGGACTTGATGCATGTTTCAGTGCAATTTAATAAAAAGGGAAAATATGAAATAAAGCATTAATACAAGCAAATTTGAACTTGTAGCTAAAAAAATTTTTTTTAAATTTAAATTAAAAAAAATTTTTTTTTTACATTTATTGGAGGTTAATGCATGTAATTACATCATGTTTTTCCAGTAGCTCAACAAGCTGCTTTAATAAAAATGAAGCAGCAAAAACTGGGGAGCACCTGTCTTACAAGGTGTACTAAATTATACACAAAGATAGAATACACAAACCAGCCTTACATATATACCTTATGAAATGCTAAAATGAAGATGATATTTATACACCTGTATTGCTTCAAAGATATCAGATGGCTAAAAGCACATGATATCCTTCATCAGAATGGACATTTTGTGGAGTTTTTTGTTTGTTTGTCTGTTTTACAATCAGTGGCATATCCTTTCATGTCTGTAGCTTTATTTTGTATGAATTCCTCAAATCAATATGCAGTAAAATATATAACGCAAGTTTCTATTCAGTTCTATTCATCTATTCAGTTTGAATTACCCCCCACCCGCATTTCAAGTAGGCCAGTTGATATGGGATGGTGAAAAAGCCTCTCTTTTATTTCTTCACTCTATGGAATGAGTATCAAACTCGCAACATATCACCAGGAGTTCAGGAAGTCTCTTATTCTCATCTCTGACCTAAACAGTTTGTGCTGTGTCACTTACTTCAAGGGATGTACTTTGAATAATAACAATGCACTATTTTTGCAGTGTCAGTATGATGTAAAAGGATCCATTTTAAAGTGAGTAGGTGTATCCTTAGATTTTCATCTTAATTGCTAAATTGCTACTAGAATGGCTTTAAACCACATTAAAGCGATGCAGCTGGGACTAAAAGCTGGAGATGAGTAGACGTTCAAAGACTTTAGAATATTCACTAAGACGTGTCTACTACTAAGACGTGACGTCTTCTAATAACTTCATGAGTGAAGAGAGGGTTTTTTTTAGGGGGGTTTTGGTGATGAGAAACTCATTTTGGCATAAAGGATGCACAGAGGGGGAAAGAATCACACCCACACCACAATGCTACAAGTTTATTTTCATGTGTACACTGTGCATTTAAATAATTCAGAACCTACTATACTATGGGTCATCTATGTGCAGTATGTGAGTGTTTTGAGCAAGAAGCAGATAAGCAGCTGGATAGTGGGAACACTAAGGTCTTTAGAACAATGGGCCGGAGGTTTGAATTGAGGCTAGACTGCTACCCAAGCCTACGTCAGAATAATATGCTTCAGGAAAAAAAAGAGAGAGATTTGGATTAAGTTCCAAGTGCTTCAACTAAGTTTGTGAAGAGTAGCAGTGTTGTGCTTCATTTAATTTACTTCCCTATGAGCCTTTTTTATTGCATATGTACCACTTCACATTCCTTCCTGGAATTCATAATGTTTGTAGTCCCTTGAGCTTTTGTTCTCACTTACGCAAACACTGCAGTAGAGACTTAAGCTTTTAAATTCCCGGCTCAAAGTCTTTCTCTTGTTGGAGTCATAGCTGGAACCACCATAAGGTATACTGATCTGAACTGAATATTGAAGTTTTCAATTAATTTTGCCACCACTGCCATTAATATGAAGGAGAAAAATAAATAAAATCCAGTAATAAAACAAATGATTACCATGTTGCTTATCTTCAAACCCACATTGTGTCAGACTAAGTTTCAGCCAGTGTTGTGCAATTTCAGTCACAAGAGTTACCCCAAAGTTAGCGCTCATTCATTGCTCACAATTTAGACAGTTTTAACCAAGCTCACAGTCAGAAAGACATTTTATGACCAAAAATAAATAAAACCAAATATATGAACACAAACCCTAAACACAATCTTCCAGTCACACAACAAATTACTAACTTAGCAAGACATTTCTTTTTATATCCAATATATTCTCATTATTCATTTTATATATATATATATATATTTCTCATTTTTCATTTTTATATATATATATATATATATATATTTAACATTCATTCAATGTTTGGCTTTGAAATACAGTACCAGTCAAAAGTTTGGACACACCTTCTAATTCAGTGGTTTGTCATTATTTTAAAATTTTCTGTATTGTCAATTAATACTAAAGTCATCCAAAATATGAATAAATACATATAGAATTATTTAGTAAACAAAAAAGTGTCAAACAAACCAGAATATGTTTTATATTTTAGATTCTTCAATTTAGGCACCTCTTACTTAGATGACGGCTTTGCCCATCTTTTTTTTCAGTCAGCTTTATGAGGTAATCACCTGGAATGGCTTTCAGTTAACAGCTGTGCCTTGTCAAGAGTTAATTTCTTGCATTTCTTGCCCTCTTAATGCATTTGAGACCATCAGTTGTGTTGTGAATAGGTGGCATTGGTGTATGGTGAATAGCCCTATTTGAGTAATGTTTTGATCCATATTATGGTAAGAACTACTCAACTAAGTAAAGAAAAATGACAGCCCATCATTACTTGAAGATCAGTCAATCCAAAAAATTTCAAGAACTGTGCATCCTCAAGTGCAGTCGCAAAGACCATCAAACATTTTAATGAAACTGGCTCTCATCAGGACCGCCCCAGGAAAGGAACACCAAGAGTTCATCAGAGTTACCAACCTCAGAAACTGCAAGTTAACAGCAGTCCAGACAAGAGCCCACCTAAATGCTTCACAGAGTTCAGGTAGCACACACATCCCAACATCAACTGCTCAGAGAAGACTGCGTGAATCTGGACTTTTTTGGTTGAATTGCTGCAAAGAAGCCACTTTTAAGGAACAACAACAAGAGGAAGAGAATGGCTTGAGTCAAAGAACCTCAGATCTGCTCCAGTGCATGGAGCAGCACCAGGTGGCGTTTGATTGGGTGAAACAGGTTCTCTTTGGGGAAGAGCTCCCCAGCCTAAGTCAGGTGGTGACAATATGCGGTGGCAGAGTGTGGTTTTGGCTCAGGTGCAGAGGAAGGGTGGAGCAGAGGGTTCAAAGGCAGCACTGGGAGAGGCTGGCTGGCACAGGCTGGCTGCCTCCTATTTTACACAGTAACATACTGGGACTATGAGTAAGTTGAATGTGGATGAACTGAGCCACACTGGGTGGTGTCTAAAAAGGCAAAATGCTATAAGTTGGGCACACATGAAAATAAACATGAACCACATGAAATGTGTCTGACTGTGTGTTGGGAATTCCTGGTGGCAATTTTCCTGGGAGCATTTAAAATGACTCCGTGCTAATGAATAACCAGACTGCAGGTAAAGCGCTGACTTATCACAGCAATTATGAATGACAGACTTGACCAACGTGAGGCAGAAGCCACAGTTTTTTGAAGGATATGTTCAAGGTTGTGCCCAGGCTATGACTGTAAATAGCAGATTTTTCTAAAGGCTTTGGTATATCTATATAACGAGTGTCTGAAAGTCAGACAAATCATCTTACGTCATCAAAGTACTTCACCTTTCATAGCAGTCATTTTGACATCTCACAGGTATAAATAATCAAATGAATGGCTGAAATGCTCAGTCAAAATGCCTTAGATATGGCAAAGTAAACCGTTGATATCATTGGTAGCATGCATTACCACTACCCTGAGTGCAGATGTGTTACGACAGTGATTGAGGGCAGTATGTACATATTCTTCTGTTGAGTAACAAACCAATTAAATGAGGTGTAAAACAAGGGGAACATGCGCCAGTACAAATGATGAGCTCCACAGGTGGTCATCCAGTAAATGATGAGTTTTAAAGATCACATTTTTCACTAAAAACATTTTAATTAACACTTGCTCAGTCGTTAACATTTGCTTGCTGACTCAGAGCCACTTCTGCTATGACAAGTCTGCTAAAGATCAACTGGTTTGCCCTTAGAATATGTTCATGTAAATGTAAAACTTTACAGCTGTGAATATATATATATATATATATATATATATATATATATATATATATATATTAAAGTTTTACATCTCATATGACTGTGGCATGAAAATTACACACAGCTCATTATTTTTAATTAGCTCCACAATCTATTCCTGTTAAAGCTGGTTTTAGATAAAGCTGCTGTGTCAACAATGATTTGCCCCTGCCGATAACATTCAGGGCTATGTCTAAAAAAACCCAACAATGATAAAGTATCCATAAATAAATAAATAAATATAACAGATCAATGCTAGAAAGTGAAGCTGTGTGTATTTATAGCTACACTGTGGTAATGTGACCAGATCAGTATTCCACAGCTTGACTGCAGCAAAAACACACATGCAGCCTGATTAGGGAAAGCTGAGGCTCTGGCATACGGAGTGCAGCCTGATAAGCACACCTCATTAATCCTCAGAGACAAACCAAGGTGATGTCGAAAAGCAGTAGGTATGCATCTGTGCACACATGTAAGGCTGCATAGTTTCCCGTGCAGTTATGGAATTTTTTTCTCCCACATATTAATACAGATATAAACATCTTTACAGCCACCCACAGTTAGACAGCGAGTCTCAGAGATTATTAAACTCTGGCTAAAAAGACAGAAGTAGTAAGACAGAAGTTGTGTACACTGACTTAGGTGAGGAATTCACCCACACACCAATAAAAATTAGTATGAAAACCCACTTAGTGGAAAATGTGACCTAGTGTTATTGGCACTTATTCTCCTAACAATCTGTGATTTGTAACATTAGCAAAAAAATCATATCCCCCACTGAGTAAATGGCAGCATGTATTGTGCTTTCTTCACATTCAGAGTAGAGCCTATGTGCACTATGGTGGACTTGCAAAAATACATATTCATAGTAATGAAAAATTGTCAAACAGTGGCTCTAGAGAGTAAATGGATTTGTAGCCCTATTTTAGCATTTGGCAATCGATCTCACGAGCTACAACTCAATAAAGGCAGCAGCCCAAAATAATGACCAAGGCTGTTTAATGCAGACTGAGGTTAATAACTGGTAATAAACGCTGCCAAATTAGAGAAAAAGGGGCTGTATTTGCTCCATATTTCATGAGTTCCCCACTATCCTTTTTTTAAAAGTTGATTTATTTTTGTTTTTGTCTTATTTATTTATTATTTTTTATATACATTGTCACATTTCTGTTAGCAATACATTCTTATCCTTTTCTCATAGATTATAGGTTAATACAGTTTTTGTGTTCCACTGCATTCAAATTTTGGCACTTGTCTTTTGTTCATTCACCCGTGAGAGCTACAGATTTTCAACTTCAATATGCAGATTCTTGTTGCTTCTTTTGGAAATCGCTTTTTGCGCACTGCATCTCTCATAGAAAGACCTCACAAACACAATCTAGCTCTGTGCCATAAATCACTTGAGACAGAAACCGAAGAAAAATATAAAAGGACACAAGATGCAAATGATATCTCCCATATTATTGCTTTTGCACATCATGTGACTTTTTAAAATTTTAACAAAGTGTCAATCTTGCCTCTCCAGCTTTAAATCTGTGACATAATGATGTGTGATAATTCAGCAAAAAGCCTGTTAGCCTCAATTTGAGTTGATTTCTCTTGTTAGAGCATAAAATTGCAAAGCTTGTGGGTGAGCAACTGTCTTTGCATGTAGGTGAGAAATGTGAAAGACCGAATATATGAATCATTTTGCGCATGTGCATTTTTTGATAAAACTAATATATTGGGGACAATATGTAAGAAATCTGAAAAAAAAAGCCATAAAGTCATCTGGAAAAATGTAAACTTATTATTTGATGTGATTCTTCCCTTTTCTCAAATTTACATTTTTAAAAAACAGAGAAGCACATCAGTGCAGTACTGATGCATTTAACAGGAATCTTGGACTGGATAGTAACGATGCAACGATGCAAGGATTAAATGTCATATTGCACTAAAACAGCATTTAAGTGGGGGGGTTTAAATTAACGTTATAATTTATTAACTGTGATATTAATAATTTTTTATGTCTTGTTTATTTATTTTTTGCCAAATATAATCTGAATTTAAGTGTTTGAGCGGTCAAAGTGATTCAAAAGACCTTTTCATTCCCATTTTTCATAAGTGGATTGTTGATGAAGATGAAGCAATTCATTGAGAACCCAGTGGTGCACATTTTTTTTTTTTTTTTTTTTTTTATTTTTGGGAGATATCAAAGAAATGCACAAATAACCAGAAATGCACAAACAACAGAAACGACCATCTTGGAGGAACATACTGTTACAAATATACATATACATCAATATCCAAATGATACAAAGCATTGTCTGTGAAAATAATGCCATTATTTGTCAGCAGGCACACTGGCTCATCACACAGTGACACAAATTTCCCCTGACCACCCCCCATCTGCACACCATGGGTAACCTCTCCATCTCTCTTCCTCTGCCTCTGCTCACACCCACACAACAGAGAAAAGACGGGATGCAGCAAGACATAGCAGTACAAGGAATAGCATATTTATTATCCCTGTGCTTCCTCCTTCTCTTCCCTACTTAAACACTCAGCTGGATCCTAGCCTCTATTTCTCTCTTTTTTCTTTTTACTTTTGCTCTCTCCCATAGCTGCCAGGGAACGATTCTCTTTGTTGTTTATCCTCCCACCTCCTGCTAGCAACTGTGGATATTTGCCTCTTCAAACTGTCTCCCTCTCTCTGGACTCTCCCCCTCTGTCTCTCTGTTATACCATTCCACTCTCTGTATCTTTTCTTCTCTTCTTTCTCCCTCTTTCTTCTCTCTTTCTCTTTCTATTAAGCTTTCTCTGAGTTTATTTACTGACTGATACATAGCACAATGGTCTCTTAACCTAACGCCAAATCCCATATTGAAGAGTCTTGGAGTTATATTTTATAGGCAGGGAGAAAGGAAATGAAATGAGTTTGGGGTTCATCTTGGTGTGCTTATGCAAATATCGCTTTGTTCATATTCTCTGTACATATGGGACCATGTGGGAGCGCATGCCCTGAGTTCAACAAAGCCAAGAACTTAAGTTCTGGTATGAACTCTACACTTCAAACCTGAGATATTCAGGGTAGAATGAGCAGCAGGCTGGAACTGGAAACAGAGAAACTTCACTGACTTCAGAGCTGGCAAGCTCTGGTAAATGACAGATGCTTATTATAGGACATTTCTGTTTTTGGAACCAGAGGTGAAACAGCAAAGCAGTGCAGGTCAGCTGTGTATCTACAGGCACTCGATAATTCAGTGTGTGTGTCACTTAGACAAATAGACTTTCAGAGACAGAAATAATAAAGGCAGAGCCAAAAGGAATGTTTCTGTGGATGCACCATAGAAACTAAAGTACCATGCATGAGAAAGGCTAAAAATATGTAACATATTTCTTTTAAACTACAATAAAATATGAAAATAAACTTTATAGGTTAAATTGTTTTATTAGTAAAAGACAACTAAGCTGCACTGCCATATGGAGAGGATGATAGAGTGTGCTATTTTTTTCCCCCTTCACAGATCTTATGGTGTGATTAGAGTCACAGATCTTCTATTTGCTCATAAATATATATATATATATTTTTTGTGAACTACAAATTGAAAAGTTTCCTGAATAACTACATAGAAAATGTATAATTCCCAGTGGGGTAATTTAAAATAGCCATAACGACCATGCTTGATTCATTCACATTTAACAAATACAGGTGTGTTTTATGGTTCTTTTCACTGTAGTTTTGCATTTTTCAGCCATGAATCCTCATTATTTCACAGAAACTACCACACATGGTTCAACTGATGGTAAAAAGCCACAGCATTAAACATAATATTTACACCTTTAAACAAAGACAAATGCCAGAGAATATAAGCTTGCATTATTTCCAGAATTACAATATAGTAATACTATCCAAATATGCTAAAACATCAACAATTATTACCTTATTATTATTATGAGGTTATAGTCACTTTAAAGTAAATATAAAATGCAAATGCAGAGGTGTTATCATTTTATTGCTAGCAAGATATGATAATGTTATCAGTATATTACTGTACTATTACTAATTGCTTTTGCCTCATAGGGATACATTTGTTTCCACTTTATTACATCAATTCTGGCCCTTAATACCCAGTAAGATCAATTTCACTGTGATATTGTTGATACAAGATATAAATATTTTGGTATTTCAGAGGCAGAAAATTCTCATATTGTTATCTTCCTATTCCACCTTAGTACCCCCACTATTACCACATTATTATTACAGAGCTGTGATATAAAGTGCAACTCTCTTTCTTTTACCCATGCGTTTATTTTCCCGTTTATTCACTTTTTCTATTGTATTCATTGTACTTATTCTTACTCTGAAGAACAGATGCATAGATGATTGTAGTTACAAACTGACTCTGAAACAGCTAGACAGACTGGACTGAGTGAGTCAAGGTCAGCAGGTGAAAGCACACTTTTCATGCCTAAGCTAGATGGGCCTGAACTGAGTTGAAAATGACAAAAAATGATTTAATTTGTTCTGAATATGTCTCATCTGCAGATGTAACAAATAAGCAGGTTCCATTTGCCAGTCAGGTGGAATGAGAACATGTGCAACACCTCAGTGAGGCTGAATCAATTATGCATTAGTTTGTCTAATAGTATTGAAAGATTAATACAAGTAATAAGAATAGCTTTTATTGATATGACATCACTTCCTCTGTGTGTGAAGGCCGGTGACACAATGATTCACGCTAGCTTGGGGAGTTGTCGAATACAATGGGAAAAGCTAGAAGGTCAATATAAACTGAAAAATTATATTTCATCTGCTCTGTTTGACTTGTTTGAGATCATTCATCACTGGAGTTCATTTTTGAGTACAATAGTGGCGCAGTGCCAACACCAAGTCAGAGTTTTACTCATCAAGTGACATATCTCAATATCTTTCTGATAGACTGGCACAAGATTATAACACAGTCAAGTTTGTACTGAATAATTGAAACATCCTTTTTTTTCCCGGAGAATGAAAACAATTCACCTGAAATGACATAAAATGTGTTTTTCGCAACACATTTTGTCAGTTCTTAGAATTATTTTTGTAATTTCCCACACGCAGATGTGCCCTGTGGTTTATGGCAGTAATTCTGGAGGGTTTTTTTCCCCCTTCAATGCTCTTCTTTTCTTTGATAGCTGAACTATTTTTGGTTTATAAGTTGCTTCTTTTCAAAGCAAACTCCTACAGTACAACTGCAGCTATTAACATGAGGTTTTATGACATTTGTCTTCCTACTATTGATTTGGCCACCGTATAAGACAAGTTAAAGCTATTATAGCTGCAAAGGGAGGGTCAACATCATATTAAATCCTATGGATTAAGAATGGGATGTCACTCAAGTTTCTATGCGTGTTAAGGCAGACGAGCACATTCTTTTGGCAGTATAGTGTATCTTGTTCACTATTACTGAAAGTGTTACTGAGTGAAGGTTGAACATCCACTTTTGTATTCCTGACCTTCTGTTGGAAAAAGTGCTTTGTCGCATTGTGAGATGATGCTTTAGATTGACTGCCATCACAGAGATGATTCACTGACAAATGTCATGACAACTATGATGTGATGTGCCACCTAAATGGAGTTTTAATTAGTCAGATAAGTTCATCAGTTATAAATAGGTTTCTACATTTATTCTGCAAAGAAAATACAATTAGAAATCCTCGTTTGGCAATGAGTCATGTCATCATCTGTTTGTGGTCAGCACAATAAGAACCACTGGTCTAATGGCTTTCATGCCCAGCAGCATTTCCTCCAGCTCCAACATTAGGTTAAGCTTCTTTGTTTTGTTTTGACTGAAATACTCCAAACAACTGTTGGATGAATTGCAACAAAATTTGGTACCGATATTCAGTTCCCCCACTGAATTGCAATAACTTCCGTGATCATCTGTCCAACACTTTGGTTTAGGACCTAACACTAACACTAGTCTTTGAAAGTGTACTTTAATTGGCTTCATTGTGGGTTTACTTTCTAATTAGCTAATTCAATAGCTAATTTATTCCCAAGAATATTCAAAGGACAAAGATGTTGCTAGTCCAAGTAAATAAAGATCGTAAGCCAGGGTTGGAAAACAGCCCATGCCAGTTTTATTTCCCTCAAATCTTACTATTAATGCTGGGCCAGGATTATTGAGGAAAACAAGGCAGTCTCATGCTACTCCAAAATATGTCCAAGCACTGTCATTAAAACTACACTTTTCTGAGTGTGAAAACAAGCTGCATTGCATGTTCACTTCTATGAACCAATGTGAAAGTGTACAATCGCCCCCCAAAAAAGCATAAAAAAATCATTCTCTTCTGTGGTTTGAATTAGAAACATGCTATGTTTTGTTTGTTTTTTCTCAGATACACTGAAAAAAACGGTATTAGCTGGCAAGCCTGTTGCCGAGGGGAGCCATATACTTCTTAATCAACAATACATAGAGTTTGGATAGCCACCACTCTTGCCTGTTGCATTGCTCCTTCCATCTGCATATATTGATCAGTTCTCTTCCACCACTGGGGATATATGGTTATGTTACTAAATTGGCACCTCCTATTTGGTCCTGTGGATGCAGTCAGAGAATGTAAGTTGTTCTTTTCGGCTGATGACAGAAACTTTGGTGATTGGATAGATTCGTACATGGACAAATTTGCTATTTTCATGTCATTTTTTTTTTTTTTTTTGCTTATTTAAAAGCAAAGGGAGATGGAACAAAGTGTCAGTCAAGGCCTTAGGTTTAATGGTTAATTTATTAATTATGAAAATATTAAAATCGTAATAGATATGTTGACTACAGAGTAGGAACATTTTATTTTGGATTAAATAAAAGCTGTTCAGAGGAGCGTAGGTACATGACATAATAAAGCTGAACTACTTTAAACTTTTTAAGTCTAATGTGTTAAAAAAAAATGTTTTCATTTCCAATTTGAACAAGGCTTAAACTAACTATTATTATTACTCAGTGAAAAAATTATTTTAATGTGTAATATTGTGTGGGTGCGCTATTATGCAATGATATATGTAATATGTCATTGTGAATGCTAATGTGGGCTGCAGTACAGAGGAATACGAAGGACAACGGTGCAGATAGGAAGGCAATCTCCCCCTGCTCAACCACAAAATCCCTTTCAGCACAAATGCCCATTTCAGGACCTTTACCCTGACTCACGACTTACAGAAAGGGTCTCAAGTCTAAAAATATCCCATCTGGGTGAAAGGCATGCCAGGTCCCCCTGTGTGTGATTCTGGATATGAACTGACACATTTTTCAGGGATATGCAGTGACAGGGGAAAAAAACAAAATTTCTGGGGGGAAAAAGGACACAAACACTGCCCAAAAGACTGGACATGAGTAATAAATCTCACCAAGAAATGACCGAAGTACTTATGGCTGCCATCATGATTGTAATTGATTTGGGAGACCAGTGAGCCTAAAATAACCTGTTTACAGTCAGTCAGAAGGTCTTAAGGTGGTCTTTATTTTGCACTGACTCTGACAATACTGACAGGTCATTAAAGAAAGGTCATCATCCCATCTTCTTATAGTTTGACTTGGATAAGACAGTGTGTAGGTGGATTATATGTGTTTTGTGAGTTGATGACATAATTTAACTGGCAACACAAGAAACTGAGAGCAACTGTGAACACTTTTTTTCTAATTACATTTTAATTCAACTTTTCTATCAATTTCCTGGCAATTTTCTGACACACAAGAGTAGCTGCCATCTGATACATTTGTATATAAAGTACAGTACTATAATATACATATAGCAATATTTTAGTTTGTTTTACTACTGTTTATTATATTATTAATTTCTTCAGGATCTTATCGTGCACAAGGGTTATTGTTTTAATGTTGATTGGTTTGGGGGGATTCTAAATAAAACCTGTAAAAATAATCAAGACATGGTTTATAGTTTTATTACTGTTGAAGTAATATCTTTCATCAGATTTAGTTGTTTTTTTTGTTTTTTTGCCAATGCAGTAAAATTATGCTCTAAATATTAAAGTGGTTCATTTAACAGTGTACCAATTAAGCACATAACAGCAGTGTTCCAAGGGATTAATCTTTCCTTAAGCAAGGTCATAGTATTACCTTATGAATTATATAACATCTAGGAGTCACTCATTTATTGGTAATTAGCAAAAATCCCTAAGGTTATAGAAGTAGAACACACATACATATACAGCCATATACAGTAGTATTGTGAGTCATCCCTAAATGACTGGAAGAAGGGAAAACACAATCATAGCATGTGCTTTGTAAAAGAGCATGCTGAAAGCTCAAGCGGTTACCATTCTACATAATCCTCAAATTATGTCAATAATAATAATAAGTGATACTAATTTTGTCTAAACAGGAAAATATGCATTTCAATTCAATTAAATTTTATTTATACAGTGCCAAATCACAACAGTCGCCTCAAGGTGCTTTATACTTGGAAGGTAAAAGACCCTGCAATAATTACACAGAAAACCCAAGGGATAGTTCAGGGTCACCTGATCCAGCTCTAACTGTAAGCTTGATCAAAAAGGAAAGTTTTAAGTCTAATCTTAAAAAGGCTTAAACATTGTTAACTTGGCTTTGTATCGTCAGAGATTACAAGAACGCACAATCAAGATACCATTTTATTGCTGAGTGCCAAAGATATTTGCTAGATGTCATCTTTGTCATTATCAGAACTTGCTTCATTTTCAAAATAGAAATTAACTGAAACTAATAAATAAATGCAAAAAAAAAAAAAACCCACACCAATGCACAATTTTTTGTAGTTTTGTTTCCACACATCACTGCAGTTGATTTTAAAGAGAATAATCAGCACGTGACTGAAGTGCAGACTTTCAGCTTTGAAAGAAAAAAACTGCATTATCTGTTTAGGAATTTAAGCCATAATTTATACATAATCCCCCATTTTCAAAATTATTTGGACAATTGATTGAGAAGCAGTTTCATGGCCGGGCCTGTTCCCTTGTTATTTTATGGCAAATGAAACAGATATCATATATGAAGTTAACTCAAAGTGTTGAATATGTCTTTTATAGATTTTCACTGGAATTTAAATATACTTTTTAAATATGAGGCCAAAAAAAATGTCAGTGCAAGTGAAAAAGGCCATCATTAGGCTGAAAAATCTAAATAAACCAATCAGAGAGACAGCAAAAACTTCAGGAGTGGCCAAATCAACAGTCTGGTTCTTTCTTAAAAAGAACGCATGCATTGGCCCTCAGCAACAAAACAAAAAAGAACTGAAAGATTGAAGAGGACAACTGAAGTGCATGATGACAGAATAGAAAAAAACAACTTCACAACATCTAGTCAAGTCAAGAACACTCTCAAAGAGGTAGGCATAGCATTGTCGAGGTCTACAATCAAGAGTTGTCTTCATGAATGGAAATACAGAGGGTTTATAACAAGGTGCAAACCACTGATTACACTCAAGAACAAGAAGGCCAGATCAGACTTTAGCTGAAAACATCTAAAAGAGTCAGAACAGCTCTAAAAAAAAAAGATCTTTGGACAGATGAAACCCAGACTAACTTGTTCCAGAATGATGAGAAGAGAAAGGAGAAGGGAAGAAACAACTCGTGATCTGAAGCATACCATATTATGTGTCGAAAATGGTGATGTGACTGCTGATAAATGTAGCGGTATGTATTCTGAAGTGTACAGGGCTATACTCTCTGCTCAGATTCAGCCAAATGCTGAAAACTGATCAGATGGCACTTCAGAGTGCAAATGGATAATGATCCAAAGCATACTGCAAAAGCAACCCAAGAGTTTGTCAGGGCCAAGAAATGGGATATTCTTCAACCGCCAAGTCAGTCACATGATCTCAGCCCAACAGAGTATGCTTTTCAGTTATTTAACACAAAATTGAATGCAGAGATCCACATACAAGCAGCAACTGAAGGTGGCTGCAGTCAAGGCCTAGCAGAGCATCTCAAGGGTAGAAACACAGCATTTGGTGAAATCAATGGATTCTAGACTTCAGGCAGTCACTGACCACAAAGGATTTTTATGTTTTAAAAGCAATCACATTTAAAATTTTGTTAGTTTGTCCAATTAATATTTTTTAAAATGGCTTCAATTCCTAAACAGTTAATGCAAATGTTTTGTCAAACCCCTTAAATTAGGGCTGAAAGACATTTAATATCATAGGGACTACTCAACCCATTAAGCTGCTAGAAGAGGCTGAGCAGTTTTCTAATCATCTGATTAACAGTGTTCAGTAAGTAGACTGAAGTAAAGTCAGAGTACCATAAACAACAGAATCACATTGAGTTTAGTGCTCAAAAAATTAACACGTAAATCATACATCTGCTCTTGATGACTGAAATATTCCAGTTGAAAATCTTTATGTTGCTGAGAACAACATAACTTAACAACGGCCAGCAGAAACCAGAATCATCAACCCTTTGATATCTTCTCTCATTTACCAAAAATAATGAACATTTGGTTCATTTATTTTTGTGCTTTTTGTTTCTATTTTCGAATCTTGAAATGTTAATTCATACTTTTATAACATCTCGTCCCGATTACTGCAATGCGCATTTTATTATAATTAGCCAGGCCTCCATTGCTCGCCCACAGCTGGTGCAAAATGCTGCTGCTCGATTTTTATCTGGTGCAAGCGAGCGAGAGCACATCACTCCAATTTTCGCTTCCCTTCACTGGCTTCCAGTTTGTTTACTAATCCATTTTAAAATCCTTTCATTCGTTTTTAAGTCTGTTAATGGTCATGCTCCATTTTATCTTTCTGAACTGCTGCTCCCGTATGTCCCATCTCATCCTCTCAGGTCAGCAGACCAGATTGGCAAATGATTTCCTATTGAACGTCAGGCAGGTTACTTCACTTGCTGTTTTTAAATCTTGTTTAAAAACACTTTTAGTCCCTGGCCTTTGACCCAGTGTGAAATGTTGACTGTAATTTTAAGTTATTTTTTATTTAATGTATACCTTTATTGTTTAACTTCTACAGCTCTTTTGTGTTTCTGTATCATTTACCCTGTGGCCTCTTTTGTCTTTTATTCTTGGTGTTACTGTTCACCACTTTTGGTCAGCCCTGTAGTTGTTTTTAAAAGTGCTTTATAGATAAATTGGTATGGCATTTTTTTTTTTTTTTACTTGAGCTTGCAAATATATGTGTCTTTCTGTATGTACATGAAAGCTTCATACAGTTGTGGTCAAAAGTTTATATACACTCATCATGTGTATATACAAAGTCTATGGAAAACTTCACCTCAAATCAACAACTGGACAGTTAAAACTTAGACATAATTAGGTGTTCCAACAGGCCAATGAGCCCAAACACACGTCATAACTGGTTTTGGAATGGACAAAGCAGGATAACATTAACATTAAACCCTAACCACAGCCCTATTGAAATTTTGTACACTACACTTGGCCTGGTCTTGAAGCCAGGAAACCAACCAATTTAAATGAACTCTACCAATTCAATTCAATTCAATTCAATTTCACACTGGAAAATGAACAGTTCAAAGAGATCATTAGAAAACAAAAGTTGCCATGACATTCACGCCCATGGTGAATATATGTAAACTTTTGACCTTAACTCTATACATTTATCTAAGTCTCCATATCTTTGTAAGTGTATTTATGTTTATTGTGCAGTTGCTGTGACACTAGTACTGTGTGCTTATTACTGCAAAGGTGCTTATTCTTTGATGGCAAGTTTGCAGCCGATACAAGCTTAACAGCTATTAAAACCACTTACCACGTAATAGTTTAATAAAAACATCTCAAAGTTTAATGAGAAATAATAGGTACACATTGGTCTGGAGATTTTAAGTGCAATTAAAAATAGCAGCTTTTTAGTTGGATACACATCTCATTTGTCACTAGTGCTTAAAAAATATTTTTTGAGACATATTGGTGCATATCATGGGTTCATCATAGTGTAATTCTAGTTCTGTCTTCCACAACCTCTGTATAATTACATCAAGTACCAATCTGTTTCCTTTGATTGTGTTTGTTTTTCAACATGCTGCTCTGCTGTAGCTTTTGCTGGTAGCAGCACATACTCTTCTACAAAGACGCACAGTTTAACTTTCTGAGCTCACATCTGCTATGGGACATAAACAGTGATAGATCCAACCACAGGAATGATGACAGATGGTAAAAAATGTGCACACACACACACACACACACACACACACACACACACACATAGATGAACACACACATTTTACCTTTATTTGTTTATTTTTTAACACCCATGCCAGGAGTGGTTTTAGTTATTTAAAGGCCCCAAGCAAAGAGCAGGCTCACAGCCCTTTACCATCTTGCAATAAAAACTAGTACTCAAAAAATATTAGGAAGTAGCCCATTTTAGGTAACAAAGCCATAAAGCAGATCCAAATGTGATAACAAGAAAAATCATGCAAATGGCTGTATTTCTATTAAATAGTGTGCAGGTAATAAACTGGGCAAACCACACATAGAAAGCTGGCAAGTGGTCATGGACCCAAACAAAGACATGTCAAATCCATAGTTTTTTGAAAGAGATATATAAAGCCATAACCTAGATGGGCATAAAAATGGTATAACATAGCATAAAAAATAACATAAAGGTTATTTTTGATCTCATAATTAAAGACAACTGTAACATCATCAACACAGACTAACATCATCATACAGTTGTATTCAAACAGCCTTCACTTTCACCATGGCCAGAGGTAACATATTTAATGTGTTTCATACAATTATCATTTGTTAATACACTGCACCAAATGACCATTTTGAACCTTTTTTTTAAATAAATATTGACATAACATTGATTGATTTGTCTTACAAATTATTTAAGGCATTTATACTAGACTGCACTTTCTATTTCTCCCACCTCTTCACATACAAGATTAAATGTTTTACACTGGATAAAGACCCTGAGATATTTGGCCTTTTTAAAGGTCTTCTTTAAGTATGCATATTGAGTTAAATCATGTTTGGTGGAGTTTCTGGTTTTTAAGAGAACATGTGCTTCATATTTTTGTGTATTTGTACTGCAGTGCAGTAAACAACAACAAAAAATTGGTTATTGTTTTGAAAATTTTTTATAGCGATAATGGTATAACAGTTATTGTTTTGTCATACCAAGTGACATTAAGAAATGGCAGTTCAAACACAAGCCACCTGCCATGGTGTTACAACAGGAACAGATCAGTGTAAGTACTGATGATGCAGGAGGAGCATTACCAGCACTGGTGTGTTGACTGTTTTCTACTCATGAATAATCTCTCTCACTGTAGAATGATGGGAATCGACTCATAGCTCTTCCCAGATTGATGGGCAGCAACAATTGCTTCTCTAAGATCAGTCCATCTGCATTGCATTATCACACACCTGAATGCGCCAGACCAGCAAACTGCCAGAACTTCTGCTTTTATAGAGGTGGTCACACTTGCTGATGATTCATTAATCAGCTGCATTTGACTACCAGCACCTGGCTGCTATTTACACTCTTAATTCCTATGAAAGCAGTGAGGATGTACTTAGTTTTTCAGCACAATGCTTCAGCATTTTGGCTTTATTTTTGTTACAAACAAATAATGACATGGTGCAACATGTCATGTGTTGCTGTTCATCTGAGGTTGTATGTAAATAATTTTAGAATTTGGTTGAGTTGAGTTGAGTTGAGAGGTTTTATTGTCATTTCAGATATATAAATACATATTGAAATGAAACAACATTCCTCCAGGGACCAGGGGTGCTACATAGAACAAAAAGTGTAAGACAGTACAGTACACAGTGCAGATACACAGTACAATAAATACAGAAACACAAAAACACACAAAAGAAGAAGGCAGGACAATGGATGATCTATATTGATATGCATATACATTTAGCAGTGTAGATTATAGCAGCAGGGTAAAGTGTAAAAAATGAGTAAATGCCGATTGCTATATTGTGCATATGTATTATTGCCATAATACATTCATAGCAGTGCAATAAAACAGCTGTGTGCATTAAAGTTGTGTGTCAAGAGTCCGTCAAGTGTGTGTATGACTGAGTCCATCATGTATGTATGTATGCATGCATGTGTGTGTGTCATAGTCCATCATGAATGTGTGTGTGTGTGTGTTTGTGACTCTGTCATAAATTTATGTGTGCATCACAGGCCGTCATGTGTGCGTGTCAGTCTATCATATGTGTCTGTGTGTGTGTGTGTGTGTGTGTGTCAGAGTCTATCATGTGTTTTGGTCAAGTCCATCAATTTTGTGCTTGTGTGTGTCCCAGTCCATCAGTTCAGGTTGGAGTTCAGGAGCCTAATGGCTTGTGGAATGAAGTTGTTGCACAGTCTGGTTGTGTGTGTGCGGTAGCTGCTGTACCTCCTCCCAGATGGCAGGAGAGTAAAAAGTCCATGTGATGGATGAGATGGGTCATCCACAATGCTGAGAGCTTTGCGAATGCAAAATGTTCATGAGAGATGGAAGAGAGATCCCCATGATCTGGTGAGGATCAGATGAATTGTGTACTTTCTTTTTCAAAATGAATGTGTGACTCCTGGAGAGAGCACACTATTATAAAATACATTACAACAGCACAGGATAACACAGATGACTATAAAACATTTAGGAGTAACTTGCATGCTTTTCAAGACAACAACTGTTCCGTTTAGTGTTGCTGGCATCCACAATGGCACCGTAGGGTATGGCAAACACAAATATAAGTGGGCAATTGGCAGAGGTGCAATCTCATTTCATGGAAAGCAGAAGATATCTCTGTTTGCTGATGGAAAAGGAAATCTTTTAACTTTTTAAACTAATGAGTTCAGTTAGCTCCAGTTTTTAATATTAATGTATTTTATTATTTACAACTTAGATATTCAAGCCTCTGAGTAAATGCTCCATGAGGCAGAATGTCTTTCATTTTCTAAAATAGATTTCTCTGATCAATTTTTCCTTTTCATCAACTTTTCCTTCTTCCAGATGTAGGGGGAAAATAATACAGGTAAAATAATTTTAGGTATATAATAAAGTCATAATAATCTATCCAGCTGTTGTTGTGATACTGGTTACAACAATCAGGGGGCTAAATTGTGATTATTATTCAAATTAAATGCCATTTGTGGACAAAAGTAGATGAACTGTCTAAAATCAGGATGTAGTTTGGCCATTTTCACTTTCATTCAACAAAGAAAGATTAATTCAATTCAATTCAACTTTATTTATATAGTGCCAAATCACAACAACCAGTCACCTCAAGGCATTTTATATTGTAAGGTAAAGACCCTACAATAATCAGCAATCAAAACCACCCCCTATAAGCAAGCATTTGGCGACAGTTGGAAGGAAAAACTCCCTTTTAACAGGAAGAAACCTCCAGCAGAACCAGGCTCAGGGAGGGGCAGTTATCTGCTGCGACCGGTTGGAGCTGAGGGGAGACACAGGACAAAAGACATGCTGTGGAAGAGAGCCAGACATTAATAACAACAAATGATTAAATGCAGAGTGGAGTACAAACAGAATAAAAAGAGGTGAATAAGAAGAAACACTCAGTGCATCATGGGAACCCCCCCAGCAGCCTAGGCCTATTGAAGCATAACTAGGGGATGGTTCAAGGTCACCTGATCCATTATGTGCAACGGAGTGACATGAGCCTTAGCCTTGAATTCTCCTTTTTGGTTGTACAAATTAAAATATTTCCATTACCATTTTAAAGATTTTGGGAAAGCTAAATACAAAGCTGTTTTTTTTTGTTGTTGTTTGTTTTTTTCACCGCATCCCTGAATTAGATAAGCAGAAAAGGATGGATGGATGGATGGATGGATGCTTCCTAGAGAAGATTCCTAGTAATGTAATGTACACCAATAGCAGTTCATCTCATGATACATGTAATCTGAACCTAGTAAGATCATGGAGTACAACCTCGTTTCTGTAGCCCGACTAAATAACTAACGTCACGGAGCAATGCATTCTCCAAATATTGAAGATGCATTTTTCAAATCTGGTACTCACTTGGAATTCACATAATGACAAAATGTGACTATACTGATTAAAAGTGTTAAGGGGTCATGTGGCTCACAGCAATAACTGCATCTCTGTGCCTCTGATAGGATGCCTCAAATAATGCAGTCGTAATCAGGGAGAACTGACTGATGAACTTTATGATGCCTGAATTACAGCACGTAAGAGAGCTGGTTGTTTAAACTCAAGAAAAAATAGTTTATACTAATCTTGAATGTCATCTCAAGTTGCAGGAGGCAGTTACACACATAATTGTCTTTGCATATATCAAATACATGTGCATGTGTAGGTTTTTGTTGACAGCTAAACTGTTCACCAATCAGCCCCCAGCAGCTGAACTGCTTCAATTAATCACAGCAGAGCATGAGCTGAAAGACTTACAGCACCTCCCATTGATACATAAAATTTGCCTGGAGCATAAGTAATTGATTTCTTGCAATGGATGCATAACTCTTTCTTATGTATGGTCAGGTGAAAACTTCATCTTCGCTGTTCATAAGGGGCCTTTTAAGTGCACACAGAGAAACTAATCATCATAGTAGTACCTTTTATATTGCTAATGCTTCTGCACAGCAGTGATAGAATGCAAAGCATAATATAAATTTATCATGTCTTCAGAGAACAGAGCACAACAAAGAATGCAAACCTGGAGACTTAGCTTCCATCATGTTACCTTTTTGTCAACCACTGACTTATACACATTGCAAAAGCCCTAAAAAGTGGCATGCCTTAATGTATTTTGTGCTTTCATTAATTTTCAGATGCACTGTTGACGGTGCACCATTTAAATGATGAATATCCTGCTTTTCAATAAAATTTCATGTCGAAAAAAGAGCAAAGTTAGAGCCAAAAAGTAAAAATATGTCAGTAGAGAAAAACAGACTCTTCATCACTTTACATTCTCATTGTTAAATCTCAAGTTGAAATACCTTACTTGACCTGAAGTCAACACACCTACATCTGCAATGAATTGCAGCCTCTTCTCATCCCATGGTGATATAACACAACTTTTTCAGCTGACTCTTGCATCTCCCCATTGTGTACAATGTCTTCTTTAGTGTTGGTCTAGCTGGTCCAGCTGTAGCTTTACTGTCAGATAACAGCTGGTTAGGTTTAGGCCTCACACAGTCCTAGAGACCAGTCAGTGACCTCACAGCAGCCACTGGGGAAAAAGATGTGTATTTTCCAACTGGTTGGCAACTTGCTGACAGTCACAGAGATATACGATGTTGCACCAAAAACATCCTTGTGATTGCTTTGGTTGCTAGCAGGTTGCAATGGTCACCCATAGCGTGCACGTAAGCTACCAACTTGTCTGCAAACACGTGCCAGCTGCTCACCAAGTGAAGTGGTGGTGAACTTGTGAAAGTGTGACGCAAACCAGAAACTGTTTACCTTCAAAGTAAAAGTTTCACCTTTTTAAATGCATTGGTTGCTGTGGTTCAGAAGACCCCTATGATTGAAACAGCAAGGGAACAGTTTACCCTGCCCGGAAAAGGGTTACTGGGGCCCCACCCTGGAGCCAGGCCTGGGGAGGGAGCTCGAGGGAGAGCGCCTGGTGGCCGGGCATTAGCCCGTGGTGCTCGGCCGGGCGCAGCCCGAAGAGGTTACATGGGCCCGCCCTCCTGTAGGCCCACCACCCGCAGGAGGTGTCGTAGGGGTCGGGTGCAGTGTGTGTCGGGCGGTGGCCGAGGGCGGAGGCCCTGGCGGACAGATTCCCGGCTATCGAAACTGGCTATTGGGACATGGAATGTCACCTTTCTGGTGGGGAAGGAGCCTGAGCTAGTGCGTGAGGCTGAGAGATACCAGCTAGATATAGTTGGGCTCACCTCAACGCATGGCTTGGGCTCTGGAACCAGTCTCCTGGAGAAGGGCTGGACTCTGTTCCAGTCTGGAGTTGCCCTCGGTGAGAGGCGGCGAGCTGGGGTGGGTATTCTTGTATCCCCCCTGCTTGCTGCCTGTACGTCGGAGTTTACACCGGTGGACAAGAGGGTAGTTTCCCTGCGCCTTCGGGCTGGGGAACGGGTCCTGACTGTTGTTTGCGCTTATGCGCCAAATGACAGTTCAGAATACCCACCCTTTTTGGAGTCGCTGGGCGGGGTGCTGGAGAGTGCTCCATCTGGGGACTCCATAGTCTTGCTGGGAGACTTCAACGCTCACGTGGGCAATGACAGTGAGACCTGGAGGGGCGTGATTGGGAGGAACGGCCTGCCCAATCTGAACCCGAATGGTGTTTTGTTATTGGACTTCTGTGCAAACCACAGTTTGTCCATAACAAACACCATGTTCGAATATAAGGATGTCCATAAGCGCACATGGCACCAGGACACCCTAGGTCACAGGTCGATGATCGATTTTGTAATCGTATCATCAGATCTGCGGCCGTATGTTCTGGACACTCGGGTGAAGAGAGGAGCTGAGCTGTCAACTGATCACCACCTGGTGGTGAGTTGGATCAGGTGGCGGGGGAAGATGCTGGACAGACCTGGCACACCTAAACATATTGTGAGGGTGTGCTGGGAACGCCTGGCAGAAGCCCCAGTCCGGGAGATCTTCAACTCCCACCTCCGGCAGAACTTCGACAGCATTCCGAGGGAGGCTGAGGACATTGAGTCCGAATGGGCCATGTTCCGCACCTCCATTGTTGAGGCTGCTGCTCAGAGCTGTGGCTGCAAGGTGGTTGGTGCCTGTCCTGGTGGTAACCCCCGAACCAGATGGCGGTCACCGGAGGTGAAGGGAGCCATCAAGCTGAAGAAAGAGTCCTATCGGGCTTGGTTAGCCTGTGGGACTCCAGAGGCAGCTGACAGGCATCGGCAGGCCAAGCGGAATGCAGCTCGGGCAGTGGCCGAAGCAAAAACTCGGGTGTGGGAGGAGTTTGGTGAGGCTATGGAAAAAGACTTTTGGACAGCATCGAAGCGATTCTGGCAAACCGTCAGGCGACTCAGGAGGGGAAAGCAGTGCTCCACTCACACAGTTTATAGTGCTGGTGGGGTGCTGCTGACTTCAACTGAGGCTATAGTCGGACGGTGGAAGGAATACTTCGAGGACCTCCTGAATCCCACTGACACGCCTTCTGTAGTGGAAGCAGAGTCTGGGGACGAGGGAGATGACTTGACCATCACTGGGGGTGAGGTCACTGAGGCAGTTAAACAACTCCTTGGTGGCAGGGCCCCTGGGGTGGACGAGATTCGCCCTGAGTTCCTGAAGGCTCTGGATGTTGTAGGCCTGTCTTGGTTGACACGCCTCTGCAACATCGCGTGGAGATCTGGGGCAGTGCCAATGGATTGGCAGACTGGGGTGGTGGTCCCCATCTTTAAGAAGGGAGACCGGAGGGTGTGCTCCAACTTTCGGGGATCACACTCCTCAGCCTCCCCGGTAAGGTCTATGCCAGGGTGCTGGAAAGGAGGGTCCATCCGTTAGTCGAACCTCGGATCCAGGAGGAACAATGCAGTTTTCGTCCTGGTTGCGGAACGCTGGACCAGCTCTTTATCCTCCCAAGGATATTCGAGTGTGCGTGGGAGTTTGCCCAACCAGTCTACATGTGCTTTGTGGACTTGGAGAAGGCATTCGACCGTGTCCCTCGGGGTGTCCTTTGGGAGGTCCTGCGGGAGTATGGGGTGTCTGGCCCGTTGTTGCGGGCCATTCAGTCCTTGTACAACCACAGTGAGAGCTTGGTCCGTATAGCCGGTAATAAGTCGGATTTGTTTCCTGTGGGTGTTGGACTCCGTCAGGGCTGCCCTTTGTCACCGAATCTGTTCATAATTTTTATGGACAGAGTTTCTAGGCATAGCCAGGTGGCGGAAGGCTTCTTCCTTGGTGGCCTCAGAGTCTCATCTCTGCTTTTTGCAGATGATGTGGTTCTGTTGGCTTCATCAGGGGGTGGCCTCCAGCTTGCAGTGGAACGGTTCGCAGCCGAGTGTGAAGCGGCCGGCATGAGAATCAGCACCTCTAAGTCTGAGGCCATGGTCCTCAGCCGGAAAAAGGTGGAGTGCCATCTCCGGCTCAGGAACGAGTTCTTGCCCCAAGCGGAGGAGTTCAAGTATCTCGGGGTCTTGTTCACAAGTGATGGGAGAAGGGAGCGGGAGATCGACAGACGGATCGGGGCTGCTTCTGCAGTGATGCGGACGCTGCACCGGTCTGTCGTGGTGAAGAGAGAGCTTAGTGTAAAAGCGAAGCTCTCGATTTACCGGTCGATCTACGTTCCTACCCTCACCTATGGTCACAAGCTTTGGGTAGTGACCGAAAGAATAAGATCGCGAATACAAGAGGCAGAAATTAATTTCCTTCGAAGGGTGGCTGGCCTCTCCCTCAGAGATAAGGTGAGGAGTGCGGCCATCCGGGAGGGGCTCAGAGTAAAGCTGCTGCTCCTCCACATCGAAAGGAGCCAGTTGAGGTGGCTCGGGCATCTGATTAGGATGCCTCCTGGTGGCCTTTTGGGTGAGGTGTTCCGGGCATGTCCCACCGGGAGGAGGCCCCGTGGTAGAACCAGGACACGCTGGAGGGATTATATCTCTCGGCTGGCCTGGGAACGCCTTGGGGTCCCTCCGGATGAGCTGGAGGAGGTGGCTGGGGAGAGGGAAGCCTGGGCTTCTTTGCTTAGGCTCCTGCCCCCACGACCCGGCTCCGGATAAGCGGGAGAGAATGGATGGATGGATGGATGGTGAGCCACAACTTTTACTTTGAAGGTAAAAAATTTCAGTTTCTTTTTTGTGCTTTAGTTTTTCTAAACAGACCTTTCACTTTTGTTAGGATCTGCATAGCTGGAATGTGTAGTTACATTTCTGGGAAGGTACATCCAGACTATGCCATAGAATAGCTCAGGCAAAGGTGTAATTTGTAGTGTGTTTAATGCATTGTATCTTCTTTGTATAGGAAAAAAATCTATCCATCCATAGTTGTAACTTTTTATTTTTACATTATTTATTTATACACTAATTAAAGTTTAAGGGTTCTTCAGTGGGGAATAGAAGTTAGAGATAAACTGAAACCACTGACAATAATTATCAAACTCCACTCAGTTTTCAGAAAGACTCAGTTTTCTCTTGGTGTATTTAAAGCCTAATTTTTGAACTATGAGCAGGGCAAGTATTCCCATGACAAAGAAAAAAGGCCATTCTTTCTCTTTTAATTCTTGTTCACTAGGGGCCTCATTACTCAATGGTTGTAGTGAGAAACACCAAGCTAAACAAAAATACTTTCTGCTTCAGCAACTCTACAACAACTTTTTTTTTAAACAGTTCAGCCACTCATAATGATCTCCTCTCTTTGAGGCTGGGGTAACCAACACATGACTCATTCCTGGCAAATACTAAAACACTCTTTAAGTTCATTTAGGGAACTAGCAAGAGATTTCTTATCTTTAGCTTACCTATAAAAGGCAGTTCTGATCCATTGTCATGTAGCAGTGAAAAAGAGCTTCATTTCCATGCTATGAACAGGTAAATGCCAGCAAATTACTGTAGGAATAAGGAGTCGGAATGTATTTTAAAGACACCCCCCCAGGATTTGAGGTCTTAGTTTATGTTCTTCAGTTTAGTCTTCAGCTGAGGATTTTCTTTATTCTTTGTGATCATAGTTGCTGTCTGTAGTCTTAGTTATTGTTTCATCAAGATCTATTTTCTTTTGGTTTATTTATAGCTGATTCCTTGTGCCTCAGTTTACTTTCCTGGCTTCCCTTAGTATTAAGTTGCTGTATATATGTACATTGGTTAGTTACTTCCTGTTTTATTTTGTGAGCCACCTGTCTTTTGTGTATTTTAATTAGTCTTACGCCACCCTTGTCTTGTTATCTAGATTCTCTTCACCTGTGCCTTATTCCCCATAGCTGTGTTCACTTCCCCTGATTACCTTATGTGTTTATGGCCCTGCTCTTCCTTTGTTTGTTTATTTTTATTTTTTATCAGATTGTCTGTGTATATTCCCTTGTGTGCCTGGATTCAGTTTCCTGTCTCACTGTTTGGGTTTTGTACTAACTTTGTTGTTTGGTTTGGACTATCCAGCTACTGAATTAAAGGTGCGTTTTCAGGTAATTCAGTTTGCCTTAAGAGTCTGCATTTGGGTCCTCATCCTGCATACTCTGCAACAAAAGATGTATATGAGTGTGAGATTACCTAAAGCTGAAGTTCTGTTTTGAAGCCTTGAGTTGAATTTAAGACATAGTCATCTTGGTCTTTTCTGACAAATAAAAAAAAAAAATCAAGGACATCCTTGGCTCACTTAGTTGAGCAGTAAGATTCATACATCACTACTTCTCCCTGGCACAATATGCACACCCTGCTGTAATGTGTGCTTTACTTTAGATGGCAACATAATTTACAAAATTGCCATCATTATTATCAATTACCATCACCAATTATCATCAACCATTATTCTGTATATAGTGGCTCCATACTGTACTGTGAATAAAGGAGCAGCATTCTTCTCATCATTCTGTATGTAATGCAACTTGAAGACAAACAATGAAAGTGTTACTAACATCTGCACTGCACTGAGGTCATTATGGAAGTGAGAGGGTTATTTTCTCAGAGGTTTATGGAAGCTTGTTTAGACCACAAAAACAAAGAACTAACTTGAAATTTCAAGTAAAGTAAGTACTCAAAATTTAGAGTAGCCCATCTCAAAATTTTAAGTTAATAACTTGAAATTTAGAGTTAATAACTCAAAATGTCAAGATAGCTCTGTTAACTAGGAAGCTTGAAGGTACAACATTTCCTTGTTATCCAGAAGCAGGAGGCTGAAGGTATCAGCTGTCCAACAGTTCAACATGAAACCTTTAATTCCATACCTTTTATGCAACTCATTTCAGCTAGAAGGCATTCAAAGGTCAAAAACCTGACTACAAATTGTTTTGTTTGCTATTCACTGCTAGCAAACTGGTACTGTTGCTGCCTGGTTTTGAGTGCACATGCATTGGCATCATCTATTCAATTCAATTCAATTTTATTTATATAGCGCCAAATCACAACAAACACTCACCTCAAGGCACTTTATTGAGGGTAAAGACCCTACAATAATACAGAGAAAACCCAACAGTCAAAATGACCCCCTATGAGCAAGCACTTGGGGACAGTGGGAAGGAAAAACTCCCTTATAAAAAGGAAGAAACCTCCAGCAGAACGAGGCTCAGGGAGGGGCGGTCATCTGCTGTGACCGGTTGGGGCTGAGGGGAGAAACAGGACAAGACATCATCTGCTTTCGGGTAACATGGAAATGACCTCTTTCACAGAGTTTCGTGATTCGCAGAGCTAAACTTTGACTTAACTTGAAATTTCAAGTTTTTGAGTTAGCTTTGTCAAACGAAATTTCTAGAAAATAATTTGAAATTTTGAGAAATTAAGTCAATATTTCGAGATACCTAACTCAGAATTTTGAGAAAATAACTTGAAAATTCTAGTTAATAAGTTGAAATTTTAAGTTAAAGATAGCAAAAAAAAAAAAATTATGTGGCAGAAACAAGCTTCCATAGAGGTTTCTTTAAAACCAGACTCAATTTTTTCTAAAACTAAAGTATTTGCCAGCCCTGTTGGCCTTTCGAAAGGTTTAAGGCACATCTGCATAGCCTTCAGATTTCAAACCCAAATCCATCATTTATATACAGTCTAGAACAGCATCTATGTGCAGAGTTACAGACTGGGATTAATCAGTGACTACAATCTGTCAATAAGACAGTTGTGTTGGATTTGAGCAGGAGGGCTGTTACTTTATTACAGCTGTACCAAGCTGTGTTGTATCACATCACAGGCCATGATCTTGCAGCGTTTACTTCACCAGCATGAAGGTTCGGGCCGTTTTCTGATTCCAGCATGATGATTTTAATCCTTTCTCAGTCGACACTGTGACAGGTTTGTATTTCTGTTCACAGACAACCGAGCTTGTTTGTTTCCTGTAATCATCCAGTCACTTGTCCTTTATCCAAGACCTTGTCATTACACCAGCATCCATCAGGCCATCCATCCAATCCATTTATCCAGGGCCATGTTGGGGTAGTAGCTAGCAATGTAAAAAACTCCAATATTCCTTTTCCCAGCAAGGTCTTCCCAAACTAGATAAGAAATCCAATCTGCCTAGTGTTCTGAGTCTATCCCAGAGTGTCCTTCTAGCTGAACGTGCTCAGAAAATTGTATATAGTACATGTAGAATTGCCTGCCTATACTTGTTCCATGCCCAAAGATATATTAATTTGTTTGTAAATGTTATAGTGAAAAGTCAACTAACAAATACCCTTGCATTCTTTCATTCACTAGTATTTAGAGCAAACTGCATACGAGTAGACAGGAAAAAATTTTTTAAAAAGGAAACTTTTTTTCTTAATTGAATACAATGGAGCATTCACAAATTCACATCAAAAATTACTTCTTAGTATACCTTTCAAATATTTATAGCTTTTCTTCATGGTGCACATTACAACATCATGTCAGCAACATCAGTACATCAAAAGTCTACCTGGGTTTCAGGAGGAGAGGCATGTTCAGTGGACTCAAACAAGACAACCCTCATTTAGAAGGCTATGAATAGAGGGCTGAGCTACCAAGGAACGAAAGAAAACAGGATGGTAACAGCACGGGATGCTCTTAAGTAATAGATTTCATTACCCACACTACACTTGGGAACATGACATTGGTTGAACATTTAGAATAATTTAGATCTTTGTGTTTAGGGGAGTTGTGTATTGATGTGCGTAGGATGTGTCGAGAGGCTGTGGTCTGGGGAGGCGGATGGAAATCACAGACAGCCTCAATGTAAATCAGACTTGACAGTGATGAAGTGACTTTTTAAAGCAATACCTGGAAGCAGATTCAAAGACATTACTTTGTAAGTGAATGGGAAAACAGGGTTATCTTGTGTGGATAACTAGCCTTCACCATTACTGCAGAAGAACCACTTCTTTTTAGCTTACTATAAAGGGTTATCACTTCATTTTTGTTTAAATAAAAATAGAGAGAGCAAGAAACCTCAATTTTACTTAGGTTATCCTACCTGATGCAAATCAGATGATTTCACAGAATTAGCAGCAGATTATATTTATTTATTTTAAACCTGACATTATCCCAATTTATTCCACATTAAAACCTTCAATTTTCAGAATCACCATATCACCTATAAAATTACAGGTTTCCAAATATCAAATCCACTAACATTATTAGGAGAGCCATTCAAGGTGGTGACTGGTGTCCTATTAACACAGTAAGGTCAATGCACACACACACACACACACACAAAAAAGTTTAAGACGACTCCACCCACCCCAAAGAAAAAACAATATCAAAACTTCTCAGTCCTTTTAAACATACAAATACCCTACGGTGATTTGGTAATTAAAACTTTAATTAATTCAATATGATTGTGGGGGTCTTGTATAGAACACACTGAACTCATTATGCAGTAATTATGTGCAATTTGAAGTCTATTTCACAGTTGAGGAAGCCACTGAACTTTGCCTACATCCTTGCAGTTAACTGTTTACCACCACAATGAAAAGCTGTGGACAGAAGTACCAGATAAGGTCTAGAGTCAGAGTGAATGTTCACGACCAGTATCCCAGGTTTGAATCAGCTTGACAGATTAAGCTAATCTAAATATCCTGCGCTTGGTTTAGGAAACCTTGACTATTGCACAGATTAGTTCAGTCACAGGTTCATTCTGCTCTTCACTGGGCTGTTTATTTTACGCTAACTGAAATGCTAAAGGTTGGGGTCGGGGGTGGAAGCGTGGCATTTTCAGGTGTAAGTGACTGATAAAGTTTTAGTAACCAATCATAATTTGAAATGGCATCTGCATTAAGTGGAGAGTGTGCTTAGTTTGTATGCCAGTGTTCTCGGTGTGTGTATATTGTGCAGATGAGTGTACATGTGTGACAAATTGTTAAAAGATGATGCTGTCATTTTAGATTAAGAAGAGTGACAAGCTTCAATGTTTCATTTTACACAAGACTCCATTGGATCAAAAATCCTACATACCTACCAATGTTATACTTCTGTACTTCTGCTTCTTAAACACTACAGAGAAATCACAATTGTGGGGTTTGGCAGGCTATATTCAAAACTGTAGAATCTGCTATATTGTTATATACTACTATATTCCTATACAACATTGTTTTAGAGCTGCTGGGGCTAATTATCAGTCATGTTTGAGTAGTCCATTAGTTTCATTAGTTTGCATTTATATCCATGAGTAGCATTGATGTCTACATCTACACAGACATGTATCACAAAGCATTAAGGTCTTCTACTATAAATCTCACACACACACACACACACACACACACACACACACACACACACACACACAGACCTCTTATTACAAAAAGCAATAGCCCTATAAATACCAAGCAAGAGAAGGAAGCTACAGCATATATTCTAAATGAACACAGGAGTGTGAATGGAAATAACCCCCAAACTAAGCAAGAGAATATACTGAATAAAAAAACAGGAGACTAATCATAATTATGCCTTTTTGTTGTTAATTGTTGCATTGCTGGACCTTTAGGGAGAAAGTGCTTGTTTTGTTGTCGTGATGTCAAAAACAAATCACCAGGATTTTTTGTAAATGTTTTTTTTTTTTTTTTTTAATTATTATTATTATGACAGTGTTGCCAAAAATGTGACTGAGGAGCAAAACAGAGCAAAATTTATGGAAAAGCAAAGCATGGGGTGCTTACTGAATTTTACTGGAGATTTCAGCATCCTAATGATTATGAATCCCACAGGGAATATACAGGGAAGGTGTCAAATTAAAGCATAATGTGTGGCATAAAACTGACACTCTGGCAAACCTTGGAACTAAGCTTAAAAAAAAAAAGGGCTGAGAAGAGGCATCGTGTTAGGGTTAATTGCAGTTGCAAAAAAAATTCAGAACCACAATGTTAAAACTGCAAACACTGACCTTATTTGCTATTGTTTTTATATGTAGCAGAGTGTACACTAGATTGTACTGTTCCTGTCATAAGCTGCAGGTTAGAGGAACCAAATGTAGACACAAGTAGCAACTTGATTAAACAGAAACAAAGTGCACAAAAAACAAAACAAAATCTGCAATAAAAGCCAAACAAACTCAGTAGATGACAGAAGAAAACACACAAGAAACAACAAAGGCAGGACTATTTATACACTTAGGGTAATTAGGGAAATGGACACAGGGCCAGACAGGGAGGAAGTAAAACTAAGAAATAACTATCAAAATAAAACAGGAACTAACTCAAGATTACTACTACACAGAGTCAAACTGTTCTGAACAAAAGGAACACTGAGGAAATGAAGCACAAATAACAGTCTCCATAAGCAGAAGCTAGAACTCAAATACAACACAAACTAAAAAGCTTAAAATACAGTGTATCCAAATTTCAATACCTCAAATAAAAACAAACTAAGAACATAGACTCACAATGAAACCAAATGGAAAACACCTACAGATAACTTAAAAGTAAAGGTTTTACAAGGTTTTACCTTGTAAAACCTTTATTTTACAAGGTAAAATATTTGAGAACCAGTTCTCATTTACAATTTAAAACAATGGTAAATATGATGCACTAGGACACAGGAGAGGATACAATAGTACAATCTGTAGTCTCTTTAGTTCTGTGTATCAGTGCACAGATGAAAAGCTGCCCAATAACAAAATGATTCACTTAGATGTATGCATACAAGATCTCAAAATACCATGCTGCCTCATGTTAACAAAACACAATAGTGGAATATTTGCAGTAAATTAAAACAGTGTGAGAAGGAAAGGCTGCAACTGTCACTTAGTGGGTACAATCATGTCAGTAGGAAAAATACAATCTGAAGGAAAGTGGCTGGGTAAATAAAGGCTGTATGATCAATTTGTAAAGCTTAAAGTAAAATATTAATTGATGGTTTTGGTTTGTGTCGATTGTCGCTATTTTTTGGTTTCATTAAAAACTCAATTTGATGCTGTTGGCCACTTTTCTGACACATCTATAAATGACTGCAGCAGAGTTTTTAAATATGTATTCAAACTCTCTGTGAGTCTGGATGGATGATGATGGAAAATGGTCCCTGAGAGACAGAGTATTTTTCAATCTTGCAGTTGATAGGTTTATACAGTAGAAAGTCATGGTGTGATTTAGTACATAACTGCTTTTTATTTATCCGAATCCTTCATAACAATTTACTTCCTATGTGCCTGTGTTTATAGCAGTGGGGGTACATGCAGCCAATCACAAACAGATCTAGGTGTGCTGATATAAATTTACCGATCTTGATATGAAGCACTGTGAGTGAAGAAGACTGCGGTGACAAGGACAATGATAGGCAACACTAGGTGCTTACCACACACCTGTCATGCAGTGAATCGGGGTTGACAACCCCTCAATTACTGGCAAGACGAGTGACAGAGCAGCAGAGAGACCAAAGGAAAAAAGTGAGAAAAGAGTGAGACCGGGAGAGAAAAAGAATAAAGAGATAGAGATGAGAGTGCGGGTTGTAAACACTGGATAAACAATTGCGTTGTGTGAAATGGAAAGCATAGAGCAGCTGCAACACTTGCATTAGTGACCCCATGAGAAAGAGTGAGAGAAAGAGAGACTCTTGGCATCAGATGCTCACACAGTAAGCAGTAAACACAACTTTCACCAACTGAAGATTATAACTTGTACAACTGCCAGGTCAAATACACACTCTCAGTATTGAGCTTGCTCTCTCGCGTTTTTCATTACGCATCCTTTGGTGAACACAATTATTTTCATCTATATAATCCATGTGCATATTTACGCATATGTGTTATTTTGCTTGGAGTCAGTTGCTTGTGTCATATATGACCTCGTAATTAACATAATTCCTAAGTGTGAAAAAAAAGGAGTTACTTTGTTACTGGTCAGATAATTGAGGAGAAAAGAAAAAAAAAGAAAAGAAGACCCTTGCAGCCAACTACAACCCAAAAAAGTTTAAGTGGGAAAATAATAGAGAGGTGAAAATACAGCAGAGCAGACGACGCGATAAGGAAGATCAAAAGAAGCACACTAGGTATGACATAATAACACTAATAAGACTGTATTTACAAGCCCTACAATTTACAGTGCAAATTGTTTTCTGTCCCTTGATCAACATATTAATTTGAAGCCTGGATGTGTTGTTATGGCACATTTGAGGCTCGGGTTAATTTAAATGCAAATACAAAGATGTGTTGGGTTTAGTAGTGGCACACAGTCTGGCAACTTGCTGGACAGATAATGTGTACGATTCTTACAGTATAATTTGATGTTAGTAATTTTTTGTTTTGTTTTTTGTAGCTGTTGTAGCCTGTTGTGAAATCTGCAAAGTTGTGCTGTGATCCAAGAACAAAATTTTTGGTAATATTGCCAAAATAATAGTATTTGTCAGGTGTGTCGCTGTGTGGAAGGCAGGGTTGTACCCAAATGCACAACACGTGAGACAGAGCTGAACTCAAAAAACACCTTTAATGCTGCGTCTTTGTATAAAGACTAACGACAAAGAATTTTAAATTGTAAACAAACTTAGAGACACAGCAGAAATACAACAAAAAACAGAAACTCACAGAAAAAACACAAAACACTAGGCAAATGACCCAGGACCATGACAATTGTTGGTGTCCTGATACTTTTAATTTCATAATTGCAAGAAATGACAATAACCAACTGATGCTAACTACAGTACTACAGTATGGTATACAGAAAAGTGTAATAAATGAAATCTGCTGTTCTCTAAATGATTGACACTTTATTCAGACATCCATCTATTTTCTGCCTCTTGTTTGGGTCACAGGGCTAGCAGTCTAAGCAGAGACACCCACATCTCCTTCGCCCCAGCCACCTACAGCAACTTTTTTGGGACACTGAGGCATTCCCACAGAGAGATATAATCTTTCTAGCGTGTCCTGGATTTGCCCCAGGGCCTCCTCCCGGTTGGACAAGCACAAAACACCTCACCTAGGAGGTGTCAAAGATTCATCCTAGCAAGATGCCCAAATCACCTCACTGTCAACTCGCTTCTTTTAAGAAATGAGCAGCTCATTTCTGAGCCCCTCCCTGACCAAGTTCCTACGATATGTAAGGGAGAGCCCAGACCCACTTTGGAGGAAACTTTCTGTAGCTTGTGTTCACAATCTTATTCTTTTGGTCAGTACCCAGAGCTCATAACCATAGGTGAGAGTAGGAACATAGATTGCCAGTAAATCGACTACTTCACTTTCACACTCAGCTCTCTCTTCACCACAACAGATTGGTACAGTATCCGCATCACTGCAGATGCTACTCCAATCCATCTGTCAATCTCAAACTCCACTCTCCCCTCACTTGTGGAGAAGACCCCAAGATACTTGAACTCCTCCACTTAGGGTGACCAGATATCTCTCTTTATGTGAGATTTCCTTGTCAACCTGTTCCACATCTTGAGACAATGTCCCACATTTTGACTGGTTTTGCAGGAAATGCACTTTTCTAAAGTCTGGCATTTACCCAATGTACATACAGGGAATGCTTTTTATTATAGTGAGAAGAAGGTTGTCCCTCTTTAATGCCATACTCAACAGGGAAAGTTATAAGACACCAAAAAGTCGCAAGCTTTTCAGAATTTGTTAGGATCTGATCACTCTACCTCTATTTGGGGTAGCAACTCATTCCCAACCTGGAGTAAGTACTTCACTCTTTTCCAGTTGAGAACCATGGCCTAAGACTCGGAAATGCAAATTGTCATCCAATCACTTCACACTCGACCGACAGTCATTCAAGTGTGAGCTTGAGGACATCACTGATTGAAGCCAAAAGGACCACATCATCTGCAAAATGTAGAGACAAGTTAATACAACAACCTCCACCCTTTGGCTGCACCTAAACATTCTGCCCATCGAGTCTGACTTATTGCTTACAAAGCGAATTAAGCTGTCACTACAGTTGTACATTTACTGAATAGCATGCAACAGCTGTCCAGATACCCCATACCCCAAAGTACCTACCACAGGACACCCTGATACAGCCCAATCCCACAAAACACATGTAGACTGGTTGGGCAAACTCCCAGGAAACTTTACTCAGGCAAATAGCATAATGAAATGTTAACATAGCTGAATATGTCACTGGGTGAATGTGACATGTTCAGCTTCTGTTATGGTAGCACAAAGAACATTAGAGATGGTTGATTGAGTAGTACTCAGAACTTAGGCCTTTCACCGAAACACATCAGGTGTTTACTATTTCTATCAAAATATTTCCACAGTGAAAATGGGCATGTTGACATTAGTGTTACCTTTCCAGGCCGTGTACTGTTACAAACCAACTAGCATGGAAATGGAAGTGATTTATAAAATGCTTCAGCAGAGAGCCTGCACCAGTGCACGCTTACTGAGTCTTACAGTCTGTAAATGTGTAGCACCTGTTTTGTGCCTGATATGGAGGAAGCACTTCATAAAGAAAAGTGCTTCATAAATCATGTTTTCTTTTTTTCTTTTTTTGATTTTCTTAATAAATCGATCTGACAGCAGTATAAATAACTGAAGATGCTGGTTGAAGGTCATTTTTCTGTTGCAGAAAGGAGAAGGCCTTAATTAAAAGGCCCTTCAGCAGGTACAAGTGTGACCCTAAGCCAAGTTCTGTTGTTTCCGGATTGATGCATTGAATAGTTTGTATGTGGTTGTATTAATAATTGTTAATTAGCTTAGTTTAGTCTTTTTTTTTAATATAAGAACTGTGGCGAGTACCGAGTACTGTCTGCATTTATTCCATCCATCCATTCGCTTCCGCACATCCTGTTAAGGGTCGCGGGGGGGGCTGGAGCCTATCCCAGCTGTCATAGGGCGAGAGGCAGGGTACACCCTGAACAGGTCGCCAGCCTGTTGCAGGGCCAACACAGAGGGACAGACGACCTTTCACACTCACATTCATGCTCTCATTCACACCTATGGGCAATTTAGATTAACCTAACCCCAGTAAGTGCATGTCTTTGGAATGTGGGAGGAAACCGGAGTACCCGGAGGAAACCCACGCAAGCACGGGGAGAACATGCAAACTCCACACAGAGAGAGGGAGAGGCCTGGACCAAGGTGGAATCGAACCCAGGCCTTCCAGATGGTATTCTAACTGTGAGGCAGCAGTGCTAACCACTACGCCACCGTGCTGCCTGTCTGCATTTATTTTTTTAAACAATTATTCTTATTATTGACTGAACAGGATTTTTACTCTTTAGGAAAAATAACCCAAAAGATATCTCTGGATTATGGTTTCCTTAAAAACAAAATTTCAAGTTTTACACCATGAGACTTTCTAGCATTCATCACTTGTACATGCATGCATGAAAAAATATGATTTATCACATTAAGTGCTCATCAAATAATTTATAACTGAAACAATGTGCCCTTTAGAACTTTTCTCTCATTTTTGCAGACACATGCTCATTAATCTCTACTGTCTGTACTCTCACAGCTGCATACTGAAGGCATGGCAATGAAGCATGTCTGCCAAAAGTCAGCAATTTCTGTTTGTATTTGGGCGAAGAGCAGTGAAACAAAAACAATGTTGGGGTCTTGTCAATTCACCTAACAATGATAAACACGTAACACAAAATGACAAGCTGTCCTCCATCACTGCAGCAGGTTCAGACAGCCATCTGTGAGGAGTAATGCAGCCTGTCTAGTCTCTGCTCCCTGCTAGTTACTCTTCTGCTCAGTTGTTTATTTATTTTTTATTTTTTCAAAATTGGGAGGAAAAGTGCATTGTCATTCAACATTTGCTCTTTGAAAATAATATCAGTAAGGGCAGACTGAAACAACTCCTTTTCAGGACATTTTATGTTCCAACAACTTCATAGCACTGCGTGTTTATGTAGTAGGTACAAGTCATGAATTTGTTCACTGAAAGGTAAGAAAACATAAAAAAAAAAAAAACTGGAGCTGACCGAGGAGCCTATCTGAATACTGACTAATGTGGCACTTAGTGCACCTAAACTATTTGTAAGGAGTTAGTTCAAATGATTAGATCTTCATATTCATATTCAAGCAAAAGTATTAAAACACTTTGCCCACAATGTGCAGGTGATTTGACTGACCTGCTAATCCATGATTGGGATTTATTTTTATCCTCCACTTTTACATTTCTTCTGACCATCAGCTGTACACTACAGTAGGTTTCTTTTTTTCATCACCCAGGAACACAATATACATTTTGTTGCTTTGATTGGCTGTAACTCCATTCGGTGGCTTTCAAAGGGATGTTGGTCTTTGCCCCTTGATCCTGTAGCTCCACTTAGAATTCTGAGCTTTGGGCTGAGCTAAGCTTTCGGAGTAATCTGCATTTGAACATTTGTTTGGTGTCAAATATTTAACACAGTGGTCCCCAACCTTTTTTGAGCCACGGACCGGTTTAGTGTTACAAAATATTTCCACGGACCGGCCTTTATGGTGTGGCGGATAAATAAGCCACAACAATCTCTGGTCGCAATGGTAATGTTTACACACGCCTTCAAAATATGATACACCTTAAAAACATACATATAGTAGAAATCTCAGTAGGGTTTAAATGCCCCATGGAATTTCACCCAGCGTTTAAAAAAAAATAATTTAAAAATCCGTCACAAGTGTAAGTCAGATAAAATCCATTTCTTCAAAATTTGGGGTCTAATATCGAATTTCGCTGCAATTGCTCCTTCTTCATCTCTGGATTTGCTTCTGCAAATTTTATAATCTCATATTTTTACTTTTAAGTGGGAGTTTGTAGCTTATGCTTGCCTCCTGCGCTGCCATGATTGTCTCCAGTGAAATGAACTGATATAGACACTAAAGCGATCTCCAGGCGTTGTTAGTGTAATTGTGCATGAACGAGCTGATGGATGGAAGTGGGGGGACGGGAGCTGAGGGCTTTAGCGCTAAACTCATCCGACTTATAGATCACATTTAATTGAAAATGCATTACAATGGGAGCAGATTTTTCATCCGAAGTAGGTGAATATCTGACTGATTTAGGTGGTAATTTTATTGGAATGAACGTCAGGAAAAACTGAGACCTGCAGAAGCCATCCGACTAGAGCAAAAATCAGATTTTTGCGACTTCGACTGAGGCGATTTCTACTGTATAAAGTGCATGGAAAATACAACTCACCGTAACGCTGAATCAGTGTGAGCCCTGAGCTTGTTTCTCTGCTGCTCATTTTTGCTAGCCTGTGGGTTGGCTGGGTTTGGCCAGAACACACCAATACAAGCTTTGATTTTACAGGGAGAGTGGCTGCAGAGCCGCTGTAGAGTCAGCTTGATGGGTCCTCCTCACTGCTATCCCCGTGCTGCTAAATAAAAATGTAAATGGACTAGTTCTTGTATGGTGCTTTTCTACTCTTGTTGAGCACTCAAATATTTAAACGAGCGCAACGTAGGTCAACCAACCTATTTCGTTAGACAGGTACGGGAACCAGCGAAGCTTTTGGGTTTAATTTTAGCGGTGACTATCACGTGACCGAGAGAAGCGGCTTGACACACGTCAAGAGAGAGTCATAGACGGATGTAGAGGAGAGGATCCGCCAATTTTTCAAAATAAAACGTCATTCAGCCTCAGATAAGGAAAACGGAAATGTAACTTATTTAGTCTTGCGCGGCCCGGTACCAAATGACCCATGGCCCAGTACCGGTCCGGGGCCCGGGGGTTGGGGACCTCTGATTTAACAGAACACACAGAAACTTTGACAAACTGGTAGCACTTGTGGAAAGGTCAGGGGAAGAGCAAAGTAAGTAGGCTTCACTGGACCAACAAATTGTGTAGCAATCTGTCCAGCAGATGTAGATATTTATGTCATAATACTTGTGACATGGTAGTTCACTAGCTGCTGTAGTAAATGAAGCTTACTGAAGGCATAAGTTCAATAAGGAAGATGTCTGCTTTCCTGGGTATTTGACTGCTAGTTTATTCTTCACAACGCTTCCGCTTTTCCATGCTGTCAAACTCAAAGCTGACATCATCGCTCTAGTCCAATCGTCTTTCTGCCCGTGTACTTTGCATACTTTAAATCTCACTACTTACCCGTCATCCTTCCTTACAGACTCATTTGTGCAATCCACCTCATCCAAATCTCTCAATGCACCATCCAAGCCTCCATCTTTATCTTCACCTCCACCAGCATCTAGACTCCAGGGGGTCCTGCCCTAATTCCTATCATCGCTGGGATTCTGTTCTGCTTCCATCTAACCACCAAATAGATTAATTGCATTCTGTTTATCAATAAATAATGTTCAACTCCTCCTAATGAACTCTCCTTATTGAATTGTTGTTACTCGATACCTGTCTGCTCTGGAAGATACAGATTTGGAGCAGGTTCAGCTAAGCTTCAGTACTCTGAATCTTTTCATTTACCAAGGTTCTGTCTGGTCAACCTTCACAACCACATTCTTAGTTATTATAGTTACACAAGCGTAGCAAAGAAACATGGCAAAAGAGTTTTTTCCTACTGTTGGTTGAAATGGGAATTTTTAACCTAAGTACGCTATTTTGTTTAAGCTGAAGGTTCAGTTCAGTTTTATTTATATAGGGCCAAATCACAACATAGTCACCTCAAGGCGCATTATATTGTAAAGTGAAGACCCTACAATAATATAAAGACCCTACAATAATGCTCTTTGAAAAGATGCAGGTTCAACTTCCAAAAGTACAGTCTTTGTTGTAAAATTCACTTTTTTTATGTTGCAGTCTTTCACTACAGCTAAGCACAGGGCTGCTATCCAAGGAAAAAATAAGATGAACTTTTATGTTAAATGTGTCATTTTGATACTCACTTGATCTGATTTCTCTTTGAATCAAGAAATGAACTGTCATATGTTGAAGTCCACTGTTTTAACAACTCAATCATCAACCCCAGCTTCTCTTTGGTTCTCTGTTTGCTCCCTGACTAATGCAGATTTTTGGACTGGGAGACCTCACAAAGATGCCTCTTTGGCTCCTCGTAGGTGAGGTGTTCCAGGTATGTCCTACCGGGAGGATACCCTGGGGCAAACCCAGGAAACACTTGTGAGACTACATCTCTTGGCTGGCTTGGGAACACCTTAGTCCCTCCTCCCCATCCATGAATGAATGTATGGACTCATACAGAACTTTTTGTTTCTCAAATGTTTTTCTCCCCTAGTCCTAGAATTTACCTCATGTCTCAACCCTCCTTGCCCTGTTCCTCATGCGGTGAACTAATTTACTGATGGAGAACATGAAGTAAAATGTCATTGTATGTTAGAGACTGTGAGTGAGAAAAACAGATGGAGAACAGAAAAAGTGACTTTCACGAAAGGGTTCACGAAACAGAGTGTGATTAAGTTCGCTGAGCAGTGAGAATTGCATCCCTGTTGTCACTGCTGGTAGCCTGTGGTTTCCTGCCAAGCAGATGCAGGTGGGTAGTCTGTACCATGAAGAGACACAGCCAAGAAAATCAAAGACATACAAAGAGATAGTTTTTACTGCTGTCAGTCTTTCAAATATAAAGTATACATTGAACACCTCAACTGTGACTTTACACAGTGCAATTTAGAATTTGTGTAAGCAATGAAGTAAAGTCAGTTACTATCAGTGGCCACTGAAGAATTTTTATTAGAAATAAAACAGCTTTAAACATGTTATCTCCAGCTTGTTGGATGGAATCCATCACCATTATATCCAGCTTTTTAACATAAACAATAGAGCAGCATTATATCTAAGGCTCTAGTTTAATTTTTATTTCATAAAAATTAAACATAAACATAAAAAAACATGTGTGCACACATATTTTATGTTTTTGGGGACAAAAAAAGTTTTGTTTTTTTTTTACTTTTCAGGTCTGGAAATTATTTCCTGCCAAGAATTCCCTGCAAATTATCTCCCAAAAGAGCCAGCGTTGCTATGCTGTAAATTTGATCATAGAAATTTAACAGAGATTTAAGGTTCCTAAAAAGACAAATGGAGCTGATTCATTTTGTCTACATCATTATACTTAACTCAATAGAGGAGTGTAAGCTCAATCTGGAAGAATGGCAGCTAAATAATATGTACTCAAAAATGTTGCTTTTGACCAGTAGTTGTAACCATGTTTCAAACTGCAAATATGATATTTGTTTGCCTGGGGTTTTGCTTTGATTACAGATTGTGTTTTGTTTCATTTTGCATCATATTCCCCTGTCTTGATTTTATTTTTAAAATTAAAAAGAAAGAAGCATTTGAGAAATACTTTATAAAGTTTGATTTTTATTTTTAATGAGTGCTTATACCACATTTATATTACATTTCCATGAGTAGTGTCAGAATTTCATCAACAGTTTTATCACTGTTGAATTTATTGTAGTAAAGTTTTTGTTTTGTTAGATCTGTTGTTGTTTTGTTTCTGGGTTTTTTTTTTTGTGTTTTTTTAAAGTTTCCTTGTTATTATATGATGATGTGTGCACACCACAGGTCAGCCCAGGTCACATCAGCAACATGCCAAAAAGCCAAATGAAAAATGCCAGAAGAGGTGAAGGGAGAGAGTTGGAGTTTCAATAGCTGGAGGTCTTTTCAGTATTTTTAGTTTCAGTGTCTCAGTCAAAAATGCACCGAATATTGTAAACTTTTTCACACTTTGTTTCAGCAAGAGCACCTTCCAAACATGAACATTATCTGATTTGATCACTCACCAATGTGAAATTTGCAGAGATATGCACCCACATTGACAGGAAGACCTCTACCATCAGTAATACACACTCATGGAAATCGGATTTCTATGAGTGAAGGTGGAAAGAGCTTAAGTGAACAAGATTTGAAAAGGCTTGGTGCTTGATAGGCTTTGAGATAGCAGTTATGCAGTTTGTGTGTTCATTGACTTCTAAGATAATTTATTTCAATAATTGGAAATGATGCAGAGAGGAGCTAGCTTAACAGCTTATACACTTTTTCAGAAGGGGTATGGTGAGTGAAACCCATCTAATAATACAAAGAATAAGTAATTATATAATTTTTAAATGAGTAGTTAATGATTTAAAAAAAAAACCCTTACTAATAGCTGAGTAATTAGTCCAATACTGGTTTTTAAGTATTGCTTTATGAGCATCTCAGCACTGGCCGCTGATGTTGAAGTGGAGCTCGTCTCACAGACATGCTGAAACCACACATCATAAATCTCGTGTTAGTATAAATTTACACGTTGAGACACATGTACACAGAGGTGTGACTGAATGTACACTCCTAGAGGGAAACAAATGAAGAGAAGATGATCTTGTCATCTGTGGGTGACAGCACTTCCAGAGGAAGCACAATGATGATGATGCCACACTCGAAGTATAACATTTGAAGAAGGCTCAGATCTCTCACAGCTCCATTGCCATGGTAACAGTATAAGTGATGCAAAAGCTGGATCTTGCTGTAAACTCCTCAAAGTTCTTTGGAGCCAGAGTGCTGCACTGGATTCACATGTACCGTTTTATATTTAAATGATATTTCCAATTGTTTTAGAAGCAGCCATTGCATCACTTCTTAATATCCTTTCTCAGCAATTCTCATTGTAGTTAACAAAATGACAACATCAACATCATCTATTAATTGCATCAAATGCTTCCAATTTGATGAATAATAAAATGCATTGGAAGACAGAATGTGGTGGCAGTGGCATACGTTATTTATCATTCATGCAGATATTGATATGGGGCAGTGGACAGGCAGTGGCTATCTGAGGCATTCTGGCTAATTGTCATGAAACGGCTGTGTGGCAGGCAGGAAGAGGATCCCAATGCAGGATACGCAAGGCAAAGATAAAACTTAATTCCTCTTTATTTATGGGTGCTGAACAAAAAGCTGGACTAGACGGAGCTAGTGCCATCAAAAGCAGAACAAAGATAAACTCCACTAGATTTCCGGGAAACAGGGTAAACAAACAGGGAGCACACAGTTAGAAAACAATGACGACGACGCGCCAACAGGCATAGAAAACACAGGACTTAAATACAAAGGAGGGCTAATGAGGGAAGTGGAAACAGGTGGGAACACCTGGGTGAACCAAATTACACTAAGGAGACAAGGGGAAGCAAAATTGAACATGACAGACAGGGACCAGATGACTATCAAAATAAAACAAGAAGCCAGACGGGGAACAAAGATGCAGACCTGACACATGGAAACACAAGGAACTGGTAGACAAAACATAACCAAACCCCATAATCAAAAGAAACCCAGAACAGAACAGACAAAATTAAGCAAAACAAAACACACAGGGTCAAAAGGACCATGACACTAATTCCATCTCTCTCCACCACTACCAGCAGCGCAGAATCTGAAGGTGCATGCCCATCAGAGAAGTTGTTAAACTCAGCACTGGTGGGGTTAAAAGAAAGCACTATGCACCTGTAAACTGCATACTGTATGTGCTAAAGTCAGAATTCAGACACCCACATGCTAATTATGCAGTTAATTGCTTCCTAGCATGTTCATAATATTGTGGCAAAAGGTGTCAATTTTACTGAATATAGCAGATTTAAGTAGATGTATTGTGTGGTGGCTACATTTATTCAGTTAATGTCTTCAAGCCAATAAAACAGGGTCCATTGTATTCTTTGTCTGATTAAAAGCACTTTAGTTATTATCTTACAAGCAGTCAACAGTGCATTATCACACAATAAACTCCATTCTCATGAAGATTTTTACATCAACCCATGTTTTCTCCTTTTATGTTTGTTTACAACAAATTTTTGAAAACATTTTTTTTTTTTACATTACAGCGTTGTTTTCCTGATACATTATTAAATTAAATATCAGTGATTTCTCAAGAGAAAGCTACAAAATGAGCTAAAGATTTAATATCTGGGCAAATCATGCAAAGATAAAGCTTTAAACTTTCCCTGGTAGACCTCAATCAAATAAATAAAAATACATTGAGGTAAACGGCATTAAAGGAATTGGTTAGATGATTATCATACTTTCATTTAAACTATGCCAATGAGGAGCCTGAAATGAAGAATCCACATGAGGCCTCACTTCAAAACGTTTGTCTAAAGGCGAAATGTACTGTTGTTGAACAGACGCAGGATTTACTTTGACTGGCGGTAATTAACAAACAACATTTGATTTAATAGTTTTTAAATCAGCTGCCCATTTTGTAAATTAAATATGATATCTTTGCCCTTTCTTTCTTGCTCGCCTAATGCCATTTCTGTTCAGGTTAAAAAAAAAAAAAAAAGATGGATCGGGCCAGGAAAAACAAAAATGAAGATGATGCATTTACACTGTAATTAATTTCTAAATCTGAAAAATAATGATTGAAAGTAACAGCAAAAAAAAAAAAAACAGGCCTGACACGAAAGGTAAACAAAAGTCTCAAAATAAACGCTGCTGACAGAAGTTCAATCCCTGGTCTTCTGAGTAACAGCCCAGATTTCCATCAAACATAATTAAAAAGGCACGTGAGTCATTTGGGAATGCCACTTTTTTTAGACTCATATATTCAACTGTGACCACATACTGTACATGTATTGTGCATATCTAAACTGCTTTTATGCTTATTAATTCTCTTTTACAGGTACCATTAAATACTCGTCAGGCCTGAGTTGGATTTCCTTTATTAGCTACTTAATGCAATTATCTGCACACGCAGCTTATTTTAAAATTGTTTATGTCATTGTTTCTAAAAGACTCCCCGGGCCTAACAGATTGAACAGCGTCATTCTGCGTATCAATTAGAATTGTTTAATTGTCACAGTTGCATAACACTGTATTAATAATATTTTCAAAATCATTAGAACCATTGCAATCCCCTCACAAGCTCAGCAGTCATTATTTTATCATTTCCTGCCACAGTCCCATGGTGGTTGGTGTTTGTAAAGCATTATTTGAGTCTCTTCTTCCAGACAACCCTCTGCAGACTTTGGTTTCAAGATAAATGTGCTTCATGCCATTCAGTCAGAGAGAGACACTCTAGCGAAATAAATACCAAAGCACATGTCTATTCATAACTCATTAAAGCTAATATAATACTTAGAATAACAGCATGGGCCAGCAAGAGCTTGACAACACAATTTTGAATGTTCATTAGGAGAATGCAATCAAAACAGTCAGCTAATTGGCTTGACTAGTGTAATAACCTCAGCTTTATGTTGAGAATCAGAATCTTGTGGTCACTAATGATACGGGGGCAGGAGGCAGGGGTATCTGTGACAATGTTCTGTAGTCTGCATGTGTGCATTGATCCTTGTAATCCAGAAGGTAAAATAGTGTCAGTTTATATGGGCGTGCTTTTCTGCCAGCTCAATCAAATATCCTAGTTGAATACATGGATCGAGAAATGTTACTGAAAGACAAAAACCTGAGCTAGCTTCCTTTGAAGTCTGATTTACTGTTGTACTGGTTTTTAAGCCTTGCATTTAGGCGCCTTTCAATGCGCAAAGCACAAAAACACAGCTAGAAATGTACAGAATGAAAAACAATGATAACAAATTGAACATCAATAAATGCAAAGTAACTCCGTTTTTCATTTTCACAGCAAAGTTTAGGGTGATGGAAGCATTGTTGATTAGCAGGTGGTCACCAGCCAAGCAATTTGCATTCAATTTGTGTTTGCTTACCAGTTTAATCCTGGAAGAAGTACAAGATGCTTTATTAATTCTGCTTTGGTCTTCAGTCAGTAAACAGCTTCAGGCCATTAAACAAGATGGTAATGGCAGTTTGTTTTATGTAGCCCTCGACTATTGCCTCTTCTAATGACTTTTAATATTAGTTCTGTCTATCTTCATAGAAGAAACCCTGTGATGTGTGTGTGTGTGTGTTTTCCAAACGTAAGCCAAACATAAAGCTTTTTTTTTATGTGTAGTTGAGGAAATGTTACCATTTCAACAAATTTTAAGTCACATAAAAGTCAGATATATGTGATATTTTGCATGTTGTTTTTGAAAAAAATCCAAAGATGATCAAAGTGCATTCTTCCAGATTTAATTCAAGTTGGGGTTTTTTGTTCCTTTTTAGACATTTTGTGACAAATTTTAATCTGGCCTTCTTGTTCTTGAGTATAACCACTTTGAACCAATTCCAGATCTTTAATCTGATTAATTTGTCAGGGAATAAGAAGGGAACAGGCCTCTCCTGGCCATGCTTGTCAGTCAGCTCTCCAAATAGCTTGTCTAAATTAGGATCTCAAAATGGAGATTATATGTAATATATCTAATTCTTAAATAATAATGTAATGCTTAATACAATGCTTTTGTTAAATCCCTTCAGTTAAAGATGAAAGTCAGCATCTCAATCACAACAAACAATCAGTAGTGACTGTTCAAATGTAACTGTGGTGGTTTACAGAAGGTAAATTACAAAAAGCCTGTCCAAATACTCGGGGCCTGACTTATTACTGTTTGTTGCTGTTCCTGTTCTACCCATTTGTCTCACCAGATATCATCTTTGGGGTGGACTAATATATAGAACTGTAGAACATAGAATTGTATAACAACTTGTGTAGATAATAATCCCACAGAGTGAACAACAAACAATCAAGCACATAGAAAGGATATTTTGAGCTATGGTAATACCTCTTCTAGTGTCTGCTCATCAGATATCTGATCAACCCACCACTATGATCCATACTAAAATATTGCAATCATGAGTCTGAATCATGAATATTGTGAGCAGTTCCCAGCAGCCATCCTGTGTGTCCTCATATGAATCTGATATAGATGTGAGCATGGCACAGAAGTCTCCAGAAAGCGCACAGGAAAGCTATTAAAAGAACCAAGCAGGACAGTACTTTATTAAAACGTACACAATGGTTGTATGGTGCTGTATGTGCTTTGTGTTTGTTTTTTTCACTTCGTCTCACTTAATTAAATGTAATTGTGCATATGTTCAGTTTTTGTTTTTGTTTTTTTGTTTTTTTCCTGCTGTTGCTAAGTTTTAGGCACTAAAATCACTTGGGTATGGTTAGGAAAAGCTTTGAGTTAAAACATACAATTCAATAATATTAACACTCAAATTCAAAATAAAAGTAAAGGGTACACCCATGCATTAAAATGTCATGTCACCCAGTTATCTGTGTGTGAGGTTTCAGCAGTGAGACTGGCTGTCCATTAATGATGCCTTATTGATTTGAAGTCAGAGAATCAAACAGCAACTTTACGCAGTAAACTTTTGAACTGGCACAGCACATTAAACTCCTACGATGGACAGTCATAATGGAGAGGACTTAGAGGAAATCTTATGTGCTTAACCATTCTGGATAAGTCTGTAAACTCCTGACTGTTATACAGGTAAAGAATAGCAGTATCATGTAAATTTGCGCAGCCAAGACAATCAACTAATTTGAAAGGGAAACTGGCACACAGAACAACGGTCTCATGAGATGTGCTTTTTTTATAGCTCTACAGCACATATACCTGGATGGAGTCAACCATTCAACACTACAACAGAATTTAATCTGTGCTTATCAGTGTAGACTCACTGCAGACTTACGGGCCGACAGGCTCACCAGGAAAATTTCTATCCAGATGGTCAGTCCACTGCACACTGTGAAAAATGGAAAAGGATATATTTAAGGACTGTGTGTGTGTGTGTGTGTGTGTGTGTGTGTGTATATATATATATATATATAATATATATATATATATATATATATATATATATATGGATTTGATTTTTTGATTTTTTTTAATTATTCCCTTTTTATGCATTTCTGCACAGGAGTAGCAATTTCATCTTGTGAAATAAATTTTCCAAACCACCAAATCAAATTCAGTTTAAAGCCGTCATTTGGTATTGGGCTTTACTGTTCTGTCCCAATCATTTATCAGACATGTATGTGGCAAAGCATTCACCAAAATACAGCTTCTCACAGAGCTTGAAGCATCAACACTGCCACCAACAGGTCTTAAGCAGTACTTTAAAATGTCCTTTTTCCACCCCCCAAAAATAAATTGTCTATGTGCGAGTGATGTGTTTTAAGCTCACATGCTCTGTCTTTCTCCTCCCCCTTTGGTTATGTTCTGTTTCTTTATTTTTCTTTGCACACAGGGAAAAAAAACAGTGGTAACACAATGAAAAATTACCTTCTGTCTGTCTGATGTGTACACTGAGCACAGCTCAAGGAAACAGCTGAAAACAAAATGAACACAAGATAAAAAAGCAGGAAAAATAAGACCCAATCTGAGAAATTGTGATAACAGTTTCAGAAATAAAATATGATTGATTGAAACCCTTTTTATCCACTTATTGCTCCTACTGCATCAAGTTTCAGTCTTTGTCTGTGCCTTAAAGGATATTTGAGATTCTCTTATGGAAATCAGAATTGCTGCTGGAATTTAAGTTAATTGAAGGTTTGGACATACCACCTACACAGCATCCATTTTTCAGGAAATTAACTCTAAATATGTGCAAGAGTGAGAGAAGGGTTCAAGGACACTGGGGAAGACAGAGAACTTTCAAAACAGAACTAAACAAAATAAACAGATGTGAAACGAATAAAATGCTAATTAAAAAGAAGGCAGAAGCATATTGAAAAGCAGCTGATGAAAAATGAAAATGATTTGCCTTTAGAAGATATTGTTCAGACATAAGAATGAGAAATACCGAATGCAATCATTTCGCTAAAAGACTGAAATCTGATTTATGAGCTGTATATTAATCGCTTTGCATTAATCTATTCTTCTTTAGTTTTAATTTACTATTTGTGCTGATATTGAACAAACACGGATGCAAAACTCATATCTGGGCTTGTTGATTGAAACAGGGGCAAGTTCTTTGCGAACAAAGTTCTTCCAATGAGGTCTTAAATCTTATAATATTTTGAATTGGAAGCAATTTTCCTTCTAATTAAATATATACACACATGAGTGCTGATAGAAAAAGGCAAATCAAAGCTTTGCTCTGTTCCTCAGGCACTGGGGTCCCCCCAGGTTTTTAGGCTGATGTGCCATTAAAGTTTATATTATCAAATGTCTTGTAGTTTACAGTGAGGGCAGATTAAATGTTCTGCTGTTTTCGTGTTGTTTTCTATTCTCAGGTCTCAGCTGAGTGGAAAGGGCTCTAACTGTGTAGCTTTTTTTTTTTCTGCTGAAGTGTCTGTTGAATAAATATGCCGGTGGTTCAGAGATGGAACAATGAATATATTTTGAATTCAGTTCTGGCTCCAGCCACTTTTACATGGTCACTGTGCTCTCAGAAATTTCCCTAAGGACATCTGTAGAGCTGGTTTGCTAAATGGAAAACCGGACAACTATGCTGGCCTCTAGTTTGAACTCTTCTTTTAGTTTGTGTCTATTTGATTAATCGCAGCTGTGTTTGAAAATATTCGAGCTGAAATTCAAACTCATTTGAGCCAAACTACTCTGCTGTATTAGCTCATATATATATATATATATAGCACTCCTCAAGTCCGTTCAGTTTAATTATCAAACTGACAGGGGACACTTGGGACCAGGACTACCATGTGGTCACTGGAGATTTAAGAAAAATGTAATGAAGTTGGCACTTTTAGTCTACTGTGTGCACTGGATGTAATGAAAACTTCAGGAAATGGCAGTAGGGTATATACACAAAGCACAGAGGTCCACTGGGTGGGTCATAGTGGATCTGTGAAGCAGAGACTTACCTTAGCCTGCCTGACAAGCTGACTTGCTGCTAGCTGCTCTCCTTAGCCTGAAATGGAGCATCAGATAAATACCAAGTTAGTCATCTGCTAATAAATACCAGGTCTGCCAGGCGAGTGCTCATTCCTCCATGAGGCTGTAAATGTCAAAGGACTCTTTCCCTGCTGTATGGCACACATGGCCAAAAAAGGCAAAGAAAAAACTGTCTCTCTGTCATATGCCAACAACAGAGGAACTCGGTTCCCAAAATGTACTCAAAACAAACCTACACGCTGCTTTTCTTTTTTGTGGATTGTGTAGTAAAGACTCAGAGAGCATAAAACCAAGAGCTGGGAAGCTGTAAAATTAATTCAAACTTTTGTTTTTCTGTTTTCCATCTGCTTTTGGAAAACAGTGGTTGATTTAAAATACATAAGGTGTGACAAAATCTAAAAGGTAGAAGACTTATCTGCCTCGATCCTCATCTTTCTAGACATGCAAACAGAACTAGGCTTAATATCTCAGACAGAGATCATGAAATCAAATGAGGCTTAGGATAAAGTTCGATAAGAATCTAGAGGGATGCAAACACACAAACAACAGCCGTTACAATGTCAGTTTGTACATAAATCCAATCTTTGCTGCAAGGTTTGCAGAAAAGAGTAGTGTTCTGTATCAAACTGCCATCTAGTGTTCAAACACTAACAATATGGTTGTAAGCTTCCAAAACTGGTCCCCCTTCGCCCGCTTGGTAAAAATCAAATTGCCCTATCTTTCATGTTATTGATCACTGCAGGCTTCTACAGCCTTCTGTAGTCTTCATCAGCTCCGCACAGAGGTAGTCTTACCTTTTCCAGGAGCATCTTATGTATCAGCACTGACATGCACTTTCACATCTCCAGTCTTCCTCCTCCCTCTTCAGCACTGTCAGGGTTGTGATCGGTGATGCCTCCAAGAGTCGATGAGGTTCATCTACTCCAGCTTTGCCCTGTCAGTGTCAGTTATCTCAGCCTCACTCGTGAATACCAGAGGAGCCTTGAGCTCGTGCGTAAAGCTCAATCATCTGCCTCACCGTGCAAGCAAGATCAGCTCTAATAAAAGATCAATCCTGCCATGCTGTTAAGCCTATGTGGATATGCAGCAAATGATTAAGCTATTAAAAATGATTCCTGTTGATTGATTGGATCATCCTTGACTCGTTTTTTTTTTTTTTTCTTCTTCTTCTTCTTGCTATAAGCTGTCCAACAAGAGCTGAATATTTCATGGTTAGTACAGACTTGGTTTTTAAATTAGATTTTTCAGGTCTGGCTAAAAGTACAGAGGTTTTTTTCTCCATCCACTTATTATTACCCCCAAGCGATTTTAACTCTAAAGACAGCCAGACTGTCAAGGTAAGAGCAAGAGGCATGATTAGACCTTCATCTGCACATCTGCACAGGTTAAATTCTCCCTAAATTCAGTACCATAACACCCCCCCCCCCCCCCCCCCCGATTAATAAGACTTTCTAGATGGAACCTTTATATTTATAGGTGTTTTGTGGGGACTGGGTGCTATTTCAGAGTTTCATTTCACAGAGCTTTCAGCTACTTTTTCACCGCCTCTGACTGGAAATTGATCTTGGTAGAGTGAGGAGCTGGTCCTAGGTGATTTATATTCAATAATGTTATCTCCAGTTCCTCAGAAAGAACCTAAGGTGAGAAGACAGGGAACTTGGAAAGACTTCACACTAACACTTGGAAGACTGAAAAAAAAATGGTTAGGAATTTCAGAGGGGCTCATAGCACTGACATCCGTCCTTCAAAAAACTAAAAAGGTAATGGATTCAGCCCAAAGTAAAGGGCTGGAAAGTCTTGAGAGATGTTAGACTGCAGAACTTTTTGAGACTAGACCCTTGTCTGACAGGTAGTGCTTTCTGCCATGCTGTGCACCCTGCTCTGCAATCAAAGTCACAAATCAAGCAGTTTACTGGAATGACAATTTAAAGAACATTGCTGTGTTCAGTTGAATGACAGGGTGAATCTAAGCATGTTTGTGTAATGTTTAACAATCAAATCATGATCTCCTTAATAGCATGTAGCATGCTTAATGATTATACTTCTAAAGTGTTAGAAGGATGGACCTTTTTTGTTCTTTCTATATTCTTTGAAACAGTAGTGAGAGGATGGAGATTAAGATTATTTCTCGCTCAGAAAAACAGATGATTGTCTGTAATAAATGCTTTCATACACCTTTACTCAGATGTTTATCATGTAATTTTCTGTAACCCCAGTGTTGGCAGATGTCTGATGGTTGACTTCAGGTGAGTCTCACTGAGCATCTAGAATGAGTTTGGATTAAGGGTCATACTGTCAAGAAGCTCATTAGACCTGAGTGTTGATGACGAAGTCGAGGATAAGGTGATCCAGATGGTGTTGGAAAGCGAAAGGGGGAAAGAGAATAGAGCAACAGGAATAACCCAAACACCGAATCATGCATGAAGAAATGAGAAAACTGAACCTGTCAGAAAACCTGAAGTGTTGCGCTGATTCGTGCAAAATCAGTTTGTGTTTTTCTTTGATGTTCATTCAATTTTAGCACCAGTTCTGCATTATTTAATGCAGGTTTTCCAAATTCATCTCATGCAATTCTTTCTCAAGAAAAATATTAAACATGATGAGTTGTGAGAAATTCATGGTCACCTGCTGCTTCACCTATATCTTTTATAACAGCGTTTTTGGACTTCCTAGCCTACAGATCATTGCTGTTGTTAAAACCTTTAATTATAGGAGTTGCAATTTTCCTTTGAACCATACGCCAAAAATATATAAGTTTGCATCTCTTTGTTCTTGCTAAAGTCAACAAAATATTAACTGCAGGGTTTTTAGATTTTAGTTTGTTTTTTAAAAAAACCAGTGGCTTTCTGTGTTCTGTTTTGTGAGCTTTGAGCATAAGAAAGTTACTCTGCAGGAATCCTTAAAGGTCATCACTGGAAGTGTTAAGTCCCATTGCACACACATGTAGGAGTAGGAGCAGCATTAATCTTATCAGCTGAGACAATATTTAGATGAGCGAGGCCTTAATCTTTGCACTTGCTTCTGCGCTGCAGGGTTGTAAATAACTGCAGGATTAATGAAGTGTTTCACATGCAGGAGCTTACATTTACTTTCCAATAAACCTGTGCCATGGACAACATCCCTCCCTTTATCTAATAATGGCATTTTAATAGGTACTCATTTCAAACCAGCACTGCACCATTAACACAAGGGATGGTGGCAGGTGCGGGGGATGGGAGAGGGTTTTTCTGTGCCAGTTTAGTAATGACAGGAGGGGGGAAATTACAAAATGAGAGCACCCACAGGAGACTGACATAAAGCCATTTTAAAACGGTTAAGAAAAATGTTCACAGGAGCCAAACCATCAGACATGTATTCAAAGTGCAGAATACCTAGCATGACAAGAAATAAAATTCAGTTAAATACGAGCTCTGAAAGTCAAATAAAAATATTTTAGTTTCTAATTGAACATGTTCATTTTCTGCACACTTAAATGATAAATTAATAACTTCTCTTTACACGTGGAGAGCAGTGTGTTCATATGAATCCATCTGTGAGCATAAACAATAATTTTTATCTTGGAGTTAAGTTCAGTGAAATCCACTGAATGACCCAAAAAAAGACACTGATGATGATATTAGGAAAAGCGCACAAGTAATTTACACTCATGAAAACAGTGTGGTTTGGTTTTGGTGAACACAGGATCTCTTTGGTCCCTTTGTTAAAACAATTTTACCAGCCCAAGGTTAAAACACTTTCCTTAAGATCTGTACTTAATTTTCCCCCAAAGAGCCATACTGAGAAATATGTAATGAAAAATGTCTCTAATGCCCTCTTCAAAGAAAATATGAAAAATTCATGATTCTTGTGGAGAAATCCACAGAAATGAACCCAAATATGTAAAAGAAATTACTTTGTAATTCAAGTGGTTTTATTTCTCTAGAGGTATTTCACACGGAGTCGGTTTGAAGTGCTTCGTGTTATTAAGATAAAAAAAAGCGTGAATTTAATCTAAAACTCACCTGAATTCTCTCCGCTATTCAAAACTTCCCTACCACAAAGAGAGTCATAACTAATTCTTGAACATATTTTAAAAATAAATTTCGGTTTGTAAATGTAGATTTCCTTAAGCATAAGCTGATGTTGATATTTATGAACATTGTCCAAAGGTGTCCTTTCTAAAGGAAGACACTTCCAGCTGGAAGGGTGGTAACGGAGGTGGTAAATAAGCTCAACCCCAGAGCCAAACAGGGTAATTTTCAAGGTTTAGAAATACTGCTCTGAAAGATTCTGAGTGATGTAGAGGAAAAGCAAGGTAAGTCATAAGGTATGGAGTAAGAGTTAAAGGACATCAATAAGTTCAGAAACATTTCACTCCTCTGGAGGCAAGGTTTCAGTCTGAGATTATCCTCTAGGTTCAACTACAGGGTGACATAACCACCGTGTAGTTGAAATGTGAGAAATGGATGCACCATTTTAAGAATCCTTTTCGCAACCAGCATGCTGGTGAAATTAGCTGAGGCTCAGTGGAAAGGGGTCCTCAGCAAGTCTGGCATCTGACAGCTGCCTATTAAGGCCTTTACCTGGCATTTGTCTCGAGGTTGGTATGAAAGATTTCAAAAGTTCCCCTTTGCATTATCAGTGTATGTATATCACACACAATTGTCACCTTTTCCAGCTGAGAAACTGGCTCAGCCAGTTCCAATAAAAATAGCTGAGACTCCCCCGGAGCCTCACCATATACACACAGAACTTTATATATGAATCTGAATGAAGACTATAAGTTTACCTATAATAGGGAAGTGTTGCAATACTGACAGTCCCACAACTCAAAAGTCTCTCAGGCACTTGTTCAGATCTTGAAAGGATGAAAGTGGAAGGCAGTAAAGGTCCTGGCTGTCAGTGAGTCGTGACTAAGGCACAAGGTGCTGATGGTTGACTGGAAAAGTTATGCTGGGAAATAGCACGAGGCATCACTATTGAAAAGTGAAGGCAGAGAATGAGATTTCGCCAATCCGGGATGAGATGGAACCATCAGTCAAAGAGAAGTGAGTCAGCAGGATGGTTGGAATGTGGCAGCAGGGAGCCTGAACAAAAGAAGAGCAAGGGGTGGACTGCAAAGAAAAGAAAAATACTCATCATACTCTTCTAACGATCCCTGTGCCAATTTATTTCATGAGCTTTACTTTGAAGTACTTTAAGTGTCTCTACAGATTATTATAGTTATGTAAATGAACTGGTATTTATATAGCACTTTTCTACTCTCACAGACCACTCCAAGAGCTTTAAAATACAAGTCACTCTGTGAATGTACAGCCACATGTTCATATAGTGTTTTATACTCTACTTTAAGCTCTTTATCTACCTCACATCTGTGCCCAATTTGGAATCAACACTTAACCTAACATGAATGAGTTACTGCAGGAGGAAGCCAGAGTATCTGGGAGAGAATCTACCCAGGCCCAGTGAGAACATGAAAATGGAAAAGCCTACCATGAAATAGTTTATCCAAAAATAGGCAGTGTTAGGTTTTTTTTTGGAGCCAGACTAAGTTCAACTCAGCTTGTGATGTTTATCTTGTTATAATGCCATTTGAGTTTTGTCTGTACAAAAAACATGGAGTACGCATATGGAAATGGAAATTGAGCATTTGCTCAAATGATGCAGACTCGATGCTAGATCAGTCACACTTATGGGCACTGACATAAAATGTCCCTGCTCTAAAGTGACACATAGCCATCCAAGTGCAGGAAATAATAAGCAATTACACATTTGTCTGTTTGGGTAGGTGCTATGTAAGTAGGTAAGTACTCTCAAATCTCATTGTACATTCTGTATAATGACAATAAAGGTATTCTGTTTTATTCTACTCTAAATGTGACTATTCTTTTTCCTGTATTGTTTAAAGGGGGGAGGGGGGGGGGGGGGGGGGGGGGGGGGGGGGGGGGTAAATACCACACTGTCCAGTGACAAGTTTATTTTTTACAGTATGAACTGATGTTTTAGATATTGCTGGAGTTCAGCAGGGCTGCTTATCCCCTTGAAAAGCAGGCACAGTGGGATGAAAGCCAAAACTAATCTTTTAGATGTTCCTCTCTGTTTTAAGAGCTGTGAATAACCTCTGGTTATTGACCTCTTTTTATGTTAGTGCATTTATTTGTAACTTGCTTTGGTTTTGCAGGGTCTTATTCTTATTAAATGCACACTTATATATTTATTGCATATACAGTACCAGTTAAAAGTTTGAAGTGTCCAAACGCCAATTAACTGAAACGCAGTACTTCAATTCATAGACAGAGGGCAGCATTGCACACAAATTTACTGCAGTCATTGCCGCAAAAATGGATATCCACCAGCCCAGACCTTAAATTCTTTGACATAATTATGAATAATAATAATATTTTATAATATTTTTAATAATATCAAAATCAGGGTCAAAAGAATCTCTCTCTCAAACAAACACACACACACACACACAGACACAAATCCCCGAAGACCTTGTGGACTAAAGGCAAAACGACTGTACTGAAAAGACTTGCACTCTCATATGGCACTGCTTTATAGATCTCTATTCTCTACTGTAAATTACTGTGTGGGCCCAGGAACACTTCTACACAGTTTGTTACATCTTCAGATGCAGGTTGAAACGCTAACATGCAAACCTTTTAAACAATGCACAATTTAAAAGCTCTCACCCATGCTAGTTTTTGTGGTGCATATGCACATGGCATAAATGAATGCTTCACAACATATAGAGGTTTACATATGCTGACATATATGCAATATGAAGAAGAAAAATGCATCTGGGAAACTACTTTACATACAGTATCTACAATTGTGGTGTCACTTGTGAGTGTGTGTGCTCGGGTTTTGTGAGTAATAGTGTCTGCAAATGTGTGTGTGTCATGACTCCAGGTTACAGCTCCCAGTGTGGGCTTCCTTCTATCCGCAACACTCGTCAGAAAAATTGCTCCTGTGAATGGGATCCATTGACCCAAGCTGCAGCTGACTGACATCCTGTGGTGTAGTGCCAGCACAAAAATGTTAGATTTGTTTATATGCTGACAATCACAGTCTGACCAACCCTGAGAGGCACTGAGAGACATAAACAATGTCTCTGCACTAAAAATCCCAACTGAGCTGGAAAAAAAATTTATTTTAGGTGTCTTGGAATGGCACGGCTGTGCTGATGACTTCTAATGACCAGTTTCTTATACTGAAAGGTAAGAAAAAAATTTAAAGGAAAATGATCAAAGTAGAACATTATTCGTTTTTAAGGATGGAAAAAGAAGGGTTAGAAGAATATTTGCAGTATTTTTTTACATAAAGATAAATGTTAATAATGCTTACTTTTGTCGTTAATTAAAACACACATTGAAAGATAATTTAAAATTGGCATTTAGTTCCTCTTTAAATACCTCCCACCCCACCGAGGATTCATCTTAGAGAATAAATAAACACAATAAACACAATAAATCATAACACACCAATGATATCCGTGCTTGAGAACCCAAAAAAACTAGGCTGTTACTCAACAATCTGTTAACCAGTCACACTGAGAATAGAATAACACATGCTAATATTTCATAAATACTGCAGGTGATGGGGTAAATTCTGAAATTACTTATGCCACCCAGAGGAAACAGACATTATGAAAACTATGTCACATTGCTTTAGTGAACAATGTTGAAATGTTCCCTATGACAGTTCCCTTATACTCTTTATTTTCTGTAAAATTAAGGATATTAATAGGATAAAAATCCAGCAACACTTGCAGTATAAAGAGCAATGTGTTTGACAAACACATTTTGCCTTTATTGGAGTCATCCTCTTCTTCACTGAGGTATAAATTAAAATTTTGAGAAATGCTCTTTTTACCGTTTCATTCTAGTCATGTTTGCAGCATTGGGACAGCAGGACAACATGTTAATTTGTCAGCAAGAATTGCCCTTTCAATTGTTTTTTTGGTCATATAATCATTTATTAGTCTTATTCTATGGTTATAGTGCAGTGGAAACTGTTATGATCACCTTTTAGAAGAAAGGACTGAAATGAAAAGTGCAGGTTTCAGGATATGCATTATCCATTCTCCTCACAAAAAACTTGAACGCACAGATTAGAATATGTTTTATTCACTGGGGTATTTCTGGGCAATTCTACTTAGATGAAACAGACATTATGAAAACTTGCAGTCCATCTCTAACTAATCCTTTGGGGACCCCAGCAAAAATGAAACAAAGGTCACACATAACTGCATTGCACAAAAGCAGGTTTTGTTCTTCTGTGAACATTGATGAATTACACTGGGACTGGCAAATAAAAGAAAAATGAAGAAAGGTAAATCAGGAGCAGAGAAAATATACACAATTTACTATTTTACTGATAGTCAATCCAAGAAATGACTGTTCTCCAATATAGTGTATTTACAGTATGAGTTCCCACTGGTCAAAGCTCAAACCAATACTCATAACGTGTAACCGCAGAGAGATTTACTATGTAAATATATACTGAGGACTCAGTCAACGGAGCACTTATAACCATGGGTCTCAGTTAAAACAGTGCAGTGATAATAGCCAAAGACAGATCTACCTAACATAGGCTCAACTGTGCAAGAGCTACATCACATAAGCAATAACATACCATGCTTGTTTTAACAATAGGAAAGTGATTTGACCTTGTGTCAGAAATGTACAAATAGACGAGCTGAGATAAAAGCATTAGTATAAATAAAAATGTGAACATTTCCAATGAATCTGAATTCAATCATTTTTCAGTGCAAAAAAAAAAAAATGCAGAAAAAAAAGGCTAGAGCTCCTTTTCACAAGGGATCAAATATTTATTCGGGTAAATAACAGGCAACCCCAATTTTTTTTTTTTTTTTTTGAGAATGTTGAGTCAAAAAAAAATTCCTAAAAATTATGGCTGGTTTTACCTTCAGGTTTCTGCTTTCCACAAACAGATGGCTGCATCGCCATCTGCTTTCAATTCTTTTGGTTTTGTCCAATCTGGAAAGTGCACCTCCAGTTCAGTGTAGCGTGTATTTTTTAAGACATGCTTTTTGATTTGATTGCGTTTTCCCAAATCAGTGTCTGACGAGAGGATACTGCATCGCACAGTGATGAATAAGGTTATAATTGGAGCAAAAATTCCCACAAGCATGCTTAGAATTGTATGCTAAAAAAAAGATCTGAATGAACAAATTCCTCATATTCACATAACAAGTAATGCTTTGCATGTGTGTGTCTTTGTGATTTTATGTGGCTTTTATACGCCAAATATTGCATGCATATCTATTGCACTGTAATTACTGGTGGTTCAGGTGACTCCAGTTGAAATACTATTGTAATTCACGTGTGTCATGGTTCAAGGTATTGAACTCTTGAGGCTGAGTTTAGAATTTGGTTCAGCTTTTATCAAATAGCCTTTGTAAGCTTGCGTTAAGTGTTGGTTAAAAGCCTGGAAGTGAGAAGGGCACTGAAAAAATGTGGAAGCTGAAAGAAAAAAAAGTGCTTGAATTGAAATCAAAGTAATTACCGGTTGATGTGTGTGTATAAGTGGGTCCTCATCTTGGTTTTAAGTCTTGAAATGATTTTTGCCTTGACACGAGTTCACTCATATGCTACACAGTTTGACTTATGTAACTCACACCATTCTTTATGGAGTGTTTTTAATAGTAAATGAGCGGTAACATCTGTCAGCAAAAGCACTCAACGGGAGGCAATTAGCGGAGTGACCTGCACCTTTTGTTTGTTTCTTTTATGGAATGACTGAGTGACTTACAAGGTCTGCTGTTTTTTTAAGTTTTGTGTTACATGGAGCTGAAGACAAATGTTGTTTGGAGTCACATGCTGTTTTCCATATGATGTAAGGTTAATTTTTTTTTTTCTGAGCTGTTGCAGTGGTTGCAGTTATGACCGTCAGTCTGCTTTTTCTCTCTACATTTCTCCTAACACGCATCACACCATGAAAGGTACCAGTGTTCAGTCGCACAGGCACACATAAGGTCAGTGGCAAGAGTCTAGGGTTCATTATTTACATGTGAACAAAAAAAAAAAAAAAAGATTAATCAGTGAAAAGTCAGAGGTAGGTCTAAATTGTTTGTAGAATAAGAATTAAAATGTCCTTAGTGCTAAATATTAAGTGTGATAGTCCCTGCATTCTGTTTTCTTGGCCTTTTGACCCATTTGGACAAACAAAGCAGATAATGGTGATTACCTGAACAATGCCACATGGAGCAGTAACTATTTCAGTCATGTAGTCAACAGAAGTGCAAACGGAAGTAATATTCTCCTCTGGAATTGCGCAGCACTCTCCGATATGGCCTCTGAAATTTTTGACCACTTCTCCATGTTAAATTCCTTTAGTTGCAAGATGTGGCCTATTTCAAACCCTGCCACAGCATTTCAGTGGGATTCAAATCTGAGCTGTGACTAAACTACAACATAACTTTATTCTCATTCTAATCCAAATGAGATTCGTCTTTTCCTTTTGCATTTGTTGATGCAATTCAGACACAAATGACTGAGTGCAAGTTGCCACCTGAGACAGCGAAGCCACACTATGTATTGTGTAAAAGTTGCTGACTTTCCTCTCTTTTGTCTCCCAAAAATGTTACTGTTGCCAAACAGCTCTTTGATTTGACTGAGCAAAAGGTCTCAAAAGGTCAAGCTAAAAGTATACATGAACACATAAGATGGAAATGGAATGAAAACAGTCAGATTTATTAAACAAGTGTAGAAATACTTCCACGCATTGTGTAGAATGAGGCTGCTGAGCAGGTTGACTTCTGACAGCAATGTGCAGCCATCCTGCAGTATTTGTATGCTCCTGGTGATCTGATTGATCTGCAGAGTTAACAGATACACACTGGGATATCATCTGAAAATAAAACTTTGGTGAATATGATTTATCTATTCAAATTTTTTATAATGTGGTTTATATATTCATCTAACAAACAAAAGATCCTTGGTTTGATCCTGAGAGGAGACACAAATCCCTTTGGGAAGGGCATCTGGCATTAAGAAGACATGTGGAGCTGCCTGCTCTGGGGACCTCCTTTAAATCAGGGAGCAGCTGAAATTAGCTCTTTATGCGGTACTCATAATGAAGATAAACAGTGTCATAATTTCAGGAGCGCTGTCACTGGCCTTGTTTCCAAACTGCAAATTTACATAATAGCATTTCATTATAGCATCATCATCACACTGTTACCTCACAGCAAGAAGGTCCTGGATATGAATCCACCAGCTGTCTGGGGCCTTTCTGTGTGGAGTCTGCGTGTTCCCCCCCATGCTTTTGTGGGTTCACTCCAGGTACTTTGGCTTCCTGAACTGGGTAAGTGAAAGAAAATGGATGGATACGTGTAAGTTAAATGTTTTTATGTATAAATGGGGAGGTGCTGTGTTTAGCACTGTTGCCTGCAGCAAGAAGATCCTGGGTTAGAGTTCACCATCTAGCAGGGGCCCTTGTGTATGCAGTTTTCATGTTCTCCCCATAACTGCATGGGTTCTCTCCAGGTCCTCCAGCTTCCTCCCACATTCCACAGGTGCAGTTAGTGAGGTTAGGTTAATTGGTCATTCTAAATTGCCCATAAGTGTGAATGTGAGTGCAAATGGGTGTCTGTCTCTCTGTGTTAGCCCTGCACCAGACTGGCAACCTGGTGTACCCTCCCTCTAAGACAGATGGGATGCGCCTCAGCTCCCATGACCCTGAATTGGATAAGTGGAAGAAAATGGATGGATGGAAATTTCCATAATTTATGTGTATAGATGGTTTTGATGTGCCAGGTAAGAAGGCAAAGTGTGTGACAGCCACCACATTGTCTCCAGAGTGTCTATGCACCTGACAGCAGCCACTGCTCGTGCAAATTTTACACAGAAATCATATGAAAACTAACTTATGCACAGTCTTATAAAATTTTTTTGAAAACAACTGACACCTGCACCAGTCACTTAATGTCATCATCCTATGGTTCTGCTACTGTAAGTGCCACAATTTGTTCTGACCTCTCCTCTGCACTCTGAGTACGGAGAATGTGATGAGAAAGGTCAAAATACTAAGTGGAATTTGAGATTTGATTTGGTTTATATACATGGGTTTCTCACACTGCTGAATTTATGGAGGTAAAATAATGTTTTCTGGTATTTAATTTCTGCATTCTGGCTTCAGTTCACTACTCCCACATCTGCATCTACCCAATCTGTATTTTACCCAATATAAATCTTATGGAATAACTACCCTAATATTGCTCATGCACATCAGCACATCGAGCACATAGCCACTCCTAAATCAAAGCACAAACTAACAAGTCAGTCAGCATTTCCTGTTGATGTAACAAATCAATTATCTCTCATTTCCTCTACATCTAAAGGACCCGTTTGCTCCGGTTTCCTGTTTGTGTCTTGCAGGAAAGATATTTGCCAGCAGAGCAGCTGTCTTGTTTGTGGCAGACCACATGCACACATCAAACAACTTCTAATAGCAGCCTTATCACATTAACATCACATAAACATGCCATGAACCCGTCAGGAGGGCAGCATGTGTACGTGTGGGTGCCCACTCTTTTGTTCAGATTATGCTGCCATACCTTAAAGCTGCTGTAACCTAAACCTGGTAAATGTTAGCTAACAGCTGCTTATTTACACCTCCAGTAGGCATAGGGCACGCAGCATTAACATTCATTTGGACTAATTTTTGTGTCTACCTGATAAATTATTCATTCAGCTTTGGTGAAAAACTCATTAGAAACAGATATGCACAATTTAGCTGCTAAACGGTCTACTATGTTCACTGGCTTTTTCAGTAACTAAATAGAAGAGGCTTACATGAGCTTTTTCATTGAAAACAGCTGCCTGTTGTAACTTAGGGTTATGCAAATGATAACAGGACCGAAGAGTAAACCTGGTGGTCATGAAAACACAATTTTTTGCTAAAGGTATAATATTTTGGTCTGCTAATAATTGCAGAGGGTTTGTCATGATAAGCAACACACAAATTAATTTGATTTCTTTTTAATATGAGTATTTACTGATTTGCTTTGCAGCAAGGAATGAGCATTAAAGTCCAGTGTTAATCCAGATAAATATTTTATTGTTGTTATCTCATGCTATAAATGAAATGTGAAGGTTCTAAAGCACTATGTGGTCTGTCGGTGTAGACAGCTTGATGCATTAATAACTGAATTATTGTTTGCATGATATGCATTTGAAATTATGCTGAAAGAACACTTGGCACTGTGGTGAGACAAAATATAGAAAAACAAAAGCCATAAGGAATGTTTCATATGGCTAACAACAAAACTACAGTAATTAAATAAATAAAAGAAAATACTATGAATGCTATGTAAAACCCACCCACGCACAAAAATCCAACATAAATTCTTTCAGCAAACATATACATCAAAGCAGGTGATAACACTAAAAAAGTACAATACAATCATCTGTCCCTTTCAAAAATGGAATTTCAGTGAGACACATGACATGGGCTATGGTGGTTAGTTCCTGATTTTCTTTCAAAAATATACTGCATATCTATTTATATTTTTTTCATATAAACAACAATGCTTTTGATAATCTTAATTTTTTTTTATCATTCTAAAATACATCTATAAAATTAGAAAGGAATATGTACAATTTTCCCCCTGCAGTAAGTTTTTATGCAATCAAATCAGATTCTTCTAAAATGGAAGAATAAATTAAAGTCTGAGCACTTATGTTTGCCAGCCCAAGGGGTTTAAGAACAGATAGACTTTGTTTGTCCCAGGCCCACACGCACATACTTGTACACAGATACACAAAGGACATGTGGTTCCAGTTGCTGCTGGGGAAAATATTTGAACTGAAAGGTCACTTCAGCGAGATCTTAAATTTTCAGAGCGACTAATAAGTGTCTACTGTAACTGTCTTCTTTTTCAAGGAGCTGACGAGCTGTGTAATTTGTGCTAATACTACCTCAACCTTGAACTTTTTTTTTTACCTACTGTGTTCTCTGTGCTCACTCTCTGTGTAAAATAACACAAACCTTTACGCTTCAAGTTACATGAACTCACATGCTCATCAGGGCCTGAATTTGTAAAGAGATAAGCTCTACTGACATCATTTACTATTCACTTCAAACATAACAAACTTTATCTGGCCAAACATCCATGGAGTGAACAGCTAGAGCAGATTTTAAATCTTTTCTTAGCGCTTTTTGCAGCCGCCTCCAGTTCTGAAATGTATCAGACCAAACTTTGCATCAGTACCTGAAACCGCCATGTGTATGAGCTTTATTTAGAGTCCCGATAAATATTTTACTAGAGCACCACTGTCCATGTCTGTGAGATCACTATAGGTAGTGTGAAGAGGAAGATCAGTAAAAATAATGAAACAGATGAGGACGTCGGTGCTGCTGAAGATGTACGATGATAGTTGTACTGGCTGTGGATTCTGTCAGGTGGCTGCACCGTGATGTAACCATTGATGATGCGAACCATTGGGGGAGGCGGGGACTGCACTACAGAGCTGTAGAGAGATGGAAAAGAGAAGAAAGGTTAAAAATGAGCTGAAATAGTGAATATTTATAACATTTCTCAATTAAATGATGGGTCCTAAATGATGAACACAAAATCTTCTGCCGTGTTGAAACAATTTTGATAGCTGGGATAGGTTCAATCATATAAGCTGCAAGTATTACACTACATTGTAATTTTACTACAAGCAAAGTTTCCTAGTTTGCAATTTAAAAACACTTCCTATGTTCAGGAGTTACTAAAGTCTGGATAGGGTTTTATTAATTCCAGACCTTTTCTTAATCTTTTTCTAAAGCAAGAAAAATTTTGTTGTGTTTCTGCACTGCACAATTCTTTGTACCGAAGGGGAAATCATGGCATGATCTGCAGGAAAACAGGCCTCCCTTCACATCCACACATTGTCGACAATTGCCAGAGAAAATATGCAGACTGCAAGTCAACAATGGAAATATTAAGGATGATGAAAGCCAAAAAGGAAAAGTTCTCTTACAGAACTCCTGGGCATGCAAATTACTGATCATCACACAACTATAAACCAACTGCCAATCCACCTGAAAGCTATTATGTCCTTTATCACTCTTCCTTCGCTCCCCAAATTACATTTTCCTCTGCTCTAATGACTGAGGTGTTTGTGAGGTTTTGACTGCATTGAGGTGCTCAAAACCACAGAGGCAAAATAGTATTTCCATTTTAATGAACAAAAATATATAAAACACTTCTAACATAATTTCACGTTGTCCCAAATTGACATTACCCATCCTCATCCCAACCTGCCTGGCATGCATGCAGACAAATGTGAAGTATGCGAAACTGTAAGTACCGTACAGAGTATCCTTTGAGCGCAACTGTGCAAGAGTCAAAGATATACGATATCAGTGTGTGCAAGTATGTGTAACCTACACACTTTCAGCACCGATGCTTCAGTACAATTCTATACTTCTACGCCTACTATTACTGTTGCCTAGTAATTGCAGTTGCTACTTTTACAGTACTGTCAACTATATTGTAATGTACAGTAGGGAAAATAAGTATTTGATACACTGCCAAAGTTTTCCCACAACAAAGAATAGAGAGGTCTGTAATTTTTATCGTAGGTACACTTCAACTGACAGAATCACATTGTATGATTTTCTCCCACGAGGTGAGATCTTGCATGGAGCCCCAGACTGAGAAAGCTTGATAGTTATGTTGTGTTTCTTCCATTTTCTAATGATTGTGCCAACAGTTGCTGCCTTCCCACCAAGCTTCTTGCCTATTGTCCTGTAGCCCATCTCAGCCTTGTGCAGGTGTACGGTTTTGTCCCTGGTGTCCTTAGACAGCTCTTTGGTCTTAGGCATTTTGGAGAAGTTGGAGTGCGATTGATTGAGTGTGTGGACAGGTGTGTTTTATACAGGTAACGAGTTCAAACAGGTGCAACTAATGCAGGTAATTAGGTTGGTAGGTGATCAAATACTTATTTTATGCAATAAAATGCAAATTGATTATTTAAAAATCATACAAGGTGATTTTCTGAATTTTTTTTATTTTATTCTGTCTCTCACAGTTGAAGTGTACCTACGATAAAAATTACAGACCTCTCCATTCTTTGTAGGTGGGAAAACTTGCATTAAATACTTATTTTCTCCACTGTACATAAATCTGGATTGCATATACTGTAAGCACACTTTTTAAGATGTCTGTCCTTCTGTACAGTAAACTACCTTATAACAATTTTTTTTTATAGAGAGAGAGAGATTTGTGTCAAGGTCGCTTTGATAAAAGTCCCTAAAAGTACCCACAGGCGTGACTGAATATGGTAGGGCTACTTTTATGTGATCGGAACTACAGCTTTTGCACGCTGGGGTGGCCTCAAACTCTGAAATGGATGTGTGGAAAGTCACAGTCACCGCTTCCCATACTATGACAAATAACAGTGCTTTCCCAATGCAAGAAAGTGAGATGTTTCGATATGGCAGTCCACACCTTGTACAGAAGGTTCCTTTTTGTCTGTGATGTTATCATTTTGTCCTGTGAGTTCCTGCCTAGAGCCATTGTGAGACCAAATCCTGACACATAATTCCTAGGTTGCTCTTTTCATAACCAAGACACTTATAGTAGTTTGGAACTAGTCAGGACTCATACGCCACTGCAGGGCACATGTGTATATGTGCTGAAGTTTGTGCAAACTGCACTAAGTGTATGGTGATGTGATATGGTGCCTGTTTGCGCCTGCAGCACTGCACCAGAATTTTCCCTCACATCCTCTCTGGCTTTACTCTCTGAGTTTTTACTATTATACTCTTTTATTTCACCTCTGGCCTTTGAGCTCAAGTCACTGATAACACACATGTAGAGAAAAAAGACCTTCACCCACACCCCCCCCCCCCCCCCCCCCACACACCCCCCATTTTATCTTACCTCTCCTCTATACGAACCCAGAGGTCATTAAAATGCCTGTGCCGCTGTTTCTTCTGCTTATTCCTCCTCTTTTTCTTCAGCATTTTTCTCTCTGATTTTTCCAGAACCTCCAGGCTATCTGGTGGCAGAAGTATGTGGGGTAACAGATCCTCCTCTTGACCCTCCTCTTTGGGAGAAAGCTCATGTAAGAAAGGCTCCAGTTGAGGTGACTCATCGTAATGCTCCTCCTGCTCTGGTGAGACAGGTCCAGATGATGACCTCCTAGAAGATGGCAATTTAGTGAGTATTCGATCATAATAACAAGTTAATGCCAGAGAAATCATTAATTAAAGTTTATCAACCTGGAACAAGCAGGAGAAATATACTTTCAGACTGAGAGGAGAGGAGAGGAGAGGACGTATGGCTGGGACGTATGACAGGAAAACCCAAACTCTTCTTTTTGATGAAACACAATCACCATGAATAAACCTGCACTGGTGAGAGTTTAAATGCACTTTTGTCTGAACAGCTGTGATGACAAATATATTAATAATGACAAGTTTAATAATAAACTATAAGATATGGATATAACCCAGGCTGTGAGTTTGCTCATGACAGCATTATGGTAAAATATGAACAGGTAAGGTGCGGGTTGATCTCAGGCTCATAATGCCGTATCAAACACAGGGGCTGTGTGTGAGAACGTAGGATTATCTATTCATTCACTCAGACACAGGAACAAGAACACAGATTTAAACTGAGATAACCACCCTTACTGTGCCAAGGTAGACTGCACTACATGCTTCACAGCAGGAGGTGAGAACCCTACTTAAGTTGGCCTTTTCAACACCACTTCATTGGTGGCCAGTGGGGAATTTGTGACACTTATCGCCCAGAACAATCTGAGCTGAAACAGGAGAAGACTTGCAAAGACCCCACAGTGGGAGAGACATTACTGAAAACATGACATACTATGAGAAACTGCATCAGAAATCTGTGGTTGTCTTAAGGTCCAGTCCACTAAATGCGTGCCAACGTGATGATGATTAGACTAATGGAAACTCACCTGTTTATGGGCTGCCCAGCAGGGGTGTGCTCCACCTCATATCCCTGACGACGAAGCACATCAATAACTGTATTGTTCCCCAGAAAGTGACCTGCAACAAATAGAAAATGACAAATGTGCTGTTTTGAAAGGAAACGATGAGCTATTTCAAGCTTAAAATAAGCCAAACTTTCTATAGATTGTCAGGACAGCAGAAATGTAAGCAACAACTCTATTATGCCTCCTAAAGAAGTAAGTTCACTGCTGCTTTTCTCTGCATCTCCTTTCGAGTTGCCACTGCCGCTCCTCTTCTCTTTCCTCTTTGCATATCTTTACATCCTTTATTTTGATCTTTCCTCCTCCATTTTTAACTAATAACCCACCACCACCACCAATATTATATCTCCTTTCCTTCCCTTTCCATTTTCATCTCTCTGCTCTACTCCTCCCTTATCTCTAACTTCCCCTCTTGTCCGTTTTCCCTCTCTTTCTCGTTGTGACCCTCTCAGTTAGGTGAAGTAGGGGCATTGAGGCTTCAGGTTGCCATGTCAAGAGGTCTCCATTCTTCCTCTCACTCTGACAAAAGGGAGCAGGGGTCCATTGTTTGGGCCTGCTCAGCCGTGGCACCACAGAGCTGTGTAAACAATGAGCCCCAGCACTTTAATCTGGCCTAGAGCCATCGATAGAGAGAGGTTAGCCTAGATGCACTAAGGGTGTCATGATGCTGCCCAGAGACTTGGACTGAATGTTGGTTAAAACAATGTCACAATATGTTGCAGCCATAGAAAAAGGTCTGAGGAGGGACTACTACAATGTTTCATATGATCTGCTACAGTAAAAGTTTAACTTAAAAAACAAACTGTGTATGAGAGTGAATTTTGTGTGCTTAGGGCACATTTCCCTAATTTAGGTTTGCTAAATACTGTAAAAGCTCCTGTGAGAGAATAACCACAGCTGCCACAAAAAAAGACATTAAGACATTTTATACTTGTGCCGTAATCATTAGCATGGTCAGCTAAATATCCTGAAGCCCTTAAACTCACAATGAGAGCTGAACCAGAACGAAACCGAGACAGAGACCCGGTTTTCCAGCTTGCCCACATTTAGAAACAACTCAGCATGATTTATGCAAGTTTACGTGAGGGGATTAAGGTGGGATAAATGGAGCTGCTGAGCACAATGTAGAGCCATAGAGAGGTGGGCGGACTTCAGAACTTCAAAGGAACACAATTCACACACATACGTATGCACACGCAAGCACTAAGGAGGTAAGCCATCAATTCTGTCATGTCCCCAAAGGCCAGACTGAGCAGGGAGAGTGAGTGTGCGTTTGATGAGTTGGGAGACAAGTGGGGTTAATTTATTCTTGAGTTTAAAAACGTTTTAATCCTGTGGCACAACATAAAATTGCCACAAAATTTAAAGAAAATATTAATTAAAAAGTAATTAATGTGCTTTAAATAATGGAAATTTTTTTATGACCGCGTATTATCATACCACTATGCAACTACTACTTTGAAGTGAATTTTAGGATATCAGTGTGATAAAAAACATTCATAAAAGGTGAGACTTTAAACTTTCACACACTTGTTTCAGAGGGACATTTTTATTTTATGCATTTTTTTTTTTTTTTTTTGGATGTCATGCCACAAACCCTTCACACAAAGACCATTTTATGAGCAGCAGTCTCACTCATGTTCCATTTTGTATGAAATATGCTCTTGTTTCTTACAAAATGGGAAACTTGCACTCTACCAGTGTGCCTAAATTATGGAATTACAAACAAAAACAAAATGTAGACATCGCTGATTAAAGATGATTGATGCCCCAGGAAAAAGTTAAAAAGCGGGGAAAGCAAATTATGTTTTAGAAGGTCTGGATTATGATGAAATATGGCCAGTGTATGCTGTAGCATTTGGCACTTGACATGAACCTTATGGCTTAAAACTTATGCTGCCACGTGACAGACAGACAGACAGACAGACAGAAAGAAAGAAAGAAAGAAGAAAGAAGAAAGAAAGAAGAAAGAAAGAAAGAAAGAAAGAAAGAAAGAAAGAAAGAAAGAAAGAAAGAAAGAAAGAAAGAAAGAAAGAAAGAAAGAAAGAAAGAAAGAAAGCTGGGGTTCCTTTGTGCATTGATGCTGGGGTAGTTGAAGTTAGATAATACTGTAGAAAGTAAAAATAGGGACTATTTCTTTTGTAGAAAGTAGTTTCATTTGTGTTATGGAACTACTTTCATGTTCAAGATTTTTTGAAAATTAAGAAACAAATAGACACTAAAATTCTTAATTTGTTTAATTTGATTTTAGCACATTCTGTACTTTTTGATGACAAGAGGAAGCAAAATTTCCATCAAAAGGTACAGAATTGGACTTTTGCTTTATTCTCTGTAATTTATATGCGTAAATAATTGATAAAATTACCAGTTCTCTGCATAATGTACCCCGCGCTGGCCCTGTGACTGCTGGGATTGGCTCCTGCCTGAATTGGATAAATGGTTAAGAAAATGAATGGGTGAACTGACAGAAAAAAGGAAGGTAGTGTTCTGCTGGTATAAGTGTGAGATAATATCTCAAAGTAGATTTTAACCAAATGGTGCTTAGGTATCTTTGTACCATAGCTATAAAAGCTGCATTTTTTAAGAATCTGCTCTCTCACCTTGTTTCTAATTTCCAATTAGCTAGGTTTACAGTTTTCTAATTTAAAGCGTTGTTGGGTAATAAGCAAATTGTAGTTCTATATATGTATAAGCTCCCATTCAAAACAGACCTGCAGGCTGCAGCCCAAGTTCCAACCCAACCCACAGTTTTAAGAGCAGACTTCTAGAATAACATGTGTGACATCTGACATATATTTCCACTGATTATTCATTTAGATCAATTTCATACATTTTAAATGTATGAAATCGGCCAAAACTATGCACCCCACTACACAATATATTGCCTGTATGTTTTTTTTTTTTTTTTGTACCACTGAGAGAGCGGAGATGGTAGAGATAAAGACCTGGGACCTGAAAGCTTTTATTCACTGCTTACTTCCTCCATGGAGCTACGTACATACATGAATGGACTACTGAGTTTCAGGAGCACGCATCAGCTTTTACTATAGTTAAAAAACGTAGTTTCACAGTGTTTTTTGTTTTGTTTTGTTTTTTTGTACAAATTTCTATAAGACACAGCTTCTATAAGATAAATATATAATACAAAACATATAGTATAAAACAAAAACACTGCTTATTAAACTTAACTTTCAAAGTGCATCAAACCTATCTTGTAACACTGTGCCTTAAAGATGTTTACGGACTAGTCATTTGCTTCCCCAAATACATTTTGGAAAGATTTTTGGTGCAAAGATTGATACACCTGTAGTGCAAAGACATAACAAGGAAATAGTGCTGTGTGATTTGAAATTGTGATATGGAAAGCCTAGGGAGCAGTTTCACAAGCTGGTCTTTACTAAGATCCTAACTTCTAGGTAGGTTAATGACCAGGTTTTTGTATTGGACTTTAACCATACTTAGGCACAGTGATTCTTTCTTTCTTTTATTATGATATTAAGATCTTTTTACTTTTCTCTTTGACAGTATACAGTCTTGTGAAAAAGGTTTTCACAGGACTCTGTGTTGTCCTGTGAAAAACCAAGTAAACCCTTACTATTGCATGTGATTAATTGCATCAGCAAGTGTAACCATCTCTATAAAAGCAAAAGTTTTTCCCCAGGGTCAGACAATGCTCAGCGAAACTGTTCAAAATCTAAGAGCTGCATCTCCAATTCTACAGGCCTCAGTTAGCATGACAAACATTAAAGTTTGTGGGTGTGATAATTTGTGATTGTTTTGAAGCCACAGGGTCTAGAGTCTAAAATCAACTAAAACTTGGTCAAAATTGGGTGATGAACAGGACAACCAAATCTACAAGAGACTGGCTGAAAAAGAAAAGAATCAAAGTGATGCAATGACCCAATCAAATTCCAGACCTCAACCTGATTGAAATGCTGTGGCTGGACCTTAAGCGAGCTGTACACAAACAAATGCCCACAAACCTCAATGAACTGAAGCAACACTGTAACGAAGAGTGGGCCAAATGTCCTCCACAAGGATCTTACAGACTGATAAAGTCACACAGAAAACCATTACTTCAGTTTATTGCTGCTAAAGATAGCTACACGCTATTGAATCATGGGGCATGCTTAGTTTCTCACAGGTCTTCATAGAGTCCTGTGAAAACTTTCTTTTTTACATGACTGTAAGTATTAAATGTGAAACGGAAGTTGGGAGCTATGGAACTGGTAATAAAAAAGTTTTAAATAAAACAAACAAACAAACAAACAAAACAAGATTTCTCTGTAACCCTTTGCTCACTCCACACATATATTCAGTCAGAGGAAAACCAGATGAGAAACACAGCATTATGAATACTGTATGTCCTAAAAAAAAGAGATGCAGTATTCACAATCAGTGGGTCAAATTATTAGAACATATGGTAAGCTTTAAATAGTGTTCCTTTTCCATACACATCAATATTTACATTACAACTTGTAACTAGGACTCAAGCAGCAGTTCTCATAACATTACAGCATGTTGGATAAACAAACTCTATATGTATAGGCAGCACTGAGGACATTCTGCCCTACATAGCCTTTTCTTACTGTTTATGTTCACATCTTCCTTGCTAGTCAGCTGGCCCCAACAGCCCATAATCATGACCACCGAGCACTGAATGAAGCCTTTTACTGAAGATGATGACAATAAGATATCCGATGTGCACAGCGTTTGGTTTGCTTGTTTCGGGAAGACACCCTTATTGCCCAAGACACAGAGCCACAATCCTTTGGCTTGAATGCACACGAAATCTAGTCATTTTTCAGTCTTTCTATTCTCGTGCAGATATTTGACACTACAGTGGTTTCCTGAACATCATCTGTGCATAAATTACAGCACACAGAAACAAATATATATACATACACATATATATATATATATATATATATATATATATACATACACACATATATATATATATATATATATATATATATATATATATATATATATATATATATATATATATATATATATATATATATATATATATATATATATATATATATATATATATATAAAGTGATTAAGCTATTAAAAGAGCAAAATGAATTTTATGATCTGACATCTCTAGAACATCGGAAATACTAACTTGCCAAAGAGTTTACTGGAAAATCACAGTTTTGGCTCCCCAAGCCACTCAAAGTTGAGTAAAGCCTCAGTGCCTTCAACTGTCAAGGAGACTTAGTCTTCCATGGAAGCAACAGTCATGTCAAAGGCAAATAACAGGAAAATGACTGGTTATCCACTCACACAGAAATCACACGGCCATCCTGGTGTTTTTCAAACAATGCCAGCTCAGTATTAACACACATATCAAGTTTCTGGAAATATAGGCTCTGCTTACATTGCACTTTTTTCAGCTCTGGTTAAGTCATAGATTTGCATGTCTGTGATGGACAATCAATCCCTCCTTGTATTAAACTGAAACCTCATCTATTATCGGTCACATGCAATTTGGTTGAAAAGAACAGGACACAGTTGGAAGTAATATCAAACCACAGACATTATGATTAAACGTTGTCAAGCTAGTTAAGAGTAATTACATGAAGTGCTTTGTAATATGGTCTATCAATCTTCAATTTATGATTCTATAATAATTTGTGGATGCAAAAACATTTCATAGCATACAGCTGAAAATACTGGATTTTTTTGTGAATGGTTTGTTTCACTGATTTCAAAACAGCCTTCATGCATTTTTTCTTTCTCCTCTGTGGAAACCAGACATTTAGTGTACAGCCTGCAAGGAAATATGTGAAGTTTAACATAAATGTACTGATGATTATTTTCAAGGAACTAAAATTTGCCCAGAAAGTATATATATTGGCAACAAAGCTCGCACTTAAATTAGACGTATTTACAGTGGCAATGCTAACATTCTGATGTTTAGCAGGTATGATGTTTATCATACCTGCTAAACATCATACCTGCTAAACATCAGAATGTTAGCAGGTATGATGTTTATCATAGTTTCCAGCTTTCTAGTGGCACAAGAGGAAAAGTAAGGTATCAAAAAAGTCAGAGGTTTTCATCTCAATGGGGCCACAGGAATTTTATGATAGTACTGAGATTTTTTAACCTGACAAACTTACCAAGAGGAATGCATGGTCAACACTAGAGCTACACTAGTAACTGTGCTACTGAAGGTGACAGATGAAAATACAGGAAAGAAGTACTGAGTGTTTGATATAAACATGTCTATACCAAAATGTGATTACTGCACAGCAGCTGTTAATGTTGTTATATGTATGTGAAATTTTGATAATCTTACTATCACACAAAATCTCCTCGTACATGACTGGGAACCAAAATTAGCACATAGGTAATTTTAGGTCCCTGAAGGGTCTTATCTATATCAGACAATATGATGTCATCACATTGCCCAGCAGCCACCAACAAATAACCACTTTGTAGTATTTATGCAGCTGTACCACAATACTTTTAATGATGCATATATTATGATGCCATCATGTTGTCTAGCAACCATCTATGACCAGGCTAAAATGACCACTTTGTGTTGTAGGGGCATAAATGATTTTTATAGCATCAAATTATAGCCACAAAAATTTTATTAAGTATGATTATGATATCATGTTATTATGACATCATCATGATCGAGGGTATCATATTGATATATGATGATACCCTCTCTAGCAACCACCGAACAATGGGCATGTACTACTTTATGTAACGCAGCCAACCTGTGGTGTTGAAACTCTTAATGTTACATTATTCATACTCTTGCAGGCACCAGGATTCTTTACCATTGGATGGCGCATGGAAAAAATGTTTTGAATGTGAATGTCTTTGCCTGGAATCAATTTTGCATGATGCTATTTGCATTTTTTTTTTTCTTGTCATTTTGATCCAAACCCCCTGCAGGATAAGGGTACTCTTATTATAATAGCATAGGAGAGAAAGTCAGCAGCCAAAACCATGATAGTTTTGGTTAAATGGGTGTGTATACAAGCCAACAAATTTAGTCACCACCCCCCAGAAAGTCTCACACTGTTACTGGAGCACACCAACTTTCTAAATGTAGAGGATATTAAATCTGATTTGTCTCTTACAAGCCCTTCTGTGTACACTGTATCTAAAAAAAAAGAAATAAAACATTTTGAAATCATAACTTAACAGAAGGTTTCTTTTTTTAATGAGTTGTATGGGATTTTCCATTCAAACTCCTCCAGGATCTCGTTTTAAAAGTAAGATGCCAGTGATAAAAGAAAGCTGTGCTAAACGATGGTTGTGATACGGCTGTGAGAAGTTGACAGACAAGCAAGACTGATCATACGGAACGGAAAGCCACACACGTATACTATTGTTGAATAGTTAAGCCAAAGAATGCTAACATCTCCACCAAAACCAAAACATTTCTCCTTGTACTTCTCACAGGCATGTTACAGTATGACACACAGTTCACTAATAGGTTTAATTCAGCACGATGAAACAATTTACAATAAAATTGATACTGATCATAACTGTGCAAACAGACAGCTGTTGAAGTAGAGACGACAGAGAAAAAATGAGACACACAGAAGGGAAAACAACAGGCTAGACATAAATGCAGAAAGAAAACAAGACAATTCAAGACATAATCAGAGACAAAAGAGCAGAAGGAGCTTTAATTCTTCTCACAAAAAAGAAAATGCTTCCAAAGAAATACAGGAATGTCAAGTCTTCAGATGCCAGACAGCGATAGCTAGGGACAAGAGCGTGCTGTAAGGCCTTCAGTTTTTTAACTAAAACACATTGAGACTTTGTAGACAGCGGTGCCCATGCAAAGTTGACTTACTACCCAAAAAAGATGAGTGGGGACAAGGCTGTCTAAAGTGCTGTCAGCTTGACATACTGGTTTTCCAACAATTTTAATAACCAAATATCTTTAGCTCAAGCTAAACTAGGGACATGGAGTATAGGAAACACAAATTTGGGAAGAGAGTAAAGCTACATGTGAACTCCTCATTTATATAATTCTGGACATAGGCTACAGTACTTTCATGTGTTGCAGAGGAAATTGATTTTATTGCTTCACTGCTGTCCCAGACACATGCTTCGGAATAATGTTCTCTTAAAAAGCATCTGAGTGAGATTTATTGTTGCTGGTATTTGGGTTAATGTGACAGAACTTACATGGAGGTGCTTTGTTTAGTGTAAATTTGCTGACTTTATATGCACTTGTGAAAATTAAGAAGATGGATCATTAAATGTGTTTGTCTTATTTGCTTTGTCTTGCGTTGGGGTTTTTTTTTTTTAAACATGAGCTATGGCTATAATTACTGTGACAACCGCTCAAGGGTCTGCAAGAGGTTTTTAAGATTATGCAGAGCAACTGCAGCTTTAAATTTATGCTGAGCCTAAATGAAAAACAGGGCACATAAGAGGTCTGTGGTGTGAGGTTGTTTTTTAAATAAACCCTCACTTGAAAATTTGTGGTGGCACACAGCACTTTGGAGCCGTGTTAGGGATTACATCTGTCAGGCTGCAGCAGTCTACACGCTTCTCTCAGCACAGTCCTCATTTTTGCTCCTTCTGCTGAGACATTAGGGGACTTGAATACACACCAGCTCGTTCACTGTGAAAAAGTGATTAAAGTTGGAAAATTCTTCACAAGCGAGCAGTTCTGCCAAAAAAATTAATAAATAAAAAAAAACAGAAATTACTTATTAGGCCTACCGAAATAACTCCAAAAGTGCATCAACAACTCATCCAGGAGGTCAAAAAAGAACCCAAAGCAATATTTTAAGAACTGCAGTCCTCACTGTCCCAGTGTTCATGATTCAAAAACAAGAAAGAGACAAAAATGGCATCTATAGGAAAGTTCCAAAAGAACACAAAGGCTTATCTCACATTTGTCAAAAAGCATCCTGATGATCCCAAGACTTCAGGGAAAATATTGTGTGGACTGGCAAGACAAAAGCTGAACATTTAAAATAGAGACAAACTCTCTCATTTGGTGTTGGCTCCTACTGCGGTATTGTAACACTTCCTGTTCCTGTTACAGTGCACAGTGGCGTTTTTCTGTAGCTCAATATGTGTAGCTCGATGAATTATAAATCCCTAAAGAATGAATAATAACAGTACTTTAATAAATGTAGCCTGTCTGTAGCCTTGGAGGCCAGGTTCTGTGAACTAGAGACCCGGTTCCACACCCTGGAAAATCCTGTAGCTAGCCAGGCCCCTGTAGTCAGTGCAGACCAGGGTAGTTTAGCTACTGTTAGCTCTGCCCCAGCAGACTTTCCTGAGTAGCCGGGAAATCAGCCTTAAACAGAAGCCTCCGGTACACCACCAACCCATTCACATTTCAAATAGTTTTTCCCCACTCTGTGACACAGGCTCTGCAGCAGGACAATGATCTGAGACACACAAGCAAGTCCCCCTCTGAATGGCTCAAAAAAACAAAACAAAAAAAAAAAAAAAAGATTTTAGAGTGGCCTAGTCAAAGTCTGGACCTTAAACAGGCCATTCATGCTCAAAAACCCTCCAATGTGGTTGAATTAAAACAATTCTGCAAAAAAGAATGGACTAAAGTACTTGACTGCAGTTCTTGATGCCAAGGGTGGCACAACCAGTCACTAGGTTTAGGAGGCAATTACTTTTTCAAACAGGGACAGGTAGGTTTTTTTTTCCCTTAATAAATGAAATCATAATTTAATTTACTAGGGTGACCTTTGTCTAATACTAAAATTTGTTTGATGATCGGAAATGCTCTTCTGCATACTGTGATTGAAACAAGGCATGTGGATATTTTTGTCCAGAGAACTGCCGCTCACTGGCCATGTTCTCTTTTTCAGACCATTCTCTGTAAACCAGCAGTTCCTGAAATACTCAGGCCAGTCCACCTGGCACCAACAATCATGCCATATTCAGAGTCACTTAAATCACCTTTCCTCCCATTCTGATACTCAGTTTGAACTTCAGCAGGTCATCTTGATTAGACAAACATACCTAAATGGACTGAGTTTCAGCCATGTGCAGGGTTCTAGCTAGCAGTTGATGGCCCGACACTGGGCTGAGAATTTCAGAAGCTAGTTACCAGAACAGAGAACTGCAGCTAGCGCCACGGCCATTAGCATTAGCAAGCAGTTGTTCGGTACATTCGGTCGGTACCAAAAGCACCCCCCTCAGGTCGTACAATCAAACTGGCCTGTAAAAAAAATTTCTGCCAAGAACCCTGATGTGCCTGGCTTAGATAGTAGCATTAACAAGCAGGTGAATGGGTGTATCTAACAAAGTGGCCTGTGAGTGTGTAATTGTTACTATCCTTTCTTCTCAGTCTGTTTGACCAGTGACTCACAATTCTTCTTATCTGCTTGTGTCAGTTGGATAAAGTCACATCTTTTGGCCCAAATAATAAAAGTGATTCAATATATGTGGCAACTGCCAGCAAACACAAAGTTTTTTAAAGGTACACAAACAAAACGAATAAACAAATTAGACCAACACACTCTTCAGAGTTTGATGACCATTATTCTGAAGCCAAAAGAGCCAAAAAGTTTTAAAGGCTGTCAAAAGATGTCAACCTTTTACAGCAAAGTAGTACAACTGTCCACCCAACAACATGACCAGTTATGTTACACTTTGCCACAAGAATGTATTCCTGAGTTTGGATACTGTGGCCTCAAAAACCACTTCCTCTAAACAAAACACACACACACACAAACTTCTGCAAGCCCTTGATCCTGCTGCGAGTCTCTGCTCAGCCTTTCAACTGTCTGAGTCCAGAAAAAAATATACCAAGGGGAGTCAGCTGCCCTCTCACTTTTGAAAAAGAATTCCAGATCATCATTTTTCTCAGATGGTCTCTCACAGGACTTCCATCTAAAACATGTGGCTTGGAGTGCAATTTTGTGCCTATTTAGTTTGAGTAATCTACAAGAGCTGTAGCAGTTGTCCAATGAGACCTGCATATAGTCTTTGATTTAGGTCTGAGTTAAACCAGAAGCAGATCCACAGGACAGAGTTTTGTAAAGTCGCTGTCCTCACAGGACGTTTGTGACTGCCATGCTGTCTTTATTGCATTGTCACAGTCTTTTTTTTGTTCTTTTGCTCCTTTATTGACAGATGCAATAGCACTTTCAGACTATTTCCCAGTTGTTCATCCTCTGTCATTTTTATTCACTCTTTTCTCTATCCTAAACCAACTATTTAACAAGATTGTGAGGCCTGTTTTTCTAGGATTTTTATAGGCTTCCTGAAAATATTTTATCATCATAAGAAAACATATCCAATATTTACTTCTGCAGCAAATAAAGCATCTGAAACAGCTTTGGCAAAACCTGACAATTATGGTTTTCTGATTAAAATCTCTCATTCACTCCAGACCCTTTTAAATGTCAAACAGAAGTTATGACCCACAAAACAATTTCACTGCATGTTAATTAAAACCATGCCATCTGAAGTTGATCGTTTTGTTCTTTCTGCATTTATAGCAGGAGGACAGCAGCAAAGAATTTTGACAGGCTTAAAGACATTAACTAAATGAAGTAATTAACTTTAGGACTCTAATGAAGCTAATGATGGCAAAACAGCTATTGGCATTCTGTTGAAATACTACAGAAATGATACTAATCAAGTATCATAAAAAGACGAATACATGTTAGAGCAGGGAGGGTCATCCAGTTTCTGAAGGCTGTACTCTCACAGGGAGTTAGAGGACAGACTCTCACTCCAGAAGTTTGTCTGTTTTTACCCTCCTCACCAGATAAGGTGATTTCTATCCCCCTGCTTCAGTTTGCCTAACCTCCATGCTTCTGCAGGCGTAAATAGAAGTTGCATAAGCAGAGGTGTCAGATCATGATGTTACAGAAAAGAATACACTGAGCATAATTTTTCAGACCTCCCCAAAATAGTAAAGGGTCGAGTGACCTAAATTAAAAAATCACTCTCACAAAATCTGAAGATTGCAATCATGGAAAAAAAACAACAAAAATAAATTTTTAGGGACAGTTTGTTTGATTCAATTCATCTAAAATATCCACCAACTCGTTCACCTCCTGTTTGAAGAAAGTGTTATAGAAACATAGCAAGCCTAGTTTTTCCTTGAGCAAAAATAATCTTTCAGGAACAAGCAGTCAGATAAATATCATGAGTAAGGTAGAGTTCCCTCATTCAGCCCAACCCAGATGTCATAGGGCGAGAGACGGGGTACACCGTAGATAGGTCGCCAACCTGTCACAGGGCTAACACAGAAAGACAGACAACCATACACTCTCACATTCACACCTACAGCCAATTTAGAATCACTAATTAACCCAACCCCACTAACTGCATGGCTTTGGACTGTGGGAGGAAAATGGAGTTCCACGCACACATGGGGAGAACATGCAAACTTCACACAGAAAGGTCCCAGTGGTGGATTCAAACCCAGGACCTTAGTGCTGTGAGGCAACAGTGAAAAGGTCACTGTGACGTCACCCACTGGTTAGTGAAGCCCCATTCTGAAGTCTTAAGGCACCAGTCACACAGGCCTAGAGACTGGTTAGCAAGCCCCACTGGTTGCTAGAGAAAAATGTGTCTTCCCCAGACTGACTGGCAAATGGTTGCTGGAGATTGCTGGCAATCTCTAGGTGAAACTGGACAAAGACAGGTATACGGTGCTGCACCAGAAACCTCTGATTGCCTTGGTTGCTAGCAACTTACTGTAGTCACCCATAGTTTGCATGGATGACACTGACTTGTCTGCAAACACTCACTAGGCTAACTGGTAGTAAAACAGTGAAAAGTACAATAAAAACCAGAAACAAAGACCACTTTCAAAGTAAACGATACACATAAGGAACAACTTTGACTTGGAGGCGAATATTTTCTGTTTTTGGCTTTTGACAGTTGGCAGTTTTTCAAGTTTCAACAGTACTCAGCCAGTAGTTGCTAAGTGTTTGTAGACAAGCCAGCATCTTCAATCCAAACAAAGAGCAACCGTGGCAACCTGCTAATGAAAAAACAATCACAGGTTTTTGGTGCAGCACCCTCTTTGTGACCAATTTCATCTAGCAATACCCAGTAACCTCCAGCAACCACTTGCCAAATGGTCAGGAAATACATATTATTCTCTAGCAAACAGAGGTTTCCAGTGTGCCCTCATGCTAATTTATTTTTCTTTTTAACTCTAATGGGGAACATCCATCACTCTATCCATCCATTTTCTTCCATTTAGCCAGGGCTGGGTCACCCGGGCAGCAACCTAAACAAAGAAACCCCGACCTCCGTTCTCCAGCTTATTCGGGGGAACACCGAGGCATTCCCAGGATAGCAAAGAGATATAATCTCTCCAGAATATCCTCAGTCTATGCTGGGGCCTCCTCCCGATAGGACATGCCCTGAACACCTCGCCCAGGGCATCCTAGTCAGATGCCCGAACCACCTCAACTGGCTCCTTTCGATGTGAAGGCTCCTTCTGAATGACTGCACTCTTCACCCTATCTCTAAGGCAGAGCCAGCTAACTTTTGGAGAAAGCTCATTTTTACCACCTGTATCCGTGATCTCATTCTTTCGGTCACAAACCAAAGCTCACGACCATAAGTGAGAGTAGGGACATAGATTGACCAGCAAATTGACAGCTTTGCTTTTTACACTCACCTGATTCAACTCACCACCAGGTGGTAATCAGTTGACAGCTCAGGTCCTCTCTTTACCTGAGTGTCCAGAACATACAGCCGCAGATCTGATGATATGATTACAAAATCAATCATTGGCCTGTGGTCTAGGGTGTTCTGGTACCACATGCACTTATGGACCCCACCCAGGAACTCCAAGAAGGCTGAGCAGTCTGAACTGTCATTCAGCACATAAGTGCAAACGAGAGACAGGGCCCGTTCCCTGACACGTGCCACAGATCAAAGAAGCTAGATTTCTAAAATAACTGACTTCTTTTTGCAGCCAGTGGAGCTGTACCCTGCTGGTCATTAGCTAGAATGCAGGTTTAAAGCACTTAGGCACTGACCTCACGTTTTAGACTTGGAAGCTATGTCCATCACTTAAATGCAGTCTGTGCATGTGCCTAACTGGCTCTCACTTCCATAGTTGATATGTGAAGCAGCTTTTGGGTCACATCTGACAAAAGAAGTGCACAAATGAAAAGAATGAATCTGTGCAAGAAAGGAACATGAGTGTATTGTTCCTGTAAGTGACACGTTTGCCACATTTCATTCCACACCTCATCAACAATAATTATGAACAAGTTACAAAGACCATTTAATTGGTAAACATGTTTAATTTAGGATGCGTATGAACAAAAAAGTTAAATTCATAATTGAAGTGGGGACTTGGTTGATGTGTTATTTGCAAAATACTTCTAGTCATGACTATCAACATTCCCAAGATACAGAGACACAATAAACTAAAATATATATTTTTTGTATTAAACTGAGAAAAGGAAAATTGCTTTTTCCACAATATCCATACCTATTCATACATATACACAGAAACCCTCTAGCACTGCTTAAACCATTAATTTAAGTTAGTGCTCTGTGATATTCACAAACAACCGTGCTTTGCTTCTGTGAATCTACACAGTCAGTGTATGGCCAAAGACAGACTCATTCATACAGAATGAGAAAGGGAGAAATCCCTGCTTTAAAAATATTCAATAACTCCACAGTGAGACAGAGAAGGAGAGAGTGAAAGATCACACAGCTCATGTTTTCCTCTGTCTTTTCATATATTCATACCCTACAGGCAGCGGTCTTTTATGTTTAGCCCAAAAATGAAAGAGGACAGCTCCTTCATAACAATTTCCACTCAAAATCATTAATAGATGCAGTGCTGCTAAAGATATAATTTTCCTTTCCCTTTCCCCTTTCATATAGGAGTGTGGTACTTCTGGTCCAAATGAAAGTTGAGCCTCTGGGCAGGCATGTAAAAAGCCTGTTCCAGGTGGATAAGGAAATACTGCTGAGTTTGAATGAGGTCAGTGGGTGAGGAGTTCAACTCTTTCAATAAATCACAGCAAGCTGTTGTGACAAGCATTCAGTACTGCAGCTGAGAGAGAAGCGTTAGCTATCGGAAATATGTCTTTCAAGTACAGAGGCTGACCATATGGGTTCGGCAAAATGTATATATTTAAGAGCTTTTCACTCAGCAGCTAAAAAAGCAGTTAGTTACCCAGAGGGGCTGACAGGTTTATCGTTCTTTTATCCCCATGTAAGAAGACACAGAGATGTGCTGATGATACATTATAGATCCTGGTATCTTAACATCCGATTGTTACAATGTTTTTCAAATTTAAATGCCACATAATTTAAGTAAAATATATTTTAAACAATAAGCAAAGGTTTGTCTATCTTAAACTCAAAATATCTAGTTGTTCCTCTCTTCAGACAAGAAACCTACTCACGGCGTGTTTGCCACCTCCAGAGTTCTAAGATTTCTATACATTTTCTACAGATTTCAACTCCACTTGTTAACATGGCTGATGGCTGCTGTTTTATTCTATGATGTATGATTAAATATTTTGTCGATACACTAATTTTATTTAAAGGGTAAAAAAGTCTCTTTTCCACACACAGTATCAGCAAAAAGTAAAAAAAAAAAAAAAAAAAAAAAAGTTCTAGCATAAAGGTGTCATTCAAACTTAAATCCGGGACTTAATCCAGGATCGGCTGATGGTCCGGCCCTGGCCGCCCGTTTCCCTAACCAGTGTGTGGTAGGTCTGGTCTGGATTTTAATGGTGTTGGATGACATGTTTGTACTTGTGTCAGCGACTACCCCAAACAGTTGTAAACTGTCTGTTTATGAGTGTGAGGTGCTGTGAAAAAGCACCACTTTTTTTCCCTTTTTTTTTACTTTCACAGCATCTGGAGAAGAAGAAGTAAGGGGGCAGTGGCAGCAATGATGTAGTGTTTACAGTGAAAACATACAGGAGAGTACAGGGAAGATTTGAGCCAATTATGTGGAAGATTTAACCTGGAGATTCAGAAGAGAATTTGAATAGAAATGTCAAGTCAGTCCTATCAACCTAACTTTCTATGCATATGGGGGCAGTAAAAGTTTAGTTTATATATATAGTGTTATAAAGGTAGTTACAATGCAGTGCTTCTCAAATGAGCTAAATATGGTTTAATTACACTGTGTGACAGTATCATAAACTGTATATTCTGCATCAACTCTTCATTACAACTATATTCACATTGAGGGCAACAGTCAAACCTATGTTTATATAGGGGTGGCATTGTGGTTAGCACTGTTGCCTCTGAGTTCAAACCTGCCGGCTGACCGAGTCTGAATGTTATCAGTGTGCCTGTGGTCAAGTTGTATGCTTTCCTATGACAGTCCAAAGCATGGTGTTAGTTGATGGATCTAAACTGGCTGGAAGTGTAGATGTGATTGTCAGTGGCAGTCTGACTGTCTGTGATTGGTTGCCAATCTGTCCAGGGTGTGCCTCATGTCTTGCCCAAGTTCAGTAGGATCATATATATGACTATGTACCATCAAGTCATGGTACATAGTATATTATAAATGTGGCTATGTCAGTACGCTTTGCTTATTTTATAACTAGAGGACTCAGCACAGTGCATTAAGGGACTCCAATACCAAGAGCTACCCACACACTGACATGTCAAGGTGCTTTGTGTGAGTTATGAGTTGATGTCAACCTCTGAGTTGAGCTGCAGCTCATGAGCCAAAACATCCATTTATTACAGCCATACCCACAGTACTAAACAGCTCACTAACCAAGGGGTATTCACTTTAGCAAGGCCCTACCAAGCTAAATAGCAAAAGATCCAAAGGCAAACCTTAATTGTCTGTGAAAAGAGTCAAACATTTCAAAGTACAGTAACCGTTAGAGCCTGTCAACCACACTGGCAATTACAGTGCCGCAAATATTTAAATTTGTGGTTTTGGAGCAGATTTTGAAGAGAATCATGGCGTGCTAAGCAGCTTCAGGATGAAACATGGATGCATTCAAGTTCAGCCTGGAAAAAAGAAAAAAATTTTGAGAGCAGGCAGAAACGGAGCCCTCAGCCTTTAGCGATATGTAAACACACCATTTTATTAAAGTCAAGAGTGCCAGGGTATGGCAGAGATTATAATGGGAACAAGGGTTCAGATTGTATACATGGATTGGGTTACTGTACCTATGGAGCAGAGCAATAACCACTTCCATATGGCTGTCTGCACATATAGCAGTTTTTCAACATCATCATTTATGTTGAGTGATGGGCGTGGTATTTCAAACAAACAAGTGGGAGGAAAAGACAAATTTTTAGGAGGTATTTACTTACAGTACAATAAAGTACAGTGAGCAATGACAGGAGAGCAGTTTAGTTAGATAAAGCAAAATTAGAAAAATCATATTTCTGCCATGATGGTCAAGACAAGGACACTTTATATTAAATCCTATCAAGGTTAGTCTAAAATCATGGCAGGTCTTATGTTGCTCAAAAAAGCAAACAGATCACTGAAAGCTTGCGAAAATCCCAGTGCAGTCAAAACCATTTTATTGACAACTTTTCCATGAGGATGAGGAAAGACTGAGGCAATGTTTCTGTTAACCTTGTTTTTTGCTTTAGCACAAAAAGGGGCCATTAAGCATGGCATAGGGAACTTTGTGACCATCCAGTAGTTTCAGTTGTTGCAAGAAAATGTTACACACCTGTTGCGACTCTTGTTTTCCTTCTTCAAAATAAAGAAATAAAGAATGACACGGCCAGTGTGAAGCGTGTGTGTGTGTGTGTGTGTGTGTTTGTGTGTGAATAGAATAGAATAGAATGCCTTTATTGTCATTATACAGGATGTACAATGAGATTGGAGGTCTGTGTGTGTGCTCCACTGAGCCGTAAAGTGAAGTCTGAAGTACTGACCAGTGACCGCTACTGTTTGTTTGAGTGCTGCCTTCCTGACCACTATTCTGACCAGACTACTGCAAAAACAAAGTTTCTCCAACATTGAAAGCTGGGATTCAAACCAATCGCAGGCCGTATTCTGGTGTATCTGAACATGGGGGTGAAAATGATGACAAGTAATTAAATAACAATTTCTCAGTTGACTAATCAGTTTAGTCCCTACAGCTCTACTCATCTGAAAGACTTTGGCAGGAACTTGTTTCCACCCAAGTGTAAGAAGTTCAGCTAAGGCATAATAAGTGACTTGAACAAGTATTATTTATGTAAAATATGTTTTATTTTTGCAAAAAAACGTGGGACATGTAATGGTCTTGCAGCTTACAAAAGTTTATTGCTAATTTTATAGCAATTTTAAATTGTATAATTATATCTATCAAATGTGGTGCATTTTCCTTTTAACACCCTGTGTGTTAATTATCTCCCAGTATGCAGTTTGCTCTGGCATCTAACTGTATATCTTAAAATATTTGGCACATATTAAACTGAGTCTTTGTGTGTGCTTGTTTGCTGTAAAAATATGAGAAATCATTTAGTGTCAGAAAGTGTTTTACTCTGGTTTGACAGTGAAAACATTAATGTATTTTTCATAAGAAAATTTCCAAAAACACCCAAATAGTCACAAAATATGGTTCACATACACAGAGATAACAACTATAAGTCAAATCCCAGCGCACAATTTTTCAATTTGAACAAACCATGACCACGCTCCCCCTCACCACCAAAACATATCAACTTGTTAATATACACTCACCGGCCGGTTCAATAGTTACACCTTGCTAGTGCTGGGCTGGACCTCCTTTGTCTTCATAACTGTCTTAATTCTTCATGGCACAGATTCAACAATGTGCTGAAAACATTACACACAGATTTTGGTCCATATTGACAGCATCGGTCTACACCGGGCATGACAGCATCACATAGTTGCTGCAGATTTGTCAGCTGCACGTCCATGAAGCAACTTCCTGTTCTTCCACATCCCAGAGGTGCTCTATTGAATTGAATTTAAACAATGCTCAACTGGTACTAAGAGGCCCAAAGCGTGCCAAGAATATATTCCTCACATCCTTACATGACCACCAGCAGCATGAACTGTTGATACAAGGCAAGTTGGATCCATTCTTTCATGTTGTTTATGCCAAATTCTGACCCTACCATTTGAATGTTGCAGCAGAAATTGAGACTCATCAGACCAGGCAATGTATTTCCAATCTTCTAGTGTCCAGTTTGTGGTGAGCCCATGCAAACTGTAGCCTCAGTTTCAGTTTCTTAGCCTACAGGAATGGCAGCCAATGTGGTGTTCTGCTGCTGTAGCCCATCTGCATTGACGTTCAGAGATGCTCCTCGGCATAGCTTGAACCATGTTGCCTTCCTATCAGCTCAACGCAGTCAGGCCATTCTCCTCTGAATTCTGACATCAATGAGGAATTTTCGCCAGAGAACTCCCACTCACTGGATTTTTTTCTCCTTTTCTGACCATTGTCAGAAATTGGTAGAGATGGTTGTGTGAGAAAAGTTTCTGAAATACTCAGACTAGCCAGTCTGGCACTAGCAACTATGCCATGTTCAAAATCACTTAAATTACCTCTTTTTCCCATTCTGATGCTCAGTTTAAGCTTCAGCAGGTCTTGACCATGTCTACATGCCTAAACGCATTGAGTTGCTGCCATGTGATTGGCTCATTAGATATCTGTGTTAACAAAAAATAAATTACATTTGTGTTTCTGTACTACTATATGTATGCATCAGTTCTGGAAAAAGAAGCTTTTCTTTTCTGGGACTTCTGTCTCCTTTTACTTAAATGATCTTTGTTTTTCTATACCTGAATTTCTTAAGCTGCTCTGACTAAAATGCCTGTAATCTCTTTTATAGAAGTGCTCTTTAAACAAAAACAGAAATTTTTGTTAGGTATACCTAACAAAGTGGCCAGTGAGTTTATCTATATCTTGCTGACAGACAAACAGACCAACTAAAATAATCGTATAAATCAACCTCCAGGAATAAAAACAGCCACATTTCCTCACCACAGTTACTTTTGTACTACACTATAGAATGATATTGCTGCACGCAAGTAATTTTATTTCCAGTATACTTCATATGACTTTAAGACATTATCAGATCAAAAACATATGATCTTCCAGGAGCATCTGTTTTACTGCATTATTAAAAACAGTGCCAAAAAAAAAAAAAAAAAACATAAATGAGGCTTCTATAAACACTAAATAACCAGGATGCTGCAACACACTTTGTAAATTCTTTCCTTTGGCAAAGCCCAGTATGTGTCTATCACTTTGGCAGCGATTAAATTATCAGTATAAACTCTTTTGTTAAGCTGTTGTGGCAATAAAGCTTACTGAAGGCAAAAATGAAAACCCTCAACAATTTTCCACATTGAGGAATCTACAGGCCAACCTCTGCAGTCAAATAGGATCATTACTCGGGAAAAGAAATATGTCAGATATGTTACTGCTGTTTCAAAAAGCACAACTCCAATTCCTCTGAATCCGATTTAGTCCAAAGGCAAGCATATTCATAATCATAGATTACTTAAAGCTTGCAGCATTACAACTCAAGCGGAAGAATCCAGTTCTTTCCCAAATTCTGGTTGCTAAAATGTGGTCATGCTGAGAGTTTTATTTGTCTGAGAGTGCACCATTTGATAATGGAGAACATACATGAAATTGAACCTTTAATCTGTTTAAACATCTTTTACCGAATCAGAGGGACATGATATGGTCAGTGATAAGACAGATCTTACAGCTGATGGTAACAGGGAAACTAAGTACCCTGACATAATGGGCTCCATTGTAGTCTCTCTCTCTCTCTCTCTCTGTGTGTGTGTGTGTGTGTGTGTATGTGTGTGTGTGTGTGTGTGTGTGTGTGTGTGTGTGTGTGTGTGTGTGTGTGTGTGTGGGTGTGTGTGTGCTTGTCCTCTGACCCCTCCGGGGATAATTAAGGACACATTTTACCCAGATCGGTTTTGGGTATGGCTGCCGGCAGGGGCCTGTGTAATATGTGTGTTCTGTGTGTGTTTGGTGCGTGTGTGGTAGGTGTGTGCGTATGTGTGCATATGCGTGTGTATGTGTGCGTGTACCATCACGTGCCCCATCCCATTCCTTGTACACATCGACCTAACCTGCCCTCCATATGTCTAAGACCAATGCTTCTGGGCTGATTGGCCGTATCACTTTCACTCACCAGCTCACACACACACACACACACACACACGAACAAATACACACAGAGGCACACACCTTTAGAGACCAAGCCCTTGTAAAGGCACCTCCTTAGGGGAAAGCTCTGAAATGTACTCCTTGTTAGGGCTTGAGTGTGTGTGTGTGTGTGTGTGTGTGTGTGTGAGCGAGCATGTTCATCTGCTTTTCCTCAGCTGTTTCCTGCAGCAGACCAGTAGTCTGTGAAAGTCTGTCTCTTTCTGCTCAAAGCTCACTGCTGTTCCACCCAAAAATGTCCTCCCGAAAAAGTGTGGGCAACAATAATGAACAATTATGGGCTGCAATTAACACTTAGTGAAGATTATTTCCAAACTGTTAACTGTATACATAAAAAAACATTGCTAAGGATTTGGTGGCTCTTGTGAACACGTGAAGCTAAATCTCAGCACACTTGACTGAGACATTAACTAAAACTTTATAAGATGCCAAATTAACAATTTAATTTAAGCATCTGGCAGTATATTCAAAACAAAAACAAAACTGATTTCTGGAAATTGCATCGAAGTGGAACTCCTTTTAACAAGTCATTAACAACACTGGCCTAAATACAATCAATAGAGCAATCAGTGAATTAAAAAATCATTTAAAAAACACAAAGGACTCAAGAAATAAATGAATTAGCTGGTTGTCCATTTTCTGGAAAAGGTGGTCTGGTCAAAATAGAACAAGGAAAAAGTAACTGCTATAACTACTTAAGGAGAGATGGACTTACACACATATAATGCACGTGAATACACATATACATAGAAGCATCCATGATTTCTGTTCATATCACCCTCTCTGTTTTAACTGACTGCTTTTATTAGATAAGTGATACTTATGAGGTTGATTTGCAGTCATAAAAGAATTCAAAGTATTATGCTGACATTTCTGAATGACTCAAACACACCACAAGTCTGTTTCTGCTTAGCCCTGCATTGATAAAACTGTGGCTTATAGAGCATCTCCTTTAAACTCAACTATTTGAACTGAAAGTTGATAGGTATCAACATCTATCCATCAGCAGGTTATTCATTCATAAGTAGGGCTGGATGCCAGCACCAGTTTCCATAAATCCAATGCAATAAAATCCACAATGTTTTTTTTTTGTTTTTTTTAATTGAAAGGCTACACTAAGAGAAATCTAAAAAAACAAAAAACAAATGTATATTTGTGCCCTTTCAGTTCTGGGAAAAGAAGCTAAATTAAACTTTCCTGGGCTTCTGTCCCCTCTTTCTTATAATGTCTTTGTTTTCTCTACCTGAGCTTGTCAAGATGGTCTGACTAAGAGCCCTCTAATCTCCTATGTAGAAGTGCTCTTCAAACAAAAGCAGGAATTTAAGTCATTATGTTACATGGACAAAACTAATTATTTGGATTGCTTTGATGAATTAGCTAAAAAAAGACCTAAAAGTTATTTTTGTCCAACATATCCTGAAACACTGAAAACACTGGATGAATTACAGAAACATTATATGGGGGATTTGGTATATCACACATATATAGCAGTAATTTCGCACTCTTTCACAACCCACGGCCCAGATTACCATAAACACTGATTCCTTCTCATGTTGTTCATTTTTATTCTTTATGCATTTTCTATTAATTAGAGAACACCAACCTGCTCCAAAAGCAAAGAAGAAGCGCTTGTCTGGGTGTTCCTCAAGCAGTGCCTTGACCCTCTTGCCCATCCTCTCATTTCTCTTGTAGATGAGTTCCTGTCGGAAGTAGCTGTCTATTTCCTGGGCAGTGGCCTGCTCATTGGGTGGCAGTGTCACATTATTGAAGTTAGGGACCTACAGTTGCAGAGGTAATTGGCCATGAAGGTGAAACACAGGAGACAAGTGTTTTTTTTAAGTTATTTGCAAAACTTTGACTTTGAATAAATGAAAATGCTGAAATTCGTGAGACACATCATTCAGGGCTTAGGGGGGCATGCCTAATTGTACAGTTGATATAAAAGCATTTGGACTGACAGAGACCTCATGGGATTGCTGGGAGAAAGACATAGCAAGGATAACAAAGGGAGAACAGAAGAACTAGCTAAGTATTGAGACAATGGTTAAAAAAGGGGGGTGGGGGATAGAGGGAGGGTATAGAGGAATAAGAGGGTAAGGTAGTTCAGAAGGTTAGGGGTGAAAGTAAAAGGTTAAGGGTTCTGTCAGTTGAACAAACGTAAGCTCACGGGGTCAAAATGAACCTAAGCTTATTAGATAGAGTGAAAGTGACATAAGATAAGATAAGATAAGATAAGATAAGATAAGATAAGATAAGATAAGATAAGATAAGATAAGATAAGATAAGATAAGATAAGATAGGTGGATGGTATGACCTGTGAGGTGTCATGATTGAAGATAATGGAGTTGAGATCTCCACAGTTGTAGTGCCTGATGAGGTCTTCAGTGGTATATGGGACCTGTAGGCTTCCTGCCCTTAAAGACTCCTGTTGTAATAAAGTCTGGTTCAGGGCAAAGATCACCTAAAATAAGACAGGGATAACTGATTAATGACTCATTTATTTCCACCTAAATGTAAGACCCAAAGGCTTTCTGGGCTCTCAAACAGCATAAAGATCATGCAAATGAAGCAAATAAATAATCCATTTTATTCATTGTTAATCATATGTGTATCATTCACATACCATATACATTATGTATATATGATGCAACCAAGCAGGAGTCAGGAACCTCAGGCATGCATACTGGCATTGTTATGTTTGAGTCTAATTCCTGGCATACCAACAGTAAACAGTGCTCTCTCAGCTGCAAGTCAAATTAATTTTGTGAACCGTTATTGGCTGTGCAGTCTGTGCCACTGCTAAAACTGCCATATAGCTGAAGAAAGTTATTGTGTAAAGCCATTCACTGATGATTAATATATTAAGGAGGCTTCATTCTGTGGCTTAGAGGTTTTATTTCAAGGCCTGCCAAACAGAGAGACAATCAACTTGAGAGTTAAAGATATTCCCAGGTCAGCTGCTGAGCAATGCAACAAAGAAATTAAGAAAGAGCATGGAGAGAAATGACAGTACATTTGGCTGTCGGTGCAAGATACTGTCATTTATTTGTAAGGCAGAGGAGCTCTGCTGCTAAAAAACAATGTCTGACAAAAGGTGAGAACATAGCCAAGGTATTAATGGAACATTTTGAGGAGCAAGGGATCAACATAAAGAAGATTTTTGAGGTGACAGTGTGCTGGAGTGCTGCCACAGTTGGGAAACAGAGAGGAGTTATCAAATGAAGACCCAGAACAACAGAGTGTAGCACTGCATGCTGGGTCTTTTGCAAGCCAGCCTGGTCTAGTGGAAAAAACACTACATGATCCATACTTTAGAAACCACTTTATGTACAATACTTCATAGCAATCCATCTAAAAGTTGTTGAGATATTCTACTCTAGATAAAAGTAGTGGTCGACAAACAGAAAACATGTTAAATTTTAGGCAAGACTGGGCATAAAATTCTAATTTACGTGTCCTATTGAATTAGCTACTTTAAAAAGGACACCTTTTATTTTTTTTCCTACCAAAAATCCTTTCAGCTTTGCAGCACAGACTCAGCTTTTGTGTGAGCGTGAAATCAGCCAGTGTTTGGTAAGAGAGCCCTGGTGAGATGAAAGACATATGCACACATGCACATGCAAATATAGATATACACAATAACACATCAACACACGTACATGCTCGGAAAGCTGTACAGTCTACACACCAGACTTGAGACGGGCTCATACAGAAAGCACCGCCAGTCACCTCAGTGCATGGTCTCCCTCTGATCTCTCACCACACACACACACACACACACACACACAAATGCACACCTTTCACCCTGGAAGCCATTGATCTCAATCCCAGTGACAGAAGAAAGTTTTGTATAGTTTATTTGCTTCTCAAAAGAAACAATGAGTCAAAGTGAATACTCATTCACATTTTTTGCCAGCAGTGGAACTATGTAAATTTGTCCACAGTATGTCAGCATGCTTTTACGATTTACTGTGCATCTTTGTATGCGTTCAGGAAATTTCGCTGAACATTCAGTGACAATAAAGCAATCTAATCTAATCTAATCAGTGTGTGTATATGTGTGTAGTCTCAGCTCTTGAAGTCTGTAGTGATATTCATACCTGCATGCAAGGCAAACCCAAGCGGCTATTTTTTTTGTTTTGTTTTGCTTTTTATGTTCTGTTTTCTAAGGTGCTCTGATGACACTTTTCCCTCTCGGCTTCCCCATTGTGGGAGGCTCCTTACAGCTGAAGAGAGTAGGAGAGGAGAGCAGCGTGGAGCAGATGCCTTCTTGTCAGGGGACAAAGAACCCCTCCGTCACCCTCTCTTCTCCTCTCCTCTGTGCTCCCTCCAGCTTTCATCGGCCGCGCATCAAAGTGGAGCTCTGCATATGAAAAGGACCCCCGTCTTTATGCCACACAAATTAGCCTATCGCCGCCCCTCCCCGACTCATTTCACAAAAACACCCTCACATCTGTGCTATGTCCGTGAAGGAAGGCCCTCATCTGCAGGGTCTCCCCTTTTTCACTGCTCTCCCTTCTCCTCTTTCTGTGCTCGCCATGCCTTTCAGCCCCTTAAATTATGGTAGTGAAGGGAGAAGTAGAAGGAGGAGGAGGAGGGAGATGAGGTGTGGGTGAGGGGGAGGATCAGTCATATATAGGGAAATAAAAGAAAAAGTAAAAAAATGGGAGAAAGGAATGACAGAGAAAGAAAACACTAACTAGAAAGTGAGGAAACAAGTAGAAAAAAGCAGCAGAGAGCAGGACTGAAAGAAAGAAAGCCTTAACAAATCATTTCTTTCTTTCTGCTGTAATCGTCCTCTTCTCCTAGCGCATTGCGGGTCAGTGGGTGCTTTTTCCCACTTGGCTCCTTTCATCAGGTCCCCCTGTTTCTTCTGCTGTCCCCTAACCCGCCCCCCTCCTGCACACACAGACAGACACACAGACACACCCCTTGCTGATATCAAAGCAAGCAGAGCCAATGAAAGTCAATAATTGTCCTTTGTCATGGAAATGTCCCCTCTTGTGGAGATGGAGTGGGGTGGGTGTGCACATCTAGAGCAAACATCATCACGGTCAGATTCCCACATGTGGAGAGTTGGAGTGTTCAGCGGTCCAGTTGAACAAACTCTTGCTGCTCTCGCTCAGGAGTTCAGTGGCTTAGTTCAAGACTTGCAAAAAAAGTGGTAAGCAAGTTTTCTAGAGTATTGTTAAGGAGATGTTGCATCCCCTTAATGATAAAAAAAAATCATCATTTGGTTGCGAGCTAAATGGAAAGATACTTCAAATCAAGTGGAAGTACATGAACTAGAGCCCAATGTTGAGGTTACGTTTCACTGTTACGCACAATCAGTTAATATCATGCGGTCTGATCTAGTAAAACATCTGTAACAGTCTTGTGAGTCATGGGGCTAGGCTGGATTGAACAATACTCCACTATCTGAGGTTGGCCAATTCTATCAACGGATGGTTTGTTTGGGAGGTGATTTTTGTCATTTTAATTTGCTAATTTAGTGCTCATTTAACATTTATCATACACACTGTGGTGCCTACATCCTTTCTGTTACGCTAAGCTAAAATGCTAAGATTTGTACACAGACAAGGACAGAGACTGATGTATGACTACTAAATGTAATACTACAGAACAAAACACCAGTGTTTAAGGGCTCCTTAAACACTGGTGGTGACGGTCTGTGCAAATGTCCGTGTGCCCACCTGTTTTTTTGTGAACACATGGACTCGTCCACAGAGAACTTCCATTACACTGCACCATGCCTTCCAAGGGGTGGACTTCAAGTGGATTATAACAGGAATGACTACTTAATAATCAAGTCTCCACCTTTCCATGTCCATCAACTTTCTGAGCTAATAAGCTATCCTGGATCTCATACTAGGTAACCTAACCACACGTTGCTAGTTTTTGCCAACTCAGCTGGCTGTGCACATGAGCATTTAATTGCATGTTTTATCACCATATGTTTGTCCATTTTAGATTGCAAGATCATCTAATTTTGGTACTTTGACTTGGTTTATTTGGTGTGGAAGGCTGTGTGAAGCTGGGTATAAGCTGGAGCACAGAACTGATGATATAAAATACAGTTGCAAGTGAGTATCTAATCCAATAGTACTTTTCAGTATCAATTCGTATCCAAGAATCAGTTTTATGTTTTTGTTTTTGTTTTTTATTAACAAACCTACTCAGTACCTATGTTGCCTGTGGTACGTACAGTACTCAAGAATAACAAGTAGCGTCACATTTTCAGAATTTTGGTGTCAAAAGGTACCGTAAGTATCAGTTCTGGTGACATCACTACTCCCAGTACTAATGTGGTGGCACCATAAATAAGCACATCACCATTAATTTTATAACATAGGAATAATATAGTGGCACGGTGTAGAGAAGGACCTCTTTTGTCCTGGGGAAGACAATTACACAACAGCCTGCTTCGTGTTATTTTATCTTCAGTATATTTCAACCTTAATGCTGCCATCACAATCACCATAATCATAACGAGTAAAAATAAGATAACTTTAAGTCTTTAATCCCACCAACAAGGGCATCAACACATTTGGACTGTGCATAAATGTATACACTAAGTAAACTGTATGAGAGGTCATGTCATAATATGAATCTGGAGTAGTAATAAGTGCTGGCACTGGATTCAGAGAGTGAGTAACTTAATTTCCAACTCAGATTTAATGAGGCACTAAAGAAACGTGTGTGTGTGTGTGTGTGTGTGTGTGTGTGTGTGTGTGTGTGTGTGTGTGTGTGTGTGTGTGTGTGTGTGTGTGTGTGTGCGCTGCATGCAGCACATCTTTCCTAATTTTCTGCGTTTTTGTGTGTCTAAGTAAGCAGAAAAGGATATGGTGTAACACATTTAAAGTAGTCCATCCACAATGTCGAAAAACTATGTCGTCTCACACGCTCACACGCACACTCACACACACACACACACACAGAAGGAGAGAAAGCAAACAATCTTGCAGGCAATTCAATGAGTCTTGGCTATCTCCCAAGTACAAATGAAGACTTCCAACAGCTCCTCTGTTTCCTACTGACTCCGTGATGCTATCACAGTAATACAACTCTCTCTTTCTCTCCCTCATTTTATCATACACACATATCAGTGAGACAGAGAAAGAAACTGAGTATGATTGCTACCTGAATCAGTAAGAAAAAGATTCAAACCAATAAGAGAGAGGAAAACAGAGACCAAAAAAAGTGAGAAAGAAACATAGTGAAAAAACTTTCACTCCTGATGTTATCAGTGAAACCTCAGAACGGGAGTACAGACGGAGACGAAGGCACACAGAAATAGGCAGAGACAGGGATTCTGAATTACTTATGAGTGATGTTATCAGTGAAATGTTAGTCGGAGCAGTCAGCCCTAAAACAAGACCTATCAGGAGTACAGTGGCACTGCTAGGAGTGTACAAAGCAGTGATTCTGAGACCTTGTGGAATCCTCAGGTAGCCAGACATTTACACACCAACAACTTGTAATTTGACTGGGATGTTTTTTTTTCTTTTTGTAGGATGTAACCTGTACTTTATTTGAGGTTCCAGACAAAGACAGGCTGAAGTTCTCATACATGAGGTGATAAAAAAAAAAAAAAAAAAAAATTGCGACTGATTAAAAAATGTGTCTGTTGTCTCTATGAAGGAGTCAGTAATTAAACATTTTTATTCCACCTTGCACACTAAAGATTAATTCTGAATTTTGTTCAGTATATATTTCATGTTTCAATGTAACAAAAGACTTGAGAAAAAAAAGCAAAAGTGTTAAAAGTGGAAATCAACAAAATGTGTGTAAAGAAATGGCTGTGTCTAATGGACAAAGCCGCCAAGGCTTTTTATTATTTATTTAATATGTATTTATTTTATTCAGCAGGCATTCGCTGACACTCCCACCACACAGAAACAAACTGCACATACATAAATCTTTCACCACGGCACAACCTTTCACTTTCTTGCCGAAAACCCACCATTTAAACACAGATACACACACCTGTCAGTTTGACTTATCCGTATTGTTTCTTTACTCCATCCCTCTACCCCTCCCTCATTTAGCTCTTTTTCCTCCCTTGTCCCCCATTCCTCTCTCCTCTATTCCCTCCTTCCAGCTCCCCTGAGCACATTTTCTCTGACTTTCCTCCCAACTTGCCTACACATCTCTCCCTCGCACGTTTATCCTCCCATCGTTTCATACCTCCCTTCCTCTCCTCTTTGATCCTGTATATTCCCTCACTCCCTCCTTTTCCATCCCTCTCTCCTTTGATCCTATAGATCCCCTCTATCAGGTCTTTTTTAGATTTGACCCTTACATTCCTCAGGTCACTAATGACCTCCTCACTCCATGTGCGTGTTTTCGTGTATGTAAGTGTGTATACACCTGTACAAGATTAGGTCTTGTCTTAGTGTGTTTGTATGTACATGTGTGTGTGTGTGTGTGTGTGTCTGTGGCCATGTGTGTGTGTTTAAATGCTTCATCATCATGGATTACTGCACCCTCTGCAGAACTCAAAGCAGACCTTTGAAGAGAGATTTATTAATTTTCCAATACTACACAAAAGAAGGAAAATATAGGGCCAGGATTTCCTGTACAGGAAAGAAAGAGGAGAGAGTAAAAGAGAGCAAAAGAATCCAAGCAACACAGAGAAACGTCCCCAGGCAAATACCTTTGAAAATTAAAATGACCAAAATTGTTTTTTCTCTCTTTTTGAAAAACAATAAGTCCTCCTATCATTTACATTTCCTAATTCTTGCGATCCTTGTGAGTTAACATTGACATGAACAACTCTTTCCATTGCCAGAGTGCCGTCTGTGCACACATTTTCTTTTGCTTCAAAATGTGAATAAATAAAAGGAAAAAATACAGTATAGTTAACTTAACAAAGAACAGTATTTTATGTGCTTTACAATGGAAATGAGCACTTTTCACTCCTGTGATATTTTTGATTATCAATAAACGAGTAAAATATTAGAAACATTGGTATATCAGCATATTCCTGTAGCATTTTAAATTGCCTCTTATGGTTGATCAGTATGAAGAGCTCAAACAACTGCACACTGCATCCAATTTATACTTAACAATAGTCTTTCTAAAACCCAGGTCACCTAGGATGAGCATGTATTAATGTATTAGTATTAGTGATATTAAACAATTACATGGCTACACATCAATAGCATCAAGTTAATACGTATGTTCTGTTTCCTTGTATGTCTCTTGGGAGACTAAAGATTAAATTCACAGTGTGTTACAGATTTATTACAGATACATGTTTTTGGAGTAGAGTTATACATTAACCTCCTCCCTTCAGCGCATAACAAAAATGCGCACTTGTTCCATGTAGATGACACTAACTACCGAGAAACCAGTGGCCAACACTCAAACCACATTCGGATGAAACTGTGACTACACTTCTCCTTTTCTTCCTCTCAATTTATCTCTGTCCAAGACCTATCTCTCTCTCCCTCCCCTCTTTCCCCATCTCTCTTTTCTCTCTCTCTCTCTCCCTTTCTCTCGCCCTGTAAAAACATTCTTGCGGGGTGCATTTACCTTGGTGCCCGACGCAGTCAAATATTTAGGCTGTCACAGGGAATCAACCTCAAACCAAACGGCTAGAGGTTTTTGCACGTGCACTGTGTGTGTTTGTGTGTGTGTGTGTGTGTGTGTGTGTGTGTGTGTGTGTGTGTGTGTGTGCTCGCGCGCTCATGTACTGGGGCTTGTTGTGATTGAAATGTCAACCCCCCACCCCCACCCCACTCTATCTGGCTATCCTGCTTCGCTACACCCTGAAAAAGTTGTACAGGAGTCCCAACCAACGCACTGTTTGCACACAAGAGTCATTCAGAAATCTATTCTGATACCTGATTAACTGTCAAGTAAAAATGCCCAAATGTCAGTATTCTGTGACTCGAGCTTTTCTGACATTTTATATGCAAGTACAATTATCATCATTTAGTTTATAATTTGATTTTTACTGTCAAATACTGGATTATCCATTTATTTTCATGTCTTATTTAAAAAAAAAAAGAGAGAGAGTAAACAAAACAACAGTGACTTCTCTGACCAAAGCTAATTTCCTAATTACCATAGAACTACTGTAAACACACACTTTCCCATGCACACATGGTGGCACCTGTCATCACACATTCTGACAGTAACCAAACAGGAGTCTACTATTCGCAAAATTTTCCTGCCTGTGTCTTCCTGCCTGTCACTCTTCCTTTCTCTCACACATACATACAAAACAGGCCCACACAGCAACCAGCGAGCCACTCGGCGAATCGGTCCACCAAGAAACAACACAGAGATCTTGAAAACACAGCGAGCCACAAGGAAAACAGCCATCAATCTCGACGACTGTCTGTTGACTGAAAGAACGCTATTAATTCAGGACAGCACGAGTCAAGAACAACACTGCCAGGCTGTTTCATGCCGAGATTCAAACCAAAACAGCTGCGAACACTTACTACAGACACACACTGACCATCTGAGCATTCAGATTGTGTGTATGTGTGTTATCACGCAAACAGGGAAAGAAAGGATATTAATTCAAGATTTTCCACGCTCACATGGGTTAAAATTAACCACTGGCTATGTCAGGGATAAATTGTTTTATTTTCTTTTTTCTAAGAAAGAACTGTAACATTTTGGTAAAGCAGATTTTTTTCAATACATAAAAAATTGAATCATATATGTATGTTCAAAACATTAAAAAAAAAAAAAGCCAGCGACTCACGGTTGGAAACAAAAACAGCCAAGCAATGATGCACTCAAGAACAAGACTTTCCAGTAGTTCCACCGTCTATAAATATATCTCAAAAGTATGTCCAAAAAAGTGTAGCTTATTGAACAGTTTCAGATGCACAAACTGCAATTCAGTCAATGCACTCTTTTGCCCTGGATCCTCATCTAGACTGATCAATGGTTTCTTGTAAGCCTCGTGGAGTTTTTAATCAGGAGGTTATGTTTTCGGTCGCGTTGGTTTGTTTGTCTGTTTGTCTGTCTGTTTGTTTGTTTGTCAGCAGGATTACTCCAAAAGTTATGAACGGATTTCGATGAAATTTTGTGGAGTGGTCGGAAATGACAAGATGAAGAAGTGATCCGGATCACGATCTGGATCAGGAATTTTTTTAAGGATTCTTCACTATTGCGGGATAGGGGGTTACTGTTGTATTACAGCGTCAGTGACCCTATGGCCTTGGCGGAGATTTGCGCTCTCTGAGTGCTTGGCATCTTCAACGTTGACATTTTTAACTTCAAGTTAAAAATTCATAGAAAATAAAAATAGATTAGTGAAATGCTTTTGTTGCATGTTAATCTAGAAGTTTTGAAATTTAGTAAAAAAAAAAAAAAGCATTTTGGAATTCAGCCAGGTTTTTCATATGTTGTATCACTTATCATATCTTACTCTTTTGGTTTTTTTTTTTTTTTTTGAATTTGCATTTGCATATCTAAAAATTAACAATGGATTATTTTTTGCCTTTAACTATTTCTATTGGCCTGGAATTTCACAGTGCATCGCTAAACTGATAAACTGAAAGGAGTGTTCCCTTAGGGGATGTTACTTAGTAGTTAAAATAACTCTTTTAAAACCCTTTAAAAACCTTTTCCTACCTTTCCCTGCAGGCCTGGTTTGGCTAAAAGGTTCACGATCTTCACAATTTTAAAAGTTCAAAAGGTTCAGAATTTTGTGAAATATGGCATCACTTTGACTAAATTGCTTTGTACTATTTTAAATCCATAGACACTGGACCAAAATTCCCACTGTACAGGATGATGGGTACGATTTATGTTCTCCGCACGACAGAAACAACAGACAGCAGGATCAGAAATAGCTCTCCAAGTTTTGACTGTAGAAGTTAGAGAAAAAGACACAGCAGGAATTAAAAACCCACGGAGTGCTATTTACCACTGGCCTAGACTCAGAATAAAATCACTGCAGGCAAACCAAACTGAAGAGGCCAGGCACATGCACAAGCACACAGCCATGCTTATTTACAGTAATATGCATGTGAACACTTTCAGTCAGCTTGCATCACTTCTCTTATTCTAAACAAAAACACAGACTGAAAGCTCAATAAACTCAGCATCGACCTTTAACGCCAGCAGCAGTACAAATGCTACACCTCACAATCACCTACAGAATAAGTCTGTGTAATGGAAACTGGGCCCTTGCATCCAAACCATCTGAGAAATGAATCTGTTTATTGGCCTGTCAGACTGATCTGTACAGGAGACAAAGGAAGTGAAGGCGGTAAACAGAGGGCAAAAATATTTTTGAGAGACAAATAGTGGGAGGAAAGAGAGAATAGCATTTCCACAGGGGGGAAAAATAGTGATAAATAAAAAAAAACACAGCGGTAGGGAGAGTGAAAATCAGAGCGCAATGGCTGTTGTTGTGCAGACATCTACCACTACCCACAGCTTCACAACCACAGACTTATGAACAGTCAACTAACTATGAAAAACATCCAAACATCATAAATGTGTGGGAGTTCAGTTTTCAGAGAAGTGACTCCCTTTACAATCACTGTGGATGGTAAAAACATAAACATCATCCTGATATGCAAGGTTACATCAAAATAACATCTGTCAAAGCCACGCAAATGATACACGATGTACTGTTTTTTTGGGGTTTTTTTTTTAAAAAGGCTTCAACCAATTTTAGAACGGGGAAAATTGTGAGAAGAGAAACAGCCAATGAAAAATGCACACAGGGGCCAGAGAGTGGTTTGGATACAACTTTAGATCACATTTTGGGCATTTATGATGATTAGGGATCAAAATTAGAATCATGCCTGTCAAGTCTCTATATTGTTGCATTGCTCAGAAACACTTAAGCTCAAAATAAAAAACAGAATAGTGAAAATAAATCACATCCCACAGTTCAAAATGTACTTGTTTTGCCCAAGCAACATTCCAACAGTGAATATATTGAACTCCCAATTAAAATTGAACCTTACATTTTTTGCTTTATGAGTGACTTCAATTCATTAAAAAACTCAATGAAATGATTTTCTGTTGTTAAATTTATTGGCCAGGTAATTGATGTCTGATCTAATTTTTAAGATCCCAAAACAGAATCATTAAACTCACAAGGCCTTGCCTGGAGACACGCTGCGAGCAAGTTAGAAAATAGTTTTTAAATCCAGAATGGTGATTAAATCTATGAAAGATGGACCAGGTTGTTGAAACCTCTCTGTGGGGAACATCCACATAGCAAAAGGCAGGAAAAAAGTGAAACGAGGCCAGGCAAGGCTTCCAGTATGGCTTAGTGACGTGGACCAAAAATTATATCTCAGTATTTTGAGCTGTATGGTAATACATGGTATTTATCTCAGTATCTTCTACAAGCAGGGCTGTATTTTTGGTTGTAGACTAAAAAAGTAAAAGCTACTACATGTGAGGTGTCATAGACAGAGCAGAAGCCCCCAAAACACAAACAGGTTTTGGGTAAAACCAACCCTGAAAACCTTCAAGCTCTGACTAGAAGTGACTGCAGCTGATGGGAGTAATCTGATACCTGTGTTTATTATATGTATTTGTCTGCCATGTGTGGACGCTTGCATGCATTCATAAAGGCTTAGATACATTTATACATGTTCTTTAACCTGTCTTTTAGGCTAGTACTTGAATACAGCAATGGTAGAGGTGTCATTTCCATCTACCTTTTAAAAATGAATCAAACACACGTAGAACCAGAGAGATGGTACGACATGCAGACAAAAATGCACGGCACCAAAAAAAAACACACACAGCACGGGTTTATGCAACATATCTGTCTTCATCTACTTTACAGATACAAAACAAGTCAAATCACCAGACCATCACATTTCCCGTTGTATTCAGACCAATATATGTAAGTTATCTAAGCAGCAACGATTAATCAAAAAGAGTATTCCACTGAAAAGATCTTATCTTAACCTACAACTGCAAGCTTCCAGAATTGGAAATACTGCTTTCACCATTTTTTTTTCACCTACGTGGAGAGAAACTGTGCAGACCCTGTGACACTGAAATCTCCAATTAGCACTTAGAACAGCTCTGTTCTCAGCCAAAAACAAGAAAATATCAAATTTCCCTTTCATCTGGGAAAGAAAATGAGGCACGACCAGGTACAACAATGTTTAGCAGTTACTTTAACAGCCTAACACTTGTGCTTTAGAGTGTCAGCAGCTTAAGACCTTCCAGAAACATCCACTAGTGTCCTAACCTGACAGATGCAGAGGATCTCCTATGTCTGCATTGTGCTGCTGCCTTAGGTAAACTGAGGTTATCTGATTACCTCTCCAGGTCAGTTTGCTTGTGAAAGCTATGATTGGTTGTGGATCCATGTGTAGTTCTGGTCTCTTTGCCGGCACAAGTCAGAAATTTGTGACACTCACCACGACTGTCAAATCCACCGTGGCTACCATCTTAAATAATATCTCAAATTCTATGAAGACTGTCTACACAAAGTAGTGAGTGCCAGAACTCAATCATGTAATGTCTACCCATACAGCAATTTTCTGTCAATACATAGTTATGAAAGTAGGGGGGGTGTGGGGTGATTGCTGGCTAGGCTCTGTGGAACAGTTTTTAGTCTGACAGTGAAAGTTAAATATATGTGAATGGAACACAGCTAATAAGCTATGCTAGTATATTAATTTCTTTTTTGGACTCTGCAGCTTGTGTTTATCTTATATGGTACAATGGAGCTACAATGATACAAAGACTTTCTCCAAAGTCAAATGCTACCTTGAACAGCATGACTGATTGATTTCTTTTTCATACACAGATCGTCTGATTGTTGCTACTTTAAATTACTTAATTAATTAATGAACTCCCAAGAATCCTCAGAAGAATTGTTGCGTAAAGTCCTGGCACATGGAGTTAAGTGTAGTCCCAAAGTGGCAACTATTCACCACTTACATAACATTTCACTTTTTTAGCTAATTCGTAGAAACCATGCAGTAAAAACATCTTAAAGGCATCTACTGATGATTCAAGCTGTGCTTGTTTTTAGAAAGTGAACAGAACTTGGCAGGCGACAGGTGAGCAATGGCATGGATGTGAAGAAGGAATTTTGCAGTGCATTTTGAAAATCATCACTCAGCTGGAAAAAAAAAAAATCAAGTTGATGTTCAAGGCAGCTATTCATTACAGTCCTGTTGTGTATCAAGGAATGTAACAGCATTGAGACACTTAAATCACTTCAAAACATCTGTGCACAACAGCAAAAGTCTCACAAACTGTCCTGTGTGGTACTCACCTGTGAAATTCCACTACAACCACAAAAATGTGGACTGGAACCAGAAGGACTCAAGTGCTTTTACAGCCATGTCAGATCAACTCTTTTAAAGTTTATTCAAATACATTTAATAGATCAGAATTATTTAGCTACTTCACTAGTCAGTAGCAGCACTCATAGGAAAACTTACCTGACTAAATTAATAGTTTACAGACTGAAGCCAAAGCCAAAAAAAGATCTAAAGGGAAATACATGCTACAAATGTTTAATCAACTTTCTAGCCTTCTACATATGAGAAAGCTGACCTCAAAGCAGACCTATTAAAAAAATTATTGTCTGACATTCCTTCAATTAGGAATGATAAATATATTATATTCTTAATTTTTAAAAAATGGCTCTAGAAAAAAAAAAAAAAAACCCTTTTGACAAGTTCCAGGTGACACAGAAACTATTAATCCTCTGTGTGGGAGCTTGTGGACAGCTTTGGCCTTGTATCACTCGGCTGAAATCCAGCCAGGTTTGGCTCACTTCAACAGGCGGTGGAGTAGCTGGATTTAATCCAGACCAGCCGCAGACCTCGGCAGCACACAGAAAGCATGAGCTTACCAGGCGCAATTTATGAGAAATCATGTCATTCAGCGAAAGGTTAATTTTCAAACTAAACTTTTGCTTTAAAAAGCATCTTCATCTTCTTTTTTGGCATTTTAAGCATTCAGTGAAGTTTCAGCTTGATGATAGTGCACCTTTGGACAGCAGCTTTGGGTATACTCTTTTAAGCATTCCAAGGTGACTGTAGGCAAAACAAGTTTTAGTGGTTTTACCCACCACTGCACTCTCAACAGAAGGATTAAACTGTTAACTGCTGATGTGTAGCTGCATGTAAAGAAGATCATCATTCACATTTTCATGATGATATGTAGCCACTGGGTTTCTTACTTCACATAGGAAACACATTAACATTGTTTAAAATGATTAAACAAATCTGAAAGCACAACTATTAGAGCAAAAACTGCAATTTTTTTGCTATTTGTTGCACATCTGTTGATATCTACACACACAGAAATGCATATTAACTACTTACATTCAGAGGCCAGCCAAAACCCCACAGATCTCAAAGAGAAATACAGAAAATTCTCCACAAATAGTGATGTATTTGCTGCAGGATGGTGACGTAACTGCAAAATGGTATATAGGTGCTCAGCAACCTTGCTTTCACATAGGAATATAACCAGAATACAACCAATGCAGACTGACTCAGATCAATTGCGAAGTGTCTGTGTTCATAAATTGTCAACTGTTTGTTCAAAATTATTGCCAAGCCTTCACCAATATGTCTGCAGTCGGTCCGAGTTGGACCATGATTGTTTGGAGACAGGTTTCCTGATGCAATCACCTTAGTTACCCAAAAGTTGAGTGTTGCACACACAACCTCTGGGCAACCAATTGGTTGCCACAACTGCTTGCCTCCGACAGCAAACAAATGGCTAGATCATTTGTAGGAAAACAAACAAGATAAAATTTATCAGAGTCAAGTCTGAACTTCACATCAAAACATTTTGAGGTGTTTTATGGATGTTAATAAATGTTTAACATCAGACTTAAAACAAAGCAGATATAGAAATTGTGGGTAAAGACTAACCATTAGGAACAGCCACGGTTTTTACACGGTCCTTTATCACGACACTTTTACTTACAAAATGTTTTTAGTATTACTACTGCAAAGCTAATTTATAATAAATGACGCTAAAATAAGCATTTATGAGATTCCTTACTTTTCTACAGTCACATGCAAATTTTATGCTAATTGGTTGTGGCTTAGTATAAACAATAAACTGGGGGCCTCAACCACATCTAGCCTGCAAAAATGTTAACTTGCACCACAATAGAGGGATTGATGGGCACCAAACACACTGAAATTAGCATCATAATGACTCCTACCTCTCTCACATGTAACCTACATTAGCTTTAATTATTATATAATTAGTGGTAAGTGAGGGTTAAGTTCATTTGTAGATGCTGAGTTTTTCTTACTTAAATGAAGGCGGCGCTTTACTGTGAGACAACAAGATCTGTGTTTCTCCGTGAGCTGTTTACTTTCAGCAAGGTTTCATAATCAGATGTTGGAACAGTGGATGGAAAATTGCCTGTTAAAATAAGCAGTTTCAGAGATATCTGTCAGTTCATCTGTAATTGCATTCAGAGTTATTTTTACATGTCCCATTTGAGTTATTATACATTAAATCTTTGAAACAGATAAAACAGCGATTAATTATTTCTAATGAAGTGTGTTTAACTTGTGTTACCCTTGACCAGGATTGGTGATTTGCATTTATTTTACATAAGTGGCAGCCATTATGTGCAGTTTTCCATGTTTTGCTTAAAAGTTTATATTTTCTAAATCTTTCATAGTAACTGTTGTGTATGAATTCGGAGTATCAATGTATGACTGCAGTGTGGTGTTGGTACTATAGTTCTCTTGAGCCTGCAAAAACTTTCATGACTTAGCATTAAGTCAGAAAGACAAGCTATTAAATCCCTCACTGAGCTGCAGAAGCTTGTGTTACACAGCCAGGAAAAGCCTGCGGCAGTCTCAAAAAGTCAAACTCTACTCGGTGGGAGTGTATTACTGTATATACTTTCAGAAATCTAAGCTCATTTTCTTGGCACGCTGTTGGCACCATCCAGCTGAATCCCATCTACTTTGAAGCAAATATACTTGAAAAACAAAACTATGCAAATAGGTGGACTTACACAGGGAAGGAAAATCGAATTTGTAAAGTTTTTCTACCTCGGTGTAACACCAGTAAAGAACATGCTTTTTCTAATTCTTTTAAAAAGGTGTTCTGTTAAAGAGCATGCTAACAATAAAAGAAATTCTCTCTAATAATGCAAATATTTGAGGAGATGTAGAACACGTGTAAGCTTTAAAGCAAAACAGCATCACCTCCAACTCTGAAGTTCACACAGAATGTTGGAAACTTCTTTGTGGAGTGATATGAACAAGGATGCTGGCACTATATTCAACTCTTCAACTGCGATGATAAAACCAAAATCTTGAAAATCTTGTTTTTTTGTTTTTTTTTCATATCAACAGTCAACAGTTGATTTGTATTCTTTTCAGGCTTGTTGACATACTTTGTGCTTCAGTTTCTGCCTGTAAAGCGATTTGGAAGTAACAGTTGCTGCTTCTTTGTCTCTGGTGTCGTGTATCCAGACAGATTGACAGATAATGTCTGAGGAAATGCCAGACATCTAATACGGGACTGTTTGGTCAACAGTGGGAAGGAAATCAAGCACCCCAGTTTGACATGAAACCAAGGAAAGAAGCTGTAAGGGCATGTTGAAAGTTCAACCACAGAGCTGTATATGCACATACATACATAGATGCAGGCATACAAACCATCATTAATATCCAAAGTCCTGCAAACAAGCACAGATGTGCACATGTGCATCGAAATATTTGCATGCACACACAAGCAACAATAAACGGATACAAGCAATTATATGAACAAATATACACTGGACAAACATGCCCCAAGCTCTAATTAAACGCAGACAGTTTACTCCCTATGATCAAAGTAGAGCAAAGCAAGACAATAAATTATTTTATAAACAAGTTAACACTAGACATAAGAATACGGATGACGTTCTGCCACATGACTAAGGATATGCAGCTGCACTGCAACACCTGGACAACAGGTTGTATTTATATGGATGTTTTTCACAAAAAAAAAAGTCTTACTGCACAGAGTAGTCCATGTCTAATTTGTCAGGTTTTTAAAAACTACACTGCAAGATTCCCTTTAATATTTTATACAGTGACATTTCCTTGGCATGGCCATTTCATCAGTTATTTAAAAATATCCACACGAGTCATCATTTCTCCAAAAGAACAAATTAATATTCATTAAGTCAAGACAATTATTTGGCTGAGCATTAAAATTCTACTTCAAGCATACCTTAATGAGCTCAAGAAATGCAAGACCATGTTAAAATTTATTGCTGTTCACATTTTTCATCACTGCAGGCCATTCTGCTCAGATGCTCACTGAATCAATGTCCTACACTGCTCCAGCTTTTCAGTGAGACAAATGAGATCTAATCAGATTTGCTCCTGTGTATTACTATGAAATAATGTCATTATGACACCATATGCTCTCTGCCTCTCAAACACACCGAATACCACTGACCTATCAGCAATTAAAATGGCATTCCCTGAATTATCTGTAGTGTCCTGATACTCTTGAATTGTGAGTTTTGGTGAAGAATTTAATTACTTTAAAACAGTTTGGCTAATTTAAAAAATATGTATTTTCTCATCCCAAAACATGGGTAAATAACAACAATAACAAAATATAGCCAAGCTGTGTCATAAGCAAGTGTACCGCGCCACTTGTCCTATGGTGGAAATGGGACAGTGTCTATAATAGGCTAGCTATGGCCAAATAGTTCATTTAAACCTCTGTACCATTAGTGGCCTAGAATTTGCTGAGAGCGCTCTCATATCTGTGCAGGAGAAATGGAGAAACTGCCTGGTTTCATCCATAAGTAACAAAATCATGTGCAGAGCACCACAACATGGTTGTGTATGCTCATTGCTTGTAATGTGACCCTGTAATGGTCCACTTCCTTGACAAGTTCTCCCTTCATGTCTCAAAGAACTTCCTGATTAAGTAAAGGTTAAATAATTCAAACAAAACCAAGCGCATAGTGTTGTATTTAAAGTTCATGCAGAGTTTTGTAGAGATAAAACAATCAATAGGAAACAGGTAAATTAGTGTGCTTGGAGCTGTTGCTAGTAAAATATGTTATACTGCACCAGTTTGATGTTTTTTTTTTAATATTTTCACACATGAACCTCAGATATTATTGGGGTCAGGCAGGTACATTGTCCAAAGTTGCCCTTTCTCAAATGTAGTACACATCTGTCAATAGTCTGCATTCATACTACAAGAAATACTCATTTTGGTTTAGGTGAGGGCAGGGCCAGGTTAAAGTATGCAGGACGCAGGACACTTGACACCAACTTGCTCGCTGTGAACTCACCTGTCAGTGACCTGTGCTATTCTCAAGTGGACTCAACTGAACAGCAGAGGAACTTTGTAAGGAGCTGGCAGGTTAAAGACGGCCTAATATTCGATCCACATTTGCTTTTCACGTGTCCCTCCACTGCGTGATGGTTCAAAAAGTTCAGGGCCGCTGTGCATGTGTGAAAACGGCTTAGATTACAGACATGCAGGAAGATATGATAATTAGGTTAAAATCACTGGTGCTATTGAGCCTTGTCAATGTTAAGTTTCACATCAGACAGAAGATATGTTTGGTTTTGCTTAGTAAAATATCTCTCTGATATCTTATGCTTCTCCTCAGGCGAAGAAAGATGCACTAAAGAGAGGGAAGAGATGAGAACTGAAAGCGTAATGAGAACTGAGAAAGAGAAAACTTCATTTTGAGTCAACCTCCATCTCTGATGTTATAAATGTGGGTTTTGTTTGGATATCATGAGGCCTTGCCTTATGAGACCTAGCAGATCCAGAGCCTGGTGGCCTGTCAGTTCAAGTGAAAAGAAAATACCACAAATGGAGTTTCAAGGTTGTCAAACAGAGGTAACGTCATGATACCTTTAATGGAGATGGAGTCACGCCTTAATGGCTCTTCTACTGATCTCAGTCTGCATCTCAGCTCTCCTTGTTCTCCTGGTCATGAATGAACCAAATGGGCTTCAAACATTCCTTCTCTGTTCTCCTAGACGTACACTGAGACCTGCATTCATCACCTCTCCATGCACCATTACTCCCAGTGATGGGAGGGAAGAAACAACACTTTCATTAGCAGGTCCGCTCCACTGAGGTGTGGAATGTCCTGTGGGTTTCCAGCAACAGTGACAGAGAAAGCCAGCCTTCATGCAGCTATTGTTGTCCTCAACAAGCTCACTTAGTGTAATGGGCAAGGCTGAGCTTGCTCTTCAAAAGACTGGGGGCACCACGCAAGAATAAGAGCAGTCATGCTTAGCCAGATTAAAGATGTGACAAAAGAAAGTATAATAAGTTGTGGTTTGAAAATAATGACCTAAATGTGCTTAATTTATATTGACAAGCAAAAATGGACACATTGCAAGGAAAAAAGTTGCCTGTTTTCCTTTTTACAATGTAAAAAATTGTGCCAGGTACCAATACTTCAGGGTATCAACAAATTGCTTGTCTTTAAGGTCCGTGAATCCAGCAATTTTTCTAACTTTCCAAAACCCTCAGTCCAAGAAGCATTCCTACTGCATGCAGTAGTTCAGCATCCTAACTTCCTCAAAACTCATATGCTCCAATTTCTATTCTTCATACAATTAATTCATCACTTTCTGAATGTCTACTTTTCAAGGAAAGATTTGTCAACAATGTGTATCATCATCTTTATATGTAAATGATTACATTATTCCATCTCCAGTCCCTTCTGTGAATGTATCTGTTTGGGATAGAAGGCAGGAAGCTGGAACATCAGCTGATTACAGAAAGGGTTTAGATTATGAAAACTAAATGATGGTAGTGAAATGATGGTGTAATTTTTTGCTTATTTTTTTTTTTTTTTTTTTCATTTCTGAGAAGAAATGCAGACTTCAAAACCCTTTAAACAATGTGCCTTGGATGTAAAATTATACATGATTGCAAGACCTATTTGTCTTAAACTTCTTCAGAGTCAGATTTTGGTAAAATTCCTGAAGGGCAACCATGATTTTCCAGTGTGAAAGTCAGAAACAAAGACCCAGCCCAGCCAGTGGTGCAATCATCCAATCAGCTGTGGAAAGGTTTTATGTTGATTTTTCTCTAAAGAAGAGAACATCTACACTAACTGTGGCTTTGAAAATCAATTTCTACATCAAATGCATATCCATCTGAGTCGTTGGAAGGGAGCAGGCAGACATGCTGGGTTTGTCCTTAACAAAGGCACGAGGAGAAAACTTTTCACTGCTTCAGTACATTAAATATTTTTATTTTGCATGCCAGATCCAAACAGCCAGTGAAAACATTACAGAGACTATTACAAACCATAAATGTGCTTCTCTATTTACAGCCTGATTAAACATCTCTGTCAAGAATGGTGGCTGAGGCAGCAGTATTGTTTCACCAAGCGTGTATCTCACTCATCACACTCTATCTGGACATCTTACAGTTGAGTTGAGCTAAAAGGCTTTAAATGGAATTGCCCTTTTCAACTACAAGGCAAAACTGTGAAAAAAGGTATAAAGCGGGCCGCTTTAAGCCAGCGGGGTGAAGGCGTCAGTCGAGCTGCTGGTGATTAGACTGAAACTGAGTGTGGAAATTATGGAGTGCCAAGCTGTGTGCTGTTTTGATAGGATCAGGATAGGGGTTGTTTTCAGGACACTAGAATCCATTGTTGAGCCTTCTGGAGGTTTTGTGGACCTAATTAAATGGAAGCTGTGATGATGGAAGGTTTAATCTCTTTACAGGTCTGTTGACAAACTCAATTTCAGCCACCCACAACCTTTCTCTGATATTGATAACAACAATTCCCTCATGTCTAAATGACAAAATAAGCAATGTATCAATGTCTCACAAAAAAGGCCACTGTGCCTGATATGAAATTAGTTCAGGAAATATGCCACCTCACAAAGATGATAAATGACAGATTCTGGTCATGCAAACTGCAATTACTTGTTAGTGTCAAGCACATACACCACTAAGGATAAATCTATTCTAAAAAAATCTAGACTGATATGGATGCATTTCACATGATATAGAAGTGTCATATTCCCATATAAATGGTATAGCTACACCATGTGTTTACGTTCCCTACTGCACGCAACGAGACAAGTGAGCAAACTGTTCTTATTAAAGGCGGAAACAGTAAACTTGTTTCACTACTTGAGGCAATAACACTGCGTCGAATACAACTTGACAGTACCAGTCAAAGTTTGACTTATGCTGTGTCACTGAATGTAACGCTTTGTCACTATTATAACACTATGATAGGCTCAACATGATTCAATGGCAGTGCACTGACAGACCATCTACCAGCAGAGAGCGTCTGTTACCAGATAGATACACTGCCCAAAGTATGTGGTACAACCAGCCTGTGGGTTACTCCTGCTTGTGCTGTTATTGGACCATCAGCCAGTCGTGGAGAAGAGTGAAATTTTACCATACAAAGGCTCTCCACAGGCAAATATCTATGCAAACAGAAACAACTGTGGCAGCTGGCACCTTGTGGAAACAGGTTCTCACTTAAAATCAGGCTGTTAGTTATAAGTGGCAATAGCTCACTGGAAAAGAAGGATTTTGGTTGCATTAATAAATACAGCTGCCTGCAAGCTCCACTCACTTTTCATGAATATCATTATCACAAAATATTGTGACAATTGGTTACATTGTATAATTACACAAAAAGATGGGGTTTTTTTTAGAAAGGGGTTAGCCATTCAGCTGACACTCTCATATTTCCTATTTATTAGAGCAATCAAATAAAAACACTCACAGTTATTCAAAAGCATTCTTACATCTGTCTTAGGTGTTTACAACTGAAGCTAAACTTAATCATCTTACCTCAGTGAGAGAAAAGAAATCTGCTCTTACAGTAAATGTAAGCACTGCCACGGGAAAGAATGACAAAACCCACCATTAAGTTCACACCTGATTGATTATATGTGCAGTAAGATTATTGAAACTCTCGTTTCTATCTCTAGAGATTATTATAAAAGTGGTGCTGCGTGGTTTGTGTTGACACTTATGGTGGCCAACAGGGCACCCTTTAAAATAACAATTTAAGCTTCCGGGTGTAAGGCTAAATGGTGTAATCCTTTTAACTCCCAGCCAGCATTAGCAGAAATTCCTCAATAATATGCAACATGATTTCATAGTGACTGCTGTCTTTGAGACATGTTTATAATGCTGGAAGGGTCACCAAGGGGCACAGGCAGACAGACAGAGGAGATTTAAGTGCGCTGCCCTGAGGAACAAGGTTCCTTTTTTTCTGGTAATTTCAGATTTGAGGTATTAGAATCCATTTTTCCTTAATAACAAAGGACATAGAGAAACAAGCAGTTGGATGTTTGTACAGCTGATTACTCACACCACACCTCTCTCCACATAAGCTGTGGGGGAAAAAAGAGCAAGAGAAGAGGGCTGTGATGCAAAAGGAATATCAGAACTTATGCATGTGGTCTTTGTCATTTGTATTTGTGTTACACATTCTAGTGTCCTGATGTATTTTACATGATATGAGAGCAGCAGGGCTGATTTGACACCGAGTTTATTGAAACAAGCAAGCCTGATGTCTAAAGTCAGAAGACTAAACCCACCAGCTGCTTCATGTAGCATCATCTTATTTGGCATCAACAGCATGAGTTGGATGTTGTTCAGACTCTAATAGTCCAATACCTGGATGTGCTGATCTGGGTAATAATTGCAGACACACTGGTCCATGTTATTCTGCTCACCAGAACAGAGCACCAATCTGAAAAGAATGCTTTTCCTAAATGTCCACACTGCTGACACTCCTGTGTGGAAGTTATTAAAACCAATGTAAGCTCACTTGGAGCTGCTGCTACACATTATATCTCAACTGTGGAGACAGTCATATCCCAGTGACCTTTTGGTGTTTGTGTAAGTTGTAACTGTAGCCTAAGGTTTTGGAAATAGCATCGCTACAGTGTATCAACCTCACCCTCCTTGTCAAGTTTCATTTATCTAAAACAGTCCCTGCTATAGAATTATAGTTGCACCATTGTATTTATGTTGTGTTGTTTGTTATTTCTGCTTACAACATTGACAATTTCACACAAGCACCAATAAGACGGTATGATGAAGAAGCAGTAACTGTAGTCAGTCAGTAAAGTTTCAAACTAACCTGGGAGAAGTTGAGCCCGTTGAGTGGATGGCACTGTTCCTCCACCTTCTCGACAGCTCCTGTTCTCTTCCTCATCCTCTCGGCCTCTTGGGCCAGATACAAGTCCAGCACCGGCACCCCTCTCGTCTTAATGTCTGCCTCAGTTAACGAGTTCACCATCAGCATCACCCAAACGGGTCGCTTCCTCTCCCAGTTCCCAGCGATGGCATTGAAGAGGTAGTCTGCATAGAGGCCTTTCCCTCTCTGGTCCGGGGTCATCCAAGAAGGCATCATGAGCTTTACGTACTCAAGGTGTCTTTTAAGCCTCCTGTAAATGTCTCTGGGTAATACGTCTTGCAGGTTCTCGCCTTGAGGAAGCAGCTGGCAGCTGGTCAGGGCTGAGATGGTGTAAGGGTCTGTTAGGTCCAGCTCAAAGTAGACAATATTGCTCTCTTGGAAGGCCTGCTTGGAATTTTCAGGGATGAAGTCCCAAACACGTGTGTAGGGAACATGGATTGTACCGTAGAAATATGAAGGAGGGTCCCGTTTGATCGTCCACAGGAAGGAGTTTAGGTCAGTTTGCTGGGGGTGGGAAGAATAAGAATATTAGAATATTAGTGGGACTCGAATCAACATATGCTATCCCATCCAACCATCCATTTTCTTCTGCTTATCCAATTCAGAGTTGCAGGAGCCTATCCCAGCTGTCATAGGATGAGAGGCAGGGTATCACCAGTTAACCTAAACCCAAGCATGTCTTTGGACTGTGGGAGGAAGCCAGAGTACCCACACATACATTGGAAGAACATGCAAAGGTGTTGAGGTGACAGTGCTAACCACCACACCACTTTGCCACCCAATATACATACATATATTATATGTTAGGTAATAATTTGCCAAATATTTTACTATTAAATAAATGAATGAACATTTGGACATTCCAGAAATTCTCAGGGAGCATTGTTTGTTCAATAGTCCTAAACCACAGTGTCATAAAATATAGAAATTCTTCATATTTGAGATCACTTGAGAGATCACACTTTGAGATTCTTGATTGTCTAATTAACTGCAGTAGTCTGTTGCTCAACTAATCAAATTATCAGTTAATCAGCACTAAACAACAGCAACTCCAAAACATGCGAAAGAATGTGAGAAAGAGACAAAGGGGCAGATTTACAGTCATTCCATTATGTTTACATTGCACCCTGTCTGACACCAACTGCCTCTTTGTCTGTGAGAGGCTGTTTATTAGACAGACCGCTAACACACTGATAATGACTTATTAACAGGCCACTTAGAGCCCAAGTGTCAAATGAACAATACACATGTCAGTGACTGTCACGACTACAGGCCCTGAATGTTTTCCGTCCTGTTGCTGTTGGATCTGAACTTAGATGGTTTGAGGGACTCTGAGACGTGATTAATGAAACGCTAATCACAAGGAAATTGAAAGGTAAACAAGAAAAGGAGAGCTGAGAAATTTTATTTTATTTGTAAAATACTACATCTTTTTGTAGGTTAGGTAAGGACCTACAAATAACACAATGCCAACACACAAGAGGAGTGTTAAAAGAAATTTTGATCCATTGATTAGTTGACAGGAAATTGTTGACAATTCACTGCTTTATAGGTCTACTAGTTTTAATTGTAATAGGATTATTCATTTAATTCATTTGGGGTTTTAACTGCAAGTCATATTAACACCTTTGGGATTTGGGGACTTGTGCAATTGTTTTTTTGTTTTGTTTTTTTTTTCGGATTTTATGGACCAGAGCATCAATTGAATAATTAAACAAATAATGACGGCAAGTCAGCAGCTACACGAAAACAAACAAGAAAAGCAGGTTTAAACGCTAAACATCTCCAGACTGAGATCAACTATCTTGTCCCTAATGTAAAAATGTGCAAAAAAGCACCTTTCAGCAAATTAAGATGTCACTTTACGGTTAAACCACTGACACAAAACTCCCATTTTGTAAACTCTAGCAGCGTAATCACTTATACACTCCTTCTTCATACAACTTACTTTCCTGTTTAGCTCGCAGCTGGCGGAGTCCTTCAACCTCCACTGGTCTGCTCGGACCAACAGTATGAGGCAGGACTGAATGAATGCGCCCAAAGTGCCCCGCATCGTAGCTGTCTCCAAACGGTGCGCGGTGGCCTGTGTTTACTCTACCACGACTTGTTGCAACAACTATACCCCAGAAAGCATGGACAAAGTCCTATTTCCACAGCTTCGGCTCCGTGCGGTCACGTAAAACGAGCTGACAAGTATCCGACAAACCGCCGGACAAAATCATGTTGACTTGAGCCTCCGGGACGCAGCGCTGCTGTTTCACGTGTGAGAGGCGGTCATTGGAGTTTACACAGGGTCACATCATCCTCTCACTGTGGGTCATGTTGCTTTTTTCCCATACACACACACTCCCTTCTCTGTATTGCCTGCTAAACGATAATTGGCACAAACACACACACACACACAAAAAAAATCCACGAATTTATCCAAAAGTTGGCCGCAAAAGTTAAACCAACAGGTCCACGCCGCGCCAGCACCTGAAGCTAAACATCAGAATAAAAGTCGGGATCGCGTTTTGACCTATATGTTCCTGTTGTCCGGTTGGAATGGCGCACGAAGCTGCACTTCACAGAGAATATTAAAAAAATAAATAAATAAATAAAACTTTTGCGCACACTGCTCCGTCTATCTACCAAGTCCGCACTGTTTGTTTCTGCGTCTCTCTGTCTCTCTCTCTCTCTCTCTCTCTCTCTCTGACGTGTGTGAATGAGCACCTACCACCCCCACCCCACCCCACCCCCTCCCCCAGGTTGTCTGCATAAACCACCACCCCGCTGCAGTCCGCTCTGTCTCACACACGCATACAGTAATCTGATTAAACATCACCTCCGTGATCACTATTCATATGTCAATGAATTCAATGCGCATACCTTTACAAAACTTAAATCATGAGCAATTTATCATCTATATGTGCGATTAACAAAAGCTGCACTGATTACAACATTTAGCCCTGATTTCAATTATCGTTAGACTGATGAGGTCTCTTTTTGTCGCCCCATAGGAGCAGGCCCTAAGGCATTTCTAGGGTGCCGCTGGAGATCCCGTGGATAGATTATCATGTTCTAGTCCTTAATGCCTTACAAACAGGAGGCATTAGCATGAGAAAACCTGCCATAACACTGGTTTACATCTGGGACAGACGAGGAAACCACAGCGCTTCACCTTTTCATGAAAGGCCAGCAGAGCCATGCAGCAGCTGTTAAAAAAAAAGGTCAATCACCCCGCTCCCTGAATAAATAAGGACTACTTTCAGTAGTTTCGTGGCCTAATAACTCAATATGGCATTTTTATTATTTAGGGTCCATAAACAAAATTTGTTTGTAAGCTATTTTTGCATATTAATTAGGCCACGATACGCTAATTGGAGCCAATACAGCTTTAAATTTTCTTGAGCTCCGGCAATTTTGGATTGAATTTACAAAGCAGGCTACAAGTTGCGTCCAGAGGCCGATCTGTGCGCTCTGACTCGAAACCCCCGGTTCACACGAGGGCAGCGAACACATGTTGATGTTTTCAGACGTCTGAGTAAATACAAAATGGTTTGCTGATGCGAAGAACGACCTCGGGGCCTATTTTCTGTCGCTTGCTGTTTGCATGCAAATAGAACAGACTGGGGGGGGGGGGGGGGGGGGGGGGGGGGGGGAATCGAGTGTCTTGCATGATAATTGGTTTCAACAGTCTAAGACATTAAGCTCACAGAGTCAGCCTCATCGACTGTTATTGACAGCTTTGACTCTGCGTAGGATTTTAATCTTTTTGCAGAGCATTTAACATTGAAGTGATAATAAACATGGGGAAATGAAATCAGATATCTGCATGTGTGTAGATTGCCACTGTGTGCACTAATAATCTATAATGTGCCGACTCTACAGTGCTTCTGCACAGCTGTGTGTGTTAATGCTACAACTGTACCAATGTCTCTTAAAGCGCCTCCTAGTGGATACGATTGTCTCTGCTGACTGAGACACTTCAGGTCTAGACAGAAAGAGAAAAGACGTGGAGAGATGGTGATAGAAATCGTTACTGCGAGTTACTTCTGAGCTCTTCCCGCTGAGTTTATTCTGTCCAAAGATAGTGTGGGGATATTTCTTGCCGCCTTTTAAAAACAAACATTTTTAAAGTGGCCTATAAATATAAAATTATAGTACAAGGTTCCCTGTGCTAAATCCACTTAGATTCCATTTATTCTGATAGTTTGAACATTGTTTTCCAGGACCAATCTGAGCATCACTGCTTTTGTCTAATCATGTTATAGTGACTAATAAGGAAGCTGTCAATCATGTACATAAACAATTACTGGAAATTATCTTAATCTTAAACTAATCTGTCCAAGAAGCAAGACAGCTGTGAATGTGTGTCCGTGTGCATATGTGTGTTTGATCATTTGTATCATGCGTCTGCATAAAGATTAAAAGAACGTCATCTGTGTGCAACTAAGCACACACCTGTTTTTTATCTGACAAAGGCTATTCTATCATCCTCCCTAGCTCTATGTAGCATCACATATGGTATGCCTGGCGTTAAGAACCATTAACTGATATTTTTTTATGGCTCTTTACTGTGGCAAAAGTCACATTTTTAGTACTTCACTTGGGATGAGGATCGGAATGAAGTCTGGGGTTCATGACTCCTCAGAGATCAGGAATCCACAAACTAGCACGTTACTAAAACTGTCACTTCAGAGCAAAATACCTTCATAACTTAAAACCATATGACACACCAGCATGTGGGGACAATACAAAGCACATAGTTTTATGTTCTTATGGGTTGAAAAGTGTTTTTTGTAGTAATGATATAATTTAAACCTTGTCAGGTAACTACAAAGATTATTTGGTTCTATGGGGTTTTTTTTTTTTAAGTAAAAGTAAACTAAATGTTTGGGTTTATTTAAAGCAGTAATTCACAGTTTTAACTGTTACACTTCGAAAATCATTGGCAGTTTTTTAAGACAGTTGGAATGATAAGTGTGAGGACATTCATTCAAATGCAATGATTGCAAAAGTTTGAACAGCTGAAACTAAAAGCGGTCCACAAACCATTTTTCTCTTATTATTTTTTAAAGAGGAGTCTGTTTGAAATCTGGAATGGATTTCAGTGTCCGTGCAGATACAGCGTTACATCTGTATATTTCCACTTTAAAGTGGCTCTGTTTGTGGAGATCAAACAGAACCGGAGGTCTTCTAAGAGATCCTGAGCAAACATCTGATTCTGCCTCTGTAGAGAAATCTTCAAAAGGGTCTCACAGTATGGAAATGACCGCACATGCTTCATTATATAAAGATGGGGTGGTGAATGCATTTGATCCTGTCAGGTGACTCATACGACATAGCATTGTTTTCTTGTGTGTGTTTGTCTACAATAATGTATCATGAGAAAATTAAGTGTAAATGTGCAGAACTAAAAATAAGTAAATATAAGAACAGCTTAAATTTTTCCTCGGGTGAAAAGAAAAATGTGGGAAAACATAACCAACACATGGCAAGTCTGGAGCTGCGTCACTGCATGCAAAAGCAACTAGGGCCCCTTAAACAGCCTGACCTAGGAGGGGAGCTTTTCAGACCTACGACCTGCAAGATGTGTGATGCAGCCAACCCCAGTTCCTTCCTGAATTTGCGGGGACCCCAGCATGCTAACCACTCTGGTGGGCAAGTACCTTGTGTTGGTGTGGGAGATTGAGTGGTATCAAATGAAATAAAGTGGTCTGGCCTGTGCCTTCCATTTCCTGGACTATCATTTTCCAGAGTTTCTTATAGTGACCGGTGCCAGATGGATGCCATATCAGAGTTCTGTGTTTAGTCTCTGGAAAACATTCCTGATTGTTTGTGAGAGCCTTTGGGTGGATGAGGTTTATTACCCATCACAGGTTTACTCACGTGCACCAAAACACCTAAGTCCAAAGACTAAGTTCAAAGTTCAATGCTTGACCTTCTGGTTGTATCATCAGTTAAGTAGCTCTTTGTCTTGGGCACTTGTGAGAGTAAACAGTGAACATCTAGCTGGCACATGTCTATGAGGGCTTTTTCCTCCACAGAATATTTCTGGATGCATTCGGTGGATCTTATAGACATGGAAGCAAAGAAAGCCATGTTTAGAACCAGCACTGGTGGTTACTTGAATTGTGGTCAGCAGGTTGTCAGCGCCTGTTGGAGCTGCAGCTTAAGAATCATCAAGGGGACACTGATGCTGAAGGAGGCTGTCAAGCTGAAAAAAGGAGACCATTTGGGCTTGGCTGACCCCAAGGTCTCCAGAAGCAGTAGACAAGTACCTGCAGGACAGAAGAACTACAGCTGTGATGTAGGAACAGTTCAGTTAACTTTAAGTGACTTTTGGCAAAGGCTCCAGATGACTCTGGAAGGGAAACTGGGGCCTGTCCTGAGCTGTAATCAGTCAGGAAGGAGACTTGCTGACCTAAACTGTGGATGCTGGTGGTGGAAAGTACATTTTGATGAAGTGTTGAACTAGGCAAGAATAAAATAACAGGAAGAGATGAGAATCATATGCACTGCATAAGTAGTTCCAGCAACGGACCAATTACAGATGGTCAGTCATATAAACCACTGTCTTATTTTGTCTAATTGAAACGACCTGGCTCTAGTCTCTGCTGCTTGCATGCGCTTGCAGCTGCCTGATTGTCTCCATGCTTACATTGCCTGTCTGCTGGCCTTTTCACACTTGAACTCCAGATAATATTGGAAGAATCAGGTTGAGAAATTATCCAAAGATGTCTTTTCTGATATTTAACACAGAGGTGTACTCACCACAAAAAAATATTCTCTGTGGTTTTGGCATGTGGGTGCCTGGATAAAACCTGCAGAAGCCAGGACACATGACGCCCACTCACTAGCCGTGATTTCTCAGGACTGTCCCAACTGTTGTCACGTGCACCTTTGTCTGGTAATGTCTAGACAAGTTCAGAGCTGCAGTTCATGTGCAAAAGTGGCTTACAGTATGTGGTTTGGTGGAGGTGGTTGACTTTTATTTCCAGTACACATTATTGTACAAAACAAAGCATTCAATTAAACCTGGAGCGGATCTTTATATGCAGACATGTGAGAAGTTTTGATATTCTCATAAAACAAAAATCTCAAAAAGAAATAAAATTTATGTATTCCTCAAAAATGTAAAACTCTGCCCTTAAAGCCATGATGCACCGTATTTCATTTTTATCCTCAGGTATTTTTGAGTTATACACAAAGACTTTAGTTTTTAAAAAGACATTTTTGAATTTCACAACATACTTCCATTTAATTTATTGTATAATCATTTGTGATGGATTATTTATTGATTTCCTCTGAGCTCCTAGAAAGAAGTGTTTTAATAACAAATGAGTCAGATCAGAAGGGGCCTTTACAGCACCATCTCCCTACTGTTGTGGCTGCAGATGCAATGTTCAGGCCAAAGTCTCACTGGATCAACTAAACTACATTCATGACTTTGAAAAACAGTCACATATTAGATTTTTAAAAGCATCTTTGCTTATTGTGACCTAAAATACAGTGAAAAGCACATATCTCTCAACATTAATGTACCATCCGATCCCTTTCTCATCAGGACATCAAATTAAATCAGAAGTAAGTAATTCAGACATGGTGTGCAGACATACTTTCATCAGTGAGGTCAGAGAGATCATATTTAATGACAGATTTGATTATATTCCCCTCACAGAAACCAGACTAGACCAAACAGGAGACTCAGAGGCTGAGGGAATATCAGTGTGCTAGGCAGGTAGTACAGAATAAAAACAAGGCTGTGGACATTGCACCCTTTGTCACAAAATGGCATTTTATTTATTTTTTTATTTCAGCATCTCATTGATTGCTTTGCTGATACATATTTCAACTATTCACCTGTTATGGGTCTTGTATATTCTTGGTAAACAGTGAACTCAGAAGATGTCCAGTGACTCACAGCTTTTATTAACGATACAAACCACACCGAGGAACCTTGTGGAATGCCCTCTACAGGCAAATCCTGATCTGTCATTTTAGTAAACAGAGTTTTCCATTTTCTGAGTGGAGTTTGTGACGGTCATGAAATCATGATCGGCTCAGAGTCATTTACAGTATTTACAAATGAGTTCTGGAGGGTATCTGTCTTTGTCAGGCAGAAAAAAAACATGACTTTCTTGCACAGATATTTGACTTCTGTAATGACATCTTTCAGGGGTTTTTGGAAAGAAAAAGAAAGAAAACCACACACATTTTCTTCCTATGACATGATAATTTGTCTGAATGGTGTTTTGCTCTGCTTACAGTAATCCCATCTATTCTAATCTGTGACTTCTCAACACAAGCCAACAAATGTCCCAGATATCTCAGCTTCAATGAGATTTATACAGAGACTTTCTAGTTTTAGCAGGCACACAAAACCACACGAGATTGTTTTTGATAGTCACAGCACATTTAATTATCTGGTACTTGTAAACATCTATAGTTTCACGTTTCAAAAACAAACATGACATTAATGGCAAATGGCATACACAGCAGAAAAGACATGACTGCATGGTTAGTCGTGATGGAAGTGGTTGTGTGACTGAGCCTTTAGTCACAGCTTCAAAGGCAGAAGTGGTGTTTGGGGTGAAAAGCACTTACTGGAATCCAGGGTGTCCCGGCGGATCTGTGGGCAGACACGCATACCTTGTATACTTGATCCAAAGCTCTGATCCCAGTTTATGTTCTTAATTGTTCATCATCCAACCACATTCCTCCCAGCGTTTTCTCAGTTCTGTTAGGAAACACATTCGTGTGGTTTTGCTTAGGTGTAAAAAGGCAGAACAATGTTGGTTTCTCCATGTTGAGCAGGTTTTGGTAAAAACAATTTAAGGTGTAAACCAAAGCATTTTTCTAATCATCAAGGTGTTTTTCTCCATGACAAGACTTAAAACATATCTAAGAGACCATTAAAAGACATGGTTTGATTTCCAAGAATTTCATTTTTTTCTTTAATTAAATATTCAAAAAAATATTTCTTGTTTTTCCTACTGTTTGTGGCAGGGCAAGCCCATTAGCACAACAGTTTTATTGCATCTTTCTTTTTTGTTTATTTACGGCATGTTAAAAACAAAGGTTGAAATCCATTCACTTTCCTCTGCTTAGTTAGTCCAGGACTGGCTGAAGTCTATCCCAGCAAATCACACCTACAGACAATTAGGAATGAGCAATTAACCTAAACCCATGCATGTCTTTGGACTGTGGGATGAACCCATGCAGACATGGAGAGAACATACAGACTTCACACAGAAAGCCCCCCAGCACTTTCTTACTGTGGGGCAACAGTGACAACCACAGCACCACCGCACCACTCGAAGTTCCATATGGTGCAAACAAATCAGGTTTCTCAAAGTAGCACAAAAGCAAGAACGCAAATATTAACAATACAAAGTCCACTATGCTAATGAATGATTGCAGAAGTCAACCTATAATCCAGTATGGCATAGTAGTCTATTTTGAATCAGTGCTACAGCAGGCACTAGTGCCTGAGTGTTTTTCCTCAGGTTTGAAGCAGATTGTTTTAAATGACTTGTTTCAGACCTACATTTGAATTTTCCAACAATTTATCTTAGGATTGCACTCACTAAGGATGCAGTCAGAATGGCAGGACATTAAATACACATATGTTTTCTTAAAGTTTCCTCAGCCCTTTCTTTTAAACCAGTGTTTTAGTTCAGGCAGTGTGAATAACATGGAAAGACCTACGTAATAAAGCCAACAACTCCTCCTGCTGAATAGTCATATCAGTCGTTGCTCGTACCCCCTGAAACAGCCAGTGTAAGCATTTCTGTAATTGATCCTGTTAACAGATCACATCAAAGACGACACTTTAATGGAGAAACTGTGATGCTTCATTTCTTTTTAAGGGTCTATCACAAAAGGTGCCAGATGTAACATAATTTGCTTGGCTGGAAGTTGAACTTGTGGGCCTCCGAAGTTAAGAGTAAAATGTCAAATGCCAGACTTCACTGATAAGTTATTTATTTTGCCAAATAATCATGGACAGTAAAATAAAACTGGCCTAGTGATAAGAATCATCATCCCCGGCATGCAAGTAAAAGACAGGGTGGGAAAATGGAAGAAATATTGAGAAGAGTCATCAGAGGTGTGTTATGGAGCTTTATTTGGGGGGAAAGCACACAGAGACAGGGATTTAATTAATCAAATTCTGGTACAAAAAGCATTAAAAAAATATATATATATATGGATTGACATTTCTTTTTTGCATTTTTGGCTACAGCGGCTTTTATCATCAGTGGAGAGAGATAGGAAACGGGGGAAAGACACAGGGGAAGACACGCAGGCAAATCGGCGACGGGCCAGGACGTGAACCCGCGCTGCCCACACCACAATGCGGCATATGCATGTGGCCGCCGGCCTCACCACCAAGCCACCCAAGCGGCCTGGATTGCCATTTCTGTGTACTTCTTGATCCTACTGCCCATATCATTATTACAGTTCGATGCACAGTTAATATTAGGGATTATTAAACCAGTAAAATGTCTGAAACCTAAAACAAAAGAACTGTTTCAGTGCTCGTTTGTCCATACAGCTGCAATTACCATGCCTGTCACTGAAGACTAAAGGCCTGACAATAAATGGCTACGGAGGAGAGCAGCTGTATATGTGAAAAGCAATAGCAGGTCAACTCACTCGGGCTGTCATGTGTCCATAAATCAGCTGCAGTTTCTTTGTCTCATATATCATCACACTGGACCTCAGACACACACCTGCTCATTATCAGAGGATGACTAAACTCGCTTGCACTCCTTTTCCATTAAGTTTGATCTTCGTCACATCAGAAAATGGACAGGGGACAGGGTTTGGGTCAGCAGCAAAACCAGAATTAGAATAACAGCACATCAAGAGAAAGAGAGGATGAAGGAGTGTGAAGGAATGCAGCTGTTCAAACAGCTCTTTGATTTAGTGGTCACAGCGGACAGTGTGACTCACTCTGGCTCAAACACCATGGAGATCACTCAGACGTTCATCCCTCCGGTCCGATGGTTTTCTGCTCCCTACTGGTCTGTGTGTGTGTGTGTGTGTGTGTGTGTGTGCGCGTGCAGTGCCTCAACATGGTATTAAGGTTAATGTTCATGCAGTGTACTTATGAAGCTTGGAGCCACCTGAGGACAAAAAGCCAAAGTCAGCAAAAGAGCTGATGTACAGTGGTGTGCAGAAGTCCTGATCTACTCATGTCTTTATATTTTGCTTCCAAGGAGCTCAACTTTTGTCCATCCATCCATCCATCCATTCGCTTCCACACATCCTGTTAAGGGTCACGGGGGGGCTGGAGCCTATCCCAGCTGTCATAGGGCGAGAGGCAGGGTACACCCTGAACAGGTCGCCAGCCTGTTGCAGGGCTAACACGGAGTGACAGACAACCTTTCACACTCACATTCACGCACTCAGTCACACCTATGGGCAATTTAGATTAGCCAATTAACCTAACCCCAGTAAGTGCATGTCTTTGGAATGTGGGAGGAAACCGGAGTACCCGGAGGAAACCCACGCAAGCACGGGGAGAACATGCAAACTCCACACAGAGAGAGGGAGAGGCCTGGGCCAAGGTGGAATCGAACCCAGGCCTTCCAGATGGTATTCTAACTGTGAGGCAACAGTGCTAACCACCGCGCACCGTGCTGCCGCTCAACTTTTGTAAAAAAAAAAAAAATTTTAAGTGATCTCAAGCAATGGTTCTCCAGGTTTTCTGAAGGTCTCTCAAAATTTTCTTTGGACATTGGCTCCTTTTTCACTCATTTTCTGTCCAGTCCTTGATTGTTTGTTAAGCCACTTAACACTGACCTATGAATCATTCAACAATAAAAAAAAAAAAGCATCTAACTCAAGGGATGAACCAGTGCTGTGTCTACACATAACAGACAACTTAGCAAAGAACCAATTTTAAATTGTATCTTTAGGCACTTTGTCATCAGCAGCTTGTTGCAAAAAAATATAATTTGTTCCAGTTTCTTTAGTTGAATGAGAAAAATACCAACTATAACATAGTTTGACATATTTTCCTTAAGAAATTTGAGGAAACTGGGCAAATGGAGGATAAAGAAAGAAGTTTCAGGCCTAAAAAACTTTTTAGAGCAAATGTACAGTATCTGAAAGTCATGTCCTTAAGAAAGAGGACAAAACCCAGCAAAGATCTGACACAGGACGTGGACCTTCAGTTGACCATTGAAGCCTGATCAGAAATGATTTCAGTGAAAGGGGTGGCAGTCAAGAAACCATATTTAAGAAAGAGAAACGGGGGGGGGGGGGGGGGGGGCTGAGGTATGTCAAATTACAGAACTGGATTGAAAATCAGTGGCAGCAGGTCTTATAGAGTGATGAATCCAAATTTGACATTTTTGGTTTAAATCTTTATCAGTATGTACGGAGGAGGTCAGGAGAGAAGTAAAACAGTGAATGTCTCTTTTTTTTTTTTTTTGCCTGATGTGCTGTATTTACATGTGTATGTTTGCACATTTCAATCAATCACTTCTCAATTTTCCTCGCAAAATATAAGGAAATGAGGGGTGACTCAAGACTTTTGTACAATGCTGTAACATGTTGTTTAGGTGCTTGTGATAGAAAATAAGAGAAAAACAGAAATTTAAGGATGTGGCCATTTTGTAGATTTGCTTTGCTGCTTTCAGTTGAAAGTGTCCCCGCATGTGCAGAAATAACCCACATCTCCAACTGGCATTCATTGTTATAAATAAATAAATGACTAAATGGGTATCAGTAGTGAAGGCCACGTACTGCTGCTTGGAAATGAAATTTTTTTTCCAAGCATGCGGTTGACCAAGAACATGATATGGTACATATTGGTTTGTGACAAAGATACAAATCAATATAAAAATAATGAAATAAAATGAAAGTGGTTAATATAGCACAAAAGGGTAATAGTAAAGGGCTATGGATTCATGTAGGGAAGAAGTGTTCTGTTTGTTTACTGAACTCTCTAACCTATCACTCAACCAAAGGCATTTTAACAAGCCTGTGATAAGGCCAATAATATGACAGAAAAAAATAAATCTTCATGGCAAATGAAAGCCTCGTGTCTCCAAAAAGCATCGCCTGCTTGGACCTTTTTATAAACCGCAGGCTTTTTCACACAGCAGCTGTCTGTCAAACTGATCCCCTCAAACTCTGCTCGGTTCTCCTTTCTCACAGGGGTCAACACAATCCAAAGAGCCACTCTGCCTTCCTTTCACTCTCTGACTGTGTCAACAGGCTGAGCATGAGGTTTCAGTTACACCGGTGCACTTCTCACCTATGTTCCACTGAAGTCATGCCAGAAATGATAATGGAAAATTGGAGGGGTTGCCTGTGTGTTAGCTGGTGGGTTTTGTGCTTCGTGTGTGTGTGTGTGTCAGAGGGTGTGTGCCCACGGTTTTTGTGTGCATGTGCATGTCAAAATCTCAGGTCCCACCAGGCTTCAATCCAAAAGTGCCACCACCTGATCTGTGTGCCCCCGAGTGTGTGTATGTGTGTGTGTGCGTTTGTGCATCAATGGGAGCCTTGTGTTATCAGGCCTCTGCACACACCCACCAACCCCCCCCCACCAGCCTGATTGAAATGTAAATTGAAAGTGTCATAAAGCCTATATTGTCAGCCAAATGCTAAGTTATGAAGAAACAGTAACAGGCTCTTTCATTAAGGAAATGACAGCTCCTATTTGCTCTGATTTTCCTTTCAATGGAATGTTTCCGTAATGACTTCAATATTGAGAAACAGAGAGAAGAAAAAGGGAGAAAAAAAAAACATCTGGGATCAATGACAACATTTTCTCTGGATATTAAAAAAATGTTCTTACTCTGACAGCATTTGCTGTTAAGAGTAACAGAGTTTGTTTTTTTTTTTTTAAATGGATGTACCCTACTGTACAGTCTTCACACTATTACTTTAATGCTTCCACAGTCTCGAAGCGCTGACGTTGTTAAACTTTCAGATGTCTTTCAGAAATCACTCTATCCAAGCCAACGCCACACAAAGGGAACCTGTCATAAAGTTCAACCTTGTGACTTTTTTTTTTAATGAATTCATCTCTGAGTTTGTTGTATTTCAGAGAATGTCTGACCATGATGGAATTATAATGAACCAGACACTATGTATTTATGTTTCAAATAACAGAAGAAGAATTTGGGGCTTTTGTCTGATCCACACAAATTGATTTGTTTCCGTACTGCTGGTTAGTGTCTATTCATGATTTTCATGACTCATTGTCTGTCCCTGACTTTCGCTGGTCTCAGTTTTTCTCCTCTGATTTTTGGTAACTGAAGGGTAGCTAATGAAATTAAACAATCTTCAGCAGAATTGTCACAAAGCAAAGCGTCCACACTTTTCAGCTCATTTAAACTTAGTGTTTTATTGATTTTAATTAAGGTTTCTACAACATACGCAACATTTTCTCACAACAACAGTGAACGCTGGTGAAAACTGAAGAATTGCTGTGTTATGAAATGATATACAGAAAATTACACTTTGTTACAGATTTTGTTGGTAAATTGTGGGTACCAGAAATTAAAATTACAGTCAGTCAGGTCAGAGGGAGGATGCAATAATGTGCATTTGGAGTGAGTCACACAGCATGGAGGTAAACCTTTGCTTTACAGCTATGCACAAATTCCATTAGAGTAAGCTCTCAAGTAGGCCTAAGGCTGATGGGAATGTGTGTGTGTGTGTGTGTGGTTATTTTTAAGGCTGTAGGCTTACAGTTAGGCGTACAGTTCATCCTGGGAATGACAGCAAACAATGATATATGTCACTAAAAACCACAGTGCTGTCTTAATGTGATGCTAAGTAAATGTAGCAGGATAATCTTTGAAAGCATCATCTGAGAAATAAATAAAAATTTGTGTCAGTCTGATTAGGATCTGTACAAAATTTCAGTGAATAATTGATCAAAACACACAACTGTGATAAGTGCCCGTGCAGCAATCTATGCCACCATCAATAATAAATCTCATATTCTGGTGTTGTTTACAGTGCTTACCATATTTTAAAAAAATAACACACATAAAAGTGTGGTTAAACTTGCAAGAGCCAGATTTACTTTATTTTTGCAGCTCTGTCACAATAGAATATCATGATCCGTGCACCCTTTGGGTATACATACATATGTGCAAATATGCAAGTTTCTGCATATATTGCAAGTATTTTCCATTGAATAATGTATTATAAAAATGTGACTTGACCCAGAAATGCAAAATGATGTTATACACACACTGTGGACTATCATCTGTCCTCCTTTCAATCATACCATCGGTGTGAGGAGTAACCAGAGACGTGTATTTATATTGACTCTGGACCTCTGCCTTGACGCATCATGAGGAAGCACCCGGAGGCCGAGGTTAGAGCGAGAAAAAGAAGCTCTCAGAAATGAAGAATGGGACACTGATACAGGGAAGTTCCGATGTCCGCAGCCTCGAGGGGCACCCAGGCTTTGTTTCCCAGGCTGGGCTGACTTTGAGTGGGCAGATTCAGTTCATAAGACAAGCAAACACAGGGAATGAAAACTCACCATTATCCTGTTTGTCTAATGATCTGATGAAAGAAGCACTGTTGTAAAGAATTTAATGAAACAGCCAAGTAACATGCAATAAAACATTTTTTACTTGTGACCCGTTTTAAATATTGGAATGAGAGGGATTAAATGCTTTACGATAATTTTCTGTTGATTGATCACAACGAATGACACTGTCATCACTTCCTCTTGTAACCAAAATATCACGTTTAATCGATTTAATTATAAGGATTAATTTTAACAGCCAGTAATGGATTTATCTGTTCAGGCAACTAAATTTGAAAATGTGTTTGGTAGTTGATAACAAGAGAAAATAATGCAAAAATCAGAAGAGACCAGCAGCCAGTTTTATACAAGCTTTATTTACAATGTCATTTTTGCTGTGTAGGAAGCACATTTTCATCTGTAAGTCCTCATTGGACATGACTTTTATTTTCCTCATTCTTAAATGTCCATACACTTCTCATATCACCATCACATACTTATGTACATAATGTGTTTGTATACAAGCTATATAAAACTTGGCAAATGGAAGATTATTTGCTACTTCAATAAGAATTTTATTTTTCCCAATGAGTAAAAAAAACATCAAACACTGCACATTATGATTCTGACTTGTTAACAGCTCCCCATATTTTCTGTCTAATACAGTGTGAATGGCCACCATTGCAACTGGAAGTCAACTAATAATAAAGAATACTGGAAAGTCATTTTAACTTAAGCATGTTTTAAAAGAAAATGCACCACATTAGGACAGAGTTTTGTAGGATTACGGCTTTCCCCCCAAAAATGATTTGTTAATTTTAAGAAAAGAATGAGTTATAACTTCAGCTGTAGTTAATGATGCCACCTTTACTCTTGTATTGACAAGGAACTGGCATTGACAAGGTCTGAAAATAGCCTAAACTAGCTGACTTGATATATTATTAAAGAACACAGTGGCAACAAAACAGGAGCTGATGTCACAGGGATGAAGGCGATTAAGACATTGTGCTTTTTTTTTTGAGGGGAGATTAAAGAAAAGGTTTCCTCAAACCCCGGATTAAAAATTCCAACAGGTCAACCACGATGTGGATGTGTTCCATAATATACAGATTTCTTACCAGCATGTGTGGATGGACGGTTAAGAGTTCAGTGTAATTAAAATTTACAGCTTCAACTGCAGATGTCATAGACGAACAGTTTACAAAACTCTTAATTAGCACAGCAACAAGCAGAGACCTGGAGAAGACACCTCTGTACTTTACTTATGAATTCATCCTTGAAAATATTACTCTGCTCATCAGTTTGAGAAAACAAATTATTTGCCCAGCTAATATTTTAATGCAGTTACAACAGCTAATAAACCTTTTCCCCCACAAATAACATCCCGGTCTTTGCTGCTATTAGAAAACATCATAAATTGTAGGGTTGAAGTAAATAAAATGAATTAAAAGTTTTTAAAAATTAATTTCATTGTTTGTTAAAGCAAAGGAAACCCCCTTTTTAAATGCAACAATTTCTCAGCACAGTGGAGTTTCTTAGAAATCTCCCACTGAAGAAACCAGAGGTAAATGGAACTGCATTTGATCACAAACTGTCTCTTCCTTTTGTTGCATAAGACAAGTATTTAAATGTACTGCCATGTCTATGGAAATATTACATCCATTGTAACAATATGAGTGGTGCTATAATACTACTTAAAAGAAAGAAAAAAAAAAAGTTTAACACTGCTGTACAAGCCACAAAAAGAATAACCTGTTCAGATAAAAATGCATGGCGTGAACCATCTAAACTTACATAATATAACAAATAGAAGTAAATTAGATTAAAAACTGAGAAGAAAAGCCCACATTAAGCCCAACACAAATTATTTTGAAGGTTAAGTTCATCTTTGACATTTTCTTCCCCAAATAACACAAAGAAAAAAAAATTCAAATGCATGTTTTTATATGACAAATTAAAAAAAGGCACTAAATTGGATGATGTAACCACCCCTCTCATTTAAATTAAAGTGTGCATTCATGCCATTTACATGCATATAAGGTTTCAGATCCAGGAGCAGTCTTCAGTCTTGTCCCCAACCTTTTAAACACTTTAATAAGCTTTAGGGGGGGGGGGGGGGGGGGGGGGGGGGAAACACATTTAAAAAGGCTATAATATTACTTACAGTAACATCAATGTTAACTAATACATTACATGTGTCTTGTGTGACACTGCATGTTTAAATAGTAAGCTTCCTCAACTGACCATTATTGGCAAGATGTATTATTCCCAACCCTGTTAAGCAGCACTAACAAAGAAATGAAACACTGTTACACAAATGTAGGACACCTCTCACCTGCCTGATGTGAAGTTTTTTTTTTTTTTTTAAATACTGAAGGAGAATCTGTGATCAACAAGACCATTTCAGACCTTTTCCCCTTTTTGCATATAAGAACCAATTTTAAGTTAACAGTACATTAGCCTGCATGAGCTAATGTAGAGTTTCATTTCCTTTCTACCAATAATTTCAAAAGGTAGATCAAATGCAAGACACACTACACAGAGGTAAGCTTCTTGCCTAAGCCACAGGTTATTTGCTCCCAAGAAAAATAATGGACAAAGCAGTAACCAACTGCACTTTGTCCAATACCAGAAACACTGTGTATCGCATTTGAGAGGAAAAAAAAGAAAAGAAAGCCATATGATAAGAAAAAAATCCAAGGAGGCTTAATGGGGGCTTTTACTAGTTATAAAAACACATCTGTAACAATGACTTTCATTTAAACACTTATTTATATCCAAACACTTGCCGGGTAACAAAAGCCACAAAGCATCTTTAGTCCAAAACTGGTTGTATTCAATACTTGAGGTAAAAGCACTTTTAAGATGCAATGTAGCAACATGTTCAGGGCTTTCATATGAAACCCTTACTGTAGAAGTTAAAAAGAGAATGGAGTCCTTTTTTGTTATGCAGACTGATTTGCAGGTTATACCTCTCAAATATTACCTCAATCCTCGAGCCATACAAACAGAAACAGATATGTGGGAATATGTCATTGAGGTATCCCTAAGCAGCCAGCTGACTTCAGCTCAGACACAAATACTGGAGAATAGGTCTATTAAATCCAAAAGTTAATTGACAGATGATGCTGAGTTAATCTGTCCACTTTCCTGTTTGTTTGTAACATAGGTGGAATTGTAACAGACTTGATGCAGAGTGGAAGCACAAGCAAGCATGTTTATGAAGACGGAGAGGGGAGGAGACGAGAGATGGAGGGCAGGAGATGAAGACAAGGAGCATCAAAATGTGAAGAAAGGAGTCGGAACGGTGGAAAAATTTACTGGGGAAAGGAGTGTGAAGGTTTTCTTTTTAAATCCCATTCCTTCCCGGGCTTGTCTGGAGGTTAGAATGCATGACACCGCAGAGGGGTTGTTAGTGCTTGTGCTGCTGCTAGTGGGCTGGTTATTCGCGGGCTTGAGTCAATGCAAAGTCATGCAAACAGGCAGGTAGTTCATGCATTGCGTGCCTCAGCCTAGCCCAGCCAGGGCGGTCAGTGTAGGCCACATAAAGGACAGGCCAGGCTACACAAGGCTTGGGCAGGTCATTGGTGTGCCAGTCATGCAGGGACATTGCTGTTGAGGGAGGAGAAAAAAAAGAAAAGAAGTAATGGTCAGATGACAGGGCTTGTTAGCCTAAAATCAATAATACGCAACTGATCTAAAGAGGCAACAAGCAAAATTATTTCAAGATTAGTAAGTGATCGTTCCTGATATGTGTTAAAACAGGACAATGTAAAGCCAACGAATCAAATAATGGGTTAAACACATCATGAGAAAAGCATACCCAATTCAAGACTCCCATTTAAACTTGTATACCTGTATGTAATGCTCATTTTAACACCCTTTAACACAACTCGAAAAAAAATGCTTTCACTATGATAGCAACTGAGCATACAAAGTGATAGTAAGTCCACTTTGATGTATGACACTGAATAGATCTTATTGTCCACTTTGTGGCATTATTGGTGATCCAGAAACTAAACCTCTTTCAACCCACAGACCCCAGGTCTGAAACTTGCCTGCCGAACGTTCTGTGAATACATTTTTTTTTGTCATGTCTTATTAGGGGACAGGTAAAGCTGACAGATTACTGAGGTACAGACATTTATATCAAACACTATGGCACATAAGGTGTTGTCTGACAACATTGTAACTGCTGGTGGCTCTTTGTCCTCTTAATTAACAAACTAATTTACACCAGTATGTACACTAGCACATTTGTTGAAATCTATCGAGCCTTGAATTGCACCCACGGGAACAACTTCAGAACCCAAAAGAGTTTTTTCTATCTTAAGGGGGAAAAAAAAGCTACCATTCACAATTATTCCTGCACTATTACCAGCATATCATGCATTCCTATTTGAAATCAATCAGTTAAATTAGTTAGCCCATTTAGCAAGCAAATCAAACATTTACATAAGACAATACATATTCCTGCAGTTCAATGTATACGTTAGTTGCAACTGTTTTACAGTCAGCTGAAATGAAACACTGGCACATTAAACTAAAAGCTGCTTTTACCTCCTTAAAGCTACATTATAAAGAGTTACAACAGATAACGCAAGTCCATTGGAAAAAAAAGAAAAGAAAAAGCTGAACGTCAAATGTTACTACAGGTAGAGATGTGCATAAATACTGCATGAACAGGTAGAGCGGTTCCTCTTATCAAAAATGACAGTAACTTGTCAAGAAGATGCAATTCTTCTGAGCCTTGGGGTCTGGTTTACCATATAGTGCAGGTTCAAGAAGGTCAATGGTAGAGAGGGAGGGAGAGAGGACATTTGGTGTGATTGGTCAGAACCTATTAAGTATGCTGAGGTTTGATAAAAGGCAGAAGTCTTGCATCATAGGTGCCAAGGTAAAATATGCTTAGGGGGAGGGAAAATTAAAAAAAAAAAAAAAAAAGTGGTGCAAGATTTGGGCAGCCTTTCTTGGCATCTCTACCTCATGGATCTGATCGAGAAGGGGAAAAAAAGAAAATCAATAGGCAGAATGCAGGAAAACAAGAACTTCCATAAGAAATGAATGAAAACATAATGCCTCAAAATGGGCACATTGTTCAGGGGACTTGTAAGCTAGCTGTTTGCAGCATTTTGTGCCCTACTGCCATCTACCTTGCGGTAGCTGACTGGGCGTGGCCGGGGTATTGGCGGCGTGTGCTGGTGGCTTGTCTCTGCCGGGCCAGGAAAGACTGCCCGGAGCCAGTGTTGGCAAGTCGATCTTCAGCGGCCTTCTTCTGTAGAGTCATACCCTGGTAAAAGATACAGAGGAGGAAATCTTAATGACCCCATTTGAAGGTCACTGTAAGTCAACAATACTGTAAGTCAAAGACAGCCTTTGCTCCTTGGAGGAGTACAAGCTATTAAAACAAATAGTAAAACAGTCACTAGATTATCTGCTAGTTATTCCAGTAATCTTGATGAATAGCAAATTGAATCAGCTGAAATTCAACATTAGTGCTGATTTAACAGCTCATGAACAATAATACCAGCAATTGATCAAATATATTATGAGGAAAAGGCATCTGTTGGGGTTATTTGAATAGTCTACACTGCCATCTAGTGGTGACACAAAACGTGGCATTTGCTCTGCATATTAGAGAAATGTATTATATCTATAACTCAAAAAATAAAAATAAAAAATCATGTGTAACATTAAAAACCTCATTAGAACACTGTCTATTCTTTTATGCTTAAAGTTAAAATGTTTTAATAAATGCGTTGTTCAGCTATAAATTACTTTGACAGTAACCATTCTGTCTATTATGACTGGTGTTTTATTGCTTTCCTCGGCCACAAAATCTCAGCTGTCTGTGCCACAACGTATTTAATAAAGGAGACCAGTTGCCAGTAGCATCAGGATTTGTGTCACATTGGTCCTCCTTACCATATTGTACCAGGCAGACACAATCAGTTTCTCCTCGTGATCTCTCTGGCTCTTTGTCTTATCCATTTCTTTCTATTTAGGGGAAACAAAGGCAAAAAAAACAAAAACAAACAAACAAAAAAACTTAAAGAATGCAAGAAGTTCCTAAACCAAAAGGTAGACTCTTTAGTACCCTAATTCATAACTAGGACACAGATTACCTCCAATGAATGCAACATCCTCTCCTTCTCCTGTAGCTGGTTTTTCAGGGCTTGGACCTCAGGACCTGAACCTTGGTTCTGCTTGGGGTCCAGTGTTCGGATCACCTGTGAAGTACAGAGTCATGTTATGTGGGGGGGTTTTTTGGACACACAGTCTGCCCCACAGAAGACAATTCATCTTTCAATCCTTTATTAATAAAAAATGCACTCACACTCTTGGCCTTTTCGAGGTATTTCTTATATCTCTCCTCCATCTGTTTCATGTCTTCATCTTTTTTCTTCAAGGCCTCTTCCAGCTCCTCCACTCGTTGGGCTGAGAGAGGAACCACAGTTTAGCTTTCCCTTATACTGAATCGTTCAGTGCGATATCAGCAGGCTTCACATATTCAGATTTCACTGTAAACTCACTGCTGGTGTTGTATTTCGGCTCCATTTCATCGATGAGGGCATTTTTCTTCAACAGCTCATTATTCAAATCTCGTAGTTTCTCCCTAAGAGAAAGAATACAACACCTTATATCTGATATCTCACAATATGAAATGCAGAATCAAACGCCATGGGCAAATTAAGTTATACATAGTAAAACACAGCTCAGAAGACCACTTACATGTGCTCCTCATATTTCTTCTTCAAAATAGAAGACTGAAAAAAGATAAATAAAAATGAGTTAGAAATAATAATAGCATATTCCACAAATTAATCAGTCCTGTACATTGAACTGCACAGCACTGAACTGTTTTGGGAAAAGATCATGATCCAAAATGTGGAAAGATGGTGAAAGAGGCTGTCAGTATAGTCAAAGTGTCGATGGTCCTGAAAACATATAATTAAAGCAGGAATCTAGTTTGTTTACATTTCTGATTGTGTCTTTTGAATCAGCACCAGTCCCCAATTTTCTATCTAGCAAGGTGACATGCAGTCAGTATAGGTAAAAGTCATTTTCAGAGTACTGAAAGATTGCATGCTCTGATTCCTACAGTGAAAGTAGGAGAGAAGACAAGGACCTAGGGTTTCTAACAGGGGTGGGGATTTTAAACTGCTCACAAAAATAGAGGATATATGCTACTTGCTACTATGTTGCTTTTCTAACATGTAAACACTGCATTCAGTTACATATTTTTGTCAACACAAAGACTATGCAAACATCTAAAAAGCTGGAACTTGCTGAAATCACATAGATATACTTACTATAGTCTGACGGCAGAAAATTGTTTGCAAAGAAAATGGACATTTCTTTAAAATAGTACAAATTAAAAGGAGGTGCCAAATGTGGCATATAATAATCTGTGTTCTTTCACATCTTTGCTCCTTACCTAAATGTTTGCATCATCGTTTTATTTTAGTAAAATATTTGAGCAGAAAACCAGTTTTTCTATCCTCTCCTTTTTGTCTGCTTGCTTTTATGCAGTGTAGCAGAGGTGGAAAACTGACGCCTAACCGCGCTTGTGATGTTGATTAAAAGGAAAGATGAGGCTGATAACGGGATCTAAGATCTGCAGAGACTGCCAAGAATTCAACCAGAAACCCCCAAAATTACACAGTAAAGATAAATAAAGTTAAACATGCATGTAAACTCTCTTCCTCACATCAACCTTCTTGGGAGATGCTCCAAATCCCATTTTCTTAAAAATCTGTTGTCCCATATTAGGAACTAGTTTGGAAGAGACAAGGAAAAGAGAGCATGGCCATGAAAACATTCAGCATCAGCGACGAGGAAGGAGGTAAATATGTTAAAACGATCCAGGAAAATTTAATTTGCTCAATTGCTGAGTAGCTCATATTAATTTCATTTACTGTTGTAATCAAGCATCACCAAATAAGTGTGTTAAACACACATGGCTCTATGTCATCCCAAGAAAGCTAGTGTGTCTGCAACACAGAAACAATTACATAAAACAAATAAAAGCAAAAGTAAAGTTAAATCAAATTAAAAATGACATGTATGCACAGAAAAGGGAATACAACAGGTGTTAGAAATTGTTAATGTTTAAAGAGCATTAAGGATAAAGTTAAAAAGGAGCGATGGTGTGAAAACCTGTTTCTATGTTGCCTTTTCACATTTGGACATTACTTTAAAAACACTGAGCCTTCAGCAGAAACAGAGCACTGCACTCTCTAAAGTGTGGTGTGACGGCTCTCTCTGTTTACTGCTACCATTTCGACTGATGTGAGAGTTACACATACAGTACAGATCAAACATTCACTTACATCGTCTGCTTTAGAACCCTGTTCTTGAAGAGTCTTTTGTAGCTCTTCTACCTGACTCTGCTCCTCCATCAGGCGCTGATTTATCAACCTAAATAAAAAGTACAAGAGGTCCAGTTTCACAACACATTTTTTAAACAAAGCAGCGGGCAAACGGCAAGCTAAACAGATCCAACACCAGAGGCAGACTTTTGGCTGAAAGGTCATTCACTGAATTACGAGTGTAGACAAGAACATCTGTGTGGAGAAGTAAAGGGGAGCGTGACCCACATTCCAGCACAGGAGTTAAAGTGTGGCTCTGAAATCAATATGAGCAGACCAAAACATTCTAGGCAGAAAAATTATATTTGCTCTTTTTAGATTCCATTACAATGAGATGCTGGGTGCAATACTAGGTGATTTCCTGCTAATGCCAAATAAGCGGCATGTTTGTGTGCTCGTTGCCAACCTGTTCTCTGTCTCCAGTTCACTTTTTCTTCTGTTGGCGTCTTCTAGTAGACTCTGCAACAGTGAGATCTTCTCATTATCTGATCCCTCCTGAGCCAGTTTCAGCATCTTGTTTTCGTGCTGAAGGCGAATCAAATGTTCTCTAGAAACACAGAAGCATTAACAGTGTTAAACTCAAAAACACATATATACTTTAAATTATAGAGTATTTTATCTGTAATTTATTCTGTTCCTCTCATGTTAGTACTGGACATAAATTGACTGACACCACTCAGTCACAATAGGATGAGGACGTACTTTTAATTGGTGTACTCATTTGCACGGAAACATATACTCAAGCAACCCCAGGTCAAGAAGTCAGTGTGAGTGAGTCTTTCACTTCAACTTGCATACTAGACCCAGGAAGACCTGAAGGTTAACTGATCACTGTATTGAATCACCTCATTATAACACTGTCCGCCTAATAAATTCTATCTATATAAGATGCAAACATGTATCAACCTCTTGGCTCAGGCTAGTTTATAACAAAACCATCTACATAAAAAAAAAAATGAAGTATTTTAGGATACACATACTTAGATACACCAGTGACCAACAATGCCATATTGAGAACTGAAAATAAGCAACACTGAGTGGCCACTGGTGTTGCAAAGCTGTGGCTTGTGCCGTTTGTCTGAGTGCTTCCTGACAAAGAAAAAAGGGTCGCACTTTTCAGTTCATTTGTTTCAGAGAACGTGTCAATAATGCTGCCTTTAAAAAAAAAAAAAAAAAAAGCAGTCAAGAGTGGTACAGTAGTAGGTTAAATCTGACAATTCTCACACTTGAAAAAATGTTATCCACGCACAATTGATTGGAGCCACCCTGTATTTAGTACAGTGGGAGGTAAATCAGGAAGACAACCTTGTCTTGGTTTGGAGTCTGATGGATAGCCAAATAAACAGAAAGTATCTGAGGGCCGCACATTCAGGTAATCACTAAAATGGCAGGTAGAAAAATAGGCAGGAAGCTTTGTTATTCATCTCAAGTCGTGTCTTTTTTTTTTTTTTAGGGCATGGCACGTGACTCATTTCCAAATGAAGAACTGGCTGTTTCCAAACAAACTTAATATTGTCTAAAGGCCAAAGGGAAGGCAAAGACTTCAGATGTGGTGCGGTTGGCTAAGGGACTTAATTTTCAGCTTCATGCTGTTTTACAGCTGATTTATTAACAAGCAACAGATGCCGTTTATAAAAGCAACATGCTGACACTGACAAGTCAACCAATAGACAAAGTGGCATGAAAAGTCACAGGCAACATCTTGAAAAGCTTCACTTGCTTTCATTTGCCTACCTTTAGAGGTAAATGAACTGGCTGGATGGGGTTAACTTGAGCCTTTTTTTTTAACACTCAAAAGTAGCTTTTAGAAGATTTGTACACAAATCCACATTTTTCCTGGGTTTACAAATAATGAAAAAAAAAAAAAGAAAAACTAAGCATATTATTATATGCAGCCAACAGAAAACCCAGCTGTCCTGGAAAGCTGCTGCCTGTCTGATGTAACTCACGCACAATTATTACGTAATGCTCTAAAGGGTTTTTAGGCTAAACTAATCTACATGAAAACAGCAAAGAAAATCTTGGAAGGGTTTTAAATGATCTGGCTATTAAAATGAATAACAGCACCACAGACATACTGCACTATCCAAAATTTAGGAATCAAGTTTCTTTTCTTTTCTTTTGTATGGCAATATCCAATCTTTATTTTTATTCTTTTTGCATACTTTGCTGTGGTATTTGTTACTCAGTAAAGCATTATAGTTATATAATTTTTGAGAGTATTTTTTTTTTTTGTTTGCTTGTTTGTTTGATTTTTACCAATCAACTTATAGGACAATCGAATATCAGCATTCTGTCACATCCTTCTTTTTTATTTAAAGCAACAAAGTGAAACAAAAACATTTGGGTTTAAAATGATATATTCATATACCGTATCTCTGGGGTGGTGATCTCAGCAGCCAGTGAATCAGAACCATCATTGCTACCCAGTGGGAATAAACCTGGACAAACAAATAGTAGCCGTTAGTAAGATAAACTAGGATTCACCGACTGGAATCCACTAATCTTAAAAGAGGCAAAGCTCCACTTATTATATTTAATAAAGATATCAGATACATCACCTGATGTAAGCTGTCCCTCCTGAGCTTGAACACAGTGTAGTTCCTCTATAGTTTCCTTCAATGAGTCTCTCTCACTTCGCATACGCTGTAAAGAGACAGAGGGTCAAATGTGTGAATGAGTTACACAGAAAGTCAAACAGACGGTGCAGGATACAGAATCTTCATTGTGCCAAGTAGTATAAGAATTTTTACAGATAGGTAGGCACAGGTTTCAGTTATCCAGAGCCTTTGGTCTAAATTTCTAAAAAGAAAAATAGGACTGACAACAGAGTATGGTGGGATATTTAAAATTTAACGTCGTTAGTCATAATTTTAGTCACATCAAACATACGTACGTCTTTTTCTTTTTGTAAAGAATCGACTTTTTCTTTGAGGCGTTTATACTCAAACTCCATCTTGTCCGCCTTTTTAGACTCTTCTGACAGTCTGTTCTGAAGTTCAACAACCTGCGAAAAGAGACAGTTCAGTGCATTATCTCTACAAAATTATATACAGGTGCATGAAAACTGAAAAAATCTATTAAAGAGAACTGGATTGCATTACACAGCCTGGGGAAATGTTAGACATTTTTTTTTTGGATCAGGTACCTGTCTCTTGTATGTCTCCAACTGAGCTTTGGCAGCATTCGCCTTTCGTAGCTCTTCTTCTAAGCCGACGTTCGTCTGCATTAACGCTGTATGTTTCTCCTCCATAAGCTTGTTCTACAAAATAAGGATGGCAATGTAAACTTGGTGCTGTCTGACTTGTCTTATGATACATGAATGTACATATTTACACAAGATTTATACCCGTGTTCAGAATGACAATGGGAGTGGTAGCTCAAATAAATGATTCAAAATAAATTGAAAGTAAACTTTTCACAAACCAATCTACATTTTTTTAAGCATGAAAAATCAAGTAGAACTCATAAGAATAAAAGATATATTAGAAGTTGCCGTGTCTGTGTGTCACTGTACTTGTCTTCTGAGAAGTCCCATGTCCTCCAGTTTCTTCTTGTAGTGTTCCACGGTGCCCTCTAGTTTTGACACCTTGTCAGAGGAGTGCCTGAGAGGAAAACAGGCAGTTTTATTTTGTGGGATTACATTTAGAAAGAAAGGAAGGGGAAAGCTGGATGCTGGATGTCTGTGTCATCTCTGATCGTCTCCATTTTTCTGACTAATTGGGATTTTTGTGAAAGACTTTTTAGTGTTTAACTTAAACTACAGTTCCCCGTGCACCTTTTAGAAAGGGCCATCTATATACTTAATATTTGATCCGTTTTAGGCTATAGAAACAATATCACAACTTATAAGAGGCCACTTTATGTTGCCTTCTGAAGTTGACAGCACACACAAACCACTCCACCACTGGACCACTGACCCGCTGACTTCTACACTCCATTAGTTTAATTATAATTTGTGGATGGATGTCAAGCTGAAGAGCTAAAGGGTATTAAGTCATAACGTCCTCTTGGCTCTTTTTTTTTTTTACCTTTTCTTCTTTAGGCTTGTACTTCTAAGAATGAATGAATGAATGCAAAGACTGAAATTTGTGCTTCTTTGCAGATTACAGTAATCCCTCACTTATCGCGGGTGTTACGTTCCAGGACCACCCGCGATAAGTGAAAATCCGCGAAGTAGGGAACGCTATATTTATTTTAATACTTATACATTATTTTAGTAGTTATACACTATTTTAAGTTTTTATAAACCCTCCCCACACACTTTTATACACCAAATATATACATTACTGCACAACACGTACTACGCATGTGAAGAACGAGTACCGCAAAAACCCGCGAAACAGCGAAAATACCGCAATAAATATTTTACACTAATATTGATTGAAAACCCGTGAAACAGCAAGTCTGCGAAAAATGAACCGCGAAGTAGCGAGGGATTACTGTAACTAGGATTACTACAAACAACAGTTCTCTTATCTTGTTAGGTTTTTAGTTTCCTTGAATTGGGTAATCTTACTATGTTGAGAAGCTGAGTTTTGCACCCCCACCATACCTGAGGACATCCATCTCATCCTTGAGAGACTGGGCTTCATCAGCCAGTGATGTAAGTTCTTCATTCTGGGACTTTACATCCAAAAGTTCTTTTTCAAGCTCCTCACAACGGATCCGGTAGTCGTCTTTTGCTGCCTCCAACCTAGAGTGAATTAGAAACAACAAGTATGATTGAAACTGCAGGTTTTTGACATTAGTCGATTCAACTCTAATTTGCTGAAGCTGCATTCCATGTTGCAACTCCACACCTGAAAGTTTCTTCCTGTAGCTGCTCCAGTTGCGTCTGCAGCTGAAGATGTCTGCGTCCAGCAGGGCTGTTTATATCCTCTATGGAGTCAGACTGGTTAAGTCTCTCCATCAGAACCTGGTTTTCTGCTAGCAAACTGCTCTTCTCCTCTTGCAGGGCTGCCACCTGGAGAAAAGGAAGTGTTGAAGAAGAGGCCAAAGAATGGGATAATCAAAGGTGGGAAAATGGGATAACATGAAGAAAGGAAGGATTAAAGAGAACCAAAAGGTATGGAAAAGGACAGAGTGAAAGGATGTTAAAGAAGAAAAGAAGCAGAAGAGAAACAAGTTAATAAGGAATTGCAACTTTCAGAATGTGACTAAATTCATGTGCTTGTTTCCTTTACAGCATTCAGTCCATTTTTTTTTACAAGCACACACCAAACACACCTTAACAAGGCAAATCAATGAACTCCAACAAAGCAGAGAGGGCTACAGGGTTGATGTTTTCTCAGTGTGATGGACAAGGAATCAAACTCCACACAAAGCAAAGCAAAAGCTGAGTGCTGCTGCATTTTTAATGTGAAACAGTATAAAACAACCAACCTTATAATAATATATTTTGTTAGAGAAAATACAAACATTCTTTAAAAAAAAAAAAAAAAAAAAGGCAAGGGAGTTTTATGAATTTGCCTAGATCAAATCTGTAAATATTCCTTAAAATACTGGAAAATATAAATTTTAGGAATGTTATGCATGTACCAAGTGAATCTATTTTCTATTTTCCCTTTTTTATTTTGTTGATTTAAAAATGGACTGAGAGATGTGCTGTGACTCTCTCTTTCTTCTAATAAGTTTCCAACACTTCTATATCTAAACTGCTATTAAGACTCTTATGGGAAACAGGGGAACCTGCAGCATTGTGAAAATTCTCTCACGGCAACAAGTCTGTATCACATCAAAGATGTGAACAGGACAGTTCAAAAAGCAGGAAATAAGGCGGGAATCAGCTGCATCCAATTTCAAAACCAGCACACATGTTCTGCAAAATATAGAAAATTATTAAAGGTACAGACTAAACAACTTTGCTGATTATTTGCTGATGCAAGTTATGCAACATTTGAAAAGGATACCATAAATGTATTTCTCTATCCAAAAAACAGGAAAACAAAAAGACGAATGCATCATATGATTAATTTAGAGCGTGTTAAACAGATATCTAAGAATTCTTCTAAGAAGGGACTCATTCCTTGGTTCAAATGCCGACCTCTTTCCCTCGCTTTCTACTGTTGCTGTGGGGAAAGCATGAAAGACACCAAGGTAAAACAAAGCAGAGGTTTATTAGTGAAGGGATCACATCTGACACAGCCAGACAAAACTGCAGTTGTGCCTGGTGTGTTCCAACAGGACGATGTGCACATGTGCACAAACAATTGTGCACAAATGTGTACACATACATGCACACACAATTTGGAAAAGGGGAACCTGATGCAAGCAGGTTGAAAAAATAAATAAATAAAACAAACTCCTGGACTATTTGACACACCACACACCATGAACATAAAGAAAAAAACAGGGAAAATAAATTTGGATTTACCCTCTCTTCTAGCTCATTAATGTCTAACCTCAGTCTATCACGCTCCTCTTGGGCATGGAGAGCCTTTAAAGCAAGGCGAACAGTATTGAAAGAGTAAGGAGGAAAGATAAGAGGAAACTGATTCAACACAAGTGGAGAGCAAGTATCCCTTTAAATTACAGCTCCGCTTTTTGTCAATGAGTGCAATTAACATAAAGTAAACAAAGTAATTATGTCATCTTTGCTTTACATTTAAGCTTTGAGAGGAAAAAAAATAAAATCAACAATTTGGTAAGGAAATCATTAAATAAGCAACTACAGGACATCAAATTATTTATTATATCACCCAAAAATGGAGCTGCTTTTAAAGTGTGACCAAAAAATATTTGTAAACTTACAACATCACTAATGCAGTAAATGAGTTACAGCAGAAAACATAAAAACAAACATTTTTATTCAAGGTCGGGAAATGGTTGTTATACTATTATGTGAATCTAACACATGACACGAGGGCTCATTTTTCTGAAAATATTTTACCAATTGAATTTTATATGAAGATTATCATTTTGCATTTTCTTCGGTTAGTTAGTAATATTCAGCAGTTCCATTTCCACATGTGACTGAAATTACAAGAATTATATGGATGAAGAAACTCAAAATGTTAGTTTTAGCCAAATGGTCCTCTTATAAAAATCTGTCACAAAGAACAACGAGTGTTGTAGTGTACACAAACTTATTTTAAAAGCTTGCATTGGGTCTTGCACTGACAAGAGTGTTAGGTCATTTAGGTGTGAGGTAATCCCTTTAAATGTACATGGTGCTATAGTGTGCAGGCCAGCTGTGAAGAGCAATGCTGAAAACTAACCTGCATGTCGAGCTCACGACACCTCTGGGCGATCTCTTCCTTGGTGGCCAAAGCATCATTCAACTCCTCAACTGTCTTCTTCAGCTGAAAACAAATAAAGCACAAATCAATAATACATAAAGTAGACTAGAAACACTGAATTGCTTCTCATAAAAATATTTTATGTTGCACAATTAATTAAAAATCATTCTATGTAGTTCTGTGAAAAATTAAGTACATCCTTATTGCTTCATAGGAATTAAGAGATTAAGTACCAGCCAGATGCTGCTAATCTAACGCACTAACTGAACATGAGCAAGTGTGACCAACTCTGTAAAAGCAGATGTTTGGCAGGTCTGCAGCATTCATGTGTGTGTTAACATCACGTGAGTGGATGTCCCAGCAAATTTACCCCATGATCAGAGAAATTGCAAAACGCCCAAGGGCTACATCTCAGACTCTACGGGGCCTCAGTTAGCATATTAAATATTCAAGTTCAGGACATGCCAATCAGAAAAACAAGTATGGATAGCTTGAAAGAGCTGCCAGGAGAAAGCCTCTTCTCTCTAAAAAGAATATGGCAGCACTGCTTAGGTTTGCAAAGTTGCATCTCAACAAACCACAAGAACTTTTGGAGCACTGACCTTTGGACAAACAAAACCAAAAGATGCTGCAGTGGGATCTTAAGAGAGCTGCGCATAAACGAAGGCTCACAAACCTCAACAAAACTGAAGCAAAGTTGTAAAGAAGAGTGGACCAAAATTTCTTCACAATGATGTGATAATACTCGTACAGATAATTATTACTTCCAGTTATTGCTGCTAAAGGTGGTTCTAAAAGCTCATGAATCATGGGGAGTACTCAGTTTTTCCACATGACTGCAGACAATTCCTGAAAACTGAAAATCTACATACCTGTCTGTCCAGATCCACATATGAGTCATTTCCTCCTGTGACTGGAGTCTCTTTACTCATCAGCTACAGAAACAAACAAAAATAGTTAATGGTTAGAAGCACAAATAACATAAGGGATGGGTACCACTAAAGATTTATTGATAAGTTCCAACAATATCACTATTGCTCATCAGTATTGGTATTCCTGAATCTAATAGGTTTAAAATTTATTATTAAACACTACCAGTGCTCAGGGTGCTCTTTATTCCTAAAAATGTGATCAGTAAACTTTGATCATTAGAAAGGAAGAATTACAGATTGACGTATGTCTGGCGAGTATGTGTTCCCAAAGTGATAATGACAGTGGTTTTCTATACACAGGGAAACTGTAATTTAACAGTCTGCAAACAAAAGTGCTTTTCTGAAATGCCAACTGCAGTTATAATTCAAGAACAGCCCTGTGTATCCATTAGTACACAATAATAACAACTGACAAACCTTTTTCTAGTAATGACAAGAATCAATAAGCAGGACTGGTATGTCAGTCTCACCCTTTTCTAACCTTTAACAGCTGACTGCACAGATGTACCACGCTGAACTGACCCACAACCCTGTTTTCTATTAAAAAATAAAAACTGTCCCAACCAGTCCCACCTTATTTTCATTTATCAGTTATTTTCTGAATCTACTGCTTTATCCAGGCCTAAAAAAGATGACAGCGTACCTCTTGGATGGCAGTCATGACCACATGCTGCACTGATTCCTCCATCATCATTATGGTCTGGATGTATTCTAAAGATCACAGAGACACAGAATTATGAATAAATATAAAATAGTAATGCAGGGAGATAACACAGAACAGTGCCTTCTTAAATAGATGCAAGATTATGCAAGATTCACCTTGTTTCTGTTCACAGTTGACAGCACAGCCCAATATAAGCTGTAACATCCTCCCAAGTTCTGCTGCATCAGAGTGTTCTCCAATAAGATTAACATCAGGTAGTGTGAAATCATTAATATGCTGGCCTAAGACCTAGACAGGGATAAAATAAAAATTTTTTTAAAAATTACATTGTATATTTAATTTTAAATGTATAAGAACATGTATATATCATATATAGCATGACTTGTGTTGAGTTAAACTGACTGAGGTTTCGATTACTGACAGTTAATTTTAAAATTGTTATAATAATTATAATTATTCTTACCTCCTGGTTATAATCTAGGATGCCTTTTAGGATTTTCTTTAGATTGCTGATCTGTAAAAGAGAGCCAGATATTTATCTAGTATATTAGTAACATACAGGTTTAGACAGCAAATACTAATAAATGCCAAACTAACTAAAAATAGACCAATCTGACAAAATAGTGGTGTAATCAGAATCAGAATTGTACAGTTCTCACATACAATTATTTCAGAACAAACTTACATTTGGGTAGATCTGCTATTTCATGCAGCTCGTGTTGTGCACGCTTTGCTACTATGGAAACCAAGTGTAAGCGATATTTACCTTTAACCTCCAGTTGTCTCCAACTTCTGGCTTGATTCTACTAATCCAAGCATCGCTGAAATACACGACATCTCTAGAAATTTCAGACAAAAAAGCAAACAAACAAATTTTAAACTATGCAAAGTATGTTCTGGTAAATAGGCATATCAGACAAAATAACAATTTTTGCACAGGGAGGTGAAGGAGAAATTCATTTTTGTTCATTGTCTCATCTTTAATGAGGATTTAATATCATTTTATATAGATTAAATGATATTCATCTAAACTTTGCAATAATGTAAAGAAAATAATTTTTTAAAAGCAACTGATAAAAAACACTTACATTTTCTGCAGAACTTGGGCCATGACGACGCCACTTGTCAAGTCTTCTACAGTCTTGCATGGAGCCTCTACTCCAAATGTCTGGATCTGACAAACAAACAAATAGAAACCAGTTTATTAAAGACAGTGTAACATTTTGAAACACTTAATAAACATTTTACAAGATTACAACAGCCTCTTTTAGGGAATGCCTTGTTCAAAATCATACTGTCATAGCTGTATACTGGCCAGCACAATCTGCTGTCCACAGAGCACATCCACTGTAAGCATTAGGGGATAAACGCTGTTATCAAGAAGACTCTAGTGATGGTAACAATGTAGCAGCGTTACTCTTTCACTTTCTCAACCCAAATATCAGATTACAGTTCGAGCTTCGCTTGAAAATGCAGTTAAAAGTGAAAATGAACCAATGCCCGTTTTTAAATGAAACTACTTTTACATGATGGTTAGTGATCTGAAAGTGAAGATAAAATAGTTTAGTCAGTGTCACGGTGAATGATTAAATAAGAAGACAGTAACTGGAAAAGACTCAGAATTTTGCTTTGCCTGTGCTTTTACAAACGTCTCTGTAAAACAGTATTTTGATGATATCTTTTAATAACTCTCAGTCAGACTTTGCCTGTCATTTCTGCTCAGTTTCTCTTATGTCACCTCTAATTATTCTGTCTTTACGCCCTTCCTCACGAGACATTTCTTCTCTTCCTACCCCTTTCTCTTTTTCTGTAACATATTCTTCAGGCAGAAAGTCTGCAGCCCAGAAACAAGTGATATTCTTCAGTGTGCATGCCAGCAGTCCAAGTGCCAAAGGAGGAAGAGAAGCTAAGAAAAGGAATGTTTGGAAAATCAAACAGGAAGAAAAACAGTTAAAAGTCCACCTGCACATCATTCTGTCTCCCTCACTTTCTATTGCATGATTCAAATACATAATGCAATTCTGAAAACCTGCATATCAACAGGTTAGTTAGGTTAGTTTCTTATATCAATCTGGTTTTCCCTGATTGACATACGAATCAAACCTTCTTGACTGGCATAGAGTTACTGCAAAGACACCAACAATTTTGCCCTGTTCCTACCTCCTCACCTCTGTGACTTCTATTTGCAAACTTGTGTCACATTTTAAGCCACGTCTAGTGTGCTTCCCTCTCTACATTATGCTGGTGATTAGATTGAAAAGGCTGAACAGAATACATGTTTATCTCACTGTAAAGTCCAGAGATGGGAACAAAGACTTTTACAAGTGTTTGATATCACTACCCAGAGAGCTTTGCAACATAAAAAAAAACAAAACAACTGCCGCCTATGAACGCAACAAAATTTTTAAACCTTATAAAAACTACAAGATCTATAATTTTTTTTAACCCAACTTAAATTGTTGATGTTAATGTTAATATAATAAGCTATACATGTCTTAGCAAAGGTTCCTTTTAAAATGAAATAATCTTACTGAAACAAGACTAAAAATGAAAAGTGAATTTATTGTGCTAGACTAATTAGATTTTTAATTCTGTTTATTTACTTGAGTCTATTTAAGTTTTAAGTTAACTAATTAAGTCTGGGACTTTGGGAAGTATTTCATAAAGGCACAAAACAGCAACTAAGACCAGTATATTATCATTAGGAAAGAGCAAGATCAGTAAACAAGAAGACACTTGACACTGTACACTTTAGAAGGACACAGTTCATGTGACATGAGGACAGCATGACATTGCAGTAACTACCATCTAAAAGGAAAGCTTTTAAACTGCTGGTGTACTTAGGCTGGACATGAAAGGTAACATTACTACTTTGATGTGAATTTTGAGTGTTTTTCTCTTGTCTTTTGTTTTGGTTTTTTTTGTGCTGTAATGCCCTCAGGGGACTAATTAGTTGCAAGATTGTATCCATCACAGCTCTCAAAATAAGTGACTTGTCAAACAGCACCAGTAGAATAGCTTCTCGGTGTATTGGCAGCAAGAAGCAAAAGCCAGACACTGGCCAGGAGCCAACACAAAAAGAACCTAAACAATATCCACGATTACATAACACCAATTACCAGGGAGAGACGAGGAGAAGCTTCACCTGCTTCAGTTACCCACACAGCTTTCACTCAATCTACAGCTCAGTTACAATCTTCTGCCAGTTTTAGAGTACAATATACAAGGTTGCTTACTGACTTCCTGTATTAGATGCAACTGTGAGACAATAATGGCAAGACTTGCCACTTAAAACATCATGAAACTGTAGGTTTTAAATGTGCTATCTTTTCAAATAGTATTAAAAACACAGCACAAAAACTCATAACAATTTTCTTTTGAACAGCCGCTGAGTTAAGAGGAACTGAGACAAGACAAACCTTATGGTAGACACTGCTGCATGCATCCCTATTGTTCTGAACTTGGTACTCCACAACATCAACATTTGGTCTACATCATTTCCCTTTGCAGGAAAGGCATAGCAGGAAAAAAAAATATTAACCAGCCCTGCACAAACGCACTGACCACTAGCATGACAGTATGACGGGTCCTTAGCTTTCTACATGTTGTGAAAGATGAGCAAAAGAAATTAATTCACCTCTGAAATGTATTGTGCTTAGTGCCTGGTGCTAGGTTTGGAAAATATAAAAAGTCCTATTTTTGCTGACTAATGATTTAACATATTAGATCAAGTCAGCTTCAGTCAATCAGCTACTTTTCTATGTTGCTGACTGACAAAATCTCCCTTTCATTTTTGTGAGGCTGTAGCTTCAAAAACATCCTACACTATTCTTTCTAAACAATAATGGCTTTCATTACTGAGCTTGACAGGTTTAGCTGCATATCACGCTGTCCAAACCTGTGCAATACATACAGTAACACTAGATAACAAAGCATGGAAAAGGAATGTACGCTCATGTGATGTCTATTGTAAAGCCAAAGCTAACCAGCGCAGGTGGGTTGCTTTATGTGTAAGTGTAGGACATTGTGCCAGCATGTCATCCTTGAATGAAGCTTTGCATTACTTCAATCCAATTAGCCTCACATACATGCCTTTATAGATTAGTTAATTATGCCACATCTGGTGTCCTGAATGTTGATCAGGCACAAACCAAAAAACAATTAACACAGTAATTACATCAGCCAAAAAAAGTCAATCAGCCATCGCTCAAACCTACTGCTTCTAGCCAGTGTGCTTTTACTAGAGCCCAATCAAGGCTGGATGATACTGTTGAATACAGAAGTATGATTTGTTTTTATATCCATCCTCTTTGTAGTCTCTAACTTCATACAAATCAACAGCTAAGTATTTTGTATATTTAAAATTAATGAGTAGTTACTGAGGGACAAGTACAATTACAATTTACCATGCTCTAGTAAATACTGTCATAAGACAAACATATCTCAGAGAGAGATGTTTAGTGATAAACCTCTGTGTTGGTGCTCTTGAACTAAAGGTCAATGGAATGTTAGCCCCAATGTAAAAAAATAAGAACCGGTACACACTTTATTGATTTCAATTGTAATGTGAGCTTTTGAGATACACTATATGGCCAAAAATATTCACTCATCTGTCTTCACACGAATATGTACTTGAGTCACATCCCATTCTTCAGCCATAGGCCATAGGGTTTAATATGTCGGCCTACCTTTTGCAGCTATAACAGTTTCAACTCTTCTGGGAAGGCTTTCCACAAGGTCTACAAGTGTGTTTATGGGAATTCTTGACCATTCTTCTGGCTCACACTCTCTGCTCTAATTCATCCCAAAGGTGTTTTATGGGGTTGAGGTCAGAACTCTGCGCAAGCCAGTCAAGTTCTTCCACACCAAACTCGATCATCCATGTCTTTATGGACCTTTCTTTGTGCACTGGTGCGCAGTCATGTTGGAACAGGAAGGGGCCATCCCCAAACTGTTCCCACAGAGTTGGGAGCATGAAACAGTCCAAAATGTCTTGGTAAGCTGAAGCATCAAGAGTTCACTGGAACTAAGGGGCAGAGCCCAACTCCTGAAAAACAACCCCACACCATAATCCCCCCTCCACCAAACTTTACACTTGGCACAAGTGCCGTTCTCCTGGCAACCACCAAACCCAGACTTGTCAATCCAATTGCCAAATAGAGAAACGTGATTTGAGAGCACGTGTCCAGTGCTCTAGAGTCCAGTGGTGGCGTGCTTTACACAACTGCATCCGATGCTTTGCACTGCGCTTGGTGCTGCAAGGCTTGGATGCAGCTGGAAATCCATTCCATGAAGCTCACTATGCACTGTTCTTGGGCTAATCTGAAGGCCACATAAAGTTTGGAGATCTGTAGCGATTGACTCTGCACAAAGTCGGTGACCTCTGCACACTATGTGATTCAGCATCCACTGAGCCTGCTCTGTCATTTTATATGGCCTCCCACTTCATGGCTGAGTTGCTGTCATTCCCTATCACTATCATAGGCCACGTCAACACATAAACTTGGGTTTATATGTACTTTTGAAATGCATGACATTTTGTGGGGGGGGGGGGGGGGGGGGGGGGATCCTCAGCTAGTCACCTGAAAACAATAAGCAATCATATTGTTAAAAGTGTAGCTGTAGTACAAAGGGTCAACTCTGGCTGGTACAGTGCTCAAACACACATGGTGGACTGAGATCAAAATCCACACCTACAAGTCTGCAGACACAGCTGGGAAAGGAGATACTCAGCTGTGGAGAACACAGAACTTGACTAAACAAAAGTAGAATGAATGTGATCATGTATTACGAGGATATTTAACGTACCTTTAGATTAACCTGAAAATGCTGGTGCCCAAATCTAAAATCTGCAACCCACTGAACCTTAAATCACAACGCCAATAAACATGCCAGACTATCTATTTCCTTCTTTGCATTTTCACAGATTAACTTTGATCACCCACTAAACTGCTTGTTGAGGTTGTTTCCTATTTAACAGCGTTCACTTTATTTCATAGTAGTCTTCTCTTTATTTTTTACAACTTTCCTGAGGGCTAATTTGATTCATTATTTAATTATTTTTATGTAAACATTTAACACATTCAAACTTAAATACAAAATTGAAATTAAAAGCTTTTTATTTATTTATTGTAAATAGTGTCTCACGGCCCACCTGCAACAACTTCCCACTTTGGGAATCACTGCTCTCAATCATTACCTTCACAGATACTTAAATATACATTAACGTATATGGCCTAATGAGATGAATAGTGTAACAGTGGCAGGCATGCAAAGCTCCAGTAATTTCATACAGTAACAGTAACATATATTGTCTGAGGTAAGCAGTTTAAATACAAAAACACATGTTGCACATGTTTCAATCATGTGCAATCCTACATCTTTATATGTAAAGTATGAGTGAGTGTCTTACATTATTTTTCTCTTGGCAATGCCACTATATACTGAATACTATTTCATTAGCAGTCCGGACACTGATCAAAGTTACCCTTTCTCACATGTAACACACAGAGGGAGATAATCAGATGTGTTCTCACTACTGGAAATACTCCACTTGGTTTAGCCAGGGGCGCTTGTAAGGTACACCATTCAGCAGTCAGGATACATGATGCTGACTGGCTCACTGTGAATTCACAGGACAATTGCCTGTGTTGCTCTCAAGTAGGCACAATTGGACAAAGCACAGACTTTGAATTAGGGAGCTGGCAAGGTAGAAAGTATTTGAAAAAAAAAAACAAATTTCCAGTATTTACAATGTCATTAAATAGTACTTGCAAATTTTCTTCAAAGAGCCATCCATTAAAATCAACTGCGCTTGATCTTACTTCTTTACTTATGTAAACCAGCAACACTTGTCTTGTTTTAGTCCTGATCACTCACACTCAGTGATGTAACCTCACAGTTGACAGGCATGTGAGGTATGTGAGGAATGTTTACCAGATCCATTACAACTACAACAAAGGTCTACCTGTCAGATTCACACAGGGGAAATTGATTGATTGATGTTATATGTGAAAACTAATCAGTGGATTGATCTACTGTTGGTATGGTATCAAATCAGTAATAGTTATACCACGATATATTAGGATATTGCAGCTGTCCAAGTACAGAATATTGTCCCATTTTAGACACCCAGAGTTGGGAGACCCTATTTCAACAATGTAAACATATACCAATCGGCAGCACGTGACTTTACATCCCGACGCCTTTTGCTTTCGGTAGCTTTAATCGTTTTCAGGCTCTGAGCAGTAATGTAATGTCTGTTAAAATCCAAGCGCCAGAAGTTACTTGGCATTAACATGTTAATCAGAAGGAATGAGGAAGAAAACCGAACATAATGATATGCTACACTGGAGAACAATGACGGGAATTTAACCCCAAAGCAGACACCGAGCATTTCTCCTCGTCCCATTAAAAAAAAAAGTAGCGTTAAATCATAACAAGGCCAGTGTCTCTGCGGTTTGATCCTCTTGGCACAGCATTTGCTTTTGGCTAGGGCTCGGTATATGAAAGCTCACATAACGTTAGATAAAGCCCGATTAAACCGCGCTTAAATCAAAAATCAGTAGTTACGCCATGGTATGTGGACTACTGGCGGCTAGCAAGCAACACATCAGCAGCTAAACAGCTGGCCTGCATACGTAACCACTGTGAGCCGAGTCATTTTCCTCTAGACAGCTAGCGTTACTCCCGTTAGCTCATCGAGCTACCATTAGCCTAGCTAGCGTCGCCGGCGCCGAAGAACCGTCTGTCAGTGGAAAAACAACTATAACTCGATTACTTACCCATGTTAAGAGGCTTTCACACAGTTCCATTCGATCCAAAGACTCTGATGTACTCATCATGATCTAACGTGGACTGACTTTACGTGGCGAAGAGAGCCTGAACTTGATAGTCAGCTTCATACACTCCCGAGATCTCTGGCTCTCTGGGTGTCTCACAGTCCGCCGGCCAATAGTCGGGTTCGCTAGTTCGCTAGTCCGGCGTCTGCCAGAGGCGGGCTGTGTGGGCGGAGTCTGCAATACATTTAAAGGAAAATTCTGACTAATTCAATTTTCTATGTACTGTCAGGTATTAATTACTAGGAAATCCTAATGCTAACCTGCTCCCATCAGGCCGGCGTTACCGCTGCCTGAGGACTAAGACTGAAAGGTTGAAGAAGAGTTTTTGCCCACAAGCCATCCGTCTGCTCAACTCTGAGCCCTAACTGGACCATTATTGCACAATGTAAATATTATAATTTAAAAAGTGTGTATAGTGTATAGTATATAGAGTATAGTGTATAGTGTGAATTACTTTTTTTTAATTTTTATTCTTCTTATTTATATGTGTGGGTATATATGGTTGCAGGTACAAAATACATTTCACTGTGCATTGTACTGTGTATAACTGTGCATGTGACAAATAAACACTATATTATCTTATCTTACTATCTTATCTTATTTACTGTGAAGTTTAGCCGATTTGGCGTTTGTTTGAAAACTGCCGCAATAACAAGCAGTAAATGGAACATTCATCTATTCATAGTCCTAAAATGTCCTAAATGTGTAGAGAGAAGAAGTGCACGTTTGAGAATATGTATAACTGACTCCTAAGTTTGTATGCTTATACACAGTCATGGTTTTACATATGAGGACATAATAAAAAAAATATTCAGTAGTCCTTATCAGGTCTTAAATTAGGTAAAAACAACCTCTGATTAACAGCATCATGTGACATATTGCACCATGTCATCATTTATTAAACAAAAACTAAGCCAAAATGCAGAAGCTGACTCAGTGACTGTAATGTGCCCAGGTTCCATGGCTGCAAAACAATCCCAAATCATCACTCCTACATCACTGTGCTTCACAGTTGATATGAGGCGTTATGCTGATATGCTGTGCGTGGTTTTCAACAAGCATAGTGCTGTGCATTAAGGCCAAACATCTCCATTTTGGTCTTGTCTGTCCACAGGACGTTGTTTCAGAAGTTTTGTGAGGTATTCACATGCACCTTTGCAAACCTAAGGTATGCTGCTATTTTCTTTTTAAAGAGTAGAGGCTTTCTCCTGGCAGCCCTGGCAAACCATGCTTGTTTTCTAACTGCACTGTGATGAGCTTTGCCATTTAATTGAGGCCTGTGGCATCTGAGATGTAGCTCTTTGAGTTTATGCAATTTCTCTGAGCACTGCACAGTCCAACCTTGGGGTGAATTTGCTGTGACGTCCACTCCTGGAAAGATTGACAACTGTCTTGAATACTTTTTACTTGCCAATAATCTTTCTCACTGTACAATAATGGACTAATGAACTTATAAGCCAGCTTGGTGAGCAACAACAAGTGCCTCCCCAAGATCATTCCTGATGTCTTTCCTCTTTGGGTTCCAGACCAGCAAACTGCCAAATCATCTTCTTTTACAGAGGTGTTCACACTTGCTGACAAGCCATTATCCACAAATGGAGAAAAATTGGAGCAGTGGTGAACCTTCCCAGGAGTAGTCAGCCTACCATCATTGACTCATTCAGGTGGTCACAAAAGAACCCAAAACAGCATCTAAAGAACTGCAGGCCTCACTTGCCTCAGTTAAAGTCAGTGTTCATGACTCAACCATAAGAAAGAAACTGGGCAAAAATGGCATCCATGGAAGAGTTTCAAGGTGAAAACCACTGCTGACCAAAAAGAACACAAAGCCTCATCTCACAACATCTTGATGATCCCCAAGACTTTTAGGAAAATATTCTGTGGATTGATGAGACAAAAGTTGAACTCTTTTGGAAGGTTTGAGTCCCATATATCTGGTGTAAACTAACACGGCATTTCATAAAAAGAACATCATAACAACATTCAAACATGGTGGTGTTAGTGTGATGGTCTGGGGCTGCTTTGCTGCTTCAGGATTCGGACGACTTGCTGTAATGGATGGAATGAACCATGAATTCTGGTCTCTAGTAGAAAATCCTGAAGAACAATGTCCAGTCATCAGTTTGTGACCTGAAGCTCAAGCACACTTGGGATATGTAGCAATAAAATGAGTAGAAGCACACCAGCAAGCCCACCTCTGAATGGCTCAAAAAACAAAATGAAGGTTTTGGAGTGGCCCGGTCAAAGTCCGGACTTAACTCAGATTGAAATGCTTTGGCATGACCTTAAACAGGCTGTTCATGCTCAAAAACGCTTCAATGTGGCTGGATTAAAACAAGAGTGGGCCAAAATATCTTCACAGTGATGTGAGAGACTTATTGGCAGTTACTGGGGCAATTATTTTTTTCACATAGGGCCAGGTAAATCTGAACGACTTTCTTCCTTTAATAAATGAAATAATTTTAAAACTGCATTTTGTATTTACCCAGGCTAATATTAAAATTTGTTTGATGATCTGAAACGTGTGACAAATCTACAAAACACTAAGAACTCCAGACGGTGTTTAGTTGTATTTGTGCAGTAAAAGGGTGTTGGTTAGTCAAACATCCCAGAGACAAACTGAAGAGGACACTAGTTAAGTATGACACACTGGTATGCGCCACACCCTAAAACAAGACATTCCAGGAGGTAGCTGCTGGTTTAAATCTGTGCTGTCTAGTTGACCCACTCCTTTTAATTACCATGAAAAGCTTCTCAAACACTGGCTTTAGTCAGAAACCAAATGGCCTGGAAACACCACTCAAGAAGCAATATATATATATATATATATATATATATATATATATATAGTCAAAAATCAGAAATTGATCTGCAGCATTCTGTATAGATTTGCCCAATCAATATTTGTAGCAAGTTTCAGAAGATTCAGCCAATAAAAAAAGGGAGAAGTAGTCATTGACGTTAAATATGATTGTACTGTTTAAAATCAAATTTTTTTTAAAAAAATCGTAAAACATTGAAAATAAAAAAAATGAAAATAAAAATTGAAGCATTTTGTAGAGCTTTGCACATTGAATACTCATATCAAGTTTCAAAAGTGTTGGCCTTGGAATAAGTGAGGGGTATGGATTAAAGGTAAACAATGAAACTCATGATAAAGAGTCAAAAATCGAAAATCCATCTCCCTGTTTTGTAGAGCCTTACCCACAGAGTATGCGCAAAAACCAGAAGACTTCAAATATAAACGACGGAGCAAAAAGTTGACAGATGATGGACGCTGGGGGGCCCGCTGACTGCCGTGTGTCGTCAAAAGCAGAGCTAAAAAAAGTTGGGGATGAGAACTGCATAAGTTCAAGTGATCTTTACACTTGAATAGTTTGGTACCCCCTTTTTCATTTACCTCCTCAAGAACGCACATTTTGTATACAATGTTATTTTGCCCATAAATAACACTTTAATACATTTCAAAATCTGACAGATTTAACAAAAAAAAAAAAAAAGACTTCAATGTGAAAGTGCATGGAGTTGAACTGACACTAATTAAAGCTAAGATTGAGAAATATGTAAATGAGGTTAAAAAAAAAGATCTAGAATAAGCGCTGAAATGTGATCGACATTCCTGAGTGAGCTGACATTCAAAATGATCTATAATCACTCATTTAATCATTTTCTTTCCTTTCTTGAAAAGTCATCTTCCAATTGAGAAGTCAGATTTTATTTTAGTCACTATATTTTCACATAGATGAGCCCAGAAAGGTTCAAAGTATGTCAGATTTGATGAATACATTAAGACTTTTGCAGATAAAACAGTTCAGATTTTTGACAAACACTGTTTTCAAGTTATGATTATGCATAGTTACAGATCAATTAAATAAGTGCGTAAGTGACCAAACCAGGCCGTAAGAACCACAGGAAGAAGGTTCATGTAACACACCTTTGCTTGGCAGTTGACAACCCAAATGCAGACAGCTAACTTTAAATGCATTTAATCAAGACACTTTAATGTTACACAGTTGCCTCAGTAATGATGACATGCACATTAACCAAATGCCTGCTCACGACACAGCTCTCCATTTAGTCAGGGGTGTACACACAGGTGGGTGAAAAAGATTTTCTGGTTGACTTCAGTATCTGACTCAAAGCAGAGTTTTACATTCCACCCTTACACTAGCCTCCTTATGTTGTGCTGTTGTTGGTATTGACTCATTCAACCTTAGAACCCTGAATGGTAAATTCTATATACAGAGTCAATACTGAGAGTATTTTTTTTGCTAACCCATCTCCAGTGATAAAATAACATCCAAGGCTTCGGAGCAAGTCCTTTGGGGGATTTTGTGGGTGGGGGCAATAGATCTGTATTATCGATTAACTGTTCTCCAAACATTTATTCAGTTTTTGTACATCCTCAGATGCTGACTTTACTCTTCATGAGACTCATATGAGCAGGCCGAGGCCTCTTTCATGAGCATTCATCTAGCCGTTCAGTCTCTGAGTAACCACCTCCCTGTACATGATAGAGATATACACAAAGAGAAGTAGGATTACAAAGAAATCGTCCATGAATCCCAGAAGACCAAAGAGCGCTTCAGGGAGAATGTCGAGCGGAGAGGCCAGGTAAGTGATTGCCCCAATCAGGCAGAGAAGAATTCGAATCCTGAACATCCAAAAGAGGCCACCTACAGTAAACATCTCTCTAAAGGCGTGACGAAGCAGGGTGGGCACATCCCGCAACCTGTCCATAAACTGAGGGAAACCACAGAAACAGAAAAACAGCAATTTTTTAGTAAATTACACAAGTTTATCTAGTTTGTCTACTTGCATTTCTACTCATCAAGAGTGCGGCAGAATTCAGATTTTCTGATGAATGCTAGTGATTATGGAAAGCACAGCAGCTGTACTAGCAGCATCATCAGATTCTATTTCAAGTGTTTTTCTTTGCCAACTTAAAAGCAGTTGCATAGATTATTATGAAAATGAGGTGTGATAACATAGTTCCATCATTTCTCTCATAAAAGTTAAAAACATAACAGATTTAAATTTGATTGATGTCCTTCATTAAGGTAGTATCTTACCAGCCATTTTGTGCAAGGACCACTATTTTTAAAAATAGTCCCTTGCATATCTGCCATTTTATGATAGACCTCACACTTTACTTTTATATCAAGATTAATCACTGTTGAAGAAAGATGGGTTTCACAGTATGACCCATAGAGAAGATAAGGCGTTTTATAGTGGAAAAGTTCAGTGTCTCAGACTGAAGGAGATGCATGAGGTCAGGAAGCATGACCAGGTGCATGAATGTTTATATATAAACATGAATTTTCCCCCAAGGATCAGACTAAAAACACACAGTTCCTCCGTCACATCCTGTGGCACCTGAAAGCAGCATTTTAGCAAACCATCTGAACATAATGAAAATGCAGGACTTTTCTGTCCACATGAACACATTCTAACTCCCTATTTGCTTTACTTGCCAGATTTGATACCCTGCTCCTTTGTTCTCTTCCTCACAATGAAATTCAAGTTAAAGGGTCACCATTTTGACACACTGTAGATCACAGATCCTCGAGCAGAAGTGATGAGAACATAACTTACTTGGATTTATCTAAATAATGGCAGTAGCGCGGCTAGAGGTACAGTGTCCCTGTAAAGTGGTGGTATAGCTAGTGGATAAAGGAAGACCAGCCAAATTTAAATCCGGTACGGTTTCATTTTTATTTTATTTTAATTTTTTTTAATATAACCAAAAACCCCAGGTGTAAATAAATATACTCACAGATCTTGGCTGGCCAGAGAACCTACGGTTGTAATCGTTGATGTCTCTTAATATAAGCTGAGGTTCAGCCTCCCCATCCTGCACCCTCTGAGGACCAGCGTGCTCATGGAATAGTGGAAAAAGCAACGTTACCTGAAAAGGGGAGAGAAAAAAAAAAAAATTTAAGAACAGACGTGGCTCTTTTAGCTGGCCAAAGTACCATGGTACTATCTGCTAAACACATAATGTGGTTTCGAACAAGTTACTGTTCTGAATTTACTTCTTAAGCAGCGCTGTACTAAACCCACTGAATGAAGTTACAGCAGTGCTAACTGTGTCACATTGTCAAAGGAATTTGCTTGCACTCAGATGGTTATGCACAAAATGTATAAATGTTTTTTTTTCTCCTGTCTCTTAACATTAAATTTTTAATTTATTGGCTGTTATAAATGGAGATATCAATAGATCACCAAACAGCTAATTGGCAAACAATATCAGCCGGGCAATATTATAAATCAGTTGGGCGTCGACATACATATACAGCAGTACATGCGAGGTCACATAGGTCACTGACTGACACATCACTTACCACACTTAAACACTCATTTCCAACAACTGTGACAGTAGGTAACAGCAAAGAAAGCAAAACTGACTGATGGTAGTGTGGTGCATTCACAGATATGCATACAGAAAAGCTGGCAGTATTTCATGGCTGCAGCCAGGTCTTACAAACAGCAGCTGTCACTGTCCCAATTTTGGGAATCCCCATGTGCAAATGGCCCATTATATGGTAAGAAATGCTAACAGCTACCTGCAGGTCTGGTACAGAACAATGATAATAAGCTCAGGATGACCATTCAACAAGTTGTAAGAGTCTCACCATTTGTCTGCAGATGGGGCAGTTAATAGCTCCCAGCCAGGTGCCATACCTCCAATAGGCTATGATGCAGGAGCCTGTGCAAGGATACGGAAGATGGGACATTAGTGCAACTAAGGTACACACACACAGAAAAAAACAAAACAAAAATGTATTAACTAATTTTAAGATGTGAAAAAGAAATTATGCGCTTTCTCTCCTTCTTACACTTTGTTTTTAGAGTGCATTGCTGAAATCTGTACAATAATCTCACCACAGAAAAGGTGTCCACAATTGGTTTCCACAGGCAGAACAGCCTGCTGCAAACATACAGGGCACGACATGTCGGTGTAATACTGCTGCCTCGCTTCGGCCTGAGGATTTTCATCCTGAAAAAATTAAATAGGAAGCATACAAATCAAAAACTTGATGAAAGTTCAGTACATTTGTTCTAACTGTGCAATTTTGAAATATATCTCCCCAGTGGAAAATAGAAATAAAAAACAGTCAATGATCCAATTATCCCATTTACTACCTGCAAAAGAAGATTTAGGTAAAATTCTTCTAAAGTTACATTTATTTATAGCAGTCCTTTTGCAATTTCCTGTGGTGACTTGGCAATTTAAACATTTTCAGTTCCTTCCTTTAGTCTTTTACGATTTTCTAGAGCCAAAACTAATTATGGTTTTTAATTTCACAGATAGAAATGTCATTTTAGATCTTGCTTTATTAAGATAAAACACGTTAAATACAAACAAAATAAGTCATACATTGACCCAGAAAGGCTGGAGCTGCATTTTGTCTCCTTACCTGCTCCGTCTGGAGCTGTTGTCGGACGGCTCGAACGTGCTCCTGATTCTCGGGATGAATATTTTGCTGCTCTTGCCTGTAAAAATCAAAAGATGATTTGGTAATCAGCTGTTTGTCAGTTTAAACTGTGAAACATGTCACTGGCACATAGTGTGACACTGCAAAGCAAAGACAGTGAGCAAAGTTTTAATGCACTGCATAAAATCCAGTGAACACACCTTCTTCCTCATGTATAGCTGAAACATGCAACATTCTTCTGTTCATATACAAACAGATAAAAACAAGAATATAGCAAAAATGGACACAGGATGAGAATTGGGAATGCTACTACACATGCAATCCCAGTGAAAAGGGTTACATGAAGAGGATGTGGGACCTATGGACTCTTCGACACCAAACATCCAGACTGACTAATAGCTCAGTGTTCCAACATCTGCAAGAAGTAACTGCTGTCACAACAGTGATTCTTGAGATTCTTGGCCATAAGATAAAGGAGCAGTACCCTCCATGGAAAAGAAGACTAGAGGTTAAGATCAAGGCAGCATGGAGGGAAGTTAGCCAGTTAGTTGCAGAAAGGTGTGATGAAGAAAGGGGTGCCTAAGAAGTACAACAGGCTGTCCATACCTGAGGCCTTAAAGACTGCCAAGCAAAGACTCACAGCCTTGGCTAACCACCTGAAGAGGTATACCAGAGACATAGAAGCCAGGAGACGAAACCAGATATTCTTCACTGAACCATCCAAGGTGTACTCTTAGTGGCAGGGGAACAATATGAGAGCACCCCCACCAAAGCTGGAGATGGAGCAATACTGGAAGAACATATGGGAGAAGGATGCAATACACAACGCCAATGTTCAGTGTCTAGTGGATCTAAGAGCAGGCCACAACAAACTCCCTGAACAGGATCCAGCAACCATCACAGTGGCAGACATCCAAGAAAGGGTCTCAAATATAAAGAGTTGGACAGCACCTGGCCCTGACATGATACAAAGCTACTGGCTGAAGAAGCTAACTGCACTCCATGAGCACCTAGCAGCACAAATGAGCTCAAGGACCCCCAGAAGGAACCAGTCCCATCCAACTACCAGCCAATAACCTGCCTCAGCACAACATGGACGCTCCTGTCAGGCATCATAGCAGCTAAGATGAACAGACACATGGCATAATACATGAACAGGGCCCAGAGGGGAATTGGTAGCAGAGGAGCAAAACACCAGCTACTGGTAGATAGAGCAGTCACTACTCAAGACTGGAAGACCAGACTGACCAACGTGTGCACTGCCTGGATTGACTACAGGAAAGCCGATGACTCAATGCCTCACACATGGATCCTGGAATGCCTAGAACTGCACAAGTCACTATCAAGTGCAGGATTTACCAAGGAGATGGTCTGTCCCCACTGTTATTCTGCATAGACCTGAACCCCCTCAGCTAGACCATTACCAAGACTGGATACCGACTACGCAATGGAGCAAATATATACATATATATCAGCATATTTATGTGTCATAAACTTTGTGCACCGCGTGAGGGGGTATAACTGTAATTTTGTCATGCTTGCATAATGACAATAAAAAGTCTTGATTGTTGATGGCCTGTTTTAACAATTTAAACAACACACTTCAGTCACCAACAGAAGAAAACGACACTGCACAGGATGGATGTGAAAGTAAACTACTGGTACAAGTATCTCTTGAATTTTGTGCAGTTCCCCCTCTTTTTAGACAATCCAAAGTTTATGATATTTCTTTAAAAAAAAAAAAAAAAATCAGTCTGACATTATCGCTTACCTGCACAGGAGAGTGAGGAGGCCTGCAAGGAAGGCGACACTCAGTGCCACCACAAATAAGACCTGGTTGCTGACGCCTTCAATGAGAGTGTCCTCATCTTGGATCAAGTAATCCAAGTCCCCATGCTGGCCGTCCTCCATCACCCACACTCATAGCCTGTAACTCTGGAAAACAAAGAAGGAAAAAAACATGTTACATTGTTAGCAGAGGCTATATCATTCGGTAGAGTATGAGGGTCCCACTAATGTTCTCCCACGTAATTTCAAAACAAGGTGTTTTTTAAACCTTTATTTATTTTACCAGGTAAAACGTTTGAGAACCAGTTCTCATTTACAAACATGACCTGGGGTTCGCGGGCAGTGGCTTCTTACCGCCGGGCACAGCAAACGTTACAAAACTAGGTTAGCGACAGTTTATGTCCAGCATACAAACCTACTTATCGCTGCATAAAGTATCGGTATTATCAGCTAGCAACGCCCGCTTTAACGCTCCTCGCGCTAGTTGCCAAGTTTAGCATTAGCATAGATTAGCGTTTAACACGTTAATGAGAACAGCTGCTGTTCATTACCACAGTCCCTTTGGCAGCTCCTCCGCCATAGCAGCGAGCCCTGTAGTGACTTATCACCAGTGAAAGTAGCCGAAGAGTATGACACAAGAGCACAACGAAGCTAAAACTGTTTACGTAACGTGCAAAGTAATTTGAAACGTTTTGCAAGACGAAGCGTGATTAAAAACCTCACCTGCCAATGCGAAGTCCACCTCCACTCGGTAAGCTTTCTCTGAAAGCTTCACACGTCAGCTCCATCCACTCTATCGAGACATTTTTACCTCCAACTATGGCAAATTTTTAGAGACTCGGTCAAATCAAGAGATCGGCAGCAATCACTTATGAGCCGTTGATCTAGTTTGGTATGTCATTGATGCTGTTTCAGTTTGTATCTACTTCCTCGTTTTCTTATTCTTTTAGGGGTATACAGGCTAGAAACCACACTGATAAATTGCTGCCCTCTACTGTTTGTTATTATTAATTAATTAATTAATTTTAAAAAATAATTTAAAAAAATAGACAGTGATTTGTACTTTATCTCATCAGCTCATTTCGTTTGTGTCCAGTTATCCAGGCAGAGTAATTTCGGCAAGGGTTTAACAGTTTAGGAAAATCGTTTTCTTTAACTGACTTGTTCATGATATACGTATATTCAGGCTTCATTGACGGATTTTCTTAAAATACTCCTTCAAATAGTGTATTACGCTCATATATTTCTTATTATATCACATAACAGTATAAACGAATCCATGCGATGATTTATAAGTCACACTTTGACCAGTAGGTGGCAGAAGTCTGTAGGTGTTTCTTAAAGAAGAAGCAGAAGAAGAAACACCAGTGGGAATGAATTTTACGAGCACTATTACAAAGCTACTTTTGACGACAAAAGGGGTTCAGTTTTACCACAGCTCCTTTTAATTGAGGCAAAATGCCTCGTTATGCACAGCTAGTGATGGGTCCTGCGGGTAGCGGTAAGGTAGGTTGTCAGCCATTCAGTTAAATGTGTTGTAATACCTTGTTGTGCTAATGCTAAGGCATGAGGTTATGTCGTGTCTAAGCACAGACTGTATCTGCCGTTTGTTTACTGGGGGTTCATTTCCATTTCAGAGTACCTACTGCTCCACCATGGTCCAGCATTTAGAGGCCTTAAACCGTTCAGTTCAGGTGGTCAATTTGGACCCAGCAGCTGAGCACTTTGATTACCCTGTCATGGCAGGTGAATACAGCATGGTTTTAGTTTATATTACCCAGAACTGTGGCTAGAAGGGCGGGGGATACAATTAACTTTGATAATTGTTTTAAAGTAAGTTCTAATTCTTTAATACAATATATGACTTATTTTACACGACGTACATGCCAACCTTTTTATGTTTCGGTGCCTTCAGACATCCGTGAGCTCATTCAGGTAGATGATGTGATGGAGGACGATTCTCTAAGATTTGGCCCTAACGGAGGTTTGGTTTTCTGCATGGAGTACTTTGCCAATAACTTTGACTGGCTGGAAGAAAGCCTGGGTCACGTGGAAGATGACTACATATTTTTTGACTGCCCAGGTAAATGTTCTAAACAAGGCACCCTAAATCCAGCCCTGCACTGGTTTCAGCATGTGACAGTTCTCTTTGTGCTAGGGTGTGGATGGCTGCTGTTCTTTGTCAGTTTTGTTTACATCACTAAAATAGATTTACACTTACAGCCACTTTATTAGGTACACCATCTTACCATCAGAACTGCCTCAATTCTTCATTGGATAGATTCAACAAGGTGCTAGACATGTTCATCTGAGATTTTGGTCCATATTGACATGACAGCATCACACAGTTGCTGCAGATTTGTTGGTTGCACATCCATAATGTGACTCAACCATTCCACCACATTCCAAAGGTGCACTATTTGATCAAGATCTGGTGAGTTTGAGTACAGTGAATGAGATTATTTGAGCTTTGTGGCATGGCATGTTATATTGAAACAGCTATCAGGAGATGGGTACACTGGTCATAAAAGGCATAGACAAAGTCAGCAGTCAGGTAGGCTGTGGGTTTTTAATGATGCTCGGTTGGTACTAAGGGACCCAAAGTGTGCCAAGAAAATGCCCCCCACACCATTATACCACCACCACAGGCCTGACCTGCCTGGATTAAGGTGGGATTGATCCATGTATGGCAGTTGGTTTGGTCTTATACTGCTGTAGCCCATCAAGGTTCAGCAGGTTGTGCATTCAGAGATGCTCTTCTGCATACCTTGGTTGTAATGAGTGGTTATTTGAGTTATTGCTGCTTTTGTCTCGGCTCAAAGCAGTCTGGCAATTCAAAACAGAATTTCCACACAGAGAACTGGATATTTTCTTTTTTTGGACCATTCTCTGTAAACACTAGAGATGGTTGTGTGAGGAAAAAATCCCAGTAGATCAGCAGTTTCTGAAACACTCAGACCAGCCATCAATAGCCATGCCACATTCAAAGTCATTTCAATCACCTTTCTTCCCCATTCTTGTGCTCAATTTGAACTTGCGTAGGTTGTCTTGACCCTACATGCTTCAGTGTATTGAGTTGTTGCCATGTGATAGGCTGATAGGAGATTTGCCACAAACAAGCAGTTCAACAGGTGTATCTAATGAAGTGGCTGGCGAGTGTATGTTGTTTCATTCTAGTTTTGGAACAAGGTGTGTTTTCTGTGGGAAAATGTTTGTCCGTGTGTGCCTCATACAACTACCCTGACACATGGCTTCTTTTTTACAGGGCAGATTGAGTTATACACACACCTCCCTGTAATGAAGCAGCTGGTGGAGCAGCTCCAGCAATGGGAGTTTCGGGTTTGTGGAGTCTTTCTGGTTGACTCACAGTTCATGGTGGAGTCTTTTAAGGTAACAATCTCACAGTTCCTTCCTCTGAGAGATATGTTCTCTCTCTCTTCTAAACACGCTTCATTTCTGTACCAACATGCATGTATTGTGGTAATGACAGCACACTTAAATGACTGCACATCTTTTACTTGTTTCTAACTGTAGTTTATCTCCGGAGTCATGGCCGCTCTGAGTGCAATGGTCTCATTGGAGATTCCTCAAATAAACATCATGACAAAAATGGACCTGCTTAGCCCGAAAGCCAAGAAGGAGATTGAGAAGTAAGTTTCATACGAATATAATACAACAGTGTTAAATTCACATGAAACCTACAGCAGTAATTCCCCTTAATGCATGCACTAAGACTAGATTCAAGGAAGTTACCGTGACTGTGCAGTGTTTGAAGTTTTCTTACTGAATGGAGTGTTTGGACTTAAGTTTTCATGTTATTCAGAACCTGGACATTTTTATGTTTTCATTTTTCATAAGGTACCTGGACCCAGACATGTACTCAATGATGCAAGACAGCTCCAACACAATCAGAAGCAAAAAGTTCCAGAAGCTAACCAAAGCTATTTGTGGACTTGTAAGTAAAGGTCTTGATTTGGTTCGTCATCAGGTTTAAGACTAGATTCACAATTTTATTTATTTATTAAATTATTATTTTTTAATGAGTCTCTCTGTTTGTGTGTCTAGATCGATGACTACAGTATGGTAAGATTCCTCCCTTTTGACCGCACTGATGAAGAAGGTATTAACATAGTACTGCAACACATTGACTTATCAATACAGTACGGAGAGGACCTGGAGTTCAAGGAGCCAAAGGTGAAGAAACAACACAACCCCCTCCTGAAACTAAGCGTAACTTAAAATATAATGTGATGTAGTTATATAGCTTTTCATGATCATGTTTTTTGTTTTTTTTTCTATACTTTCTTTTCCTACAGGAGGTTGAGGAAGAGCCTGCTAACCTAAATTATGATGAGATTTTTCAAGACAAAGCGAACAGCTGAGGGGCACTGTGGCTGTGCTGCAAAAGCAGATTTTGTGTAATGAGGCTGGCAGAGGAGCTCAATCGGACTGTTCAGTATATCTGTATGGATACTTAGAAATGGACATGTGAAGAAGAGTGTGGATGTCATAAATAATTTGTCATGTATTTTAAAGTTTTCTTTTGTTTCTTTTGATGAATGAAGAAATAGAAAACTCATGTTTTAATATTTTAACATAGTGGTTTAAGGCATTTAGACGTTTAAGAGTTATTAAAAATATTGATACTATATTTTTTGAATAAAATGCCACATTAAATACACATTGTTGCTGCCTGTGTGAAATGATGTTTGGTTAGCGCCCCCTAGTGTTTGCCACGCGATATGACACGTGGCCACTTCCTGTTAAAGCAGAAGGGTGGGACATCGCGGAAGCAGCATCTCGCAGTGTCGGTATATTTCTGTCGCTGAGCAGTTGGACTGATAATTATCATTCAACATGCCGGTGAGTAAAAGGGGGGAAAAAAAAACTTATGGAATAGCAGAGCAATTTACTGTGCAGTTTGGAGCTTAAATATGCTACTAGGTGAAAAGGGGGCCTCCGAGTTAACGTTAGCTTGGCTAGTCTCTTTAGCATAGTTTGCGCATTACTTCACCGTTTTGGTCTTAATTTAACGCTGACGCGTCACAAAGCGCAAATTTGCTCCTGATGCTTGGCTGCAAGCAACTTAAATCATATTATAACTATATTTATTATTTGGCACTACGACAATATAGCCATTAAGTTATGCTAGCATATTAGCCAGAATGGCACTGCTGCTAGCTGGCAGAAATGCTCCCGGTGAAATCAGGTGACAGCAACTTTTTCTTGCTAATTTTTCAGGCGTATCACTCAAACCTGATGATCCCTGAAACGAGGCTGGTGGGGAATATGGCTTTGCTCCCCGTCAAAACTCAGTTTAAAGGACCAGCCAGAGGGGACGGTAAGGCTGTGCGATCTCTCTTATTTATCCCAGAAGGTTGATGTGGCCTCTTAATAACACTGATGGATTGTGTTTGAGTTTTCAGCAGTGTTTATGACTTGTTTAGGTCACTTTTAGGCAAGAATTTATACCATATTATGACTCCCAGTTCAGTTCCTGATACATGCATCCATCAGCTGCACTTCCTTATATGGTGTGAAGAGCGCATCTCAACTTCATTAGTGTCTGTGGGCACTTCCAGTTTCTCAGTTTCTGTAGTGAAACACACATTATGTTTTGTGGTGTGCAATCCAGCCAACGGTTGATTTCAATATTCCATACTGTTGCTGATTTGATAGATTTTCAGTACCGTGAAATAATAGTTTCCAAGTGGTTGGAGTTGTTTATCACAAATCAAAAATGGAGCTCAGCCGCTAACTAAAAAGGCCTGCATGGCCAAAACAGGAAATGATATTTTAACAATGACTCATATATATGTACATACACAAGTATTTAATTTACAGACTTGAATTTGTTAACTTCTTTTTTATTATTATATTTTAGGTGTAGATTCTGATATTATTGATGAGGCCATCTACTACTTCAAGGCCAATGTTTTCTTTAAGAACTATGAAATCAAGGTAAGAAATTAATTGAATGTGTCCTCTGTTTAGGGTATCCAGAATAGTTATAAACTTGACTGTGCTTTTGCTGTCTTTGTGCCCCCAACTTATTGTATCATAAAGTATATCATTAAGTAAAAAAAAAAAAACAGCGTAATGACTCTTATTTGCATAAGTCAAACCCAGCACGAATGAGAAACATAAATAAGGAGACTGATATCTGCTTCACTAGTGTACTTGTTCCGCTATGTTTTCTCTTCCTCATGTTTTGCTCCTGTGTCTTGGAGCAGCTGAGCACTTTGTTTCCTCCACATGCCCTGGCTTGCTTCTTCCTGTGATTGCCAGCAGTGAAATCTTTTCATAGTGTTTTAGGGTTTGGCCTATGCAATTATGAGATGTCACTGGTGCTGTACAAATCAAAGCTTCATACATTTTTTTTACAGTAATGTGTTTGTTTCTTTCAGAATGAGGCAGACAGGACACTGATCTATGTCACACTCTATATTTCTGAATGCCTGAAGAGACTACAGAAGGTAAGTTGAACTTTTGGTACTGTACAGTGTTTAACAAACCCCCACAAAGGGCGTTGTGCAGTTTCAGTAAGTGAAATGTGAATTGCTTCCTCACTTTTAGCAACAAGATACTTAAATATATTTAAATAGATGATTGGAAACATATGATCTGATTCTCTCCTTTGGCATATGTGTGTTTCTACAGTGTAGCTCCAGGAGCCAGGGAGAAAAGGAAATGTACACTCTTGGCATCACAAACTTTCCCATTCCTGGAGAACCTGGCTTCCCTCTTAATGCTATGTATGCCAAACCTGCAAACAAGCAAGAGGAAGGTAAGAAGCTGTACCACAAACTAGGATTAGTATGGTTGCCTAAGGGAGTAAATATGTAAATGCAAACTTGACATTTCACCATATTTATACCAACTGGAAATGTTTCAATTCCCTGTACACTGAATTAGCATCGGTTTCCTTATGCACCTCTTGTGTTTCAAGTCAAAAATAGAAATGCCAACTTTAAGCCCTAGGGGGTCTGACACTGAAATTATTGCTTCATGCTTGTGTAGTCCTTATTTTTGTGCAGCATTATTGATGAAATTGGTGGAAGTCCACCTGAAAATTTAAAAACTCATAAAAACATGGAGTTAATTTACTCAATTGGCCCAGTCCAAGTGAATCCTGTCAAATCTGTTACAGCTGTTTTTTACTTGTTTTGTACAAACAAAAATACATTATGTGGAAGGTCAACTACTAAAGCCGTGCCTAAGGCCTTCCTTGAACAAAATGCTCTAGTGTTCCTGTATGGTGTCACTTCTCTCCTAATAAAAGTGTCTGTTAAACAGTAGTTGATGCTGTCTGTGGCTGGAGTGATTAATATTTGCTCTTCATCCTTTTTTAGAGACTATGAGGGCTTACCTCCAGCAGCTCCGTCAGGAGACTGGCTTGAGGCTATGTGATCGTGTGTTTGACCCCCAGACAGATAAACCCAGCAAGGTGAGTCTGCCATGTCTAAATTAACTGACAGTTGTGTGCTTAAAACATAACAAGTAAGGTGTTAAAGCTAATCAGGTGGTTATTGGGCCTAATTTAACCTTTGTTCTTTAGTAACTGCGTCTAATGCATCCATTTGGATTTAAGTTGTAATGTGGAGTATGGGCTTACATATCTCTAACTGCAACTACACTGGGTGTAGGTCTGTAACTTTGCTTCAGTGATTACGTTTTTTCCACTCTTTGTGAAGCTTTTTTTTTTTTTTTTTAAATAAAAACTGGCTGCTCTGCTGTTCTGTCATTTCTTGTCCTCTTCTGATTTGCACAACGTAATATCAAAATAGGACACCAATACAGCCAGCACAAGGAGGGATGCAGGCACAACTGCTAGATTTGGGTCACTTATATACTGTACATCAACTAAATAAGTGCAGGTTTTAGCAGTGTATCCATACTAAAGCAATGTGTCGTCCTGACTAAACTTCTTTTTTTGTCTTTCCAGTGGTGGGTTTGCTTCGTCAAGAAGCAGTTCATGAACAAAAGTCTGTCAGCTCCTGGACAGTGAACGACTGAAGACTGCATTTTGTTCTACATTTGCAAGATGGATCAAAAGATTTTTGGGTGGGGTGGGAAAGGATGGTTTGCTTTTGTGTTAAGATTTTATACTGTTTATGTTCAAAGACACCTTCACTTGTCTGGATGCTGATTATATTGAGCTGGTGCTTAATTCAATAAAGCGATTATGGAGATGCTAATGCACTTGTTGTCATTTTACGCTAAAAAAAAGTGTGCTATATTAAAGTTAAGTTTGAAGGAAACAATTTTAAGTGATATTTCAGTGATTAGACATGGAGGGGAAGAAAAGGATTCTATAGAAATCACAAGAGTTTCCACACAACTTTATTCAAATGAATACAACTCCATTTAATGAAACAATATTCATGCTACTGTAACCATTAAAAAAAAAATGCTGTTCCATATAAACTTCTGTAGGAGGTAGTAAAAGTCCTGCTAAACTGTGACGTCTTCCATAGGAATGAGAGAATACACTTTACATATGCAATCACAAGGATAAGAGTGTTCATAAAAAATCTGATTTATTATTCTTTGGTTTATTCAAGGTTTTTTTTCCTTAATTAGAAAGAAAAAAAAAAAAAATCAGGAAAAATTCTTGAAATACAGATTTTACAGGTTTCTTTTTCCTGGCTGTCAAAGTTAAGGCAGTGTTCAATTTTACCAACAAGGAAAGACGAAGCACTTGAGAAAAAGGAAATTATGTTTCTGGATTTCCATCTGCTCAAAGACAGCAATTACTGCAACATTGCATACAGTGACTGGCTCAGTGTGGCAGGCCCAAAAAAAAAAAAAAATTCTAACAAGCATCTCAAATAGCCTCACTCTAAATAAATAGTTTCATATAAAATAAACTTTAGAGAAAGGTGCAATTATCCAGATACTTTGTCCAAAATCTGATGGTTCCTTACACTGAATGTAACATCACTACTTAATATTTAGGGTGATTTTCATGATATTAATGAATATATTTACTTGGAAAATCACTCTAAATGGGAGCAGTGTATTGTCAAATTCAATAAGTACACATACCACACAACCTGACTGTAACTGTCCTGTGAATGAAATGCTGATAATGCAGTAGTTTTTTTTTTTCTCCTTTAAGTAGCAATGATTTAAAAATACTGTTTTGGCAGCATAAATTTCACTGCCATCCAGCAATATTCATAAATAACTACCAAACAAAAATGGTATCAAAATTCTAATTTTCAGCTTTGTTTTTGTGTTTGTTCACTGGTCAAGAATTGTGAAGTTCTGCCAGCCGTCTCTGGCTGGAAGCACACGCCACATCCAGCTCCAACCTAAAGCAAAATAAACATTTCAGTTGCTGTTCCTAGGAAATAAATCGCCAAGATGAGCAGCAGTGAATTCACAGGTCTCAGTTATTTTTCATTACATTACCATTATTCACCAAAACACCGGTGACACCTTTGCCTCCAAGCATTAGATTAATATCCACCTCTTTTTAATTTAACTTTTGCCCATATGGCACACCCAAATGTTAAACCTTGTAATACATCAGCCAAAATGCACATACAAGACTTCTTGTAATTTCTTAAAACACAGCTAACACCAAAGGCTGCCTAGAAGATGGTAAGAGGTATTCGGGTACTTACAGAAGATGATCAGAGTGACGCCTTAGTCAAAAGCCATTTCTTGACTTTTTCGCACACAGCGCGCCACCTTTTTCTTAAAAATTCCTGCAGGATCCTCTCTCCACTCCTTCTGCAGGGTATATGAAAAAAACAAAACAAAAATCACAAAAGTTGTTTTATACAATATAATTTACTTCCTCCTTCACTTGTTTCTGAATATGTCTTGGTCACACATTCTGCACACAGTACAGATGGCTGTTACATGTTTATTTTGTTTAGGTCATAGTTTACACCTCCCTCTGTCTGAAGCCAGCATCTCTGAATAAAACTGACATCTTTCCACCAAACCTAAAGCAGACAGATTAAGATGTTTCTTCTAATACAGCCTGGAGCACATGAGCACTTACAGCTGCATCCACATTGGCAGGAGAATCTACATTGGGGTCTGCCAGCATGGAGATGACACTGATCATGATGGTCTCCACTGTATGGATTGGTAGCCAGCGCTCCTCAGGCTTCTCATAGCCATACTTGTCCTCACCAGGTTCATGCAGGATGGAAATGCAAACCTCGCCATTTTTTGCCACTGGCATAAAAGAAAGCAGGAGAATAAACAGACTACTACAGTTCTGCACATGCAAAATAAAAACATGAAAGCTAACAAAGAGGTTTTTACCATAAAACTGTAATGACTGTGTAACTTTAATAAATGTAGACTTGGAGGCCAGCCTCTGAACTGGAGACCCAGCTCCACACCCTGGAAAATCATGTAGCTAGCCAGGCCCCAGTAACTGGGGTTAGGTCAGTTGGTGATTCTAAATTGCCCATAGGTGTGAATGTGAGTATGAATGGTTGTCTGTCTCTGTGTTAGTCCTGTGACAGACTGGCGACCTGTACAGGGTGTACCCTGCCTCTGACCCTATGACAGCTGGGATAGGCTCCAGCCACACCCCCACCCGGAAGAGGATGGGTGGAGAGTCAAAGCCATTATGGGGGAAACGGCCAGCTGTGGCTGTTACAGGGGCACAATCTAAATTTAATATTTTTGATCTTTCTTCACTGACTAAACCATGTTTGTCCTACAGCAGCCACTTGAATTGAGAGGGGCTGAGAAAACAGAATTCAGCAGACTGCAAACTACTGACGTCTAGCTGTGATATTTTACACACTGTACGTTTAAAATAGACAGCAAACAACAACAAAAAAAGTTAATTTTCTGCGCTTTGATGTTGATTACATAAAGAGAAAAAGGTCTGAGATGCTTGTTCTAACCATTTGGATGCCAGACTTCTGTGACAAACTTCATCTTAGGAGGCTTCAGTGGATAGTCCCGAGGAAAAGTTAAGATGGCTTTGAAAAAACCTCCTTCACTGCAAATGAGAGAGGATGGTGTTAACAAGACCAAACACAGGTACAGGTGGATATAATTAGTTAAAATCAATCCATAAAAAACACTCACTATAATGTGTCTTGAGGTCCAATAACGACCACTTCCCATTGATAAATGTTATCATCGTCCACCAGCCCAGCAGAAAAGCCTTCCACTGGGTTCTTCACCAGTTCTGCAGGTTTAAAATGAGCAAACGCATTCAAACTCCTTGCACTGTGTGCTTGGGATACCGTGGGTTAGACATGGGGAAAGTAAGCACATGCACTGAATGCCGAGTGTGCTTATTTTACATAGTAGCTGTTGAGCAGTAGCAGCTAGCCTTAGTCACACGTCCGCTAACAGCTGTGTGGAATGCTATCTACACGTGGAGTTGTCAAGCATTTGTATATAAAACCACAGGCTACACATAAACACACAAACTTAAGCCAAATGAAACACGGCTCCTTCTCTCTTTTGACTGGCAATAAAACAGAAAGTGAAACGCTAGCGTTTCACAGGCTTAGCAACAACAGTTAGCCGACTTACCTGCTAATTGTTTACGTAGTAACAGCGAAGACTGTTCCGTCATTTTACAGATGTATGTTTGCGAGTAAGAACTACTATCTGCCAACACAGCTAAAAGCGGTAGGTAAGATTTAAAACACACCGTCCACGTTTTCCTCCCTCAGATAACACCATCAATGAGTTAAAAAAAAAAGTGGTCTGAGGATCTTCTGAGCTATTTTTGCCCTCAGTACGATCGCTCAGGCAAATCTTTCTTCCAAGGCGTGTGCCACCGTGCTCAGAGTTAACTTAAACTAAACTACAGCTGTTTTAGTTAATAAAACATGGGTCAGCCAGAGTCAAACACCAAAAAGTTGTAAAAAAAATCTTTTGGCCAATAAAGGTCTGTTATGTTCATGTTGTTTCTGCAACTTTATAATCTTGTAAATTGGGGTGTAAAATTTTGTGAAGTAGTCACAATTAATAAAAACAATATAGCTCTGAAGGGAACTACTGAACTTTTTTTTCCTATTAGGGACACTAGTGAATAGTTGTTGCAATGATCAGCTGTTGCAACTTATTTCTGTAAACTTCTTTTGGTAAAATTGGCAATTTTCTTTATTTTTATATACACATAAATGTTATATAACAGCAACAATTTGGCTATTATCTTGTGATAATGGAAAAGATGGTGAGCCATCCATTCTCTTCCATTTATCCTGTTCAGGGTTGTGGTAGGAGCCTATCCCAGCTGGGGCTAGAGGCAGGGTACACCCTTTACAGGTCACCTGCCACAGGGCCAGCAGACACAGGGAGACTCCATACAGAAAGGCGGAATCAAACCCAGACCTTCTAGATGTCATTCTAGCTGCAAGGCAGCAGTGCTAACCACCGCGCCACTGTGCAGCTCTACTCCAAATCCCTCTTGAATGACCCAAGCTCCTCACCCTATTTCTAAGGCAGAGCCCAACCACCCTTTTAAGGAAACTAAGCCCAGTGAGCCCAACCACTACGGACCTGTGGCCCTGACTTCTCATCTGATGAAGATGATGGAAAGGCTCATCCTGCACCACATTCGCCTACTGGTGAGCTAAGCCCTGCAGTTTGCCTACCAGCCTGGCATTGGGGTGGACGACAGCAACATCTATCTGCTGCACATATCCCTGTCTCACCTAGAGCAGGCGGGGAACACTGCGAGGGTCATGTGTTTTGACTTCTCCAGTGCTTTCAACATCATCCAGCCTGCACTGCTGGGTGGGAAGCTGGAGGGAGCCAGAGTTGACAGGCAGCTGACTGCATGGACCATCGACTACCTCACTAACAGACCACAGTATGTGAGGCTGCATGACTGTGTGTCTGATGTGGTAGTCTGCAGCACAGGGCGTGGTGACATCCATTATGCCATATCCAATGTAGAGAACATAGGCCTTTTAGGAAATATGTCATTTTGGATGTCTGTCTGACCTGCTTTTGGACATGTTGGACATGCTGTTTTCATCCAAAAGATGTATATTTTTGCATAACTCTGTAAATGCACCTAATTACTGACTAGTAAATAAGCCATTTGAAATATATAAATAATAATTATACAGCATACAGAATTTCTCAGCATCAGAGAAATTATATTGAATACAAGTGGTCAGCAATTGGGCCGTAAAGTGCAGTAAATATGTAATTACACTGTTATACCACAAAATTACATGGTGGCACTCCGAGACCATGAATGAGGAATAAAAGTGAGATCTACTAGTCTATTAATGCAATCTGACTACAGCATGAAAACAGCAAAACAGTGTCACCACAGGAACAGTGAGTTAACCAATCAGATTAAATGAATGAATGAATGAATGAATGAATGAATGAATGAATGAATGAAGTTTTATTGCCATGTGGGTGAACAAGTTCACACATTGGAAATTGCAGTTACAGAACACCATCCAAATACACAAACACAACACACATAGGGGGATATGTGTCCTCGGGTCATGCAGCCGTTTCTTACGGCGCTACCTTTGGCAGGAGGAGAAAACAACACATCATGGGGAAGTTAGGTTAAAAAAAAAAAGTCATCTGGTACAGTGCTCAAAAAGAGCACTATACCAGGGTCCAAAAAAAACCACCTTAGCAAAGCATTTGCACATGTAAAGCAAGGACAGCAGCGGTAGGTGAGGTCAGGGCGGGAGGGGATGCAGAAGGAGACGAGAGGTGGGGGCATTGTGGAGCCAGATGCCAGGTTCCAGCCAAAACAGTTTGCTGATAGTGGTGGAATTTCATCAGCGGCCGTGATACACCAGACCCAGCTTCACAAATCACAACGCGGAGTGGGGGGGAGAGCAGCCGCACACAGTGCCCTGGAGAGAGATATGGTTGCCAACCCAAGGCCGGCAGGGGAGCCGAATTCCTGATAACAGAAGTTGTTTTGGAACAGGCTGCTTGTTTTTCCAACAGCCTTCAGTCTTACTGGGAAACCATTCAAAAATCCAATATTCCAAATTAGTTGATTGCCGTCCTCACTGTGCAGAACCGAACTATATCTCCTGATCTAACCCCTCTCGCCTGCGAGCTCGCTAATCTTGCGGCTCAGGTCCACCAGGCTTTGAGTCTGAGTTTGTGCGGCTCTGCTCAGCCCTTCCACCTGGATCGGCAGCCTCTGCAGATGTCGAACCGCCGTCCAGATTTTCTTAATTTGCCAGTAAAGCAGGTATCCACCGAGCCCAAACAGAGAAGATACTGCTACCAAAAAGCCGAATATGTAGGCGTCTTCCACGTCTTCCACTCCAAGGGCCGAGAAGCACACAGGTCTCCACGAGCTCCAAGAGTCGATGACGTATCCAACCGGGTCAGTTCCACTCGGACACGCAGATTAAACCACTACACTTTACAAATGCACAGTTATGTCTGAACATTCATGCATGAATAAAGCCAAGATGTGCCCAGCTAGAATGTCCCATCCACTGAACCTTGCAAATATTCAACAACCTTGACATACAAGTGTCATGATTTTGCAGTGTAACAGGCAGGATAAGGACCCAAACACTCTTAAGAAAAAAAACAAAATGGAAAAAAATGAGTGAACTCAGAAATACGCAGCTTTATTTCTGGTCAGGTACATCAGGTACAAGGAAGCTAGGAAAGTTCAATTGGAGCTAATAATTCAACAACTAATGAATACTCAGGAAAACTCAGAACCAGGAAACACACTACCTAAGTGAGACGACACATTTTTATCTTAATTTTCTGTCTCCTGCATTTTGTCAGTCAGGCCGCAGCTGACTAATTACATTTTATAAATTGAATGTGAAACTAGGATTCAGCTTAATCTGATGGAGATTCAAGTTGTGTAAATGATGACAGCAAATATTATTAAAAAAAAGATAATATTTTATACCAAACTTTTATTCAGTCTTTGATGATGACAGAGTGGGTCAGGCTGATTAAAATGACTCATCATGCTCCACACTGACACATGCGATCCTCCATCCATCGGATTAAAATGGAGGCTCCACTCTTTATTTACCCATTGCCATGGTTAATCCTGGTATCAGAGCTTCATTGATGATGGCTTTCTTTCTTTACTCATGCACATGCTAACTCAGGCTTGCACTTGTTGATTGAACTAACTTTGATCAGCTGTTCTGGAACGGGAAACTCAACTCAACAACAGGGAACAACAAAAAAATAAAAAAATTAATTGCTCCAAACAGAAACAAAAATGAGGATTTCTGAGGACTGTTTTGTGTCTGTGCTTATAGTTTGGTTTCTAAGGGATTAAGGATTCTGATATGTACTGTGGGCTCAGTGGGGGCACACCAACTGTTTTCTGGAGTCCCTGAGGATGTTGATCTAGCCATGATGAAGATTGTGGACAAGGAGTTGCTGGAAAAGGGAGGAGTGGAATGGAATGTTTAGAAGTGATGTCACAATGTAGCTCCTCTGCAGTGTTCTATAGAACCCGACACATCAGAGACATTTGTCTTTCATGTCTTGGGTTTAGGCTGAAATTATTCACTTCATCGATGAACTTCACCAGGTGAACACCTGCTTTTCAGAGCTCCAAAAGCAAACATTTTACAACACTGAAAACAAATCCATCTCTGATTATCATTGGTAAGTACTTACATGGGTCCTTTTAAGGTTATTTAGCTTTACATTTTTAAGCCACAATTTGTGTTTTCTACATAAATATTTTCCCTAAATCTTGTGGCTGGCTCCTTGCCGTGTCTTTGAACTTGAACAGAAAGTGTCAAAGTTTCAGTTTGAATTATTGAGATGTTGTGTGATAGAGCACTGAATGAAGTCATTTGCATCATTTTAAGAAATGAAAAATACACAAGAATCTAATTTAAGATAGAAAAAATTATCAGAAATGATCAGAAACATATACGTAGAGCAGCAGCTTATGTCACACAGTACACTGTTAATACAAATTAATCAACTTTTTTGGATGATTTCATCTCCAACAATGCATCATATTGTATTAGTTTGTCACAGGAATGCCTGTAAAACTTTAATATGCAGAGTAACGTGTTACTACAATACTACTATATTTTCCTCTCTCCATTTCAGTCAGTTATCAAATCACAGATGTCAGTATTTTAATGTTGTAACTAGTGGAGCTGAAGTTGAGCTAAAAATAGAGGAAATCTGTTCAATCAAATCAAATTATAATACTCATGTACCTTAATAGTATTATTAAATATTTTGTGTCTGATAATTAATGCAGATTATATATAATAAAGGAGGGGCGAAAGGTATGTGACCATATTATATATATATATATATATATATATATATATATATATATATATATATATATATATATATATATAAAAACAATCGCTATATTATGTATAACTGGGTAACTGCATGTATAACAGCGCATATTTGCCTTTGATTGTACAAAGTAAGAACTGTGGCTTGGGTTCAGTTAGTTCATAAATACAACACTTTTAAATGTATTTGACTTCTTTATTTAATGTTAAATACTTCAGCAAGTTTTTGCTAAATACTTTAAAACTAACTGATTTAACTGCAAAGTACAGCTTGTTCCCACATAATACTTGTCCTTTGTTTAGTTCTGTGTAATGTATAATATAAGAAGTCAGTCCCATTCTGAGAGCATCAAAACCTCCTATGAATGTGTGCCACAGGACTTTGTCATTCTTCTGATCAGACAAACTAACATAAACCCCCTCTCTGTCACTAAGATGGGCATCAAAGAAAAACTTGAGCGTATCATGGAGGGGATGGATTGGGAAGAACTGCCATCCATTCTTGGGGATGCTATACCTGACCAGTTGGGGGAAACACCAAATCCTCCACCTTTTTTCCCTGCTGGGTCACCCGCCACCCCCCAGCCAGCAACAGCAGCCACCCTAACCCTATTGACTGATCCCCCACCTTGGTGCCAGCTCACCCGTACAGTCAGCCAGGGACAGGTAAGACACGCAGAGGTAGTGACAGGTGTCATTAGAGTTTTATTGATAAAGGTACTTAAAACTGTTGGATGCTTCATGCCAAATGAAAGAGAAAAGTCCCATTCTTTCTCTTTTACCTCTGTATAACTGTGGTACGAAGCATTGCTGATCAGTAAATATAATCATTGCCAAAGTGAAGTTGTCAAGAACAATAAAACCTATGAATGAATGCAGTTTTTATGCAAATGTGCTCCTCACACTGATAACTGTATTCTGTCTTGCTCATGCAATCTTCTCTGAATCTGGTGAGGATTAGATTACCAAGGTTTCAGTATCTCTGCACACACTGTGTTTCTGTGGTGCTCATCATGTGGTCTTTGAAATGTTGTATTGATCCTTACTCAGACCACTGAACTGGTCGTCAAGGGTATAAGATCAGACCTGATTGCCCTCAATCCATGACCAATCAGTCATGGCAGATGACCGCCCCTCCTTGAGCCTGGTTCTACCGGAGGTTTCTTCCTTTTAAAAGGGAGATTTTCCTTCCCACTGTCGCCATGTGCATGCTCATAGGGCGTCGTTTTGACTGTTGGGTTTTAACTTTTTCACTTTCAAACTTTATTTCAACTTTTTCACTTCCACCCCCAACCGGTCATGGCAGATGACCGCTCCTCCTTGAGCCTCATTCTGCCAGAGGTATCTTCCTTTTAAAAGGGAGTTTTTCCTTCCCACTGTCGCCATGTGCATGCTCATAGGGGGTCGTTTTGACTGCTGGGTTTTAACTTTTTCACTTCCACCCCCAACCGGTCATGGCAGATGACCGCCCCTCCTTGAGCCTGGTTCTGCCAGAGGAATCTTCCTTTTAAAAGGGAGTGTTTCCTTCCCACTGTCATCAGGTGCATGCTCATAAGGGGTCGTTTTGACTGTTGGGTTTTAACTTTTTCACTTTCAAACTTTATTTCAACTTTTTCATGTCCAGCCCCAACCGGTCGCGGCAGATGACTGCCCCTCCCTGAGCCTGGTTCTGCCGGAGGTTTCTTCCTGTTAAAAGGGAGTGTTTCCTTCCCACTGTCGCCATGTGCATGCTCATAGGGGGTCGTTTTGACTGTTGGGTTTTAACTTTTTCACTTTCAAACTTTACTTGAACCCATTCATTTCCACCCCGAACCGGTCATGGCAGATCACCGCTCCTCCTTGAGCCTGGTTCTGCTGGAGGTATATTCCTCTTAAAAGGGAGTGTTTCCTTCCCACTGTCACCACGTGCATGCTCATAGGGGGTTGTTTTGACTGTTGGGTTTTAACTTTTTCACTTTCAAGCTTTAATTGAATTTATTCACTTCCACCCCCAACCGGTCATGGCAGATGACCGCCCCTCCTTGAGCCTGGTTCTGCCGGAGGTATCTTCCTTTTAAAAGGGAGTTTTTCCTTCCCACTGTCGCCATGTGCATGCTCATAGGGGGTCGTTTTGAATGTTGGGTTTTAACTTTTTCACTTTCAAACTTTACTTGAACCCATTCATTTCCACCCCGAACCGCTCATGGCAGATCACCGCTCCTCCTTGAGCCTGGTTCTGCCGGAGGCATCTTCCTCTTAAAAGGGAGTGTTTCCTTCCCACTGTCACCATGTGCATGCTCATAGGGGGTCGTTTTGACTGTTGGGTTTTAACTTTTTCACTTTCAAGCTTTAATTGAATTTATTCACTTCCACCCCCAACCGGTCATGGCAGATGACCGCCCCTCCTTGAGCCTGGTTCTGCCGGAGGTATCTTCCTTTTAAAAGGGAGTTTTTCCTTCCCACTGTCGCCATGTGCATGCTCATAGGGGGTCGTTTTGACTGCTGGGTTTTAACTTTTTCACTTTCAAACTGTATTTCAACTTTTTCACTTCCACCCCCAACCGGTCATGGCAGATGACCGCCCCTCCTTGAGCCTGGTTCTGCCGGAGGTTTCTTCCTTTCAAAAGGCAGATTTTCCTTCCCACTGTCGCCAAGTGCATGCTCATAGGGGGTCGTTTTGACTGTTGGGTTTTAATTTTTTCAATTTCATACTTTATTTCAACTTTTTCACTTCCACCTCCAACCGGTCATGGCAGATGACCGCACCTCCTTGAGCCTGGTTCTGCCGGAGGTATCTTCCTCTTAAAAGGGAGTGTTTCCTTCCCACTGTCACCATGTGCATGCTCATAGGGGGTCGTTTTGACTGTTGGGTTTTAACTTTTTCACTTTCAAACTTTATTTCAACTCTTTCACTTCCACCCCCAACCGGTCATGGCAGATGACCGCCCCTCCTTGAGCCTGGTTCTGCCGGAGGTATCTTCCTTTTAAAAGGGAGTTTTTCCTTCCCACTGTCGCCATGTGCATGCTCATAGGGGGTCGTTTTGACTGTTGGGTTTTAACTTTTTCACTTTCAAACTTTATTTCAACTTTTTCACTTCCACCCCAACCGGTCATGGCAGATGACCGCCCCTCCTTGAGCCTGGTTCTGCCGGAGGTATCTTCCTTTAAAAGGGAGTGTTTCCTTCCCACTGTCGCCATGTGAATGCTCATAGGGGGTCGTTTTGACTGTTGGGTTTTAACTTTTTCAAATTGAAACTTTATTTCAACTTTTTCACTTCCAGCCCCAACCGGTCATGGCAGATGACCGCCCCTCCTTGAGCCTGGTTCTGCCGGAGGTTTCTTCCTGTTAAAAGGCAGATTTTCCTTCCCACTGTCGCCAAGTGCATGCTCATAGGGGGTTGATTTAAATTTTGGTTTTAAAATTTTTCAATTTCAAACTTTATTTCAACTTTTTCACTTCCACCCCCAACCGGTCATGGCAGATGACCGCCCCTCCTTGAGCCTGGTTCTGCCGGAGGTATCTTCCTCTTAAAAGGGAGTTTTTCCTTCCCACTGTCGCCATGTGCATGCTCATAGGGGGTCGTTTTGACTGTTGGGTTTTAACTTTTTCACTTTCAAACTTAATTTCACCTCTTTCACTTCCAGCCCCAACGGTCATGGCAGATGACTGCCCCTCCTTGAGCCTGGTTCTGCCGGAGGTATCTTCCTCTTAAAAGGGAGTGTTTCCTTCCCACTGTCGCCATGTGAATGCTCATAGGGGGTCGTTTTGACTGTTGGGTTTTAACTTTTTCACTTTCAAACTTTACTTGAACCTATTCATTTCTACCCCGAACCAGTCATGGCAGATGACCGCCCCTCCTTGAGCCTGGTTCTGCCAGAGGAATCTTCCTTTTAAAAGGGAGTGTTTCCTTCCCACTGTCACCATGTGCATGCTCATAGGGGGTCGTTTTGACTGTTGGGTTTTAACTTTTTCACTTTCAAGCTTTAATTGAATTTATTCACTTCCACCCCCAACCGGTCATGGCTGATGACCGCCCCTCCTCGAGCCTGGTTCTGCCGGAGGTATCTTCCTCTTAAAAGGCAGATTTTCCTTCCCACTGTAGCCATGTGCATGCTCATAGGGGGTTGTTTTGACTGCTGGGTTTTAACTTTTTCAATTTCAAACTTTATTTCAACTTTTTCACTTCCACCCCCAACCGGTCGCGGCAGATGACTGCCCCCTCCCTGAGCCTGGTTCTGCCGGAGCTTTCTTCCTCTTAAAAGGGAGTGTTTCCTTCCCACTGTTGCCATGTGCATGCTCATAAGGGGTCGTTTTGACTGTTGGGTTTTAACTTTTTCACTTTCAAACTTTATTTGAATTTATTTACTTCCACCCCCAACCGGTCATGGCAGATGACCGCCCCTCCTTGAGCCTGGTTCTGCCGGAGGTTTCTTCCTTTTAAAAGGGAGTTTTTCCTTCCCACTGTCGCCATGTGCATGCTCATAGGGGGTCGTTTTGACTGTTGGGTTTTAACTTTTTAAATTTCAAACTTTATTTGAATTTATTTACTTCCACCCACAACCGGTCATGGCAGATGACCGCCCCTCCTTGAGCCTGGTTCTGCCGGAGGCATCTTCCTCTTAAAAGGGCGTGTTTCCTTCCCACTGTCACCATGTGCATGCTCATAAGGGGGTCGTTTTGACTGTTGGGTTTTAACTTTTTCACTTTCAAGCTTTAATTGAATTTATTCACTTCCACCCCCAACCGGTCATGGCTGATGACCGCCCCTCCCTGAGCCTGGTTCTGCCGGAGCTTTTTTCCTGTTAAAAGTGAGTTTTTCCTTCCCACTGTTGCCATGTGCATGCTCATAGGGGGTCGTTTTGACTGTTGGGTTTTAAGTTTTTCACTTTCATACTTTATTTGAATTTATTTACTTTCACCCCCAACCGGTCATGGCAGATGACCGCCCCTCCTTGAGCCTGGTTCTGCCGGAAGCATCTTCCTTTTAAAAGGGAGTTTTTCCTTCCCACTGTCGCCATGTGCATGCTCATTGAGGGTCATTTTAACTGTTGGGTTTTAACTTTTTCACTTTCAAACTTTATTTGAATTTATTCATTTCCAGCCCCAACCGGTCATGGCAGATGACTGCACTACAATATACAAACTAGTCCCGCTGAACCGTATTGTTATTTTTGTCTTCTTCATATGCATAAATAAATGCAAACTAAACAAAAGAGGTTTCTGTCATTTTGTACAGCAGGATGAGACGGTATAGGAAGAACTAACGTGTTTTTGCTTGTATGGCCTCATCACCTCATGAATGTGATAAACTCATTTTATTTTTAGTTGTTTATTACAGTATTTTACTCATCTTGTGAAGTCTCCCCACAAAAATTGTTTTATAATTGCATTGTTTTAACCCGGACCTTCAAACATTCATCATATGCCACATATCTTCTCTCAGTCTCCACTAGATGTCAGGGAAAGCTAGATTAAAAACAGTCAGGTATGTGGGGACACATGCTCATCAGGTTTACCCATAGTTATCAAAATGGGTTGTTCTATAATTAAAATATGCATGACTGTATTAAATAACTGATTACATGCTGGACCTTCAGCTCACCTAGGAGCTGTTAGTCTAACTCCCACAACATACAGGGCCAAGCCTTGAAAGGGCACTAAGCAAAATTTGATTTGGGGGTCCCTCTCATACCACTTAACTGTCACCTGAGCCTGACCATTACTAATGCTGAAAGGTTGAAGTTGAATATTAATTTTTTGGGATGCATCACTGTTTCAGTCTCAGCCCATTAAAAACAATGTATTTCAATATGATTCACATTGTAAAACAGGGGTGCCCAATCTTCCAGCACGCGGGCCGGTTCCGCCCCCCCGAGTCCGCGAATTGATGTTAAAAATAACATACAATTTGGCCCTTGAAGTTACTCTTTTGACATTTTGTTTAACCCTCTTAACTGGAGGGGAAGGCGAAATGTCAAAAAAGTAACTTAAATTGTCTGTTATTTTTTACATCAATTCGCTGACTGGAAGTAGGGGGCGGGCCAGAAGTGGCCCGTGGGCTGAGTTTGGGCACCCCTGTTGTAAAACTATGTCCATGACATAGATGAATGTATTCCTTATCCAGTCTAGAGGGCGTAGACTTTTTAGGAAAATATGTGATTTAGGGTGTTTGACCTGCTTATGGAACAAGATCATAACTAGACACAAGAGGAGGACTTAAAGATAGCACAAGGAACAGAGACCAGGATGAAAATCCACTTACCAGAACAAACCAGAAACAATGAAACACCAAACAGAACCGGGAACACAGGAAGCCTAAGAACTGAAACAGGATTAAACAGAAACTGAACAACGGCCAAGAACAGCTCTCAGAAAACCAAGAAACCTCAGGATATAAACAGTGAAACCAACCAGGAATTGGCAGAAAAAGACAAAAAGTCAATCAAAAAAGTCAATCAAAAAGTAACATTAACAATATAAATTGAAAAATGAAAGTCCTAAAATTACAAACGACCATGACGATAAGAGTCAAGCAAAATATATATTAACTAGTAACACGCTGAGGACTGTGACATAGGCTGACAGGTTGTTTTTGACAGAGACACAGCAACATGATAAATACCATACTTAACCAGCTGGGGATAACTATAAGTACGTTTGGAGCTGGTTACAAACTAAACGTGTTGTAATTGCTCATGGGAACTTACATTTGTGTTTTTTGTCCTCTAATCTTCTCCCTCCCCTCCCTCTCTCTGCCTCAGAGGGACAGGTCCTTTCTGTCACATTTCTGTTTCGCAGATTCATCCACAAAAATGACCGAAATTGACTGACCATCAGGTCACCTGGAGCACTGCCAATGCGCAGCCCGCCCAGCAACATGACATCAGCTAACTGCTTCACCTAGCTGCTCTCTGCAGCTGACGTCATGTTGCTGGTGAACCAGGTGCATTTGATTTTTCACACCAGCAGGCTAATGTGAGATCGAGTAATAAGTCCCAGCAGACCTGAACGCAACCCACCTGTGAGTCTGAGCTGAGGGTGAAAGAACCCTCGATTACAGACAAATCTGTCACAGTGGTTTGTACTCGTAAGTTTGTGGTTCGTACTTGTAAGTTTATGATTCGTACTCGTATTGTTGCAAAGTTGTAACTTTGTAGCTTGTATTCGTAACTCGCAAACTTGTATTCTCAGAGATAAAACCTCGGATTTTTACATGTATGTATGAGTTGGAAAACAATAAATACAAATCTTAAATTTATGCACGTTTATTGGCTTACATTTACGAATTTAGACTCCTACTCATACACTGTTTTGACAGTTATCTTACCCCATAATATTGTAACGTTCCGTTATGTCACCCAAGCACCAGGCAGAGGTTTCGTTACTAACACCATTTAATCAGGCCGGACACACACAGAACAGCTCTCGCCGGATACAGCCAACTCTAACTCACACAAGAAAAAAAGAGACCTCCCTCCCAAGAGCGACCCCCCACATCTCCTTCCGGTTCAACCCCAAAACAACCTAACTTAAAGAGAACAATAACTGTGACACACATTTAGCAATAACGTCCATCATGGATCATTACACTGCTCCCCCAACAAAAAGTTCCTCGTCCTCGAGGGAAAAACACAGTCTCTGAGGCGGGGAGGCAGTTGACGTCGCCTCTTTGGCTTCCGAGGGGTGGCATGAACTACAGGAAACTGAGGGGGAGAACAAGGGGATGGGGAGGGAGCCATGTCCAGCTGGGAGTCCAGCTGAGCTGGAGTGTGGGGGATTTGCACGCATCCCTCAGAGAAAGGGGAAGGAGAACGACCCTTATAAGGGGCCATCCTGTCTCTGTGCAGGACCACTTTCCTGCCTCTAGGTGGTAACTGTACTCTATAAACCACTTCCCCAACTCGTTCCAGGACACTGCAGGGTCCAACCCAGTTGCTGTCCAGTTTAGGACACCGTCCTTTTTTCTCTTCGGGCTGTAGACCCACACCAGCTCTCCAGCACGGAAGTGCCTCCCTTTAGTAGTCAGGTCGTAGTTTCTCTTTTGCCGCAGTCCCGCCTTTGCCAGCTGGTCCCGAGCATAGGAATGCGCCGACTCCAGTCGGTCCTGCAGCTTCCTGGCATAGCTTTGACCCGGTGGCGCATCCGGAGCATCAGGAGGTTTCCCAAAAGCCAGTTCAGCAGGGGTCCTTAGTTCTCTCCCTAACATGAGCAGGGCGGGTGTGCACTGGGTGGAGTCCTGGACGGCCGACCTGTAGGCCATTAGGATGAGTGGGAGGTGAGTGTCCCAGTCACGCTGGTGTTCTGACGTGATGATGGCTAACTGCTGGGCCAGTGTCCTATTAAACCTTTCCACCAGGCCATCACTCTGGGGGTGGAGTGGCGTGGTGCGGGTCTTCTGAATTCCAAGGCGTTCGCACATGGCAGCAAACACCCTGGACTCAAAGTTACGGCCTTGGTCACTGTGAAGAACCCCTGCCGTTCCAAATCTGCTGAGCATTCCCTCCACTAATGTCAGCCACTGTCTCCGCCTCCTGGTCCGGGATGGCGTATGCTTCCGGCCATTTGGTAAAATAGTCCATAGCAGCAACCACATAGCGGTTTCCCCTATCAGTCCGGGGAAATGGCCCCATGATGTCCACAGCCACTCGCTCCATCGGTGCACCTGCCGGTTGCTGTTGAAGTTGAGCACGGGACTGGTCCAGCGGACCTTTGTGGGCGGCACAGGAGTCACAGCTTCGGCAGAAGCCCTCCACATCTCTACGCTGCTGGCCCCAATAGTAACCCTGGCGCAGGCGGCGAAGGGTCTTTGACACGCCAAAGTGGCCAGCGCCTCTACTCCCATGGCAGGCTTCCAGCACCGCTGGCCTTAGCGACTTGGGTACCACAACTTGCCACCTTTCCTCACCTGTAGCAGGATCTTTCCAGCCGCGCTGCAGCACTCCCTTGTCCAACCTTAGAGCATTGAACTTGGCCCACAGCCCTTTGGTGGCGATAGAGAGCCCGGTAACCTCATCCCAGTTAGGTCGCTGCTCGTTCTCAAGCCATCGTAGTACTGGTAGCAGGTCGGTGTCTTGCTCCTGCTGGGCCCTCCATTCTGCCATGTCCACCACTAGGAGTGCCCTGCAGGAGAGCTGTGCAGGATTATCTGTTGCTGTGAGTTCCCTCTCCTTCTCCTCCCGCTTCCCACAATAGCGGCAGCCTGTCGCGGCACATGGGCGGCGGGATAGTGCATCTGCATTGGAGTGGTGTGCCCCTGCTCTGTGCTCCACAGTGAAATTAAAGGCCTGGAGCTCCTCCAGCCAACGAGCCACCTGCCCCTCTGGTTCTCTGAAAGACATAAGCCACTGGAGGGCGGCATGATCAGTCCTGATGATAAAAGGCGTGCCACATAGGTAGTACTTAAAGTGTCTCACTGCCATCACCACAGCCAGGAGCTCTCGCCGTGTGACACAATAGCGTCGCTCACTCTTATTCAGGACCCGGCTGAAGTATGCCACCACCTTCTCACCTTCAGGTCCGACCTGCGACAGCACGGCTCCCAGTCCCACACTACTTGCATCTGTGTCCAGGACAAATGGTAGTGCGGGGTCAGGTGGGGCAAGGATCGGAGACTCCGTCAGGGATCTGCGCAGGGTGTCGAATGCCTGCTGACAGTCTTGGGTCCAGCTGAAGTCGTGATCCTTCTGCAGCAGGCGAAAGAGTGGTGCAGCTATGGAGGAGAAGCCTTTTACAAACCTCCTGTAATATGACGCCAGTCCCAGGAAGCTTTTTAGTTGCACCTGGTCTGCGGGAGTGGGCCAGTCCCTAATGGTCTGCACTTTTTCCTCCAAAGTGCTGATGCCCTCCCGACCCAACTTGTGACCAAGGAACTCCACCTCCCTCCTCATGAAGTGACACTTGTCCGGGTGCAGCTTAAGGCCTGCGGCCCTTACTCTCTCCATTACCTGTCTCAGGGTATCCATGGTGGTTTCAAAAGAGGTCCCATGCACCAGGAGGTCGTCCAGGTAGACCAGACACTGCTGTCTTGGGACACCAGCCAGCACACCGTCCATAAGTCTCTCAAAGGTGGCTGGGGCGTTGCACAGGCCAAAGCTCAGGACTCTGAACTGCCACAGTCCCCTGTTCGTGCAAAAGGCCGTCTTTGGTCTAGAATCTGGGGACAGAGGCACCTGCCAGTAACCACTTCGCAGGTCCAGGGTGGAGAACCAGGAAGACCCTGCCACCAGGTCGAGAGACTCATCGATTCTGGGAAGGGGATAAGAGTCCTTTTTAGTAACTTTATTAAGTGGCCTGTAGTCCACGCAGAAGCGCATTCGTGGACTGTTCTTCTTGGGCACCATCACCACAGCAGATGCCCAGGGACTTTCAGATGGCTCTATGATGCCCATCTTTAGCATCTCACGCAGTTCTTGGTCAGCCGCCTCCTGATGAGCCAGAGGAAGGCGACGAGGACGCATTTTAACAGGACGAGCATCCCCAGTGTCAATAACGTGTTCCACCAAGTGTGTCAGGCCTACATCACACTCTGTGAGGGCAAAAATGTCTTTAAAGTCCAAGAGCACCTGCCATAGACTTCCTTGCTGCTGCTGAGTCAGGCCCTCACAGTTCCTGGACCAGACGTTTCTCACTGCTGACAGCCTCTCCTCTTCATCAGTTCGCTGTTCAACTAGTGGTAATACAGGGGACTCCGAGGTGCAAGCCGCTATTACAGCAGGGGATGGGTTTAAAGGTGGGGGTTTAAGCTGCACCCTCTCTCCTCCCGGGAGTAACAGACAGCCTTCCCCGAGGTCCAGCACACCATCAATGGCTCGTAAAAAGTCCAGCCCCAGGATGCAGGCATCCTGGACGTCAGCCACCCAGGCAGCAAAAGGCATGGTTAGGTCTCCAACCTTAAACTGAAACATCCCCCTCCCTTTTATGGGGGCCAGGTCACCAGTCACTGTCTTAAGCTGCACATTGGTTGTTTGCATGGCAGTCCCAGCTGGAATGATGTCAGGTCGGACCAGTGTTGTGTTGGACCCTGTGTCGAGGAGTGCTGTGCAGGATACCCCATCAACCACCACCGGAATGTGGCAAAAGTCACCAACTTGGGTCCAGCCTACAGTAATGACCATGCCAGGTGACAATGTGGGTGGTGTGGGGGTGTTGGTCACGACGGCCCGTGTACTCCCACCTACACGGGCCCCTGACCGTTTCCCTGCGCCGCTGCAAACCTGGGGCACTGCCTGATGAGATGTCCAGCTTGTCCACATCCCCAGCAGCTTTGTGGTCGGCGGCGTGTGCCAGCACGGGGAGAAGGTGACTGAAGAGCAGCCGCCTGGGTCATGCTGTGTGGTCCCCCCTGCCTCTCCGTCCGCTCAGCAGGTGCAGATGTTGCTCTGACCACTGGTGAATCCTCAGCCCCTCCAGGAGGTCCTGTCAGCATCTCCCTCTCCAACGCCAACTCCAGAGCTGCACTGAGTGTGGTTGGACGAGCAAGCTGTGTCTGAATACGGAGCTCTTTGGGACTGAGGGCCTGTAGGAACTGATCACGGGCGAGCTCTGTCTGCACTGCAAGGGGCATGTTGTCATAGGCCCGCCTGCAGAGGCACTCAATGTCATGGGCCAGGATACGCAGCGGTTCTCCAGGCAGTCTCCGTCTGTTGTGAAACTCTGACCTCAGTAGCACAGGCTGGTTATACTGCCCAAACCGTCTCTGGAGTGCCCCAACTAGAGCAGTATAGTCTCCCCTCTCTCTTTCACTCAGCAGCAGCAGGCATGCTGCTGCATCCTCACACAGGCACAGAGCTAATTGCAATGCTTTATGTTCGACAGACCAGCCAGCTGCAGCAGCTAATAGTTCAAACTGAGCAATAAACACTTCCCACGGCGTCTTACCGCTGAACTTGGGTGTCTTTATGTTTACCGTAGCCGGCTGTGCATGGGCGCTGCCATCATTGTTTACATCACATGACCTCCGCTCCGTCCCGCCGAAATGGCGATCATGGCGCGAACGGCCCTCCAGCCGAGACAAACCTGGGGAGAACCCAGCCTCAGCAGCCAGCTGGAGCGCCGCTTCCCTCACGCTGCGAGCGGGTCGGATATCCATCTCCTGCTCCTCCTTCTTAACAGTGTTCCTCCGCATAATCGGGAGTTGTGTCCCTGAGCCGTGAGCAGAGCCGCTGGTAATAGATCCAGGCGTGGTAGTTCGTAGTTTAAGCTTCTGACACCAGTGTAACGTTCCGTTATGTCACCCAAGCACCAGGCAGAGGTTTCGTTACTAACACCATTTAATCAGGCCGGACACACACAGAACAGCTCTCGCCGGATACAGCCAACTCTAACTCACACAAGAAAAAAAGAGACCTCCCTCCCAAGAGCGACCCCCCACATCTCCTTCCGGTTCAACCCCAAAACAACCTAACTTAAAGAGAACAATAACTGTGACACACATTTAGCAATAACGTCCATCATGGATCATTACAATATGAAGACTTTAAAATGTTTATATATCTGTATTGGGCTGCTGAATTTGCAGAAAATGTAATATAAAGACTGTGCTTCATTCATACCTTTTAATCTGCACTGAACTCCATACAGTGGGACATAATGGAAGTCCCAGTCCTGGCTACCATCAACAACTCTAACCTAGTAAATATGTCCCCACTCTCCTCCCACTCCTTCTCCCATCTCTTTGTTACATTTTCTATAATTGACCGCTTTCAAATTCCTTCAAGTCAGATTTCAAATGCACTGATCTTATTTTGCTTCTTTACCTGCTGCAGCAACATCCTCATAGCTTTCCACGCCTACTTGTGCTTTGATCTCTGTGCCATGGCATTCCAAATACACCCAATGCAGTTCTTCAAAAACCTCTAAAATTACTCCAGGCTTGGCCAAAGATGATCCCTTTATCATGCTGTCAATGCATGGGCTTAAAACACCAGCTTTGGTCTTACTCGTCTTAGTTGTAGCAGCCTTCCCTAAGAAAGAGATATCTATGTGTTATAATCTGCAGGTGAAATGCCTAATTCTCTTTGTCTTTTTCACAGCCTCCTCATGTTTTGCCTTTTCACAGTCCTCATTATTTTTCCCCTCTTTTTAAAGATTTATTTAAGGCTCCATGTTTGTTACTCATGGCATGCTTCTTCTGCTTGCCATCATTTATTGTTGTCTGCATTATCTTATACATTAGAGATGCTGGTGGCACAGTGGTACAGTGGTTAGCGCTGTTGCCTCAAGAACAAGAAAGTCCTGCGTTTGTGTTGACTGGGAGCCTTTCTGTGTGGAATTTGTATGAGTTTCCTCAAGTCCAAAGGCTGCATGATAGGGTGGTGCTAAATTGACCATAGGTGTGATTGTAAGCATGAATGGTTGTCTGTCTATCTGTGTTAATGGGGATTTATGCTTCAGCGGGAAATTGGTGCCGTAGCTATGTCGTAACCGAAACCCTATGCCATAAACTAACGTGCACCTCCCTAGAAATGCAACTATACATGGGGTCGATCCAGCCCGCAACCATTGTGATTGGCCTGTTTAGTACCATTGATTCCTCTGGTGCATTTCTGGCTTCTTTTTCACTGCAGTTTTTGAATTTATCACTGAGAAAATACCAATCATCATCTCAATTTAATGAATAGTAATCATAGCATCAATATAACAACTCAGAAATGTCAGCAAATTCCTGGAGGGAAATTACTGGAATATATGTGAGTACAAAAGAAGTGGAAAAACTTAAGGGACAATCTGAGGTACGAGTCTGGGTTGGGCACTTGCCAGAAGAACGGTACTTGTCTGACTGCATTGGGCCAAGTGTAAAGTTTGATGGAGGGGGGATTATGATGTGGGGTTGTTTTTTAAGAGTTGGCCTCGACCCCTTAGTTCCAGTGAAAGGAAGTCTCAATGTTTAAGCATATCAAGACATTTTGGGCAGTTTCATGCTCTGTGGGAACAATTTGGGGATGGCCCCTTCCTGTTCCAACATGACTGTGTACAAAGCAAGGTCCATAAAGACATGTCATCAGTGTCTGACCTCACAAATATGCTTCTGGGAGAATCATCAAAAATTCCCATAAACGCACTCCTGAACCTCGTGGAACCTTCCCAGAAGTGTTGAAGCTGTTATAGTTACAAAGGGTGGGCCACCTTCACACACATGAACTTGAGTCACATCCCATTATGGGATGTGACTCAAGTTCATGTGTGAAGGTAGACAAGTAAATACTTTTGGCAATATAGTGTATGCATAGTCATTTGGTCTGTATACATGTAAGTATGTGGCCACCTTTTATGGTTTCAAAATATAAAACCTGTCACGGTCCCCCAGTCCTTCTGTGCTGGCTCACCACTTTCTATGTCTCCTCTGTCTGTTTGTGTTTATGCGTGAGCTGACCTTGCTCTTGTGCTTCAGGGTCGGGACTCATATTGGGTTCCTGCTGTTTGGCTCCATACACCCAGAAGTAATGAGCTCACCTGTTCCTGATCATCTCGTTTGCTCCCACTACATTAGGTGGTGGTTTACCTTCCGTCATTGCTGGGCTGAACTGTGGATTTGCCTGTTTGTCTGGAACCAATGACTTCACTGAGATCTTTTGCCTGAACTGTTGCTATTCTCGTGTGCTTGTGAATAAACTTAAACTTTTAGTATGGAGTCCTGCATTTGAGTCCAATCCACCTGAGCAGTTATGACAAAACCTACATGTTATCCTTTGATAACATGTGATGATGACTTTACATCATCTAGTCTCAGCCCCTAAGGCCATTCTGATGTAGCAATTTATTGATCTCTTTTGTGCAACAAAAATACATGTTTAGATTAGACTCCCATTCACCTTTTCTCCCTAATATTTATTCAACTCATCCTGCTTTCCCCACTAATGTTTTGTAGCCTCGACCACTAATGCAGCAAAATCTATTACTGTTGACTATTACTTTAACCATCTGCATTATCACATGAGTCATTCCTCCCTTGAAGAAAGTGTAAAATCTTTATTTATCCTAAAAATAAACAGATTGCTTAATTTCCAACCTACTGACAGAAACATAACCACACTAAATGTCATGGATTTTAACTAATTTGCATCCTAACTGACATTCTCACTTGTAATAAAATCTCCCTTGTTTTCCTTTCATACATTCATGCAGCTCTTCTACAACTTGTGACTCTTCCAGAAACTTTCCTGCTGCTTGATCCAACACTTGAGTCACCCCGGGTGGTCTTTTACTGACTTGTTTGGTTTTGGCCCACAGGCACCCATTATAAATGCAAAGAAAAGACAGTTTCTTAATCAAATATGTATCAGAAGGAGTTTCTATTTCAGTTGGTCTTTAGGGTGATATTTTCTTGCACGCTCACAGATGCTGCTGTCATCCTGATTTAAAAAAACAACCAATATTTTGCATATGCTGTTTTCCACACCTCCCACGTCATCTCTCATCACTGCAGAAAACAGAAATGCAACCAAATCCCCAATATTTAAAATAGGAAGGACAGGGTATAAATTAGATGTGTGCACCCTTCTGTGTGATCTTGATACATTGTGTGAGCTCATCCAAAGCACTGAAGTCAGTTACATTAGCTGGTTGTTTAATTCATGGCTTACATCCACAGGCTCATTATGCAGCTTTATAATGGATACTAGTCAGTAAATTTATCAATTAAATTAAAATTTACACCTAAATTGCATGAGCCAGAGTAAGGCCGCAAGAGGAATTTGGTTCTGGTCAGGGATCAGGGTACATTGGGGATTGCCTTTTTTTAGGGTTAGGGTATATTATGTAAGACAACAGACACATCTACAGTCATGTGAGAAAGAAAACTTTCACAAGACTCTGCAGTCCTGTGAAAAACTGCGTGCACAGTTGGTATGAGGTGTTTGTGGTGATATGCTACGTTTGATTTTTACCAAATATGAAGCTGTGCATTATAGCCAAACATTTCCACATTGGTTTCATCTGTCTAAATGACAGTGTTACAGAAGTCTTAACGTTTGTTCAAATGCAGTCTTGCAAACTTGAGCCATGGCTTTCTCTTGGCAATCGTTCCAAACAAGCCATATTTGTTCAGTCTTTTTCCAGTAGTACTGTCATGAACTTTAACATTTAACATGCTAACTGAGACCTGTAGAGTCTGAGATGTAGCTCGTGGGTTGTTCGTGGTTTCTGTGAGCACGGCATGGTCTGGGAATTTGCTGAGATGTCAATTTCTGGAAAATTTGGCAACTGTCTTGAGTATTTTCCACATTTGAATAATCTTTCTCACTGTAGAATGATACTCTTCAATCTGTTTGGAAATGGCTTTGTAACTCTGCCCATACTGATGGGTTGCAACAACTCCTTTTTTTTTTTTTTTTAAGATCATTGTTGCTGCCTTTCCACCTCAGCATTGTGTTAACACACACCTGAATGCTCCAGACAAAGTGAAGTGTCAGCATAGAATGACTTTTTTTAATGTAAAGCACAGACTGTGTAAGAGAAGTGGGCATAATAGCCTGTTTATATTTATTTATTTATTTTGGCTTTTCCAAGTACAAGACAGCCAGTACCACTCATACCATTAGTTACTTATAATTCTTGTTTCTTTTGTCCAAAAGAGAGCAGGATTCCACAGGACCCCATGTACAGTGTGTCTCGTGCCAAATCACAGCAAGAATTTCAAACAAAGTGTTGTAGTCTGAACCCAACACAGTTTGCAATTTATTGTTTACTTAATTAAAATTAAGTTTGCAAATGTGTTAGTGTCAGCATCATAAAATACTCCATTGTGCTTTAACGGAGCCTGCCATGTAACTGTCAGCGGTGCTTTCTTTGAAGAACGGTGCAATACTTTGATGGCTTTGGCCTGTTTGGCTATCAGCTGTTGTTTGCCTCTGACTGTGAGAAAAGTGTCATGGTCCTGGGTCTAGGATCCAGTGTTTTATGTTTCTTGGACTTCTGAGTTCTATTTATAATTGTTTATATTTAGGCTGACACCTGGGTTTCCTGTTACAGGTGTTGTTGTTTGTACTCTTAGTTTAGTCTTTAGCTAAACTAAGAGTACAAACAACAACACCTGTAACAGGAAACCCAGGTGTTGTTGTTTGTACTCTTAGTTTAGTCTTTAGCTCTTCGCCTCCCTCATGTTCCCAGTGTACTGTCAGATCTCCGTCTGTGATGTTCTCTAGTTTAGTTATTTCCTGTTTTACTTTGGTAGTCGTTGTCTCACATGTTCAGTTTTCTTCCTCCCATCTCCTTTTCCCTGATTGTTTGCACCTGTGTGTTTCCTGCACCTGTTTCTATTCCCATAATTCCTCTGCAATCTTTTTTCCATTTGCAGTGCATTGCTATTCCTTCCTGAGCTGGTTCCTGGTTTGGATTTCTGCTCCTGAGTTTCCCTTGCCTCTTTGATTTAGTTGCTATTATGGACATTGCTTCCTTGGACTGTTACACACATACCAATTAAAAGGCACACTGTAAGTTTCCATTCTGCCTACTGTGTTTTGATCTGCATTTAGGGCCCACATCCACACTCAAACCTGACAAAAAGAACCAAAGTGTTTGCATTTTGTAATATTAGGTGCTGTAAGCAAAATGCAGATTAAAGCAATCAATTTTAAACACTTTTTTTTTTTTTTTTTTTTTTTTTTTTTACAGTGACGCAGTAAATAAAGACAAATGCACAAGCAATGGCTCCAGGAGGGGCAATATTGCAACATCCATTTTATAACTGAATGTAATGGAGCTCTTGGGAAGTGTGGTATTAACTCAGCACTAAAAATATCAGTGGTAGTAGACAGAAGTTGTACTTGTTGTATATGTGCTGGTTTGATTCATCATCTTATGATGCTATTAAATGCCATATCATTAGACTATGATATAGGATGATGATGTTAAAAATCTGCATCTGTGTATAAATGTGAAAGGCTGCAGTGAAACCACTGGGAGAAAAGACATAGAGCCTTGGACAGTGGTTAATAGAAGGTAATTTGTTGCATTGATTAGAGCTGTCTCAAAACCACAGTAGAGCATGCTATGCACTGAGAAAGTAAACTAGCTGCTGACCTATACCTCTTACTTGATAATTTACTTAGACCTCGGTAACAATGCTTGAAAAGTGCCCACTCTGTGTAATTCAGCTGTGGTTGCCTGAAGGCTGGAAATCAGATATGCTATACTCATATTTCACTGAAATGTCAACATGTTTCTGATGAGGAAAATGATTAAGTGGCAGGTTATGAGTAGCTCTGAGAAATTATTTTTTTAATTACTTATGTTTGTACTTATGTTTGTGCTTGTCTGGTTTGATCGATCTTATCAGAGCACCTCTTAACAATAAAAGTTAGAAGCGGTTATAAACATTTCAGTCAAATACACTCTTATGCTGTTATAGTGGACACATCACACAAACGGCTTTGTCTTTATGGTCTCAGACTTTCGCTGTTTGCGATTTCTTTACCTTGCATGTCGAAGATGCTCTAAACATCTTTAAAGACTTCGCTTTTTTTCTGACAGTCACAGAGCATATTGCTCTCTGAACTCAGTAGGTAACATTGTATCTTTGAATGTTGAAAGGCAAGCACAAGTTTGAGCCTTAGGCACTTCTGCTTTAGAAAACAGTCCAACACTTGCTTATTCATGTGTATCTCAATACAGATGGTAATATGATTCCTGCAAATATTATCAAAGCTAAAGTGTATGCCAAAGGTTGTGCACAGTGTTTCGCACAGTGGTATGAGTCGAACAGATCAGAAGTCTTAACTATGAGTTTAACCACGTGCACTGTTGTTTTTGATGTGCTCTAAAAGTTCAATGAGCAGACCATATCTACATGTGCCAAATGGCTTGTTACTCTAAAGCTGCTCATGCCAGTGTAACAGCCACAGTGTATACTTGTTCTGTTATTGCTACCAAATGTCTTACAGTATAATGGTGTCTATTGCTAACATTGTTGCTTGGTTTACAGTGGAATCTCTGTAAAACATGCCACAATCTGAAAGGCATTGGCTCAGCAGACCGAGCAGACTGAGCAGCTACAAATGCAGCTACAAATAAGCATAACTTTTCTTAATTCAGTTATGATTGTGGTTATTCACAGCGTTGGTGAGTAAGGGCTAGATAAAACATAAAGAATATATGTGACCTTTATGAAACTGCAGAATACTGTGATGGAAACTCGCTATCCTGTTGCTGAAGCAATTAGCGAAAAGGTTGTTCTTCGTATTGCACTGCAGAGCTAGTGGGATTACTTACTCTCTCGAGATTCAGATTGCTGTTAAAGGTTCACAATGATTCACTGCGTCGGACAAGCAGTGCCTGTGCCTGTGAGTAGATTAAACTTCATATACTTTATTATTTAGAAAACCAAGTGAAAGCTCTGCAATTATATGTTTGCCTCCATATGCTTGTTTTTAATCAATGTGCAATGCACAGTTTGCCAAGAATATTGCAGTGTACCTTCAAGCACTGAAATAAAATAAACATGACACTTTGACTTTCCTTCTCATAGTGTTATAAGCCCAGGATGAAAATTCTCTTTACTGGCTTAACTGTTTCAAGCCATAAGAACAGATTTATTTCAATAGCTCTATTAAGTGAAATTAGGCCAAAAAGACTGATTCAGACTGCTGGCTTACTTGTGGTTCCTAGGATACTTAAGAGTAGAATGGGAGGCAGAGCCTTCAGCTTTCAGGCCCCTCTTCTATGGAACCAGCTCGCAATTTGGATTCGGGAGACAGAAACCCTCTCTATTTTTAAGATTATGCTTAAAACTTTACTTTTTGATACAGCTTATCGTTAGGGCTGGATCAGGTGACCCTGAACCAGTTATGCTGCAATAGGCCTAGGCTGCTGGGGGGGTTCTCATAAGTGTTTCTTTTCATTCACCTCTTTTTACTGTTATAGACCACTCTGCATTTAATCACTACTTATTTTTAATCTCTGTCCCTCTTCCACAGTGTGTCTTTTGTCTTGTTGCACTCCCCTCAGCCTCAAACCGGTCATAGCAGATGAATGTCCCTCCCTGAGCCTGGTTCTGCTAGAGAATTTATTCCTGTTAAAAGGGAGTTTTTCCTTCCCACTGTTGCCAAGTGCTGCTCATAGAGGGTCGTTTTGACTGTTGGGTTTTCTCTGTAATTATTGTAGTGTCTTTACCTTACAATATAAAGCACCTTGAGGTGACTGTTGTGATTAGATAGATAGATAGATAGATAGATAGATAGATAGATAGATAGATAGATAGATAGATAGATAGATAGATAGATAGATAGATAGATAGATAGATAGATAGATAGATAGATAGATAGATAGATAGATAGATAGATAGATAGATAGATAGATAGATAGAGTACTTTATTTCATCCCCGAGGGGAAATTCCTGTGTTGCACAGCAGCAGTAAACATGAACACAGAATAAATATAAAAATAGATATAAAAACTATTAAAAAAAAATGGTGCTATATAACTAAAATTGAACTGAACTGTATTCATCTACACTAATTCAAAATTCAAGAAACATTAGTTGGGGTGCTGCTATAGTTCCCCTGGTTGAGCAGGTGACCCATATGCCAAAGGATACTGCAGGGGCATGGGTTTGAGTCTGCCCCAGGCCCTTCCGTGCATGTCATTCCCACCCACTCTCTCTCTGCCTTCCTAACTGCTCTACACTATCCTGTCAATAAAGACTTAAAAAAAGAGAGACATTAGTTGCATTCAGTGCTGGAACAATCTGGAACACCATTCCAGTACCTTCAGTTAATGAGCAATTAAATCTGATAGGCAGATTAATGCATATTACTGTCAAATGATTTCATTTTTCTTGTGGTGCAGCCTGCCATTGCTTCCAGTGACAGCATGAGATACTTTCTCAGTAATAAAATAATTACATCCCACCACCTGCTTACACATTCAACACATCCTTTTTTTTTTCTCATCCCTGTGATGCGTTCATGATGCAGATGCAAATAAAGTTTTGGTTGCGGAATTCAGCAACTAGCTAGCTTGACAGAAGAGGAGTGAGCATAAATGGAATAACTTTTTTTTTAAATGGCAATGACAATGCAGCTTCTTAAACAGCTGAACAAATATTACCAAACACACAACCTGATTCTGTGCAGTTTGTCACAAAATGAGTCTGCTAGCTAAAGGTACAGTTGCTGTGACTATTTCCCAGAGAGAAAAGGGTAATCCGCAACACTCAGAGATGGAGAAACGTGAGGAAGTGAGGACAAGAGAGGAAGATGAGAAATTATTTTCAAAGTTAAGAGCTGCTCAGCATGTAGAATTTTATAAACTGGAAATTACAATTTTGAATGTTTTGTCCAAATTCATTTTAGAGTTTTTAAATCAGATATTGGACTTATATATGATGTGTTGCTGAGTTATGTTTTTGAGAAACATCTTGCAAAACAAATTGAAGTAGATCTATACCCATTCTGTGTTATTTAAATGTTGCGTGAAAATACTGTACTGGGCAGTTTGATGCTGAATAGATTCAATCATCAAATTTTACCTTTTAAACTAGCTTTATAGTGTCTAGGGGTTGGAAATCAGAAAAACCTGCTTCTGGAGCTCATAATACAATTTATTATGTGACTTATTTCTAAGTAATTCTTTTCCCCACACTGCACTACTGCACCCAATTTTAGGGTTCCCCACCTGCCAAATCTCATTTTAACCCTGGTGGTACTTATCAAGATATATTGAGCCAATGATCTCTGTTTAGAATACATATTTAATCGAAACTAGCTATACGTTACAATTACAATGAAACACACTTCCACATATGCTGCTGACATGCTTTTTACTCTTTGATGATTGATTTTGAAGTGAAGACCTTTTTATGAATTGTTGAACCTTTGTACACTTGCACATAATCCTGATCAAATTCTCTCTTTTCATAATCACTACAACACGTATCTATATATATATATATATATTTTTTATTAAAAAATATTTATTATTATCACCACTGATTGGATGTGAAGAACATGTTTCATCACCACAAAGTAGGCTCACTATAGGGAAGACAACAAGGAAAGGGCATTATAGAACTAACTGCATCTTCTTTAAATGTTTCACAGAAAGCTACAAAAAGAGAGTATATGTAGAATATGTTAGCACTATGGAGAGAGACAGTTTTAGCCACTCACCTTTAACCACAATGTGTAGAATAATGTAACAGGAGTTTTGACATCCCTCCAAAGCAAAGCATTACAGTTTGAATTCAAGATGAGGTAATTTATTTGGCAGCAATTTACAAGTCATTCTGAAATTACTTTTTTGAATGACATGAAACAACCTTTGTTCTGATGACACTGATATAATGCGTTTTCTGGATCCTTTGTCACAACCCACACACAGCCCCTGCAGCCATCAGTCAACGAGTGCCACTTTCTGCTGGTTCAAGTACACACTATTATCTTTTTTAAAAATAGTCCCATCTTTCCAGCAACCTCAAATTGGCTCATTTGCTCTTTATAGTTTCTCAAGTGGTTAATTGGAGAATTTGGTTTTCTTGTTATGGGAAATTGTACATTTACTGTACAATAAAATGTCAGCTGCAGGGATCATCAGGGATGACTTGTATGTTACTGGTAGAAAAGTGCCTTCAAAAGAAAATTTAAAGTAAGGTGCATAATACTTTAATGTTTTGGTGTGACAATAGATTCATATTCATTTAAAAAGATTTCCTATTTTGAAATGGTCCACATGTGGCAAGAGTTGATGTCACCTTTCAGTAGATGGCAGTGTGACCCAGATTTTACATGGGAAGGATTGCATCCTCAGATTTACAAGTTTAAGGTTATACACTTTGAAACTTAAGTTATTTGAATGGGTTGACAGCTTATTTGTCTGGTAATTTCTGTCAAGAGAAGGATTGCTTAGTGTGCAACTTTCTGTACAATTTTACTAGGCAAACTCACCAGAGAAAAGTCTACTGCAACCCACCAGTGATTCCTGTAAATATGTGATATAAGCCCCCCCCCCCCCCCCCCCCCCCCCCCAAGCATCCTGCACATTTTGTGAGAATCTTTCTGTCCCAGAATAGGTTTTTCTTTATGTTGTAAAGATTTACACACACACACACACACACACACACACACACACACACACACACACACACACACACACACACACACACACACACACACGTGTATGTATAGCTCAAGACTTATATATGAAATATAAGAAGAATCAGAATATTGACTGAATATCAAATAAAAGTGTCATTAAATAAAATTTGAATAGTGTTAAGAATAAATGTTGGTATTAATTAAAACAAAGTAAAGGGGTCTCACTCTGTCTCAGTTCTATAGTGATGTGGAGCCCTTCATTGATCATCAATAGGTATACATGCAATGAGCCCACCTCATTTGCATAACGAAGCAGAAATGCATAAAGAAATATATATATATAAAAAATGTTTGGCTAAATAAATATTTACATGACATACTGCATGAATAAAAACACAAATGTAGCATAAGCTTAAATAAAAGAGTAAATTAATGAATCTCAATCCAACATTAAATGGGAGCTTAAATACATTTTTTTTAAAAAAAGGGAAATTTTTAAAAAGGTGAGTAATAGCAGGACAGCACTGTGGTGTTGTCTCATAGCAAGAACATCCTTGTAAAATTCCACTGTCTAATAGTATATTATGGACCTTAGATGCAAGATGCAGGAGACTACAGTTGATCTTAAAGCAAGCTTTTAATGCTGAGAAGTTCAGAAGTTCAAGATAAACAAAGAGAGAAACCAGGAAATCCAAATATGCAAAAACTCACAAACTTGGGAGACATAGCTATAAGGAAGATGCAACAATGAACAAGGGGAGATGGAGATAATATATTTACACACACACACACAAAATAACAAGGGGGAGCGATAACAGGTGGGATGCACAGCTGGAAACAATTAACATAATGAGACGGGGAAGTTAAACTCAACAGATGACACAGAACGACGACAGACAAAACAGGAAGTAAGACAACTTAACTGAAGAATGGGATAAGCTTGACACTGGGAAAGACAGAAGGACCAGACAGGGGAACACTGAAATACCAAGACAAGACAGGAGGAGGAACAGGATGGGAACAAAAAGGGAACTGACTAAAAGATAACCTGAGTTAACAACAACAACAACAACAACAAACCCTTAAGGCCCTGGGTCCATGACAATTCTAGGTTCAAATCCACCAGCTAACTGGGACCTTTGTGTATGGAGTTTGCATGTTCTCCCCGTGCCTGTGTGGGTTCTTTTCAGGTACTCTGGTTTCTTCACACAATCTTAAAGACATGCATGTCAGGTTAAGTGGTTACCTGTCTCCCTGTGGCAGCCTGTTCAGGATGTACCCTCCCTTTCAGCCTGTGCAATAGGATCCAGCCCTGAATTGGATAATCGTTAAGAAAACAGATGGATGGATGGATAAATAAATACGGAAATAATTGGAAAAGTGGCATTTTCAGAGAGTTCAGACTGATTGCCACCAGATTAACGATATTAGGCAACTCTAGCGGCAACAACAACAAAGCCGTGGATTTGAGCATACAGTCTTAATTTGGAAACAGTGTAGATATGTTTTGTGCCTAAGCTGTTAAAAGAATACATCTATTTAAAACATCTGCAAGTAAAAAGTTGTACTTTGAGAGAAAAGGAAACTAAAGGTTAGAGCAATAAAACAAAACAAAAATGCTTTTGTTATAAAACTCTTGAGTTCAAATTTTATTCATGGAGAAATGTTCCCGTGTAAAAGTCGTTACAAAAGATTAAAAATCCAGTTAAAAACACTAATCTGATCTGTTGTCAAATTACAAATGAGGTGATTTTTGTTAGTCTGATGTTTGACAGCTCTGTGCAGCCTTTGCCAGTTTTTTGTTTTATTTTCACAATGATAGGGGCTTGCTTTAAATAATGGAGTATTAAATCCCCCGGGGACAGCTCAAAACCCTGCATGGCTGATTACATCCTGCTTTGATTTAAATGCAGTCATCCCTCACAAACATCCTCGGAGTCTACCCCTTCTGCCCGGAAATTAGTGAGCCAGTCAAAATGATTAATAAATGGCTGGTAAATAAATCTAATTTTGCCACTCTATAGGCGACACATCACACTGAGGTTTCCGTATTAGGGGTGCTTTATAAAAATGTGTGTAATGATTTGTAATGGAAAAAAAAAAAACAGAAATCCAGCCTGAATTCTTGCTCTGCTGTGATAATAAAGTACAAGAGGAAGACAAGAAAAACAAAAGCCTTTAAAAGACTTCTTGTGAAAAAAGATTTTTAAATAAATACACCACTTCACCTCTCTGAAAGTGCTTGACTTTTAAATCGAGGATAAATTACAGATTGAATACAAATACACATGATAGCACATCACACCCCCCCAGACAGCAGCTACCTTTCAGCTACCTTTATGCAAAACAGACTTCTAATGTGTTTTTTATTGCTTCCTGACATTCAGCGAAGGACCTTTAGAACTAGCATTGTAAATACCTACTGCTGAAAACCAGGGCAATACTCAGAGCTTTGTGCTTATAAAAGCCAACTGCTCTATCACTGAACATTGTCTAGTAAAGTAATAGACAGAGGGCCCCCTCAGGCATGTGACCAGGAATAGCTGCTGTCCTGATTGTCCTCTCAGTTGGTGACCGTCAATGAGAGGCTTCATGTGTTCAATGTTCATCAGTGTTCCAATTTATTTACTTACACGAATATGCAGCAAGCTATGACACAGAAGAAAAGTGAATTGATTAACATGATTACAGGATGAAAACAAAATTGGCTTGGATAATGCAACAGCTAGCAGATCACTCGTGCACGCAAATGGCTTGAACAGCAGCTGGGTTTAAAATTTGTTTAATAATGTTCCCCTGAAAGAGTGTTACACTTTGAAATATTAATCTACTTTTGGAGGAAAGTATGATTATGTCGTATTATGTCTAGTTTTGAGTCGACTGCTCTTTTCCTCTTTTTCCTTCTTCCAGTGTTTTTCATTAGAACTGAGCTAATTGTGAAGATATTTGCACACTTTCTGCCATTTTTTTCGCAAACAGTTTTCAGTTGATGTTTTGAAAGCATTTCAATATACTTAATGCTTTTCTTTGTCATTCTCTGTGTGTCTGTAAAAAAATAGGCTGAATGACCAATTCTTTAAAATTCATTTACCATTGATGTTTCAGAGAGCACATGTAGGAAATTCTCAAGCATAACGAGACTCAGGAGGCAGAAACAAGATTACTAATAATCTCTGTCTGAGAAGCTGAGTTTTGATGTATTACTCCACAACATGACTTTAATGAAAGCAGGTGGTGCAATCAGAACAATGGTTAGTGTAATTGCATTTTACATATTACATCAATATGTCTGAATTTAAAGGATTGTAAAAAAGTGGACAAAAATCACATTTTTATATCACATCTCACAGAATATCATGTCACTTCTCTCTTTTGGCACTTCACACTTTTGGCAAACATATATTCTCTATGGTATATATATATTTTTAGTATTTCATCCATCCATTTTTAGTTTCTTACAGATGGATAATATGCTTAATGCATTTAGGACAATGTTGCCCCACTTTCTCCCCCAAACTGGTTGCAGTAAAATTATATTACGTTTCAAAGGTACACGTGCACTATGCATGCAGCGTGCGTGTGCCGTAGCAATGATAGCATTTAAAAACTGTTCAGATAACTGGTCAATAAATAATGGCTAAAGACCTGAAATACAGTCCTGTGCAAAAGTCTTGAACCAAGACTTCTTTATATTTTGTCAGCAACATATAAAATATGTGGAGTGATACATTGAAATCTATGCAAATGTACATGGAAATACAGTACATAAAGCAAAAACAGAGATTTTAGAAATTATAACAAGCTTGAAAGTCAATATTTGGCATGACCACCTTCATTCCTCCACACAGCCTGAACTCTCTTACAAGCGTTCTTGTAATTTCTTTAAGTAGTCTTAGGATCTTTGAAGGACTTCTCCACCACTGTGTTTCACAGATGGGTGTAGAAGCTCACTGTTGTACCTCTCTCCTGACCTCCTCTTTACATATTGAAAACTATTTGATCCAAAAATTTCACAATTGGATTCATCACTCCATAAAACCTGTTGCCACTGATTTTCAGTATAGCTGATCTATCTACTGTTCACTGAAGCCTCGTTAGAAATGGTCTCAGTGGAAGGGTGGCTGTCAAGAAGCCATTCTTATGGACATAACTTTCAGATACTGTTCATCTGCTCTACATAGATTTTTAGTCCTTCCACTTCTTCTTTTGTCCTCTACTTGTCCAGTTTCCTCAGTTTTTGGCCCTTTAGAAGTCACCCTGTTGGTGCAAAAACACAATTTTATGCCTTTCAAAGTTTGTTGTCTTTGGGATTTTTTGTAGATCACACTAAAGAAATGGAAGCAAATTATGTTTTTGTGACAGACTGCTAATAACAAAATCCCTAAGGATATAATTCCTTAAGTATTATAGCTAAAAAAAAATCATTAGATAAATGATGGGTGGAAGTTAAAAAGATGAAATAACTACAAATAATGAAGAAATGTTTGAGATGGTTAAATTGTTCATCTCATGTTTGTCACTCAGCTGATGACACTACGGAGGCAAAAACTGACAGCACACTTCACTGAAAAAACACTGGAACACTTCATGTGTCATATTTTGGAAAAATTTACAAATAGAAATAGTGATTCCTGTTTAAAATATAATTTGTATTTTGTTTTGTTGATAAACGGTTACCTCTCACCCTTTATCAGGTTACTGCCTGGAAATGATGGAATTTGCTGATGTAAAAGAACAGCTGGCTAAATAATCACTTTTCCAAAGACCACAATCACACCAGTCAGAATGTGCAAACTTAAATGTCTTTAGTGTCCTGAAGCCAGTTCCTGGCAATCATTAGCTTTTCTTGTTACTGTTTTATTTTCTTGTGTATTCAGCATTTCTACATGAGCCCTGTCACTCACACCAAGGCTATATTTATTTTTGCATCGCATGCCCCTCCATGTGGAATAAAAAAAGAGAAAATGAAACTTTAAGGCTGCTCAAAAGCATAGCTTTTGTCTGATTTCTCATCTCGTATCAGGCAGCATAATTAGATGAGGCATGACATTAAGGTGTCCTACCACACTTCCATGTCCTCAATTCTGCCAGTTAAAGAACATATAGTCCTAATTACTACAGATATGTTCTGGGACTTAACAAAGAAGACAGTGCTCCCAAAGGCTTTTGTCAGTTTTTGGGTGCTTGACTCCTTCAAATTGAAAAGATACATATACAGCCTCTGGCCTATGGGTATCTCCAGAAATTTCAATCAGTATGCAGGTGCTTTAGTGTAATTTGGAATCCAAGGAACTTGATCCAGGTACTTCAGCAGTAATGGCGGGCATACCCTCTAGCTGACATCAATTCTGTAGATTTTTGATTGGCAAGCAGTGTTTGACACGTCTCCCTACTTAACAGTTATCCAGTATAAGCTTAAGTCTAGTGGAAGGATCGACAGGAGGCTGAAGTGGATCCTTTGGCGGTATCTTATTTTACTACAGTAAACCAGGCCTATCGATTGGGACATTTAATATTCCAGGTATACCGCTGGGCAGCCTAGTCCCTTAAAGATGTTTTCATTGTCTTTTCTGCCATTCGTGTAATAAAATCTTACTGTTGCTGTTTAAAGAAACATAATGCACTTGTGATCAAAGACAACTTCAGACTCTGTCCCAAGAAAAAAAGAGCGATGTTACATAAAGATGAATTTTTATTGTGTTTTGCATTATGTGGTTCTTTCCCTTCATCCTTGTTTTTGCTATGGATTGAGGAAAGGACAAAATAAAGGCGACTGCTGCAATTTCATCCCTATTGGCCCCATGGCAAATTGGCCCTTTATCAAACAGGAACCTCATCTATCAAGCCAAAGATGGGTATTGAAATTGTTCTACTGGCTACAAATCAGGCCCATGGATCGCCCTTTATCTCAGACAAGGCCGTCATCACTCTGTAGTGGCTGGAAGGGGAGGAACCAGGCCACTTAAGAATCTATCCTGCCTTTCTTTGCTGATGGATGTGGCCTACTTGACCTCTCTGTGACCAGGAACAGCTGGACGAGGGCCAAACCTGTGATTAACCTGCATCATGATCTGGCTGCATGTTTTTTCCTCCTTTCACTCTAAAACTGAGTTGTTGTTTTTTTCATCCTGACATGCTGTTGCTGTCTGTTTTTCCACCTTTCTGCTTCTTTACTACTGTTGGCTTGAGTTTTTCTACCCTTCTAATCTTTTCACTATGTCTTTGTCTCTTTCCCCCAGCTCTCCTTTGCACACAGTTTCTTTTCCTTTTCTCAGTTTTTCTAAATCTTCTTTCTCACTGCCAACATTCATTTTCTGCAGCCAATCAATGCAAATAGAAAAAGACCACAACGAAGGACAAGACAAATGGATGCAGTGCTCTTAGCTGTGCCTCCCTAGTTTTAAATATTATTCTGCTTGATATGATTGATGGAAATCTGTGCTCAGGTAATACCTCACTCTTGCCATATTCCACACAAGCAGCTATCCATAATGGTTAGATATCTAAACTGCCTGGCTGCCATAATCCTACTTTGTTTTTCTGTCAATATGAATAACATAGATTTTACTGTATATCTGCGTCTTTTTATTAAAACTGATGAAATGGTTCCCTCTTCACTACTGATTCAAATCGACATCAACATCAATTTACCAATAGGTCAAAAGTTATGAAAACATTTCCAGTTGACATCTTTTGATTGCAGAAGTGATCCATCTGACTTGTGATCTATCATTCACTGACATCCATGCTTGGCATTCGGTATGTTTGCTCGTCTTCACTAATCAGTTTTGTGACTTCTGGGTTTAACAAAAGCCCATCTACAAACCAGATCCCTTTCTTAATTATGCTTTAACTGCTCTGCTTTCGTTTGATTAGATTCAATCACAGTGCAATTAACCCCCTCTGGTTTTATTCATACTCTGTCAAAGACAGGGATATTATCTTTATGTGCAGATTCATTAACATAAACCTGCTTTGTGTCACTGGGCTGATTGGAGATATTACCGTGGACATAGGATCAGCCTTAAAGTCTAATTTTGACAGCAAAATGTGAATGAATGTTTAATGGTGTGGTGCTCTGAAAAAGTATTTGCCCATTCTTATTTTATTTATTTATTACATATTTGTCAAACATAAATGTTTCAGATGATCAAACAAATTTTAACGTTACACAAAAATAATGTGAGTAAATACAAAAGATTTTTTTGCAGATTTTTTTTTTTTTAAATAATGCAGATTTTAAATGATTCAACCATAAGAAAGAGACTGGACAAAAATGGCATTTGTGGAAGAGTTCCAAGGTGAAAACCACTACTGACCAAAAAGAACACAAAGGCTCGTCTCACATTTGCCAAAAAACATCTTGATGATCATCAAGACTTTTAGGAAAATATTCTGTGGACTGAACCATGAATTCTGGTCTCTACCAGAAAATCCTGAGGAGAATGTCAAGACATCAGTTTACGCCTGAACACTCAAACTTACTTGAATCATGCAGCAGGACAATGATCCGAAACACAGCAGCAAGTCTGCCTCTGAATGGCTCAAAACACACAGGGGTTGGAGCGGCCTAGTCAAAGTCCAGACTTAAATCAGACTGAGATGCTTTGGCATAACCTTAACAGCACGTTGATGCTTGAAAACCCTCCAATGTGGCTGAATTAAAACAATTCTGTAAAGGAGAGTGGATCAAAATTCCTCCACAGTGATGTGAAAGACTCATTGCCAGTTCTGGCAAAAGTAGTCAATATATTCTGATTTAATTATCTAACTCCAGATATCTGGAATGGGGTCATAAAGACAGCAGTTCACAATGATTTATGGAGAAAGCTTGGGTCCTGGCATTCATGTAGATGTTACTTTGACAAGCAACACACACTGTTCACACTGTGTACAATAAAGCACAATGGTACTCCACTGTAGCAGCAGTCACTTTAAACATTACAATGCACCATGCCACACAATAAAAATGGCACAGGTTTGATTGCGGGAGACTTCAACGATTAAATCCCAATCTGATCAAGCATCCCGAAGCACCAAAAGAAGGTCGATTCACAGAGGCTTCACCTAGCAACCCACAGATCCCAAAGATCTGCTGCCAAGGTACGTGATTTTAATATTGTTATAGGCAAAATAGCCCAGGTGACCCTAACCCCTGCCACCCTCTCTTGCTCCTCCTCAGGGTATTCCCAGATCAGAGCAGATATATATATAATCCCTCCAGTGTAGCCTGATCATGGGAGTATGTCAAGTGTGTTGCATTCTTGCTCTGATCCTAAAGATGACGCTCAAAAAAAAGCCAACTCATTAAGTTCCCTTCAACATAGCACCTACCCTGTGCTCCCTTCTAATAGCTTAGCTCCTCACTTCAACTCTTATTCTATCTATGGCAGTGAAAGGAGATAATTTTAGTCACTTTATAAGCAATTTCATTCAGTCAGACTGAATGGTAAAATAAGGGCTTTAATTTGTGACTCAGCTCCATGGTGAAGACATACTATACCTGTACTACTGCAGAGAAGTGGGATAGTGGGACTAAATTAATTGGGGTTATGGCCAAAATGTACAAAAAAAAATTTAATAAAGAAAAATAAAATTCTGGCTTTGATCAAGAGGAGGTTGCAAAGAGAGTGGTAACTGAAGAGCAGAAACACTAAAAATAATTTATTCACAACCAAAATAGAAAAAAACATTAAATTTAAAAAAGATAAAACAGTCAAATTTACTTAACCCCAGAGGAGTGCCACTGGCAAAAGACAAACTCATAAACAATCCCTTTTGCCATTTTGTCTGTATAACAGATAGTTGTCACTCCTCTCATGCATCCTATGGGGATTTCTTCTCCACGTCTGTTATCAGAGTTAACATTTTAGGATTATTTAGTTAACTGGCTGAGATGATGTGTCAGGTATCTGAAGTAAAATTTACAAAAATTTATAAAATGCTGCAATTTTGAAAAAAAAAAGCAAAACGGCAAATTAAAAGCATGCAAATATAAAATTACAGCACAATGGAAACACATCAATCCAAAATACAATGTTACAAATCACAATAAAAATATAACTATCCAATACACTGACAGATACAGTGTGTGCAGCTCCCGGCCACCTCCGTTTCATGCTGTCCTCTGTTATGGAGCAGTTATGTCTATATTCCCAAGAGCATAAACTCCTGGTAAGATCTGCCTGATCCCAGGTTAAGGAGATGGGCTGCCCCTCAGAGGCAAGGGCCATTTTTACCGCCAAAATAAGTGATAGTCAAAACTTCAAAAGAGCAATCCAAATTATGATAAAGTAGAATTTTTCAATTAATATAATGACACTGCCTCTTTGGTTCATTGCTAACACTAACCTACTGCTGCCCTAAGAAGTTTGAAATAAATGCAAAGTATTTTTGCCAGCACTACTTTTATGTGTGTCTGGCATGAATGTAGTAGACTGCGTAATCCCACAACTTGCCCTTGTTGCAGGGCAACAAAATTGAGCACTATGAAATGCTAATCAAATTTAGGGAAAACCAATTCTGAATTCTGAGAGCCTTATCCCATCCCATCCCCTTGACTCAGTATGTGTGAGGTGTTATCAGTCCCTTGGGGGAAGCAGGAGAACCTTGGCCTGCACAATGTTACAGATGGGGAAAAAAACCTGAAGTCTTCTGGGAGAAGAACACCCACACACATAATGGACACCTGCAGAAAGTAAAACAGGTCAGGACTCCAGTGGTCTGATAAGGCAGAGGACTCATGAATTAAAGAGTGGTGGTGGGGGTGGGAGGGGGGATATGACATTTTTCTTTTCCATTCTGTCTATCAGGACTACACTCGCTTGCCAGTGAAATTACCTGGAGAGAAGCTGGTCCGATAATGGACTGGCAGAGGAGAGATTCACTCTAGTAATTTCTCTCTCCTAGTAAGGACAGATTGGCATTGAAAATTCGAAACACTTTTACTGCCGTTTGGGAAATCCGAGAGGCAGAGGAGTCACATTATCATAATAGATCATTTGTATCTGCTTAAATACCTATTTTTCTATCGTGTAATAGGAGCCGTTCTTCCACAAATCATTCCCTATTGGGTGAATATTGGATTTACAAGGCTCATTGTGCATAATTACAAGAGCCAGTGTTCATCATTTCCAAAAGTTCAATATTTTTCAGGTTATATACTAAGATTTCAACATCTTATATTCTGATCGTTCTGACTCCACAGTGGTTCGAATCAACTTACTCATGCAGATAAAAGTTTGGGTATTGTTGTTTAGGGGGTAAATTAGAGCCTTTGTTTCCTTTGCACTCCTTTTTGCAGTGGAGCAGATGATTAATACAGAAGTGGTAATGGAAGAGAAGGGCAGAGATGCAATGGCTCTTCTCTCTCTAATGATTGGTTTAAGTGACTGCTGTAATGGGCTGGGATGCCAGGGCCAGTGATTTACAGGATGCCGTACCACTGAGGCAGCATGGAGGCGCTAACCAGAGATTTCAGCCTCTCTTTTGCAATACTATCTGAAAAACGATCACGCGTGGTAAATATGTTCATACATAATGCACTTTTTCATTCCTGCAAAGCCAAGTGTGGTTCTACACACTGAATGCTGAATAAAGAGGAGGGGAGTGGCTGTGTGCCAAGCTAACCTTTGACTGACTGTGTGGGTGATGCCATGGAGGTGTGTACTGGCAAAATGATGAATGGGGTTCACGGAAAGAAAAGCAGTTTCTTACCATGAGCTTCAAAGTTGAAACTTCATGAAGATGCTTCCAGTAGCAGAACCCTGAACAGGAACTCTGGACTCCAGATTTATCAGATGCCTTTGGACCAGTATTCATGAAACAGTTATTTCTCACTTTGAAAAAAAAAAAAAAAGGTTATTTTGTCCTCTATGGGGTCTTTTAGTGGGCAAACAAAGTGAAGGGGAGCCTGAGGGAAGGAAAGGTGGGTAAATGGCTTCTCTAATGGAGTCCTAATCCGCAGAGGCAATCTGCAGAGAGCTGCCCCCGGCTGTGCCAGTTGGGATGATGAGAGGTGAGGTGACAGCATGGCAGTTATTATTAGTGGTATCATTGATCAGACGGCTGCACCGACAGAGTTGGAGAAAGATGATGGATTCGGTGGCTCCAGCCCAGCTAAGACACGAAGGCTGTCAGGAGCCAGTCAGGGGAGGGGCTCAATGTGTCCATGAGGAATAAAGTGAATGTGGGGTGTTTATGGTGTTGTTCTGTACATTCATGTAAATCAGGTGGGGTCTTGGCCATAGTTCAGATGGGGGTTGGTCCTTTTTGACAGAAGTCATCCATCTCGGGCAAGGACACGTTCCAGATGAAAGAGTTTGTGTTGTTAAGTTGGAACTCTTACTATGAGGATTGCGAAAAAGGCTGATCACTATCTTTCCATTTCTCCGTGTGAAGGCTTGTGCACTTTAATCCAAATGACTTTTTTTCCTGACCTATCTTTGCACTGTGTTGTTGTTGTTGATGATGAACAACTGTTCTCGTTGTCTATCACTGAATGTTTACAGGGACTTCCAAAATGGTAACAAGAGTACAAACAGAAAAACAAGGTTAAGACTCTAAAGTTAGGTTATGTGGACCCTCTTGTGTCACTACAAGAAAAATTCTGGGGATTGCCAGAGACATAGCATGAAGAAAATGTATTCCAAATTTCATAGCAATCAACCACAGTTACTCAGGTATTTTCAAAATGTCCTAACCACAGGAAGACCAACTAACATTTCCATTCATGCTGTTAGCGCTCCTAAAAGCAAAAACTAGTATCTGTTACAAAGATTATTAGAGCTAGGGATATAGTTGGGCATCTTTGTTATTGTTGTTTGTTGACCAGTTTCTTCCTGGCACCAATTCGTCATGCCAGAAAAGCAGCTATTGAGCTTCAGATATTTTTTTTTCTGCTATCTTGCAGCATAATTCATGATATCTTATTAAAGGTTCTTTAGAAGGCGTTTTTTGAAAGTCTTTTGATGCCTGAAGGTATGACAGCAGGTGATTCTCTTTGAAAGACTCAACGCAATCCTCCCCAACAGAGACCAAAGACACTGGGAATAGAAGTAAAACAAAAAATGACAAAATGTAATAATAGTGATTGTTCTGCATCTGTATTCATATGCCTGAATCCGATCATCAGATTCAGTATTTTCATTTACTGCGCGGTAATACAGCCTTTGAGATGTTGCGGGGTCAAAGTGAATACACGGTTTCATTTATATTTCTCTTCTTTGCTCCACTGTAGTGTTACATCTTTTTTTTATGCCTAGAATTCAGTCTTCCACTCCATCTTGGGCACTTACAAATAATATAGCTGCAATGGTGAACTGACAAGTGGAATTCAGAGCCATAGATTCAGACTATTGCCTCAACTCAAGTGTAAAACCTATTGCTTCTCGGAGCTTTGGCATTTGTTTGAGTTTCATTTGAAACTGCTATTTGCAAGGAAAAATGCAAGTGCACGGCCACTTGCATGATTACAACTGACAATGTAGGAAAATGGTAAGTGACAAATTCATCGCACTCTACACTCGCTTTGCCTCAGATCTGGCTGTTTATTAGACATAAATGTGTATGACAAAATAGTACACAAGAGAAAAAAAAAAACATTCTCCCTCAGTTTACTTTTTTGAATGATTTTTGATCGCTGACTGTAGTCTTGCATCACATCATTAGGTCTAGTAAACTGAAAAGCTGACGCACAGTGTATTTCAAAACTACTTTTTTCCCCTTTTTTGTAAATTGTACAAACATGCAATGCAACAAAAAATAAAATATCTGCTTTAGATATTTCACTGTTTTATATCATTCTGATATAAAATATGAAAGAGAAATATAATTTGTCCAATCCTAGAGCTCTTTAAAGGGAAAATTAAATGACAGTAGATGTTCAATCAATCAATATATGTTTTGTACCAACTAGGGCAGTTGGCTATGCAAGAGAGGGCTTCATACAATTAGCAAATGTAGACCCCCCCCCCAACAAAAAAACACACACAAAAAAACCCCCCCAAACAAAACAAAAAATTAAAAAAAAAACAGTGGAGAGTGATGATGATGGATCAGTGAGCAAGATTACACACACACACACACACACACACACACACACACACACACACACACACACACACACACACACACACACACACACACACACACACACACACAAAGAAATTAGTAATAAAATAAAATGAATAATAAATAATGATGCACTGGCATGTATGCAATTTACCAAACTGTTGATAAAAAAAAGCTCATTATTTTAAAATGTCTGATTCTCATTTATTTCAGTTTTCCGAGCAATTTCAGACACTTCTAAAGGGATAAGCTCATGCCTGTTTGGATCAGATAGAGGGCAGAGTTTCTCTGGAGCTGAGACTGGGCCGACTCAACCAATCCAAAATTCCCCATTGAAATGTAGTGCATCAGTCCTATCCATTTTACTGGCTCAAGTCCAACATCATATAGGCCACTATGACGTGATTACTGTGTAATGCATTTTGTCGCCGTGTAGGGCAGAAGTAAAGAGAATGAGGCAGACTTTTCTTTTCTCTCTCTCTGCTGATACCACCAGTAATTTTGACCACACCAATTAGTCAAAGCAGGCTAAATCCAACCTTGTTTACACACTGGGCTACACTCCTGACACTCTTTAAATTGATTCTGCTTCACATTCAATCATGCTGTGTTCCTTCCACAGGTTACTTTAGTTATAAGTTGTTTGCACAATCAGATATTGTGTAGCTGGGACTAGAAATCACTTATTACCCTATAAACTAAACCTTTTTCTCTGTTACTCTGTTTTCATGGTAATAACTACAACTTTAAATAATTGTCTGAACACTTGTGTTTGGTTTTGGAGCTTGGCCTTGCAATCTTGGTACATCCGTAGACCAGCTGAGTATGATGTACATGACTACTGAAAATAGGAGCCAAGTTATTTTTAAAATGGAAGAAATTTCATTTTACTTTGACACCTCTATGCCCTCAATTAATCCTTTGTAGCTCTTTCTCCTGCCAGATCTCCTAAAGCTGCTCCTTGTCACTCATGCTTTTCACAGCCTTTTTTTTTCCCTTTCTTTTTTTTAGAACAGCCGGAACCATTTTCTCTTCTGCATACCCGACTTAGCATTTGGCAAAGGCTTAAGATGTAATCCAGTCTCTGGGTCCAGTTTACATCATGTATTCATAAAGTTTCTTTAGTGAAAAATTTGTACAGTTACGCAAATATGATTTAAAGAGATGCCCTGCTGGGCGGAAGGAGCGACGCCTTTTGTAGCCTTTACTCTCCCTTTACTCTCCCTTAAACCCATGTGGTGCTCTAATGATTGTTGGAGGGAAATTGTTCAGTCCATCTTGATGCCTTTCTGCAGACGCTGCCCTTCTGCAGTGAACTCTGTTATTGTGATGCACATTTGAATATTTCCAAAAAATATTATGCCTTTACTCATTTTACTGAAAAGCCCCCCCCCCCCCCCCCCCCCCCCCCCCCCCCCCCCCCACTGTGAGGCATTGCTATATTTTTAATGACTCTGGCTGACTGAATGTGATACCAAATCATATGTTTATATGTCATTATAGTATCATACATCATCTAGCCATATTTTTGTATTATTAAGTGAATTGAATTCCATGATTGGAAGTCATTTCTCTGCAACACATAAAATAAAAATTGCTTTAATCCTACTGCAGGGAAGCTCAAACTATCAACTTTCTGACCAGCAGGTGACGTGCTCTACCCTCTGAAATACAGTGTGGCCAAACAACACCTGTTATCCCCCCGTTGGTCTTCCATCCAGTACTATCCAGGCCAGAACCAGCTTGGCTTCCAAGCTCAGAGGAGAGCAGACATGATCAGGCTTTAAGCTGTTTTGACAGGTTACTAGTACTTGCAGATGTTACATACTCCATCCATCCATTTTCTTCCGCTTATCCGGGGCTGGGTTGCGGGGGTAGCAGCCTAAAAGCGGAGAAGCCCAGACCTCTCTCTCCCCAGCCACCTCCTTCAGCTCATCCGGACATCCAAGCATTTCTTCCCCTCAAGAAGTGCTTGAGCTAAAACCCCACATGAGATAGCATATCTGTCACGATGTTATCAGCCCCCTGAAGATGATGAATCTCAATGTTGAATTCTTGTAGCAACAATGACCAGCATGTAAGATGCTGATTATTGTTGCACATGCGTGACAGGAATACCAGAGGATTGTGGTCAGAGTAAACAGCAATTGGGGTGGAGCTGGACCCAAAATACACCTCAAAGTGTTGCAGTGCCACGATCAATGATAAAGTTTCTTTCCTGATTGTGCTGCAATTCATTTGGTGTTTGAACTTTTCCAAAAAAATAAAATAAAATCACGTAGGGTGGTCAACATCCCTGTCATCCTGCTGCAGTAGCACAGCACCTGCCCCATGAGCACTTGCATCATCCTCTAATTAGAAAACCTGAGCAAAATCAGGAGCAGCTAGCACTGGCACACTGCACAAAAGAGCCTTGGCTGAATCAAATGAGTCCTGACAGTTCGAGGACTCATCAAATCAGTTAGGGGAGCAACTACACTTGCAAAGTTCCTGCAGAACCAACGGTAATGGCCACACATGCCCAGAAACCTCCAGGTATGGAGGTGCAAACACAATGCATCAGATTATGACCTGCGACATAACAGCCTATACAGAGTCCTGACCTCAACCCAATAGAACATTTTGGGATGAATTAGAGCCTAGACTATGAACCGGGCCTTCTCGTCCAACATCAGTGTCTGATCTCACAAATGTGTTTCTGGAAGAATGGTCAAAAATTCCCATTACCACACTCCTAAACCTTGTGGAAAGTCTTCCCAGAAGAGTTGAAGCTGTTATAGCTGCAAAGGGTGGTCCGACATCATATTAAACCCTATGAATTAAGAATGGGAAGTCCCTAAAGTTCATATGCATGTGTAGGCAGACAAATGAATACCTTTGGCAATATTGTGTATCTTATTGAGTGCACAGGTAGATCAATCTGTAGGTTAGTATACATACTAATAACTGAATGGAGGCAGCGAAAGGCCAAGTATTATCAGTGAAGATAATTGCATGGGATGGTGAATAAACTGATTAAAGCTTGCTTTTGTCAGTCTAAAGCAGCAGACCTGTTTCATCTTCCCCCACCAAGAGCCTCTATTTACAATTCAGCAGGATGCTCCTTGTAATGAATGATACTCTTAATTGCCTTGAATCCTCCAGAGCTAAATGAATCATAAAATACTTATGTGGTTGTGTCACCACTGTGCTGACTAAACAATAGGCTGGGCTGGGCTGGCCTGCATTTATGTCATGGTGACATAGTGAGGAACCTGCTAGCTAATGAGGTGCTGGTGCTTCTAGACTGTTGATCTGTGCATACAAACCAAGTTTTAGATTATTTTCCTTCTAAAAATTAAATAGACTACATTAAGTTTCTGTTTTCCGTTCTTATTTTAATCTATATTTTAAATCCTTTATCTTTGATTCCTAAAGTACTTGGGGAGTACATCCTGATGATGTTTGTTATAGTCTCCAAGAGCAATAACCAAAGCATACTTTTCATTGCAGAATCAGCATGATTATATCAATAATAATGACGATTTAAAGATACATTTATATCAGACACACTTATAACCTAATACTGCAATACCAAATTCATGTCCATCCTCTTTTTTGTCATACCAGAAAAAGATATATAGTTTATTAGGGTAAACCTCTGTGATTGTACATGGTCATTGGCTGACAGATAGTGCACTACTGGCGATTGTGATTAGCCGGGGGCTTTATTACCCTCTGTAAAACATTCCAGACTTTAATGTGCAATAGAGCTCTTTCTTTATACTGCTGCAGTGCACCCTGTTCGTCTCATTATAAACATGCTGCTCCTGCACTTGAACACCTTTTCAACCTTCTCGTGAATGGCCACACCACCTCCTTGGGTTTAACAGGGTTTAAGTACTTTCATATGTCACTTTGACACAAGCAGGGACTGCAGAGTAAACACTCTGTCAGGCATTTCTTCCACAGTTAGACATTTCATCTGATACAGTTTGATGGCATGATTAGTAAGGTGGACAGCAGACATTATGCCAGTCTGTCTAGACATTCTGACAAACATAGACAATGCTATTTTTTGGAATAATACCTTCTTTTGATAGCATTTGTTGCTCATAACCCATTTTGTGGCTTGAGGTTGATGTAACTGTGCTTGTGGTGTGGCAGCATGAAAAAAGCCTTACATTTAAAGACCTGTTTGTTCTTATGTTCCAAAGCACCTTTAAAAGGTTAGCTTTTAGAAAACATTAACATGTATCACAGGTGACTGGATTGCAGTACCATGTGACCATATAATAAAAAGCACCAAAGATAGAAAGTGTGATCCAGGTGCATTAACTACTAGGTGCTCAAAGACATGATGTGGTAACTGTTAGGGATTATTTTTTACTCAGTGAATAAAGGACAAATGTTTAAAGGTAAACTCCAGTAAATTAATTAATAAACAGTGGATCAACCAAATAATAAACAATTAAATAATACATTAGACAGAGAGCAACTAATCAGAAAGTTCTAGACTAACTTCTCTGTTTCAGTGCATCTCATCTTGAGGACTAGCCACAGAACGTAGAATTAGAACATCACCAACGTCACCATGTTCTGTCATTAATCTGGACAAGATTTCTCTGTATTGATTAAATTAGAACATCAGGAAGAAGATGTGCTCATGACAGAGGAATCTGGGTCATGAAAAAACCAGCTTGAACAAGACTGAATGACGAAGGTCAACTCATAGCGCCCAGAGATTGTTTATGCTTAGATAACAAGCTGTATAAAGATGTTATGGTTAGACAGGAACACGGGCTCAGAGAGAGAGAGAGAGTGCACACTCTTACTCTGAGTCCCCACATGGCCATGTGTGTATATTTTCTGATCCTTTAATACAATAAATGTCTTACTTTTTTAATTAAAGTGTTTCAGGTGTCTTCCTTCATAAACAACCTGTTTACCTGTCATAACACTGAACGTTAATGTCACTTTGCTATTGTCTGCAAGGAAAAGTGGGACGCCCACTGAGGGACATGTCCCCTAAAATAGGCATATCCCCAAATAATCTTTGATTTTTTTTTTTTTTTTGTATATAAGAGAAAATATAACTACACAACTTGATCGGTTGGATTTTGCTATACTTACATATTAGACATATTAGAGGATTTGAAGAGTTTAATGTCATGTTGTTGTCCTTTGAATTAATAAGTGCAAACAATGGCGATACGTAATGATGCCAGGTTCAAAGAAAACTCTCAGATTATGTCTCAGAGTGATGGAGTCTTACCTGAACACGCTATTAAAAGCCAAAGTTAGAAAAGTCTAAAATCATTGTCCATCCTAAAACCCAAATTTGTGACAGTGGGCTTTCCATGTGCCAGAGGGCCCATCTCCACAGGAGAAGACACACTGGTGACACCACCATGATTTTTTTCATAAATCATCATCTGAGAACACAGTTCACTGTGGTCTACACAAGTGGAGGTTAAAGGTCTATCATGCAAATAAGAAGCCATATATGTATGTGAACATGATCCAATCATGTTGCCATCATCTCTGGGCCAAAGCTCATTTTAAATGGACTGAGGCAAAGTGGGAAACTGTTCTGTGATCAGAAGAATCAAAATTTGAAATACTTTTCGTAAAACATGGATGCTGGGTTAAAGAGGAGAGAGGCTGGCAGCTGGAATTGGAACTGGAATCGGCAGCTTGCGCATGTGGGAAGGCATCATCAGTGCTGAAATGTATATACAGATTTTAGAGAAGTATATGCTCCCAAGCAGATATCTTCTTTCAGGGAAGACCTCGCATATTTCAACAAGACAATGCTAAACCGCATGCTGCATCTGTTAAAGCAGCATGGCTTTGTAGTATAAGAGTCCAGGTGTTGAAATGACCTGCCTGCAGTCTGGACTTTCACCACATTTGGTGCATCACAAAACGAAAAATATGATAAAGACCCAGGACTGTTGAGCAGCTAGAATCCTCTATCAGACTAGAATGGGACAACATTCTTCTTCCAGCAAGTTCAGCAGCTGGTCTCTTCAGTTCCCAGACATTTGCTACCCAGTGATATACATAGCCCTGTTCCAGCTTTTTTGAGATTTGTTGCTGACATCAATTTCAAAATGAGCTAATATTTTTTCTTAAACATCTCTCTACCCCCTGAGATACAGTGAGGCCAGACTCCACCTGCTATCCTCCATTGGTCTCCCATCCAGTACTATCCAGGTCCGACCATGCTTAGCTCAGAGTACCTCAGAGTAGAGCAGCTACGCCTCCGCATCAAAAGGAGCAAGCTGAGGTGATCTGACTAGGATGCCTCCTGGGCACGGTGCTACTGGGAGGAGTCCCTGGGGCAGACCCAGGACACGTTGGAAAGATTATACCTTTCGGCTGGCCTGGGAACGCCTCGTTTCCTCAGATGAGCTGGAGGAGGTAGCTGGTAGCTGTTATTTAAAGAACAAATCCAAGTGAAATGACAGACATTTTTTTGTGTCATTATGCACTCAATGCATCAAATTTCAGATATGTATTTACATCAATAAAGTAGAATTTAACAGTTTTATCTTTAATATAAACATGATATATTTGTGAAATTATGTTACACTTGTGACAGTATTTTTACAGTCCTTTTGTGTGGAAAAATAATGGTTATTTTACATTAGATGTGTCATTTCACAATTTTTGTGATTTTATTGATATTTCACATATTTCAAAATAACAGGAAAATTCAGTAAAATGTACAGAATAAATTCTGTTGCTTTTTTACAGTGTACATACTATAACTTGAAGTTGGTTTCATAACTTATGGTCTTTATATTGTCAAAAAAGGAGGGTAAAAGGTGGTCCAACATTGCGACTGACAAATCAGATCTATCCCCACTTACTATGTCTGGTTTCAAAACACAAAGCTGACAATAGAAAATAAAAAATACATTCAGCTCGAGGGACCTCACTAACCAGTGGGCAATGTTAGGGTGGCTACTTTCATTTTTTTTAGTCTATGGTACTATCTGAACATGTTTTCCTCAAGAACTTTTTTTAGACTCCTGAATACCCAGTGTTATGTAAAAAGTAACAAGTTTTCAAGGGCCTTAAAATCCCCGATATAAATATAAGGATTTACCATGATGTTTGTTTTTAAAGTTGAAAGTGGCATTTCATTCTTAGAGAATATAATTATAAGCTACAGTTCAAAATGAGGGCCCAAACACAAACACAGACAGACAGGCGAATCAAACTTTCATGAAACTTACTGAATTTGCTGCATTTGCTGCAGGCAGTAAAATCCAACAAAAGTATAACAATGGAAAATGAAGAACAAACCAGATGATTCTAAAAGAACAAACTCAGGAATAAAGACAAGGAAGGATGCTAGAAAGCAGACATACTAACAACTAACTTCGGCTGGGATATAAATCCATAGAGAGCTTACAAGACACAGGTACGCCTAATGAGGAAGGAGCAATTAATCAAAAAAGAAGGGAAAACCACAATGTCAGGAAGCAAAACCACCAGGGACACAGAAAGTAAGTGATTACCAAAATAACAGATAGAGACATAAAATGCCCACTGTGGGTGCTTTTCATTAGGTTAAACTTTTGCCTCCTCCTATGACCAAGAAAGTTTGCCCCACATGGACAGTTTTCCAAACGGCAGGAGGAATAGGATTCTTTTGCAGGAGTTTAGGATGATAAAACCGCCTGAAGTTTAATATTAAGTGGCACAGCATATAAAAGCTTCACTTCCTCATGTGCCCGTTCTCACAAGTCTTACTTTGCAGTGCTTTGTATGGGGTTGCAAACGTGATATGATAGAACACAGTTACATAAGGGAGATGCAACCATCACTTTATATTTGATAAATCTAACACTTCATAATTGCATCATTTCATTGGCTGGTTGTGGCTGGGGTTGATATTATCTGTGCAGACACCTCACTTCACAGACATTACTGATGCTTTGAGATGGGTGTCTGTGATGCTCTGTGCAGTTTTAATCACCTGCTGCACAGCCTTCAGGTCATACCGGTTTGTGACATTTCCAGCTGGGATGCTTTCTATTGCTTCTTTGTAAAAGCTAACTTCAGATGAAGAACTTGACTCCAATTTAGCCCTTTTAAGTTTCCTTTGGATCAGTCATATCTTAGCTTTCTTCACCATGGTGAAGATATGACCATAGCAGGTTCTTTGTGATATGCTCAGAATGATTTTTTTTGTTTGTTTCATTCTTCCACCCCAAAATAGTTGAGCAATGGCATTACAACCAGGCTCATGCACACACTAGGGGTGCAGTAGTATGCATGTCTGGTGAATGGAAGAGTCATTGTCAGTGCCTTGACACAGCACCAAACCAAGATGCTGTCACCACGGAAGCAGCTGTTTTTAATGGGTGCCCTGACACCTGCAGTAGAACAGTGACAGTCCAGATGTATCACTAATTACCAAAGAAAACAGAAAACAGAAATAACATCCAGCATGAGTTGTTAAACATTTATTTCACAGATTTAAGTTTTACTGTGACTTTTGAGAGACGTGCATCTCTTTCTCCTTTATTTCTACTTCTGCTTGCAGTATCTTTATTTTTATTTCGTGCTCTGCCATAAATTAACTTAACCAGCCTTTCAAGGGTAGTGATTTTTTTTTTCTGGTGACCAGTATTGCTACCTTTTTCTGCCAATATAAAGTTTAATTTGTCTTGCAATTCTTTAGTCCTCTCCATGTGATTTTCCTCTTTGAAAAAAAGAATATTTCATACAAATTTCAAATAAATGTAGATTAAATGACAACATGGGATCACACATAAACAACAGCGTTTTCAGATAGGTGTGCGTGGGCCTTAGTCTGAACTGTATAAATGGTTACCATCTGTTATCTAAAGGTTGCTAGCTTGCCATTATTCCTGTGAGGAACTGATCCAACTGGTCTTCATTTGCAAATCCTCCACCAGTCTTAAATGTCTCTCTTCAGGCTTCAGCAGCACAGTCCTTTAGATTAATGTTTATATTCTTCCCCAACAGCTTTATAGCATACATATTATATCAACCCATTTGTTTTACAAAACAGTAAGGAGATACTTGAAGTTGTTGAACAATTTGTTCACACAGAATTCCTTAAAAATAGATATCCCACCTCTCATTTTCTTTGTTTCTAAAGCTGATGTATGCAGTTTATCTTCAATGATGCGGTGTCTCGCTTTTAGAAAGGTTTTCCATAATCTGTGCAGTTTTTTTCTCCTCTCTGCTGCCATTTTTCTCCTTGGATTTGCTTCTCCAATTCCATAAAATTTTAGGCTTTTATGGGTTCATTCCATGTTTCATTATTAACCTTGGTACACCTCATTCAGAATAGCACAGATGATTTTAAGTTAATATTGTTTAGTATAGTGCGGAACTCTATAGTCTAGAGGGGTGTACTGCTCTAGAAGGAACTTCCCAGCATTTTGTGCTAGTGCTGGCTTAACAAAACCTAAAAACCCAGCCAGAGATAATAGCTATCATAATGGTGGTTATCAGCTTTGCTGTCAACCCAGGCTCTCTGCTTCAGTCTCTGTGTGCGCTCACAAAAAAAGCGGTGTTTAACTAGTTATTTGACTCTTCTTCTGCACAAAATGGATCAATTGAGCACGGTGGCCAGTAGAGAGCTCACCATACATAATAATCTTGGGCAGGGGATGATCCTCCATCCTGGAGATGCCCTGCCCAATGAAGCTGGGACTTTAGCAACATAGCCTCACTGCTGCTGACCCCTACCCACTTGAAGACCTTGATGTTTGTAATGAAATCACTTCAGTGGATGTTTAGAATGGTGTGAAGGAATGCTGATGGAAGCGCTTGAGGAGTCTAAGGTGGCTGTAGTAGGTGACCCATGACCCAGACCCATACATGAGGATGGTCAGCATGACAGTTCTATAGACGCTGATCTTGGTGTTGCTCTTCAAGTGCTTGTTGTGCCACATGTATCTGTACATTCTATCAAATACGCTGTTTGCTTTTGCCAGTCTGTTGTCAATTTCCTCGTCAATCCAGGTATCTGACGAGATGGTACATCCCAGGTAGGTAAACTGCTGAGCTGATTTCAATTCTGTTTCACCATGGTGATATGGGGAGAGCGGTATTCTTCCCTAGGTGCAGGTTAGTGGAGGACCTCTGTCTTTTCTAGGGTGACTTCTAGCCTGAAGAGCTGGACAGCCTCTGCACAGCAGGATGTAATGCACTGCAAGGCTCTCTTTGAGTGGGCAACAAGGGTAGCATCATCTGTCAAGAGGAGGTCCTGAAACAGTTGTACATAGGTCTTTGTGTGGATCTGTAGTCACCTAAGTTCAAACAGGCTGCTATCAAGATGATATGTGATGTAATCACCTTTTTCATTGTCAAGGTCTTCAGTGGCCAACTTGAGCATCATGCTGAAGAAGCGAGTCAGTGCCAAGACACAACCCTGCTTAGTGATGGAAAATGGCTCTGATAGGTTTCTGTTCAGTTAAACTTGGTCTCGTTGATCTTCATACAGTTGTTCTGATCTTCATGTTGAGGAACTTTCAGAGGCCGCCAAGTCGGCCTTCAGCCTGCGAAAGGAGTTTTGTAGGTGAAGTACTGTGTGCACAGAACTGAACCCACCCTTTGGACCCAGGGCTCATCTGCCATGCCTAGCAACCTGGGATTGTGACTGTGAGGTCCTCAGGTCATAGGTTTTATATTGGAGTGTCCTTCTCCTACACAGGTTGCCTTCTGCCTTTTGCCTTTACCGGCCAGGTTATACTGCACCAGGTACTTGCAGTTGTTTTAATCCAGGTGGCACCATGAGGAAGTTGGAGTAAGATTTGAGGTCTGTGCCATAAGTGAATGTTTTAAATCCAGTATGGAGCTCACTCATACTGGCATCCAGTGACTATGTTGACCCCCAAGTACCAACCTAGTAGTAGTCTTAGTAAGGTACATCTTAATAAGTATATAAAACACATTCCTTTAGCAAATAGCATTCTGTAAATAAAGGAATTAGTAAAACACACTGCCCCCAGACCAGAGTGTGTGTTCAGCATAGTTCACCATGGTGAAAAAGAGTTGGTAAAAAGGGAGAATCATCTTTGTGACACTTAAACTTTTTGAGTTTTTGCTCAGCATAGCTAACCCATTAATCTTGCTTCCTAGTACACCCCCTGAGGTGTCAGTTGTCAGCAATTATCTATTTAAGAAAGCTATTTTTTAGGCTGGAATTAAGTGTTCATCTATTCCATCTCAGCTCCAATGATGCAAACAGGGGTGCTTCTTACTTTGTAAAATAACAAAATCAGCTCCCTGGTGTTTTTAATAGTGTGCAGTAGCATGTAGACACAGCTAAGATTAATTCAAACGTGGCTCCAAATGCAGATAAAGTGATTGGGTGAGTGAATCAAAAGTTGAGTTTTATTTACTTATTTAAAAAAGAGAGAAGGGTGGTGGTGGGGTGGCGACTGACATCCACAGTCCTAAAAAACAAACAAACTGAGAAGGCAGGTCCAGTTGAAGCACAGGAGCACATATGACAAACTTGGGAAGGAAAACAAATGATCTGGAAAAGACACATGGTAAGGCAAGATTAAAGCTATACTGAAAGCTAATTAGGAAATGAACATGGGTAGAAACAATGAAGGCAGAGCAGAAAACCAAGAAGGGAGGGGAAGTAATAAAAACAAAAGGTAAAACTATAATAATGAGTCACGTAAGATAAATAACCATCATCATCAAGAATAGACCAAAAAGACAAATAACTAACACTGAAACATGAAGACAGAGACAGGGCAACACAGAAGAGCAGAAGGAAGTAGAGAAGCTGGAAACACAGAGAGGCACAAAAAAACCCCTATAACAAGGCCCATAACACTATAGTTTAGATAACAATAATCTTAACTATTAACACTAATCCAAAATCATTAATATAATATAATATAATATAATATAATATAATATAATATAATATAATATAATATAATATAATATAATATAATATAATATATGGAATTTATTTAACACACTGAATTTTAATCATAGCTGGAATCAAAGTGTCCATTGTAAACATTGTTACTAATTGCCACTGAGGTGGAAAAGTATTTCATTATATTTTGGAAAGAGCATTTTTGATTTGCACTCGAGGTTGCAGGCAAAGTGTGTTACAGTTAGCCTCCTAAATGACTCTGAGTGGATAACTGAGGCCTTTATTACTGGAGGTAAATGGGCTACAGGGCAATCTGCTGCTGTCGGTCCCATTTAGCCAAGGACTGCAATGGGGAGCTGATGTTTGGCAGTGCTACAAAAAGTGGGATTACATAGGTGCTCAAGGGGCTTTAGGCACCTTGGCAAATACAGTGCTATTCTCCATTTCACATAGCTGAAAACGGGGATCTCCTGGCTCTCAGAAGTCTTCTGTTAAAGCCCCAATGTTAGAAATGTTCTTACTGAATTATTCTATCAGGCATTTTCCTCCTATTGTCACATGCTATATGAAGAGAAAATAGTGTGCATTCCTTTATGCAGAGGGACAAGCTCTTCTATGATAGTGTCAGGTTGTGGAAACATATTGTATATTCCCTGTGGCTCTTCACTTCTGTGCTTGCAGTAATAATTTCAGTGTGTCTGACTTGTCTTGCATGCAAATCAAATACAGATGATTATCTCCTCCTACCTAATGTTATAAAATACAAGTTTTTTTCTGACTCTGTGAATGACTTTGTCACAATGACTCATCAAGTACTTTCTAATTGAAGTGTAAGTCTCTGTCTCAAGGTGTAAGGAATCAGTCTGAAGGCATAATTTTACTGTCTGGAAGATTATAAGTTAATTCAGAGGTTGTGGGTACTTTGTGCCCTTTCTATTGCAGTTAATGAAGGCAGGCTTTCTTTAGATGTTCTGTGGAGATTTTGTTGTGTAAGTGACCCAAAGTGTGTGTTATTTATTATTATTTAGATGAGAATTATGCATGATTTTGTGGTGCTTGTGGGTAATCAGTGACACCTTTCTCAGTAATTATTTCACTTCCCTCCCATCTTTCCCAGAGCAATCACTAAAAACTAATGAAACAACATTCATCTGAGAGCTTCCCATCCAATACAGCTTCATTTCAGATGTAAAATAGTTTATACAACAAGAGGAGCATAAACATAAATTATACACTTTTAGCGCCACAGCTCACCTACATCTTTTTTTTTCTGTTGTGTTAATCAATATGGTAGTGGGTGTTTAATGCTCAGATTTTCATTTACCAACATAAACCTGAACCTTATGAATCATTTTGAAGATAAGCATCTGGGACAAATGGTCTTGACTACTGTAATTCAGGCTTCCTACAGTTAAGTGGTGTCACATGTTATCATGCCACTCACAATTTCACATGAAGTCAGAACCATGTGGTTTCCTTTTGTACTTAAATGCAGAAGAAATAAATAATAAATAAATAAAAATAAAAAATAATAAATAAAAAAATAAATAAGTAAGAAATAAATGAAACATTGCATAAAATTGCATGTACCTATAGTTAAAGCACTTTGGCTATTAAAAATAATTTTGGAAAAAGAAGGAAAGAAAAAATGGGGCATTAATTAACTACAAGTCTCCCCTTTTTCTTGGAAAATATTAACACCATTTTCTTAAACTTAAACTCAATAATGCATTAAGTACACTCAAAGATACCTAGTTCTTTAAGTGCTCAGTGAGAGTAGAAAAATTTACAAAAATACCTGCAGTGTACAGTGCTGTGCAAAAGCCTTGACCCCACCTTATGTCTTTATGTTTGGCCAGGAAATAGCTACAGCAATTTGCTAAAACAAAAAAAAAAAAAAAAAAAAATGCAAATATAGATAGCAATACCAAATATAAAGCAAAAACAGAGTTTGTACAATTCTGATGAGCTTGAAAATACGACCTCCTTTATTCTTCAACACAGCCTGAACTCTCTTTCAGAGCTTTCTTGTAAGATCCTCAATTAGAATCCTTCTCCAGGCTTCTTAAAGGACATTCAAAGCTCTTCTTTGGATGTTGGCAAGGTTTTGTTCTGTTCTCTGTCAAGATGATCCCACACTGCTTCAATAATGTTGATGTCCAGGCTCTGGGGAGGCCAATCCATGACTGATAGGGCTCCATTGTGGGTTATTCCATCTCAAATTAGCAAATTTATTTGGAACACATATATATATATATATACATATATATATATACATATATATATATATATACATATATATATATATATATATATATATATTTTTTTTTTTTTTTTTTTTTTTTTTTTTTTTTAATGGTCACTACCATTATCCACTTTCAGACCATTTTTCCCACATCGAAATCTGAGGCAATGTTCGAACATAAATATCTCAAAAATAAATAAAAGCCTGAAGTCTCCTACCATTAAAATGAATTGGACAGTCTGCTTTCATACAATTTTAAATGTTTTCTTTGCTAGGTTGTCTGTTCTGTGTAGACACAACACTGGTTCATCCCTTCATCCCTCTGAAAATAGTCCGGTATATGGGGCGGACTGAAAATGAGTCAAAAAAGAGTCAATGTCCAAAGAAAAACTTTGAAGGACCTTCAGAAAGCCAACTAATGATCAAGGCCACTTTAAAAAAAAAATCACAAGTATGGTAGCATGAAAACAAAATATACTGCTCAAAATAATTCAAGGAACACCTTGAAAACACATTGGATCTCAATGAGGAAAAAAAATCATACTAGAACTCTATACTGAGCGCCTGGGTGGCTTAGTGGTGAAGCCGGCGACCACATACATATGCCGCGTTGAGGTGCGGGCGGCGCGGGTTCGCGTCCCGGCCTGTCGCCAATTTACCCGCGTATCTTTCCCCCATTTCCTGTCTGTCTCCACTGCTAACAAAAAGCTGCTGTGGCCAAAAATGCAAAAAAAAGAAGAAATACTGATATGGACTGGGTAATGTGTGAGGAATGAAAGGATGCTACATCATTTGATGGAAATGAAAATTACTGGCCTATAGAGGCTGAATTCAAAGGCACCCCAAAAATCAGAGTGAAAAAAGAAGCAGGAGGCTAGTACAATTTGCTGAAGTTTTATTCCAGGAACTCAAACTGGTACCTAGTAGTTTGTATGGCCCCCATGTGCTTGTATATGTGTCTGACAATGCTGGAGCATGCTCCTAACGAGACAACCGATGGTGTTCTGGGGGATCTCCTCCCAGATCTGGACCAGGACATCATGGAGTTCCTGGACAGTCTAAGGTGCAACCTGGTGGCGTTGGATGAACAATGTTACAGGCAACATAATATTTTCAATGGCTTCTCTAGACCCTTTCACATCTGTCACATCCTCAGTGTGAACCTGCTCTCATCTGTAGGCCTGCCAATTCTGGTATTCTATGGCAAAAATGTTGTTATATACTTGTGTACAATGACAATAAAGTTCAATCTAATCTAATCTAATCTAATCTAAAAACCAATCAGGCTCCACAGTGCCACACAGTAAGTACAGGACCCACTAGAGGATGTTGAGCCCTCAGGCCACCCTCATGATGTCTGTTCCTGATTGTTTGGTCAGAGACATTCACACCAGTGGCCTGCTGGGGGTAAATTTTTAGGGCTTCTAGTGTAACTGCCTGTCTCCTAGAATCTCCTCCATGCTTTTGAGACTGTGCTGGGAGACCCAGAAACCTTCTGGCAATGGCACATATTTATGTGCCATCCTGGAGGAGTTGGACTACCTACGCAACCTCTATAGGGTCCAGATATCACCTCATGCAACCAGTAGTGACAGTGACCCTAGTCAAATGCAAAACTAGTGAAAAACAGTCAGGAAAGATGAGGAGGGAAAACATGTCAGTGTCCTCCACCTGTAAAACCATTCCTATTTTGGGGGTTGTCTCATTGTTGCCCCTCTAGCGTACCTGTTTGTTAATTGCATTAATACCAAAGCAACTGAAATTGATTTACAACCCCCCCTCTGTTTCTTATCTGAGAAGATCAATATCCCAGAGGTTTGACTTGATGCTATACTCTGATTAAAAAAGTTTTTTTTGAGCAGTGCATAAAGAAATGAGGGGTAGCTCAAGACTTTTGCACAGTAGTTCAGTTTTCTCTAAAATGCTCACTTGTTACTCCACAGTACCTGAAGGTTCCAGTGTAGTTTCCCCTTGGTATTAAATAAAATTAATATTTTAACAGTGAATAAAGTGCAAAACGGTTATTAAAATTAAAAACAGCTTTAAATTGTTGAAATCAAGCAAACTGCACCAGCACACTTCTCTCCCCAAGGTCTACCGATAATATCCACAGATAAATCAGAGTGCTTGTATGGTCTCTGTTATTCATTTAAAGTTCTGTGATTCATGATTTTTTTTTTTTTTTTTTATAAATATGCATAGATGTCAGGAAATGTGTCTTTTCAAAATTTATTAACAGTTCTCAGTGCAGACTGACATATTTCCTGTTTATGCTGCTTTTTTATCTGGAATGTAGCCCACTGTAACTTTTCACAGAGTGAGCAAATCCAAATTAATCAACACAGCCATCTCTAATCTTGTTATTGCACTGTGCACCGTGGTTTCTGCTGGCGCACAGATTTCGAGCTTTTTTGTGGGAGTTTGTTCTCTATATTGTCCACTTACAACATTACATATCTTGTGTCACTTTGTAAATATCCATTGACGTTTTACACAAAAAAGAATTTAAAAAAAATTCACTAAAGGAATAATGATAATTATTATTCAATGCTGATTAACAAAAGACAAATATTGTTATATAACTACAACTATCAGAGAGAGAAAGACAGAAAAGAAAACATCTTTCTGATGAACTATATTGTTCTCATATTTAAAGCAAGACACGGATATAAAACACATAATGATATAATGATTGATAAGAGACTGTATTGTATATAATAATAAATTATCCAAATCTGAAAATTTATCTGTCAAAACTTTATGGAGCCAGCGCAGCAGCAGCAGCAGCAGCAGATGGGATCAACCTATTAACTACTCTCATAACAAGGTGAGCATGAAGTAAGGTATTTTCTTTTAATGCAGGACTGGTAATGATAAGACAGTTTTAATAATATTATATTTTAAATTTATCACTACTTGTATCACATTGGATCTGACGGCTGTATTGCTGGTCATGAACTTTACGAGTAGCTCTCACCTTATCAAATTGGCCAGTCACTCAGTATTAGCTGCTCTACAGCATATAATGGCAACTAATGACAGTTCAGCCTTGATATGAGCTCTTTCCCTGACCGTCTGTTGTTAGTAATGACTGAGGGAGTTGTGTAGTGGGCAAGTAAAGACCATGGCAGGTTACACATCAATCTCCCCTTGTGGGGGAAAGGTCTCTCTTTGAGACTGATAAATGTTAATTACTCAATCCTGACATCAGTCAAGAGAGTGCAGCCCAGGCAGCAAATTAAGGGCCTTGTGATGGAGAAAATGGAATTACTTGTGAATATGAGTCATTTTTTACCACTGGTGTTTGTATATTAGTTTGCATTTTAAGTATTTGTTTTTGTGATTACATTTTTTAAAAACTACTTGAATTATATTCTAGGTCTAAAGGCACTGAATCCAAAATGCTGGACAACTTCAGTAAAATATTCATCTATGCGCTGCTATTTGGTCTATTATCTGGCAAAGTGCACCAACTGGTCTTTATTTAGCCGCGTGCTAACTAAGTGAGTTTTTTTGCTAAGACCAGTCTTTAAAGCAGGGATCCTCAAATCCAGGCCTCAAGGTCCGGTGTCCTGCAGGTTTTAGATGTGTCTCTGATTCAACACACCTGAGTCAAATATAGAAGTCATTAGCAGGACTCTGGAGAACTTGACTGCATACTGAGGAGGTAATTCAGCCATTTGATTCAGGTGTGTTGATCACACCGGCCCTCGAGGCCTGGATTTGAGGATCCCTGCTTTAAAGTATGCATGGTCATGTGAGTGCTTGTGTGACTATGGCTTGTACTATGCAATTAAAAGAGATTTATACTCACTGGTCACTTTGTTAGGTACACTTCAACTGCTCATTAGCACAAATTTCTAATCAGCTAATTACATGGTAGCAACTCATTGCATTTAGGTGTGTAGACAAGGTTAAGATTAGAAGGTGTGAGGGATGTTTTCCTTGTACACTATGGGCTTCTAGCACCAAAATGAGCATTGCTTAAATACCACAGTCTAATTGAGTATTGTTGCTGTCCATGTCATCCATTTAGGACCACAGTGCACCCAGCAGGATAGTGCACCATGTCATAAAGCTAAGATCATCTAAATTGAGTACAGTGAGCATGACCATGAGTTCAGTGTACTCAAATGACCTCCATAGCTACCAGATCTCAATAGAGCAACTTTAAGATGTGCAACTGACAAATCTGCAGCAATTGTCTGATGCTATTGTGTCAATATGGAGTAAAATCTTTGAGGAATGTTTCCAGCACCTTAATAAATCTATTGTGCAAAGAATTAAGGCAGATCTGAAGACAAAAGGGGGTCCAACCCAGTACTTGCAAGGTATATCTAATAAAGTGTCCAATAAGTGTTTATTCAATTGCAGAAATTGTGCCTTAGGATTGTAAAAACAAGGTAAATCAATTAATCAAGATAAAACATTTATTGTGCAGCATTACTTTTCACAATGGTGCTCTTGTTTTGTCTTGAGTTATAAATCCAGAGCACCCCTTTAAATTTTTTATCCTTCTTTAAAAGCTAAAACTGACTGCCGGAGTGGCTGTGGTGGGTTTTCAGGTAGAGCTGAACAAGAGCAGAAGTGTGTCAAGGAACAAAAAATATGAACAGTATTGGGATAGGATTTTTGTTAAAAGCTCCTCAAATGCATGGTGTTTTAAAAGCCAAGTTACTGTGGTAATATATTCATGAGATTCATATTGATAAAAATGGAGGATTCAAGGAAGTATGGAGAGTGAAAGAAAGCAAAGAAAAGGAAATTTTTACCAAATTTTAATGCATACAAAATAATCAAAATGATCTTTCAGCATGCCCCAATAAGTGATAATAAAACAAATTCATCAGCAGTAAATGTGATTTGAGGTTTATTCACCAGACGATTTAAGTCAAAAGCATAAAAAAAATGAATGACACAAATATTAACTGAGGAAATTAAGTAAGTATTTATTTGGTGCAGAGGCATATTGTCCACCTATTTGTCCTCATTAATCAATATAGCAGCTAACAGCCTTGCTCCGAGTCTGCCCAGTGGAAGTGGCAAGGATGTAATACAGCTAATCAATACTTCAGTGATTTTGCCTCGAAGAGAACACATGCTCTGTGAGTAAACCAGCTGATGTGTCCTGAAGAAATACTAACACTAATAGGAGAAAAGCTAGAAGAGAAATCTTTTCTTCAAATTATCACACAACTTGATGCAGCCCCAACATTTTTGTACATGTGAGCAAGACAGAGAGAGACAATTAGAGAAGAATGGACGGCCATGAGGATAGGCCATAATTAGAGCTTTCTGTGTGTGTAGAAAAAAACAGCATCAGGACTGAATGTTAATGATATTGAGACTGGTTTTGGTAAATGTGTGCAAATCAGGGTTTCTTTGGTAATTTTCTTTCACATCTATGTAAGCTGTTTTAACTGGAGTCCTGCTAAATGAAAACAGTACATAAGTCTCTTATATTTTGTCTTGTATGATCTTGTGAAACATGTATTAATCTATCATGGGAACATGCTACAGTCAAAAAGGGCTGCAGGCACGGATACGGTTTAAATGTTGTCATTTTTTTTAACGTTTGTAGGAAGTTTCGTCCTTGGTTAGGTCACTTTTTTCTTGTGAGAGTTAGCTGTTTGCTTTTTTCTGTGCAAATATAGAATAACTCAGGTATCCAGTGTTTGGAAAGTAAAGACTTCATTGTTTTTTCTAAACAGACAACTGTGGGTGACTAGCAGTTGGAGTACGTCCAAATGTTATTTTGCATCCAGATGAGGTATGGAGTTAGAAAATATTGGTTGTGTTTGCAAAACATAAACTGTGCCAGCAGAAATGTGACAGAGAGGTCAACTGAGACTTCCAACCAGGTTATAGGTGGGAAAGAGTGAGATGAGCAAATTTAGAATTATGATTAGGAGTTTAGAAGTTTGCTAATTTGTGTTCTTGCAACCTCACAATGACGCCACACCTAGCTAAGAAATACTGCTGTGTGTCCCCACATTAAAATTATTCTTTTTTTTGGATAATGTTTTTGTACACCTAAATTCATTCATTAAACAATCGAATGAGGTGCTGGTACAGAGATTTTGTAAGTTTTTCAATTTGCTGACAGTGAGCAATCATATTTCCTCAAATGTTGTGAAAACCTTTAGTTTGGTTTTCAGGGGCCCACTGTATTGTCAAGCTGACAGGAAGCTTACAGCATGCTTTTAACTTTCAACTAAAAGATTGCTGGATGTTTTGCGAGTAACACTTTCTCTAAGAATGAGTCCGTGGAAATCTGACCCACCCATTCACACCACTGCATTCCCTCAAGTTGGAGGTATTTTCCAACCTAGACTCATAGGAAAGTCTTTGGGAAAAAAATAAATTATGTACTACTAGTAGAAGTGGAAAGCTTTGTGATGAGATAAATCAGCTTGACAACATGTTTCCTTCGCTAATGGTTTTCCTCTAACTCTTTCTCTTTCTCAATGAGTTGCATTGACACTGCGTCTCTAAACTCTTTGGTTCTTCATTTGCATTGAAGAATATCTAAAAGGTGCATCTCAATGTGAACGAAGACGTGTTTCACAGCAGCATCTAATCTTTTATTCATAATGCAGCACTGTCATTGTGCATCTCCCTTTCTACTCTCATTCATCAGCACATTATGATATTGTTTTGTTTGTGTTGCCCCTGCTGCGAAAAGGGCATAAAACAATTTTCTGTTTAAATCACTAATCAGGTCAGCCTCTGGTAATGACCATAAATTATGTGTTTGTGTGTGTATATGTGCATGTATGAGAGTGATATTAGGGGAAAAAATATTTAATCATAACAGTGCTTATTGATTCACTCCTCTCCCCTGTACTCTTTAAGTAGGAGGGTTCAGGTTTGACTGCATTATGGAGAAAATACATGAACTGCTGTATCTTTTGTTGTAAACTCTTAACAATTCAGCTGGGCTCACAGCTAACGAGCTCAATTGAACAGAAAAAAAATGCAATGTGATTAATACTCCACTCAGCCTTTATACTCACCATTTAGGATTCTTTCTGCATCACCACTTATACTGCTTTGTTATGATGTATGGGTCACTGACAGAAGAGATCTTTTTCCTCATTCCACTGCTGCATAAGAAGCCAGGCAGCCTTACCTGAGAACAGAACTGAAGTGCACCAATGAAATACCACATTAGGTGTTTACCAATGGATCTCAGCACACAGGAACTTTAGTTGTAATGCCAGCAGTATAAGCAAACAGATCGAACATGGCACATTATCCAAGGCTGTTAGAATGCTGTCAAATACATGACTGCAAGCAAATTCTCACGGCAAGGTCTGTGCACTTTAACAACGCCCATGCCAGACAGAAGACTCTGTAAAGCAATGAGACCCTGAGTCATATTTACCAGAGGAGACTTGAAAACTTGTCAAGACAACTATAAACCAAACACAAGCATCTTAAATGTCTTATAAAAATGATAATTTAACACTTTAAATTACAATCTAACTAGAAGAGTGGGCGTTTTACAAGATTCAGAACAAAACTGTGCAAAGTGCAACTTATGCATACTGCCATAGATGTCCTCCTCAGTATTTAGAACTTATGTGTTTCGTCACTCTTGCAAACATAAAAGAAGCATTTATTTATTCCTAAAAGCTGGAAAGTCAATCACAAATGTAACAATAACTCACACACACACACACACACACACACGCTTTTATATGATATTGTATTACATTTAAATTGTCACCTTGTGCCTGTATATTGTGTGTTAAATTAACACATTTCCATCATATATTGATATGCACAAATTACATAAAAATGTGATGCAATTTGTGTATGAAGTTTTTATGCACCAATTTTAGGAATAGGTTGGTGTATAAAATGAGCCATAATGCAGCAACTGAAGGATATGATGCTTGAAACTTCTGGGAGGAGCATGTCTGAGTGCCAGCTTAATGCATCCATCCCAATGTTCCATTAAAACCTACACCTATGCATACTGCTGACAGGACGTAAAAAGTTCCTGAACTTAGTGGCTAAGGGAGCAAGGGGACAAGCTATCATGTAGAGGTCATACATAAATTTATGAGCAAAAGCACTGAGCCACACCTCTTAGTCTTTGAGTTAAAGTGTGTTCAGTCCCACAGGTTGCCACACGTATATAAAATTGAGCGCATAGCCATGCAGTCTGTCTTTACAAACATTTGTGAAAGAATGGGTCCTTCTAAAAAGCTCACTGACTTTGAGCAGGGTACTGTAATAAGATGCCACTGTCAGTTTGTTCTTCCCCCCTAGATATCCCACAATCAACTGTAAGTAGTATTATTGCAAACTGGGAGCTTTTAGGAGCCACGGGAACTCAGCCACCAAGTGGCAGACCACATAAAGTTACAGGGGTCGCTGAGTGCTGAGGTGCGTAGTAACGCTCAGTGTCTGCGGAGCTGCAGAGTTGCTGCTGACTCAGTAACTGTGGAGTTCCACCCTCCTCTGGCATTAACATCAGCCAAAAAAAATCCCCCCCAAAACACCAGGAGATTCATGGCATGGGTTTCCATGACTGAACAGCAATGTGTAAGTGGCCTGGTACTTTGTCCATATAGTGTAAGTAACTTCAAGAAAAATGCAAGGCCTAGGTTATACTGTAGGGTCAAGGCACAATTAAAAATACACACTTAACAAAGTAGGAAACATCAATGGACCACGTCCTGCTAATTAAAGAATTACTTACTCTGATGTGAGATAAATAGTTGCTCCTTCATAAACCCTTGCTGAGTAAGTACTTACAGTACTTACTCAGTAAGGCTTTATAATGTCGACATTAACACAAATACTTTTTTTTTTTATCTCATTACCAAAGACATAATCATTCATGTTACTCTTGTCTTGATGATCATTTTAACACTTGGTCCTACTGTTAAAAACTTACATAGAGTAGGTAATGGGCATTCACTATGTGTAAGGTGGGTTGAAGGGCCCTCAACCATCCTTTAGTTATGCTGCTATAGGCTCAGGCTGCTGGAGGATTCCCATGATGCACTGAGCAGTTCACCACTCACCTCTGTTCCCTCCTGATTAACCTTTTTTCTGCTTGCTCCCCCAGTTTTGTTTTGTCCTGGTCTCCCTATGCTCTCCCTTTTTGTTTTTCTTTCTCTTTCACCTCACCCCTCCCAGTCAGTCATAGTAGATGGCTGATCCTCCATGAGCCTGGTTTTGTCAGTGATCTCTTCCTGTTCAAAGGATGTTCTTCCTTCCCACTGTCACCAGCTGCTTGCTCATAGTTGATTTGATTGTTGTTTTCTCTCTAATAATGCAGGGTCTTCACCTTGCAATACAAAGCACCTTGAGGCAACTGTTGTTGCCTTAAGGCGAAGGTTGAATTATATACAAAAAACTGAGTAGAATTGATTGTTTAGAGTTTGCCCTTCTGATCATGCCTGTTGCATGACACAAACCTCAAAAATTTTGCTGCTCCTTAAAGTAAGGAAAGAATGAGACCCTCTCACCATTTTGCAAGCTGAGCAGATGCCTTGAAGCGTGTAGCTGTAGCAACCAGTCCCAGAACAAAATCAGGAGATGTTCAGAGCCAACAAGTGGCATCTCATGGGACTCTGCTCACCAGGAGGAACACATCAGTCAAGATTTCTCCTCCAGGCTGTGTATCTGAGCAGGGTCATGCCCAAACTTCCCCTGCCTCACACTGACAACAGATAATCTGTTTTAAGTCTATTTTTTGCAGCTTTGATCATTTGTTTTTTTTTTAACACTGACTCTGCAAACTGTTAGGTAAAAATGATAACTTCAGCCCTGTGAAATTTCCATTCTTCCTATTTTGCAAAACTATCGGTAAAAATCCAATTTATGAACATCTTTGAGATTTGGATGTTGTTTCTGATGTCTGTATTGAGGGTAAAAAGTGTGTGAGCAGCACAGTTGCTCAAAATAGACATTTAACATTTGATATTTTAGTCACGCTGCAGATGTTCTCATCAGTGGAACTTATACTGACTGCAATAAACATTTTTCTCATTCTTAAATCACCTATCTTACAAGCAGCCATAAATTATTATTTTAGGTCACAGCCACGATGTTTCTGAAATACGTCTGTGACTATAAAATGAACAAGAGCGAGCAAAGCTTTGTGAAAAGAAGTCAGAGCAAGGAAGAAGGAAGATATTCTGAGCAAGTTAAAGTGGGCAGAAAGCAAAGAGATTGACGCAAGAAATAATTTAACCATGCTTGTTTTTATCTGGTGACACTGTTTTGATTGCTACAGTTCTAACATGAATATTGGCAAACACCTTCTGTCACTTTACAATCTGTGAGGCATTCATTTAGCATCATTCAGACATTATTTTTTTTTAAGTAATAACATATTACAGGACACGTAGTGGCTTCCATAAATAGTGTGCAGGAAATCATAATTATATGTTTGGGTTTCCGCTTGAGCGAAGATGTGACATGCCAACATCCTGAAAGCAGTTGAACCCATACATCATCAAGGAAGTCAATATAAAAAACAATAAAATGTACTGTTCATATTTTATGTCAACCTCAAATCAGCTATGTGCTATGGGAAGATCTCCTCTGGCGCTGTGCTTTGCAGGGAAAATGCATAATTTGCTTCCCTTTTTGATATCTTATTCTACTTGAATGCTGCTATAGGAGCAGGGGGGCAGGAAGCAGGAGTAGGGATAAAGGAGGGAACTTTTCTGCTGCAAACCCACAGGGTCCCTCAATTGCTCTACTGATGATCAGTAATCGGTGTTTGGCACTGATGCGAAGAAGCTGGAGCTGCAGGGTCACTCCTTTGATACCGTTCAACGTGACACTAGTTTGTGTGTCCCATAATGGCCTGTTCACTCTTTTCTTGAAGAATAATCGATGTGAACACTGACAGCTTGGCCACTGGGCTTTCACCCAGCAGGGAACACTGACTTTATAATTTTCACTATATTCTAGCAAAAATGCTGTGGCATGATTTTAGGATAAACATTACATGTATTTATTTATTTTATTGATTAGCTCTATCCAGTAAAATGGCAGAACAGAAAAACACATTCAAACGCCTCACCTTCTAAATGTCAGGGATTTCTTTAGCCCAGAGCTCAAGCTCTGATAACAGTGGTATTTATGGTGTCTTCGTGCCACATTAGGTTGGTCATCATGTTCATCCTGCAGCTGATCTAAGAAACACTGATGATTACGCAGCATTCTCAAGGTCTGAGTCATGAAGCTGAGCCAGGGCAGCTGCTTGCAGTCAGAGGTGCCCCATAGGGGGCACTGTTGGTTCTCATGAACAACCCATGGCACAACAGGTTGCACTTCTCTACTCTCTCTTCACTGACTTCACGCTAACTATCCAGCCAAGTTGACTGACAGGAGTGGGTAAATATAACAATGTTGTGGTCTGTTCTGTCATAATTAACCGCCTGAATCCGAGTTTAGAGGCATTTAATAAAAACCTTCAAATATAAATGTGTGATTTATTTTTCTGCAAGGCAGTGCAAATGACAGTGAGCTTTTCGTGTCAAGAATCGGTTTATTTAAAACGGTGTTAAATAATTCCCATCATCTCCTGCTGGGATAGCTGTAATTATTGTCTGTTCCTCCAGAGTCAAATCTATATGATCATTTTCATCCCCCAAACCAAAAATGCAATTACCCTGCGTCGTGAGGTGCGGGGCTCCTTTCTAATTTGCCAACTTTATTTTTTCCAACGGTTTGGGACAGAAAGCGCAGCCCTCTCGTGATCTGAGCTGGGAAAATCGATGGCACAATACTTGCTGACGTGACGCCCGCAAACCTTCTAATTTGCCAATTCAGCCAGGAGTGCGCGTCCCATTCCCCCCCTCCTCCTCCTCCTCCCCAGTTTCTGCACCAACACTCTCCGGTCCACAGCTACAGGCTACAGAGCGGCAACAGGATCCTCTTCACCACCGCCTCACTCGCTCGCTCTCATCTGTGCACGCGTCTTTATCGTGTGGAAAGTTGTAGGAGTATTTATTAGATATTACAAGTCCTGTGTGACACTTCGCTGACTGCATTAACCACAAAGGCGATCGGGACCGTTGTAAATCCACCACTATGTGAAATAGAAGAAGAAGAAAACAATGTCATTCAAAGTCTTTGGGAAACATGAGGATTTTCTAGGATTGTTTTTTTGCTGACCTCGTTGATTTTAAAAATAATTGTAATAATAATAGTAATAATAATAAATTGTTGGAGCCTGATAAGGAAAAGCCGCTCTGTTTTGAAATCAACATTGACAGCACTGGATGAGACCGCGGCGCCGGATCTTGTGCAATAAGAGAAATGGTAAGGAGCAAAGAAACACTGCATCACTTTCACAGACTTCCTCTTATTCCCTTTAAATGGCGTTCATGTTGCTTTATTCGTTGCCTCCCCAGCCGACAGTTGTTGACAAATGTTTATTTTCTCGAAACATAGAAACACTATAAGCTATTAAATATATGGCACACATTTAGCAAATATTGAGCATCCTGTGGGTGCTGGGTGGGATTGGTGACAGACGGTTTTGTTTTCATACATCCCAAAGCACCTGTTTTGTCCTCGGGGCGAAAAAAACCTAACAAACAAACAAACAAAGAAAGAAAAGAAAAGAAAACATCAGGTCATCAACAAAAAAGAACTTGATTAATATAAATTCTCCATTTTGGGGAGTGAAAACGAGAAATGGGGATTTTACTTCCCTGCTGTTTGCACTCTATAGAATAAAAATGTTCTGCATTTCAGTGAGCTGACACTGCGTGTTCATGTCTGTGGTGGCAGGTGGTGTCGGACGGAATACAACAGTTTTGTTTTAAATGGACAACTACACAGAGGGGATAAATTGCGTGCAAAGTTGTGCTGCTTTCTGCTGAGGGAGCTATCTATCCGGCTTCCACCGAATTATCACGAGTCCTCGGAGAGACATGGGGCCGCTCCAGTGGATGGGACTCACCGCGCTTCTCCTGTGCACAGGTAAGACGCCCGAGAGAAACAACTATGAGCACTTGCGTTCATACATCTCAACATGAATTATGGAAATGAAAGTTAATGGTCATGAAATAAGAGGCACTATAAATACATCAACCTTTCCTGAGTGATTTCATTCATCTAATGAAATGCAAATGGTGTCCTTTCAGCCAACAGGACATATATAATTTATGAGACATATAATTAGCTGTAAGCTGTTGTGGCAGAATACAAAATGACGTGTAATATTAACATGAATGAACAATGACAGTTGCCTAGAGAGTGTGTGGGTTTGGTTGTTGTAGCAGCACTGAAACAGGATGCAGTGTGTGAGCTTGGCACTGCAGAGTACCAGGAATAACAACAGGCTGCAGACACAACCCAGAAAAGCAGAAGGAATTTTTTTTTTTTTTTTTAAGTTCAAGCTGTTTTGCATAATATATGTGGTTGGATGTATGTTCGTGAGTGTGTGCCATTGTGTTTGGGATGCTAAGTGTATGTATTTTTCTGTGGGCTTGTGCAGGTTTGTGTGACTTTCAAACTGCACGGGGTTGTGCAGAAATGCAATTTAAAATTCCCATGTAGGGAAAAGTAGCTTCATCCTCATTGTGTAAATGCTATTGGAAGCTCTATGTTAAACATGCTTTCCCACTTTGGTATAGGTACTGGAAGATAGATATCATCAAATTTCATTACAGTTACCTTTTAATAGTACTTAACACTTTCGCAAGACTCACTTTAAGTTACTGCACATAAGCCCACAACATGTATTTTTTATATTTAGGTTTTAGTACAATATTGGAGACAAAGTTAGAGAAACAAAGCTCAGATAGTTTGGACATATGCAGAGGAAGGATAGTGGATATATTGGGCAAAGGATGTTGACTATGGAGCTGCCAGGCAGAAGGAAAATAGGAAGACTACAGAGGAAGTTCATGGATGTAGTGAAAGAGGACATGCAGAGGGTTGGTGTGACAGAAGAGGATGCTAGGGATAGTGTGAAATGGAGGCAGATGATTTGCTGTGGCGAGCCCTAAAGTGAGTAGCGAGAAGAAGAAGGAGAAAAAGAAAGAGACAGTGGACTACAATATGGTAGTGGGTCCCCATGGATTTTTGTCACCTTTAGAATGAATCACGCTACCTGTTTGTTTCCACTTTTAATACAAGGCTAATCATATTCTGGCTGTAATGTAAAAGACATGAGAAAGGCATTAATCTTCCTCTAGGAGAAGAAATTTGACTTACAAGTGTAAATAGTGATGAATATTTATACTGTTACCTAACCTCTTGCTGTAAATATCTCTCAGATCTATTGTATCAGATCTACTTTGTGCTGTACTTATGAGAGTTATGCATTTTGTGATGCTGGTTAAACTGTGAATTTGCTCTAACCAAACTCTGTGATCATGTAACAGCTTTCCTCATTTGCTGTAATGGACTCCTTTCTAGTGATGTTGCCATGTCTCTGAATTGCTGAATAACTTTTCTTATGACGAATAGAAAGCAAAATATTTTCCACTCTTCTTAAAATTGTTTTGGAAAAAAATTTTTTGAGGGAAGTGATTCTCCTCACAAGAACAAAGCCACTACAAAATATGAAAGTAGACAAAGATGGATCCATTTCGTATCAGTTTGGTCAGTCTCTTCAGGTGAAAGTGGAGGGGAGGAAGAAAAAAAAAAGATTCTATCCTGTCAGTCAACCTCCTGCTGTCCACAGTCTCTGAGGATATTATGTCTCCAGCCACCTGATTGCTTTCACCCAGAGGTTGTCTCTGTGAGACAAGCACACTGACAGGCACATACTGTAGAGGATACCTGCACACACTAACATACTGTCAGACTAGCCATCAGGACATTTGGAAATATCTACAGCCTGGCATGCAGTAGGATGTGGTTCTGGCACTTTTTGCAGATTGGAGCTCTTTGTCAGGCAGAAAGTGAAAAATTACCTTTACAGGAATTATTTTTTTTCTTTAAGTTGCCATATTTGCATCCTATTTTTTAATCTCTTTATTTGTTCAATGTAAAGTTTTTATCATCTCTTACTCATCATTGTACTAAAAAGGTACCTAAGAGCCTGGCATAAAGGGCACTATACTAAACGTGGGAGGATTCCCACTTGAAGTTTGCCTGCTCTTTTGTATGTGTGTGGGCCTGGCCAGAGTAGATTGGGAGATTGTAATGGAAAGTTGAAAAGTTATAAAACCAAAACTCATTCAGCGTTAATTTAATAATAGCTCACTTGTTCTCGCGTGCACACACACACACACACACACACACACACACACACACACACACACACACACACACACACACACACACACAGGCATCCAAGCTCCTAAGCTTTGGATATTTTGTGAAAACAAAAGCAGTAGAGTTGACTGACTCACATAACAGAACATAATGCCAATGTAAACTCTGCTTCTTCAAGCCTATCACCAAACGACAACGTTTACATGATTTTATAAAGATTCCATCCATCCATCCATTCTCTTCTGCTTATCCTGATTGTCTTTGAAAATATCACGTTTTTTTTCTCAACAATATTTGTCCACAGTAATGAGTGCTAAAATATCTGGTTGAGATAGGGACAGATAGTGGTTACAGTTAATAAATAAAGGGGCTATTTCTTACTGTCTGAGAAGGCACAGTGAAGTTCAGTCTGAATTTTTCAGAATTAAACACTGCATAGAAAAAACAGTTCAGAAATTTAAGCATAATAGCTCTCAATGTAAAGATAGGCTGTGGGGATTTCTGTAAACATTGTTTAAAAGATTTGTGTTATTAAAAGATTCAAAAAACATAGAAATCTCTGTACACCAATACTGAGTGGATGATCTCTGGACTCTAAAATCCCTCAATGGGCTCAGGAGGTCTTCAAGAAACATTTTTAGTGAACACAGTTTGTCACTATAGAAAGGCATGTAAAAATTAACCATGCAAGAACAAAATATGCAAATAAAATCCCATAATAGGTTTTCCTGACCCTTTCCTGAGATGCACCGAGGTGTAGTGGAAAGCTGTCCTTGAGATGTGACAAATCAAAATTTCAAATTCTTTCTATAAACTATGATTCCACATTCTTTTGAGCTAAAGAGAATGGTCATTGGTTTGTTATTACCAAAGTTCAAAGTTCAATATCCATGATGGTGTGGGGTTGCATTGGTGAGTTACTTCCCCAGCTGTGAGGGTCTCATTAATGCTGAATGACATAGTATGTAGAGGTTTTGGAGCCACACACAGTGCCACAATGACTAGGATTTTTCAGGGAAGGTCTTGGTGATATAGCAAGACAATGGCAAGTCACATTTTGCCCATATTTAAACAGCAGGGCTCCATAGTTAAAAATATGTTGGTGATAAATTGGGCTGCCTGCAGACTCTAAGTGTCACCTACTGACAACATTTAGTCCATTATGGCAATGAAATCTTGGTCCATATTGACATGATAACATCACAAAGTTGCTACAGATTTGTCAGCCATCCATGATGACAAGCTCCCATTCCACTCTATCCCAAAGGTGGTCTTTTGGATTGGGATCTGATGACTGTGGAGACCATTTGAGTACAGTGAACTCATTGTCATGTTCAAGAAACCAATGTGAGATGATTTGAGCTTTGAGACATGGTGCGTTAAAAAGATGGGTACTCTGTGGTCATAAAAGAATGGTGATGGTCAGTAACAATACTCAGGTAGGTTGTGGCATTTAAATAATGCTCAGTTGGTACCAAGGGGCCCAAAGTGTGCTAAGAAAATCTCTCACACCATTACACCACCACTACCAGCTTGATACAAGGCAGGATGGATTCATGAATTCATGTTGTTTACACCAAATTCTTAGTAAACCCCTTGAATGTCGCAGCAGAAATCGAGATTGTGAAATCAGGCAATGTTGTCCAGTTTTTGTGAGCCTGTGCAAACTGTAGCCTGGTGTGAAGACCTGGTGTGGTCTTCTGCAGCTGTAGACCGTCTGCTTCAAGTTGCGACCTCTTGTGCATTCAGAGATGCTTTTCTGCATACCATGGTTGTAACAAGTGGTTTTTTTTTTTGTTTGTTTTGCTGTTACTGTTGCCTTTCTATCAGCTTAAAGCAGTCTGGCCATTCTCCTCTGACCTCTGACATCAACAAGACATTTTTGCTTAGGGCACTCACTGGATATTTTTGTCTTTTTTGCATGATTCTCTTTAAACCTTAGAGATGGTTGTGTGGGAAAATCCCTGTAGATCAACAGTTTCTGAAATAGACCAGACCATCTCGAACCAACAACCATGTCACATTCAAAGTCACATTGTTCTCATCTGATGTTGAACTTCAGTAGGTCATCATTACCGTGTTAATGTTACCATGTTACCAGGTTAAATGCACTGAGTTGATGTCATGTGATTGGCTGATTCGATATTTGTGTTAATGACTTTGTTGAACAGGTATTCATAACAAAGTGACTGGTGACTGTTTGCCTTCAAATTGTTATTTTTGACTGTATTTCAGGATGTCGAGTGGACCATCTGCTATTCGGAAGGTTCTAGGCTGCTCCAGTTTTTGTACTAAAGTATCCTTGGGCAAGATACAGAACCCCTAAGTTCATTTACCATCTATGTGGCAACAGAACCCCTATAAAAAACCTACCAAGGGTTCTTGGACAAACACTACCTCTTACCTCTAAGCTTATGATTCAAAGGTGATATGCAGTATGTAAAGTTCAAAAGCCCTATTAAGAAACACTGGGTGTGCCCCCAGAGGCCAGAGATTATCTACACTGTAGCTCAGTGAGTTTTGATGCTCTTGTCAAAATATATTCCATCAGGACTTTTAGTCAGTTCAGCTTCATTGACAGTTGTTGTGATAGCATAATTAGAGTTTGGTGATGTTCAAGCATCAGTTGCTGTTGGCTGCTGAGTCAAATTTCATGGATGTGTTTTTGTTACCCTGATAAATTTAATCTTCACTTCAGAGGTAACGCTTTTACAATGCTTGCACCGACTTGCTCTGTTACCATCTGAGTTATTTTCTGGTAACTTTTTCATGATTTTGAAATTGCAAATTAAAACTCCTACTGACATAAACTGATTTAAGCAAACAGTGTCCTTTCCATTTTAGATGCTTAAGTGTATTTGACAGGGATTAAAGTCATTCTTTGGACTGTTTTTAGAAACAGGCCAAAAGCTGAGTTAAAACTGATTATTTCATGCCACTGTGAGAGAAAGTGAGAGAGAGAGAGGAAGAGCCCAAAGTGACCCTGCACACACATTAAGGCTGTGAAATCTAAACTGGCAACTACCTCCAGGATAGTAAAGTCTCATGGGATATTACTTGTTGGCTCTTAACATCTCCTGGATTAATTCTGGGAGGGAGTTGGCAGGGCTGTGTGGTTCTGGGCAGTGATTTTACTTAAAGAAACAGCAGAGGCCTTCAGAATTAGCTGACTTTGTTAAAAAAAAAAGTCTTATATAAAATAATCTCTCCTTTTTTCTTCTCAGTTTTCCCCTATTTTTCCCCTAATGATTTCTAGGTGCTGTAATGGAGATAACCATAAGACAAAAATAAAAAGAAATTGGGCACTTTTTACTGAAGGGCTTGACCAGGAAGGAAAATATTGAATGAGTTTTATTGAGGGTCTTTCCAGGGGCAAAGCCAGCATTTACCACATTGAAAAGAGACGCTACATTGTTTGTAAAGCAATAAGTCAAAAGAGAAACACGGTTATTAATAATTTGATAAATCCATTGCAAAAAAAAAGTACAGTAAATGAAATGTTGTATTGTAAAGTGATGGATGAAGCCTGGCTTATCCTGCGTGGCACTGTAGTTACAGAACGCTCCGGAGAGCAGCAAAAGGAAATGTTACACCAGGGAGCCATATGTCATTTTATATGGATCATAACACAGGGACAAAAGTCATAAAATGAAAAGAGATGTAGAGTTATACTGAGAACAAATTGTAGGACAAACCATCCAAATTTGTATGCTTCTAAAAGGCTTCTGTGCACCATCGTCTGGAATAAAGCAAATTGAATTTTATACAAATTCTTCAGAGAGCAGCAGAGAGGAATGCTACAGGAGGGAGCCATAAGTCATAATATAAGTTTGATATGGATTACAGCACAGGGACACTAGTCACAAGATGAAAAGTATTGTTGCATGTTTTTGTCATAAAAAGCTGGGACTTTTTTTTTTAACTGCTAGCTCTAAACAGAAACAGGGTAGTAAAAAGGAAAAAGAAAATCAGTATTTGACCACCCTTTGCCAAACACCCTTTACTTGTGAACAAAGTTTTTAAGGTACTTAGCAGGTAGGTTGCTCCGGGCATCTTGGAGAACTTGTCACAGTTCGTCTGTGGATTTAGGCTGTCTCTCACTTGCTTCCGTCACCTCATGTAAACCCAGACAGACTCAGTGATGTTGAGATCAGGACTCTGTGGGGGCCACACCATCTGTTCCAGGACTCCTTGTTCTTCCTGCCGCTGAAAATATTTCTTTATGACTCTGGGTGTATGATTGGGGTTATTTTTCCTCGTGTTGCAGAATGGCTTTAGGACCAACCAAACTGTAACTATGTAACTATGCATCAAGACTACTCTGTTGGGAAAGCAATAAAATATGATATAACTGATTAACCATAATATAACATGCATACTTAATACTGTCCGTGAAGTGAATCCTAAGGATCCTCACATTTCAGCTATTTCTGTAGACACTGAATCAGTTTAAAGTTGCTTTGCTTTTTTTTTTTATTTTCTTTTTTTAGTTTAATCAGTGTACATTTTAGGTCATGTTCAGATGCATGCAAGTCCAATATTTACTCTCCCTTTAGCTTGTTTTCACCTCCACTACCTCTCAAGAAAACCTTTGAGTTTTTAAACTTGTAGATTTTATATTTTTCTGTTTTCTGCTTGCCATGATACATCATGATGCACAGGACAATATACAGATATTTAGATACAAATTACAAGTTTGAAATTATTGTGTGCCCATCTTGTTTTCATTCTCTGTTTGCATTTGCTTTCACCATTTTTGTTGGCGGTCGGCACCAAAACTACTTGGTTATGTTTAGGAAAAGATGCACGTTGAACAGTGTACAGATATTCAGGAACACCTTGTGCATATTTTTTCAGCAACTATGACAAACTGGCAGCATTTGATGCTCTAAAACAGACTGATGACATCTGACAAGAAACAAAAAACTCTGACAGACAGTCTTTCACTGTCTGTATCGTGATATGGTAGTTAGCACTGTCACCCCACAACAAGAAGGTCCTGGGTTTGAATCCACCTGCCTGCTTGGGACTTTATGTTCTTCTTGTGGCTGCATAGCTTCTCTTTGAGTCTCTGAATTTTTCCCACAGTCCAAAGACATGCCTGTTAGCTCAACTGGTGATTCTAGATTGGATGAGGGTGTTGGGTGTCTCTCTGTGTTAGCCCTGTGACTGACTAGTTACTTGTTCAGGGTGTATCCTACCTTATACCTTAACACAACTGGGATATTCTCACCTAGAAGGAAATGGATGGATTGAAGTCCTTTGCTTGAAAGAAAAAAAAAATCCTAACCCATAGTTCAGTTTTTCAATGTCAGAGCAGGAGTATCTCCTGAATCTTCAAAAAGTGCTTGTGGAAACATAACCATAAAAACAAATTAATTTACATTCATCAAACACATCTACTCTTTAATTTAATACAATATTGTGTGGATCAAACAGTTATGCTTCTATGCATAATTGTAAGGAGGGGAGATGATTTTCAAAAAGTAATTTCATACTGTTTTCCTTATTTGTACTTAAATATTTCCACACATTATTTTAATATTTCATATACTTTAGGATCTTATGATGGGTATCTCCTGAGAGTTAAAATCATAAACATTTTAATGTTCTGGTTAATGAAGAGAGATTAATGAAGGTTTTTTTTTTCCCCTTGTCATTTACATTATATATACTACTTTTAAGAATAATTCACTTATTTGTATTAGTGTATACAGTATGCCTACTGCAACCTAAATCCTTGGGCTTTATTGAACTTGTGCTCACTTTTATCTTCCTCCTCCTCATCACATTCCTCTATAATACTATCCTCACAACTGAGTCCATCTCAGTGCTGCCTGAAACTGATTTCCTCCCTTTCATCACTAGAGTCTGTGTCTGAAGAGCTTGCAGGGATTACTCTCATCCTTTCTTTTGTCATATAATGTGGTAACAGCGATGCCCTGTGGGATAATATATGGCACTGCCATCGTATGCACACAGTACCTGTGCATGATGTTAATGTGTCCTCAAAGTTGTTTTTTTTTTTTTTAAAGTTGAATAATGCATACTGATCATGAAGAAAAATACGATCAAACACGAGTTTCATCAATTTAATTACATTGCTTTTAAAAAAGAAAAAGTAAAAACATAACTTATGAATAATGTAACTACTTACCACCTGTTTACTATGCTCTGGGAAGTGATGATTTCAGATTAGCTAACCTGAACTAACTCATGTGAAACTAATATCAGGTAAAAGTTTTGATAAATGCCATTTGATTGGGTGAAAATCCTGGTGTATATTACCTGTTTCATGGTTTATGTACTTTAGGTGACAGAATTTGACTCACAAGTGATCTCTCTTATTCTATTATAAAAACCTAAACTTAAAAAAAATATATCAGTAATTAATACAATATTAGTATTTTTACTGAGTTTTGTATTTAACTTTTTTTTCGGTCATAATCCTAATCTTAAAAAAAGACCATCAGAATCAGAACTCATCAATCAGAAAATAGGTTAAATTATAATACAGGGATATAATACAGTATTTGAGCTGTGCCTGGATGAACCAGATAAGCAGCTTTGACCAGTCTGATGCTGTCTGTTTGGCAATAACTTTTGATTTAGGGGATTTTAGGCACTTCTTGTCCCCAGCTAATATATAGTTTTTGTCCATGTGACGCATCCATCCATTTTCTTCCGCTTATCCACTTCGGGATCCCGGGGGGCTGGGGAGGATGGAGCCCTTCCCAGCTGTCATGGGGTGAGAGGCAGGGTACACCCTGGACAGGTCGCCAGTCGCAGGCCTAACACAGAGATACACACAACCATTTGCACCTATGGGCATTTTAGGGCCAGATGGTGGATTTGAACCCAGGACCTTCTTACTGTGAGGCAGCAGTGCTAACCACCATGCTGCCCCCATGTGGCCCATGCTGTGAAATTTTTAAATTCAAACATGAGGAGAAACATACCTTATGCCTTTACTGAAGCAAAAGTTGGGCATTTGTTAAGATATAAGATAAAATTTTAAGATTCGGATAAGATAAGATAGCTGCCGCTTCAGAAAAAGAAAGCTATAAACAGCATCAGGCTAGGCTGTAACTGAGATTGACATTGACTTTTTTTTCCTTTACTTAACTAAAGGTATTAGCTAATATCATTAGCTGTGCATGCTAAGTGATTGACAAGAATTGGCTTTGTTGTTGCGCGGTGATTTTACAGCACAGTGACTGCCCAGCACAGTTCTCTGTGCTGAGAATTAAAGCTACAGGCATATTAGTGACTCTTGTTTCTTTTTTTCAAACTTGTGTCCATTGTGGTTGCTCATTTAGTTGTGTTTTCTAATTATAAATTTTCCAGTAATTACAGAAAATTGTGTTGTTCTGTTTGGGACTGCTGCTTAACTAAAATTGACAACATGATTTAAACTTCAGAGGTTAACATAGAACCACCAGAGAATTTTAACCCTGTCCTGCCACAATAACAGCAAAGGCAAAGAAGTTGTTTCTTAAAGAAGTTGTTTATTTTCATCTAGTTTTCTAATTTTGAGAATGAGTTCACAAAATAGGTATTTAAGATTACATTTTAGGTGGTATTAGTCTTGTTGTTTTGTTACAGATTATTTATAATCTTCAAATAAACGACAGCACAATGCCTAACTCATCTCAATAATTTAATTATTGTAGAAGAAGAACATTATGGAAAAGTTAAACATGAATTTTGCATAATGTGTCTTTTTATTTACACTATACAGTAAATAAGGTATGAAAAACAGAGGGTTCACTGTGAAACGGACTGAATGGGTCAGTGCCTCATTTTGAATTTGACTTCACAGTTGGCTACAACAAAATTAAAAAACAAATTTTAATGAACTAATTATTGTAATAGTAGGACAGTCAAAGTTTATCATCTCGCCCACATCTGCCTCCACCTCTGCAGCCTCTCTCTCATCCAAATTGTCCACACAGCTCTGCCAGATGTTTAATTTATGCTGCTACAGTTGTATCCATTTGCAGAAGTATTTACCTATGGTGAGCCACTGCAAATGGGCTCCCATGTAGTCCTACAAAATCCCAACTCCACGGTGCTTGATGTGGATGATGCTGGGTGTTAGTTGAATGCTGATTGGCTGACAAGTGGGCTGAAACAACGAGGGGAGCAACAGCAGGGTTCACCAGGAATGGAAACAAACAAACCCATCAACAATCAGAAAATACTGTATGAAAAGTTCAGACAGTGGCTGCAGTCGACGCTTTTCATTGTTTTTAACACACCATTTTATTTCAGCTCCTGTCATAACTCCACTGTTCTCCATGGCTAACCCACAAACTGGGTGTACCACATACATTATATTGCAAAAAGTATTCACTTGTCTGCCTTCACATGCTTACGAACTTGAGTGACATCCCATTCTTCAATCATTGGGTTTAATATGATGTCGGCCCACCCTTTGCAGCTATAACAGCTTTAGCTCATCTGGGAAGGCTTTCCACAAGGTTTAGGAGTGTGTTTATAGGAATTTTTGACCGTTCTTCCAGAAGCACATTTGTGAAGTCAGACACTGATGTTGGATGAGAAGGCCTGGTTTGCAGTCTCCCAAAGGTGTTCTTTTGGGTTGAGGTCAGGACTCTATTCAAGCCAGTCAAGTTCTTCCACACCAAACTGGCTCATCCATGTCTTTTTGGTCCTTGCTTTGTGCACTGGTTTGTAGTCATGTTGGAACAGGAAGGGGCCACCCCCAAACTGTTCCAAGAAAGTTAGAAGCATGAAATTGTCCAAAATGTGTTGGTATGCTGAAGCATTAAAACCTCCTTTCACTGGAACTAAGGGGCCGAGCCCAACTCCTGAAAACCAACCCCACACTATAATCCCCCCTCCACCAAACTTTACATTTGATCAGCACAGATCAGTCAGACAAAAACCATTCTCCTGGCAACCACTAAACCCAGACTTGTCCATCGAATTGCCAGACGGAGAAGCACGGGCTAATCCGAAGGCCATATTAAGTTTAGAGGTCTGTAGCGATTGACTCTGGAGAAAGTTGGTGACCTCTGCGCACCGTGTGCTTCAGCATCCTCTGACCCCCACTCTGTGATGATTTCACACAGCCTACCACATTTTGGTAGTTTCTGTCATTCCCAATTGCTTCCACTAACAGTTGACTGTGGAATATTTAGTAGCAGGGAAATTTGGGGCCTCATACAGCATGGCATAAAGGGATTTTACTCCTCTGTGATTAACTTCACTCATACAGCATTGTCATATCATTTGCTTGATTTCCATAGCAAGTTCACTGAAGAAAAAAATGGATGTGAAAAAAATTCTCTCTTTTCCCACAGGTTTCTCTTTACTAATAGGATCAAACACAGCAGGGATGAAAAGGAGAATAATCGATATATGACAGCATAATGATGAAATGCTTCCCTGTTTCCCTTCTTCACTCTTAGTGTTTGGAGGATTGGGAAAACAGCACGCCTAACCTAAGCATGAAGATCGGCGCTGATTCACCTCGACACACATAATCACACAGAGACGCGTGTGCACAGAATCATTAAAGATCTTGTGACACATTGTAGCTGTGCACTGTAAACACACACACGGGCACGCACAGACTCATCTCCTTGGGCAAACAACTTCACAGCCATCCAACTAGGAAAAGATCGCACTCTGCGGGAGGTCTAGAGACAATTAGCATAACTAACAGAATGCTCAGCGCACACACAGCAAATCAGAAGGAAATGAGAATGAACCTACGCACTCAGAGCATCGAAAGAATTTTAACAGCATTTTTGGCACCTCCTGCATGACAGATTGACAGCAAGAGATCACATATTTATCTCACTCTACCAGCTTTGGTCCCATAAGACAATAGAGGTACAGTACGTGTTCTCCTCTCTTGCAAGTCTGTCGCTTGGGTTTCATCCCCCTGCTGAGATGTCCTCACACTGCATCACTTGCCAGTAGAATAGTGCAATGATTTGTCAGAGAAAGCCAATAACCTTTTTTTCTTTTCTTGTATTCTTGAAGGTGGTAGTGTCATTTTTTTTGCCAGTTTTCGTGTGTGAATGTGGCAAGCGCGGAGGTAGAGATGATGACAGTGGTGACGGGAGGGGGTCTGGTATTATCTGCCCAGGTCAGGAAAGGAAGCAATTGCTTGTTTTATTTTTCTTCTTTTCTGTCCAGCAGACTGAAGACAGAAAACTCTGGAAACAGTGAGGACGGGCAGCAACGTCATAACATTTTTCTCTACGTCTCAACACAGTTCAACCTTTTAAGTTTCCTTTTGTCTCGTCTTCCCGCTGTCTGTTTTTTTGCTCATTATTGCCTCCTTCACCTGAGTGTCTGGCTGCTGCGCAGAGCTGATCCTCATTATTTAATTTACCACCCAGTTCATTAAATGTTAAGAGACAGAAAAATAACCACTAGAAAATTTCAGCCTAGCACAAAAAAAGCAAAAGAAGAAGGGGAAAAAAAGGAAGTGGAGGTAAATTTTAATTTCAACCTTGATAGACACCTCAGAATTGAAACCTGAGGGCAAACTATTCCACACCTTCAGGAATGCCGTTCCCAAACCCGGACTCAATTCCCTTACCAATTTTCAGCAACACTGCCTCAGGAGAGGTAAACATTACTGAAAGCCCAAGCCAATAAAAAAAAAAGCATTAGCAATAGGACTTCCATCTTCCCAAACCTATATCTGTATAAGTGTTAATAGTTTGATGCAGTAAGCGAAGTGGAGCTCAGGACACTTCAACCATAGTGATGAATAGATATAAATAGTCTGGCACTTTTCAGACGTAATAATTGGGCACTATTTGCTTCAGATTATCAAAAATGTGCGCTAGTGCATGTAACTTCTGATAGCCAATGCCAACTCAAGCACTGATAGTGTGCATTCTGTATGTTAATGTGATAACTATGCACAGTTAGTTGTGCCAAGACAGTTCTTCAGTACAACTTTGTGTAGGAACACAGTGTAAGGTCAAAAACAGTTTTATATAGGACCAAAGTTTGGATTTCAGTACTTGTATCTTTGTGTATCTGTGTTTCACTTGGCTGGCTGATACATTGGCCAGGAGAATGAGACACAGATATTGATCGATTTGTGGGCTTCGGGCCAGACCTGAGCTCAGAATTGTGAGCAGCCTTAAAAACTGTTATTGGTCAATTTCTTGTTAACATTAAATGTGCTGATGGCCAATTGGTAGGCCCTATTAGGCCAGAAAATTGCAGTCTGTGCAACAGTGGAGCAGATGCCATCATGAAATGAGAAAAATCTGTTTTTGAGTTGAATGGTATGTGTGTGTGGGTGTGTTATAGCAAGGCTGACATACACATGTCTGCTTACCAATTTCGGTGTAGCCTTCCAAAGAATGAATCTGATTCACAGTAATCAGAAACGTTGATAAGCACATATGGCACTTATTTATTTAATCCCCCCTGTATTCTCTTCCTCTCGTCCTCCTCATCCATCCCATGCTTAACCCTCCTTTCGCTGACTACTATACCCACCACCACTTTCACATCTTACTTCTCTCGCTCTTATCTCCGGGCGCCTTTCTCTCTGCATTCACGTTTTCTCTTTTCCTCACATGATCTCATTTATTCCAGCAAAGAGTCAAGGTTGAGAAATAATGTGCAAATTTAAGTGAAAAATTAAACAGCAAGGTTTGTGGTTTTCTCAAAGCACTGTAATATTTAGGACTATTACATGTAGGATTACAACTGAAATATTTCAAGAAAAAAATGAACAAATTAAAAGATGTAAAACTGTTCACACTATTATCTCCTTCCAAAAGGTTTTGTGCCAAATGGTACATAAGAACAGGGTAAAGACATTCAAAGAAGTTCAACATTTTGGTAAATACCTTTAATTTTACTCTCTTTATTGTCTGCACAATATATAAGAAGCTGCCAGCAGCTAGTTAGCATAATATTAGGATTAGAAACAAGGAAAATGGAACATCTAAAGCCTCTTGTTGCTTTTGAAGGGCTTGTCAAAGGGCTGTGTCATTTGATTTTGAAACAAATGACACACTGTGGTTTTGCATGGGTTATACATAAGTTGTCTTCCAAGTTAGATTTGGTTAAGGTTAGATATTAAAAACCATAGGGTCTGATTTAGAAAAATTTTAGTCCTCAGTCTTAATGCTAAGTTGAGATAGCTGCCTGCTGATGGGAATGAAGTGAACAAGTATATTTACTCCTGATAAATGTAAAACTACTTCATTAACTCCTGTGTAAAGATAATCCATTATTACTCATGCAATGACACATTTATGTTCAACATATTTATTTATGGGTCTATCATCCTTAATACTGTAATATTAGAAAAATAATATCACATAAATGTTGTATGTCATGTTTGATGAAACCAGAAACTTGGGTTTACTAAGCGTGAGTCCTCTTCTTGCAGGATCTGTGGACTCGTGCATCATGCTTTATTTCTGTAATCTGTGCTGAGATCATTTATCCATGTTTTCACTTTGTCCATTGCATCCACCAGTCTGTCACCATGAACTCATTACTTTTACCAATTTTCTCAATTTAGAATTTAATTACAGAGGGTAACCAGACCAGCCAATGTGCATTCTAACCAGAATCAAAGAAGAATGGCCAACCCACTGCCTGCTCAGTATGGTTGCAGTGGCTCCACTGACAGACAAAATGAAGAAGACAGAACTTGTTTCACTGATACTGCAATTTACTTTCCATGTGCCTTTAGTGAAGATGCACCAAGTTATCTATTTCTGAGGCCTCTGACTCATCTGGATGCTAGCATTTGTCAACAAGCAGATTTGAGGGCTTTGGCAAATTGGTTGATCAGATTAACCTACATATCTGATCAGAGGCCATAATGTGTATTTCCATTGCTTTAATCTATGCTTAGCTTGTGCCTCCACCCTATCCGAGGCAGTAGCAGTGATTTAATGATGCCTCTTATTTAGTCGTCTTGTCCCCATTTTTCACAAGAGCGATACAGAGTAGTGCTCTGAGCATGCCCAGGGCCAGATCTGGGCACAGTGCTCCAGTAATAGAGGATAAATCAGTTCCTAAAATGTCCATATAGCGGGAGCAGAAAAGTATCCAAAGCTGAAGGATTTATTCAGAGATGTGAAATCCCCTTTGTTTCACTGTGGGTATGAAGCTGAACAAGTGAGCCTTGTGTGGGCCCTTGGTACCAGTCTTGGATCTCTTCAGTGCCAGCATTTTCTACTGTAGCAGGTAATTGGGAATCTTTGGGTCAGTGAATGTAATCTCCATAAATACAGTAAGGGTACACCCCTAGTTTTCCAAAGATGTGGAAGGACACGTGGCAGTTCCATTTAAGGTTATGGATGAGGTAAATATCTGGAGTGACATGGTCCGCTCATGTCTTAACACTCAGAGCCTGAGGTGTGATTTCCATCTGCACTTTCATTTTCTTTTGCTTCTTGTCCTGTTTTGGTCCCCGTGTGGGTTTTGCTAGCTGGTCTCTAAGAAGATTCAGTGACTGATGTTGATTTTTTCTTTAAATAATTCCATCTAAAATAGGTTGGGGCTGAATCGTCATCTCTATATAATCTTTGTGGAGCCCTTTGTGCTTCCTGAATACAAGATTTTGTCAAACCCAGATTCAATTGACAACTTGGCATCTGTCTAATTGCTTGAGTCATGATTTTTTTTTTTTTTTTTTGGAAAAAGAAGCAGCCTCTGGAGCCAGAAAATGTTGAGAAATTCTAAAATACATTTACACTTTAGTCAGTACAGTGTGCAATATGATTGTCTCAGTCTTGCAGGAAGATGTTCGACATTAGGCATGTGTTGTGCAGGATCAGGATTTCTGTGCAGTGACTGCCTGTCCTACACGGTTATCTGCAACAGCAGATGTGTAGCCTTTGTTTAAACAACCATCTGTTAGTTTGTTTAAACAGTCTGTTAGAAAAGACAGACATCAGTGAAACATACAGTATAGATCACAGTGTAGAGGTTGTTTAAAGTGGCAGGACTGTAACCACATCAGATATGGTTGCAGTGATTGTTTTCATTATTGATTAGGAGTATTTTTAGAATCTCCTCCCCTCAAAGGTCTTGATCGAGCTCTTATTGAAACCTACAGTTATAAGGTTGAGCAACCTCCAGTGAATACAATACCAGTCAAAAGTTCAAACACACACACACACACGCACGCACACATTGTGTCCAAACCTTTGACTGAAGCTATAAATGCTTGTAAAATGTGTGCGTGAATGAACATCTTTAGATTGTTACCTTAGCAAATTATGTTTACTCTTGTGAAAGGTTCTGTTTTAACCAAACTCTAATTTTGTCCTAATCTTAATGAAGTAGTTTTGGTGCCTTATCTAAACAGAACTAAACAGCAAGTGGAAGCTAAGGTTAAAAATGGCCTCAGAGGACATTTGAAGTGGAATGTCAGGTGTGTTTGAGTAAGAACCTGTGTCTTTTTTGTATGATTCTGACCTCTTCTTAGTCATGTTGAAGGACAGGCAGTCAGTGAATAAAACAGTCATGCCACAATGGCAGAAGCTCGTCAAAAGCGACCACTAGAGAAAAGGATAAATTGGAGTGCTGACTGGGTATGGCTTCTTTTTAGCCTCTTGCCACACTTCTGCATCCTTGCACACAGCTTACGACGTCCCGTCCCTTGGCCACTGTTGTAAGGAAGTGGCGGCCTGCTTCCAAGATGGCATAGCTTGTCCAGCAGCTCGTTATACAGGTTAATTGGTGGATGATTTCTTTGCTCCAGCAGTGTTTGGCAAAAGAAGGTACAAACAGCAGTTGCTTTGACATCTGCGTACCATAGAAATTAAGGAAAGTTGCACTAAGTAAAATAGCTTTGCTTATGATCTGAAGCAGATGCTGCGTGCCATTCTGGCAAACACTTCCAGAGACAGGTATACTGCATCTACAGTATTAGGCAAAAATAAAAGGAACTGAAGCATAGAAAACAGGAACAAGTGAAGGAACCGAAGCATAAAAAACAGTAGCAAGTGAAGATGTGAGACGGTAATAAACAATCTCAGCCTGACAAAAACAAAAGACACATCACCTTTCTGAGGAAGCTTGGCACTGAAAAACTGCATTTTGATAACTTCAAGCTTTTGCATTAAACACTTCAAAAAATATTTGCTAGTTTTTTTGTTTGTTTGTTTGTTTGTTTTTTGTCTACATATATGACATGCTATACATTTTTATCTTGAGATTCTTAGGTTGGATTTCCTCACAAGCTGGGACACTCTTCCAATCTATAAAGCTAAATGCCGCCACTTCCATCATGATGCTATACAGGCCAGACGTTCTTTCATATGTAGATATGATTAAATTATGCCATGGTGAACTCACTGGACTACATTTACATTTAGAGATGTTTTTTTGTGCTCCATCTCCCCTGAACCCACTTAAGACGGGTACTACAATCACAAGATTGTGATGACCTAACATTTCCTGGCCAGTTTTCTACCAGCGCAGCACTGCATGCTTACAAAGTCTTGTCTGCTCATCAAAGCTAAGAAATGGCACCATGCTGCTTTTAAATTTATGGTTCACTTTGCTATATTAAACACTCTCATGGTTTTGTAATGGGTCTGGCTGGTTAATTAAGTGGGTCAGAAAGGAGATCAAAGAACTCTGGTGGATACAGTCAGTATTCTGGACCATATTAGTTATGCAAAGTAAAGATATCATATTCGTGGGTGGGTCACTTCACTGACCCTTTCTCCTGTCAGGCTTTGAATTTTTGAGCAAATCAGCTTTCCTTTAATTCACAAGCAAATAATTAGTCTTTAAATCTATTGTTAATTCAATTTAAATTTAAATTTAAAGTTTAATTTGATAAATGGGATCTAATTATGAAATTAATATCTTAACAACCAAAAATCTTTGCTTTGATCTTCAGAGCATACAGCCATTGCATCAGGATTTATATTTATTTAACTTGTTTTGCTTAAGGGCTCGAGCTGAATTGTCTATGAATGAACTGGCAGGGTGACTGACTGTTTTAGGTTAGCTTGTTTAAAGAAAACAGTGGATCTAATCGTGAGAAAAAAATTAGAGAGGTAGCCATCAATCATAAGCCCCCGTTTTTCCTGTTGTCAAACTTTCCTCTGCACCAACACCACCCCCGACTGCAATTTTATAGGAAAAAAAGAACACTTTATCTTTCCAGCTGTCAGAGGAATGATCAGCTAGCTGATTATGATGTTAGTGATGCAGCATGCAACACTAACATCATGCAGTATGAGGTAAGTTTCGCCGTTAAACATTTAAGGATGAATAAGCTGCTACACTCTCTGCAGTGCTTCCAGCATCCAAAACAGGCGGGATAAGGTGTGTACATGAATATTAGCATCATAAATTGTCACTGTATTTCCATTTGCCTGAAGCTTTTCTTTCATAATGATTTTTTTTTTTTTTCACTTTTATTTTGCTGATTTGATATTGGGCTGAAGAATAATAGTGGTAGAAATAAAAGGGAGGATTGAGGGCTTATCTAGCTCTGCAGGTGAGGTATTACAGGCTTCTCAATGGGAATCAGACTTATGGTGTGAAGTATAAGCTCCTGCACTGCACACAGAATTCTGTACATAATCCCAATGCACTTTCCCATAACTGGGAGCTGGGACACAGTGAAGGGCACACAGTCCGTTGGTAGTATGACGCTGACATGCACACTGAGAGAGGGGGCATAAGTGCTTGTCGTGCTTTGTGCGGTTGTGATGCTACTGTGGCCCAGCATAACCAGGGATCTTCACATCTTCAGCTGAATGTAAAGGGTGTTTTTTTTTTCCTCATACAAAAGAAAAAGCATATAAATGATGGGTTAATAATGTTATTAAAGGACAAAGGACTTCAGAAGCCTCATTTCACTTTATGAAGAAATGAGTTTAATGTGGCTTAAACTACTAAATATAATGTAATCATCAAACAGGCTTATTATGTATTATTAGGGATATAATACGTTTGGATGGGTCATCCTTCAAAGCTATGTATGAAAGGAAAATTAATGTATTTTCATCTAATTTTCATTATCTATACTGATCTATTTTAGTGCACTGCAGTGTTTGGCTTGGTTAATCAAAAATCAGTCCCAAACTTGTGTTATGTACTCATCTATTTTCATGCACATTGTGATAAAACGAGACAGTGTATCTGGACCACTGAATATTCAGTGAGTCTTTGTAGACTAATTATTATGTGTGTGTCTTCATAAACTTGGGGACTGCATGCGGTGGCTGAATAAAGCAGAGCAGAAAATAAATTGATCTCTTGCTTTGATGCAGCTGTGTTGTGTGCACAAGTGTCTGATGAGGGGCTGCGTGAAATAAAAGAATCTTATTCTATATTTCTTTTGTATGGTAATGTAGGCACAATGCATCGGATTGTGTCGAGTCCTTTCCTCAGCACAAAGATTTCAGAGAAGATTTCTATTCTGGGCTGTGATCGAATTAATGGAACACTTCATTGGTGCAGGTCATGTTTGTGGTGTTGCAGAATTGTAATGAAGAGTAATGTTGTGGGATGTTGGAAAAGGAGGAGGGACATTAAAATGCCACCCGGCAGGTTCTGTTGAATGGAAAATGAGTCCATCATTGGACAAGGTCACACACACACACACACGCAGACACACGCAGACACACACACAAACAAAAAGATCACTGATGACCAGTATGAGTTTGGGTGTGTTTGCACACATTTTTGCTACATCAAGTTTTGTATTCACATATCAAAAAGTACACTAATATGAACAAATGTGCTTAGTAGCTATTCAAGCATCCATGCTACTGTGCCAAGATTTATGCACACACACACTCACATTTATACCTACACATTATCTTAAATGATGGACACCAAAAGTGTGTACTTCACAGGGGAAATTATAGGTCTTTTCCTATATCTTAAAATTTCTGCCACACAAAAGTTTGCATTATTACTACGCTTTGAGACAACAAGAAGGTCTGATGGATAAAGAAACCAAGGGAACTGCACGTGCATGTCAATGGATATTATTCACCATAAATTTATACTTAAATTGAAACAGAATTTTTTTAAAGTGCTGTGTTTTTATTTTAACATATCATTAAATTCACACATTAATATTGGGATATTACTGAAAATAATGCAAACGAGACCATTAGAAATAATCAGCAGTAAGGGGATAACTTATAAGATGGTTAAATCCCCAATGGAAACAGAACCTTGCACCAGCAGCACCAAACACATGCAAGGGCCCTGAGTAAGCAAACAACCCCACGGTATGAACTTGCCACTACCTTTTGTTGGCCCTTTGCATCAGAGAACTAGAGACAGTGAACTTCATCCAGGCATCTTGGTGAGCCCTGGGGCTGCACAAAGTAACCACACCATTTGTGACAAGGCCTTAGGGAAAACTGTTTGTACAGCTGCTCCTCATTCAATGACAACATGACCTTGGATGTCTTGCCTCAGCTTGCAGAGAAGGCAAGAAGCAGACCACAATCTGCATTGCATCAAGTTTCTGTTTTGCCATCCCTCTGAAGCAATACACCATAAACATCATAAACAGTATGCTGGCGGTCTGACCAATAAACAGAGTAAAGTATACAGGTAAAACAGCTGGATCAGGGCACTTTCCAACAATCGTTAACATACTATAAACTCTAAACTATAAATATGTCTGTGTAGATTAGACCAGAGTCTAAACTATAAAAACTTCCAAGACAAAAATCCATGGCTCTGGCCAGAGTTAAGGCAAAGAAAAAAATTCAATTTCACCTGGCCATGACATCCCCTGGTTCTTTGCCTTATCAAGAACATGTATATTATACTGTCAAACGCAAACACCACAATGGATATATTCATCAGTGTTTCAGATTAAAGTCTGGAACACATGATATCTGCTCATGTTTTTTTTTTCCATCATCAAGAAAAAATAACTTTGTTGCAATACTACTCCAGTGACCTAACTTACTAACCAATAAAAATCAGTAGCAAGTTCTCTTTACAGTACAAAAAGCTAAAGATAGAGTTGGGCTTCCCAGCACACTGTGGTTGCTGAGTCAGGTCAGTCTGGATTGCCAGAGGGCATCCCGTCAGAATATGGAGGTCAGTCCTGAATTAATGAAGTTACTGTCCACCACTTTTTCTTAAAGAACTTCTTGCCACTATGTGTGCTCAGATGAGCAACACAAATAAACTAGAACTTCACACAATACAGCTGTGACCTCAACTGCTGCGGCTGCTGCTTTATGTATGTTTGTGGTTAAAGTGGATATTACCTGTTTATTTAAAACATTGCTTATTGTGTGTTGCTTCCTAAGCATGTAGATAAGAAAAAAGGTTATACTTTTAATTGGAAGATGAAGGAGTTGTGAAGGTTCAGTAGGGTACAAAGTTTTGAGTGATGATGACCTCATAGCCCTAACAGCTAGTAAGTGTGTTTAAGCCCTTTTACCTTTAGAACATATATATATATTTATATGTTTTGTGTTATATTGAGCATTAATTATGTTCCCGCTCTCTCAGTGTGTTATATTGGGATTGGTCTATGAAACAACTATTACAGTAGCAACAATAAATTTATTGCATATACTAAATTCTGTGTAAAGTCAGGTAGCTGTTAGGCACTTATCAAAAATTATTCTGCTTTTTGACATCACTCTAGGGTACTCAACAGAGTTTGCAGAGCCTGCTTATTTCATGCTACTGTTCACAGCAAATGATTCTTTCTGCTAATCACTTCTATCATGGGTCACCGCTGTCACCAGCTTGGAAATAAATAAACAACATTTGGCTGCTAATTTTGCTCATTAAGTATAAAACATTACACCCTAACCTTTAGTGTACAGTGACAAAAACAAGAACTGACCCAGCATGTTCAAATCTGTGTTTGAAATATACAGACACATAATCAAGCATTCATTTGCCGCAGCGCTCGTCCCAGCTGATAGTAATTGAAATAATTTGTAAATACCATCTGCGTGCAGGTGAGAAAACCTCGCATTTACAGGTGTGTGTGTGTGTGTGTGTGTCGCAGGGAAATGACCAGCATGCTGCTAACAGACAACAGATTAATGCCAAGGAGCTGCTCAGTGACCCATGAAAAAATATAACAGTGTCATAACAGCCATCTGCTCTGCCTCTATTGGTTCTATTAATAAATCTCCTGACGAAGCAGAAGGGAAAGCCAGCGGGGCATACTGAATAGTTTCATGTCAACATGTCAAAAAACACTCAACTTTTTTCTCCTTGCATTTTCCCAGTGTTTCTCTCTCTCTCTCTCACACTCCCTCAGTCTTACTCTTATTCGCTCTCACACTCACACACACGCAGACCCACACACACTCAAAGGGTCAATAAAAATGCAAGTAAATCACGTTTGTATTTAATGAAAATAAAATTAAACTGATCAGAAATACTATAAATGAAAATGAATGATTAATCATTAATTATAACTACTTATGTTATTTAATGAATTATCTACAGTGGCCCATTTTCTGTAACCACCCCTTCTGTGTTCAAATGACACACTGTGTTATCTAAATCAAGTTCATCATGTTAAATGGTTACTTGGCCATTAGGAAAACCCTTTTCCAATTATGTCAGTGCAGCTGAAAACGGTTGCGCTTATTAAAGAAGAAATAAATTTAGCTTTGTTGTCTGGAGCATCAACACTTGTGGCTTTGATTATAGACTCAAAACGGCAAAAAAAAGAACTTTCTTCTGAAACTCATTAAATTATTATTGGTTTGAGAAATGAAGGCTGTTGTGTGCAGCAGAAAGGCAAAAAAACCCTGAAGATTTTATTAAATCCTGCATACTACTCACAGAACAGTACAGCTCAAACTAGCTCTAACCACAGTACATGTAGAGATCAAAGTTTGAGACCCACTGAGCAGTGCATAACTAAGCAAGAAGACAACTACATCATTGTCTTTTAGTTTGAGACACAAATGCCTCAGAGTTGTTCAAATAGTGCCCGCAAAACACCAGCTATAATGGATGCTGGCCTTTTAGGCAGAGTTGCAAATGAAGTAATCTGAGAGCAGCCAGTAAGAAGAAAGGTCAAAATGGGTAAAAGAACACATGCATTGGACAGAGGAGGATAAGTAAAAATATATACAGAGAAATATTAGTTTGAGTTATATCAGACAAAAAAAAAAACAACAAAACAATAAATGCATCATTCATCTGTCAGTATTAGAGCACAGTCACCAGCCTCACAGCTATTGTGCTGTTATAGGAATGACTTAATCTGTGAAGTGCCCATCAAGCCAGTCCAACTAGGTGAAGGTCCTTCCTGGTGAGCATTTGGTATGTCATTCGCAGAAGTCACTGCTGTGGCACCATGTGTCACTTTTGAACTCATTTAATTGATGAGTGTTCATGGACCAGCTTCAAGAAAAACTTTCATCAAAAATATTTTTGCTTGGGTGCTGCTATAGTTCACTGGGTTTAGTGACTTGTTTGCTGTAAGGTAATCACAGAGGCCTGGGTTTGAATCCACACTGGGCCATTTGCTGTGTGTCTTTCCCCCTGCTCTCACTCACAGCTTTCCTGTCCTATCGTAATAAAGACTAAAAAGGCCCCAGATTACTTAAACAAAGATATATTTTGCTTGACCCCAGATTTTTGGGCTGTAGTGAAGTTGTCTTTTCGTCACTCAGGAAAATATTACATCGAAAAGCATAAAATGCCTTGATACCAGCTGTCAGGTGTCTTTGCCAACGTGAAGCAACCATTCAAGGAGGCTCAAATGGCCCCAAGTTGACACCTGGTACAAAAGATCTTCTGAAATTCTTACATTTATTTAAATATTAATCACATCCTCATATTTCATACCTCTTGGTGCAACTTAGAAATCTAAATGGCCATTAGCTCTATCAGCAATTACATTTACTGCATTGTTAGGTTAGTAACAATTCAGTTACAGTTTATGCTCCATATTTAAACCAATTCAAAAAGGTTATAATTAGTTTTATTATTTTCCTTTGAGCCAAACTTTGAACCAAAGTTTATCAATATTGGCTTCTAGGCCTGTCAGCCGAGATTGATTTCAACAAGAACGCAGGGCAGGGTGAAAAGGTTTGTAACAGAAACCAAAACAGAACTGTGTTTTTGGCACACCATAATTATATTTCAATCATGCAAATGAGCTTGGTTTTGGTAGTTAGAGGGCTGTTGGAGTGTGTAATTGAAAATGCAAAAGATTGTCTCGCATCAAAATGTCAAGGAATGCGCTGGCTGGCTGCTAATCAGAATGGCCCCCACGTGCCACGCACGCTGAATCGCTGCCTCAATCTCTCTAGAATTGAATCGTTTTATCTTAATTAACTGCACAGAATCCATCCAGGTTTGTTTGAGTGCCAATTTCATTCACCCTTCTCCCTCTCGCCTTTTCCAATGTGCACATAGTGAATAAAAAAAAAAAAAATCTGCTCTTCCCCCACTTTAATAAATATTTCTGTGGCCAGCTGTGATATTGACTAGGCGTAGTGATCGAAGGATGGGATGCTGTCAGTTTACTGTAGCTGCATAGACTGTATCTTAAACAGATTGTCTGCTCTCCGCTGTCAGCGGAGCTGCAGTAATTTTGCTTGGTGGTGTGTTCTGCTACACCCCCGCTCAATTCCTTTTTTCTTTTTTGCATTTTATTTCCTCTACCAGAAATTTCTTATGTGGGTGATGAAAAAAAAAAAAAAAAAAGAAAAGAAAGAAAGTTTAGTCCAGTTTAGAAGCTGATGGGGGAAAAAGAAAAAAAAAACTTTCTCCAATACACATCATTATTGCATGTATGCTCCATTTGTTTTTGGATGCCCATTTTACAACCTAACTTTGTCTTCTCTTTATTCTCTCTCAGTAGCCACATCCTCCGTTAATATCATCCCCATCAGTGTGGTTTTAGAGCTGCAGGAATATGTGAGATTTGTGTTTTCATTAGTGCGTTCCTATTCCTTTGAAGGCACAAGTCTCCCACTGTGGAGTTCAGCAACTGTTGCAGACATGCAGTTACAATAAAACAATATTAGAAGATAAATAAGCAACATACATTTAAAGTGTTTGTTCTTCTGAGCTGATCTGAAATACAATTCTTCTCCACTTTCATATCTTTTCTGATTGATGGCCCTGAGATACTGCAGATAAGTTCCTTGATAATGAGCAGTTTAATTAAATCATGTTTCTTGTCTGAGCCCACTGCCCAACACTATTTGAACATGTAATTTCACAGCTTTAATTGCTTCTAACAATTAAGGAGCCCCTAATAATTGCTCCATTATTGAGACATTGAACATGAATAATGAGCAAATTCATTTAAATTCTGTTTTTACTCTGCCCATTAGATAAATTCACTGAGGTTATTTTGTTATAGCAAATTGGTGATAAAAGACAGTTCTCCCCCAAGCATCTATAGACCTACTGATAGTGCCCACAACACTTATCTCAATTAGAAAAAAGTAATTTGAACTGTAAAAATGAAAACATTGGGTCTTTGTGGGTGTAGTGTATGACAAAAAGAGACAGAAAGAGGCAAAAGAAAAAAAAAAGCTGAAGGATGCCAATACCCCTGCAATCTCAGCATGATTATTACAGACCAGAACCCTTGTGTTTGGAGCCAAGGTCATACCAGATGGTTTTAACAGTAATTCTACACCTGAGTTGACCATCCTGGCATCCTGTGCAGATTATTTTGTAGTGTGAACAGGCTCTGGAGAGCAAAGTGCGGCACTGTGGGCTGACAAGCTGTTTTCAAACATGTGTGATTTTATCTGGCTCACGTAGAGTGAAGTGGTACAAGATTCACCCGTGCTGAAATCTGAGAGGAGCATTGACAAAAGGTAATCAGAGTTTAGACACAGGGACAAGAGATGAAAAAGAGAATGAACTGAAGATTTACAACAGCACTGTTCACTCAAGCAGGCAATTGACATCACCAAGACTCCAAATTCTTTAGTTCTATAGTCAACAGGTTGCACATATGTTGTGCAGTTGCAACAAAAGGAAAATTATATATTTCCACAAGCCTTGTAGTTTAAAACTACTAATGTCACTTATGGGATAAATAGCATAGCAATCTCCTCTCGACTAGGAATGATCAGTGGTTGCCAGTGATTGCACTGAATTTTTTTCATCACCGATTGCAAGTAGTTGCAACAACTAACTGGTCACCCTGAGGTTGAGCATGCAAGACCCTCAACTGTTGCACAGGTCGCCTGGTGGGAGGCAACTTATCAATCATAGTCCAACTCAGACTGACTGCACTCAGTCTCAGACAGATTGCCATCATGTTCCAATCAATCTGAGTCATTCTGCACCGATGGGCGCAACTCCTCTTCTTGCAGTTAAATCTCTGTCCTGCAGTAACTACATTACTATTTGTGGAAGAATTTCTGATTTCCTGTTTAAACTCTATGAGGTTCTGGCCGGACCCTGAATGTAAGTAGTTATTGAAATTTTCTGTGAATTTCTGCGTATGTAGCCAGCAACAGATTTCCGATTTTTGCCAGTGTAACACAGTTCACCATCATCAACAGTTTAATTGCTGTTTGTTTGGATGCACCAAAGTCACTTTGAAGATGGAAACTGCAGACCTGGTGCCCATCTTTGAAGTACAGTAAGTAATTCACATGCAATGAGATTCAAAGTTTTTTGCACACGGTCACAATAATTTTGGTTGTGCCACAGTTTCCAGCCACTGTTTTCCCTAGTGTGACTGTGGCATTAGTTTAATGACCTGAACATTTACATGTGTCCTATAAACCTAACTCCAAACAAAGATTGGTTAGACAGAAACACTTCACTGTGTGTAAATAGGCACACAGTGAAGTGTACACAAAATTGTATCAATCGTGTCTACACCTTTCATTTCAAAGATAAATGGTCAATGAACAATAGTAAAGCAAAAGCAGTGGAATATGATATGCAAAAAAGTCAAGTGTTGGGAAACTTTCACAAGCTATGCTGCTTATTTGCTAGAAGATAAACACTGAACAAGCTTGGACACTGGGAAAAGAATCTTTTGAAAGCTTTGGCTGTCATCACAGACTGACAACCAATTTACCAGATTTCCCTCACATATTCAGACATGAGGAAAAGGGCAGCAAAATTGTTAATTTTTTTTTTTCCCCAGCTCAAGTCACTGAGTGAAACTGAAAACGACGGCTGCTGCTTGCTTTTCTTTGATGGCTTTCCCATACTTCAAGCTTGGCTAAATGAAAGACAAATGTGCCTAATTAGCCAGGCAGCAGGTGCAGTAAAATGGTTGGTTTTAGCAAGGGGGATCATCTCCACTGGCTGGCTGTAAATATTGACTGTTGTAGATTGTGTTTATAGTGAGCAGAGCAAGGCTGACCATGACAGTAGCTGTGACAGGGACTGTACACTTCCCCTCAGCGTGCCATACAAAGTCTGTGTCGTCTGTGTTTGGGGACGGATCCACTCTTCTTTGGCATTCGTGTATGGATGACTCTCTGTTTGCTTTTGTTTTTCTTCATCGCTGTATATATACACAGGAAATTTATGATACTGCCTGTAGCTTTTTTTTTTTATAAATGGGGGCAGCTATAACATTGTTCAGTGCACACTGTACATATATTTCCTTTATATCGAGTCTGTTCATGTACATGCATGAAACTATGCACATAATTTTGTGCGCTTTTGTATGCATGTGACTGACAGGGTGTCAAGCTATATTGCAAAGGGGTGTCACTGCACACAGTCTGTGTGAAGTGGTGCTGATGGGAACCTGAGGGAATGTTTCTCCAGGGTTTAGCTATAGGCTGAAGCAGAAAAAGAAAGAGAAGAAAAGAGACAAATAGAAGAAATAAGGGTGAAAAAAAAATTAAAATTCATAGGGGCTTATGGAAAGAACACAGAAGAGAGATTAAAAGAAAAATCTGTTTTGATCAAAAATACTCATATTTACTTTGCATGAACTCATAAAATGAACTTTATTCCATGATGAATAAAAACCAGTGCACCTAAAAATGAATTAAATGGATTTAATTAAGTGTCAGCCAGAAGCTCGGTAGAGTGTAAGGATTTATACATCTGTTTTAAAGAGCAGTGGTGCTCAAGACCACGCCTGGCTGTAAATGCCATATTTGAGGCCTATTTCACTAACTAACACCCACAAACAGGTTGTCCATGTATAATAAAACTCCATTTGAATATTAGCTCTTTGAATTAGATGAGGCACCTGAAAGACAGAGAAAACTTGTCATTTGCTTTTACTATAGCTGCCAGTGTGCCAGTGTAATCGCTTCCACTAAAGACTCAGGTGTGCTCAATCTGATAGTAAGGTCAAATTTTCATTAATCTTTTGCTGGTAATGTTGAATGGTGAAGGTTCTCTTCCATCTCTCCTTGATGTCATTGTAAAAATTTGCTTTGCTGTGGAATAAATACTATGATATTTAGCCCCATGACTACAGTAAAGGCTGTTATCTCAGTACAGAAAAGCAATGCTGATTACCCATTTAGTCAGTTCAAATGCAGTTAAGAAATTGATTTACAATTTTTTGTACATCTATCTTAAGGTTTAAAGAGTGTAGATATTTAAACTGTTCACTCCAGCCAGTGCTGTGCAAAAGTATTTGCCCCCTTCCTAATTTCTTAGTTTTTTACATGTTTGTTGTACTTAAATGTTTCAGATCATCAAATAAATTTTCATTTTAGTCAAAGGTAACCTGATCAAATGCAAAGTGCAGTTTTTAAATGGTGATTTCATTTATTAAGAGATAAAGCTATCCAAACCTACCTGGCCCTGTGTGAAAAAGGAAACATCAACAACTCATCTGGGAACTCACAAAAGAACCCGGAACATCTAAAAAAGTTAAGGTGAGTGTTCATGATTTAAGAATAAGAAAGAGACTGGGCAAAATTGGCATCCATGGGAGAGTTCCAAGGACAAAACCACTGCTTACCAAAAAAAACCCCACGAAGGCTCAACTCACAAAATATTCTGTGGAATAATGAGACAAAAGTTAATCTTTTTTATTACAGCTGATGTAAAACTGACACAGCATTTCATTTCAAAGAACATCATACCAACAGTCAAACATGGTGGTGGTAGTGTAATGATCTGGGGCTGTTTTGCTGCTTCAGGACCTGGAAAACTTGCCATAATTGATAGAACCATGAATTCTGTTCTCTACCAGAAAATCCTGAAGGAGAATCTCCGGCCATCAGTTTGTGCCCCGAAGCTCAAGCACACTTGGGTTATGCAGCAGGACAATGATCTGAAACACACCAGCAACCCCCCCCCCCCCCCCCCCCCCCCCCCCCCCCAAAAAAATGAAGGTTTTGGAGTGGCTTAGTCAAAGTCTGGACCAAACAACCAGTTGTTAGGTTTAGGGAGCAATTACTTTATCACATAGGGTCAGGTAGGTTTGGGTAACTTTCTTCTCTTAACAAATAAAATATCATTTAAAAACATTTTTTTTTTATTTACTCAGGTTATCTTTGTTTAATATGAAAATTTGATGATCTGAAACATGTGTGTCATATCTAAACTAAGAAATCAGGAAGGGGACAAATACTTTTTCACGGCACTTTATGTTGTAACTCATTAACTTCTCACTAACCTCAGTACCTTCTACTTAAGCAATAACTGATCAGTATCAACCACTATCCAAACATTATCACCGAAAGCGATGTTTCTTACATTGCTACACAGACAGACTATGACAGGGCTCCAGTCTGTGGGAGCAAAGAAGATAACAAAGGGCTGCAGGAGTCTTTAGCTCCCAGACATTAGTGCCTTGAACCAAACACTCCGGGAACTCAGGACCTGTGTGTGGAGAGTCTCCACACACAGGTCCTGAGTTCCCGGAGACTTAGATTATCTGCAGTTATATTTCCAGTAACAGTCATATGTGTTTTTGGAAGGTACTAACATATGATGTCATTCTGACCTTATGTTTTTTTATAATAGCTACAGACGCTATGCGCTAGATCAAAAAGGACAGATCTCCAGAAAACAGTAAATGATGCATGAAGGGAAAAGAGAGAATTTGAATATGAATTTGAGAGATGGTTAATAATAGAAGGTAGCACACAGGTTTGGGTAGTTTCTGGGAATAGTTTTGAATTGTTACACTGAGATGACAGAGAGTTTGTAAGCAAGACTGGTAACCCAGAGGTGCCCACTGCTAATTTGGTGGCATCTGTAAGATCAAGAGAGACAATACTTTGTGACTTGAGACCATGTGTTTCAAATTCTAAGACCGCCTTAAGCTGCCCAATATTCTTTTTCATATCCAAGTCACTGAACAGTGTGCGCTGTCAGCTCAGCTTCAGTGTGTGCTGGTAGGAACAGGCACTCCTCTGCATGCCTCACTGATCTCTACAGGGGGCTGTATGAAGATCTGGAACACACACACACACACACACACACACACACACACACACACACAAACCCCCCACAAAGACACACACACAAATCCTATAAAGCAGGTCAATGTTTTGTTCTGAGGTATTCATCTACAGCCGCATCTACACACACAGGTATGTGATACACATTTAGCACACGCACTGACCTGTATGCATTTACGCACAAAACACTGGAGGCTCGCACGCTCACAATTTCTATTTGTGAGCACAGCAGACCTCTCATACAGAAAACAGTGTGACCTTTGAAACCATCTCATCTCTGACCGAATGAGGAGCGCAAAACATCCTGTGTGGCTTAGAAATGAGTTCACAGTGATGCAGAGTTGTGTATGAGAGCCCTGGAGAGATTGCCCAGCTATGGAGATTTTGGGCTAGCATTCTATAGCCATTTACAGACTGCAATCTGCTGAGAGAGATGGGCAGATCAGCTTGTATGCGTACTTTGAAAGCTACTGACAGTTTTGTAAAACATCTGTTTAAAAGGAGCTTTTATTGTTTCTTTGTTAACATGTTCTTGTCAGGGCTTTTCATCTTGTTGAAGACAAAATAATTTGTTCAAATAAGTATTAAATTAATTGACTGGCAGAATTTACCAGATTTGATGCAATCATGTCATTTAGGATGCAAAAATGTCAATCATTTATCAAATGTGAAAATGAGCTGAATATCAGTGGGTTCAGTGCTGTTTAAGTCAGGCAAAGCAAACCATTACTCAATGAGCTGGCAGTGTTGCTTTAAAAAACAGCCATAAGATATATATTTTTTGACATTCCTGCGCAAGGTCAATTTCTTCTGCCATGTTTTTGTTGAAAAATAATCCCGTAAGCCATAACACTCACAAGTGAAGTGAACATTGTTGATTTATAGTCAGAAGTAAAAAAAAGAAAGAAAAAAAAGGGTGATTTGAATGACTTTAATAAGGGTCACATTGTGTTAGCCTGATGACGGGGTCAGAGCATCGACAAAACGATACGTCTTACGGGGGTTCTTAGTCTTCAGGGCTGACCAGAAGTAGACCAAAGAAGGGCAACTGGTGAATTGCGGACAGGATCGTGGGCACCCAAGGGAGCACTGAAAGAATGTGACCTGATGTCATGAATCACGTTAGCTTTTATATCTTGTGGATAGCCGGTCACGTTTGTATCATTTTTCTAGGGAAGAAATGGCAAATGGGTGCGCTATGGGGAAAAAAGGCAAACAGGCAAAGTCATTGTGATGTACTAGACACCTCTTCATGCCGTTGATATTATCTGATGGCGGTGTCCCCTTTCAGCAGGACAATGTACCCTGTCATGCTGCAGAGGAGTTTAGAAGTGGTTTGAAAAACACGAGAAAGAGTTCAAGTTGTTGCCTCCAAATTCCTCAGATTTCAGTTTTATCAAGCATCTGTGGAACATGCTGGAAAAACAAGTTGTTCAAAAACAAGTCTTTCAAAACTTAAATGATCTGCTAATGTCTTGGTGCCTGATGCTACACCTTCAAAGGTCTTGTGAAGTCCATTGATTGGGGATGTTTTGGCTGCATGAGTGGGACCTACACAATATTTGGTGGTTTTAATGGCTGATCGGCAAATATTCTGTTTGGCCAGTGAATTTGTTTATGTATTGTATTTTATAATGCATCCATAAGAGACACTGTAACAATTCTAATCTGTTCACTAATAGACAGACTTCTCAGTTTTATTTGCCTGAATCTGTGCCACTGAATTTAAGTTCTGCTCAGGGACTATTTTTTTTTTCTCCACTGCTAGATTGGAACTTCTAGCTTTTAAAATTTCATGACTCTTGTCTCTGTGTGACAAAGAGCAACTGTGCTTTTATCTTTGATGGCTCTTGTTGCTGAAGTGAGAATATAAAAACAACAAGAGCTTGCTAGTGGCCAGGGGAGCTATGCCAGACTGCCAAGTTTGCAAGGCATGATGCCCAATATGATGCTCATGAACCACTCAGCTGGGTTGTTAAAAAACAACTACCCATTCAATGTGAAACTTAAGTTCCTGATGAAAAAAAAAAAAAAAAACATGATTTGTTTTTTATTCATTGGATCTCCTCTCTTGCCTGGATAGCCACATGCTCTGAGGTTACTGATCACAGTCAGAGATGGTTTGTACTTTCTCTGCATCCATATGATTAAAATGAACTTGTTCAGGGCCACACAATCTGTGTCAGATCGATCTAAACTAACAAACAAGCCAGTTCTCTTGTGCTGATATTTAGGAAAGGTCATTAACTTGGGAAAATCATTTTTGGATTCCCAGTTTGGTTGGAGATAATAATAGCTTAGATATTGATCTGCTCTCATCAACAGAGCAGTTTTCTCTGAGAGCCTGTTCTGTTTTCTGGACACCAGGACATGTGATATGAATACCAATGCAAGTAAGAACAAATGCCCTCATGCAAACGCTAATAGAGTTAATTAAAAGAGGAACTATATAAGTGTAGTCATTATAGCCCTTGGTGCATCACAGGCCATTATGGCTGTGTGCCAGTCTTCTTAATGCACCATTTTTTAATCTGTAGCAACAAAAGAGTCCAGTCAATTTTCCTTATGATAAACAGATTAATGTTAACCCTGAAAAGTAAGAAGAGGCCAGGTTGTGACCTAGGTGGATGATCAAAAGCACGAGAGAGATTTTGAGTGATTTCCAAGGACACACCAATCAGTGTAGAAGTGCGACACTGTGGCATAAATGTCATTGCAGCTGCATGTTACTATATGTCAGCGCATGCATGCAGTCGAGGAGGCAAAGACTATGCAGAGAATGATAATGTAAGAAGAAAGATGAAGTGAATGTATGACAGCAATGCTAAAAATAAATCTGCAGTAGATGTACACATCTGCCCAGATAGAAACGGCTTTCATCCATAACGGCTGGCCTTTACTGGGTCTTGTTGCTATATAGTACAATATGTATACTTTATTGTATATAATGTAACATTGTGTCATTGCATCAAAGTTGAAATGTTTTTTGTACTTTACCCACAGCGTTATTGTCACAGAAATAGGCCCTTTAATATTCTTAAACCAATATTTTGTTTGTGAGCACACCCTCACCCCAAACAGTGAAAATGTCAGTTTTATTACAAACGTAACACATAACCACTTTAACATTCAAAAATTGCCTAAAATTGTATCACCTCATCAATTCAATACTAGTCAATACTTGTAAATGCTAAATTGTTGTCACTGAAACACACACACAGACACACACACGCACACACACACACACGCACACACACACACACACACACACACACACACACACACACACACACACACACACACACACACACACACACGCATACATACAAGCAAGAACCCAATAAAACCAGACAACGATCCATCCATCCATTCATTCTCTTCTGCTTATCCTGTTCAGGGTCAGACAACCAGACAATGAATTAATTAATTCAAAGAAAATAAACTTTAATAAAATTTACTGAATATGAAAACAAATGCAGAAAGGAAAGTAAACCATAGCTAAAACTGGCTTGAAAGCTCGCAGACAGTCCAAAGTCCAAAGAGAGGCTGTATCTACACGCATGGACTAAGGAGTTGCTGCATAACGCAAGTGGGCGTTCTACCTCTAACCCTAACCAACCATGTCTAACAGTTGAGAAACGCCCACTCGTGTTCAATATAGAGCCAGACAGTTTTTATAGGGGTGGCCAGGCTGAGACCTGGGGTGCACGGAAACTGAGCATAGAAAAATATAAAGAACTTTATAATGTAACCCTCAATTTATCAAAAAAAAAAAAAAAAAAGAGTTATTGATCAAAAGCATTCCACAAGACTGGAATACACAACAAGAGCAAGAAGGAGAAACACTGGAAACACGAGGGGAAAAGGACACAACAGCCACCATAGATGCTATTTTGTTAGCAACTAATAGACTGGTTTAAAAATGTCTTGTATCTCGTGGTGATTTTATAACATTTACTGTCAATCAATGTTTTAATGTTCTGTAGCTGTGACACATGAGTTTGTCTCCTTCCTTTATTATCCCATGCATAGTGTCACACTCACCCATTTATATGAATGGGTGAGCATGTCCAAACGTTTGACTGGTCCTATATGTGTATCATCTAACCAGCGGACAATCAAAGCTTATGTGCAAATTGTTTAAAAATCAAAGAGACATTTATGGCTCTTCTTCTTCTTCTTGGAATTCTTTGAAGAAATGTTTTTGTGTGGAGTCATTCTGTCCTTGGGACTGACATAATGCCCTCTTATTTTTATTATTAATCTCTCACTGCAAACAGTAAGGCTGTCAGAGGTTATCCTGCTAATATAATGCATGATGCTAAAGCCGATTTAAGAATTCAGCTGGTTCTGACCCAAAGGTGTTATGAAAGAAGCGAGTTTTGAAATCTATTTTCGCTAAGAATTAATTATTATATAGAGTTTTAATTAGAGTTATGGACTTGATGGCTCAAGCATTTTGAAGAGATTTAAAGTACTTCAGTAATTTTTGACACCAATTACACTGAGGCATTTTAGATGCATACATTGTGAGCATAAGACCCCCTCACACATTCTTTCATACACTTTCTGAGGGAGGGGGGTACATGTAAATGAAGGTGCAACTTTTTTTTGTCCGCTCTGTACCATTAGACTTCACAAACTTGTTCAAAGAAATTCAAGTCAAGAGTGTATTTCTAACTGAAATTCCTCTCACCACATAACCCTCCTGTAGTTTTCCCAACCTGTTATTATGGAGGACCTACAGAGTTGTCCTTTTTGCTTGTGTGAAATGGCCACAGGGGGCAAATAAAATATAACTTTCTCATAGTTTTGCCATCTGTAAAAATATGAAATAATAGATTTTCAATCACTTACTTTGATTTATTTTACATTTATTCTGTGTGCCCATAGAGTGGGTGACCTTGGTCCTCTGTATTTCATCCATGAGTGGTACCAAAGAGAGAGAGCTTTTTAAAGAGTACAACAGTGATATAAAGACATTTTATGATGCGCAGAATCGTAGTTTATAACTACTATAAAAAAATGAAGAAACTTTCTGAAAAGCTTTTTCTCTGCGAAAACCTAAGGCAGTCGTGGTAATTATCTGACTAAACCTTTCACAGCTTCTGTTAGTCACAAAATCTGGCAAGAGAAGGATGGAGCTGACAAATAAAACTAGGTCTGAGCATTGAGTGAAAATGATAGACAGCCTTTCTCTTGGCATCTTTATTTCCATTTTCTGCTTATTCCCTTAACCACTAAGCTCACTCAAAGACTCAAAATTCTCCGTGGCACTTTGGGGGAGGATATGGATAAAGAAATGCATGCCGTGAGCATTTCTTGCTGCAGGGAGAGACCTCTGAGTTCATCTCATTTCAGAATTTCTGAGCAGCCGCGAAATGACTGTCTGTTCTCTCCCTCGGCTCCTGCTGGAGCGTGCAGTGGACTTCCTCAGGGCCATGGGGTACCAGGCTCCTCTGTTCCACACTGTTTACCACCTCACTGCTGTCAGAGGCACACAGCTCTCATCCAGTGCCACTGATCAGCACAGTCCACTGTATCTCTGCCAGAGGCTTCACACTACACACATTCCTTAACTCTCAAAAAATGCATTTGGGCAAGACTTACAGATATTACAGTTAGGCCTTTAGAGGCTAGCCTTGTGATCATCTGTGGTGTGACAAGTGGGGTGCATACTGGCTCTAATTCTAAGTATCTGTTGATGGGGTTCGCCTGAGGCTGCATGACAGTAAGGTATTCCAAGTGTGTTCATGGTTAGACAGACACACACAGACAAAAAAAAAAAAAAAAAAATCATGCACACAGAAAATTTAGCCATATTTGTCTTATCTCTCTTCACTTGCCCTCAACTCACCCCAACCAGTTGAGACAGGTGGTTGGCTGCCCCTGAACCTGGTTCTGCCTAAGGTTTCTTCTAGGGACTTTATTTTTTTTCCTCATCACTGTCACCATTGGCTTCCTAAATGGGATCTTTCTTTAATAATGTAAGACATCACCATGCATTTAAGCTCTGTATCACTTAATTGATGCTACATAAATGCAATTAAATTGAAACATACATAATTTAGGGCAGCACAGTGGCACGGTGGTTAGCACTGTTGCCTCACTAAAGAAGGTCCGGGGTTTGAATTCACCATCTGTCTGGGGCCTTTCTGTGTGAAGTTTGCGTGTTCTCCCGGTGTCTGTGTGGATTCTCTGTACTCCAGCCACAGTCCAAAGACATGCAGTCAGTGGTGTTAGGTTAGCTGGTTATTCTAAATTGCCCAAAGGTGTGAATGTGAGTGTGAATGTTTGTCTGTATCTCTGTGTTAGCACTGGCAACCTGTCCAGGGTGTACCCTGCCTCTCACCCTATGACAGCTGGGACAGGCTCCAGCCCCCCTGCAACCCTGAGTTGATTAAGCAGAAGAAAATGGATGGATAATTTAACTTTTTTTCAGTGATGGATCTCTGTATTACACAGTCTAATCATAGGATATTACACTTTGAGCTACATAAATCTCCACACCAACTGTTACACAAAGAGCATCTCTGATATTATAGCAAACAACTCCTAATAATCGTCCAAGTCATGTTTAAATCCTCCCTCAAAAAGGCAAGCTCCTTCAGCTGAAAAATTGCTTCTGCAGAAGGTAAATTATGAAATATAGTTTTTTTTTTGTTATTGTTGTTTTTATCTTTGCCCAAGATTCACTTTTTTGAGTCACTTGACAGCCCACATTTCTTATACTTAGTCACAAACATTCAAGCAGAATATTTGTATAACTCATCAGCTATTTTTACCTGAATTTCTGTAACCCGGTGTCATGGAAGGCCAAGTGCAGCTGTCTGCCTGGGTGAGAACATGAAAACAGTGACACTTGTGTAGAAGAAGATAAAATAACAGATTGCCATCCTCTACCATTCTACCCGTCTAAAACATGAATAAACTTGGCAATGAGGACTTTTTGGAACTGTTCGGTGTCCACTACTATCCCGTTACATATTTGTTTCTCAATTTGAGCACTATTGCTTAATCTTTACTCTCAAAATGGCATTCATAGATTAGAATAGAATAGAACTTTATTTGTCATTATACATACAATGAAATTAATCATTATACAACAAACTATATAACGACGTTCTGTCACAATATAACGAAATTAGGTTCGAAACAACCATCCAGAGAAGAACAGACAAGACTAACATACAGTAGGGGAGATGGGTGTCCACAGCGGCTGCCGTTTTTCACTGGTGCTGCCGCTACAATCAGTCCCCAGAAAAAGGAAACAAACACACATCATGGGGTAGTTAGGTTAAAAAAAGTCATCTGGTACTTTCAGGACACTGATCTTACAAAGCTGTCCCACATCAATAGCTCATCCAACCAAAGGACCAGTGAGTTTATGCAACAGTGTGATTAATTTGTCCTGATATGATCATTTGGGAGCTTTCTTGACTTCGCAGTGGATTTTAATTCCATTAGTTTGTGCAATATGACCAACCAATGACAAAAAACAAACAGTCCAACTTTATTTTTGTACTTAACACATTACAATAAACTGAACTGTGATGGATCACGATTCGGATGAGCACTGCATCATTGATCTTCTAGTTTTATAATCCCTTTCTATCCCCTCATAATTGTTTCACAGCACAACAAACTACTGAAGTTGTTTGGGTTTGATTGCTGAAGCCATTAAACACCTATCCCATCGCAATCTTGTGTTCATATGCCTCTCTTAATGTTCTTCTGATAATCTTTGCCCCAGTTATTCCTTTAAATTTATTATAAGTCATGCCACGTGAACCATATTTAATCATCTACCGTAACTGATGTTCACTTCACTGAAGCTTTTAAAAATGAGGATTTATCATAGATTGATCCAAATTCTAAAATAACACTCTACTGTATATGCATAAATATGTCCATAGTAAGTAAAGTAAGTAAATATTGAACTCCTGCCCATCCCCTGTCCTAACCATAATTAATATGGTGGTTTACATTATTTGAGATCAGGGCGCAGCTGCAGTGCCTGATGTCCAAGGTCCATTGACTTTCTTACAATGTAACCCTGCTGCAAATGCCAGAACATTACTCACCCTGTTCTTTTTTGCCAACTCAATGCATTATTCTTACCCACTTAACTGCATCTGATTGTATATATTTGCAAAAAAAGCACCCCTGGTGTATAATATGAAGTATGCCTCAAATGGATTCACTTGAATATGAATACCATGTGCTGAGATTCGTGGTTATTTATGACGTGGGACTCCCTCCATCCAAGCACAATACTGCATCATCTGTCACTGTCACTACTTTTATTTGACTCACTTTCAAAGTGTGGTTACTTCAAATAGTGAGAGAGTCAGTCACATTCATAAGCTCGCCGAGGCAATCTGTGAGCCTAAATGACAACAGCAGAGCACACATAGTTAAAGTTGAAGCCTTCGATTACCCCTGTGGGTGCCCTCGTAAGAAGGCTAACTGCTGCTCTGCTCTGCTCAGCACATTTCCTGTTCCTTCAAGAGCTCTCGTCTCTCGTTCATTTCATCTAAACAACCGGTGGCTCCTCAGTGACTCCCAGTGCCGCCATTCTCCTCCTCTCTTTCTGACACTGTACAATGCACAACACTTGGCCAAAAGGAAAATGGACAGAATTGAAGTGTCATAAAAAGCCCATTTATGTCCCAAATGTGTCTTCAAGGCAGAAAGCTTAGAGGGTTTTTTTTTTTTCCTCTCTGCACAACTGGCAAAGGGATGTTGATTGCTGTTTCTCAGGGCTTTCACCAGGGAGATGTGATGCCTTGCAATATGAGTGTGAAAAAAAAATGTTTTTTAAGCAGACACAGAGATGTTTGGAAGCTGGTGAAATTTCTCCCCAGTCGGGCATAACTAATGCCCAAACAAGAACTTTAGCTTTTTTGTTTCCACTTTGTTAGGATTCCTGTGATGCTAAAATACATTATTCTCAAGCATGCAGAGAAGGAGGATGGGCTTTAAGTGCCATTCTCTGCAGCAGCCACCTTTTGGATTTAATTGAGGCAGCCTGTGGTGGAACACACTGAAGATATGACAGCCTATAGACAACTCATTTCCAGGATTGTTTTGAGCATGTGATGTGGAATTACATTTTCATTTTAGAAAAAGGGTGGACCAGTAAGCAACACCTTGGCAACCTCCAGTTGCTAGGGAAAATGTATATTTCCCTGATTGGCTGACGAGTGCTAGTAACAAAGTGCTAGGTGTACTGCTCACAAAGAGAGTGCTGGACCAAAAACCTCCTTATGATTGCCTTGGTTGTTTGCATAATGCCACAGTTGCCAGTAGTTGCATAGAAGATGGCAACTTGTCTGCAAATACTTGGCAGCTAACCACTAAGTGATGGTGAAACTTGAAAAAAAATGCAAGCTGGAAAATAAGACTGTAAAAGCTGAAACTGGGGCAGTTGATTTCACAGAAACTGCAAGCAACCTCCAGCAAGTACTCGCAACCAGTCAGGGAATACTCATTTTTTCCTTAGTGGCCTGCAATTGCCAGGCAGTTGTTCTCTAGGCCTGTTTGTTTGGGGCCTTAGAGGAAGTTTAAATCTATTTTTAATATTCAAATGAATATTTAGCCCTTTGTGATGGATACTTGTCAAACAATATAAAACTGTCTGTCTTTCTGAAAGTGAACAGCTTTCACTCTGTTGTTGTAGACCTAAACAGTCCTAAAAAAAATAAATAAATACATCAAAATATATCTGTTGATGTTTGATCTCATGTGTTTGAAAGGTGAGATGAGAGACGGATGCTTTTTTCAGACTTTGACTTTATCGACATAAATAACCAAAGGCCATTTTGGAAGTAAAAAGTCTATATGATTTGTCAGAGGCAAAAACAACTCAAGTCACGACTAAACACAGGGCACAGACTTATTGCTGCTATCTGTAGGGTATGAAGCCCTGCCCTATTCATCTCAGTCGGGTCACAATACTTCATTTTCCCTCATTTTTCTGAAAGGGGAAAATATGATTCCACCTATCGATTGCTGCGTAAATGTGTTGCCTAGTGATGAAAGATGAGGTGTGCTTTGCTTTTATGTGATCCAATTAACCTCCAGCTAGAAGTGGGCTTTCTGCTGTGCCCTGCTTCGCCTGCAATGTCGGGGTGCATGTGATGGGCACTTGGAGTGATTAGTGCTCCTGTGTGTTTGGATTTTGTTGAGATATCATCCATGTCATTTCACTAACCAGAGGATTATGTTGCTACTGAGCTCAGCTGTATATGTAGTAGCCAGCAGTGAACTGCAGAAGGCACACTTTTTTTTTAAATGATGTGCTTAGTCAGATGTTTGTTTTGAACAAATAACAAATAAATTATGGGATGGTGATGATTTTATTTAACTTTTTGACTAGTTGAGTATTGCAATAGCATAACGCTCAATTATAACAACTGAAATACCTTTCTCCAATAACTTAGCATAGTGGTTTTGGACACATTCTGCCTATTTCTCCCCTTTTATGTGCACATAAGACTTTATCAGAAGCCGTCTTTGATAAGGATTTTAAACTTCTTGACTTCGCCAGTGGCATTTCCTCTATCTGAGGAGCAGCTGACATTTATATCCAGCCCTCCATGAGCCCAAAATACCCTTTTTATTCCATTGTTCTGTGGCTGAAAATAAGAAAGTTACCTCTCATACTGACCGACAGTAGGTCCATTGATGGTGACTTCAAGGTCCCTTAAGCAGTTTCTCTACAGTCTGAGCCTGCACATAGAGCAAATGTTTAACCAAAGGAAATGCCATGTAAAGATCACATCTTAATGTTTTACCTTGTGGACTTATGAAAATTTGGGATTTCAAAAGCTTTTTAAATGTCAGTATTATAAGAGGGAAAACAAGGTGTGCCATCCTCATCAAAACACATAATCACTAAAGTAAAAATGTGGGGACTACCTGATGCAAAAGTGAGCAACATTATTAACAAGCATAAAAATATCATTGCTGGAAGATTATTTGTTTTGTTTGTTTGTTTGTTTTCAGTGAAAGCAGACAATGCTGCATAAACAAAACACTGTGAATAAGTACAAATCTATACAGAAAAAGAGTAACATTAAAGGCATAGATACCAATATCTAATTATGTCACTTGTTTCCCCCCCCTGAACATTAATTGAAAAAAATTAAAAACAGAAAAACAAATGAACATTTTGCATCATTAGTCCTTTACCTTTACCTTTCATTGTACCAAATGAAAAAATAAAAAAGATCTGACAGTCTATATGCCCAGAAGTCAAAGCTGGAGTGACTCATACCTCTTCCATTAATTTAAAAGTGAAAAATGTTTTGCTTGCATGGAAAAAAGATCATATGTATTTGGATTTATAGTTTCTGTTGAAGTCTTTTCAAAGTAAGAAGACAGTTGACGAGCTTTGCATGTTCTAGTTGCTTGGCAAATGTTTGCAAAATCTATCCGTCCATTTTCTTCCATTCATCCAATTCTGAGGCACGGGATTGCTGGAGCCTATTCCAGCTGCCACAGAGTGAGAGGTGGGGTACCCTGTGGACAGGTCGCCAGTCTGTTGCACAGCTAACACAGAGAGGCAGACAGCCATTTGCACTCATATTCACATCTATGGCCAATTTGGAGTCACCAATTAACCTAACCCCACTGACTGGGGAAGGAAGCCTGAGTACCTGGAAAGAATCCATACAGATACTGGGAGAACATGTAAATTCCACACAGAAAGGCTCTGGCCAGATGGGGGATTCAAACCCAGGACCTTCTTGCTGTGAGGCAATACTGCTAACCACTGCACCACCATTCAGCCTTTTTTGCAAACTATTCTATGAAATCAGTCTAAACATAGAAACAGTTGGGTTGTATCTCTTGGTCTTTTCTCCTTACTCCCCAATACTGAAAGATAATGTGTGGAGCCCACTGTAATAGCTGAATATCCCCTCTTACATTGGGCAGATGTCAGTTGTGCATCTTAATGACAATCATAAGTCTCTTCGGAGTGTCAGGAGAGGCTTGTATGTCTCATGTACCTCTGAAATCTTCAGACACCAGGTCACCAAGGAGGACATCTTGTGCACTCCAGCCTCATCAGACAAGACATGCTTTTGTAGCCAACCAGACTTCTTAAGGGGCCACATTAATTAAACAAGGTTGTCAGTGAAAAATTGAGGCTATTTATTTGCCCTGCTCTCTTAACAATAATGCTTACACCTTCAAACAGGCTGGCTAACATGTGCTGTTGAGCCTTTGTGGTGAACCTTCAACCCTACATTTATAAATTACAGTTAGAATTTCCATTGTCTATTGTATGTAGAGATGACTCAACATGTGTTGTTTCAATGTCTTTTTATAATTTCTGCCACTACTCCATTGATCTATTATTCAGAAAAGTGCATCGCAGGTCATTTGTCACACAGTGACAACAAAGTCTATGCAGCTCATCAGGAACTTTATCCCATTTTACCATCCCTTATATGCAGACACAGGCCTGTGCCCTTCTAGCTATGGTGTTGCTCACTTGTCCAGCAATCAGGTATTTGTGGAGCTGATCTCCAGCCTCTTTGGACTTCATGAAGATTTCTTAATCCACATGGTTAAGATAACACTGTTGCTGTAATGCTTTCTTTACTGGCAGCAACCACAATTTATTAAAATTCATTAAGTTGTTCATAAGATATTAGAGAACAGTAGTAGTAGTGGTATATGAGCATATAGTAATATTATATTTCCTGTATAATTGCTATGATGGCATGCAACTTTAAATACAGTCACCTTTCTAAAATAATGGAAACGGACCACTTTAGGAGTGTCTCAAATCACGTTACAAGATTCTCACAGGCTTAAGCACCCCTGTGATCCTAAGTTGGATAAGCAGTTAAAAAAAATGGATGGAAATATTTGTTCATCAACTCGAAAATTCAAATTTTGACCTTAAGATGGCACTTGAGAAAATAATAATTGATTGTCACTCAGTTGAATAAAGTTCATCCCAAGACATGTGGTGGGGTGTCTTTTTAGCACTCCCACCACATGTGCTCCACCTTTCTTTGCTCCACCTTTCTTGGAGGGAAAGGTGGAGGAAAGTGGTTCAGGGAGTAGTGCCAGGAGGACTAATTTGCACACCTGGCGTGTATGTTCTAATCCACCTCTTACTTGGTAGTGCACTCGGACCTGAGCGACACACAAACACACACACACACCAAAAAGCTGCAGCTTCTGCTGCCTGCCAGTTGCAAGAGTTATAAAGAGTAGGCCCTGAGAGCCAGGCACATCCAGCAAGGCACATCATTTTGAGTTATCCTGTGTGTGCCTTTAAAAAAATAAAAAATAATCTGTATCGAGGTGAACCCTGAAGTAGCGATGTGACAATATGAATGTCTGAACCAGTTTTAATGTAATCCATTCAGTGTTTGCTGAGACATTTCAGTCACAGTAGCTAAAATGTTAGTGGGATTCCTAAGGGTTTGTTGCAGTTGCTATACAAGCATAGTGTTTTTATTGAGGACTAGATTCAGCTGTGGATTCATCTAATGTTGACATGAGTGCAGTGTTTCTGGGATTCTCATGGTATGCTGGTGAGCTAAGATGTGACTCAGCCACAGCACTGGTGTGGCACACTAATAATTTTCGGTATTATTTAGACAAGAATTGAATTTGATGGTCCAAGGAAATCAGCTGAAAGAAGAATTGGCTCTTGCAGTCTTTTTGATAGTAACATTGCCTTAGAACATTTTAAAGTGTGTCATGCACTAAAATGGGAAAAGAATGAGCTAAACAGAGGATTGATAGACACACTTAGATCAGATTTAGGGATAGATTTGTGCCAAATTCCAGTGCAAAATCCTCTTTTGGCATTTCAAAGCTACTGCCGGTATTTACTAAAGAAGAGCAGTGTCAGTTTTGCAACTTAAAGATGTGGACGCAGGTATTTTTTGCAGCTGGCCTTATTGCTTATGTATTTGAAAGGAGTTTTCCTTTCAGAGCACAGTACTTTGGGAGAAGAGTATTTAAATAAATCACACAAATGTGAATTACTAAGGATTGTGCTACAGAATTTACTGCAAATTGTGCTGAATTTAATGCCAGAAAAATGCCTCATTTTTTTGTCCAATGTAGTCAAAATATCTGCCACTAGGAGTGTTCATTTATTTGGAATGAGAGGGGCAGAGTTTCAGAGCTGTCCGTGCGGTACGAAAGCTTTGGCTATGTCCTGTAACTCTTCACTGACTCCTCACCCTGCATGTTTAAAGATGAATCCTACATGTTTCTGGTCCTCAAAACTAGAATCTTGATGTAGCAGAGCATAACTTAACTGAACTGAGCTGAGCTGAGAATAGAGAAAGGAGGAGAATCCCACTACCAAACACATAGAAGGTTGCATCTTGTTTTACAGGCAGCTGGGACACTTTATAAAGAGGGATGAGGTTTGCGGTGTGCCAGATTTTTATCACATTTCTACAAAGAATGCTCCACAATGAAAAAAATTGTTTCTTTTTGCCTTTTGCTTTGGTATCAGATCTATTATCAAATTGAAATACTGGTCAAAATGCAGCAATTAAGGGGACTCAGGCAGGCTTGAAGTGTTAGATTAATGTCTGAATGCCTCATGTACTATTGACTTTAATAAATATCTGCAGCCTCACACAGACTACTGAAAAAATAAAGAGGTGAGCGCACATTTATGCACTTGGCACAGTAACGCTAACTTTCACACAAGGATGGATCCGGATCTGATGATAAATAATGTTTGTCATCATCTACACATCATACAGGTCAGTTGTTATACACAGATTGCAGATTTATAAGGTGGAATAGATTTTAATGGCGCAGCCCTCCTCTGTGCTCCAACTGAAGTGTCAGGTTTGTGCAGAGAGCAACTGTTTCAGTGTACAAGACCACAACAGTCCCAAGTAGTTTTTAATTGATATTTTGTTAGCAATAATTTGCACTGCTCGTGGTAGAGCAGCCCTGGTCTTTAATGAAATAAGCTGGCTGCATCTTTGTTTATAAATATAATATAGTCTGTCCCCAACCAGTCACAGCAGATGGCTGTCGATCCCTGAGCCTGGTTCTGCCTGAGGTTTCTTCCTGTTAAAAGGGAATTTTTCCTTCCCACTGTCGCCAAGTGCTTGCTCATAGGGGGTTATCTTATTTTGGGGGTTTTCTCTCTATTACTATAGGGTCTATTACTGTTACCATACAATATAAAGTATCTTGAGGTGACTGTTGTTGTGATTTGGTGCTATATAAATAAAACTGGACTGAATTTAAATTTAAATTGTTAGCAGATCACCTACAGAACTTCCCATTCCCATGTGCACATTTTTGTGATTTTACAGTGAGTCAGGGTCTATGTTCCCAAGGGGGGTGGGCCTGAGAGTTGCATCAGCAAGTGAGAAAGCAGTGAACATTTGTGTAGCAATGCAATGCTGTATTTACAAGAAAAAAAAAAAAAACCTTCTTTTATACTCAGTCCTACCATGAATAAGGCATGTGGGCCATCCTTTACATTTCGTACTGTGATCTTTGAATTTTTTTTACCACTTTTTAACACGGACAGTCTACCATCACCACCATCACCTCGCCCTGCCCCATTCCATCCTTTATTGCTGTTCATCTTTCTACCTCTTACTTCAATCACATCTCTATGTATAAATCTCATTAAAGAAAATCTGTTTGATTAATGACTTACTTAAGTTGGATAACTTAATATGTTTGATGAGGGAGTGGTTGCAAGATGCACACATGGTGGAGGATAAAGATAGGATGAGAGGAGGAGGAGGAGGGAAGATGAAGGAAGATGAAGGGATTATATTTCTTGGGTGAAGTTCTACTTAGGTCGCCAGGGATAAAAACAGGTGATTAAAAGAAACGGTTTGATTTGAAGCCACACAGGCTTGTCTTGGGGACATAAATGCGTCAATACCATTTTTGGGTTTATTTTAGAAGTTGTTTGCTGCATGGTGTGAAATGATATGGAAAAACACATTTTAATCTCCATTCCCATGCAGCCATAGGCATCCTGCCTCATACTACATGTATATAACATCAAGTCAGTAAATCCCGAGTCTCACATCTGTCTAATGATGAGGTCTGGTTCAGCTGCATGTTTGATATGTGATCAGATTCCTCAGGCCACATCCTGAGGGTTTGGCAGTGCCCAAAATTACTCCGGTAGAGTTTACAGCCAGGATTTACCACATGGAGTTAAGCTATCTGCACAAATCATTCCCTTTTTCATTTGCAGAAACAGTCCTACGGACATGATTTACAAGTACAGTGCTGCTTACATGAAATCCAAGGGCAAGTCAAGGCTACAAATCACACCGGCTTTGCCTCTCTATTTACGATGTCCTGTTGGTGTCATAGAGAGGAACATATTCTAAATCTGAAGTTACAAATTACAACTTTTTTTTTCCTGCTGTAATGAGGTATTTAGTTTCATCTGTGTCATAGTAAGTGGAAACTAGGACAGTGTGTCACATCCCCCAGAGTAAAGGATAGACAGGAAAATCCTCTCACTCGGCTGTAAGCATGATCCAGCACCGACTAAGTGTCGGCTCCCCTCTTGACCATGGCCTCGGTTTTGCCATTTGTAAACACCATTCGCTCTGTAAAAGCTATGCAGCACCAGTCACACTCTGTATACTGTCTCAGTACAGAGAAAGTGACTAGTTTTAAGGTGTGATTAGTTTTAAGGTGTGCGACATGAATACAAACATGAAAGTGACTGCTTCGAAAACAGTTGAAAACTAATTTATATTTATGATTCTTTCTTATTCTTATTCTTTTTCATTTATCAGAGGCAGACATTTTACTATTAATGCATATGATTATAAAGAAGAAAGACGCCTGTAATTAGCTTCAGCTGTGTGGGTGTTTGTTATTTAGGCAGCAAACACAATTTTATTTAACTGTGAAGGAGGCACAAGCAATATTTAGAACAATACTTAATTATTTCAGAATAAAATGGAAGCCATGTGCATGATTGCTTATTTATTTATTTTGCCATTTCCTCTTCAGTCAAAATCCTGACCTGCATCATAATAACACCACAATAGACCTCACTGCTCTACTGTAGTGATTCCCCAACCAAGGGTCTATGTTCCCCAGAGGGTGGGCCTGTGTCTGCAGTAGCCAGAAGGTAGGCTACTTGGAACTAACAGTGGTTAAGCATAGACAGTCAAAGGTTAGGGATAAATGAATTAAATAGATAAATAACAGTGAAATACTCAATAAATTGTTAAAAAAATTGCTACCAGTTGAAAATGTTAGCATTATTGGGTTGATCCTTGAAACCGTTGGGGTACTGGAGAAACATTTAGAACTTTTGTCACAACATAATGACTAGCTTTTAAATGGTGTAGGACAGGGATCCTCAAATCCAGGCCTCGAGGTCCGGTGTCCTGCAGGTCTTAGATGTATCCCTGATCCAACACACCTGAGTCAAATATAAAAGTCATTAGCAGGACTCTGGAGAACTTGACTGCATACTGAGGAGGTAATTCAGCCATTTGAATCAGGTGTGTTGGATCAGGGACACATCTAAAATTGGTAATCTGAATGTATTTGCTAAATAGTATCTCAGATCTAATGTAAAATAAGTTCAAGACTAGGGAATATTATAAACCTAGACGTGGAAGTGTTTTTAAAAAAAAAAGACATTTGACTGTGGAAAAATAATGGATGGATAAATGTAGCTGTCTGCTTGAGAGCTGCGCAGAATGCAAAGTTGGGTAGCCACCAGAAAAGTTGTTAGACACAGTGCTGCTGGGGAGGTTAACACCTGCAGTACTGCATACTCTGTGGCTCCCTTGGAAAAACAGCGCTGTGTAGCTGCAGCACTCACTTCCCCAGACTCAAGATACGCTGCTGCTGGTGCTCAAAGAGTCAAAAAACAGTAAACGATACAGCCTACCAAAAGAAGTGAACACATACTAGGGTGCATTAGCTGAACAAATGCAGGTGATTTGTGTTTATTCCTAACAATTGCCTGGTTTTGCTTTTATCTTTAAAACTTATTTAAAATAACAATTGCACTGATTGTTTTAAATGCTGTGTTTATTTTCACTGTGCATATGACAATAAAACTTATTTAGTATCCTGCTAAGCCCGTCATTGCTTTGTGGCCATGGATTGTCACAAATCACTACCATGCCACATCTTCCACAGCATGTAGGGTCCAGGACAGAAAATCAATGGGCTTTCATGGGCAACTCCATCAGTGCACTGATGGTCGAGAGAAGGGAGTGGTGGGTAGGAGGGGTGGAAGCAGGTTTTAAGGCCATGTGAGGCCTGATGATGCCATGGTTTAAGAGTGTGTTGTGCTGAGAACACTAACGGTAAAAAAGAGAAAAACTGGAAGAGGAGAAAGTCTTGGTATCTCTTGAAATGAACACAATTCTGTGACCGAAACCAGGCAGATATTTAACACAAACATATGACAGATTCGTGCTTCTGCAAAGATGTGAAATATTCCACAGGTATCTGCAGAGTAGGTTTTATGCAAAACCATATGTCACATAGGCTGACGGAGGTGTTGATGTTTGCACTTCTGAAATTTCAGTGTGTTGTACAGACTCGTGTGTCAGGAACACCATTTAATGTATTCAACTCATTCTAGGAAACTGCATAATGGAGGAATACCAAGAAACCAAGTCAGATGTGAAGGAGAGTTAGTAAGATATATTGCATGTGAACAGCTCTTTTATTCTTGTGTTAACCCAGCCATAATAGCTTGCCAACAGTATCCAAGTTAGCATTGTCACATTATAAAATGGTTCTTCTTTTTTTTTTTTTTTTTACAAGTTTACCTACAGCACATCTGCTTACCTGTATGCTCCTATGGGTTTTACAGGGGGTAGGGTCAAACAAAATATTTACAGTTTGCAGTTTTTAGGATTTCATGACAGCTTTCCACACTTGACATAAGTGAAACATAAGAAAATGTTGGGATAACAGACAGGGATACAGGAAATAAGCAGATGACAAAGCCTGAAAGTTAAAATAACAAGAAGAAGAAACTGAAGTAGTGAGTGAGTGAGTGAGTGTGTGTGTGTGTGTGTGTGTGTGTGTGTGTGTGTGTGTGTGTGTGTGTGTGTGTGTGTGTGTGTGTGTGTGTGTGTGTGTGGTGGGGAGGGGTGGCAATCGAGTTAGTGCACCATAATGAAAAGGATTTAAAGCAGGAGGGAACATGGACAAGCCTGATAAGCAAGTGACTGAGAAAGACGCAAGTGTCTTGGATTGTGTCTAACAAATTCTTTTAAATAAGAGCAGTGGCTCATGAAAGTGATATCATATGGAAATGTCTCCAACACACCATTTAACATTCACTGCTGGAACTGACTGTAGATATGATTGCCTCAGGTTGCAGGCAATGCATGCAAATGTTATGTAAAATATGAAGTGTTGGCTCCCCTCTTCTGAATTATTTCATCCAAATTTTCTCATTAAGCTTTTTGATTTCACACCTCAATCAGATTTTGTTGATACAGTTTAGGCAATGATGCTTACTTTCACAGCTACTATGGCCCTTATAGAGAATTTTTCCATGTTGGCGAAACAAAGATTAATGGGTTATTGTCATTTTATCTTTCTGTTTCAGTGGTGGACGGCAAGGTGATCCTGGAGGGCTTGCAGAGGTTTGGCCCCACACCAATATATCTACCTGTCAGCTACAGGATCCTCAATGCAGAGTCAGCGTTCTTTTTACAGGAGGCAAACCAGGACTTAATGAGGAACTCCAGCCTCCAGGCTCGCACGGAGTCCTTTTTCATCCACCAGGCGCGGCAGATGCCCTTTGTCAATGCTAGCTATGGACCACTGTCTGTCCAGCAGCCCGTCCCCTTAGAGCTGCTACAGACATTGCCAGGGCCATTTAACACACCCTCTTTCACTTCATCATCAACGACATCACCATCGACATCACCTCTCTTTACATTCAACTGGAAGGTCCACACTTATATTATCAGTGAGAGGATTCACCCTAGCTGGCCAAAAGTTCAAGTGCTGTTCTACATTGCAGGAAGGGACTGGGATGATTATAGCACCATCCACAAGCTACCCTGTATCAGGATGTTTGCCTTTCATGAGACTCAAGAGGTGCGTGGAACATGCAGGCTAAAAGGCGAGTTGGGGATATGTGTTGCTGAGCTGGAACCCCTGGCCAGTTGGTTCAGCCCACCCACTGTCAGGCCTGGTAGGCAGAAGATCTCTGAGGAGGCCCAAGGCACTCCTGTGGAGCTGTACTATATGGTTCAAACCACAGAAAATGGAGACTGCAGTTCAGAAGATTCAAGAAAGGGCAGCTCTGTCCTCACAGACCAGCCAAGGCCATTAGGGTATTTTGCAGGGCATACCCCTATGCAGCGCATTGGGAGTGTCAGACTTTTTCAGCCCCTGTCGGAGTTGAAGCTGGACAATAACTTTGTGGTGATGGCACCCTCCAAACCCATTCGGCAAAGAGAAACTGTCTCGACTTTTCTGGCTCTGTCTGCACTTTCTTCAGTACAAATTTTCACCCTCAGGTGAGTCAACCTTCTCCTGTGAGAACACGGTTTACTCTGCAGCTGTACTAATGTTTTCCCATTTCCCAATTTAAACAGAAATTGTTTGAAATGCACACAGTTGAAAAGAGGGGTTTCATTTGAAATTTGAAAGAAAGAATCACAATAAATAAAACCTTTCAGAACACTAAATGTTTTCACCTTTGATAATATAAAACGTTTGCAATATACTCATGTTTGACATTGTGCTAAGCTTACAAAACTTTTCTCAAGAAATTCTAGGTCATCATCTGAGTCATATTGTAAAATGCATCAAACAGGGCAGAACTAATTTTGCACACTGCATTTTTACTTCTTATAAACTGCACTGTATGTGTAGTTGTGTTATGCAGACAAATGTGTGTCCTTCTTCAAGATACCATAGCCTGAAGGCAAAACATGTGACGTGCAATCATCATATTTCCTTTGGCCATAGGCTATGGTTTGGAAACACCTTGTTTAATAATCTGCAGTTACTGAATGGGGTTTAAAGACAATGCTGCCACTATAGTACTGTCCAGCAGCAGTTAGGTGTTTTGTCTAGGACTCAAGCCATTTATCTACTAACCAGAAAATTATATTAAAGACAGATAAACCTACTAATACAAAGATACAAATAAAGCTAAACAAGACAGCATCTTTATTTGGTCAGCTACTCTAAGCTGATGGTGATCCTTAAACTGCATTGCTTCTACAGAGCAAATGTTAATTTCAGTTTGTTCAAACAAGTCCTGGCTCCACACCAAAGAAAAAATCTCTAAAATGAATAAATAAATAAATCACCTGCTTGTTAAAGCTTAAATAATTTCATTGATACTCCAGAGAACTGCAAGAGCAAAGCATTTTCAACTTCCATTTCAATGAAGGGGCCATGCTTATTGGTATAACCTTTTCTCCTGACTGAAAAAAAACTCTTAAAAACAGTTTTTTACCCACATTCTTTTTAGAGAAACCAACTTCCTCAAAATACGACAACGACAATATATTTTTTGGATGTGTTTTGTATAAACAGCTTGTTTGTCTTGTTTGCCTTCAAGCTTAAATTTAAGGATAATAGATTTCCCACAGAGCTTAAATTTCAAACTGCATGTATAGGAGTGTGTTTATTCTGAAGTGGGTAACACCTTAAATACACATTTTAGCTATTTATGTAGATTGTTTCATGTTTTCACCCTCAAAATTGCCAGAATTTTTATTTTTTTTTTTGGTTTTAATCTGAGTTGATTCCACACAGCAACAACTAAACAGTAATTGATTCATCGAGCTTTGTCTCAAATAAATTACTTTCAAAGTGACTGTAATTGCTGCATGTTGGGTGATGCAAATTAAGGTGTAAGGAATATGCATTTCCACTAGGCTACTTTTATGCTCGAGATCTAAATCACGGCAGATGAAACGGTTAGTGGCCTCAAAGTGGAGCTGTGACAGAGAGCCTTGGCAATTTGTCAACCCTGGGTGAGCAGGAAATCTGCCAAAAAGCCTCATTGCTTTTTCTCTCACTCCAGTGATGATGAACTCCCATGAAGTATTAGCGCTCACAGTGTGTGTTTATCACATTTGTCAGCATGTGTGTAAATGGGAACTTTAAAGGCGGTATTTTTTCCTTTAGTGCTTCTTTGCACCAATGTTGCACCCCTACCGTTCAGAAGTTCATCTTTTTTATGTTTTTCCATGGGGATACCAAAGACTTAAAATTCAGCCAAAATACCTAATTAGCAACCAAAAGATTAAGCCTCAAAGTGTTTAAAAAAATCACAGGCTACTTTAGAGTACTTGACTACCAGCATGTCAAGCTGAATATCCGTATGCTGATGATTAATCTCACATTTGCTTTGTTGTGCGTTGCTTTTATCTTACAGGACAAAACCCGTGGTGCTATGCGATGTGTTATTCTCCCAGCTGCTGGATTTTCTGATAATACAAAACTTTCTTTAAACACCCTTTAAGGATTTGAAATGCCGATAGCAAAGGTGGGAATTCAAGTGCGGTATAACCGGGGGGGGGGTTACTGGAGTTTGTGTTGATCCTTATTTAAGACATTTTAAATTGCTGTGTTGAACAAAGAGGTTTTCCTTCTCTCTCACTGTACGCACTTGTATACTGCCAGCAATGTTTGCCTATGCAGGCTGTGGGTGTTTATGAGAAGCTTACTTTACAAGTAGCTTTGGTATGTTTCCCCCAGCCACTGATACATCATTAACTATTTATAGTTATTCCCTTCCTCTCAGCATTATCGTTTCTCTCTTTTTTAACCCCCTCCTCCTTTTTCTCCTCCAGTTAACTTTTGACAAAAGAATACTGGGACTCTCCTGAGATGGCATGCATTCCTAGATGTGCTGCTGTCAGATGGAATCAGTGTTTATTTGCCTCCACATCAGTGACAGCTATGGCAGGAGGCATTTTGTTTTCATACTGCCTGTCCTGTGCTTGTGAACATGATCTTTCAGGGTAATTCTTCAAATTTGGCCCCAGCATTCACCTGATTAGGATTTGGTGGTCAAATATAATGATCATAGTGACTTCACATCCACAAAAAAAAAAAAAAAAAAAAATGCATATCTGCTTTTTTGTATGTTGTTGTACATGCATGCTGAAGCCTATGCCAGCTGTGATAGGTTGAGAGGCAGAGTACACCCAGGACAGGTCACCAATCTGTTGCAGGGCTAATACAGATAGAAAGAGAATGAGTCACACCTATGGCCAATTTAGAATCACCAATCAACCTAACCCCACTAACTGCATGTCTTTGGACTGCTGGAGTACCTGGAGAGAACCCACGCAGACACAGGGAGAACATACAAGCTCCACACAGAAAGGCTCCAGCCAGAAGGTGAACTCAAGCCCAGCACCTTCTTGCTGTGGGGCAACAGTGCTAATCACTATGCTACCCCTGATACTAATCAACACTAAAAATCACAAATTAGACACCAACATTTGCCTCCTCCATTCGCTTCCTCCAGTTGGCACAGAAGTTGACACAGAGCCGCTGTAGACAGGCAGTTTACAGCCCCTCCTCCTATTAGCAGTCTAACACATGAACAGCAGTTGATATTCACAATGCTGAGCAACACTTAATGAGGAATTTTGAGAGGATGGTGAAACTCCTGTTTCAACAACATTCTTATAGCTTCACTTTTGACTTCCTTAATATACATATTTGCATCTTGGTATTACATACTGACCAAAGCAAATTTAGCTCGCTTACCAAAGGCTATATTATTTGTGCATTTAACTCCCTCTGCTTTATTATACAAGTGGTTATATTTGATCTAATCTAAGCTAATCTAATGTAATTATTTTGAATGTAATTACAGGCTTTTAATCTCAGCAGCTAGAAAGAAAAACACACATGCACACATAGGCATTAATTTTCACACCTACACCTACAGATTTGCAGACAAATGTGTGCACGCACGTGTAGTAACACTCACACACATACATACGTGGACCTTCTCTCTGCCAGCTGTAAAGTCATGGTGTGTTTGTCATGCTGAATGTTCCCAGTGGAATCAGTAATTCACTGCTCCCTGCCTCATTAGCCATGGAGAGAGTGGTGTAACAGGTTGGTAAAGGGTTCTCCAGCTACTCCTTATTCAACATGCAAATGAAAACACTATTTCCTCCTGAACAAATTAACAGGCTTTTCAAAAGATAAATTGCCCCAGCTGTATTGTAATTTTGACTAAACAATTCAACATATTTCCACAGATCCCCTCGGGGGCGGTGTTGCTGATGAATGCAAATGAATTTCTAATATCTGAGAGTGTGAAGGTATAAGTACGAGATTCTTCAAACTGCTGTGCCAGACAAACAGCCAGCATGAGCTGTTATGTTATTTGAAGACTTAGCAGGTAAGAGCCTGTGCATGAAGCGGCTGATTTAGCCGAGGCCAGTTTGTTGTTGCTCAGATGTTACGCAGAAATGATTCAGTGCTGTGTGTGTCAGCTGATTCTGATCTTTAATACAGTTCAGGTTTACAGGTCTTGTGCTCTGGCTGTTTGTTTTTTTGGCAATTGTTTGCTGAAATATCAGCAGGAGAAAAGGCAGGAATAAAGATGTCTTCTTCAGTGTGTTCAGCTTATCTTGACTGCTTTCCACCGTGATTCAGTTCCTGGTAAAGGTCACCCAAGATAGGTATGTCTCTTTTCCATTTTCATTTCTATACTTATCTGTACTCTTTCTTGTATTTTATCGGCTGTTCTGTCTTGGTTTCCCTCTCTTCTTTGTGTTGTTTAACCTTTCTCTCTTGGTACATGTTCCCTCCTTCTCTTGCTTTCCCCGAGTTTGACAGGTTTCTCCTCTTTGTGCCGCTGTGTGCAGAAACACTGACAGAAACCCCCCGAATTCTGTCTGAGGTAGAACTGACTTTAAATTTCAGAAATCTGAATAAAAACAAAGTCGGGCTGGTCTTTACCCAGCTCCTTTTTTTTTTTTTCTTCTTTACATTTTGCACTGTTGGCCTGCTCTAAGTTATTTTCTTTGGCAGCACCTCATCTACTCATTAATAAGATATACAACATTTGAAATCCAGTGAAACTATTCACTGTGGAGGTCTTACTCTCTGTTGCGTATTACCACTACAAAGCTATCACCATTATCCCATAGCAATTTATATAAATAATTATATTTCTAACATAGTGACTTTCTGTCATTACTCTCCTCTTAAGTTGATGCTTTTATGATCATTTTATTGATCTCTTTTTCTCTAGTCCTGAAAGGTAGCATTTTCCCAAGGGTTGGATTTTTGTGATCCAACAATTTTGAGAGAGTCTTACTAATCTGCAGCAGTCAGCATGACACATGCTTCCACTGGCTCAGAGATGGCTTCATTGTTGCTATTTGTTGCAATCACATGAAACAGAAACCTTACTACTTTTTAATTCTACCATTTTACGTATCAGGACAAAAATCACATGGTCCTTACCAAGTTCTAAATACAAGATTAACAGCAACACATGACACAGCAGCATGCCATTATGTATTTAACACAAACTAAGCTAACATGAAGAAGTATTGTCTGAGAAACTAAGTACACCCCATGATTCAGTAGCTTAATTAGCAGTAAAAACTTAAAGTAATGGTTTCTCTTTGACTTATCAGTCTCTCACATCATTGTGGGGGAATTTGTGTGCTTCCTCTGTTCCATGATTCAATTTCAACCAAGCTTCAGCTGTTGGACAGATGGTCTCACATGTGACTCTAAAATACTTCAGTATACAGAGTAGTTCATGTTTGACTCAATGACTGCAAGGTGCCTGTGGCTGCAAAACAGGCCAAAATCATCACCTCTTCACTACCACACTCAACAGCTGGTATTCCGTGTTTGTGCTGATATGCTGTGTTTAGTTTTTGCCAAATGTAGCACTGTGCATTATGGCCAAACGTCTCCGCTTTGGTCTCATCTGTCCAAAGGACATTGTTCCAGAAGTCTTGTGGTTTGTTCAGATGCGAGTCTGCAAACCTAAGTCCTGTTCCCATGTTTTTTCAGAGAGAAGAGGCTTTCTCCTGGCAACCTTTCCAAACAAGCCATGCCTTTTCAGTCTTTTTCTAATTATACTTTCATCAACTTTAACATTTAACATCCTATGTGAGGCATGTCAAGTCTAAGATGTAGCTCTTGAGCTTTTTGCAGTTTCTCTGAGCATTGCATGGTCTGACCTTGGTATAAATTGACTAGGTTGTTATTTCCTGGGAAGACTGGCAACTGTCTTGAATGTTTTCCCTCTTATGAATAATCTTTCTCAATGTAGAATGAGGGCTTCAGAGTGTTTGGAAATCATAGCCTCATAACCCTTCCCAGATTGATGAGCAGCAGCAAGTGTTGGTCACCCTTGCTGATGATCAGTTAATCAAGTGCATTTGATTAGCAGCACCTGGCTTGTATTTGCCCTCTTAATTCATATAGAAATTGTTTGTTTGTTTTTGGAATCTATATCAAAATTGATATTCTGTGATTTAAAAGAAGATATTCCAATATAGCGACCAATATTTTTTTCCTTTCAAACAAACAAAACATAAGATTACCCTAAAATTTGTTATGCGTGGTTATTTATTTTCTTTACACCCCACCTGACTCTGCCTTCTGCTGGACAATCTGTGTAAGGTCAACACTCATAACACGTGTTTCTCCTGCCTCTTCTTTACTTTTTTTATTTCCATTCATGTATTGTTATGAATGCCAATACTGATAGATCAGCAAATAAATAATACCGGCCGATAATAGTGACTTGCCAATAAACCAGGTCAGTCACTAGAAGGAATAAGGGTGTACTTAATTTTTCACACACTGGTTTTTTTTTAAACAAATAATGACATGGTGTAATATTTTGTTGTTCAGCTAAGGTTGTATTTACCTAGAAGACCTGCTAAGGAGTAGATGATTTTTATTATGTCCTGATTTGTAAAACCTTAGAAATGAAAGAGGATGTACTTCGTTTTTCATATTATATATGAAAGTCTTGCAGACTTCTTGTAAGGGCAGCAGAGGAGATGAAGGAATCTTGTATGGATCCTCCCAAGAGACTGCTGTTGCATATTAGGTCTGATGTTAAGCATATAAAGTACGCTCGGAACCATGTATTTCTTTCAACTTTTATCTTGGTGATACACATAGGCTAATCACAAAAAAAGTCATAATTTTTTGCTGCATCTTAGATCCTTCTGTTGTTTTTGTGCATTAGATGATCTCCACACCTAGAGGTTGGTAAGGCGTTGTTATTGCTACTATCATGATTGAATGGTATTTTATGATTGCAAATAATAGTAAAATAAAATAATAATTAAAAAAAAGAAAAAGGCGGGTTGTGAAATAAACAATAGAAAGATAATATACTTACACTTTTGGCAATAAAAGAGATTTTCTTATTACACTTTTTTTTTAAATGTCAGCTTTAGATTTTGTGTAAAGCTTTGATTTGGAGTCAGTATGAGCAGTTTTTCCATGTCTCTCTAAGGCCTCCATTAGAAAGCATGTCTGAGAAAAGAGAAGTATAAGGGGGGGGGGGGGGGGGAGACAAAAAAAGACTACAAAATACTAAGTGGTAGAGTGTCTCAGATTCAAGAAGTACTAAAAGCTCTTTTTTCAATTGATTTGTGCTATCCACAAAATAAAATATTAACAAATGTTCCCAAAGATCTTAAACCCCAGTGATAGTGAGATTCTCATTGTTCAGAAAGTTTTAATATTACTTTTTTAAGCCAAAAGTGAGTACAGTACAGTATGTGAGCACAGAGGGAAGGAAGAACCAGATGTAAAGGGCTGAGACCCATTAACACTGGGCAGAAAGCAAATATAATGCACTGACCTTAGGGATATGTTAATTAGTGCTAATTCGTACATGACATCATAATACATAAACTAAAACACCAACATTTTGAGTAGAAGGCTTTGGCAACTTTCGATTAAACGCTGGCTAAACTTCTGCAAAATGGAGTAAAGCAGTACATTTTCCAATAGGGAAGATAATCCTAACTCATTCTGTTTTATTAAAAGTGTTTGTGGCATTAACATATATTATGCATTGCCATCAACTCGAAGAAATACAGAGATAAATATATTTCTGGTCAATATTGCCAGCATCTGTTTTTTCAGCCACGATGCTTGTGTTTTTGCTTTCAGATGCAAGCAAACTATTGCATATTAAACTGCAGCATTGTTGACAGATAATAACATTTGAATGCTATAGAATAATTGAAGTTGTAGTCATTACCAATAAGTAATAATTTGTGTATTAATCCAGAAACAGCTCGTGCGATTAAAAGTCAAAAGTAAAGGATTCCCGGGGGCACTACAAATAAGCTTGATTTGTCTGCCACTGCGGCAGTTATGTTCTGTTTATGCTGTGTAACATGGAAGCTTTGGCATTAAAACCTCAATCAAATCAGTCTGGATGGATTTTCTCACAGTTTGTTTAACTTGACGGGGATGTAGCTCGACACATTTGATCATAAATCTGTTGTCCCTGCAGTGAACCACTGAGGTTGTCATGAAGGATTTCTCTTTTCTTTTCTTTTTTTTTCCTTTCTTTTTTTTTCTTTTTTTTTATCTCCTGCTGCAATTCCTTTACTTATTCTGCTGTTGTTAACATCTTCAGGCAACACTTTTTTGCTACAACTTCTACAACTCCAGTTTCTGCAATCTGAGTTGAAGATGATATATATAGGGCTAGAGGGGATGACAAACAGGGTGGGATTAGGTTGTGAGGCAGTACAGGCAGAATAAGTTCTGCCAGCTAACTGTGTGTAGATGTCTGTCTGTTTTTCTCTCTCTCAGACAATCATAAGCTTGGCCTTTTAATCACTTGTTTATCCTTGATGTTTTTCATAAGGATTTACTTTGATACGTTTGATTCCAGAGACTTGACAGCTGTAACACTAACTCAAAATCATACATATTTTAATGTGCACTTGTGGGAAAGGAAAAAAGAGAGAGAGATTATGAAATGTGTTGGTTGTCATAACTGTGGTTTGTTTTAGAAGCTGATAGCTAAACGCAAAAACATAGAAAGTACACTTACTCATCTGAGCTATGTGAAAAACTTGCTTCAGCCACAATGGGGTGAGAGAGATTCTCAGAGACTGAAGTACAGTCAAACAAACTTCAGTGAATGCCTTGCTTTGGCTAAAAAAAAAAAAAAAAAAAAAAAAAAGGAAAGCAAATAAAATGAGCTCTCTCAAAAAAGTAGCGGTTCTGTGCATCCGTCTGTTCATCTTGAATGCTTATCCAATACAGGGACATGGGGAGGCTGCAGCATGTCCCAGCGAAACACCCTGGACAGGTCTCCAGTCTATCACAGGGCCAAAAATGTTCTATAAGTAAGATCTGGAACATTTCTATAGCAGCAAACAACTGCTGTAAGGCTCAATCACTCACATGGAAGAGCGAGTTCTTTATAATGGTTTGTTATGGTTCATTCAGTCGTGCACATAGCACTACTCTCTCTGTGTCCACACCTGAACAGTGTTGAGCTTTAGGTCATTCGTGTTATGTTTAAAAGTGCACCCAAATGGAGGCTCAGAGACTGAAGTAAAATGAAAAGCAAGCTTTATTATAAAGTTTATAAAAGAGTACAGAAGAGGCAACACAAAGGGTAAACAGTCCAAGTAAAAATCTGCAGAAAAATAACAAAGCATAAAAACCAGGAACGTAGAAGACTCACACAAGGGAAAACGGGAAATGCTACAGACAATCTGACACAGATGAAGAAAGGACTATTTATACAGTAATGTGCAAAACTCTTGAGCCACCCCTCATTTCTTTATATTTTATTTTCAACTTTCCAAAGAACCAATTTTAAATGGTCTCTTTAGGCACTTTGTTGCTACCACCCTGTCCAAAAAATATATAATTTGTTCCCTGTCTTTAGCTGACTCTATAAAACATGCCAATGATGACACAGTTCAGTAGGCAAAAACATATGTATTTTTCACCAACAAGGTGATTCTCAAAGACCCAGTAGCCGCAAACTTGGCATATCTTGTCATAGCTGTCAAGAAGCCATTTTAAGAAATGGAAACTGTAGCTTTAAATTCCAACATCTTTCCTGACTTACATAAATTAGCCGAGTATACTTAGAAAATGAAGAAGCAAGCCTTTACTAGCCTTTATTAAGTTAATATTAATTAAGTTATAAAACAATAACAGTTTACTCATTGTTTTTGAGAGACGTTAACTTAAAGCAATTAGGTAGCAACAATCATTTAACCGGTAGGAGGAAACAGTGCATTAAACTGTCAAAGTCTGCCAAAAAAGAAGAAGAGTAGCTGCTTGGGTGTGATCATGCCCAGTAGCCTGCTTTAAATCTTAAAGTTCCCTCTATTCAGAGCAGATTGACTCCAATCTGTGTAACACACACACAGGCACGCATGCACACACACACACACACACACACACACACACACACACACACACACACACACACACACACACACACACACACACACACACACACACACACAGAGTAAAGCGCGTCAGAGTGCTTGAATTTTGACCATTTCTCTTTTGAAGAACAATAAGGTAAGTTATCAATCTTGTAATATGTTTATGATTAAATTTGTTTCGCAGTGCAGTTGACATTATTTAATGTTTGCTAACTGGCTTAGCTAACTGATGCTGCACAGATGAACTTTACTGGATGATTATGTGTTCCAATAAATTCCAGTGTTTTGCTGAAGTTGACACAGTGAATGCTGTTTAGTCCTCAGGTGTTAACAGCAGGTAACCTCTATACAAATACAAATGTCAGCACTGACTAAATGAAGTTTGCTGTAGCCAAATTAGCTTGTTAATTACAATCACATTGGACCTTGTATAAATATCATTTGTATTTAGGGTCTACTTATTTAATTTTTGAAGGAGGTATTTTAATAGATGGTCTCAAGAACCTACATCAAGTACTTTGCCTCTTGTTTGGGCTGTTAATGCTTTAGCCTTGGACTGCCCTAAAGCCATGAAAAACACTGTCAGATTCATTCAAAGACTGACAGAAAAGAAGAGACTTGTACCAAACCCACAAACTTTTAGAATTACAAGCATTTAGAGTTTGAATGTAGCTAAATAAATGTCTGCACAGTCTCTTGAAATGGTTTTAAACCACAACTGTCATATTGGCCTTTTTTTAATCACTGGATTTCTGAAAAACTTCAATAACATGAGTATGTTTTTTCAAAAGGTTTGCTTAGTTTTAACATGTCAATGAGACTCCTGTTCACGTAAATACAACTACAAAATTATATGTTGCATGAATTTAAAATAGTAAAAAAAGTACATCTGACTTAATAATTAACAACCCCCAGAAAATCATTGTCCACCCTCTCCACTCCCTTAAGGACCTCCACAGCACCCGCTGTCTCAGGAGGGCATGCAGCATCCTGAGAGGCAGTACACACTCAGGACACTGGGTGTTTAAACTTCCAGTAGGAGATTCAGGGCTCTGAGGCTGCGGACTAACAGGCAATAACAAGGCAATAGCCCTGATCAGTGCCAACATCTGACGTTGTCTGATAACCTGCCTTTTTTATACATTGTGTATATGTGTGATTTTTATTTATTATGACTGTAAGTCTGCACAGATGTGGGCAGCTCTGCATTTTCATTGTAGTATCATACATGTAGGACAGTGCAATGACTATACAGATTTATTGGTCTAATATTTTAAATACATGAAACAGTTTTTATCTTGTTAAACTTGAGTGAAAAACTGTACTAAAAGATCCATTGCTAGTACAACATACATTAAAGCTTTGTAGGGGGTGTAGAGTGGGGTCATGGCAACGATCCATTAAAATCTGCTTTACATCCGCCAAGGTCTGTGAGGCTGACTTAATGATATACTGGTTAAAAATTTATTTTAAAAAAACGTATAACTTAGAAATTCTGATTCTTACAAGTGAAGTGTGTATTGTCATAATAGATAAAGTACTGTATAAAGATTTTATATATGTTACATTTGACCTCTGACCTCTCCTTCAAGGTCAGATTGATCTGACAGCCAAAGTGATAATAGTGCTATATGGAACTATTTAAAACTATGTTTCTTATTGCCATTGAATTGCCAACCTATAAGCATATAGGGAATGATAAATGGGGATTCTAAATATCACATTGCATTGGACATCTGACCTCTTCTTCAAGGTCAGACTTTTATAAAATGTCTTTTATCTTTACTGTCTTTCTGTGTTAGCCCTGTGAGAAACTGGCAGCCTGTCCAGGGTGTACCCTGCCTCTCGCCCTATGACAGCTGGGATAGGCTCCTGGGTTCGAGTCCACTGGGGCCTTTCTATGTAGAGTTTGCATATCTTTCCTCCCACAGTGCAAACACATGCATGAAGCTAGGTTAATTGGTGATTCTAAATTGGCCATAGGTGTTAATGTGTGTGTGAGGTCATCTGTCTCTCTCTGCAATGGACTGGCAACCTGTCCAGGTATACCTCGTCTTTCTATATGAAAGGCTCAATCTATACTTTTCACCACATTTTTTTTTTTTGAAAAATGATCCATCAACCCAGTATTATGTTTCTTTTCACACATTGAAATCGTAGGTCATATTTAAACATGAATAACTCAAAAACTATTAAAAATAAAAACCTGAAATTTTCACCGGCCCTTCTTACCCTAAAATTGAATCAGGACATGTAATTTGGGACAGGTACATCAACAAATGTCTGAGTGTTGGCTAGTTAAAATATGAAAAAGAAAAATCATAAAATGAAGAATGAAGAAACAACTATTTTCATTCAAATTTCATGCTGTATTGAGCAAATATGACAAGTTGTACCACAAAAACAAAAATATCAGTAGATGGTCTAAACTGAATAGAACAAAATTCTGGAGTTTCCAGATGGGAAAGTTATTTTGTTAAGTATATGTATATTTTTCATTTTCGAGACCTACTCTATCTACTATTTTGAGACCTACGGCCCTGGAGGAGTCTGACAATTCAGGTAAACCAGATTGACAATACTTACAGATCGGTGTAGGAAAATTTAAAGCCGCCAATGAGCCACAATGACTTAAAGAAGCATCCTATACATACTGTACTGTTTTGAGCAACATTATACATGCAAATTATTGACAGAAGAGAAAGTCAGGCACCCAAACGCAGATGGCTAAACATTTAAAAGGTCCGTTTACATTAAATTTTGATATTTTGTGCATAATGAGTGTTTTATGTTGTTGTTGTTGTTGTTGTGTTTCATATCATTCATTGCAGCACTAAAAATGCTGATGGTTATTCATTAGTATTTTTTTGGCTTCCTGTAATTCAAACACAGATCTGTGCCAAGAGCTGGACTGACTGAAACGAGGGTAATAGGTGCCAAATTCCATCATTTCAAGTCTGCTGACAGAACGGACTTAGTCTAGATAGTCTGTTAGGCCTGGAATCTCTTTCCCTAATAGATTTAGAGAAAATTACAGTTCTCTCAATGTTGTAAATGAAATTTGAAAGTGTCTGAAATGGCACAGTATGTTAATCCCTAAAATACTGCAGCCTCTTGTGGAAACATCCCCACTAGCCAGTATTAAAAGTTAAATCACTGTTTTTCATGCAGCAGAAGTAACAGAAACTTCTAACTGATAAACATACAGAAAATACATAATTCTGATTAATCTAAAAGCTGATTTTAAAGAAATTACAGCGATAACCACCTATGCATTTATTCATTGAATCTGCATTTCCCTGTTAAACATTGGAGCTATTTTGCTTCAGCTCTAATCTGATCACCTCTGTCTTTTCTTTGAACTGTATTTTGTAGCTAGTCAGATTTAAACCTGTATATGCTGTTTGTACTTTGCTGACCAACAGCATTGCCGTTGGCTGTGAAGGTTTGAGGCGTCTTACTGTTTGTAGGGGTGCCAGTTATCATTCCTGGTTTCAAACCTTTAAAAGCGTTTTCCTGGAGCTGGCTATGATAGTTGCATTACTGAATGGTAAAATTCACCTTCTGCTCCCCCAGAAGCGTTGCTCTTTCATGTTTTTTTGCTTTTACTCCCAGAACAGGTTGCTTTTCCCTCACAGACGCAGGCAAAAAAAAAATAAATAAAATACAGAGTTTGTGGCAGTGACAAAAAAAAAAAAAAAAAGAAGCAGTGACAATGACCTAGAGAAAGAGAGAAAAAAAAAGAACTGACAAGCTGACAGAGCTTGGGCTTCTGGGGTGAATCATTAGACTGATATAACATTCAGCATGCAGCTTGGAGCCGTGCCTTTGGCTGGGCTTTAAGCTGCGTAGTGTTGGTCAGTCTGGTTGTAGCTGGTTGGGAGGTCAGCCATTGATCTGAAGATATAAGCTGGTACTTTGGATCCAAGCCTTCATGATCCTGCAGGGCTACCACTGTGTGTGGATAAGCCTTGATCTGCTCAGGGTTTTCAGTCTGTGTGTGTGTGCCAGTGTGGCTGTGTTCTGTTTGTATGTGTATGCTCATGCATGATGTGATCTGTATGATTCTTTTTTTTGTCAGTTGCAGCCCTGCAGGGTAGAGAGAGAGACTAAAAAATGGGAATATAAAGATAAAAATAAAGGGTTAAGAAATGAGGTGGGGAGTACCCATGAACAAACTTACAGTAAAATTAATTATTGTCTTGCAAAACATGACATTAAATAACTTACAAATGACAAGTGTCGGTATGAATCTCTATTGATAGGATTCAAAAACCCTATGAACAGGCACACTGATTGGCATGCTGAACTTTAATTCTGCCACAGGTGACGGCTTCTGCATCTGACAGATAAAAATCTGAAATCTGGGACATTTCAACATGAATTTCTCGTGCAGCAGTTGGACCAATTTGAGCGACGTTAGCGTCTCCTGTTTCTGAAAAGTGACATCATGTTTTCTTTTTCTGCTTCCCGACCATTTGACTTAATGACTCAGCTGTGTGGCTGCCTTTTTAAATGGGAGTTAGTGACATTAAAAATGAGTGGCCTTGTCACGATTTTGTTCAGTCCACATTATACTTGAAAACCTGTCAAATGAAACAGTCTCTTTCCTTTAATATTATTGTAGAGCAGATTTTCAAGTACTTGTTTAAATAGAATGCAGTGCAGGTTTCTCCTATATGCAGAAAGAGTAAAGCTCCTGGGTAAGGTAAAGGTACCTCATGGAGTAAACAAACAAATACAGATAGTGTTTTTCACCCTCATTGTTTCACATCATTGAAACTTAACCATATGCATTCTTCTTCTGATTCTTTTTCCACCTCTATTTATCCACTTTTTCTAGCTCTCACAGTCTTCTATTTCACCTTCTTTTGCTGGCACATTGCCACAAAGAGCAAGGTTTATTGGCACATTATACACACCCGCTGACAATCAGTTGAAACCACTGGAAAGGTATGCATATCTCACTGCATGCTCTTGCATGTGTATCCTTGCAGTACAAGCGAGTATGCAGACTCACTCATAAAATCATTGCGCTGCTGCTGCTGCTTACAGACACCACAGGGCTGTTAGCGCTACCGTAACAACTGACTAATCTGACAGATCTGTGGTTTGTGTAACTGAATGTGAGGAAAATGACTTGGTAATGGCAAGCAGGGAGCATAAAATAAATGCAATGTTGATGGGTTTTTTTTTTTGGTTTTTTTTCAGAGAACTGATTTTGTCCATTTAGTATAAAAAGGATAAATGAATCGTCACTCTATTAGTCAAGACTCAGAAACACCAGGATACTTCTTTTTTCTTCTAATCTCCACCCTGGTTTAGTTGCAGAGTAAAATTTAAAGTGGATTGTCATTAACAATGCATGGAAGATGATGCAACAATCTCTTGTGCTAAAAGATTTAAGATCTTGGGTATTTCAAAGTTGGGACCTAATTTAACAACTTTAAGATTTCTTAGAATCACTCAAGCAAACCAGCCTTGTTTTCTCATGATAAACTAATGTCATTATGTCACACTGCTTAATTTCCCTTTCAGTAGGTGGATCAAACCTCATTAATGCTAGCATTTTGTTCATAAAATATTTTAGTTGATGGTACAATTAATTTACAAACACACAAATAATAAGCCTGCGAACAAATGGTATTTTGAAGGCTTATTTTTTATTTGCTTATAAAAAGGTAAATCAGTGGAAGAAAGCAAGAAATTATTTATCTACTACAACTATAAATGACTAAGGGTAACAGTGTAGATCATTTTTAAAAAAGGGTTTGTTTCATCTTTTGTTTTTTTTGCTCTACAAACTGTTTTCCTCTATGTGTGTGTATAAGATCTAAATGACAGCATCAACTCAGTTTTCAGTATAATCTAAGAGAAAGGGGTGCCTTCACTCTAGGGTGAAACGCCCTTTGTGTTTTGCAAAGCAGCCTTCACTGTCATCTGTGTCTCGCGCTTGAGATTCAAATGCTGCTGCAGAAACCCTGCAGCGAGAATTCACAATGCCGATGTATGTTTGCTTTCTGCTTTCCTGTCGTTTTGCCAATTATGTAAAGGCCTGTAAAGTCCTGGATGATCATTTCACTTGGTTCACTTACCAGTCGGGCTGCATTCTGGCTCATAGTAATGGTGACTGGAGGAGATCTGGCAGCGTCATTCCACTTTTCTCAGCACAGATGAGCTGTGTTATGGCCCAGAGGAGTCACTCTGATTCTCTTTGTTTCATTTTTGTGACACGCAAGCTGACACAAATGCACCAAGCAGTACACTGACACAAATGTCAAATTTCTTTCTCTGCTATTTCTACTCTTTTAGTAGCTGCTAAGTATATTTGTGAGCATCATGAAGTGCGCTCCACTCCATTTATAAATCCTCTTCCATACAAGGTCACATTTCCATGCCAATACTGGCATGAGGATTCGTGTTGCACATCCTAATAGCTCTGTGAGAAAACCACTCAGTGGAACAGTTGTTGTCATTTTTTATTCATGTATCAACTACAATAGTTTTGTACATTTGGGGGTTCAAGTTGGACGCAGTTTGCTGCAGTCTGGGTTAGTTTGTCCTGACAGACATGCAATAAAAGCATATTGTGTGAACATTCCAATCCAGCTGTTACCTATTGTTGTCATAATAATTTGTTTTTCTAAGAACAGCCACATACCAGTTTGTTTGTGTGCAATATCAATAGTGATGCTGCCAATTTCAGCAAACACTCAAATGGTACCATGTGCCATGAGCACAAAGTACCATTATTAGGCCTCAAAGAAATGTTAAGTGATGAGCAACAGGAATCAAAATGAATTAAATGCAGCCAACCCAGATGAGGCTTCAGTGTGTTGTTTGTCTTGCTTTGATTTGGTCAATGAAAGATTTTTCTGAGCATGAAACATCTTTTTGCAAAAAAAAAAAAACACACACACACACACACACACACACACACACACACACAAAGAAGCAAATTTCTAATTTTTGGCTGTGGTGTACTGACTGCCTGCTCAGTGCTTAGGCAAGTGCTACTGAGTGCTATTTAGCAGACCGAGGAGCATGTGCCAGTGTGGAAAACTGAAACCATTTCCCTCAAATTCTGATTTTGAGTGGTGTAGCTTTTGTGGTACAAAATTAAAGTGCCATCTTTAGCTGGGGTTGAGATAATCTATAATCTTTCACACTTTTGTAGTTAAGGAAAATGTTCTCAGGCAAAGAAAAATAAAGCCTTACCACTTAGTCCCTTTCCAAAACGAACTGGACATTTCTGTAACTGTCACTGAGTATTGATGTTTGATATTTTTTTTTATTTAAATATCAAATTAATAAATAATATTCTAAAGCTTAATATAAACATTTGCTCTGCAGTATTAAAAGTGTATGGCTGCTGTGTTTTGTTTTGTTTTTTTCCTTTATATGTCAAGGTAGTTTAATCGAATGACCTGTTGTCCTTGTTCATTCTTTCATTGCGCGTCCTTTGGCACGCAGTGCTTGACTGTGGTCCGGAGGAACAGACCCAGCATTGAGGCTCCACAAAGCTGAATGCAGACACACTGTGTTGTGGCCCAGGGGACTTGTGCCGACACACACAAACACACAAACAGAGAGAGCAGCCCAAGGGAGTCCTCTATGAAGGGATCAGTGTAAACATCCAGTGGCAGTTGAGGTGTTGGTGGCCCTGTGAAGCAGAAGCAGTGCTCAGGGCATGGTGCTTGGTGATAAGCTCCACTAACATGGAGTAAAGAAGTGAGCTGGTCATACCTGTTAAAACACCACCAGCCAGCCATTCCCCTGCCACCACATTATTGCTGATAAACACTGAGGAGAAGCTCAAACTCCTGCAGGGGAAGTAAAGAGGGGAGGAAGGGCATGACATGTTTTGCACTTAAGGTAAAAGTTTGCACCACTGTGTGTTTTCATGTGTTTACACATAGGGCCATCAAATCAATTATACAGTATCATAAGCTAAGTATACTAGAGGCTGGTAGATCAATTATAATAAGCAGAAACACAAGAGCAGCAGAAATAATAGCATGAAAGAAGGAGTGGGCAGATTATTTAATTATACCAGAGATCCTGTTTCAACAGCCAATGCTATTTTATTTATGCTGCCTATGCATTTCTTTTCAAGACATCTTGTACACATACTGTTCATATTTCATGCCTTCACAGTATGGGGTTGGTCAGTTTTGACCTGGGTCAAGAATTCCTTCATAATAGGTGTCAATATCGAATTATGAAATACAGATATATTTATAGTGTATAAATAGCCCGTCTGTCCTCAGTGGATGGATGATTAAGCCATAATTCATGTTTCAGAGTGCAGGGAGAGGCTATTGTTTGAGGTTTTACAAAACTCATTTTTGGGGAAAAACCTCTACAGTCACACATTATAGTGCCCTGTTTTATCAAAGACATTAAAACATAACAACCATAATGATTGAAATATATTTTATTGAAAGAGAACATGGCCCCACAATTCTGTAACTGTTGAGATTTATTATATAACCACATATAACCATTACAACACAAAAATCCTCATAACTAACATTTCTAATAAAAGCTACTTTCAGCTGCTCCCTTATACACAAGGGGTTACCACAGCAGGTAGCAACACATATTTAATTTTGCAGACTTTTACGCTAGATGTCATTCCTGATGTAACCCCCAAGGGATTTGTGTCTCCTCCCAGAACCGAACCAGGGAGCTTTTGATTGTTAAAAAAATATGTGAACCGCTAAATTATGGAGCTACCATTACCATATATTAATTCAACATTAATTAACACTTAGAACACAAAACATAGACAATTACTGTCAGCTGCCAGTGCTACCCCTAAGCCTCCTGGCTGTAGAATCTTTAGGTGGCGCAAGTCACCTGGAAGCACAAGTTCTAGCACACAATTACAGGTCTCAGTAGATCTTAATGGGGTTCATATGAGCCTTAGCCACTTGCAAATGGCTAAATAAGAACCAGGAATAAGAAATGCTAATAATAAATATAAACCACTGAGAATACTGTCACTTTCTGTGATTGGCGTTATTATAGTAAGAACTAACTTGTCTGAGATTTTTAGTTGATGCATCTATGGCATCAATTTGAAATTTTCTCAGAACTTAACCTCTGACCTTGACTTTGAGGTCAATGTTGCCGAGGTTCGAACTCGTCTGAGATTTTTAACAGATGCATCTATGGCGTGAACTTGAACATCCTAGGTCACATCGTTCTCGAGTTACCATGTTTACAGAGTTGAAGCAGTGGGAGGAATCCTTATGTGTGTGGGACTTGCACATGTGTTTCCCACACTCCCACGCTCAGGGGTCTTTATAATCTTATGAGCCCCCCCAACCCCTCTTTGGATTTCTGTTTTGATCTCAGTTAGCTTTCAGTTACTTTAATCTCAGTTACCTCAGAATCAATTGGCTTAGTTTTAGATTTTTTGTTGCATTGCAGGTGTTTATGCTTGCAGGTCCAGATCTCATGTCTGTTTCAAGGGACCCTCTGTTAAGGGACCCTCTGTCCTTTGTTCCTTATGTACACCATATATGATCACTCCCATGCTGTTTCACTATTTCAAAGACCAGCGGATGCCTGTCTCTATGTGGTGCGAACACATACAGTGACTGTGTCAAGGTTCCCGCTGAACTGTGTCACCGCTGTCCCATAAAAAATACACAGACATGACTTGGCAGTTTCACAGTTTAAAAATTTTCCTTGATTTGACCCACACTGGTGGGTCAAATCCTCAAATCAAAAAAATAATTACCCGCATCAAATTTGTCCCAGACAAATTTGATGCGGGTTAATTATTTTTAATCAAATGCTGCAGTCTTTGTGGCCACAACCTACCCAGTCCTTAATCACAAAGGAGAAAGATTGGAAAACAGTCATTTGCATTTTAAATGGCACCGACAAACAGTGTTTTGCAGATAACAGAAACACTTCATCAGTAAATAGTCATATGTGCAATTTCCAATGTGGAAACATCATCAACGGTGAGATCATTTTGTATGACTATCTCATTATGTGCATCTTGGCACACAGTTGTGGCTTAATTCAACAATCTAAGAAAACTTGCTATGCTTGCATGTCCTGACAAGAGTCCAGGAAAAGGTGGCAGTCACGTTATCAGCACATCACTGGGATACTGGGATAGAACCTAAGGTCTGAGAGCTGCACATAGGTCAATATATTTAAATCAAAATATTTTCACACCAAAGTGTAAAGTTTGCTTTTTTTTGTTTTGTTTTTTTTCTGTGCAAGTCAACGTTTGGCTTGCATGTAAGCTGTAAATTTGATTTAAATTTTACTCTTCCTTGAAGATGTGAGGCATGAACTTTCCAGCAAGTGCAAAATAAGCTGCTGTGACATGTCTGAAATGTGCACCACGAGCACTCCATGATGAAACCATTTTGTAAGGGTAATGTTGTCTGGCAAGGTTGTTAACAGTAAAAAGATGGTATTCATTTTACTTGATTTCTGTTTACCACCCACTACGCAGTGGAATGAAAATATTTGTCAACACTTGTTTTTTTTTTTTCTTAGCAGCTCATTTGAATTCTTAGTATTTAAAATGTTCTATACAATACAAATAGCTCTTAGAAGTGCAGATGAAGGCAACAAAGGTACCAGTGATTGCCTCTTTTCATGTGGGCAATTTAAAAACATTTTTAGTACCACTAGTATTGGTGTGTAAGACATTTCACTTTTTACAACCCACGTATAAAATCTTCATTGACACACATATTCAGTTGGAGTATTCCTTGCTTCCAAGGAAATAAAAAAAAATAAATACAAAAATGCTTATTTTCACACAGACACATAGTGATGTGCAGACTTTGTTTTCCTTTATGTTTGTACTCAGTCACAGAAATATGATCAGGGCCCTGAGAGGGAAAAATAACAAGTCTAAGAGAAAGTTGAGCGAAAGAGTGCCTACAATAGGGAGAAACACTAGTTTTGGGAAGTTTATTATTTGTGATACTAATGATAACACAGCACCGTGTTTGACAAATGCTTGTAAATAATAGAAAAATCAAAGAAAAATATGTGTATATTCCTGTAAGGTTTTCTTTTTTCCTTGCTTGTAAGGAGAGCAGTATTGTAGTTTCACTGAAAAACGAACACTCAAACAAAAACATCTTCAGTTGTTCTACTTTGTCTATACTTTTGTGATGAAAGCAAAACAAATGTGCCAGCAGGGGTTATGTATTGTTTTTTTCTGCCCAAGCCTTCATCAAAGTCAGTTATTCAACCCCTAAATCAACAATCCATCTCCTCTTTGATTGCCTTTCTTTCTCTCTGTCACATCACATCCTTCACATCCTTCATTTTCTTTCACAGACGCACAATACGCCATGTCTTTAGAATGACTCGGGGTTTTTCCTGTCTCCTGTATGTAGTGGAGCTTGTTGAAGTTGGCTGCTTAGCAGAGCTCACTGGTACATATAATGAAGTGGAAATTGGACTAATGGGCTGGTTGACATACCAGCTTTTTCATATCAGCCCTGAACTGATTTATCTGCAATTTTGTTTTTGAATTTTGGCAAAGTGCAGCGGAGAGTTTGTGGTAATTTTAGACAACTGTCTAATTTAGTCCCCAGAGGAAGCGTGGAACGGTGGATGAAACCAAGGTGGTGTTTGTATTTTCTCAGCAAGAGCCAATTCACTCACATTTTGTGACACTATTATGACAGACTGTACATGGACATCGTCTGAAATCTGTCATCTACCTTGTCACATTGCCACTCCAGCACTTACTGTACCGCCTTCCCACTGCGCCACACAAATGTCACAATACTGACAAGTACAACAACACATGACATTTAGACCAAGAATGTGTCTACTTTTTGGCAGGGCTCTCACATTTCACTCACAGCAGCAGGTAGCATTTAATCAATTACATCTGGAATATCGATTCTCTTTAACCTCAGGACAGCTAAATGACTTACTGACACATCTGACAACGATCACATGATCACACATCTGCAAGCTCAAACCCTCAGTGAGCCAGTCAATAAATTACTCATAGATGAAGTCAGGAGGGAAGAGGCATTTAGTCCCACCTCAGCAACCCTAGTTCCCAGTGCCGTTTATTCAGCACACTTCATTAGTCCTAGCTGCCTTTTGTGTTTGTCCCCCGTGTGTCACATCCTTCAAAACCTCCCACAACAATGTGCTCATACAATTTATGATCTAATTAGAGGGCATAATGAATAGTCAACCATTTGTAACGATCATGATTAAAATGTTTTAGTGATTGCCAAAGATTAATTGTTTCAGTAATCGCTTCAGATTGATGTAATTTGCATACATATGGCAATTATGATTTTTCTGCTCTTCATCTGCTTGATTTGCAGAAACTATTTCTGACAGTTTTTTCAAGAAATAACTTTCAGCTGAAGTACATGGAAAATATCCCATCTAAAAACATAATCTAGTCCTAGGAAAGTACTTCATTACTACTAAGGTTCAGCATGCCAGCATGTTGACACTGAGATGATATATTTTTACTGTGTTACCATGAAAACAAATGTAGTAGACAGACAAATTTCACTGAAAAAGTTGCTAGAGATATTTTATTCTTCTGTCAAGGTATATATATATATATATATATATATATATATATATATATATATATATATATATATATATATATATATATATATATATATATATTAATTTCAGTTCCATGCAGGAGCACAAGACTCTGCGCTTTGAGTGATTAATAAGACCACTAACGAGCACTATATAAATGTTATCCAATTTACCATTTTCAAGTACTGTAGGCCAGTAGGTGGTATGGTAGTGTGGTGGTTAGCACTGTTGCCTTAGAGCAAGAATGTTGTGGGTTGAAATCCACCTGTTATCTCCATGCCAGCATGGTTTGCCTACAGTCCAAAGACCTGAATGTTGGGTTGATTGGTGATTGTGAATTGGCCATGTGAACAGGTCGCTTTGTGTTAGCCCAAGTCACCAGTCTCACCCCATGACAGGAACAGCCTCCAGCACCCCCGTGACCCTTAATTGCAGAAGATGAAATGGATGCATGTGGGCCAGTAATATGGCTCACGGCCATACCAGCCTGAACATGTCTGATCTTGGCTGCTAAGCAGGGTTGGGCCTGGTTAGTACTTGGATGTGAGACCATCTGGGAATACCAGGTGCTGTATGCTTGTGTGTGAAAGTTTGAAAGCATAGATAAAAGTGCTGCATATGTGTGTGAATGAGATTTGAAGTGGAAAGTGCTTTGAGTCCTCAACTGAGTAGAAAGGTGCTATATAAGTACTAGTCCATTTAATATTTATCCTCTCAAAAAAAAAAAAAATATAGCAGTCCATCCGTTTCACTCTTGACTAAAGTGTTAAATCAGCTGACCATCACTGACATGAGTAAAGCATGGCTTACAAGCAAACGTGAGTGGGTTAATAATTTTAGCCTGAAAATAGTGTGGACTATCAGTGATTAGAATACTTAAATTTTAAATCACCACCCTTTAATACCATCCTTCATCTGTTGATGAGGGACCTGTTTTTTTCCTTATTGAACCAACAATCTGAAGATACAGGATTTCATCTACTCATCAGACTGTACAGCCATTTGATGCAAATGTGTGATTTGGGGAAATATAATGAAAAACAAAAGTGTGCACTCCATTTGTACATGCCCAATTTCTGCAGCAATGATAGCACCAGTTTTAATCAGTGTAACTCTAGATCAGGTTCACCAGTTTGCCATAATCTGACCCACTATATCCTGAGATTATACTGTGCACCAATCCAAATATTGGATCAGTCCTGGATCATCCGTCGAACCCAACAGAGCAAATGCAAAGTCTAATTTTTATCCCCTGAACGCAACCTTATGTCAAATAGGTTTTACTGGAAGCAGTGTTTGTATGCATTTGTATCCCCTATTTCCTGCCGTTTTTAACTGGCTAGGCTTCTTCTCAAATGGCAGCCATGGGGATCAAGCTTCTGTCTGCTACAACATGACCTCATTCCTTCAGCTATAATCTACAGCAGCAGTGTAGTAAGTTCCTGAAATCCAGCATTAAAGCAAATGGAAAATTGGAAGTTTTTAGTACCCTGTGTGATGTACATTTGCGCAAACATGAAACATGAAGAGGAAAACCCTCGTGACACATATTTCAAATTTGTGTTGATCTGAAATCCCGTGTTTGCTTTACAAGCCCGTGACTCAAGTAAGGATCAAAATATGATGCCCTTACATGTAGGGCACCACATTGGTAATGTTCCTGAATTTTACATTTCAAGTCTTGCGTCGTGATGAGAGCCAAGCTGTGATATTACTGGAGGTGATTTGCTTTTGGCCACAGTGGGTGTTGCACTGTCACGCCCCTTGGTGTCATCATCCCATTGGCCTGCTTTCATGTACACAGTCGCTGCACACACAAGGAGCTCCATGTCATTTCAGTCAATACCCACCCACATATAGCCTTTTTTCTTTATTTAGAATAACACATATTCTTTGGTACATTTTCTTTCTTAAAAATAATGTGACTTAGGGAGATAATGAGAGCTTCGGGGAGATTAAAGAAAATCATTGATTGCTCTAAGCTGTAAGCTTTTCTGAATTTCACTTTTAATGAGCTACAATTTCTACATTTCCTACATTTTTTAAAGAACTAAAGCATTCATTACATCTCTTTTCCTCCCTTTTATAGTATGGCTTCTGTATGGATTGCACTGTGGACCAAAACTGCAGCCCTTCATTTCACAAAAACTGGAACATTAGTGCCATCTCATCATATTACTATCATAGCACTCTTGAGGTCTTTGCTCTCAAAATCATGTTTTTAGAACTCCATTAATCTCATTTGGTTAAGTATGCGGCTTGTTTAATTTGCTCTTTAGCCATCACATTGAGATTTTTTTCTTTTTTCATTTCCTCAGTTATAAATACCACATGCATTTTGTTCATTGTTCAGATGCTATTTAAATGGTGCAATTTGATGAGTGACAAGTATACTTGAGAATGATAGGACTTGTCACTGTGAGAGTAAGTTATATTGATTCCTCTGTTCAAAGCCATCATGACCTTGGGACCTTTTCTGTTTATTGCAAGAAAATAATGATTTCCTTAGTACTAAGATGTCCAATATTTAAGATGTGCTGTATGTATTAAACCCGGGTTTTTAAATGAAATGTTCCATTGCCTGGACAAGCTTGGGGGCTTCTCTGAATTTGACTCAAATTCATTTCTCAGTGCTCCTGCCCATGCGATTTCTCTTGATCTGTCATGGATTCTTTCGTGTCATGAGGCTATGGCCAGCTCACATTTCTAACCTCTTCTCATTTGAAGTCAGCCACACTTCTCTGACAGATATTTCATCATGTTCTTTTTTAAAGGCGAGAGTTTGTTCCCAGAGCTCAGGTCCAAGCTTCATATGTCAGTCATCTTCTTGCTTTTCCCTTTAATTAAAAAAAGAATGAAAGAGATGTTAGATGTTGCTGCAGATGAGCCATAACCACACTCTGTGTGCAATTCAGGCATGAGCTATGGATGAAAAAAGATTTTGGCTAAAGGCAGTCTGGTGCTCTTCGCTCTTCTCCAAGTGAAAATAGTCACTGATTTTCTTGGGCAGTACAGACCTTGCATAGCCACATGTGCAAATGTGGACAGTGTTTAGTGACAGTCAGCATCTACTCAATTAGGTAGCACTCAATACAATCCACTACAGGTTGAAATTACTAAGTGGCACTTTAAGTATTGCTCCTTTTGATCATCCTTGTCCCATGATAGATTGGTAGTTTTTAACCCTGTGCAGCTCACACAGCCTGAAAACTCATAAATTTGCTGTCTGGTTTTGGATCTTTGTCTATAAATAATAGTGGAGTGAGTAGGTGGTCAATGCATATGGGAAAAGAATAAATAGAAAAAAGTCATACACATTTTTCTATTTTGTAAGTATTCCAGGTTTCATTAGATTTACATGTCTTATACTAAGATGTATATACATAAAACTGTCCACTCCCCTTTGAATTTTCTCATGCAACATAATTGTGATAAATAGGCTGGCATTTATTATGCACTTTTCTATGAATTTTACTACTCTATTTTACACTACCATATCACATGTCTATACTGATAAAAAAAAATAAATGTAAAGGAACACTTTAGAAACAGATCAGATCTCAATGGTTAAAAAAAATCATGCTGGGTATCTATAATGATATGGACTGGGAAATGTGTTAGGAATGAAAGAATGCTACATTATTTGATGGAAATGAACATTATCACCCTACAGAGCGCTAAACTCAAAGACACCCCGAAAATCAAAGTGAAAAAAATGATTTGGCAGGCTCGTCCATTTTGCCACAATTTCACTGTAGCAACTCAAAATGGTACTCAGTAGTTTGTGTGGCCCCCACGTGAGTGTATGCATGCCTGACATTGTTGGGACATGCTCCTAATGAGATGACGAATGGTATCCTGGGGGATCTCCTCTCAGATCTGGGACAGGGCATCACTGACCTCCTAGACAGTCTGAGGTGCAACCTGGCAGTGTTGGATGGAGTGAAACATGATGTCCCAGAGGTGTTCTTTTGGATTTAGGTCATGCAGGTGAGGGGGCCAGTAAACGGTATCACTTCCTTCATTCTTCATTCTATGCAAATAGCATGTGGGGCCTCAGTCACACAGGCCTAGAGACAGGTTGGTGACCCCTTGGTAAACTCTAGGGAAAAATGTGTTGGTCGTGGTAGCAAAAATGGGAAAAGTGCAATTGAGAACTTTTGCCTAAAAGTTGTGCCTTACCACTGCAACTAACACATATCAAAAGGCACAACTTTTACCTTGCAGGAGAACGTTTTCTATTTTCACTTTGCTTGCACTTTTTACAGTATCACTATCACTCAGTGAGTAGGTGGTGAGTGTTTCCATACAAGTCGGTGTCTTCCATGCCGCCTACCAGTGATGGCAACTTTTTATTACTAATTATACCTACAGTAGCAACTTGCAGCAACCACTCACCAACCAGTTGGAAGATGCACATTTTTCCCTACCATCCACTGGTTGCCATGAGTTAACCAACTGATCTCTAGGCCTGTGGGCCTTGGGCTTTATCTAAAACACACACTTATATCCCTTAACCACGAGCACTTTGGCATGCATACAGGAGAAGTTCCAATTGAGGAGTATGCTTACTACCAAGAAAACAAAAACAGTGGGGACAGATGGGAAATTTGACCTAATCATAGCAGAAAATAGAAGAAGTAAAGGCAATTTGGAAAAGTTCACAAAGCCTAAGCATTGGGGCCAACCTCACATGATGTGAATGTTTGCACCCAATTGCTTAAACTATGTTACAGTTGTTGAGACATTTTACAGAGGAAAAGTCAGGTGTTCACCAAAGGTTATGCCAGTACCATATTTCATGTCAAATCTTCTAAAACTTGCAGCAAAGTGGTAGAACATCTGGACTTAGAATCTTGTCACAAATATAGCTAAACACTTCCAGCAGTGTTGTCATATACCATGAAGTCTTAATTACAGGTGTGCTGGACCATAAAGTGCAAACTAGGAAGGAGTTCCTGCACACTGTTGGCCATTTGTACACACTTTACTTAATTAACACATTTGAATCAGTAGACCTTCAGATTACCTGATAAAAATTTATCAGCCAAGATAAGGCCATTTCATAAAACTAATAAGCTTGACAGTTTTAAGGAAAAAATAAATAAGTGCAGAGCACCAAAGACAGATGGCGAACTCTAGTAGGATAGAGTTGAGGCAAGAAAGGTTTGAGTGTATAGTATAGCAGTGAGAGGAGCATGATGTTTCAATGGAAAAAGATAAAGTTAGCTAAAAGGAGATGGGAAACGAGATGTGCTGAGAAAGGGACAAAGGGGTGATGGAGAGAAATGCAGCAGAATGCATGGGTGGAGATGAGCATTGTCTGGTGCGCACTCTTTATCTGGATAGTGGTAATCTTGTCCTTAGTTCTCAACATTGCCATGCACCAGCACTTTTAACCAGCTCTGATAATGGGAGGAACAGCATTAAACTCATTAATTGAATTAGCTCTGTCTTCATCTCCACATCTGCCTGTGTCCACTCACCCCGAAAAACACTCCGCCAACAACTACTCCTCAGCTAATTGACTCAGAGCTCCTGTGCAACCCTGTTTCAATCTCCTAATTTATTGGTCTAGGTCCCAGCCTGGTTGAGCTGTCAGTGGCTACTTTCTAATTCAATTTTACCCCATGGTGGTGAAGAATATTTAGTTTTTGAGGATGGGGATATAGAACAACAGAGAAAAGCATAAAAACACTAGGCTGTTATACCCAACAGCTTGCCTGTTTATATTTCATAACGTGATTTAGCTGCAGGTGTTTGAGAATTAAGGAACACAGCCTGATTAAATAAGCTAAATGCAATTTGGCAAATTTTACCCTTCTGTTGGTAGATTAAATTCAGCTAAACTACCTCTTTAAAATCAATTTGGAATATGCTATACAATGAGTTTACCAACCAGAGCAAATTTGCCATCAATGACTTTTCTTTCAGTGATTTCAGTGAAGTATTTTAATGGGTTAGGTAATGATTTCTGCTTGAAAGTGCTGTATGAATGTGCTGTGGCCCATCCCTTTGCAGGAGGTTTTGGGTGAGGTAGGAACCAAAGCTCAAATCAAAACTGTTGTGCTCACGTTTATTTATATTCAGTGAAACTTTTGTCTGAATGCCCACGCCCTCAGAATGGTTTGTGGTGAAACTGGAGAGTGCAAGTGATCATAAGAAAACTTCCAGGGAGCAGTCTGAAAATTGTTCTTCGCATTTATACTAATATTATTATAACTTAGAGTTCAGTGAGTGATATAACCTTACAGGGAGCCTCTTGATAATGACATTGACATACATTTCTGTCTCTTTTGGTTGAAAGTGTATAACCAGAACAGACAGAACAGACATATATATATATATATATATATATATATATATATATATATATATATATATATATATATATAAAATTCCAGTTTTTTATCCATTATCCCTCACTTCAGCTTCTCTCCACAGCTGGATGTTTTCCCTGTCCTCTGCCCTTTTCATCCACCCTGACACAACACCCATCTTGTCTAATCCTCGCGGCTAATCTGTCTTTCTGCTCACACACCTTTAACACCAAGATCTTTCTCAGCTCAGCACTAAGACCTTTACACTTTCAACCTCACCCCCCACCACCTATCCAACTTATTCTTCTCCATCATTATCACTTATTGTCATGGAAACCAAAAGGCCATTTACACATCAAGTGAGAAAAAAAAAATGCTTTTGAATGACAACAGGATATAATACCTGAAAGTGAAGTCTTTTGCTAAATGCTATCCGGTCATTATTATCTCGAGGTCAGCTTTTGTTGTCGAGGAAAATGTCGTTCTTCATTTTCTAAATCCTGGGTTTCATTTGACTTCATGTTTGTGTAAAACCTGTCCTGCCTCACTTTTTTTGTGAGCTAATATGTACTCGACTACATATATATTTAAAAAACATTTTTAAATGTCATTATAAAAGGCTTAACTAATTTTTATCATCCAAAAAAAAAAAAAACTCAGTTATTCATGCATTTTTCATTTTTCCTGTCTTGGCTCCTGTGACTGTATCCTGTCTGAGTGATTTCAGATTTACCTACTATCCAAAGCTACTTTTGTTTTAAAAATCTTTCCTACTGCTGTCAGTGTTTGTTTGCTTTTTCCTTTTTCTATGTTTTTGAAATTCATGAATAAGAATAGCTTCTGGTTAATGATCACTGACAGTGGATTACCAAGGTGTGATTTGCTGCAGGGGGTAGGGTGGAACAAGGGGGGACACCCCCCCACCCCGCTTAATTATTTTTCATCCCTGGTGGGGATAACATTTATCCCTCCTCTGATTTTTAGCTCATGTAACAGTAATGTCAGTCAAATCAGGAACTGACTTGTGACAGACATCACCCTGTCTGGGGGGATGATCCAGAGCCCGTTTCATTGCACCTTTTCATGAAGTCACTAAGCATGTCTGTTTCCAAGAAAAATGTGGTTAATTAAATAAAAGAGAAATGAACTGGATTCAGAGCATCAGGAGACAAAAAATTTTAGAAATATTCTTACACTTGACTGATTGTTGTCATCAGAATTCCCTACAAAGGTGAGTGTTCAGCTTCTTCTTTCAACTTGTTAAACTGCAGCACCGAGGCAGGTGTCTGCGACATCCTGCAGTTATGAAGGGCAGCTCTAGAAGAAATTACTAACACGGTTTGTTGGCTTTGCGTGATGGTGCAGCTGCTGTGACGGGCTGATAGAGAGGAGCAATCACACTCCTGTGTAAAAAGATCAACTTTTATCTGATCATTACTCACTGCATCATTCAGTTAGAACCTGCGGTCCAAGAACACGTTACAGAGCCAAGTCATTTTCACGTATTTATTAACTCTCCAGCTTGAAAGGCCACTGTTGAGCTCAGTAAATGTAAGTTTCCTTCTTCCCTGAGCGGGGCGCCGCGGTTCCTGGTGTAAAGGGGCAATGCAGTGCCCGTGGCGTGAAAGCAGAAAAAGTCTGGCATCAAAGCAGTCAGTTTTCTTAGGAATCTACCGTAGAGGAATATTTATTTTTTTAAATGACAGCATTGTGTGCTGTTGAAATTTGAGATTATTTTATATTAATTGTTGAAGTTAAATGTCATAGCTGACCAAATAATGTTAACTGAAAGGGGAATTTAATTCTTGTCATGGTCCCAGGGCTTTTGTGCTTTTATTTATTATTGGAGTTTTTGGATTTTGTGATTATGCAGAGTTCTTCTGTTAGTTATTTCCCAATGTTTTCCTTAGTGTAAAGCTGCTGTGTGTAGGTCTGTGTCTAACCTTTGTAATTGAGTGTTAGTTCTTGTTCCATTTTGGTGTTTTGTATCTAGTTTTACAGCCCCCTGTCTCATTACCTTGATTGTTTGCACCTATGTGTTTTCCCCAGCTGTGTCCACGTCCCCTAATTAGTCCTCATTAGTGTGTACAAATAGCTTCAGTTTTCCTTTTGGTCCTTGTGAGAGTATCTGCGATCCTCTCCTGTGTTCCTGCTCCTGTGTTCTTGTGGATTTAGTTTTGCCTCACCTTTTGGACTTTTCGTGGACTTTTGCAAACAGCCTCAGTAAACCGGGGCACATTTTATCCAATCTGCCTCTCAGGTGTGCATTTGGGTCCTTTACCTGCTCTTCAGGGCAGTCCTGTTTGTATTGTGACATTTGACTGAATCCCCTGTGTCTGAAAAGGTAAACCTGAGACTCAGAATGCTGCGCATAAAGCTGTCATATAAAAACTAGAAATATTCTCCCTGTGGTTTTTATGTTTAAGTTCTGAACTTGGTGTGTTGGAGTCCATAATTAATTAACATTTGACAGCAGTACATTAACAAATACTGTAAAAGGCTTCAGAGTATATAGGACCGGTCTCTGGTTCATTAATTATTTCCTTGGGGGGGTGGGCGTTGGAAACTTCTCCCCCGTTTTTCTCACAAAGGATGATTCTTAATGTCTTTCTGCAGCAGCACTCTTTAATTCAAATTTCTGGCTTTGAGTGAAATATTATATAAATTTGGCACAGGCATGCCTCCCCAACTGCAAAATAGTTTACCACAATAGTTTGTAATTCCTTACCTAATCATCTAGGATTATTACCAGGTTGAAATACATAACACACCACACCTGATCTTACAGGATGTTTGCAATGTGTGTTTGTATTCTGTTCAATTTCCTGCTATGTAAAGTGCATTAATATTAATGCACATAGGCATTTCATTCAATATGCAAGGGGTATGTCATAGTGGAAGGTGTGCTGACATGTTATTTGGACTTTGTCCAGTCTTGTGTGTCATTTCTGAGCTTCAATAAGGTAGAGCTGAAACCTGTCTTTTCTGACAGCCTCATCTCATCTGTAAATACTCATCCCACTGATGCACGTTTTCATGGAATTAATGAGGCAGCTTCATGTGCTGATGCATGTGAAAGAAGAGCTCCCTTCAAATTGCTTTCCTTTATTGCCTCCCCTTGTTTGTCCTCCCTCCCCCAGAAATCACATTAGCCAAACCAATCTCGTTTACAACATGCCATTTGTTAATTCACCCCCAACCCCGTTCTGTTCCTAGAACGGGGTTGTTTTTTTATGTCAAATAGTAAATTTCAGAAATAATAGAAATACTATTATAGTAAGTAAGAAAAAACATAGAGCACATCAACACTGTAGTGCAGTGTAATTCATCAGCTACAATTTATTGACTAACGGATCATTTACAGAGAAATGCAGAGTATAATATTTTAAAAATATGTTTGGCCGCCCATGTAAATGCAAGCAAATCAGCATAAACAGACACATCAACTTATCAACTTGTTGTTCGAGTTAATTTCACACCAGCTAAAAACCGACGTGGAAAAGAAGGAAAATGCAGCACATTTACACTCTGAAATTGGAGTTTGAGATGTGATCAATGCAGCATAGAGAATACTGGATGAATTTAGTTGATTATCGGTCCTTTTGTAGTTCTCTGTCAGCGCTGCATCTGCTTGCGAGTTTGTGGTAATTACCATGCCACGACTAAGGTGACGACTTGGAAACAGGAGGGCAGACAGCAATCAGCTGTCTCCTCCTAGTTATTGCCTGCGCCTTCCACACCAGCGGCCTTTATCTTTGCTCGTCAGAGGCAGCGACCAACACAAGGCCAGTTATTACCGCAGCAGCAACCATGATAAGATCAAAGGAGACTGGTTGAACATGGAAGATGTAATGACTGTTCTCTTCTAAGCACTGCTTCACAGAATGTCATGTCATCACCCCGCTGTTAACGCTCAGTTTTTTTTTTTTCTTCATCTTTTGCAAGTTTCTCAAAGATGCAGAATGAGGACAGTCTTCAATTATTTTGATGTACGGGAGAAAATTACCCAGCGCTCAAATTTTAGTGAATAAAAATGATCCTTTCACCTTACCTTTTTTTGCTCTGTTAGTGTTTTACTTTAGAGCAGCTTTCACTTGCCACCTATTTTCCTCTTTGATTCTTTTCCCACATGATATATACTGCGACATCTATGCCAAAGGTTTGAAAAAGAGCAATTTGGCATGTTGAGAAAGAACTGAAAGTCACTCATGTGCTTATAACTTCATGTGACAGAGCAGAATGCAGAAAGGAGCTGCATGTTGACATACTGGAAGAAGGGGCGGTTATGGTTTCTCACTATCTCAGTATCCTCCCATGGACTGTGACCATCAGTAATGGAAGTGATTGCAGGACAAAAAGGTTGGGACACAGAAGTGGCATGGAAGCTGTAGATATTGGAGCTCTTTTAAAACCTCAGGTTCAGAGGAAAAAAAAAAAAATGTCCAAAATTTGTCTGAAATTGTGCTTGGTGCCAAGTCGTTGCCCTTGTTTTTGTTTGTAAAACAAGTCTTGCCATGTAAGACTTCTATACAGTGTGTGCACTAATTCTGTTTAACAAATAACAAGTTTAATTTGAACTCGCTAACCCTGACTCCTTAGTTCAGCTAGCATGCCATCTTTTGTCCTTTATTCAGTCATAGACCATCCACCAATGTTGACGTGCTTAAAATTGGCTGGAGCCACTCTTCAGTCTCCAATGCTGCAGCTTCTGATTCTAATCCTTTTTTTTTCATTCTCCTTCTTTCTAATCAGACTGTTAGGAGGAGTTTCCACTTTTTCTGCTCTATATATGTATCTCACCATTCAGCATCGAGCAAATGGATGGATGGATTTTGACCACTGTATTCCTGTGTTTCAGGGTCAAGCTGAAGGATGGTGTGGCATTCTTGGGAGCCAGAGCCAGTAACCCAGTTATGTGGACGGTGAGTCAGGATGTCAGAAGTGAAGGTCACAGAGTTGTCACCCTGCACTGCCACAGGAAGGAGAACAGCTTCAGTCAAAGGTACGTCTGACTCCCTCCTTCTAGTGAATTAATCAGTGTGTGACTAAAATAATAACCTTACATCCCTGCTGAACAACCAAACAGCAGCACTCCACCTCATTTCTCGGGTGTTGAAAGAGTGATTGCAAAATATGAGTATGAAGGAGAACATGATTCAGCATCTAAACTATTAATCTTTGGCACTGCCATGCACACAGTTTCTCAGCTAGTCCCAGGCGTAGTCAATAAAATGCATTGTTCAAGGAACATAAAGTATAATCTGTGCTTGGGCTTGCCCAACCTTGTTAATATTTGACATTTTTCCTTCGGTCTACATACCTCTGTTCCTTACAAGCATGTCTGTACGTGTAACATTACAACTGTACAAATGCTCTGCCTGTAAAGCAAATGTTTACACTTAAGTCTATTTTCAGCATTTTGTGCATAATTACAATTTTGTTTCAGGCACTGAGCACTTCGGAAAACTCAGTATTGCATTTAAACTCATAGACATAGTCACACTGAGCATCGCCGATTCTCTGCTCATAAGGCTGCTCATGCTACTCCTTCTCTGTGCTTTTGAAATCCACTGTTACATAATATACAGTACCTCACATGAGTGTGTCCAAACTTCTGACTGGTACTGTATGATACATTATCAATCAACAGTCCTGCCATGGGAAACTAAATGCACAGCTGAAAACAGGCAACAAAAAATATGGTTCTCCAATTAACATCTTATACTATAGCAAGCTTTTGAGTCTTGTACAATTAATTTATTGTTGGTTATACATGTTACATACAGGTATACATGCCATTAAGTGCAAGTTACTTAGACTTTGCTCGACTGCAGAAACCTCTCAAAATTTCACCTTGTTGCAGTTTCCCATAATATTCAACAATGAGAGACCTGACTATTGCTCAGGATACTCAATCCTTTACAGTTTATATTCCAAAGGGACTTTAGCATGATGTGATCCTCCAACCGCAAGCAGAGACAACTAGTGTTATATTCAAAAAGGATCCTAGCAATATTAAAGAGCTGTTCCTACACAAATCAAATTTCCTAAACAAAACAATAAACTGACACAGATGTTTTAAAGAATTCCCTCAAAAACAGTCTTTAGAAGTATGCTTGGATGCACTAATATGATTCTGGGGTTGTGAAAAGTTCATGTGCTTGTAACTTTAGTAATTCAGCTTCGCTTTAACAAGGATTATCAGGTAAAGTGCACATAAATGTTGTGCCATTAATGGGCTAAAATATCAGTAAGTGGCAACCCTCTTATTTAGGGATGCAGAATTATACAATGCAATTACTTTAAATAAACTTAGTTAAAGCCATGATGTGTCAAAATGATGTAAAGCACTGCATGTAGGTAATTGTTGCTCACAGGTTGCTGTTTTCAATCAATGAATAATAACCATGTGCGTGTCTGTGTGTGTGTGTCAGTGCAGTACTTGACATTCACTTCTACAGCTAAATGGCTTTAGGAAAAGACAAAGTAGCTGCACACAGGAAGTGACACACCCCACTGGCTGGGTTGTTATTTCCTCCTGGGTGTCAAGGTGACGGCAGTGATGAAAGACAAGTCATCTATCATTTACATGTTTCTCTTTCACAGCCCTGCTGAGGGGTAGATACAGTGAATTATACAGGACTGCTCAAATCAAGGTCATACATGTTGAATCTGTATTATACCTTGCAATTTAGCACTCAACAAAAGACTACCTTGAAGTAGTCTTTTGTTGATAACGCAACAACTGCAACACTGTGCTTTGCAGCAGTCATGGTTTGTCTATTCTAATGAAAAGGTAAAAAATATATAGAACACATAAAAATATAATATTTCTGGTGAGCTTTGTCTGTTAGACTGCTATAATACTATATAGTATAATATAGTAATATATACAGTACCAGTCAAACGTTTGGGCACACTTGAGCATGTCCAAACTTTTTACCGGTACTGTAATACTATTCGAATACTATGAAAGAAAGAATCTTGAATGGTTTTATTAAGTCTTGAATTTGTATCTAATCACTTAGCTCTCATACTTGCAAGGATTTGTATTTTATCATATTTTTTCTCGTCAGTAATACATTCGTAGTCTGGGAAACATTTTATTTGACTGCACTGAGTAAAAAATATTGGTCAGCCGTCAATCAGCCCACTTTGCTGAGCATTAAAATAGAATCAATGGGAGTGCTTGAAAGATATATATATACCAGGAGTATGATGCTGGGGCAATTCAATCTCAGTAGAGAATTGCTTTGGTCACTTCCTTCCCACTTTCACTGGGGCTAAAGGAGCAACACTACATTGTCCCCAATAGTTGCCTCTTTTCCTAGTCTGTGTAACTGCTTAGTACTAGCTGGTAAAAGTTTTGAAATTTGGCACACTTCTTTTCATCAAATTTAGATCTGTGCCTAAATGTTAATCCAGCAGTGGATTAAAGTTGGAAGTGTTATACTGATTTTCTGTCACATTTATTTTATGCCATATTAATTGTAATGCCAATGTCAGTGCGCAAGAAAGGTGAATTCAAAGCAATGGCCAGTGCACAAGAGAGGTGAAGAAGAGAGTGCAGGCAGGGTGAAGTGGGTGGAGATGAGTGTCAGGGGTGATTTGTGACAGAACAATGGCAGCAAGAGTGAAAGGGAAGGTTTGCAGGATGGTAGTGAGACCTGCTATGATCTATGGTTTGGAGATGGTGGCACTGAGCAAATGACAGGAGGCCGGGCTGGAGGTGGCAGAGCTGAAGATGTTAGACAGGATTAGAAATGAGTAAATCAGAGAGCCAGCTCAGGTTGAGCAGTTTGGAGACAAAGTTAGAGAGACAATGCTGGAGATGGTTTGCATATGTGCAGAGGAGGGATAGTGGATATATTGGACAAAGGATGTTGAAGATGGAGCTGCCAGGTAGGAGGAAAAGAAGAAGACCACAGATAAGATTCATGGATGTAGTGAAGGAGGACATGCAGAGGGTTGGCGTGACAGAGTAGGATGCAAGGGATAGGGTGAGATGGACCCATAAAGATCCATAAAGGGACCAGCCAAAAGAACAAGATGATTCAATGTAATACTAACCCTCACAAAAGTTAAAACAGGAAACATGGATTTTAGCAAATTTAGATGAAAGCATTCTTCCATCTTAGGTAATAAAAACTGACAGCATAGCTGCAAAAGAGCTATTTCTCTCCAGCACCATGAACTGTTAAAATCAAAAGTGAAAATGGAAGCCATCTGGAGAAGGCACATGCAGTATATTGTGTATTTAACCATAAGAAATTGCAAAAATAAGCAATGACTGCTGATGTGTTTATCCTAAACAAACACTATAAGTCTTATAATATCATGTAAGGTCTCAAGGCCAATACATTTCAACTTATTGTGACAAAGTAATAGATTTTAATAGATTTTTTTTTTTTTTTGCTTGAATTTGCATAGTACTTTTCTAGGCTTCCTGATATTCAAAGCACTGTGGACTACAAGTTTTAACCATAGATTTATCGGCCTCACATCCATGAGCTAACCATTGTGATAAATCAAATGGGATGATGTAATTGTTTCCTTTAGGATTGTACCTGACTATTCAACCATCGCCTCATCTAATGATCTTAGAATCTGCAGAAATATATAAATAAATAAGTTTCTGGAATGGTCTTCCCTTAGCCCGACCTCAGTCATGTTGAAAATTTGTGAACTACGCTAAAGAGCCGTGTCCATGCCAGGAAACCAAGCTATTTAAATGAACTCTATCAGTTCTGCCAAGAAGAGTGGTCAAATATCCAGCCTGAATTATGCCAGAAGCTTGTTGATGACTACCAAAAGCATCTGATTAAGGTGCAACTTGCTAAGGGACATATAAACAAATATTAGTGGGGGTGTATGTATATATTTCAGCCTGTATGTATACTTTTGACCCTCTGTGAATTAGAGAAAATCCAAAATAGATTCAGACTTGTGCACAAATTCTTGTTTTTTAAAGTTGTTAAAGATATTTGCTGTACAATCATTCCACCCTGGAAAAAGAACAGTCTAAAGAAATCATTAAAAGCCCCAAATTGTGAATAAATGTAGCAAAATTCTATCTTTAATTTATGTGTATACTGATATTGGCAACTATATAAAACCTGATATAAGCTCTAGTTAATTTACAATTTTTTTTAGGTATAGAAACTGGCCTGCTTGGCTATCTCAAACTAACTTCATCTTGTTTTTACTATCATTAGTTTGTCCTAATTACTTCAAAAGCTAATGCAAAATATGTTTTCATTTTTTATAGCTCTTCTCCATGAAGTAGTTTATTGTTATTGTTGCAGTCTGAGTATGAGAAAAAGAAATCCTATAGATAGCTTGACCTGAATTAACTGTACTTAACTGAAACTCAGTTATCAGCAACATAGCTTCCTATACAGTTACACATTTTTCCTCATAAATACATGATACACGCTTATGCAGTATATATACAGTGCATAATGTCTTTTATTGCTTTAACAAGTGTACAGTATGATTTAAATGTTTTCAAATGCCAGCTCATGTGAACAACCAAACACAAGAGACTCCATATTGGCTAGATTTAACTATGGATAGTGTGAAGATCAGTGGTCAATCAGTGGCCATAAAACAATACTGCCTGATCTAATCACTAAAATTTAAATGCTGGGAGTTTCATCTGCCCATTCTTTATTCCTGTGTTTTCACAGGTGTCTGTACCCACATAATGATGGACCATTTCTCACTATTAAATTAGATGACAGCTGTGTTTTTGGCTATGATTATATTTGTTGTTTTTCTCAAAAACTGTTTATCTGATCTACTCTACACTTGGTTGGTGTATTGCTGGGCACTCAAGGAAATGCAGTGCCAAGTTTGAAGCAGCTTGGATGAGTGTTGTTTCGAATAACACAAAGAGAAAAATGAAATGTCAGTCAGTGTCTAGGTTAGAGCAAGGGCAATGGCAACATAATCAATGTCAGAGATTACTATATTGCATCGCAAAGATGGATGCACACTGTCAAAGAATAAACCGAACAAGCTTCAGATAAAAACCTTGCTCATGATCATCTGGTATGGGACCATTTTAAAAGGCAGCAACTTCAGTAGAATTTTTATGGTGTTGCAGAAAATTAGACACAGTCGAAATGACCGGAGTCATCTTAAAAAGTAAATTCCCTGTTGGACAGCACTTGCAGTAGATGAAATCCACATGAAGTCCTTAGAAAACAGGATACCAGATATAAGAATCACAAAATTGGTTGAACACAACAGCTGTACATTAGTCACTGATTGGTAAATGTCATGCCAATGGGCCGATGACATTGAAAAAGGCTCATCTCTGTTTGAGGGTATTAAACATCAGAGACAGAACTATCCACTGTCCAGGTAATACTAGATATTTTAACACAAGTGAGGTAGAAACAGAATCTTCTGTGTTCTGCTTTCATTTGTATGCAAAGTAGCTGGAGTCAGCTTTACCCTGTATCGTATGAGAGCTGTTTCTCTCTAATGAGTTAATTATTAAGTCTGTAGGTTAGGACCACAGGTTAAAACACATTGGACTCCCTGGGGTGTGGTTTCTGAGGAACTGGGATGATGTTTGACGGTTTCCAGGTCATGGGAAGTGTGTGTGTGTGTGTGTGTGTGCGTGTGTGTGTGTGTGTGTGTGTGTGTGTGTGTGTGTGTGTGTGTGTGTGTGTGTGTGTGTGTGTGTGCGTGCGCGCGCGCAGACAGAATTCAGGAAAATGGGCTGCCACAGGAGGGCGAATTCCAAACTGTTTGTCTTTAGAACAGAGGCAGTGATGTTGTGAGGGTGGGATTACATTCATCGAAGTGTTAAAAGACATTGGCAGTCTGACCCTCTGAGACTTCCACTCTAGCTTAAGCCCACACAGTTACAGATTCCAGCACCTCCCTGCATCTATCTGAGCTCTCTATGGTTTCAAACCTGGAGAAAAAAAGTGTTATTAGTTATGAATGACTTGTGCTGCTTACTTGAGTGACTTGTTGTCATGGTCTCCAAATATTGGGGGGTTATCAGCCTTGAATGCCTCTTTAATCTGTCTCTTGTGTGCATCATGTACTCTCTTCTGTTTGCCTCTCAGTTGCTTGTCTCTTTTGCCTTGTTTTTCATTGTTTCAGGTTCATTGCTTGTTTAATGTGTTATTTGAGTTTTCTTGTTGGTTCAGGCTTTATTTGTTTTCTTATCCGATCCGAATGACATCCCAATGTCCTCACTGTACAGAAGTTGATATAATCAGTTGTCACTGTGCTCCACCTCTGAGACAGTACAGTCAAAGCCGTCAACTAGTTTGTCTTGTGTAGCCTTTCAACTTGATTGTATTGGTTGAAATGTTATTTTATGGTCCGAGTTGGATATTAGCAGTTTGCTCATGGATGAAGAAAGTATTGGTAAAGTTTCTGAAAGTTGTTTCACTTTTTAGAAGCTGTCAGAATCCTAGCAAAGATTTCATCAAGTTGCTTTAAGTTTTTCAGTTTTCTCAGAAGAATGATACAGGCATGCTGTTGTAGACTGTGCACACATTCTGTTATTAACCTCCTGAGACCTGAGCTCCTGTTTACGATGCGTTTTTAATTTCTCCTAGATATTTGTGATTAGTTGGATCTGATATGCATATAAACTAAACTTGCTCTTCGAACAAGAAGTTGTATTTTGTTATGACTTCTGTTAAAAAAAACAAAAGACATCCTCACATGGTGACGATGAGTTTATTTTACAGCATAACACAACAAAGTCAACATAGTTTAACAAAATATAAAACACTGTTGAGCAGAACTGTAATGTTCCTATATGAGGAGGCAGGGTCTTAGAAGGTTAAAGCAGAGGTAGATGGTACTTTAGCTAACATGATTATATGTTGTTTAGGGGTGCATAAACAAAAAACCATGATTGAGTCAGATTAACTGGACAGATGAAATGGATTCAGATGCTCAGATATTCAAATCTGTCCTTGCTTACTGTTTTATTTTTGATTTTGTGTGGATGAACCAACACCTGTTTGTATCAACACAAATTTACCCTCTTCGTCTGTTCCTTGGGGCTTTGTTCTTGTTTGAGAGCATAAATGAACATCAATCTATTTCACAGAGTGAGTCAAGAGCAGCGACATATAACCACTGCTCAGTACAGCATAAAAAAATTTTAAAAAACAGCTTCAGAATATTCAAATGAATACCTGGTAGAAACTCATTTTGCATCCATTTTGTTGGTGATAGAGTACGTAATAAATAAAAATCTCCCTGTCATCGCCTGGGGGATGTATGTGTGATCCTCAAGCTCAGGTCCTCTACCAGAGCCCTGGCAGTTTTAGGGTTCTGCACAGTATCTTAGTAGTTCCTAGGACTGGACTCTAATGGGCAGAGACCCCTGATGTTGTGCCTGGAATCTACTGGAGCCACTCTTCCAATTTCAGGGTTATATAGTAGCTCCTATTGCTCCTATTACCACTGGGACAACTTTGGACTTTACCTGCCACATCTGCTCCAGTTGTTCATTCAGCCCCTGATACTCCTCTATTTTCTATTTTTCTAGCCACTGGTAGGATTTCTTGCCCAAAGATAATGGGCGTTCTTTATTGATTTTTGCCCTTGTCTCTTGCGCACAGAGATTTCTCCATATTCTCAGAAGCTTATGATGATATTGTACGTATTATAGATGATGAGATATTAAAAGTCCTCACAATATTACGTTGAAGAACATTATTTTGAAATTGTTCCACAAAGACTGAGTGTGATACCTGCTATTACAGGTCTGATCTACTTATCTAGTGTCAAGCAAAAATTTAATACAAAAAGTGAGACAAGTACAGAAAACACCACATATAAAACAGCTAACACAGAGAAATGAAACAGGATATTCTAGCTCCAAAATGGTGTAATGTCAAAACCCTAATTTTCCCCCTCTAAAATGATATTTAATCACCTCACATATTTGAGATGAAATATTGCTTTTCATTATTAGATGTTATAATGTTTCTAGTAGTGCACAAGTGTTTAGCTGTAGAGGTTTTTAAATATAGTGGTCATACAGTATTTGCCAATCCAAATGAAAATTTAGGCTTGTATATGGCTTTGGAAGTAGAAAACAAAATTAACCTTTTTATGTTGTATTTCTATCCTATATGGGGGTGGTTGAATTAGTTAGTTCTAAACATAAAATTGCATTATTGGCAATGACCACAACAGGATGAGGAAATGTGAGTGATGGAGGGGGAAGACGTACAAGCCAGCATGCCATGTAGGTTAGGAGGTCTTTTATGCACAACATGAGGGGGCTGAGAAAAAAAAAAAACACTGCTTAGTGCTGGATCTGTATCAAGAATGTGCCAGCTTTTTTATTACATTTTCTGAAGCCTTTGATACGACTGAATATTGAAATAATAAATAATTCTAAGTTTTGTTTCTTTTCGGTGGGTAGCAGCAAGGCATTCATTTTGTGACAGGTTGGGAAAAAAGTAATGATGCATGTTTTTATCCTGTCCTTTATGTCTGAAGTGATTTTCCAGATGCTTGGTTTGGGCGCAGAATTCGTCATTCAAACTGCAGATCTCTCTAATTCTGTTGAACTTGAAGGCAGGAAGATTTTTTTAAGAGACATTGGGTGATATGATTCACCATAAAGAGAGTCTTCAGCCATAGGAATACTACAAGTCAGTTTTTGGGCATTTTTTTTTCGCTTTAATTATCAGTGATGTCTAGAAAATTCATTCTTTTTGCATTTATTTTTTTAGTCTTAAATGGAGGGTTTGTTTGGGGACAAAATTATCACTAGGACCACCAACTTTAAAAACCCCCTAGAACCAGAAAAGGTCATTTTGGCTCCATCCTGGAAAAAGCAGCAACAATGACAATGAGGAAGAAGTTAAGTTTTTAACTATAAGTAAGATCTGACAAAACAAGTATTTAGGTTTTAGGTTTTATTAGTTTTACAAATGACTGAGATTATTTCCTTACAGATTGTAAAGTGAAAATATATTTTTAAAATTCATTGGCTAAAGGATACAACAAACAGCAAAATACACAACCCATCAAAAATCATTATTGTAAAAGTAGAACAGTGAAAGTTTATCATCTCATCTAGCTCTGCCTCCTCTTTGGCCACATTGTTCCACCACGGTTTGTAGCCCTTCACCTCCTCAGCTTTGCTTCTCAGGCCACAGCTGATGAGGTGAATCAGACCAACTGTCTGATCCAGTTTATCTGCTTTGGATTTCAGTCTTTATTTGGGGAATGGGGAGTGGTGGCCTAGGGGAGAAGAAGAGGGTTCATCACTGAGAGGACCCTGGTTCGAATCCTCGGGCTGGCATCACTGTGGGTCCCTGAGCAAGCCCACCCCCCCAGGTTGCTCCCCGGGCGCCCTTTGGCTGCCCCCTGCTCCATGGTGTGCTGTGTGTACTACATACTCCATGTGTGTGATGGGTTAAATGCAGAGAATGAATTTCACTGCATGTATATGTATGTGACAAATAAAGCTCTCTTTCTTCTTTCTTTTCTATTTGCTCAGATTAGTACTCCAAACTCTGGACTCTCTCTTCAATTCAGCTATGGTTCTCCCACTGCTCTGCACAGTCAGCAACCCTCCCGGTTCTCCAAGCATCCAGTCATATGCTCTGCCCCAGCTCAATATCCCATTTGTGACCTGTTTATCCCTCCAGTAATTCTTCAGTATTTTTATATAACTACATATTTAGAGTAGAATAGAATAGAATAGCCCTTTAATGTCATTGTACCTGATACCACAAAATTGTGGGTGCTCCAACCAAGGCAAAGTCAAGTCTCTGTGCACTCAATCATATAGGAAATGTAAATATAAATATGGTGAAATACAAATAAATACAAAAGCTGTACATTACTATGTAAGTAAAATACACAACTGTAAAAAACAGTGAATCGGACAGCAATTTATCAATCACATCTAGATAGCTCTAGCACCTTTTATAGTAGCCTTCATATCAAAAAGCGTGTAAACAATACAAATGTTGAGCACAGCATTTTACATTGATTTCTGTGGGGTCAAAATTATGTCCTAATTGTTTTTTCTTTTCTTTTCACCAAAATTCACTAAGTAAAGCAATTTTAGGAAAAGTCATGAAACATGAGCTAATGGGGTTTTATTTTAATAGACTTACATATTTTTTAAAATGCCAGAGGGGTCATTTTGACAGTTGTGGTTTTGTGGAATGCCTACAACAGACCATATGATCCTTTCAAAACAAAGTAAACATTATCTTGACATTATCTCACACTGAGGTGTACCAGACAGATACACTGGTCTGCTGACTAAAGATCAGTTCTTGTTTGAAAAAAAAAAAAGTCAAATATAACTAGGAAAAATAACATCAAATGGACTAAAATCCTTGAAAGAAGATAATACACAAGTTATTTGGAGTGCTGATAAATAAAAGGCCATGGTCATATTAGACTGGCTATCATGTGAGTGGGAGATGAATACATTTTACTAATACTACCTTCTACAGAGAACTGGAATAAAGCTCAGCTTCATAAGTCGGCGCATTCACAGCAGGGCTAAAACCTTTTTTGAACAAGGTTATTAATCTGAACATGCACATATGAAGTTGAGTTCCCCACTATTCAGTTTCTTCCATTTTTACCAGAAAATGTTGTGTATTACTTTTTAGAAGCACCGGTGAAAACATTACCATTGTATGCTAGAGTTCATCAAAGTCATCAAGCCAACACCGGAAATTGAAAAAAACACAGCAGTATTCAATGGACACTGAATCTCTGTATACTAATGGGCATTTTTATGGGTGCCTGCTAGCTGCCATATTCTTTTTGAACAAAGACAACACTGTATACGACAGCACAGTGTATTTTGAAGTGAGAAGTTCTCGCTTCTATTTTTTAATTTATTTTATTTATGGCAATGATTTTTTTTTCAGGTTTTAGGCCATTGTATCAAAATGCCTCAAAGCTGTGTGTACTTATACATGAAAATTTTAACAAGTAGTGATTGTCAGTCATTAGATACTTTTCTCAATCCACATTAACTTACTGAAGGTGTTTTCTTTATTTGTACAGGATCAGATGCTTTGTTACAGGAATTCCATAATTTTATGAACCAATCCCTTTGGTTCACATTTTAAACATTAATTTCCTAGATTTACTTCTAATTAAAGAAAACAGCCTAAAAACTCACTTATACTGCAAGCCCACAGATAGAAACTCTATTCTTCATGGTGAATAATATCATCCAGCTTTGCTTAAGAAAAATCTTGTCCTATTTTAACAGAATTAGTTGTTTCTGCAGCACCAGTGATTACTTCTGGATCCAAACTGAGGGCCTGGGAATTTGTTATAGATAAAAACTGAGAACTTAGAGAGATAATAAAATAATTTTTAAAAAATGTATGATACAGATGATATCAGTCTAAATCCCTTGCTGCTGCCCACTAAAAAGAATCTCACATCCCTTTAAGAACTGTTTTTCTGAGCCCTCTTCCACTATTTATAAAAGACCTCCTAACCTTCTCCATTACCATCACCTTTCCTGTTCTCTGTGGAAATTACCCTTGTGGTCACATGTCATTTCAACTACCCTCTTACGGGAAAAAATACAGCATAAAAATGTTCATATGCATGTTTAAATGTCCACATGGATTGGTATACATTGGTTAGACAAGAAGAATTTCAGCTGAACACTGCAGCCCAATCAGAAATAATATACATTCTAGCCCTGTGGCTGTAAACTCTTTCAAGGCAACATTTCCACTCTCAAATATATGGCGGGCCAGAGGTTAGCACTGTTGCCTCACGGCAAGAAGGTACTGGGTTTGAATGTCTGAGGCCCTTCTGTGTGACGTTTGCATGGGTTCTCTCTGGGCATGCATGGGATTAGGTTTATTGGTGATAAATTGGCCATAGGAGTGAATTTGAGTGTGAATGGTTGTCTGCCTATATGTGTTAGCTTTGCAAAAGATTGGTGACCTTTTGCCCCATTACAGCTGGCATAGGCTCCAGCCTCAACCCTAAATTGAATAAGCAGGAGAAGATGGATGGATGATATATAGGGACTGAGATGGTAAAAGATCCACGTAGAGGGGGACACAAACTTTATGTCCTTACAATGTGAGCTCTTCTGAATATATACACAACTGTGGGGCTGATAACCAATGATAACACCCATTCAATGGATTGATACCATTCAAAGGTGGTGGTACTTTGATTACCTTACCATTCAATGGGGTGAGGTAGTCAGGGTCCAAATTAATATTAGAACATTTTTGTAACTGAGCACTCATATGTCTCTGTTTTATATATGTGTCACTTCTGTATACTGTATTCTGTACATATAGTAATACTTCTTTAATTCCCTATGACAGTATTGTCAGTAGTCTCAGGAAGCCCCTTGAGCTCAAAAAGCAACACACACACACAGAGCAAATAAACCCATCTACTGTATGTGACCTGTTTGTTGTACAGATTAATCTGTTCATAGACAAACATCTTTTTTCTGAAAAATCTTATAATAATTAAACAAAGTCAAGTTCTTGTTTATTGGCCAGTAATATAGATACCACCAACATGCTATGCATTCCAAGTAAAAATAAATACATAAAAATAGATAAGTTAGGTTAAAAATCATTTATACTGTAACTGCTTTGCTCATATGCTGAGCAGGTTTGCATGGGGAGATGATGGTGTGATTGTTGCTCCTACTCTACAAAGTCATCGATAATCTATTTAGTTAACTGAAGATCTTCTCAAACATTTACTAATTGTTCATTGTGTAGTTAGTCTTTTTATACTGGTAGACGATGTTTGGTAACCTTCTCCTTTTATCTAATCTTGCACTAATTAATAAGCTTCACTTCAGACTTATAGCCTAATGTGTTGTAATACAAATGTCCTCAAGTATAAGGACAGGTATAACGTGAAAATTGCTCGGGTATTTGTCAGGTATCTGTCTTACTGTAAATATTTACAGAGTCCTGTCTGTACTGTATGTGTACAACTTAGCGTGTTTACTATCTGAAACACACACCCAAACAAGCAACAGAGAAGAAACAGAACCCTCCGGCATTTTTTCACCTTCAAAGTCTATGGGGTTCATGACACATGCCACAACATTCAATTTGTCTATTGTTGCTAGAGAGGACCCCTGCTGTAAGTGTGGAGGAGTAAGGTTTAACCTAAAAGACTGACAAGACAGCCTTACAACACCTACACAATGATGCAAGCCTATAAACCAAAGTTCTTACAGCTGCTATCTACAAACAACACGTCTCAAGTGAGAACGCAACAAGAAACCAGGATAAATGGAAGTAAATTTAAGCCAACAATGTGTGCTTTACAGTGTGCATGTTTCATCATGTTTGCACTTGGTTCAGCCAAATAATGGAACTTATTTTAGGGGTAAGATTACAGGGAAGTTGCACAAAGAGTCTCAGTGTGCTGCTGAGCCTTTGATGACTCTTCTCAGTGTGCAAACTCCGGTGTGAAAATAGGCTAAAGATTCAAATTGTTTTCCGACAGTTGATGAAATCATGTTTTAAGCATTGCTGAAATCGAGGCTTGTCATTCTGTGTTTGCCCCAGCCATCTGCTGGGGAACGTGGCATGCGCCTCTGAGGGTCTTTATGTGAAACAGAGGAAGCAAGCGTCATTGAGGCGAATGGAAAGCTTGTTATAGACTGAAATGATTAGCATACTCAGTTCTCGGGAAAATGAAAATCTCAATTCCCATATTAAAAAGTTCATAAAGGTTTGAGTTTAAAAAAAACCTCTGCCTCTGCTAGACATTGCTTTTTTTCACTATTTAAAATGTCACTTGAGTACTGTGAGTCACATATAGTATATTATCATATTATCATATATAACTGTGAACCTTAGGGGCAGCAATTGTACAGTATACTGCAGATAGATATACATAGATTCATAGATATGCTTCAAGAGATAAATATTTAGACATCCATCTGTCTAAGATGGATCTAATGCCTACTGTAAGATAGATGGACTGCTATAGATAGTTTTCTTTCTATTAAGATAGAGACCTGTCTTTTCTCAATAAAAATCTGTCTCATTTAGAAGTCCAATTTAAATAGATAAGATAGGTAGACACATAGATATGAGGAGATAATCATATATGTCAAGGATCAGCAAATACATGGAAGGTTAAACGGACCTTGTATTTTTGGCAGTGTTAAATCAAACAAAGGCTACTTGGGGCCAAGGGTTTGAACAGCCCACTCGGTTTCACTTGCATGAAAGCTTTGCTGTATATATAATATTGTTATGCAAGCCTAAGTGACCCTGAAACAGCATGTACATTGTAACACAATTTGAATGATTGTTCTCATGATATAGTAATAATAGCCTAAAGCATTGTCAGGAAGGAGATGATTGCGCCCTCTCCTGCTCATCACTTCTTCTCTCCATCTCGATGACAGATTCGCTCACTTTCTCTACGCCTGATATGAAATGCAAGCCACTTATTGTGTAACTTCTCTTATGCAAATCCTGTCATTAGAAAATAGTAGAAATTTGACATTGACATACGACATTGGTTATTTTGAGCAATGGTGTCATCAGATAGTGGATATAATGGTTATATTCCTTATGTACAATTTTAGAATTTAGAATTAACCTAAAGAGATGCAGTTTAGGTGTACATACATATACAAGAGTGAGAGTTTACTTAAAGAACAGTGTGTTCATTCAGTAGTGACATTTGACTGCGCCCCTGCCTATGTAAATGTGCACTGTTTGGGGAAGAATGTGTCTATACGCCAGCTTTACTCCATGCCAGAGAGTTGTTAGTAGCTGGAGTAATTGACAGAACAATGATGAGTGAAGATTGAATGAGGAAGGAGTTCAATATTCAGTTCCCCTCTGTTCACAAGAAGAGGTCAGAGGGCCGTGCACTGTTCTTTCTGATTGCACTGAGCTTAGCTCACATGGCGAATGAACAAATACAATCAATGGCCAGACCAAGCAGGAGTGGTGGGACTGCATTTACAACTGGAGTTAAATCAAAGGTCCCTTCAGTGCAATCTGATTACAATAGAGGAACTCACCATGCATCAGCAAGATGCATGGATCTTAATGACCTTCCTGCAAAGGGTATCTCATAAGCCATGTACCCTTATTGGTGTGTTTGTGATTGTTTGTGATTAAGTGGGAAATTTAAGAACTGAAGACCATTGTTAAGGACCTCGAAAAGTATACCAGTTTTCACTATTTTTGTTATGTGCTCGGTTAACACTGGTTAAAACAGTATGCTCTACTGTAAAAGGCAAAATGGAAAGATTTAGGCAGTGTGTGTAACGGGAGACAGAGGAAGAAAAAGCCAGTGTAAGAAAGAGATAAGATGCATTTATGTGTGTAGGTGTGCATTTGTGCATGTTTTTTTCTTCCATGTCCTTGGATATGTGAAGGGTCTTGAAAGTGCAATGTTATAGTTGATGGATAGGGGAGACGAAGCAATTACCCTCCCAGGTGGTCTAATTTGTATGTTTGTGAACTGCTGTTTTCTTCCACTGGCTTATCGCAGGTAGAGATAGCTTACAATTTAGTGTGGAAAAATATATGAACACATGCCATAATCCTTTTAAGCAATCATTCGGATATCGTTTTTCTTCTTTACCTGCATTTGCCCTTAGGGTCACTAATGCATTGATGAAACATGCTCTTCTCACCACCTCCCTTATATTAAAAAGATTCCTGCAGTGGTCCAAGCAAGACTTGTGTGAGATGGTTAGATATATCTGTAATATTGACTGTTTAGAATTTAATTTACATGAGTGGCAGATGAGTCCTACATGTTGCTGGGCTTTCTTATGCTCTAACCATAAAGACTCTCCCTGAGTCTAGATAAAAACACAAGTCTTATTTATTCTCTCCAATCTGCCATCATTAATGGAAATCAACATGACAAATGCCACTAATGAAATATAATTAATTAAATCTCAGGGGAATGATTTATACCCCATCTTCCTAGATGCACTCTCCCTTCTCCTCCATCTAACCTTCTCCATTAACCACTTAAGACATGAATTAGATGTTTGCTGTGGATTTTCTCATACCCTTGAACTACAAAATATATGTGAACTACTGTATCTGCCTGTGTGAAGTAAATCCACCGTGATTGAGCCTTCAGAGCCTTTGAATGTGGCCTTGACTATGCACGAAAAACTGATGCAGAGAATCTCCAGGAAAGGAGGAAGGAGGATAACTGCTTCTGTTATCTGACTCAACTGTGCTCTTTTATAATTTGTTTGGGGCTCACATCAATTTCAGTGTTGTCAAGTTAACACTGGAGTGTGTGACTTTCACATATATGCCTGCTACATTCAAGCCCTTGCCAAAGAAGTTCAAATTAATCAAGACTTTCTTCCCACAGAAAATGACTCCGTAGCTTATTTCTGCAAACTGTTCCTGTGAACTGTACTTAAGTTTTGAAGTTAAGCAATCTGTAGCAGCTGTGTGAAGAAGTACTTTGATTTTGTTAGGTTTAGATGAGGCAAGGCCAGATTTTTGTGCCTAAACTTAACCAAACAGCAAGTCAAAATTAAACAAGTAAAAGTAAGGTCCTAGATGAGACTCAAACTAAGGTCTTCTGGTCGAAAGTCAGCAATAATATCAGGAATGAGTGGTTTGCTTGTGATGAAAGAGGTAGCAACCATAGAGACGGAGCAGAATAAAGCAATGCCTGTAGAAAAACCTCGGCTGCATCCAAGCAAAGTTTCGAAGGTTCCTGATAAAAAATAAACTCAGCGTTCAAAAGAAGGATTATAGTCTAAGAAAGGAAGTTGTTGTTGGCAAGGACACGGATTACTCTCAGCAGGGCTTTTCCTCATTGGAGAGAACTTTAAGAAGAGAAGTGACTATAAGCAACACAGATATCAACCTTAAGGCTCTTTTGAGCCTTAAGGTTGATATTTGTAAAATATTTGGAGTAGGCTATGTAGCTATTATATTTTCTCTGCCTAAATAACTGATTACTGTCCAAGAACTGTAAAAACTTCACTGTATATTGTATATCTCATATGCCCACATAGTGTTAATGTTATTACTATCACTACAATCAAAAGCCCTACACTGCAGGTTTGTACAGAAACCCAAAATCAGATGGGCTCCTTGAATTCTTCTTGAAGTGTTAGAATTAAAGTTAAACTTTTCTGGATATTTTAAAAGCATAATTATTTAGGAATGGAGAATAGACCTCATTCTGAAGTCTCTTCTTCTCTCCTCCTAACAAAGCTTTGTACTTCCTCAATCTGACTTATCAGCAACCAAAGCCAGCGCTGGTGGGGAGTTGCCCACAGACAAGCTGGAGATTGGCCATGGAGCCTGGTGGTGTTTGATAAGGCAGGCCTATTGGCATTGGGACCCTAGGCTTAGACCCTCTGATCCACTTCATCTTCTAATAAATCATCCTCTGAAACCTTGGCCCCTGTTAATGCTTTAGAGTTCTCTTTGAGGTAGTGCAGGAAGTTGTCAAGGGATTTCCAGCACACAGCCCTGCTCCAACTTAAACATGGTGTATGGAGTGAAGTTAGTAGAGCTCATCTTTTTCCCTTATCATAAAAGCATTAAAATTGTCATGTATATATTAACAAGAATTCCCAAAATATAATTTAAAATTCAATGGGATGTGGGGAAAGAAAGTGAGAATTACAAGCTTGAAAAGTTGTTTGCTGTGAATTACAGTCTTTTAAAGAACATGTAAAAAAAATGTATGGGGGGGGGGGGGGGGGGGGGGGGGCAGCTTTATATATCGCTCTCTCATCAAATACCTCTCTTATCCAGAGGGTGATGTGGCAAAGGTTCTGTTTACTTGACAGATTAATGAGGCAAGGGAGAAGAAGTAAGGGCCCAGATCAGAAAGGGGTCACTGTGGGGTCAGCATTCTTATTAACCCTGCCCAGATACACCGATTCAGAGAAACTCATCCAGGGAGCTCTCTGTTTGTTTGTTTGTTTAGGTTTGTGTCAGATGTGAACATTCATGTGAGCCTATTGCAAGTGTTTACATTTGTTTGTACTTCAGAGACTGTGTGAAAGAGACAGTGTGAGATTTGTGGCCAGAAATCATGCAGGTGTCTAGACTGGTTCAAGGTAGCATAAAATATTAAAGCCTGCCTCTGAAAACATGTGTTGCATACAAGTCGATGATGCATGTAAAACCCTGAAGATATAAACAAGATTTCCACCATATTTTAATGAGAGAGCAATATAAACCAAGATGTCAAATACGTGGCTTACTGCCACTGATAGTTTTCTTCAACCATTTCTCTGGCATGTACTGAAGCACCAAACAAAGAAAGCAGAACAAAACTGCACAATTTGTGTCAAGAGAAATTAATGCTCCTTTCATATCGATTCTCTGAGTCAGATGCAGCCAAACAAGTACAAAAAAAAACAGTCTAATGATGACCCATGAGCATAATAAACTAACCCACAATGGCACTAATACTACATTGAATGAAACATGGACTTCATTAAAATTTACTAGTAAAACAAGGCAAGGACAAAGGGCTCCCAAAAAAGTCTGAGGCACTACACCAGGGGCACAATGCTGCTCCCACAACTTGTACATTTAAACACATATAACTGAATTGCAGATCACCCTTTTAAAAAAATATGGAGCCGTACTTGTTTAAGAAGGGGAGATATTTAAGAGAAAAAAGTATTTTTTATATATATATATATAGTAGTCCGGTAGTGGAGTTCATTTGAATCAATGAAGGTAAATGTAGTAACGCTTAAATACAGATTTTTTTTCTTTGTTTTTATTTCCTGAGTGTAGAGGTGCTGAGTAGAAGTAAGGAAAGGAAAGGAATCTATATTTTATTCATAGTAGAAGAGAAAAAAGTTGGGACAGGGCCATATTTACCACTGTGTAGCAGCCACTCTTCTTTTAACAATATGGGGACTGAGGAGACCGGTTATTGGACTTTTTGGAGAGGAATGTTTTCTCTTTCTTGTCTGATATTGGATTCTAGCTGCTCAACAGTCCAGAGTCTTCTTTGTCATATTTTATGTTCCATGTTTTCCATGTTAAACAAATGTTTTCACTTGGTTAAAGGTCTGAACTCCAGGAAGGCCAGTTCAGCACCCACACACTTCTACTACAAAGCCATGCTGTTATAATAGATGCAGTATGAGACTTAGTATTGTCTTGCTCAACTATGTTTTTTGGATGTTATTTCTGGATCATGTTCATATTCTGCTTTGCATGATAGAGTTTTAACCTGCATTCATGGATGGCACGGTGAGCTGTGTTCACAGACAGTGATTTCTGGACGTGTTCCTGAGCCCACGCAGTGCAGTCATGGCAGAATCATACCTGTTTTTTTAATGCAGTGCCATCTCTGAATTTTTTTATGATATTATGTACTGTAGATGATATTAAAAGTCCTCACAATTTTACATTGAGGAACATTATTCTGAAATTGTTCTACAATTTATACACACATTTTTTGTAGATTGGTAAACCTTTTACCCATTGTTACTTCTGAGATTGGTTACAAAATATTCCTCCAGTTGTTTCTTTTTAGTACCACTTACTTTTCCAGCTTTTTCCACCTTTCTGAATTTGTTGCTGCCATCAAATTCAAAATGAGCTATATAATATTTTTCACAAATGTCAAAATTTGTCAGTTTAAAGATTTAAAATTTGTATTTATGAGATTTTGAGATCATCGTATTCTGTTTTTATTTACATCCCAACTTCTAGGAAATTGGAGTTGTATCTCTAAGTATCTATGTACTACAAAGTAAATAGATACACTGTCACACAATATTAATAAGACTTCCTCAAAGCACAACAATTTATTTAGATTGTAGCCAAGGGGCTTATATATTAACATGCAGACAGCAGTGATTTATTAAGACTCATCAATGTGGTGTCATATTACTTTTTCATTAAATCCCCTCACTCTGTGCACTCAGTGTAGTGTATCGTGTATGTTAAACATGTCTTAATCCAATCTACATGGATACTGACATGTAACATTACCCATGTGTTTCTTAAGATGTTTTGGCATCTCACGTTTCACCAAATATTGCTAGTTTAAAGGCTCAAAAAAGCAATTTGCATCAGAAACCCTACAAGAGCAAAGACAATCAACAGCAAGTATCATTAAACGTGCACAATTTCAAGCAGTATTTTTTTTCCAGATTTTACTACACCCTCAACACAGGCATAGTAAAATGTTAATACTTGCAGGTTACAAGGCTCTACATTTTATTGGCTCTGTTATGCATCCCCTTGTGTTCACTCCCTCTCCTCTTTTGTGTCTTCTCTTTTATTTTCAGCTTTTGCTTATCTCCTTCCTCTCATTCTCAGCTGTGTCAGGATGGAGTAATGGATGGTTTGCCCTGCCCCTGTTTAAAGGAGGCTAGCACTAGCAAAAAGGTCTCTTGCGCCGACAGACCAAGCACCGCGCCAGCACTGTCAGTTCTGGTCTTTCTCATTTTTTTTTTCTTTCTAATTCATTCACTATTTAATTAACTTAGGGTGATAAGTTACTATGGCCTATTGTGTGGCTGTCCCAACCTCTTGTCACCTTTTTGTGCTGTTGGCCAGGCCTGAACAATTTATTTACTTTTAGTTTTAGATTGCTTTATTTAGCTGGGTCATTCATCCTCAAATGCACATTTTGAGAAATACTGTAATGTTTTGACCTCTGGCGTTAGTCCAAAAGGAGGAAACTGAAACTCACTATGCAAAGGATGTAAGTTATCATATAAAATCAAACCAGCAACCTGCTGCATCTGTCTAGTGTACGGGGACTTTGGTTTCAGCTGTGGGTTACCAATAAGTGCAGTCACGAAGTGCAGTGAAACAGGCAGAGTTGGACCCAAAATGCAGGACTCGGGGAAACAAGATGTGAACTAAAAAGAAGCAGCTTTAATGCTGAAGGCTTTACCAAAACAGAATACACAGAGCTGGGTTGGAACCAGGAAACACAGACTAGGAACATGAGCGAACATAGTACCCGGTCTGAGGGATGGTGCGAGAAAGGTCAAGGAAAGAATCAGACAATATATACACACATGGTAAAGAAGAGGAATCAGGTGAGAGCACAGCTGAGACTCGGGAAAACAGGACAAGGGAAGTAGAACTAAATACAAAACATGAGAGACAAGAGACTATCAAAATGAGACAGGAAGCAACTAACAGGGACGTTATACAGATGGAGACTTAACAGGAACACAGGGAGAGCAAGGATAAACTGAAACTCCAAACCGACAAGGCAGCAAAGGAAGGAGAAGCAAAACTAAGAAAACTCAAGAATACAAATAAGCTATAACCAAGAACAGAACGCAGGTAACTAAACTAAGAAGACCTAAAAATATACATACTAAACAGAGAGAAACTAAACAGGAGATTAAGAGCTAAATGCACGAGGATAAAAGACAAAACACAGAGACAGAGAAAAAAATAGGGACAAAGGAAATACAATATAAACTGAAACCATGACCAGAACCAGACAAGAACTTAAAAGAACTTAAAAACTAAGAATATAAATATAAAGAAACAAACAAACTACTATAATGAGACAAAACTCAAAACTCTGGGTCCTAGAGCCAGCGACTATAACACCAAAGAGAAGGACAAAACAGACTTAAATGGATGTGGCATCCTCTTTATATGGTGTAGTCATGGAGATAAGTTGAGGCTTTTATTATTTTCTTGTTCTGCCCACAGAAAGCTCTTAACAGTGAAAAGTGGTTGTTGCCCTTATCAGTCTGCATTTGCCTTATTCAACCCATATATCCTCAAACAGGGTTTTCTTTTTTAACTACCTAACTTTAAAAAAAAAAAAAAACTGTATTACATATGCAGAGCAAATACAGAGAGGTTAGGCCCTCTACAAAAGTAATCATTGTAGTCTTTAATTTAAAACTTTACTTTCCAAAGTCAGACATTATATTGACTTTCTAAACTACAGTACAGAAAATGTTACTAAGCCTTTTTATATTTCAGCATCATGTGGCTGGTATTTAGATGATTTCACAAGCCGAGCAGTGAAACCGTCTTTGTAGCAGATTTCTATCAATAAATAGAAAGTCACAAGTCATACATGGCATTCCTGAAGCTTTTCACTCTTTAAAAACACAAAATATACTCAGACCCCACAGACCAGTAAAATATAAAATACTGTGAAGTTAGTGGGGGTTTTCAGCATTAAATGCTCCATTTGATTCTATATAAATATTACAGCCAAATATATCTACTGACGTTCTGAAGTTATGAGATCAGAAGAGGAAAGAGAAGTGAAATGGGGGGAAACTTGTGATTACATGGTAGATTCCCTCTGTTCTCACATCGTTATGGCCCGCTGAGAGATAAAGTGACTCAAAACAAGAAAAAAAGAAGAGAGGGAATGTACGAAGTGGCTGTAGCGGTAAGCCAAAATCAGAAAAGCAAGATGAAAAGACAAAAGCACACAGAAACACTCCTTAAATATGATGCCTTTCAGGGCACAGTGCACAAAGCCTCAAATTATGCTTTTCACAAGCTTTAACAGTAGGAAGGACCAACTGAGAGGCAAATAATGAAAAGGACAACTTAATCTAATTCTTGTCATCTGTGTGTATATGTGTGAGTAACAAGGAAAAGAGGAAGTGCCATTTCTGGTGGAGAGTTTAAGCTCCAAGGGAGAGATTAGGCAGTCACACTGAGTTGATCTCATTGTCCAGGATAAGAGGATGAGCACCATAGCCCTCTGGAGATTTTTACCAACACTGCTACAGCTTTTTGAAATCAATAAGGGTAGAGAAGATGGTGTTTATACACTGATTGATTGTGTTGTATCATTTTCACTGTGTTCAGCATGGCTTACAACCACCAGCTGGTCCTTGAGAGCAGTTCAGTGGCCAATAGTTACAAGACAGTAATAGCTGGTGGCTTTCAGTCTGGCACTATGTGGCCTCTATGTGCCAAGGGTACCAAGGAATTCATATCTGTGGAAAAAAAAAACAACTACAGGGCCTGGTAGACTGAATACAAATGCATTTATTAAAATCTGCTTTATTTCATCACCATTTCTTCAATATTGTACGTATGCTACACTGTAGGTGTCTCAATGAACTGTGTTAAAAGGTTCACAGAATCTGCATTTATTCAAAGGTATCTGAATTGAAAACAAGTGAAACTGTAAAGCATTGGCTAAAATCTGTAAATGTAATTTGCTGGATGGTTAAATGCATAATTTTTGTTCTGTATCATGCATGTATTATAACAAAACAGTTAGTTTTGATTAAGTTTAGGATAAATGTGTAAAAAAAAAAAAAATGTCTTATTTTGTTCTTCAAATATGCAAAAACTACCTGAAAACTGTGTTAAACAAATGCTAACATCAAAATGCCATGCTGACAGTGTCAGTGCTATCATTCTAATGCTAATGGCAGTAAAACAAGCACTAGAGGATCACAGCTACACGGGCAGCATACAATGAATGGAAATAAATAAATGCAGCAACACCGAAACATGTGCAAACATACATGGAAATACAGTATATAAAGCAAAACCTGAGTTTGGACAATTCTAACGATCTTGAAAGTCAGTATTTGGTATAACTACCTTTAGGCTTGAGTTATGCATCTGCGTCTGGTCTTTGCGGGGGCCACGTACATAACCGGAAGTCCCCGCTGAACCCTACGTGGCAATCACAATTCTTTTTGGCTATGTCGACCCAACGTGTACTTACATTTATGAAGAGGTGCGTGTCAGGTTATGTTGTAGGTTGCACACGTAGGGTTCAGAGGGGATTTCTGGTTAAGTACGTAGGCCCCACAAAGACCCGGTGCAGAAGCATAATTCAGGCCTTTTTCTTCAACACAGTGTGAACTCTCTTAGGCAGCATTCTTGTAATTTCTTTAATACTTTTCTATGGTATAGGCACTATATTGTTTCACCCAATGAGTTAGGTGCTTTTTATGCTTGAATGCTTCACTCAGTTAGTGGCTTAACAAACAAAAGGACCACTGGGAAAAAAAAAAAAAAAATCCAATGAAGCAAAATTTACAGAAATGAGGGGTGGGTCAAGACTTTTGCACAGTATTGTAATTGTCTATACATTTCATGGCCATCCATTCAGTAGCTGTTGAGGTATTTTTCTTTAGTTGCAACTGACGAAACAAAAGGAGAAATAAACAATGTTATAATGTTCATAATACCTTAAGAGGCAGAAGTAAACATATAGCTGGTAAAACAGATTAAATAAACAGCATTTTGTTGATGCATTCAGCAAACCTGTCAATAACGGCTATGGTTCTAAAAAGGAAATTTAGTTAGTATTACAAATTGAATATAATTAGTAGAAATAAGAGAGTTCGCAAATGCATCAATATTAAGAAGCATGAGGTTTTTAGTTTGATTTTTAGATTTTAATGAGTTGAAATTCCCTTTTACATGCAGGCACCATTGTTGCTGTGTGATCAGGAGGGGATTTTTCTCACATGAGATCGTGAAATTTTAAAAACTTTTACATGCAATACTTTTGCTAGTGTCTTATTCCTCCTACGTGATCAGGAGTTGAATAATCAAACTTGGCAGGTACATTTTAGGCCCCTGAAGGTTCTTTTCTGTTTCAGATATTGTGATGTCATCATGTTGCCTCGCAATCTGTTACAAATGGGCAATAAAATGACCAATTTGAAGCATACCTTATAAAAGTATTTTATCGTTTCATTTCACAACAGTAGCATTACATTTATTTTTCTAAAAATTAATATTATCATATTTATTATGTATTATGATGCCATTATGCTACCTGGCATCCACCAAACAATAGACTAAAATTTATGTAGTAAAGCATATAGTTCCTTCCAATTATCTATTAAATTCTTAAAAGATGAGTTCAAGGTGTTTTTGCTTGTTTGCTTTTTGTTGTTGTTGTTGTTTTTGTTTGTTTTTTCTTGGGTTTTTTTTGGTCTGTTTGGGGTTTTTTTTTTGGTTTCTTCACCACATTAATATTTCCAATTTTCTGAGACATGTCTCTGTTTCCTTGACTGCATTCTGGGGTCTGATAGCTTTTTGTTACAATGTGATGTAGAGCGGTGACACTGCTTTTTGAGTGGCTGACACATGGAGCCACATCTGTTTCATTTCACACATTTGAAAAAAAAAATATGAAAAATGTGGCATAGAGAAGAAAAGAGTTGAGAAAGCAAAGATGGGTTAGAGAGAAGGGGGGGGGGGGGGTAAAAAGGAAGAACAGAGGTCAGACATGCAAGACAACAAAAGACCAAAACAAACAAAATGAGGGGGGGCATATTTCAGAAAATATTGAAGAAGAGAGAAGCCAAAAAGGCAATTTCAGACAGGGACTGCAATATTTCTCTTTCAGTTTTTCTTTTTCTTTTTTTTTCACCTTCTGGTCTCCACCCTTTCCACACTCTGCAGTCCTACTGTGAAAGCAAACTAATCTGTACTGACAAGGACAGGAGTGTTTGATAGATCCTGAGGGAAATCTCCCACATACATAAATTGGTTATTCTGCGTTTCATCTGCCTCTTGACATGGTTTCATTTTATGATCTCTTTCATTATCTGTCTGTCATATGCCAGTCTTTATCACTCCTTATACCTGATCAGTTTAAGTGATGCCAGATGAAGCAGATATCGTGGTATGGGAAGCCACTAGTTCCCCAGACACCACGAGGTTAGGATTATAGAATAGATGTTCTCTAAGCTCTGTACATTTACCGGCTCAGTGAGCTGTCTTCTTCTTTTTTTTTTTTTTTTGCTTATTTTTAAGTAATTAATAATTCTGACACTTTTTATATTATTTGTTACCCTAACCTGTTTATCAACCCCCAACTCCAGCTTTCTGAATAACACAGAGGTAGCAACCATCTCCAAACAATAGCATTCTGTTGCATTTCAGTGTGTTGTTCACAGAAGGCGTGTCGTTGGCAAGTTTCAGTAAGATCTCATTAGCATCATTGGAGTGAAAAGGCAAATATTAGACCAGAGACAGTGAAACTCATTAGAGAGGAGAGCTTGAACTCCCCTGGATTGCGCACACACACACACACACACACACACACACACACACACACACACACACACACACACACACACCATCAACACACAAAAAATTTGGTTTCTTCTGCACCAGATCCTGACTTATTAATCATAATATTCTAATGACGCCCAACTTCATCAGGCTAAAAGACCTCATTACACACACATTTAGGTTAGCTTCAGGTGAACTAGTAGAGTCAGGAGTAGTCTGTACTTTTAATATGCAGTGGTTTTTATAGCTACACCACAGTAAGAAGCAGATGGAGCTCCTGTTGAAACCAGCTTTTATTCATTGGAGCTATTATCTGATTTCCCTTGAGGTCTTCAAACCAATTAGAATCAAAATGTATTTCAGTTTGAGAGACATCTAGACTCCAACACAAATAGCAGTCAGCCACACAGCTGGCGAGTAATTGAACTACAAATAATTAAAACAGCTGCAGAAGTACATCATTCATGTCTGTGCACCAGGACATTCAGAAAGCAAGGGGGGAAAAATGCAATTCTTAAGATGATAAAGATTACAATAATGCAATAGGTCGACATTGTTTGGCACTCCACTTAATGCTCTCTCTGTCTGAAGATCAATCATGAGCCTAGCAGGTCCTTTTAAGCTCATCATTGACACTCATTACTTTAATCTGGGTAGAAAAAGGAAGGTTAAAAATATCTTTCATTATTTTTCTCTCTTGCTGCTTCAACTTCCTGGACTTTGTCACAGCCAGACAAACAGCAGATTACAGGAAGTCGTGGCACCCCGCTGGATTTACTAAGAAATAGTTCCTGTACGTGACTCCTCATAAAATATGCCACTGTCACATTTTGTTTGGTTACACATTGCCAAATTATTCATTTGATGTTGCTTTACATTGAATAATAAAATCTTGTCGCTTTTTTTCCACCTCGTGACTGTGAGGTCTGTGTGACCCAACTGACACATTTCAGAAACCAACAGAAAGTCGCGTTCTTTTTTCCATTCGCACACAAAAAAAAAAAAAATGTCTTCACAACAGGCACAGAGGACATAACATTCTGGGAAATTTCCAGAAGGTATTTTGAAGAAATGAAGCGAGTGACTGCGTGAATGCAGAACTCCTGGTGCCTTCTCTGTATTTAGACCTTTATTTTAATTTAAAGCAGTAAACATAATACAAGTGAGATGCAAGCAGGGTTTGTGCAAAGATAGATGGACAGCTGGGGGTTTCTCATTCTACCCATCATCACATTTTTAAATTAACACTGGTCTCACATGTCAGGATTCAGTTATGGCCAGCACGACCGTGCCCACTGATGTCCATGCAATTTCTCCATCTGGTAATTTTTTTTTTTTCTTACTGCCAAAAGCTCTATCATATCCTTCTTGGAATGCATTTTTCATGCAGATGTCCTGTTCTCTTGCTAGTATGACCAATGCACAAACACACAGGAAATCATGTGTGATGGGTCACAAAAACAAACACCCTATCTATAGCACATCAAACAAGCCAAACCTCATTTGAAAGAATATCTATCATTGAAATCTGACTGCACAAAAAGTGCCGCTGCCAATCCTGTTTTTAGCTATAGCATGTCCCCACACTGGCTGAAAAAGTGAGATGATCCATTTAGCCGTGTTATCTTTTTTTTTTTTTTTTTTTTTTTTTTTTTTTGCTCACATAATGGATAAAAAAAAAAAAAAACATCCACATTTACCTGAAAGAAGGCTTTTTACATAACAATCTAATATATAAAGACACATACAAACTCTCCTTCTATTGCTGGACTCACTGTCAATTCACAGTGTTGAAACAGATTCAGGTCTTTGATGTATCATTGTTGTCAGTGCTAACCAAATCACTGCTGTGCATGAAACGAACCCCCTCAGGTCTCCAGAAGAGACAGCAGACTTTTCTTTCGCTACTTTTTTTTTTTTTTTTTCAAGACAGATATCCACAGAGGTTTTAAGAGTGAAAAGAGGAAAACATGACTGCATGGTTAACAGGGCTTTTGTGTTCCTTAGCTCCACTTTTATTTTCCTATTTACGAACAAAAGGAATTTCATTCTTGTCATTTTTTCCCAGTTATCCTGTTCATTTTTTTCCTGACAGAACCCTTTTGTTGCTACAAGGGTGTGTTTGAAATATATCTTACAGAATTGAAAGTGTGAGGGTTTTTTTTTCTCCCCCCTCTGAGTGGATTCCTTTACCTTGTTCTGTTTATGCTTTTACATCCAGCAATAGGACTGACAAATGGAGATACCTCAAAAGCCTTCTCAAAATGACATGACCGATTTTCTACCTCATTTCACCACAACAAACCCACTATGATACCAGGGCTTTGTCACTATTCGCTTTTATAGCGGTATAGCCAGTTCTGTGATCCCAGTAGACATTTTGCTTTTATCTGAGCCCTTCTAACCCTGTTTCTGCTCTGTTTTTTTTTTTTCTATCACTGTGTCCACCTCTTGCTCTCATCCACATCCATAACTCAGGGTGATAGTAGTGATAGTTGCCAGTGTGTGTATGAGTGTATTAAATTGTATGGTAATCGCTGTGAGAAAAGGGCACACGGTGCAGTTATGTTTCTAATGAGACACAGAGAAGCGGCCTGACCTCTCCAGCTGGTGCGCTGCAGACATTCATCATCCCAAACACATGCTGGATGAAGGGGTGAGGGGGGGAGAGAGAGAGCGTACTGCCCTCTATTGAGAGTAACACAACACTGCGGGTCAGCGAGAGGAATAAATTAAAGATGAGGAAGGGATGAAGAGAAGAGTATTAGAAAAAGTCTACCTCACAGAAAAAATACAAAGAGCCTAGACTTGGAGAGAGGTGGAGGTGGATTTCTGTGTTCAGCACTAAAAGCTCTGATTGCTTGCAGCTTCTTTGTAAAGCAAAATTGTCTGTTAGAGATAATTGATTTGGCTGTAATTATACACCATAAAGCGTAAATCACATAATCACTACAGTCACTATCGCTGGGCCCAGGATGGTGCCAGGCAGTAGGGGATACTGTAGCTCTGTAGCACTCCAAATATTTGCCTCAGAAAGAAACAGAAAAGAAAAAGGGAACGAGAAATAGATGGATTTGAGTAAGGTCCATCAAATGACTGATACTCATTCGATGGCGCTCGCTGATAGGATTTTCAACAAATCTTTTAATATGGCTAACCAAACAGCACTAAACTCTACAGTATGTGTTTTGTGAGATGTTTGCGCTCAGCAGTCGCTCTCTTCTGTTTTTGATGTTTTTACTTTAAGAAGGGAAACGATTTCAAAGAGCCAGAAATGGTCAAGAAATCGCTTAAGTGTCCCCTACATGAAAGTGCGGTTTTCAAAGTGCAAAAGCCATTTACTAGCATAATTACTGTTTGGTTTATTTTATTTATTTATTTTGTAAGCATATAGTATCATCACAACTAATTTATTCTAGTCTAATATTCAGCAAAGCTGTTGATTTTTTTTAAAAACATTATTTTTTAAATCCCTCATTTTAGTTTTTAGACTTTTTCCAGTGGCAACGATCCAATCTCAAAAAGGTTGATTGGCCTCTTTAGAATTTTAACACAGAAAGTAATGAAAGTAGGGAACAATGTGATAGAGAGAGGGGTAAGTCAAAGAGAAATGTCTTCTCCTTCTCCACATCTTTTGTACAAAGAGAGGTGTATTGTCTTTACTTTACACTGAATACATTTGCCAATACTGAATAACATTTTCTAACTGTCCTCAAATCTCATCCCATGAAATAGATGAATGTTAGTTCATCTCTCGATACTTTCCAACTTGCCAGAACTTGCAAAACAAGCAGCACAGTGATCAAATATATAAATTAATAACTATACTGTGTAAATTAGAGTTCTTGTTTTTTGTTTTCTTTACAGTGTTTTTAATGGCACAACTGGGTGTATTTGAATTGTAAATTGTAGCTGTGGCATTTTAATATGTGCCCACATGTTTCAAAGTTTTTCTTTTTTCTCAGACTTATATTCAGCATCATAATTTGATTGTCATACAGACTTCAGTATAAGCAAAGCCTTAGCATAGCTGCTGTCTAACCTAAATAATTTATGGGCCAGAAAGACTTTTCTTTTTGCCTGGCTGCCCATAGAGTTGAAAAGTGATGGCTATTTTAAATACATGGGGTCACTATACCATCAGACTCCATAAAAGGCTGTTTTAATCAACAGATTTTTTTTTTAAATATGCTGTCCAGTCATTACCTTGCTTGGGCCATTTCCCCAGCTTGTATTTTTATTAAACAAAACACTTTTATTATGTGTTCAGATAAAACAGCTTAACATGACAGGCATTGTGCATTGTCCATTTTTTTGTATCTAACCCTATGCCAAATTACTGCTATGAAAAAAAATTGGTTCACCTGTTGTAGGATCCTTGCCATTAAAGCTGCTCTCTAGTGAGGGTGGGCCCTACTATGGGAGTGGGGACAGTATGTGTCGCTAATAGCAGATCTTACCTATGTTAGTTTGCAAATTTAGCAGCATTTCCCTTGAACTTGTGGACCAAAGATTGCATCTATTCACACAGCTGTAGGCTGGAGCCAATTCCAGCTAATACTGGACAAAAGAAGTGTGTAGATAGGTCAACAATCTATCACAAGTTTAATGATTCAGATTTTATACACTAAAAATTCTTCAGTTGATATGTTTTTATTGTGTCATTTCAAAAACACTGTATGACTTTGGATGCTTATAATATTGTGTAAAGGTGAGTAGAAGATAATACTTGGCACATTTTTGACATCCTCTTGAATTTCAAGACTTTTATTTATTGGAACTGAAAAATAGAAGCAGCATGGTGGTTAGCACTGTTGCCTCACAGCAAGAAGGTCCTGGGTTTGAATCCACCTTGCCCGGGACCTTTCTGTGTAGAGTTTGCATGTTCTCCCTGTGTTAGTGTGGGTTCTCTGTGTGCACACCAGCTTCCTCCCACAGTCCAAAGACATGCACTCAGTGGGGTTAGGTTAATTGGTGATTCTATGGGGGGGGGGGGTTAGCCCTGCGACAGACAGGCGACCTGTACAGGGTGTACCCTGCCTCTTGCCTCGTAACAGCCGGGATAGGCTCCAGCCCCCCTGTGACCCTGAAAACGACAAGCGGAAGAAGATGGATAGATAAAAAATATAACAATATAGCAAAATGTATTTGTCTTTATTGTTTGTTTGTTTTTTTTATTAGGGCAGGGGTGGTTGCCTTACAGTATGAAGGTCCTGGGTTCAAATCCACCATCTGACCGGAGCCTTTCTGTGTGGAGTTTGTATGTTTTCCCCATGTCTGCTTGGGTTCTCTCCCAGTACTCCAGTTTCCTCCCACAGTCTAAAGACACACAGTGGGGTTAGGTTAAGTGGTGATTCTAAATGGCCCATAGGTGTGACTGTGAGTGTGAATGGTTTTCTGCACTCTTTGGCAGCTGGGATAGGCTTCAGTGTTCAAACAGAGCTGCACCCTAACAGTCCTCATTGTGGGGTCAGATTCACAGCTATATTCCTCTGTGATCACCCCAAGCCAAAGCTTCTCAGTGATTATTTGAAAGCATGTTTTTGTATAATTCAGAACACTGCCCACTGAAACTGATGTTTTTCTGCCTGACCTAGAACTGCTATTTAAGCAGTTTTCATCCACACTGATTTTTAGTTTCCAAAACTGTCTTCCCTTGCATTTTTTTTTTAACCAGAGAAGATCCTTAAATCTGCACTTTGAAATGAGGCTAGCATCTGAACTGTGAACATATGGGGGAGTTGGGGGATATTTAACTGCAGACTTGGCCAAAATATGTTCAAGGAAAACCTTGGATCTTATCCCTTAAAACCTCTCTCTTGAACCTCAATTTGGATTCTCTCCATCTTTTTATTGATTGCGTGACACCAAAAAAGCAAGCACACTCTTTAGGCTTTATCTATAGTACACATTAACAACAGATTTAATGCTAAAAATAGCTTGGAATTTTCATACTTATTACCTCTTGTATTTTATGAAATTAAGCATCTTAATTTTTTAAACTTTGTTGTTGCTGTCATTTAAAGTAGCAGACACTCACAACATGAATGTTTACCTCTGTGAGTCACATCCAGACTCACACTGGTGTGAGATTGTTAAAAAAAAAATTGGTGTCGCATTGAATTTTGACTGTGACAAAGAGAGATGAGAAGTAGCAGCTTGATCAAGGGAGGCATTGAGCAAATCTGATCAGTTTGAGGGGTTCTTTTACGTTCACTGTTTTTCTGTTCTGTTTGCATCTCCGTCAGCTGTGAGGAAATGATTTGCATGACCCTGGCAAGCTTTGTAAGAGAGAGACTCCATATTGAAACAGGATAAATAAATGATTGTTTAGTTTTTACTTTTTCTACACACTATGGTTCGTGGAACTTTAATGCTGCTGCAAACTGATTAATTTCCGATCAGATTTTGTGATGGGAATTTTGTTGCTTAAATTTTATGGAAAATAGAATATTCCACAAAATATCTGCATGCATTGCTGCTTAAAATGTGCAGTATAATTCTTTTTTGTAGTTTTCGTTGTATTGGCTGACTAATGTTCTGTTTCCCCTCCTCAGCCTCTCCACCTTCTTTTAATACTTTCATCATTCCTTTGTGTTCACATTACTTCAAGGTCTTGTTTGATTCTTTCAATTTTCCTCACTTTCCTTTTGATGCCAACATTTTGTTTAACCTTTTATCAAAAATCCATTCCTGACACACACATTTTTATCCTCTCTTTCTCTGTTTCTACAGAGTCGAGGCAGTGGGCTACCAGCGAGTGCTGCAGGTAGACTTGGAGGTAAATGGGCTGATGGTAACTCAGGGGAGCAGGGAAGTGGCATGGCAGGTCGAGTATCCGCTCACCCGCACCCTGACCAGTGAAGTGCAGACCCTCATCCGTCTAGCACCACAGGACCTGGGTGGCATCGTGCCACTAGCCATGGTGAGGAGTGACTGGCTGGAAGTTGCATGTGTGTATTAAGGAATATCTCTCAGTTCAGCTTTAGACTAACTGGCATCAGCCAAACAAATACTTGCAATGTTGATATATTATTTGGAGCGTATTGTTTCTATTGTTAAGTCATGATTTTCACAGATAGTTACAGCTTATTTTTTTACTTCCAGTATTATAAATTGTATAATTGTGCTGCTTTGTGGGGATATTATTCAACAAAATTACTGTCGCTAATGTCTTACCCCAAACAATATTCCTCTGCAAATACAACCCTTCATTGTTTTCACACACACAGATTAAATTTGATAGTGTTGTGTGGTATGCGTGGAAAGGTCTATGTGAGACCAAAACACCTAGAAGAAAAGGATCATAATGGCACAAACATGGTTAATATGTAACATTAACTTAATACACAACAGTGTAGGACACTGTATGTAAAAGTGCCCCTTGCAGCAGGACAGCTGTCTTAAAAATTGCTCACTTCCAAAATGAACAGTTTCTAATTTTTATGGTAGTTTCATTTTAATTGAGAAAGAATGTAACCCCCCCCAAATCCCAAAATAAAAGTTATAAATTGATCCCGAAGCAAAACAAGACTCAGTACTTGGTGGAGAAAGCCTTGATGGCAAGCACAGGTATAAGACACTTCTTGTAGTTGTTCACCAGGTTTTTTTTTTACATTTTTGATTAATTGTAATTTCTTTCATTTCCAAATAACTGCACCAACATTTGTCACCTTCTCACCAAGCTTCTTGCTGATGGTCTTGTAGCCCATTCCAGCTTTGTGCAGGTTTACAATCTTGTCCGTCCTTTGACAGCGCTTTGGTCTTGTCCATGGTGGTGAAAGAATCTGATTCTGTGGACAGGCGTGCTTTATACACATAATGAGTTGAGATCAGGAGTATATGTGATTAGTTGGATGATTCGTTGATTGATTGGTTGATATCTGTGGGAGCCAGAATTCTGGCTGGATTGTAGAGGATCAAATACTTATTTCACTCAGTGGCATGCAACTCAATTTATAACTTTTATGTAATATTATTTTTCTGGATTTTTGATTGGTATTCTGTCTCCATTAAGTTAAAAACTACCATTAAAAATTAGAGACTGTCCATTTCTTTGTAAGTGAGCGAACTTACAAATTCAGAGATATAATGACATAAACCCCACAAACAGCAGAATATTTGTGAGATCAACTTAAAAGCTAAACATAGTAGAAGTTCAACACCTACATTCAATCATGTTTTCTAAGATTGTTTCGGCAGTTACTTGGCAACTGCTTCTTTTACTTGTTTACTGTGACATTTAAAAAACAAGTTTGTATTTTAAGATCATAGTTTTAATTTTCCCACAATAAAGAACATTTTTATAATGCAGAATCCATAAAGGGCATAAAAGCAGTATATTCTATTCAGTGACCAACAAAGTATTATCCTGATTAAGAGCCATTCATTTTCCATTAAGTTTCTTTGCATTGCCATTGTGCATTGTTTGTTTCGGACTTTACAAAATACATTAGTATTTTGACCCTTTATAAATAATAACAGTGTGCCATATGAAAAAATATGGCAAAGTAATCACCATTTATTAGTCCTAAAAAGCCAGACCAATTAATTATTTTTAAAACAAAGCTTTGCATTTTCTAATCGTCCTGAAGCTCTTGAATGCGGCTCTCAATTTGCAAAATAAAAAGAAGTTAAATTGAGTTGGATTTTAACAATCCAAATGTGGATGAATTGGCAAGAAGCTCATGATTGCTAACTGTATTTTGATAATGACTGTGTAAACATAATGAATTATTGTTAATTGTTTTTTGAGGAAAATCATTCTGTGTGCTGAAAAGAGATTAGGGCAGTTTTAATTTTTGTCATTGATTATGGTCATGCAAAAATCAAATGCTTTCGAGCACTTCATAAACTTTTATCATACTAATTTTGTGAGGCAGTCGTACACTGTTGATTTATTGTTCATGACAAGTAATGTAGCTTTGAGGCTTTGGCAACATTTTTCCACTTTTAGTGTCATGTTAAACGAGTGTCATGTTATTTAATACATTGTATTAAATAATAGTAATACTAAATAATAAGTTGTCTAATGCACTTATTGAAAAGGATGTGTAGAAAATGCAGTCAAAGAACTGCTGACTTAAGCATTTCAGAAAGTACTGACAGTGTGCAAAATTTGATTTAAGAAGAAATAAAAGACACAGCCAACATCATATTGTGTGTTTTTAGCAATTTAATAATTAGTCAGTATTTATAGCTGTCATAACATTAATCAGTGTTTATTTTGGTAATTCAGTCATCATTCTTAAGTAGAAATAATAAACACTTTCTGCTTCTAGTTTTCAAATGCCAGGATCTAGTGGTGTCCTTTCAAACTGGGTAAATGATAGAGGAAATAATAATGAAAATATTATGGCAACCCTGATGTTCGTAGACTACTTATGAACACATTTTGACACACTTCAATGCCAAGTATTATGTGAAAGAGGAGCCTAATGAAGATGAATGAAAATCTAAAGGTGAGCTATAATCATAAAAAAGATTATTTAGTATAATTTACTAAAGTGACAAAAAACTAAAGTAAGCACAAACTGAGATAGTTGGGGTGACACGGGAGACAAAGGCAAGCAGCACAGGAATGCAGGCGATGGGCATATGGGTATTGGAAAAAGCAAGACTAGATATACACAGAGGACTGGCTGGGAAATGAGACAAAGATGGGTACAGCTGATGTTTGAAGGCAATCAAGAAAGCAGAGAAAAGTAACAAAGGCAGGAAGACATATGGGAAAATGACCTTCAAAGTTGAACAGGAAGTTACCATAAGACATATAACACAATGTTAAACAAAAAGGCAGAGGGCAACACAGGATGCAAGAGGAAAAAGTAGAAACACAGAGGAGTAAAGCAGAAACAGTAAATATACAAGAACTGTGTTTCTGTTTGGTCACAACTGTGACCAAATAGAAACAACAAAGATAACATGCCAGAATTTTTTAAAAAGTAAACAGGTGTCATACTTGATTTAGTAGAAAATTAGGGTCATGTTAAGACAAGTGTCTTATTCGGGGAAGTTTCATGGACCACCACATTACAGACAAACACTTAACCTGTTGTTCCCCATTCGAGTAACTGTGAATCTGGGAGGGTTAGTTAACGCAGTAATCACAAATTATCAGCAGACGTGACACTGATTGGTAACTTTTCACGTGCCCGTTGCACGTGACTGACCAAATGTTTGAGGACATTAATTGCTTTTAGACAGGATATAAAAAGCAAGATATGCTCCTCTAATTCCAAGAAAATGATTTTCTGAGTAAAGAGATGAAGAAGAAAAATCTTCTTGATTTGTAATTTTCTGTATGTTTGCTGAGATACATGAACACAGCATCTGGGTTGGGGAGATCCCTAAAATACACCAAGGCTTATCTAAAATGAACTGAAAGCCCACTCAACAGCATGTATTTTTTGAAGAATACCCAGGCTATGTAAAAGTACATAGCAATAATTAAGGTAAACCTTGAAAAAGCTGTCCTCTGTTTTCTTTTCTTAGTATTGGAAATTTGGTTAAAAAAATTTTTTTTTTTTTTTAAATTATCTTGTCATTTTAACCAATAAAAAAAATGTCCTCCATATTTTGTTATCGATAAAAATCCATTATTCATGGCTGAGAACTGCAATAAATTGTACACTTATGTAACACATTATGTAGTTGGTTTAAAGTTTAATTACAGCGTAAATCAATAAAGTCACACAAGATGCCTCATCCTCTTTGTCGTATTAATACAAGCTATTTAAAAATGGCAGCTTACACTAACTCTACAAAAAATGAGTACAACCAGAGGTCTTTTTATTTTATAGGGAAAGCACGTACAAGCATACGCTTAAGTAAAAAGCACCTGATGCAATACGGTGTGTGATCAAAAGGCTTTGGAAATTGGCCTATAAGACTCTAAATCTGATTTGATTTAAATTTGGCTGATTTGCTACTTGAGATCATTTTCCTGACATGTTCAGGTGGAATGCAGTGCAGCTGCTAAACTTACATCACTTTATGTTTTGAGCTCTGGAACTGTGCACTCACACACCACCAAAACGGCCCCAAATGTAATGTAAAGGTTTGCAGTAATGAGACCTGGGTCTCCAGCTGGGCAGATTTTGCACCATGAATTCATCCCCTCAGGCGAGATGAGTCAACTGTAACTTCCAGAGGAATTGTAGGAAGAAAAGTCACTGGAAAATATTGTTGTGTATGCACAGAGAGGTTTTTGGCCATGCCAACACAATCGGCACACACTACCTAGACCATACTTGCCAGATTCGGTTCCCTGCAAGCTGGTCCGCTTTCCAAAAGTCAAGTTGAAGGAGCAAGTAGGTTCCAAGGGTAAATAATGGGACTTTTGCAGAGTGATCTAAAAATGGCAGCCTCATTTAAAATGGCCAAACAATGCAAGAGAAGATGATGTCAAATACTGCTGTCCGGTTCCCAAACCTTTTTGATCACCTCTCATGTGTGGGACTTTTAGCCACTGCTAACTTGGAGAGATCGTCTTGGTGAAGTCTTAAAGACGTTAGATGTCTCTCTGACTTCTGATAACAAATTCTGTTCTGAAAAGGGCACCTGTGTTTTGACAGCACATATTCCATGTTATGAACCAGGTAGTAAATTAAAGGCAGATGAGTCAGTGTCTAAGCAAACTGGGTGTTCTTACTGTAGGCCCCATACGGGTGTACCCTGTCTCTCGACCAATGACAGCTGAGATAGGCTCCAGGCCCCCTACGACCTTGAATTGAATGGATGGATGGATGAATGGATGGATGGATGGATAGATATGTGACATAAGCCATCACCTTTGCAGTAAAATGCGTAGGTAGACACCAATCATTTCTGGCTCTTAGCAGTACTTGTCTGGGTACAGAATGCCAGACACCCCTGTTGAAGAGAACTCTCATCTCTCTGTGATTGCTTCTGGCCTAAACTCCCACAGAGAAGCACACATACTCATGCTTACCCAGTACCTGCTGGCTGCCAAACATGAAGTGCAGAACTTTTTTTTTTTAACTACAGTTTTCTTTTTTGTTTGTTTGTTTGTTTTTGTTTTGTTTTGTTTTGTTTTGTTTTGTTTTTTTTTTTGGGGGGGGGGGGGGGGGTTATTGCTGAAAATGGCCTGGAATAACTTTCTAAATACCTTTCCTCTTTGTGATCTTTTTTTAATGGCATATACAAAAAGGTAAAGTGTGAAAAAAAATCTTATAAAGGTTAAAAAAAAAAAAACAAGAGAAATGTGTGCAAACCCCAAGTAGAGAAGAGGGCACATTTAAACAGAACAAAAGATGGGTGAGATCAGTTTATGAATACCCCGACATTTTTTTATTTGAAATATTATTCATTTATTTTTATTGAAGGTACATTTCGGTAAATTCTATACATACCAACTTATTGCAGAGACAGAGACCAGTATTGAATAGTCATCCTGCAACAATAGACAAAGTTCATAATTTCATAGCAGATCCTTTTTCCAGGAAAATTGAATAAAGCAATTTGTAGTTCAACTGATGACTTACAATTTTGAATCTTTTGTGGCAGGACTTGGTATTATAGAATGCTAGTTGAAAGCTGAAGACAATGCAGTTTCTTGTTTGTTTTTTTCTGAATAAGTCATGTAGGATTCAGCTTAAAGTTTAATTTTTTCTTGAAATGAAAAAAAGAATTCTGACACAGGCATGGAATAATTACACTTCCCAAACCAATTTCTATCAATGTTGAGATATTTAATGCATTGTTAGCCTCAAGCAAAACAAAATAATCGAGAGATTGTGTTGCTAATATTAAGTGACGCTTATTACAGGAAAATTTATGAGTTTATTATTACTGAAAACTGCTGAGATTTTATAAGAGTGCAGTTTTTTAGTAGTTAATACTAGATTGCGTGGCTTGTTTAGATGAAGAGTTGTGTTCCTTTGAGAAACCCTCAGTAGGTCTTGTCTACAGTTTATAACATACTCTTGTTTGAAATCTCATAAATCAATACATTTAATAGAGGACAAGCTCAGAGGAAGTTGTCTGTACTTAAGATGCTGCTATTTTTCTCTTACTGTGTGAGAATTCTTGTGCATTACTCAGATATTGAACTCTGAACTTGTGAATGCCAGCTCACTGTCACCAAGACAAATGCTGCTAAATTGTTGGTTTTAAATGATATTGGTTATGCTGACTCTAAAGGGATAATCAGAGAAAATTGCAATGCTGAACACAACCTGGAACCAGATGAGAGGGGAGACAGTGAAAGTGTTTCATTAATAAGCTTGAAAGACAGTACATGCAGAGAACATGCCAGCTGAGTGCGCACTACTTTTACTGCATCCTCCCATGAATTTTTGATCCCTCTCTTGCTGCTCCCCGCCTCTCTGTTCTCTCATTAGAAGAGACAGCCAGTTGGCCCCCATAGCTCTTTACAGTACATCCCAAATGTAATCATTAGCATTTTATTCATAGCTTCTGAAACTCACTCTATTTCAAACTCAATAACGTTCGCTTTGTGCTTGCAGTCCCATAACATTATAATCAGCACCATTAGCAAGAAGCTCTGCATTAACTGTTTTTGTGGTCATGGGTAAGCACCTTTGTCTAGAATAATAATCATCAGGACAAATTCAGATTTATTCACTCTAACTCCATTCAGTTGTTTAAAGTTACTTTTTAAAGAGGTTTTGCCTTTCTTTAAAATGATTTATAGCCTCGTATTTAAGCGCTGTTAAACTTTCAAAGCCCAGAGTCAGCACCAAAAATAGTTTTTTCCTCTCCTACTGAACTGAACAACTTTCTTTGTAGTCAAAGCTTTTCATCTGTTAGCCTACCTCTCTTTGTCGCTATGTAAAAAAGAAAATTTCAAAATGCCCACATAGCAGCTAGGTTGGCACACTCTCAAAGAACGATGCAGTCTGCCATTATTTACTTTTTTATAGCCGCTTCTGCTTTCAGAATGTCTCATCTACAATCAAAGCATAGCAAATGTTCCTTTGTTGGCTTCAATAGTGAACACAAGAGTCTTCATGCTGTCGAACCCCCTGAAGAACACAAGTTAACCAACAGCTCTTAGAGCGCTCTTCCCATACTCACAGACAACACCTTACTTCTGCAGACCAAATAACCATTATATGCCCAATTGAATGGTCTTTTTGTAAGGGGGCTTAGGCAACAACCTAAGGAAGGGGTTGATATTAGATAGATAACTGATACTTGGTCAGTTATCAGACCAAGTTTGGTGTCAGCACATGAAACAGTAACTGAGACATATACAGTAAGCTTGTCCAGTCGGTCAGAGATTTGAGTTGGCAGTAGTGAACAAACTGTTTCAAAAGCCTGACATTTTTTTAGATAACTTTGGTGAGGCGTGGTCTGAAGTTTATCTGTGAGGAGAATGGTGAAGATTGAAAAAAATCTGTTTTTGATAAACCAATTAAGCTGTCATGACAAATTGACAATGTATTAGTCAAAACGCTGTTCTGCTTCAACCCCCCACCACACACACACACACACACACACACACACAAAACCCCACCCCCCACAACCACCCCAAATGGTCAGTGCAGCAAAAATGGGGTCCTGAGTCCAGGTACTAAGTTTGGTTTTCTTAGATCAAAGCATTGGTGGGTATGACCCCATTTCCTGTAATGGCAATTTTGTACCAGTTCCAATCAACTGTGATGGCTAAAAGCTTTCAAAACTCAAAAATCCATAAAACATTGAGTGCTTGAAGCACAGACATGAATAGAATAAGGGGACTGTCCCTAGTCACTATGCCTAACTTTAAAACTTAAAATACTGTTCCAAAGACTTCCAATGATTCTAATGTAAAAGACAAAAGAAGAAAACTATACAAGAAAAGGTAGAAACACTATGGGTTCCTGTGCTACTTGACTAATCGGCTGCCAAAAACAAGTCTGAAATAAAGGGCCTTTATATCTATAAGTTATACAAAGTGCTATCACTGCATCAGAACTCACTAGCAGTTTTCAAGCAAGATCAGTCATACAGGAACAGTATTTGGAAGTGGCATGACAGAGCACTAATCGGGAAGCAGTGAGGCTATTCACTGTCATGCCAAGTGTCCTCAAGGCAACATTAGCCATCTGCATCCAGCTATAATGCAGCTTTAATGCCCCTTATAGCTTAATTAAGTCCTCTTGTGTATATATGGGTCTCTAATTTTCTGCCCCATCTTTATGCCATGCATTTTGACTAGATGAATAAATTCTCTTCATCACTTTTGCTGCAGGAAAAATGTGCCTTATGCATCAGGTTTGTTTGTCATTGTTGATCCTGATCTTCCTACAGCAAGTATGAGAGGGAGACGCAACAGCAGACAGGGAGATCAAAATTAGCAAACTCAATTCAAATAACAATTTTTATGTTGTTTATTTAGTTGTTTGAGACTGTGTCTTTCCTGCTTCTTTTTTTCCCCTTCTTTCCTTCCTTCTGTGTTATGCACATGCCTGCATTAGGGCCCAGCTGACACTGGAGCTGAAGCTGCATCACTTTTTTTTGTTAAAATGTTGGCATATAATTTTATTCAAAGAGCCTGGAAATGGCACTTGAAAATATTTTTTTATTGATTTTCTGTCAGCGTATTCATCCTTTAATCAATAAAACATTTCAGCTCTAATCAATATATCTGTCATAATGTTAAATTGTGTTACATGTTCAAAGATTCTCAGTGGTTAGTAAAGTCAGTCTATTTTACTGCTTTTGTTTGTTTCCTGATATGGTTTTACTGATATGATTGTGTCCACCTGGTAAATCTGAGTCCCATATTCATAGTCTAGCTTGGTCTCCACTAACTCTTCAGAAAATGCTCCAATGTGCTGAAAATAGTGTAAGCTTTTGTCTTTCAGAAACATCTGCTTGTCTACTTTGCACGTAGCCAGGTTTTCTTATATTTTTTTAATTGATCTCGAGGAATAGTTCTCCAGGATTTCTGAAGGTCTTTCAAAGTTTTTCCTTGTACATATTCTGCTTTTTCACTCATTTAAAAAAAATGTCCTTGTACCTGACCATTTTCAGATGAACTTACATTTTTCTCTATTCCAAATATTGTTTCAATTACTTATTGTCAACAGGTTAGAGGTGTGACCCTCCTGTCTCCACACAGAAAACAACTAGCCAGCTAATGGTTGGTTATAAGTTAATGTTAGGCTTGAGTGTCCTAAAAATTGCACTTTCCCTCTGATAAACAGTTTGATTACATTCTCACATCTTATGAGAGTTTATTCACTAAGTGTCCGAGTCCAGCAGTGCTAGATCCACTTCAAAGAAAGTTCCACTAACAGTGGCAAAACTGGCAGCGCTTGCCAGCAGAAAAGCTCAGGATATCTTCAACAACTCATCTTGGTATCACTGTCATCGGATAGAAGTAAGCTTCACTGACTCATCGACTTGTATCAGACTCCTTTCATAAAGTTTTACAGCCTCCTCTGAGGTAAACAGCAAACTGACAACCTACAGTCACTACAGATGAATGGCGGCCAGAGTTGTTTGTCCTACATTGGCCACCGTAGCTAGTATTACGCACTTGAATTGACTGCAACCTGCAATCTACTGACATTGATATGTTACAGACTGTACCTTTAAGGAAGGGAAACGGGGAGATATCACTGCACATGTTTCAATAAATTGCTGCATTTTCCTAGCAAAAGATAAAGATGAAGGGTGATTCAACACTTTTGCACGGCACAGCAAATTAGCATTGCAGTATGTCAGCATGCAGCTCCAGATTATCGGCACATCACATTTAAATGTGAAGATAACTGTGAATGACCACATTGAATTGAACTGAATTTTAAATTTGCTGAACTCAAAAACTGCAACCAAGCCTTTTTTGAGTGATTTATATAACCCTTAGTTAAGAAGAAGAAGAAGAAGAAGAAGAAGAAGAAACAGCCTTTATTGTCCCACAGAGGGGAAATTTGGGTGTAACAGCAGCCGCAGTTATTATAAATATAAATAAAGATATAATAATTCACACTATTAAGAAAAGAATATATATAAAATCAACAAACAATATTAACCTTAATACTACTAATAATAACACTATATACAATGTACATGATGTGCCTGTGTGTTGAACCTTAACAGGCCGGACTATTTACAGTATATTATATATTATCCTACATTGTGTAGGCTATTGTGGTTTTTGTTGGGAGCAGTGATGGTTATAAAGTCTTACAGCTGCTGGGAGGAAGGATCTGCGGTAACGCTCCTTTGTGCATTTAGGATGCAGCAGTCTGTCACTGAAGGAGCTCTCCAGCTCAGCAACAGTTTCATGCATGGGATGGGAGACCTTGTCCATCAGTGATGTTATTTTGGTCAGAGTCCTTCTGTCTCCCACCACCTGCACTGAGTCGAGAGGACATCCTAGGACAGAGCTGGCTTTCCTGATGAGCTTGTCTATCCTCTTCCTCTCAGCTGTAGACAAGCTGCTGCTCCAACATACTGCTGCATAGAAGATGGCTGATGCCACCACAGAGTCATAGAAGGTCTTCAGGAGTGTCCCCTGCACTCCAAAAGACCTCAGCCTTCTCAGCAGGTAGAGTCTGCTCTGACCCTTCCTGTAGAGCGCATCAGTGTTATGAGTCCAGTCCAGTTTATTGTTTAGGTGAACACCCAGGTACTTATAAGAGTCCACTATCTCAATGTCCACTCCCTGGATGTTCACCGGTGTCCGTGTGGTGGGTCTGCGCCTGTGGAAATCCACCACCAGTTGCCTGACTGCAGTTGTTCTGTGTTAACACTGAGCATGAAGCAGAGTGGCAGAGAATGAGAAACACTCCCTGGATGGATGACATGTGCATATCCTCTGTACTCACACACAAACTATCTCGCTTCTGCCACCCAACATGTCTCTCTTCCCTCTCTCAGGGCCCAAGATATGTACGTCAGTCAGGCTTTACTTTAAAGCTAAGCCTGTCCATTCTGTCATTTGTTGCGGTTTGTTTTTTGTTTTTTTTGCTGGCTTGCCTTCCTTCCCCTTCCCCTCATTGTGTCAGTCTGGGTTGCAAGTCTTTTATTTGGCCAGCATGGGCCATGTCCAGTATAGTGGAGCTTTCTGGTTTATTCTAATCAAATGGCCCCAGCCAGAGACAGGAGAAAGGTCCTCAGCATATGGACAGGCTTTATCAGGGACAGCCAATTTATCACTGCTGACTTTGGCATTTCCTTTTCTAATGTTAAAGTTAGGAAGTACAAGGCAGGAAAAAATAACAGAGGCTTAATATTTAATCTTACTAAAAGTATTTAGAGCTCACAGTACACAATAACAAACCCAACACATTGCCAGGACAAGAAGTTTTAAATCAATATCTAATTAATGAGGAGAGTATAAATCACTGTAGGTCCCAATTTAATAATCAATAGTGGTATTTCTTACTCATGGTCAATGCAGAATGGCCCCAAACTGCCTTCAACTCTATTTGCTAATACTGCAATTATAGCTGCTATGCCAATCGAGGTAAATCAGTAGAGCTGATTATTCAGCTTATTTTATCCCCACAGAAAACTTCAGGTTCAGTTGATTTCCACAGTTTTTCATCATGTATCTTGTGTACTTGCAAAACACAGGATTTCTGCATATTCTGCTGTGAGTAAGGTGTAGTATTTTCTTCACTGCCGAAACTGGAAAGTTTCAGCAGCTACGCTTAAAATGACTGACATCTTCCTAACTTTGGGAGCAAAATAGTAATTTCCCCTTTTTTTTACCCGTTCCATCACATCACTCATCACTTCAGTTATCAGCACCTTGCTCCACTTTTTCTCCGACTGTAGCATTTCAGCGCGGAACAACTTGGCTGCTGTGCTTTTTTCCCCAAGTCATAACCGTAAAAGGATTACATTGTATGAACACCGCTCTCGCCTTCTGTTGTATCACTATTTCTAGAAAAAAAAAAAAAAAAAAAGTGGGAAAAAAGAAATAAAATCCTGAGAGGCATTGATTCCCCTGCCTTTGCTTTCATTTTATCTCCTACTATACTCAGAGATGTTCTGAACTTTGTGAGTGGCAGGGGGGGGGGGGGGGGGGGGGGGGGGGGGGGGGACTATATAGGTGCTAGAGGAATAGACTTTTTATTGATAATTGATATGAACTGAATGGATGAGAGTGCTGCAGTGGCAATATAAATCCTGCTCACAAGTGCTGTTGGCCAACACAGAACAAGACCTGTGAGCTTACTGTCAATCTCAGCTGCTTAGAAAAAAGTTGAGCTGTGGTTTTTCTGTGGGTCAGATCCATCTGTTCAGTCACTGAATAATAAAGAGCTAGCCAGTATTGAGCAGTGTTCTGGGCCCAGTATAAGCTAAGCATAGCTTAGATGTGTCCCTCCCCTCCTCGTTTAAACCCTTTGAATAAGTCTATATGGATTAGTATCATTGTGTTATAATTTTTGTCCATTATCATAAGCCTTGTGCTTTTAAGATCTATGGTAGCAGTGCAGGAGACTTCATACAAAACCATGGTTTTTGATTTTATTAGCAGCTTTTGTACATCGTTTTTTTCTTTCATGTAGTTACTGTTATTTTTCTTCTTAGATACACTCAGTTTCCCACAGTTTGTTTAAATGTGAATTCTGCATGCAGCCAGAACAAGTTAGAAAATCCCTGAAGATAATGAAAACGTGGAAGGAAAAGTAAAGAAAAGAATATGCTGTGTTGTGTAAATGAGCAAAGAAGCAGCAGTTTGCAAATTGAAGCATACTGATGGGGGTATAAATATTAGTCATATTTACACAGGCTGTGCCCCACGGAAGGGGAGCTCTGCTGCAGAGGGTGGGCGGTTATCCAAAAGTGCAGGAACTTTAGGGGTGCCCATTTGCATTAGCAGACAGGAGTGGAGACGCTTGTTGTATGCAATAATTATTTGTAAAAACAGCCATCACTTCTTAATTTTTTAGTGCACTTGTCTCATCCTTTTGGGTCTTGAAAACTGAAGTGGAAACAAGGTTCTGTAGGAACCTCTTAGTTTCTGAAAACCTATTCCTGGGACTTAATTTGTAATTTGTCATATTTCATGTGATTTGTTTTGTATTTTTAAAATCGAAAACACTGCACTGTTGTTTAAATTGACTTCGTGAGGTGAGGTAAAGATGGTAAAGAATAACAATGCCCTCTTGCAATCAAAAAAGCTTAGCCTAGTCTCCAGATTTCAAAAATATGTATTGCTCAGAGTTGTGTAGCACCACCAGATTTTGTCCTTTTAGCTTTTACACATTTACATACAGTAACTATTTTCTAAGCAGGAGTTTTGTAGTTTGTCTGCTACCTTAAACATCATTCATCCACAACCATATCAGCCCTACACACTCTGCGGTTGTACCCCCTGCTGCACAGAAATATAATAGCCTTTTATCGATTCTCCCCTCTCTCGCCTTTTTTCTTCTCTTTTCTTGCCCTGCTCTCTGCACTGCAATGAGAGGTTGTTAAGATAAGCTGCAGCATGAGAAGGGGGGAGACATACCTCTTCTCTCTTTTTTTTATTTTATTTCTTTTTTTTTTTTTTTTGAGCTGGGCAAGAAAGAAGGGTGTCTTTGTGCTTGCAAGTGTGTGTCTAAGTTAAAATGTTTGCATATCTATACTGATGTGTGAGTTGCTATGCAGTATATGTAGCGCTTGTATGCCTGTGTGTGTGAGTTTATACTGTAGTTGTTTTAAGTCATGAATGTTTATCTGCTTGTGTTTGCAAATAGGCCTAATAAGGAATCATTAATAAGGAATGCACACCAGACCCTCCTATCTGGGGGTTGTAAGGTAGCCAGGCGATGGTTGGTGAGATGTGGGTGGGTTTTATAGACGAAGACGCTGCCTTTGTTGCCATGTGTCTTATTAGATTTTACCTTTATTTTTATCATTGTGGATTACATTTAATCTTGTTCAATACACACTTGTTTATGGGATGGACAGTCTCCACAATACACGATGGTGAATATCATTAAGACCTCTTTTCAGCAAGCTGTTCCACTCGTAATGGCTCATTAAGTGAAAAAGGACCCTTCCCATTACATGTAGAAGAACTGATCACACTTTTTATAGGTGCTTATTATCATCAGCACTATACAGTTAGCAGCAAATATATTCATTGGTCGCTGAGGAATAAGGAGAGTTGATATGGATGCCTTTCACTTGTTGAGTTTTGGTTTTATTGGAATGCAGGAGATTTAAATATGCTTAAATATCATTTTAATCTATGAGAAACGTGTCTTATTTTCAAACCCATGTTAGGAAATGGATTATGCAGTGTATATCCCATCCTCAGCCATGATCTGAAACTCAACTAGGACAGACTCGCAAGTTTGTTTGTCTTTGTGAAACTAGAACTGTATGAGGCTTAACATTTGTGCTTGTAAAGGATAGCAATAAATAGCCGTCTTGCAGGAATTAGTCCTCTGCTTATTTTAGCTTTCTGGTTTGTTTCCCTTGTGACAGGTCAAACATATTTACGTGTTTCTTGAGAGATCTGTCAGCCATGCAAGTAATATTCAAAAAGAACAGCTTGAAATCACCAGCATGCAATTCACCAAGGTTAAAAAGCAGCTTAAGGTAAATTCCTTCAGCCAAACGCTGAGATTGGATGGCACTGTTGATTTTAAAAGACACTGAATCTCTGCAAAAGATGGAGAGACACTTTATGACAAATAAAAACAAAAACGCAGCCATTTTAATGAACAGATAGATGTCTGGAGAACATCTTTCCTTTGCCATTCAAGGGTCTTAGTAGTCTTTTATTTAAGCTAAGCCGTGATGAGAATGATCTACTGTTATAGCAAATCTTCTATACAACCAGGACACTGAGAGCTCAAGGATTACCAGACATTGTCTTAATTGATCTCATTATCTTCTTCCTGCTCTTCTATAAGGGCTGTCACTCTTAAGTGAGTCTAGTGATAACTCTGGAGTGAATGCTATTCGGCATGAAGTATTATTGTCATTGTTTTGTATTTTTTCTTTTAAATGAGATTGGTTCTGTGGAATAGTGGTGAATAGCTGGGGAAGGCTCAAATAACTCTCGTATTGTGACCCAACTGCAATGTAAGCCAGTAAAGAGAGCCAATATTACACATCTAAGTCTATTTACTGATCTGGAGAATTACCACTGTATATGTGATGTAAAGCTCTGTGTGGTTCCAGAGGGGGCTGCACAAAATCGATTAAACTAATAAGTGATGTCTCTTGGGGCAGTATCAGTTAGGTCTAAACACTAGATATTCAAATTAAAAAGTCAAGGGGAGAATTAGAAGTGCGCTTACCACATTTCTGTAGCCCAGAGCTACGTTAGCTGCTTCTAGTCTTCGATTGAACCATCACACCCGTCACTGAATGTTACATTGTGGGGATGTAAGCATCAGACTTTGGCAAGGCGGGAAAAAATGTATACAATACAAATGTATATATTTTCTTATTTGGAAATGTAGCAATTTTAAATTTAATGTATGCCAATTGCTGAAAATGCCATGTTCACATTTTTCAGGCTTCTTAAATGTAAGGACTGGTTGCTTCACATATTACATTGGATGATAAATAAATAAATAATAAAACAGAGAATAAGAGAAATAAAATAGGCATCAATGAAATTATGTAAAAGAGAAATCATATTTAAAAGAAAAGTCACACAACCTTACTTGTGCTTTGCATGAACTCTGTAGTACTAAATAGTACTGCTCTGCTGTTGCTCCTCCTTGTGTTGGGCTACTTGAACCCTTTTCTGAGGTAAAGAGCCAGAGAGAGATAATAAATGGTATTTGAACTGTAGGTTGATACTGTAGGTTGACAGTATAGAGAAAACACATCAAGAATGGGACTATAAACGTAAAGTATGTCATATTTATTCCCTTCTTTTTTAGATATGCTAACAAAGATTGATTAATATTGTTTGGTCTAGCTAGAAAACAAAAGGCTGATTGAGTATTAAAGGCTTTTGCCCATATATTATGAACCCCCTCCCCCTCTGCTCAGTCATTGCTACTTTGAAAAGCTTCCAAAAGCTTTGCTATACACAATGGCCATTTCTAATCTGTTGCCCTACCACCACTGAGAGTTTTGGTTGTTTTTGTTTTATTTGCACTACTGTGCAGAGAGAGATGCATTTAGGTCATTTTGCAACACACTGGTACTCCGGCTATGTATTTATATTCTTTTAATTTTAGTCATTTTCTTTCTTGTTTGTGTAAAACATCATATAACTTTGGAAGCTGGTAATAATAATAATTATTATGATTTTCTAGGTCTGCTCATAAATATCATCATATTTATGAGTCATATTGCTTTGTTTTATTTCTGGTCATTACACTTCATATGTCTACAGTATTTGAGTAATGGAGTTTGCGTCACCTTTGATGCTGTTAGAAATTGTCTGCTCTTTCATGAAGCTTACAAAAATAATCACAGCAGCCAGGATGTTGTTAGAGAACAAACCCTCCTCTAAATATAGAAGACTCTGTGTCGTTGTAACGTCGGCAACAACAAAATTACAGCAAAAAGGATGATGCAGATGAAGATATCGGTAGAAAGTCATAGCCAAATGTTGTCAGATCATAAAGCCTGCTCAGAACACTAGCATGAAATTGGTCATGTTATCTTAGACTCTATTATTATACGTTGATGTAACCACTGTCATGCATTGTTCTGTTGAGCCATTTGTTGAAGTCTTTGCCGTTATTGCATTATTGTCATTGTCATCTGGAAGCAGAAATGGCATTTGAATGAGAGGATGGAGTGCCAGAAGTTAGCATATTGTATCCTTACACTGTATGGATACAAGCATCCCATGAACTTTCTTTGTAGTATACGCTTCAAGTCTCTGTGTCTCTTGAAGCGTATACTACAAAGAAAGTTCAACATATCCAGTCTTTCTTAGTGTTGGCTGGCCTGACAAAATGTAAAACCCCAGTCAGCGATAACAGCTGTCACAACGGTGGTTATCAACTTCCTCTGTTAAACCAGGCTTTCCGCTTCAGGCTCTGCGCGCACTCACATAAAAGGAGGCATTTGATGCATCATTTGACTCTTCTTCTGCACAAAAAAATCAATTGAGGACATTATAAGAGTAATGAGTGATAGAGCTCTATAAAGATTATTAAAAAAATATATAGTAAAGAGTGAAATGCAAAACCGGTGCTGCAAATAAGACAAAAAAGCAATGCTGCAGATGATCGTTTATCTTGTGAATTCATGATCATCACAAACACACTGAGTTGGAAAAGATTTTATTGAGTTATATTTATTTTATCACTCAGTGCTCTCTTGGTGCTGCTGTTTATTTCTGACACGAGAGCTGTGCATTAGAGCTTTGATACATTTAAAGATTAATTATTACTCATTGTGTTCAGATCTCGCAGTCTCCCATAGCCTAATAAAGGAGATGTGGAAGTCACTTTAGTTTATCAAAGCAAAATTAATTTTAATGATTGAAAGTTACTGGCAATAAATATCCTACAACTGATCAATTTTCTAATATGAGCTGCATTATAAGCAATATAAAAACATTTAAACATTCTGCTGCTGCTGCTGCTTTAGCGCTGGGTTTCATTTGGTGGCGTAAAGTATGGCTTAACAGGTTTCATCTAAAAAATGCATTCCTTCAGCAGAAAATCACACTGTAAATAAAAGAATGCTTCTAGCCCATTTTACATCAAATCTCTGAACATAACCTGCTCAGAACCAATTTATGTGCTGAGCATAAATTACCATGGTGATCTAGCCAGGTAAAAAGAGAGCCGCCTTCATGCCCCTGAAAACTCTGACTTTAAGTTCAACAGAGCTCGCTAACCCATTGTTCTTGCTTTGTAGTACAACACTCGAAAATGAAAAAAAAAAACCACCAAAACTGAAGCACAGATTTTTTTTTTTTTTTTGGAGCAGCTTTCATCATAATTAACACACAGCGAGCATTGTTGTTTGTCAGATACTCTAAATAATGCCGCACCAAACACTATCAATACAGTGCCACCATTTAGCTGAGCTGAAGACTAGAAGACATCTCCCTCAAAGCAGCCACACCCCTAAAACGCTAAAGGAAATTCAATTAAACTCTTAATACAATTTAAACAGACAAGTTATGAAACAAAAAATTCAACCCCAATACAATTATTGTCAGGAGGGAAATTGATTGAACAGATGAAAACTATTTGGTAGCAGGGTGTAAAACATGTTTATTTTTTTCTGTAAAGTTTGCCATTTTAATATGGGAATCTTTGGGGACTGAGTCACTTTTGGAGTCAGCCTCAAGTGGCCTTTCAAGAACCTACATGTTTGTCGCACTTTCATGTTGGCATATAATTTTACCCCAGAGATTGTTCCTTGGTAGCCAAGCAATGAGTGTTTCATTCCTGCTTTATTATTGGTTTTCTGTCCATCAGATGCTTTATCTGGTAGCCATGCAGCTATTGGATTCTTAATTAGGGTTAAAGCAGGAATTACAGTAATACTAATATGTCTAATTCTTTCTATTTCCCATTACAGGACACTGAAATTCTCAACACAGCTGTGCTCACTGGGCGTACTGTCGCTGTTCCAGTAAAGGTTGTCACTGTAGGGACAGATGGTGCAGTCTCTGATGTTACAGAGTCGGTGGAGTGCAAGTCAACAGATGAACAGGTTATCAAGGTTCGTGCAACATGTATTCTGAGCAGCTACATTTACTTTTTTCAATTTATCTTATCTCTATTGCTCAGCTCCCTAGTGGGGAAATAATTATTTGATCCCCTGCTGTAAGTTTGCTCACTTTTAAAGAAATGAATGAGTCTCTAATTTTTATGGTAGTTTTGTTTTAATGAAAAGAAACAGAATATCAACCAAAAATCCAGACTTCTTCTACTTCAACCTCTCCACCACTATGGGCAAGACCAAAGAGCTGTCAAAGGATGTCAGCGACAAGTCTGTAGGCCTACACAAGACTAGAATGGGCTACAAGACCATCAACAAGAAGCTGGGTGAGAAGGTAACAACTGTTGGTGCAATTATTCAGAAATGGAAGAAATATAAAGTGACCATCAATCACCCTCGGTCTGGAGCTTCATGCATGATCTTGCCTCATGGGGTGAGGATCACCATGGGAAAGGGGGCGGATCAGCCCAAAACTACACGGGAAGAGCTTGTTAATTATCTTAAGGCAGTTGAGACCACAGTCACCAAGAACAACACTGGTAACACTATACCGTAATGACTTGAAATCTTGCAGCTCCTGCGAGGTCCCCACTGCTCAAGAAGGCATGTTTTAGGAACATCTTACTGCTGTACTTGCCACCAAGGACTTCTCCACCAAGTACTAAGCCACATTTTACTTGGAGGTCAAATGCTTATTTCACTCAATGACATGCAAATCAGTTTATAACTTTTATGCAATGTGTTTTTTTTCTGGATTTTTGGTTGATATACTGACTCTCTCTATTAAAATGAAAATACCATAAAAAAATTACAGACTGTGTATTTCTTTGTAAGTGAGCAAACTTACAAATTCAGCAGGGGATCAAATAATTATTTCCCCCATTGTAGGTGTGTGAGCAGGATGAACAAAAGCGGGTTGTGGGGTGCAAGTGATTAAATGAAAATGAAAGTTCTGATTTTCTTCTTGCAACACAAGCACCAAAATACATTTCTTTAATGGCATGGCAAAAATAGAAAGCTTTTAGAAGAAGTCACAGATCGAAACCTCAGAAACTCTAACACAAAAAGAAGAAAAAATTAAAAGAATTAAATGCGTTATCCTTTGCTCATGCTCCACTTCTCTACCATGAAAGTCATGTTTTTTTTTTTTTAATAATCTTGCAGACAAATAGACAAAAAAAATACCAATTACATACCCTGAATTCGGCTCTTGTCTTAGGAATAATTAACAATCATCATGCTGAACGACAGTCTGTATCCATACAACTCATATGTTACATAACACCATAAAACTGTTAAGGTGGCAAAGTGCTCACCCTGAAGATTTAAATCTTTATAAGTTGATTTTCATTAGCCTTTCGAAAGCTTACATAATTAATCTAAAACCTTACTGAATCTTTGGGAAGTGCTGCAAAGGATTCAGCGTTAACCTAAAAAAAGTAAATAACTGCGAGGGGTTTACTGCCACTACAGATTTTTATCCGTCTCCACTGCAGTACATGAAAGTCAAGCAAGAAAATAGAACTGAGAAAAATGAGAAAAATAAAAGTGTTTGTTCTTGATTGTGAGTATGTGTGGATAAAAAAAGCACAGTATCACATGTTTGTTGTGTTTACTATATATGCATATCAGATAGAAGAAAAGAGTCAGATCTCTCAAAGGGTTTAATTATCAACTGAAGTAGTACCACATATTGTGACGCTGACCTCAGTAGTGTACTCCCCTGCCCGATCGTCTGGTTTGAGAACAGTAAGCCGTACCCATCTTTTCTCCAGAACTATTTTCAAAGGAATCTCGAGATAAAACAATTTTATTTTCTTTTTCCCACTTCACTGTTTCATTGAGACTTTGAAAGTTAAATCCTTCTTTTCTTTATGTTATATGTAGACAGAAAGGGGGACCTAAATGCAGACACAATCTAAGTTAAGCAAGCAAAATAAATTTCACTAAGCTGATACTTCAAAAATAAAGCCCAGAGGGTGATAAGTAATCCAAATACAAAATACATGGTAAATGATCTTAAGCAGAATACAACAAAGGCAAAAACCAAGCTGATGAGCAGAAAAGCAAAGGAGAGAAAGGCAAAAGGTGCTATACAGGGAGCACAGTTGAAACATGAGCAAAGGACACAAAGGAGGAGCAGGGCAGTAAGGAACTGATGAACACAATAAGGGAAGAGCAGGTAATTACAAGGGAGGAACACAGCCAAAGATGGGAAGTAAAACAAAAGAAACACCAGGAAAAGTATTTATGTCGCCGACAGTGACACAAACGTAGGACCATTAAAGACAGGAACCTGGCAAACACTGAGATAAATAAGTAAGTTGAATTTATAATATCACACTGCAAGAACTGCAAGACCATGAGAGGCTGATGGTGGGGCCAAAATTTCTCTGAAGCCCATGTCAATGGTTTTTCAGTCTTTTATTCTTTAAGCCCATGATTAACATTCACCACAACATCCCACTTTTGAAGCATTTCACATTTTTACAGTACATTGATTGTAGAACTGAAACAATTGTTAAATCAATCACGTCAATGGCAGAAAATGATCTTGAAGCAATTCTGATAATACCATCATCATTAAAGCAAAAGTTTTCTATTCTAGTTGATAGAATATTTTTGGATTTTGGGTTTTAAATTATTGTTTGTACAAGTAAATATACCATTTTAATTGAAAGAATATACTTACACTGCCTTTTTGGTGAGACATGAAATGTGCTATGTAAAAGTAGCACACATGTTTTCTATTCCTAGCTCTAATTAACACCCAGTAAATAGATTCTTGTAGCACAGTGACATGAAAAAAAAGTAGTTTAGCATAACTATACTACATGCTTAAAAGTACTGGGCTACCTACACACCCACAGGAGCTGCTTAGTCATGGAAATCTATGCCATGAAGCTTCCAGTGCACAATTGTTGTGCTGATGTTAATGCCAAAGGAGGTTTGGAATTCTGCAGTTATTCAGTCAGCAGAGCCCCGGCAACTTGTCCGCACTCAGCGACCCCTCTCTGTAACTTTACGTTGTATGCCACTTAGTGGTTGAGTTGCTTTGGTTCCTAAATTCTTCCACTCTGCAATAATACCACTTCGAGATGATTATGGAATATCTAGGAGGGAAGAAATTTTCACCAGCTGACTTTTGCAAGGGTGGCACTCAAATTAGAACAACCCATTATTTCACAAATGTTTGTGAAAGACAGCATGGGTGGCTAGATGCTTGATTTTATACACCTATAGCAATGGGACTGAAAACCAGTCATCTGACATGTTCTTGAAATGTTGAGCATGTTGTATTTAAGTATATTTCAATAGCAACCCAGAAGACAGTGCCATTGATCCTGTTTTAAAATACTTATGGTTTTCAACTGGGGTGAACCCCCTCATGTAAGTCACATCTTAAGGATGGAAAGAAAGCACATACAGTAATTTTTAATAATAGTAATATGCAGCTAACAATCAGAAAAGCAACAAGTTCTTTCCATTTTAATGTGTTGTACTAATGTTTCTCTTGTGGATGCAGTAAACCACTGAGCTTCACACTAGTACATATTTAGAGTTTAGAAAAACCCTTAGCAAATGCTCACAGTAGAAATGCCCCGACCTCCTCTGTAATATTTTGTATATGATAAATAGAACCATCTCTAGAATCTGATATTGTCTTGGCTTTAATCAGGTCAGTCATTTCAGTCATTAACTCACTCATGTATGCCACCCTCCAAGCTGGTTTATGAAGTGTCTTTATCTATGTTTGGGACCCACGAGGCTGCGTGATCAGTAACAAAATTAATAATTTGTGACTGTTTCAAGATAATGAGTGTTAATTTCATTTTTCAGAAAGCTCAATTCAAGGTTAAGGGTTATCATTTACCATATATTTCATAAGTATAGATGCAGACGGTGCTAGAGCGTTGAAGTGGCGTTACTCTGAGGGCATTACGGTAGAAGGGGGAGAGAGAGAATGAGCACAGAACTAGTTATTAAATGTGGTCACAATCTATACGCTCTTGCTTTGTTATGGATTCAGCAATGGCCAATGACATCAAACAATTATGATGTCACAGTGAAGTAGACCTGTCACATTATCCCATTATCACATTTGTGGGAAGTTGTATCATAAGCATGTAAAAATTTTTTTAATGCCAAACAAAGTGTTTTTAAAGTCACAGTGACCTTGGCCTTTGGCCACCAAATTTAATCAGATTATTCTTGAGTACATTATAATATTTAAGTCATGTTTAAGATATTCAAGAAATATCATGTTCACTAGAATGGGACAGACGCATGGACAGATGGACGATCTGAAAACATTATGTCTCTGGCTGCAGAAGTCGCTGGCATGGTGGCATAACAAAAGAGCCAAAAAAAACAAATAAAAAAAAAACAACAACAAAGAGAGGCTGGCAAATGGAGAAGTAGATTATTTTAGCTTATTCTCTGAATGGTTGCCTTTTGCACTTTAAAGAACAAATAAATTCTCCATGTGTGACTCTTGTGACTTTATATAATCCAATATGATCAGCCTTGCATTGCTTATTTAGCACCAGTCAGGATAAAACAGCTCCAAAGCTTCAAATGAAAAAGAATTTAATTCATTCCACCTTACATCTACAGCTACCATACTGTAGTGTTACTCAGCTAGGATAAAAATATTTGTCAAAAAACGTAACACAAAACCATCAGCCAGTTATGACTCTTAACTTAATTAATGAAACTGATAGCATCAACAAAAATCCAGGTGAAAACCTGAACTTTCCCTCGTTTTGATTGCAATCTAAGAATCCTCCGTTCTGAGTCACAACCTGTACTCATTACAGGAAGGCGAAATATGTAGGAGGTGCAGTAATACTGGAGAAGACTGAGGGTGAAAGTGAAGGAGTGGGAGAGAAAGAGAAAAGGGAAGTGAAAGGGAGGAGGAGGAGAGAACTGACAGACAGCAAGCTGTCACTTTTGTTCCTCAGAGAGAGGGCTTGGTTTGACATCATTCGAGAGTAAAGCTGCCAAGTTATATGCAAAGAAGTGGTGACAGATGACAGTCTTCTTGTCCCTGGTTTGTTATAAGGAAGCAATTGTCAGTACTGAGGACATGTGCTGAAATTACCAGTTGTGCCAATCAAGCTTATATGGTATTTGAGAATGAAATGAATTGAAATGCAAGTGATTACAAACAAAATTCGATGACAAACTGTTAAATACATTTGTTCCTCAAGGGGAAAATGTTTGATAAGGAGATTCTGGGGCTTTGAAGATAATGACAGATACTTCTGATGTTCCCGCTAAATCAATTCTTTATGTTGGAGATGTATCAGAGTAACTTTGGCAAATGATTGGTGTTGTGCATTATCCAGTCCCTTCATAATTTGATTTGAGCAAGTGTTTTTCTCTCTGGGTAGATGAAACAGGTTTGTGTCATTTCATAGTTCCATCTGTTATGTTGGACCAAAGTCACATTACTTGTGCGCATATTATATTGCACACACACATGCATTAAGGACAGATCCGTTCTGAAATGTACACACACACACACACACACACACACACACACACACACACACACTGAAAAAAAACAGATGAAAGAAACTGAGTAATTCAGACATTTAATCTTTCTCAAAGCGACCCAAATAATAAAATTTATTTACTACGTAGATCTACGATGAAATATAGAATCATTTCTTCTACAGTGTATTGCTTCTTATGAGGGATTTGAATACTAGCTCTAAAATTTATTTGCTTTCTTATTTATTCTTATTTTGTCCACTTTAAATAGTTTTCTCATCTTTTCTCCCTCTTACAGTATTTTTTTCCCCTTATTCTTTAGGTGTCAGAGCGCTGTGACTATGTGTACGTCAACGGAAAGGAGACTAGGGGAAAGAGCAGGGTGATGCTTAACTTCACCTATAGCTTTCTGAACGCACAACTCGAGATGAGTGTATGGATGCCCCGCCTGCCCTTGCTCATCGATGTGGCTGACCCTGAGCTCAGCCAGATTAAGGGCTGGAGAGTCCCTGTTAGTATGGGAAACAGAAGGTAAGACATGACTGTCTATTGCATTTGTGTTGTTGCATATTATAATAAACAAGCCACATCATTGTTTCAGAACCTGACTCAGGTTTATCCAGTATATATATATCATAACAAGTTGGCATTTTGATAATAGATGCAGAAAAAACTAAATTACTCTATGTAGGTCATAAACCTGAGGTGTTTTTAATAACCCCTGAATGACAATTGGTGTCTTCACTTGGTTTAAAAAATAAAGGGAAAAAAAAAGGAGGCTGCATGAAATCGGCTCGGTAATGATGGTGCAGACATGTGAGGCAAAATGCAAGTGCAGCTGCATAATGAGTGTCTAATAATTCATCGGACTGGTCTCCGAAAAACGTACTTTCACTGAATAAGGAATGTCTAATACTTTTGAGCATTACAGAGCTTGAACAAATTCCTGGGGGTGTAAAGTGATATAGTGTGCAATGATCTGTGCAGTGCAGCATGAGTTGTGCAAGATGATCCTTATAAAAATATTTAAATTAATGATTTTTCTTTAAGATCAGTGAAACAGAGTGACTAATTTACATTTAATAATAGCTGTTGCAATCATAATTTACCGTGACCATATGTATAGTAACTGTGGCGACAAACAATCAAACAGAGTTGTGTTTAAAAAATAAAAGAATTAAATTGTTCAATGTGCTGTGAATGGTAAATGGACCGGTTCTTAGATAGTGCTTTTCTACTCTACTTTAGCCCTTTATAAATGAATGCCTCATTCACACACATCCATACAAGCACTTCTTTCTACACCTAAGTTTTTATCTAACATTCACACACATTCTCAGGCTTATGGATGCATCAGAGAGCAACTCTGGGCTCAGTATCTTGCCCAAGTATACTTTGGCATGCAGACTGGAGCAGTCAGGGATCAAACCGCCAAGCTTCCACTCTACCTATTGCCCCCCCCCCCCCCCCCCCCCCCCCCCCCCCCCCCCCCCCCTCCCCCCATATAATAGCTGTTGGATTTAAGTTTTAGATTTTGCATTTTTGAAGCTGATATGGATATATAGATGTAATACTGGAAAACTTGTATTTTTGAATATCATGGTTAATATTATGGTTTAAAGTAACTTTTCTCATGAGATGGAAAGGTCAATGCTAATCAGTACAAAGTCCCTCTCAGTGATCAACTTTATCCTATGATGAAACTTTTCTATTCTGATGGGGATGGTCTCTTCCAGGTTGATAATGCCTCCATCCAAAGGGCATGAGGGATCACTGAGTGGTTTGATATGAAGTGAGTCATTTGTAAAGGCCTTCATAGGCACCAGGTCTCAATCCATACGAACACCTATGGAAGTTTTTGGACCAGCTTGTTAAAGCATCTCCACCTAGCAACTCAACCCAACCTCAACTTCTTACTAAGACACTTTGTTTTTTAATTTGTCCTTCTTTCAGTGATGGTGGCACTGTTTTTAAAACATCCATGTTTAGCATTTCTGTGCTGCAAATTTTCTTTATTTATCACCCAATATATCCAACAATCCCGATTGCTCAAGGATAGCAAATTCCTGGTTTTTCATCTGATTTTGAGTTATCATTATTTACAAATACAATAATACAATAATCACAGTTATGTTTCCAACTAACAAAAGCATTTTAAAGCATTAAATTGATGATGATATCTTTAAGTATTTTTAAATGGCATTACATTTCCAATTTGCCCACTACCCACAGGGTGGCACTCTAACACAAATACCCCCTTGCTATCTATGCTGGATCACATCAGTCATTTCTTTCAACTGCATCGAGAACACGTGTAATACGTAGGTTAACATAAATAATGTTAAATGGAAAATCTTTCTTTTGCCGCTGGCTTATTAACCTGTTCATGGTCCAGTGATGTGTGCTTATCTGTACATTTGCATAAGTACTATAGCTGACCTATCACTTCCTGCCACAAACATGCCCTGACCTCCTGTTTCTGTTGCCAGCAAACAAATCACCTTGGTTTAAAGTGCCATCCTTTTACTGATGTGAAATAAGAACCAGGGAGGGGATGGGGAAGGCAGGTTATAACTAAGCCAAGCCACTGGGCCACATCATGTTAACCTGTCAGCCCGTTTTCCTGCCAGACCGGCCATACCTCATTAAACCTAATGGGAACTGTCACTGTCACTCCCCCCGGCCACCTCACCGGTAAAGAGAGGCAGGCAAAGCTTGAAAGAATAAGAGAATATAAGGTGAGAGTAAGAGAAGAAGAGAAAAGCAGAGCAAGAAAGTTGAAAAATAGATTACAAGGAAGTCCAATAACAAGTTTATGTTGAGAATATAGAATGAGCCAGACACACAGTGTGAGAGAGATGACAGTGACATTGAATTGGACAAAAAAAATGAAAAATAAAACAGATTTATACTCGAGTGATATATACTAATGGAATATAAAGTGGAGAATGGTAAGAATAATGTGTATGTCTTATGCCCTAACAGCCATAGTGAGACGTACCACTAAGAAAATGTAATACCGAGGAGCAGTAAAGACTGTAGTAAACACTAAATGCAGGCAAGTGGGATATTTAGAGTGTTTTAATTTTGTGTTTTAGAATTGTAGGTTTTTAATGTTACCAATTCATTTCCACACATTTAAACACTGCATTTAATTCAAACTCATACAAGGCAAAACGTGAGAACAGGGGCGTATTTACCACTGTGTTGTCATATTTTTAAAAAACTATACAAGCATGCGGGAAGACCCAAGTGTCCAGTGTTCTTGGATATATAATTTAGGCAGCTCAAGAGATGTCCTATTTTTCATTCCACATATTTCAATTGCATTGCAAGTCTGGACAGGAGGCCAGTTTAATATCCAAACACTTTAATTAAGGCTGTTGTACTACCAGCAGAATGTGATTTGCCCTCGATTTGCAACCCTTAAATTAGCAACTCTTTCATTGAAAAAGAATTCTTCTAGATGGCAGCGAATATTGTTTCAAAAAGTGCATATATATCAGAGAGCATTAAGGGGGCTTTCACAGATGTGCACGTTACTCATGGCAAGTTTGCCAGTGAACTGTGTGCTGATAGCAGGTAAGATGGTATCTCTTTCTTCTCTTTAGCCCTGATGAAAAAAAAAAATTCAGGAAACATAAATCTATGACCCAAAAAATTTGCCATGAGCAGACTACACAAGGAGGAGCTTCAGCTCTCTGGTGGAGGTCCTTCTTCAAGATTCAGTTTCTCTGGGATGCTCTTTTCATAAGCCAGATATTACTAATTAAATTATTTGTGAGATGTTGCAACTGGCATCAGATTTAAAATTAGATTCTACTTAAAACATTTATAAATATTTTTCTGTATAAATATTGCTAGCGTTTATAATTTGCTGCCATCTTGTGTCACTGTTTGTGGGTCTTTCTCAGTGTGCAGGGGAACATATTAGAACACAAATGCAGGATTTCTCTAGTTGTTACCATTAAAGGATTATTTCTCCTTTTTTCCTTTTCTAGCATGTTCAGAGTTATCTGGGGGGTTTTTAACATGATAAAGCGCTATATAAACTCCACTTAAATAGGAGCAAATGTTTAGAACAAATGCTTTACAAATATCCGGCTATAGGTTTAAAAACATTCATTTGTTGGAAAACATATTTTCTGAGATAGCAAAATTGCGAGGTATTTTCTGTGAGCCAAATAAATAGCAGGTACAGAGAAAAATATCAGTTGCTCTTTTAAAGAAAATGAGAAAGCAAGCCGGGCAGCAGTTTCTCTCTGCAAGCTGTTTATACAGGATTTTTTGAAAACAATGGGAGGCTATTGCTTCTGGAAAGTCAGGCAAACCTGCAGCGAGCAGACAGCAGAGGAATTTGACAGCAGTAAATACTTTACATCAGAGAGTTTCTACTTCATGGGCACTAATGGTGACGCAGAGTCCACAGAGAGCTCTCAGTGCTCAGTCAGAAACAATCTGACACGTGTTTATGATATTGCTACTCTTCAACCTTACCAGCAGTTAATCAGTGTTTTACTCTTTTCATTCTCCATTAGGTACGAGAGGGTCACTGATGATAAGGATGATGCTGATTCAGCAGAGGCGAGGACAGACGGTGGTTGTGTTGCCCAGTACCAGAGCACCACTCTGCGTGTCCTCACCCACTTTGTGGCTGACACCAGTGAAACTAGAGGGGCCATGGAGGAAGACACCATGGGCCAGCAGACCTTCCTGCTGGGTACTGACTGGCAGGTGGACGTGACACAATTGGTTAAGGAATCTCTGAGGGTGGAGGACCCCAAGGTTGCCCAACTTCTGGAGGACCAAGTCGTAATTGGGCTGAGCACTGGAAACACCAAACTGCAGGTTGTGTTTATGTATATTTTATTACAGGTACTAAATCAGAAGTTATATTGCATGTCTTTGCAGTGTAGCTGCTGGGAATATTTTGCCACAACTAATCAGTAGGGATTGACACATTCAGCTCCTAGACCTGATATTTAGCCATCACAGAAGCTGCAATAAATAATGCTTGAATCAGCTACCATTGTTGTTACTAAGGCAACATGCAGCTTTACTTGCTTAAATAACCTGAATGGCTTGCTTGTTTTGACAAGCAAACAAAAGATCATAAGTGAGAACAATATCAGATGTACTTTATTTGAACTGATAAATAAACTGGCATAGAGGCAGCAATAAAGGAACCCAGCAAATCCATCCATCCATCCATCCATCCATCCATCCATCCATCCATCCATCCATCCATCCATCCATCCATCCATCCATCCAGTATTTTAGGAAAATCAGAATGGGAAATCTCAAAGCAATACAGCAAATCTGCTGAACTAGACTATTTTTAATGCAATGTATTTACACTTTGTTGAAGGTGAAGTATTAAGTACTGCACAAAAGTACCAACATGATGGACTAAAACTACAGACACCATTAGCAGCAGCATGAGGATCTTCATCCTGGAAAAGTCAGACCACTGTTGACTCTGACTCTATTGACAGAGTCATTATTATCCAACAGAGTTTCTTCAGTGGAGGAAAATTTTAAAGATTACTTGAAGCTGAAAAGCTGCAGACTGTCCTCAGCCACCTTGCCTTTACAATGTGGAGCAGAATGTCACTTTTTAGTCTGTTTATAAATTGCTCACAGAAACTTTAAGCTGCAAAGAAATCATATTATCAACTTTAAGAGGCTAAGTTATCCATCCTTCCATTTTCTTCTACTTATGTTATTCAGCATTATGTTAGATACTAAGTTATCAATAACTTATTTTAATTCATTCTTTTGGCTTTTCAAAAACCCAGTTCGCTGCATGTAAACAGATCAGTTTTGATCTCTGATAAATCCACAGCACCTGTATAGGAACAGTAGACATACAAAGTCAACAGGAAGCCGAGGAACATATAGTGAAGCATTTTTAGACTAAAAAAGTCTGTAAAATATAATAGAATGAATGGAATGGGATACAAAAACAACTACATTGATTGCAGTATGGCAGAAACACTCAGCCTATGACGAGCTGACAAAGAAACATGCCTTCATGGCACGTCTTATAAAAGCTCGCACCTGTGCAGCCTCTCATTCTCTGACCCTCTCACTGTGTATCTCGGGCGCACAGAGACACAATCACGCAGATACTCAGAATCCAATTTATCCAGTAATGCATTCAAGGTAATTCAAGGTCAAGCCTCACATTTATCTGTTTGTTTGTTTGTTTTTTTATTTTATGCACATTGTAAGTGAGTGTTGCCATAATTTTGTTATGGTTGCATAATGAAAATAAAGAGTCTTGCTCAGGATAGCACATGTTCTCGTAAATGAACATCAGTTGTGGAAGCAGTTGAATGGCGTTGTGAACTCTTCCATCTCTTTATGAATTCAGGGTTATGTTATCAGCTACAGTATTATTCTGAAACCACATGACTAATATTGCATAGGTCACCCTTGTGCCACCACAACAGATCTGACCTTATTCATTTCACTTGTTAGTGTTTTTAATGTGGTGGCTGCTCGGTGGATGTGAATGTGTGAGACAAGATGTGCTGTTTCACTGCTGGTCGCAGCAAAATATAAATTACAGGTAAAATGGCAAAGAGATAGGAGAGAGAAGCTTGTGTTAAGCTTGATAATAATGAAATGAAAATGCAGATAAAGTAAATCAGCCTGCTCCTATTTTGTTCAGTTTAAGTCAAAGTTGTTGTTGTTATCAGTTTGTTTTTTTCAGTGTAGTGTTGCCATTCAGGTGGTGTTGAAAGGTTAAATCATTCTGAATGAAAATGTGCTGTTGGTTAAGGACAAAACTTTTGGGCTTCATCTTTGCTGTCCTGTTCTTGATTTGGTTAGATGCCATGAAGTTCTTTTTTTTTTAACCATGGAAAGAACTCTGTAGTTGTCTTCTGTGGTCTTTCAGGCCTTTTGGTGTTGCTGAGCTGGTCAGCCCATTCATTCTTTGTAAAAATGAACCCGATTGTTGATTTGGCCACTCCTGAAGTTTCTGCTTTCTCTCGCTGATTTTGTTTTTTTGTTTTTTTTTTCCTGACGGCCTTTCTCGCTCGTTTCACTGACACCGACTTTGGGTCTCATATGAAATTACAGTGAAAAGCTATAAAATACAAATTCAACTCTTCAGTTCAGTCAACTTCAGGTAATATGTCTGCTTTATTTGTCATGAAATAACAAGGGAACAGGACTCACCTGGATATGAAACTGCTTTTCAATCAACTGTCCAATTAATTCTGAGCTTCTGAAAATAGGGGAGTGTATATAAAGCACCTTTAATCCCTAAATTGTTAATGCAAAATGATTGTGATACCCCTTGAATTAAATCTGAAAGTCTACACTTTGATCAAATATAGTGTGTTTGATTTAAAATCCATTGTGGTAGTGTACAGAGGCAAAACTACAAAAAAAATGTCTTTGTCCAGCAAATTATGGATTTCACTGTAAGTCATAGTAAGTTAAAGCTGAATTTCTTTGCTCCTGATTGGTTCATTCCCAACATTTCAAATACAGTGTTAAAAACCCAACAGTATTTATACAGGTGGATATGTTCTAGTCGTATACTAATAACCTGCACATGCAGATTATTGATATACGACTAGAACACTAAGAAGAAGAAGAATATGCAAGAAGAACACTTGATTGTTATTAATATTTGGTCTTCTACATTTTTATTCAGATGTGTAAAACGAAACTTGAAAAGAAAACACTGTATTTTATTTGTTTGGTTGCATGCTTGCTTTTCTAAAATACATGGACCCTGAATTGCACACTCCCAGCATCACTCACACATGGAAGCCCATTAAAATAGACCCAAAGTCTCGTTAGACCAAAAAAAACAGTATTTGCAGTTTTCCATTTAGCAGTTGTGTAGGTTGTTAAACCAGCCAATAGTTTGAATTAATTTAGGTCCATTCTACATAATAAAGTGCTATGAATGTAACCTTTTATCTTTTTCTGTGTTACCATATCATAGAGTGGTAATAGAGTTTAGTTTAGATTCAGCTTTGAACTATTACAATGGAAGACTTTGATTTCATATGTAACTAAAGGCAAAAATTTCAAAACGTCATTCATGTATTCGAAGATTTTATAGTGGCCAGGGAATTGCAAATATGATCAATGATAAACACTGTGCTGCAGGTTTGATGGTGTGGCAAAAAACATAATAAATCCATTTAAGTGGTACCTTTCTGGCATGTTATGGATAGACTACTTACATGCAAAACACATTAAGCTATTAACCTTTGCAAATGTGTCAGTTTCTATGTTGGGGACTCATGCTGTGAGCCACAGTGAATTTTATGTGTTAGCATTGGTTGCATCAGACTACATCCAGGTGCATGTGGGATTTCAGGTTCCAAGAGGCCTCAAAGGTCTGGACAGAAATCATACAAGACAAGGCTCTGACAGTTTTGAATAGATAGTGGTAGGCCTGAAAGGAGTATTTAATTGCTCTCTTGGGATAGAAATAAGAAATCTGTAAACTCTGGAGCTAAAGTAAGGAGGGGACTTGACATCTCTGGAAGTCTTCTGGGAGAATTTCACGAATATGGATGTAGGCTAAAAGTAGTATTTGCAGTCTCTCTAATGGTGTGAAGCAGAGACAGAACATTTCTGAAAAATGGACAAAGGAGTCTAATAAAGGAGGTAGGAAAAAGGATCAGACTTCGACTGCAGAACTGAGGAAAAGAATCTTGACATTCCAAGATGAGAGTAGTAGAAAGGGTGGACGTTTGTTAGTATGTAGCTGGGGTTTGGTTGAGAGGAGTGTTGTTCCTTTTGAGGGATACAAAAATCACTTCTGACATCTTGTGGACAGCTCTATAGTAGGTTTATAGATTATACTGTTAGAGGAGAATGATACAAGTCACTCTTTTCCTGCTCCAAAATGAGCTTTTTCTTAACTTCTCAAACTTTACTTCATGTACCCATTCCCTTGCTTATATTTTAATATCTTAAGTTCCTAGTAAGTATGCAGCATCTCTGAATTCTGCTTTATTTAATTTTATTGTAAAGTTTAAAGATATGGAACTAAACATCTAATGTTGGAGGCAAAGAAAGGATGATGATGGATTTACTCAATACGTGCTGCAGACGCTTACATAATATAACAAACCAGCACCTACAATTTTTTTTTTGCTCATTTTGATTTCCTCTTTCTTCTTCTTCAAAAAAGGAAATGTATCTTTACTTTTGTTTTTTTTTTTTGTTTTTTTAAATCTTCACCAGTCTTCACAATCACCAGCAGTCTGGCTCTTTAATATTTGCCCTTACATCAGCATTTGAGTTAAATCCTGTTTTGAGACCACCCTCATTTTTGGTGTTTAACATTCACTGGTATGGGTTTCATTGTGTGAGCAGCAAAAGGGAAAATGCAAAAAGCTAAACCAAAGAGAAGAAAACATGGAAGTGGGTCTGTACAAATGAGGCACTGATCTGTGCTGACAGTTCATTATGGCTGGTAAATGCGGCCATGTGGGGGTGGCTGGAGGAGAGACAGGAGCCCTAATTGGAGCGGATGGGAGAGATTCTCATATCATAACAATATCACAACTATTTACATGCTTACACCTCTGGCAACACAGAGACTTGGAGAGTCTGTTACTAGGGAGATTTTTCCATGTGAGTTATATCTTAGCATATGTTCGTTTTTATAATCACCGAATCTAAAATCACAAAATATTTAGAATACAAATTAAGTACAGTGGGGTTTTTTTTCCCTAGCAATCAAAAGTATATGCTTATAGCAACTGTAAGTATGACTTTTGTATGTGTGTGTGTGTCCAAGAGACTAAATCTGCTTTGACCACAATCATTCCAAAGTCATAATGGTTACTATGAAGCGAATTTAGACCAAAGGAAGTTCTTGTAACTGTTGCAAGAAGAACCGTCTTTCTTCACGTCTGCACTTCAGGATCTGAGAAACATCAAAGTCCTTAGAAGTCAGTTCTCGGGGCTTTTTTCTAAGCTCCTGGCTCTGGGTATGTATTCTCCCAGCAGAACAGGGACCTTTGATTGACACCCGCACCAGATTGACACCAGCTCACAACATGATTAAAAAAAAAAAAAAAAAAAAGAATATTGGTAAAACATTGGACTGACAGTGAAGCCGAGGCTTTAATAAGGTTAGATGTGATAAAGGAAATACATCCCAACTGTGACACATACCAAATACGAGACGGTTGTTACATCACTTCAAAGTTTCTACTGGTGGTGTGAATGCAAACAGAAAAATAGCCCTTGAAGTCATGTATTTCGTGGGGCAGTACCCTTAGGGCAGATAGTTCTCAAAGTTTTGATGAATGAGTGCCAATTTAAAGGGCCAACATGTGCTTGAGGGCTTCACAGGGAAGAGGAATCATTAAAAGTTTATTTTTCTGGTGTTTATAATGTATCTATTCATAGGATGATGTTTTATGTTGGTAATTGTTATTTTTGTGCTGGTTTACAGTTTCCTAACCATTAGTGAGGAGGCGATTGTGTTCATTGACATCAAAGTCAGGAAGGTTTAGTCTGGTGTTATGAATAACAGAACAGTTTAAATTAAAGACAAAATCTCCCTTAGTTCTATGCTGCTATAACATAAATGAACTGTGGAGGAATTAAATCTAAAGTACAGCATTCTGTCCTTGTCACTCTCAAGGTTTGCATAAAGTTGATGCACTAGACTGCCATTTTTTAAGATGCTTAAAAACCCTGGCCATAAAATTCAGTCATTCAATCAATGTCATCCTGTCAACTGGGGCATCAAATCACAGGACGCTTATATTCTGTATCTGTTGCTTGGGAGGGCAGTTGAAAACCATACATTTTGTTGATCATTTTCTCAGTGGGGGTGGTTTTATATATATTTGCTGTACAGACTTATATTTAATAACAGGTGGTGTACTCTGAGAATGTGTATTCTGAGGAGGAACTACTGTACAAAGGCATCCCTTGCCAAAACTCCATTTAACATCCAGGTTTTAGCAGCAAGGCTGCGGGAAAGGACATCTGATCATTTACATTGACATAACTATAAACAGCAAATTCCTACATTAGATCCTTATTGACTGCCATTAGTAGCAAAGCAATAAGTAGTGTTTTTATGTGTTTCAGGTGCTGTCTCCTTTGACATCATCAGTCCTGGCTGAGAGGAGTATCAGAGTGGTGGATGATAAAGTGAGCGTGACAGAGCTAGGGGTGCAGTTGGTATCTGGATTAACTCTGTCCCTGCAGCTCAGCCCAGGCAGCAACAGGGCCATTGTTGCCACTGCAACTACACAGGAAGTTATTGAATCACTCAAACAGGTATGAATTCTATACAAATATACAATATAGGTACTATAGACATCTAAATATTTTGCATGACAGTTTTATTAATAAATTCTTATCCTACAGTGAGAAAACAGAGCCGGTCTTGTTGTCACAGAATTAACATTATGGTATATTATTAGCCGCATTTGGCTTTATATTAGGCCCAGTCATAATAGTTTGCAAGTTTAGAAATGGATTAGGTTTATTACGGAGTCTATGGTATTCATTGTGGTTTTGAATTAATTCACTATTCATATACAAAGCTTTTTCTTTGATTTGCATCTCTAACCACTGAACAACTGTGTTATTCCTATAATTATAATTTCAAATGAAGGAAGGCTACAGACTATTTCCCTGGAGAGGATATTTAGCTTTCAGGAGAATAGTCTCACATCTATTCGATCCAATTGTTTCAATGAACCTTTCTGCTGTAATTAACACTGAATTTTGTGTCCTCCGTGTTCCGCTGCTTTATTTTCCAGTGTCTGTTTTTATTTTCCTTATGTATTAATAAGGAATGTGAAGATTATTGTTTTTCTGGGTTATTTTAAGGATTATTTTTACACTGAGTTACTATGTGCCAATTTCTTTTTGCCTGTGTGATTTCTTAGGAGTCCCTCATCAGTGCTTGGCTTCATTTCAGCGATGGATCCATGACTCCTCTGGATAACTACAACCCTGCCCATTTTACCCTGGCAGCCACCTCACTTGATGAACAGGTGGTGGTGGTGCAGCAAAGTGCAGCATGGAAGTGGCCCATCATTGTTGCCAAAGGTGAAGGTCAAGGTTTGCTAGTACGTGTTGAAATGAGCCAATCAGAAATGTGCCAGAAGGGCAAACGACATACTGTTTTAGCCACTGGAATGGCAAACATACACGTAAGATTTGGTCAGCCAGACGAACAGTTCAGACAACCAGGTGGCCGGCGCACACGTCCTGACCCTCCATATTATGGCGGCTCTATCTCTGACATGGAAACTGGGCTAAATAACCGTGGAGCCACAACCATCAGGGGCCATGTTCCAGTAAGGCCAAGTGGGGGCCGTCTATCAGCAGAAGTTGGGGCGAGGGCCCCAAATGAATTCTCTGAATATCCAGACCAGGCTGAGCTGCCTCGGAGCCGCAGCACTGACGAGGACTTGTTGACCTCTCGACGAGGCCTGACAGATTTGGAGATCGGTATGTATGCCCTGCTTGGAGTCTTCTGCCTGGCCATCTTGGTTTTTCTCATTAACTGCATCTCTTACGCATACAAGTATCGTAGCAAGCAGCTCTCCCTGGAGGCTCCAGAGGCAATGCCCCATGCACATGATTGGGTGTGGCTTGGCCAAGAGGAGGGGCTATGTCTGCAACAACAGCAGCAGGATGAACTGGGCGGTACCCTAGAGGAAGGTAGTCAGCTGTTAAATGGAGGCATCCAGCGAGGTAATACTGGTGGAGCAGGATGTAGCTCAAGCGGGAGGGATCACAGGAATGAGTCGCTTAACTCACCCACCACCAAGAGAAAGCGAGTGAAGTTCACCACTTTTTCAAGTGTAAAGTCCAGTAATGGGTGTCCTGCCCTCAGCCCATTAGCACTAGTGCAGACCAGTGAGATAAAATGGGTATGTCCAGACATCGAGCTTGGAGACTCAAAGGATCTTAGGAACTACATGGAAAAGCTTAATGAGAACGCAATTAAGAACATTGCATAGGGGGTACTGGGTGTTTTCATTGAACTAAAGAGAAACTCACCTGAATGCCTTCAGAATAACAAGGGAAGGAGGGACAAAAGGAAAAGAGGAAAAGAATGAGGGATGGGGAAGAGAGACTGAAGCTGCTGTTCAACTGTACACCTTACCATGATAAGAGGATAGTGCATTCAGCCTCTGTTTTATTCATAACAGTACTCAGAAAGGGTCAAACTACAGTATGGACTACAAAAAAGAAAATAACACAACACCACCGCATAAAGAGGGAAATGTGAAATTAGTATTGTTGCTTAAATTAAATGTATGTTCTTTGTTTCTTTCCTATGCACCATCTGCAATGCTTTATTTTATTTAATTTTTAAATCTCCATGTTTTAATGTCATATTTGTTGTACTTTTTGCAACTTTTTGTTCTTCTTTTTCTAGAGGCTCCTTTTCCTGTCAGAAATGATTGATTCTCGAAAAGTAAGGTTAAAAGAAATTTTGTATTGTACATAAATGCAGAGTTTAATTTGGAGGTACTGTATGTATAGCAACATTTTATATAGTGGTGTACGGTTTTGTTTTGCTTTTTGTTTCTTTTTGGTTTTGTTTTGTCTCCAGAAAGCAGACCCATGCATGATGTTATTTAAAAGGAGGCATGTGAGTCTGATCTGGTATGCAAACCGAAAATTTGTAGATAACTGATACCAGTACCCCTGGAGACATGTCATTCACTGTGGATGACTTTAGCTTTGGATTCAGTATGTTAATATTGGTTTAAGAGATTTATTAGGCCCGATATTTTCCCTCCTTACATTGTTTATGTGACTCTCTCTTGCATAGTTCACATAAAGCTGACTTTTTTAGAATTCAAAAGGCCACATTTTATGATTAAATCAGAATACAACCAAAAGTTTAAAAAGACAATCACATAAAAATGTAATTACCTAATGTCTTCATTATAATTTTCCCATAAAATCTGTCCAGGTTCCAAGTGGCATGGCCCAAATTAGGTGGAGATCAGAAAACACATTTACAGTTTTTTCTCAAATTGCTGTGTATGACATTCTGAATCCCAGAAAACCGTAGAAGAAAGCCCAAATCTGACCTATTCACCCTTTGTCATAAGCAGTATTAGTCAAGTCCAACGTTTTCTACTGTGTGTCTGTTTTAAAATTGGCTGCTGGACTAATTAAACCTGAAGCTGACTCTTCCTTTTTCTTGTGGCTGTCTTATTCACTGGTCTGGCCAATGTGTTCCATCTTCAGTCTGTCAAATACTGAATATGAATATTGTCTGAATATTGTCACACAGACAGTGGCTTCATCAAATATCAAATTGATGATTGATGTAACTGTTGGGGTCTTTCATATTTCTCTTCAGACGCCAAAAGTAAAAGATATTTTTTAATTGTTTCTCAAGTAAATTCTGTTACTAATATTAGACACTGGTTTAAATTTACTATGTTTTGCGCCACAACATTATTTCAAATAGACAAATAGAAAAAAATACAAGCATAAGAATGTTTTATATACTCATACATGTGAATATATACATACTCACCCATTCATATGAATGGATGACTGTGTCTAAACTTTTGACTGGTACTGTAAAAGCTTGCCATCATAATTCCATCCACTAGTTTTGATTCTACATTTTTAGTAATTTGGTTGCTTTTTTTAGATCCAAAAGTAACCAAAGTTGGATGAGACGGTAGAGTGCCAAGTTAACAGACAGTACCTGTGGAATTTGTCAGCTCTTTAAGCCCATCTGAAAAAAGGAGCAGCACAAAACTGTGAGGCCAAGTGGTTCAATTGCACCTCCTTATCATTATTGCCGGTCCAAACCAGGATTTTAAAAGCAATTTTACTTTTCCCTAAGCAAAACTGCAAATTAGAGACTAAATACTGTACAGGCCCTATACTACTGAGTCAATGATACTCATGTAGCTGAACCTGCTTTAAAAATGTTCACCTTAAGTGAATGGAGCACTGGCTCCATTTTTACAACAGACAAAAGATTATCAAGCTGCATCCACAGACTGTATGTACATCACAGAGACATGGACACCTGCTAATTAATGCTAAGCAACCTATAAATTAAAAGAAAGTGAAGTTCACTTACCAAACATGGAGTATAGATTCCTTGGATGGCCTGTTAGTAGAACTATCTATGCAGCAAGTCCTGTTATTTGTTATATGGAAATGCTCCGAAAGGCATTAATACCGTAAATACAGTTAGAAGGTCCACTTCTCTGACTCCAATTAGAAGATGTGAAGCCTGGCAGACAGCTGCTGGTTACAGTCGCCTATGTTGGCATCCACCTGTCAGTCAAAGCTTTAAGCCTAAATAACCTTCCATCCATCACAGAGGTTCTGGAGCCCATCCCAGTTTTCACTGGGAAAAATGTGGGGTACACCCTGGACAAGTCACCGGTCCATCACAGGGCCAACACAGAAAGAAACAACCATACATGCTCACATCCACACCTATGACCAGTTTAGATTCAGTAATTAACCTGACCCACATGTTTCTGAACTGTCTGACAAAGCCAGAATACCCACACAGGCAAAGGGAGAGCAGTTGCTGTGAGGAAAACCAGCAGCATATTGGGCTGTTACCAAAGCCATTCTGTGTACCCAGCTGTAAACACTCCTTTCTCTGCCATGACGCTGGGCAATTGAGTATTAGAGTCTATGGGGATTTATTCGGTTTTGGAACTAACCTAAACTGACCACTTATGTAATAATACCTGTGGGCATCATTTGTGTATAACAATTTTCTTTTAAAAAGGTTATAGGCTAAGTGTGTGTGAGCCCCAAATCACTTGTAGCACACTCAGAAAATTAGTCATTTTCCACAGGATCACAGACGTGCTCCCCTTCTGAAAGGGCAACCTAATTAGAGATTACTTAGTTCAGTCTTATTACATGCTAATGTGGCATTTCCTATGCAATTTGTCTTGCCCACTTACTGTACCTACTCTGATATAATTTGCACCCTAATTAAAGCAAACCCAAAGGACCTGTGCATATCAGGAACGGATGTAAACATTTAAAATGGGGATCACAGACCTCAGGAATGAGGTGTGTTTTTAGATTAATTCAGTAAGTTACAGCAGATATGCAAAAATGTAGGTATCACCCATTTTTTTAAACTCCTTTCTGGCTGTTTTTACCTATGTGTAGACACTTTTCCATCTTTATAAAAAAGTTACCCTCTGTCTGACATGTCACTGGATGTTATCACTCTGGACCGCAAACAACCCGCACTGCCACAAATCTACCTGGAGTTCAACTTCTGCCTTCACTCCTCAGTCTTACACAACTTATACTTTGGCCTGTGTCTTCTGTATGCTGAAGTGCCAGGTGCTCCTCTTGCTGACAGAGGAATTTCAGGGTGTCTGCTCTAGCTAACTAAATGACTGGGAGCACCTGTCAGGTATAATGGAACAGAACCTTTTCACTATCATGAACCATCTCCACTGACATTCACTTTGCAGATACATCACTTGTTATCCCATTTCATTTTTCCCACTATGGCTATGCCAACAATCCTCAACATAACCCTTTCTTCTTTCCTTCTCCCTTCTTTTGTTTTTTGACACGTAGGCTGGTGAACACCCCCAGTTATATTACTGTTAAAATCAACTAAATGCTTGTGATTTTGTAGCATGCTAACAAAATCCCAATAACAGTGCTAAAATCCTCATGTTGTGTGAGTACAATGTTGCCTATTACTGCTGAGGAAAGGGGGATAACTATTATTAGGCTTGTAGGTATTTTGTAATAAAGTACTGGATCGTTTTAAGTTTGACCTGATGGTATTAAATATTATTCAGGGGATCAACAGATAAATAAGAATTTTATCCTGAAAGTGATCTGATGAAGCAATGTGACTGCTAACCATGTGACATTAGACTTGTCACCGTTTTGGACATGTGACAAACATGGTGACAGTGTAGTGTCAAGTGAATAAGGCCTCAATCACACAGGTTCAGAGCCTGGTCCACAACATCTAACAACCACAAGTCATGACAGAAAAACTGGATTCTCTGATTGGTTGGTGAGTGTTTGCTGGAGGTTGATGGCACTTGCTGCGAAATCAGCCACTAAAGCCCCAGTAACAAAGGCCTAAAGACTGTTCAGCAACCCCTTGGCAACCACAGATTGCTAGGGGGAAAATGCGTATTCCCCAATCGGCTGTCAAAACCCTCCTTGAGATTGTCACGGTCACCCGTAGTTTGCATGGAAGACAGCACTTGTAAAATATTAGCCAAGCAGCTGTAAAACTTGAAAAAGTTTGAGGAAATCTGATGCTCCCTTTAAAACATGTTGGCTATAGTACTGAAAAACAACTTTTCTTTGAAGGTGAATATTCTTCATTTCTAGTTTGCATTTCCCTTTTTTAAAAGCCAGCTACTAGTTAGTAAGTGTTTTAGCAGACAAACATGGGCATATTCCATGCAAACTATGTGTGAGCGCAGCAATCTGCTTGAAACCAAAGCAATCAGGAGGAGATTTTGGGTTCAGCAACTTCTTCATGATCAATTTCACCCAGCGACAGCCAATACCTCTCCTCAACCAGTTGAGGAATGCACATTTTTCCCACACAGCAGGTGGTTGTATCACGTCCGACTTGGCGGACAACTCTCAAGCAATGTGTGCATGACATCACAAAACAAACCTCTATAGGACAGATAAGTGATAATTAGTAGATTTAATCCGAGAAGCTCTAAATGTCTATAAAAAATTATTTTGAACTCAATCCCACAGTTAGGCCAAAGTGGTAATAAACCAGCTATTAGACCAGTATTGATATCCGTAAAGTAATTTAGGGATGTCAGGTATTTAAAACTACCTAACCATTTTATGAAACTCAAAGATGCTAGTATGGCCTAACCAGCAGTCTGAAAAATTTAATGGCGGTATGCAGTTTCACAAGCTATATAATCTAATAGATTAATGTAAATAAAAACACATTTAAAAATGTAGTCATTTAATTTTATTTGTTCGTCTTTTTGTATGTTTGCACTCTTGAGCCTAATGTTATTTTGTTCATTAATTGAAGCCAAAATTCTGGCTCTATCTTTAAGCTACAAGAGGCAGAATGGTTTGAGAGACCTCTGAATTACTATTATTCAGGTGTGTGCACTCTGACCAGTGTGCGTTTCTCTTGGTATAATGCATACTTGCTTGTCACTAGGTGGGTGTTGATGAAAAAAAGAAAAGAAAAAAAGGTAGGCATTATCCAGTGTGTGTGTGTCCATGTGTCCATGTGTCAAGGTGATTTATTGGTTAGAGTGCTGCAATTAAGGCAGGTTTGATTGTGGCATTGTTTTCTTTATTCTGCTGACATAGAAACACAAGATGTCTTTGACCTGACTCTGTCTGCAGCTGTAAACAATAGAGCCTAAGAGGATGTAGCCATAATTGACCCAGTGTAGCTCTGAAAACAAATAGTTCATTAAGAGAAATTAATCATAGCATTTGTAGCTATGTAAAGCTGATCATCGCAAGTCCCTGTGGTGATGGCCTTATTGAGCTCCACGAAGAGATGGGGCCGTAGTTTTTATACACCCCTTCCACTGAAAAAAACACTTCTGCTCTGCTCTGGAATATGTTTTTTGCCTTTTTTTTTTTTATCTTTAATGGTATTTTTGTTTTTACGTCTGTGTTTTTCAGCATCCTAGGGGAATGTGTATTCTGGGTCCCTGAAGTGATAATGATGGCTTGCTAGCTGGTTTCTTTGTTCTGCAGCACAATGCCGCACTGACAGGCCAAGAAAATTGCTGTTGGAAACAGTTTTTGTGGAGAGTGTTCAGAAATTGAGAATAAAAAGCCACTGTTTGCTTAACAGCATTTTTGAGTGGAGGGCCATAGTGTAGTGGTTTACACATTCACATAAGAAGCAAAAGATTCGCAGTTTGATCTTTGGATCAATATTGGGTTGAGTCAGGAAGGGCATCCAGTGGAAAATTCCGGTGAGATAAATATGTGGATCCACCTGCTGTGGTGACCCCTTGAGAAAGAGGGAGCAGCCAAAAGTATCTCTATTTATGAGTGGAAGACATTGTTGTTATTAATGTTAATGTGCCTAATATTTATATCCCTTAACAGGTCCTGTGTTAAAGGTAAGGTTGACTGAAAAAAAATTTTTTTTTTTAATTAACTCATTGCTCAACCTCATCTAAACACCAGTAAAGGTCTCATGAAGACAGTGGCAAAAATTGAAAACAAATAAAGCAAGTAAATTCTTCTTTCAGTCATATCAAGGGCAATCCATCCAGCTATCTGCTATCTGTTATAAAACAATGTTTAAATTCAATTCTTCATCCTCTTTTTGAGGATACAGTGCTCATAAGTTGCATGAATCACTTTGAGAACTGCTTGATAGACTGCCATTGCACAGTCTCCTCAATAACCTAGCCTTAAATTGGATGGATGATGTGGACCCTTCAGTGACAAGAACGGACAACATTAGTTTTAAAATGCTCTCTAGGCTCATAGTATCTTGGTGCGGTGTGGAAGATGAATCATCTGACAATGACTGATTCTTTCTGTAAAAGACCGATGATTCAGATGTGAACAGACACCTTAATACATTTGAAAGGGTGAGCTAATTAAAGCCTGCTGAAGCTCTGCAGCTCTGCGTTCAAACACTAAAAATTAAATTGAGACCAGCTCTTTACTCTATACTCTGCTAATTCAATAGTGATAACTTTTGGGGCAGAGTCCAAATGACACATAAGTGGTTGAAGCTTCCTTTGCCTGATTTCAGAACCCAGTTAGCCTGCCTTCCAAAAGGCAACACATTCACTAGATAATGCAGTGTGGTGATGAGACATTCTGTCTCTAAAAAAGATTAGTCTGAACTCTTGGGAAGTTAGAGTAATTGCAGCTGATGGGCAAGGAGAGCATTGTTCTCAGTTTGACAGTCACCACTCTACCAATTTGCTTCAGTTTATCCTGCAGCCACTATTTTTCCAAAATGCCCAGTAAATGACTAAAGACACAACCTGATTCCTGATAAGCAGCAGTAGTGGATGGATGGATGTGGACATGTCATCAATTTCAAAAAAGTTAAGACCCTGTATAAAATGTAAATAAAACAGAATGAAATGATTTGCACATATCATAAATCCATATTTTATTCACAATAGGATATGGCAAATATATGTTTAGACTGAGACATGTTGCTATTTCATGAAAAATTTGAATTTGATTGCAGCACCACATCTCAAAAAGACTGGGATTGCAGGCAACAAAAGGCAACGAAAGGTTGGGGCAAATGGCAACTAACTGGGTTAATTGGCAACACTTCAATAAGTTGATTGGGGATTTTTAAAAAGCATCTTAGCGAGGCAGAGTTTCTCAGAAGTAAAGATCTACAGAGGTTCGTCAATCTGCAGAAAACTGCTTCTACAAATAGTGCAACAATTTCAGAATAATGTTCATAAAATCATAAAATTGCAAAAACTTTGAATATCTTTTCATCTTCAGTACATAAGTTTCATGAAAAGATTCTGGGAATCTGGAGGAATTTTTGTGCACAAGGGACAAGGCCAAAGATCAATACTGGATGCCAGTGATGTCTGGGAAATCACTGCATGGCTTCAGGAACATTTCCAGAAGGATGAGAAACACTTTGTTGCTTTGTATAAAATGAAGTTGCCCCACAATTCTCCCTTTTAGACATCATGGTGGTGCAGTTGTTAGTTTTGTTGCCTCCCAGGAAGAGCATTCCTGGTCCAAACCCACTGGTATGCTTCTATGTTCTCCCCGTGCTTGGATGGGTTCTCTCTCGGTCAGCTCCCTCCCACTGTCCAAAGACGTGCATGTTAGGTTAATTGGTGATTCTAAATGGGCCACTTGTGTGAATGTGAGTATAAATAGTAGTCTGTCTCTCTGTGTTGGCCCTCCAATAGTCCAGGGTGTAACCTGCCTTTCGGCCAGTGACAGCTGGGATAGACTCCAACCCCCCTGTAGCACTGAATTGGATAAGCACTTAAGAAAATGGATGGATGATTTTCTCTATGGCCCTTAAACTTCAGCTCGTTTTATCCTTGCTCTCTGCCATGCCTCTTACTCTCTCTCTTTCTCACTGACTCTTTTTTTCTGACACTGCTGTCATTTATTTTCACAGAAACTGAAGGTTCTTTAGTACACCAAGTGAGTCAGGGTAATTTATTTAATATTGCAAAATTATTGTTTTGGTTTTTAAAGCGGTTTCACGGCGTTCTAGCTTCTGAACTTGTAGTGTCATTGCACTTGTCACGTGGTGACAAATATTATTCACAGTAATGTTCCCTGCCTCCCTTTAGCATACAGTATGTCATCCTAAATTGTATTAATAATGGCTACTTTCCATTACCTGTCAAAAAACTGTTACATTAAAAGGAAAAGTTTTGCTGAGAAGCTTCTCTCCCTGTTGGTGTTTAATGGGTTCGATACTGACAAAAATTACCACCTGAGGTTAAAAAAAAAAAAAGTGTTGTAGATTGCAGTTCTGTATTTGCCTCGTAAGTATGGACATACAGAACCTATTTCTGAATCTGCTTCTATTGCAACTACAATAAAAAAAAACTTTATACACACAGCAAATTTAGTCAGAATTCCCTGGATACATTAGCAGGTAGATTTCTTGTATTTGCAGTTGTTCATGTGCTACAGTAAGTAGGCAGAGTTGTAACCCACGTGTGTGTGTGTGTGTTTAATGTAGAGTCAGATGGAAAAAATATTGGCCAGTGCTTTCCGAGTCGAAGATCTATACAAAATAAACAATGCCAGCAGGAGGAAACAGAAAACACACACAGTTTTAATGTTTGTTATCAGCACTCTTGGGTAGAGCATGGGTTCCTATCAAAAAGCTTCAGTGGCAAAAATAGTTTCCTTAACTACACAATGTGAACAGTAGAATGTAAATATGCTGCCTTTAGATGTGAAGATTTTTGATCATGTAATTCATTTTTCCCATAGCACAGCATCCACCAGAAAAACTAGTCTTCTTACAGTTTCTATTCTTATTAAACAGTGCTCAGAATTTCTTTGAATTCACAATAAGTATGTGTGCATCACAAACAACATACTGTTTTCCATGTTGAAACATAACAAGAACACTGCCAGTCAGTATTTAAATGGCATATTTTGAAAATGAAAGATATCAAGCTGTTAAAATACATAAAGCTCCACCGATATTGCTTTTGTGTATGCAAAATGGCATACCATTGTCTCTGCCATAGTGTGCTGACAGTGACAGCAGGTAGAGACAGCTGTTATTGGAACACCTGTGCAATATAATGCACTGCTCAGACAAAATGAAATCTTTTTACAGTTTTTAAAGATTATTTTCTTTCCCTTTTTTTCCCCCTGTGATGTTCAGAGAAATGCTGATTCATACTACAGTAGTTTTTTGAGTTGACTGTATTGTTCAACTGTCTTACAGCTTCAACTAACAAATAGTTCATTAGATTTTAAAGTGAGATGAATCAAAATAGAAAAAAAAACTTTAAAAAAATATCCACTGGCTAAGCATTTCTGCATCTCCCTTCCAGGCCAGGCAGACGTGCAAGTATAGATCTTTCAGCCACAGTATAAAAAGCAATGACAGGTGAAGGAAAGAACATTGATTATAGTGACACCTGTCAAAAGACAGGATATACCAAGCAATAGGTGAACAGTGAATTCTTGAAGTTGATGTTTTGAAAGAAAAAAAAAGGGCAAGTGCAAGAAGAAGCTTTGACAAGGGTCAAAATGGAATATGATGGTGAGCGGATAAGTGCAGTGGCAGGTCTTACAGTGTTAGTCCCTGACCAAAGTAGTGCATGAGAGGACAAGTGATGATCTGGCAACACTGTAATGGGTGCACACAGCTGAATGTTGGGGAGCGACGGCTGGCTGATATGGTCCTAAAGAGAAGCTACTGTACCACAAATTGCTGAAAACCTAATCTTGTGTCATGTGGCTACCGACTAGGAACCAGAATTGTTGGTTAGCCGCATTGGGGAATCTGACTTTTCCTCATATACCACCATCAGGTCAACATAAGAGAGTTTTAGAATGATCGTGTGGCCACAGATCTTTCTCTCTCTGCCTCTGTCCCTCTCTCTGCCTCTGTCCCTCTCTCTTCCTCTGTCCCTCTCTCTTCCTCTGTTTCTCCCTGTTTTTCTCCTCTTTCCCTCCTCCATGTAGGCGGTACCTACCTGCCCTCAAGGTTGTCCCAGAGGTGGCTCCTACCCGCTGGCTGGAACCCTGGCTCACACTCCTGCCTCCCATCTTCACATCACCTCCTGCAAAGAAAAGGACTGAATCAACACCCACTCATCGCTAGATCATTACAGTAACTTTAGTGGTAGGTAGTGATGACTCATTTTCACTTTGTCATGTTTTTTTTTTCCCCCTAAATTTACCTTGGTCTCTCATCTTCCTGCTTCAGGTTTCCAGTCTGTCAGCCAGTCATCTGCAACCTCTCTCCTCATCATCTGGAAATAACCCTAACTCAAGAAAACAGTCCTATCATCCCACTGTCCACCACTTTCCTCATGGAAAAAGGAGATTACATTATACTGTACATAAGGATGTGCACCTGTGCACTTAATTCCCTCTTTCCTTGCAAGATTCCAAGCACCTTTTGTTAATAAACCTGTTGATTGTTTTGAATGAAGTAACTGACTGTGTACATGCTTTTTGGTTCACCAGTCATGTTCATCTGCAAGCAATGACTGAATTGCCATTAAGCACATGTTAAGCACATGCTGAGGATGAACTGCCTTACATATCTGTGTATTTTAATCAGCATTGTAGTTTGACCACAGCTTTTATGTCAAAATTAAAAAATAATAATAATAAAAATAAGCCAAAACTAATGTTTGCATGTATTGCTAATGTTGGGTTCTGTGTATCTGGGAAGAATTGAAAAAAGCTGAAATTCAAAATTGCACTCTTGTCATACTTCACATGTTTGATGTACAAAGAAAAAAGAAATGGTTTGAGGTTTGCCTTGTGCTGTTTATGAACAACAAACATTTCCTAGCAATCATTTACATTTACCTGAAAAAAGAACTGCTAAAAGCTGCAAAATGTATCTTATTTTTGTTAGAAATGTTATTGAGTCAAGACCAACAAAAGAGAGATTTAAAAAACCCTATCCATTTCTTCTGATCAGAGATTAAGTTGCTGGTGAATAATGGAGAACAGCAGCTTGTACATCAACAGTTTTAGACTTGATTAATAATACTGATCTATAGCATTCACAATTTTATCCAAATAATATGATCCACATGCACTTTTCACTGTAAACACAACCATTATCATCTTTTCCTAGTTCTACCACCTGCACATTATCATAAAAAATAAAACTCTGATGATGTGTTGCACAATCAAAACCAAGGGCTGGAGGTGATGGATGACTTCTCTCACTTGTTTCAAGGCCAATTTAAACAGTTTCTAAAGGCTTGCACTTTTCCTGTAATTCTGTTGAGACAGCTATGGCCCCGTGCTTTTTAATCCTACTCTTTTCCTCGCAACACAAAATGTTATTTTGTCTTAGCGCATAAAGAAATGGAAGAAAGGGACTCTATATTTAATGTGCTGGGGGAAAAAAAGGGAACAGATGATCGGTGTCAGAGGGTGGGAGGCCTCTGTGTTGTCAAGCCCATTTTCACTTCATCTCAGCCCAGCAATTTATCAAATTACAGGCTGGTTGTAAGAGCTGACAGGGGAGACTACCAGTACACAGAAAAGGAGAGCTGGTTTTTCAAGTGGAATCCTATGCCTTAGCCTCTAATCAATGAAGCATTCTCTACTCACACCTTTCCAACCTCATTTTTTCTCTCTTTCTATCCGTTTCTTAAAGAGCTCAGCAGGAATCTTGAGAATGCATGTGACACTCCCGTTGTATGTGTTGTGTATGGGACCATGTCAGCATGTGTAAGTGGATGTGTTTTCTTGTGATTGTGTTTTGGTGAGGTGAGATGTAATGTGGGAGAGGCTCTGGCAGCTCCATTATCTGGGAGGTGTCAGCTTGTCTGCCTGTGCATGCTTCCTTTCTTTGGGCCCACTTTCCCATTCAAACATTTATTTGCTGCCCTGACATAACCTGTCAAGCCTCTTCAGCCTCTCTGTCAGTGAGCTCAGGCTTACTGTACTGATAACTCAGCAGCCTTAAGGTTGCCATCCCCATCCAGTGATGCCTCACAAACCTTTGGCTGTCCTTATGAACAGACACATGAATAAAATCAGGCTTCTGCTGCAGATGAGAGACACGGCAGATCAATTAAAAGCGTTAAATGTGGAAATAGTTTTAGGTGCCATTTTACCAACCACCAGGGAGGATGCAGCAGCACAGAAATGTCATTTACTTATTCAGTTAATGGGAGCACGATTAATTGACTCTGGAGACTGAAGCAACCTGCTGTGAGGCTTGCTAAATGAGCAAGAAGATAGCTGTCAGTAGTAGCTTTTTCTACTTGGCAGAGTTGGTTCCTTTCACTTAAACCTGTAATTGATGGCAGGTATATGTCTGGCTTTTAATGCCAGGAAAGGTCAAAGTGCCAGACCTTTATAGGCATTTGCTGTATATATATATAAAAAGTCACTATGTACTGTAAGTCACTGTATTTGAAGGTACTAAAACACTTTATTATATGATCCTAGTACCAGAAACTGAGCCTGTCTAACTAATAAAAGAAATCAATCACATCAAACAGTTACCTCAAGGCACTTTATATTGTAAGGTAAAGACCCTACAATAATTACAGAGAAAACCCAACAGTCAAAACGGCCCCCTACGAACAAGCACTTGGTGACAGTGGGAAGGAAAAACTCCCTTTTAACAGGAAGAAACCTCCAGCAGAACCAGGCTCAGGGAGGGGCAGTCATCTGCTGCGACCAGAAATGCAGCTGCAGTGTGAGGATGGGTTTCTAAACTATTCTGGAAAACCCATAAATTAGTTAAATTACTTTTTCTTTTAAAAGCCACCGCATTTGCAGAACAGGAAGGGTGTTAAGCAGTAGTACGTCAACCCCAAAATAATTAAATATCTCACTGATTACTTCATGCCATTTATAAGGATGAGTCTTTAAGGGGTATTCAGCACATTCATAGCAAACCAACTTGCACTTTAAATGTTGAGCTATGGTGAACACACACTAAACATTTAAGGTTTTCTTAATCATCTGACTCTTCCTTCAGTACCCCAACCCTCACAGTGCATGAATGTATCCAATGGGATATTGATACTGACAAAAGACACAATCACGTTCTAAAATACGAAATCATAATGCCATTTTTGTACAAATATCCTTACAAATGTGATACTCATGGTCTTGTAAGGTTCACTCTGAACTTTGATCTGGCTGACTGCCTGACATGTTTGATGTTAATTAGAAAATGTTAGCAGACCAACATGCAAAAATAAAACCCCAGTTCCAAAAAAGTTGAGATGCTGTTGCTGTAAAACCTGTACAGTATATGCCTTCCAGCACTGATCGTGACTTTCAAGCTGCCAATTCCTTAGGCACTAATGCACCCCCATACCATCAGGGATGCAGGGTTTTTTTTTTTTAACTGAGTACTGATAAAATGCTGCATGGTCCCTCTCCTCCATACTCCAGAGGAATCAGCATCCATGTTTTCCAAAAAGAAATGTCTGACCACAGAACAGGTTTCCACTTTGCTTCAGTCCATTTTAAATGACCTTTGGCCAGAGATGATGTCTCTGTTTCTGGATCATGTTCACATATGGCTTCTTCTTTGCATGATAGAGCTTTAACCTGCATGTGTGGATGGCGATGAGGTGTTCCTAAGCCCATGAAGTGATTTCCATGACAGAATCTTGCCTATTTTTAATGCGGTGTCACCTGATGGCCTGAAGATCACAAATGTTCAAGTGCTGATTTTTAGCCTTGTTCCGCACAGAAATTTCTCCAGCTTTTCGAGGAACTCCGTTCTGAAATTGTTCCACAGTTTGTAGACAGTTTTTGACACACTGGTGAACCCCTATAGATCTTTACTTCTGAGAAACTGTTTTTTATACTCAGTTATGTTACTGAACTGGTGCCATTTAACCTTATTGGCTGTAAAACGTTTCTCCAGGTGTTTGTTGATCTTTTTAGTTCTACATACCACATACATTTACAATCTTCTGTGTGGATTAAATAAGCATTTATGTGATCTGCAAATCATTGCATTCTGTTTATAATTACATTTTGCATAGCAACCCAACATTTTTTGAAATTGGGATTGTAAAATACAAACACAGTAAAGGTCACCTAATCTTAGCATATTGGCATTTTCTTTGTGGGCATTTTATTAATTCCTAAAATGACTCATAAATTTACTTTGAAAAAAACATTCTCATTGTTTATTATTTTCAAAAAAAAAAAAAAAAAAATCCCCCAAAGTTCTAGTGAATTTTTAAAATCATCCTGTCTGAAAACACAAGCTGTTCTGAAATCAAAGGATTTTCAAAGACTGGGTCGGGATTCACAAAGTAATATCTTCACTTCTATTTTGCTCCCACTGCCCTCCTACTTTTTTCATTCATTTCCTGCTACCTCCCTCTGTGTCCCTCCTGGCTCCAAAAGAAATCTGCTTCAGACCATCTGTCTCTGTGCAGCACATGCCTCCTCTAGTCACCAGAGAGAAGGAAAAGGACATGTGGGGACACAACAGAACCATTACAGGAGCAAATTCTGTTCATTCCTCCTTCTCCTCCTTACTTTATCTGTCCAGGTGCCAGAGCTCTACAAGTTGGGTGCTACTAATACATAGTTGTGTTGAGGAATAAAGGCAACCGACACGTGGCCACTAAGCAGATGCAATCTTTAGTGGTACAAAGGGACATTTAAAAGTACAGCACTGATATGAAATCCAAGTACTGATAATGTAAATTAAAGCCTATTTACTGCACATCATCATCTACTAGAAATAGCTCTGCACATTATTGTTATTAATTAATTGCATGTCACATTTTCATTGCAATATTTCACAAGGTTACCACAGATTTTCTTAATATTACAATAATTATCTATACCTACAGTAATTTACAATCATATATTAGTCTTCTTAGGGGTTACTTTGGGTCTAGACTAGCGGTTTTTATTTAAATTCCTCACTTCTTTTGTAGTATTGTATGTGTGGGTTCTCCTTAATTTCTTATTTCAGCCATGTTTGTTCTCTCAAGTTGGCCTGGCTAGAGGAAGTCAAAGCCTTAGACAAGCTGGTCAGAGAGCTCAGCAGGACGTTTGACACTGTGGTGGAGAACGAAACCTGCATGACAAAACTGTGGGGCATACAGACAGATGTGTGCATGTTTAAAATTTGTGATTGTTCTTGGGGGGGGGGGGGGGGGCTTGTGGCTCAATGGCAAACAAATAAGAAAGGAATACAAAATGAAGAAAAAATATGTATGACTGAGTGATATACTTTCGATGTGTGCCTGAACTGTGTTGCAGTACACACCCAGTCACACTGAAGTGAACAATCTTACATACAACTGCATACAAGGACTGTACTGTCATCTTGGAATGACACAAAATTATTAGTTTTCTTTGTATATTTAAGGTAAATATTTTACATTTTACATACACTCATCGTGGGCATGAGTATCATGGTAATTTGGGCCTTTTAATAATTCCTTTGAACTGTTTTTTTTCCAGGGTGCAATGATTGTACAGCATACATCTTTAATGACTTTAAATGACTTTAAACAAAAATTGGGTGCACAAGTTTGAATTTATTTTATATTTTCTATAATTCACACAGGGTCAAAAGTATTTACATATCTCCACAAATATCTGCTTAAGCGTCCCTTGACAAGTTGCACCTCAATCAGATGCTTTTGGCAGCCATCAGCAAGCTTCTGGCATCATTTTGGCTGCATCTTTGACCACTTGTCTTGGCAGAATTGATAAAATTCATTGAAACTGGCACAGACCCAGCTTTTAAGCATAGTTCACAAATTTTCACTTGGGTTGAGGTCGGGGTGGGCAGCACAGTGGTGCAGTGGTTGACACTGTTGCCTCACAGCAAGAAGGGGTGGATGGGCCTTTCTGTGTGGAGTATGCATGTTCTCCACATATCTGCATGGGTTCTCACCAGGTACTTCCTCCCACAGTCCAAAAACATGCATGGGGTTAGATTAATTAGTGATTCTAAATTATCCGTGGGTGTGAGTGTGAGTACAAATGGTTGTCTGTATGCTAGCCTTCCAACAGATTGACCTGTCCAGGGTGTACCCTGCCTCTCGCCCTGTGATGGCTGGCATGGGCACCAGCCATCACATCACAACAAACGTACATGAGTACAAGTTATTCAGATGTCTCACCGCTTTACAGAAGTCTGGAAAAAGGCCCAAACTGTCACCATCAGATGAGAGAAAATTGGATAGGATGTCCAGGAACAACCCATGAACTGTCAAGGAAGCTGCTGGAATATCAGCGTCACTGTCCACGGTAAAGCAAGTTGTTCATCACTATGGACTGTGAGGATGCTGGCCAAGAAAGAAGCACCTGCTCCAGAATCAACACCTTCAAGCTCGACTGAAATTTGCAGCTGTTCAAAGGGACAAGCCAAATGTCTCCTGGAGAAAAGTTTTATAGTCAGACATGACAAAGACTGAGCTATTTAGCCACAATGACAAGAGGTACGTTTGGAGGAATAAAAGTCAGCCTTTCAAACATATATTTATACTGACTTTCAGTCATGGTGGTGGTAGCATCGTGTTCTGGGGCTGTTTTGCTTCCAGTGGTGCTGGTACATTGCACAAAGTGGATGGAATAATGAAGGAAGACTACCTCCAAATTCTTCAATTTGTCCTCAAATCAGCAGCTAGATGGTTGAAACTGAGGATCCCAAACACACATCAAAACTGGGTTTGGAACAGGTGAAGTAGGTTAACATTAAGCTTCTGGAATTGTCTTTCCGAAGTCCCAAACTCAATCCTGTTGAAAATTTGTAAACTTTGCTTAAAATCCAAGTCTGTGCTGCTCCCAGATGCACTCATCAAATCTAAGTGCAAGGCATTTACAAGACAGTATGAAAGAAAAGAGCAGCACCTCCTTATAAAAGCCATGAAAACATCCTGTTGCTATTTTCACAATGAAACCTATCTAGCAACAAAACCATGTCCAAAATTTCAATTTGTACTTACAAAACAAAGAAAAGCAGCTCATGGAAAGAAAGTTTGTGCCCGCCGATAAATACATGGTTGTGTCAACTGGTAAGAAGCCTGTGTGTTCACTAAATAACAAGTTTTCTTAGACAAACAACTGAATTAAAACTAAAGCAGAGAGCATCCAGGAAGTATGCTGAGTTTTCTTAGGAAATCCAGGGAAAATAGCAGTTACAGTGTTTTTCCTACTGTAAGCATAATGAGTTTTAAAAGACCATAGCACAAGATAACCACACAGCATGAAGTTTTTCACATACAGTGACAGAATTTTACACTTTCAATAAGTACATAAGATATGTGCCATTGCATGGGTTACAATAGCACACGATGTTAAAGTAATAGAGAAATCTAATGTCCAGAATCTACATATTTGAGCTGGATGAGCACTTAGCAAACATGTCTGAAAATAAAAGAAATTATTTACACTGAATTCAACCCAGTAAGAACCAGTTCACCTGAGATGAACATGGATAAAAGTATCTCAATCAAAAGACAGAGATAAATTAAACCTTTTATTTATGCATTGTATACTGAGAGTATGTTCACTTAGTGATAATTCATTTTATAAATTCAGTCAAATGTGCATGTTTCATCCATGACAGCCTAATAATAATGATTAAAATTGCAGTTCAACTTGACTTAACAAATTTGCATATTTATGTTTCCTGTACTTTTCAGAAAGCTAGACAGAACGAGTTTACTGCCAGTGTTACATGGCTATCCTTGTGCAGCCAGGCACATTGACAGTATTTACCCTACTCTTCCTGGTTTAGAGAGTGATTCAGAACCATTAACACAAACAAAACTTGGCACAAAAAAATAAGGAAAGTTTGTCTTTGGTTGATTATTTCTTTGCATAACAATGCTTCATGGCAATAACCTGTTTATTTCCTCTTAAATGGTGCCATATTTGTAAGGAAAATGCATTTGTGGGCTGAGGTTGAGCAGTAGAGTTGAGTATGCGGGCTGCACGCATGAAAAACTTAATTAATTAATTAATTAAAAAATTAATATACTGAGCCATTTCTAAGCATTTTTTTTTTGTCAAAAAAAAATCTATTTACAGCCACAAAACATATTTGAGCCTTTTAATACCTGCTTATTTAAGTTATTTGTTATATGTTGGTGTTTAACATATGCCTATCAACCTTTTTACCTGCTGTAACAAATAATTTCCCAGCTTTGGGACAGATAAAGTGTAACTTCACTTATCTTTTAATGAACATTACACAGCCTATTGAGCCTATCAACATTACTAGGTTTAAATGTATTTTTTAAAAATGCCACGTGTGACTATAACAGTGGACTATTTATGATTATTTATCATTTTAATTTTGCATTTTCATTATATTATATTACATTATAAAATTTTTTTAGTTGCATTTATGAAATTATAGAACTAAAAGAAATTAACAAAACAAAGCTACTCTGAAGTAGAGGAAAAAAATATCTATTAGCATCCAGGTATGTGGGCCAACTTTAAAACAGAGTAGCTGTAAAGCTGTGCAGGACACTTTGAATTCCACCTGTGTCTGTGCAAATAAATCAGGTTTAACATCTCTTACACTGATAATAAATAGCATATTTAGCACAGTGCCTTTAAAAATAGTCAATGATAAAAAAAAAAAAAAAAAATGAAGTTTCAATGAATCTGTCCATTTTTTTCTGTTTCCAATTCAAGGTCATGGGACTGTGAAGGCTGGATCCTATCCCAGATGTCAAAGGGCAAAATGCAGGGTATACTCTGGACAGGTCATCAGTCTGTTGGGGGGCATACATAGAGACAACCTTTCACACTTACAGTACTAATTATCCTAACAGGCATGTGTTTGGACTGTGGGAGGAAGCTGGAGTACTCAGAGAGAACCCATGCAAGCACACACAAAAAAAAAACACGAGTCACTGTATCAAACCTAAGACCTTCTTGCTATGAGATCATGGTACTAACCACCACTCCACTGTGCTGCCAGGCATTAAACCTCAACTTTTATTTATTTATCGATTTTTTTTCTTAGATAACACATTTATGTGTTATCCATCCATATCAACCACTGCTACTGAGGTGCAGCAAATTTAAGCGGATACAGGAAGCCACAGGAAGCCACTGGGGATGGGTAAAAGCACCGCAGGTTTGAGACCCCTGCCTTAGAAAAGTCAAGCAAGTGCCAGTTTCACATAAAACCACAGTATGAAATCACTGCTGGTGTAATATGAAACCCATCTCATCCTCGGAAAGCTGCATCCAGGTTAGATTCAGCTTAGCTCAATTATCTCAACGATATGGTGAGTTAGAAGCAATCAGTTTTGCAGAGAAACATTGTTAAGATTTTAAAAGGAGCTGCAACTGGCATTTTCCGTGTCCTCGACCGTTTGATCTTGTTATGTGAGCCTCCTCTTTTCAGAAAAAAAAGAAAAAGAAAAAGCAAGTGTTGCCCACTAAAACAGGCAGGGTAGTTACATAAATAAAGTCAGCATGATTTCTGAGACTCGTGTTAAAGAAAAGCTGCTTCTCCTTGTCACGTTTCATTAGGATTTCTAGATGATTAAAGAACTCACTGACACATCAAGTGGGCCTCTTAACTTCCATATTGATTTACAGGAAAATAACTGAACACCATGGATGCAATTTCTTTGTCCAAAACAAGGTCTACTGCTGAATTCAAGAAATTAAAGTGAAAAACCACACTGTCTGCATTATACTGTATGTGGGTCCATGAAGTTAAATAAATACAGAAAGTCATAAAGTCATAAAGTTCAGGAAATAATAAACACTTAAAACTGTTATATAACTGAAGCGTTACCTAATTTTAGTTAAGTAGCTCTTCATGATTAAAATACTTGAGCACCCACTCACCTTTCTCCTCTTTGGTGTGGAGGGCCATGATTTCTAAAAATAAATTTTAATTTTGATTTGTCAGTTAAATGATCCTGGGCATATAAAAGGCATCTGTGGATATTACTGCTCTGATTTTTTCTTTGCATGGAAGAATTTTAATATTTGTGGATGGATGCATCTTTTAGCCTACTTCACTTTGTCAGACAAGTTCTGTTTAAGTGATTCAGCAGGTAAATCAGGCCTGGGTGCTGCAAGTGAAATTGAACTCAAATTTAAAAAAAAAAAAAAAAGGTTAATCACAGAAGGCCTGGGTTCGATTCCACCTTGGCCCTGGCCTCTGTCTTGCTGTGTGGAGTTTGCATTTTCTCCCCATGTCTGCGTGGGTTTCCTCCAGGTACTCAGGTTTCCTCCCACAGTCCAAAGACATGCACTTACTGGGGTTAGGTTAATTGGCCACTCTAAATTGCCTATAGGTGTGATTGTGAATGTGAATGGTTGTCTGTCTCTCCGTGTTAGCCCTGCGACAGGCTGGCAACCTGTGCAGGGTGTACCCTGCCTCTCGCCCTATGTCAGCTGGGATAGACTCCAGCCCCCCCGCAACCCTGAACAGGATAAGCAGAAGAGACTGGATGTATGGATGGATGGATGGATGGATGGATGGTTAAGCACAGTTAATTTATGATTTAACAATTATTTTTTCAAGTGACTTTGTCTAATACTACAATTTGTGTGATGATTAGAAACATTTAAATGTGAAAAATAAGAAAAAATATAAGAACTCAGGAAGGGGGGAAATACTTTTTCACAGTACTGTGTATAAGCACAGTTTACCAAAAAACTGTCCCAAACATGCTTTTTTTTCTTTTTTGCTAATGCTACTTCAGCTGCCATGTGACTGAGCAGCTGAGTAGGAGTCATCTGAGTACTCAGATCCTTGTCTCATGCCATTCTGTTTTTGTGCTGTACTTAACTATATAGTTCTCTTATTAGCACAGGAGGATAAGGACATGTGACTGCCTTTTACATCCATGGCAGATGATCTTTGCAGACTTGTATGTGTGGGGGTGTATGTAAGTAGAGAACGAGCGGTCTGTGATTCAACCTGTGGTAGAAGAGCAACAAGCGACATGGGACAGTTAAGGAAAGAAGAAAAATTAATATGACAACTATATCCACCCAAAAAAGCCCGAAACACTGGCGAATAAAAGAAATTATTCAGAAACTATACGAGCCTAAGGCAAGAATAACAAACAACTTAGCCAGCCAGCAAGCATTAGATATGTAGACTCATGAATAAATGATTCTCAGATCTCCAATTTGACTTCAAAAAGATACACACTGAGCTCACCATCAAAGGCCCTCCATTTCTGCCAGTGAGTTGTCACTGTAAAGGTAATAACTTTCTATTCCTCCCTCTACCTACTCCTTAACACCCCCACCCCCACCCCCACCCCCATTTCATTTTTCATGCAACACAATGTAATTACATCTCTCTGCCACTGAATCCAAGGTAGCGACGTTTGATATTGACACATCCAGCCCCCAGACTTCCTGTGGGTGTAAAGACATCAGATCACTGTGGAAGTCAACCACCCGCTGGGCGCACCCCCGCACATTGCTGCTTGATCAGCAAAAGCAATCCTGCACGATTACAGGCATGTAGGGATGCTGACAATCAAAGTCCCATGCCTCGAAGTGACAGGTTGTCTTTGTGATCTAAAAGCTGTCGTGGACAGCGCTGCCATCAGATCTGGTGACAAACGCAGTGATGCAGATACTGCTGGATGGAAGCCTGAGGTGAACATGTGGGCCTGGAAATAAACTCTTCCACTGATGACTCTTTGCTTGTTTTACCAGTGCCGCTGTTTTTACAGCTTTGTTACAAACTTGTGTTAAAACAAATGTTTAAACTTTGTACAATTTAAAAAAAAAAAAGATGAACTTTTGCACTACTTTTGAACCTTTTGGATTAATATTTAGTTACTGTGAAATTTTCCAACTGTAAAGCATGTAATTACAATCATGCCTGCCATTACCCTGGCAAACAGACTCAATTGTTTTGCTTCCTCTGTTTTATGTAAGACTGTCTGAAATGTTTGAGCTTCCTGAGTTTGATCTCTTCAACTGGTTTTCACAGGAAATAATACTAAACCAGCAGCTTCAGTAACAAGATGACATACTTGACCAGGCCTAGAGATTACCAAACTGTCGTTTGATAGGCTCATGCTGTTGTTTTACAGCAGGGCTCTTCAACTCCAGGCCTCAAGAGCCCCTGTCCTGCAGGTTTTAGATGTGTCTCTGCTTCAACACACCTGAGTCACACCAGCCATTTGATTCAGGTGTGTTGGATCAGGCCCTGATCCAACACACCGAATTACCTCCGAATTACCTCCTCCTTATAGAGTTTGCATGTTCTCAGCATGCCTGCACATGTTCTTTCCAGGTACTTCCTACCACAGTCCAAAGACATGAATGTTAGAGTACCGGCCAGGTAAAATTGGCCATAGGTGTGAATGTGAGTGTGAATGGTTGTCTGGCTCTCTGTCTTAGCCCTGTGATAGAGAGGTGCCCTCTCATGATGGCTGGGATAGGATACTTAAACATAAACTCTGCAAATTCTGAATTTTGGGGTTCTTAGGTAAGCCGCCTTGTGAAACCCTGCCTATGGGGACAACGCTGATAGACGTTTTCACAGCAGTAGATCAAAATTTTTCAAAGATGCAGTTTATAAAGAAAAAGCTCAGAGCAGGGATTTTTAACTTGATTTTCTCCAGGGGCATTCTTGCACAATGACAGGAGGCCAGAGGCTAGCTAAAAACAAACAACAATATTTATGAGATAAAAATGAAAAGGCAGTGAAAGGGCCGTCACTCATCTTTCACTGACATTATTTATTTTCAAATGAACTTACTATATTTCTTAACTACATGATGCTTTGGTCTCTCACACACAAATAGAGGTACTATTAAACCAGAGAATGTTCCTATGTTGTAAAATGCCATTTAGATGTGTGTCAGTCAAAACAAGATTACTGATCTTTGTGTTGTCAAAATGACAGAAAAATGCGTTTTTAATATCATGTCAAATTCCTTCACTCTCCATACAGCAAATATTCATGAGCCTCACTGGTGCTGCTTCATGCCACAGCTGTGTTCTGGCACTTGCCCCAGTGGAGCTGTACTGCCAAGCAAAGAGAAAGAATGAATCAAGATATCATCAGAGGTTTAAAAAAAAAAAAAAAAAGATTACTCATGAATTAATACAAAAATACAATCACCTTGTCTTGTTGGCCTGGATAAGACAAGTTGAGCTTCATGGCACAATTAACATAGTGGCCCCCAGCTGAATGTGGGAGAAAGAAAAAATACAGAGATAGAGAATAAAAGAAAGAAAGACACAAATCATAAAAGTTGTTGCGCCTTCATGCCTTCTGGTTAGTTGTGCACAATAAGAATGGATGCATAATGCTTAAATATGAATAAAAAGTATTCCCTTCCCTCCCTTGAGTCTTATTTACTGGAACAGATGTATTATGTAAAAACACAGTGAGTAGCCTATATCTATTCTCTCATCTCATCACCACCTACAAGCTCAGGATAATAGTAGAATTTCTGACCTCACCCACTACATTTGTTACAATGCTTAACACAATGCCTCATGAAGAAAACTTGAGAAGAACTGCTGTGTGGGGAAGAGTCTAGTGAAATCCTGAGGAGGTGCACAAAGAAAACACAAACATGACAACCAGCTCTATTCTAAGAAATATGTTACAAGTGCCGCAAAGCAACTATTCTGGGAAAACAATTTATGAATGGACATCCGCAACAGACAAGTAACACGCATTATTCCACTTGATTGGCTACATTTTGCTCATACTTGGCTGGACCCCTTTTCTGCTTACAGAATTGCTGGATTCTTCACGGTATACATTCAACATGGTGTTGAAAACATTCCTCAGAGATTTTGGACCATACTGACATCGATGATGTGACTCATCTATTCCAATAGATCCCATTTTTGGCTAGTGTGAACTGTAGAATCAGTTTCTGGGCCTTAGCTGATAGGAGTGGCACCCAGTGTGATATTCTGCTGCTGTAGCCCAGCTGCTTCAAGGTTCAATATGTTGTGCATTCAGAGATGCTCTTCTGCACTCCTTGATTGTAACAAGTGGTCATTTGGTCACCGTTGCCTTCATATCAGCTCAAGGCACTCTGGCCATTCTCCTCCAACCTCTGACATCAACAAGGCATTTTCACGGAGAAAACGTCACTCACTGGATATTTTCTCTTTTTTGGATTATCCTCTGTAAACCCTAGACCTAGTTGTGTGGGAAAAGCCCAGCAGTTACACTTAATTGGTTAGCTGGTGGTTACAAAGGGGTTATACTCAATTTTGTTAAATTAAAAAAAGAAGAAGAAGCTTCAGTCATTTTGTTGCTTTCCACCTTTTTACCCTGGTGGAATGCCATCATTTGGTACATTTCCTGAGAAGGAAAGCCATAGGACAAATTTTCATTTTTTTATTTTTTGGTAATTGCTTCTCCTTTTTACTTTTGCACTGCTCCTCATCTTCCAATCAAATAAATGTGAGTTGCTCTGAGCAACCTGAGTCTCCCATGAGTCTGTCACATCATCAGATGCTACTGTCTTTCAGCACTGGATATTCCATAGCATGTTCCTTATGAAATTAGAATGGGGTAATAACTTTGCTTTATAGAGTGAATCTTTTTTAGTGGTCAAATCAAAATCCTCAATGTCAAACATTTATTTGAAAGTTAATGAAGGTGCAGGTTTAAATCACTGGGTTGGGTAGACAAACCATATGCCATAAAGCCATGGGTCTGAACCTGCCCTGAGGCCATTTACTGCGTGTCTTCCCCCTGGTCTTTTTCCTAACTTTCCTGTCTTCTTGCCACTGTCCCGTAAAAAAGAAAAAAAAAATCCAAAATGTAATAACATTACTTAAAAATTACAATTCAGTGGAAAGAAATTAAAAGAATGTAAAAGTATTTAAAAAGTATGCCCTTAAAATCATTCACACTGCAATCTTCAGGAGCCTCCATCACAACTCTGCAGAAAGGCTGATGCTTAAATAACTCCCCTATTTGTTGTTTAATTTTTCTATGTGAACAACCATGTACTGTACACATGTCCCCAAAGTGTTCAGTATTAAATTCATTTCTTAAAAAATACATAAATGCCAATAAGATGGACAAGAGTTAAATAAACTTTATCCTGCAGTAATCTCATGTTAAAGATGCCAGTTTTCCATGTTTCCCCTTTTTTTCTGTCAATCAAGATTAAAATGACAGGTCAAAATTTTATTGCCTGTTGCTTCAGTCCGAATGAGCAAACATCTCACACTTTCCTACATTTAGATTTCTACTTTTCAGAAAGAATCAATACATAACAGAATTTATTTCGTGCAGCATCTCATTTATAAATATGAGTCAAATATGGGTTTCTTTTTTTTTATAAAACAAACTGAATCTTTTCCAAAACAGAAAAAAATAGGCAAAAAAAAATTCTGAATATGAAATTGAAATAATCCCAAAATAAAATAAAAACAATATTCATGAAGTGGAATATCACAAACTAAAATCATTTTATAGATTTAGTCTGATATGAATCCCAACTCCTGGGATTTCACCTTGTGTCAGACGGCGAGATATTCTAGAGACAGAGGAAAACACAGCGTCAGCAAAAAAACTCGAGGGGAAACAAATATCAAGAGGACGCAGGAAGAGTGGCAGGTGTGAGGGAGTGAAAGAGTGGGGAAGAAAACAGCACGACAGGCAGGCTTTGTTTAAGGGCTGTAGGCAAGATGAATGCACCATGTGTATAAAGTGTGAAGCAAGTGGAGAATCAAGTAGAGAAGAAGAAGGAAGTGAGGCAGAGAGACAAGAGGTGGAATATAACAGTTGTCAAGGATTAAATTAATAGAGAACTGCTTACTGTGTACAAGATGAGAGCACGTTTCAAAAACAAATGGATATAAGTTACTGTGGATGAATCATTGACACTTATGCCTTCAAAATGGTTTCTCAGCTGAACAAAAGGAAATACTCCAAGCATTTATGTGAGCTTTAAGAAATTCTTCCACTCCTAACCTGCAACCTGTCAGACGTTTTCCTTTTTTCCTCTCTGACAAACCATTTCTGTCTCCTTTACCTTCACACTTAACCCACATATACACAGACATGCACAGTCAAAACCAAGCTCACTTTCTATGTGAAAGTATGATTATATTTCTCAGACACACGCCCATACCCGGCTCTTCAGATCTGAAATGAGGTGGAAAAATAACTGAGAAGCCAGACGGGTGCCTGCAGCTATCTCGGGGATGAATACAACTATTCCATTACAAACACCTTTAATGTCGCCATGGTACGTCTGACTTGCTATGCGGTACCATCATTTCATTTTTCTTGAAGGAAGCAACACCATAATTTCTGGTTGCAACTTTCCAGCATACAACTCATAAAAGGGGGGCAAACAGCAATCAAGCAATGTGTTTTGTTAATGAGAAAGCATAAATAGTCTTTCATGGCTTTTCCAAATGGGGTCTAGCGGTGTGCAACACATTAGCAACCTTAGAAAATAAATTCACAGATGGAGTTGCTTGAAGTGAGAAACCAATTCTGCTATGTGTGAAAGGTGCGTGTATATTGTCAGTTCTCAATATGATTATTTGTGTTTAAAACTATACTCAAAACATTTTGGTGTTATTTGCAAAAACAAAAATGAATACTGTGCTTAGAAATGGCCTTTTTTGTGCTTGTGGTTCCTACTGTTCATCCAAAGAATTTAAAGTATTAAGAATGTTTTTGCAGCCTGTTCTGTTTTGCAGCCGCTATACACACACCTTACATACACTGACATTCACAGGTTTAGCTTTTTTCTTCTTCAATGACATTGCCATTATTGAATAATATAGTCATTAATCAGAAATCTATTGTGATCTTTTAATAAAATGGAATATACAGAGGCCCACTAACATACCCTTGTGTATCTCTACAGTGATGTTCACACAGCTGAACACTACTCATTTAAAAAGCTATACATATGACTTGTTAAATATCTCTCAGATCAGTCTGTATGGGTTTGATTTTAGTCTTAAAATGATCCAAAATAAAAACTTTCCTCTCAAACTTAACAGAGTTTTCTTATTGCAAGAAATGAAAACTATTCTGTTTATGGGAAACTGCCAAAAAACAAACAAAAAAAACCCTCAAGCTTTATCTAACAGAGGGAACAACTCCCTTCACACACAGACCAATGTAAACTGGCTCTAATCAAAATCGACTGAGAAGTGCAAGGCCATGAGGACAAATACATCAGTCTCTAGTTTAAGAAACAAGCAGTCACCTCACAGGTCCTCAGCTGGCAGCTTCATTACATGCTACCAGCAAAACAAAACACCAGTCCTAATGTCAGCGGTGAAACAGCGACTCTTGGATGCAAAGGAAAGCCATAAGAGACAAAAGGCAAAATAAATAAATAAATAAAAAGATTAAGATTGGCAAAAAAAAAACAAAAAAACACAGGCATTAGACAGAGGAATAAGAACATTTGTGTGACACAAAACAAATGAAAAATTGCCACAGGACTGCTTGACACCATCTTTCAAGAATGGCAAATAAATGTAATAGTGTGGGGTGCTCTGGTGGCTCCGCAGTGGGTAATTCACACAAGATATATATATCAGGGATCTGGAACAAGGAAGGCTATCACTCCGCTTTCCAATTTTGTGTGGAGGACAACAACTGACAACACAGATCCAAAAAAATGCAAGAGCTATAGAATGAGCAGCCAGCTGGGTTGGTGTCTCTGGAGAAAATGGCGAGCTCAGCCACTGAATCTCATCTCTTTTGGACTTTTGTGGGATCAGCTTGAATGCATGTTATGTAAGAAGTGTCCGACAAACCAGTCCAACTTGTGGAAGCTGCTTCAGGAAGCATGCCATGAAATGTCTCCAGATAACCTCAACAAAGTAACAGCTAGGCTGTGAATCCTGCAAATAGAAGATTGTATTAGTTTAATAGAACAGAAGTTAATCTTTCCAGTAGAGTGCTAGATACTTGTAGAATCTGTGCCAAAGTGCACTGACACTGTTCTGGTGGTGACACTTTGTGTTGCACTTTCCTTTTATTTGATGTACTATTGATGGAGAACGAAGTTAAGTAACTCCCAGCCTTGAATTGTGTCTGATTTCTTTTTTTTTTCTTCTTCTTTTTTTTTGACTCAGATTCATCTCAGTCTTGATAACAAAGTCATTCATGGCAGAAGGTTAGAAGCATAAGTATAAAGGAATATAGCAAGACCAGCTATTGCCATATGATTGGAGTGCTGACTAAAACAGGACACAGTGGTGGAGGTACAGCTGTGTTAAAGATGCTGAGATTTCTATTGCGACCATGAAGGACTGGATTAGAAATGAGCATATCTTTATATAATCAAATCTGCTGGTTCACTGAACTCTGCAGTCATTCATTTTGTACGTTTCGCAGCATTGTCAAGACAGTTCCTTTCTTTTCCTGATATTTTCAGTGATACCTCCCTGTTCCTTCTCTTGGCAACTCCCTGTTTGATTGCCATGAAATTTATGTTCTGGAGGAGATAGCTCATCACCATGTTGATTGACTGAATTATCTCTAGTGCTGCCATGAGGCTAATATGAATGAATTCTTCTGAATTTTGGAGGCTGTATCATAATGACTGCGGTGAGCAGCTGTAGTGCCCCACTAGAGGCTTTTCAGTTTCACTTATTAAATGACACTGCATGAAATTTAATACATGACCAGGCATGAGATTTTTTTTTTCAGATATTGGCTCTCGGTTTTGATCACTATGGGATACATTGCCAGGAGTATTTTAAAAAATTGCTCAGATATTTAAGGTTTTGGAAGAGATTGTAATAGCATTTCTTGTCACACTATTACAAGAGCAGCATCTCTATCCACTCTCATTAGCCTTAGATATTGTTTTTTGCCAACATGCCAAAAAATGGTGCAGGTGGTAAACATTACCTTGCTTAACATCACGCTGTAATCGTTACTATGGCAGCATTTATACTGTATTAGATCAAAACACTGCTGTGAGCTCCACATAAAGCCTAACGGAGGCACACAGAGACTAAAATGGCTATTGGCTCTTGCCACGGTCTCACAAATGCAAAAATCTCATGAAAATTATATTTTCACACATTAACATTGAAACAAGACCAAGCTCTCCAGACTCATAATGAACTCGCAAAATCTCACTAGGATCTGGCTCAATGTCTGTGGAGAATTACAAAGACTGACTTGGAAAATATTTTTGCACAATTGCCTCACCATGCAACAACAACAACAACAACAACAGAAAAAGACCATAGTTAGATCATTTAAAAATTCAAACACTTTCTAAAGAGCAGGCAGTCATGTAGTAATGAGTCTTCCCATCTTTCTCTATCCCAGTCTCTCTTGAGCTCTGTGGTTTCCTCTTGTCCCATTTTATGGTTTCCTTTATACTTGCATGTTTAGTTATAAAATTTATATGTGTTGTTTAATGTCTTCTCACTCAGAGACAACACAAAGTAAAACATTTATTGTGAGCAAAATAACTTTACCTTTTTTGTCTGTACACTGCTTGATCTTGCTGGGATTTCTCTTTTGTAAAGTAGGGCTGCTCCTTCTTCTGTTCTGACAAAGCTGTTTTCTACAATCTGTCTCATTAACACAGAGAGCTTCTCTTCTGTCTTTAGTCGCCTTCTTTGTAAAATTAGTGACATTATCTTCTGATGCACGCTGAGCACTGACAGTCTGATGACAAGCAACGACAGCGATGAGTATAGCAGGAAAGTGTAAGGTACTTTGTCTTAATGAGCTGCCATGCAGTTTGAGCTCCCCTCCACCTGTGCTATGAGTTATCTCTCTCATCTTCTTATTCATCATAAGACTGATGTCTGTGTCTGTCTTTTTTGTCTACTTTTATGCTTATGTTCATATTCCAGCACTTTTTTTTCACTCATCTGGTTTGTCAAACCACATAAAGCCTCTCAATTATGGCAAATAATTAAAGTCAAATAAAAAATACTTACAAGAAGTAGTCCCCCCACCACCAGCACTGTATTTAAATCAATTTGAACTTTTTAGCTTTGAAAATGTAAAACTAACTTAATTACAGTGGCACCCATCAAGACATTTAACAGTTTTCCTTTTAAAATATTGCTTGAGCTTTATATTTTGCCTTCAAGCAGCCAGACTTTCTTGTCATTTTTTAAAGCGGCCTTGGGCAATAATTCTCCAGGTTTTCTGAAGGCCTTTCAAAGTTTTTCTTTGGGTACTGGATGCTTTTTAATTCATTTCCAGTCCAGTCCTTGTACCTGACCATTTTAAGAGAATACTTTTGTTTTGTTAACCAAATTAACACTGACCTGTCAACAATATTTTTGCTTTCTTCTTGGCTCGGGGAGTGACATCTGGCCGATGCGACTATTATGTAAGTCCCATTTTCAGCTTGAGGACAATAATAGCACACAGCAACACAAACGTAAACAATGGATGGAGGAGAGAGATGTGCGTTTTCTAGCTGGAAATACAGGCACTATTTTGAGTTTGTCAGCTAAAGATGACAATATCAAGTTTGGTTGTGCACTCTGTGCTGGTGACAAAGTGCTATCTACTGTAGCTTCAAAAGCACTACAGTATGTCAAATTTGAAGAAACATTTGGATACGTAGCACAGCACAGTCAAACTTACAGAGCAAGTCCCACCGGTGGTGTGAAGCAGAGAGCTGCAGCTAATGCAGGAGGCCCCCCAGCACCCAAACAACAAAAGCTGGTGTAATGGCTTTACTTCATTGGTAAACAGAGTGCAGTCAGCATGATTTATGAAGGGCTTATATATAAAATGAAGAAATAACCTGTTTTGCAGGAAGTCAAGTCAGGACCGCTGCCGAATGTAACTAATAAAGTAATGTGTAATCTAACTTAGTTACTTCTAAAATTAAGTAATCAGTAAAGTAACTAAGTTACTTTTTAAAGGCGTAATCAGTAATCAGATTACTTTCTCAAGGTAACTATGCCATCACTGCCTGTGAATCATTCAAGCATAAAAATGGTTCCCAATTCAAGAGCTGAATCAGTGTTGGGACTACACATAACAGACAACTCAACCCTTACATGCATAGTGGTCACTACAGTGGACAACTGTTCAAAGCTGTTCTCTTGTGTATGCATGTGTTTTGTTGTTATAGTTGCATATGAGCCAACACAGTGGATGCTTGTGCATCATCCCATTCACTGCTGCATATTTGCCTGTCATGTGAAGTTGTATTTGTCATTTGAATGTAATTAACAGTATCGGGATTAGTCCATGCTAACAGTAGTGACAGTGGATCTGAAAATGCAATATCATTTTCTGTTACTAGTTTGTTAAACACATATTTCGCTGGTTCAAAAGTCAAACATATGACGTCCAGCTGGGTGGACATGTTTGTAACTCCACGAAAAATAGGTTCATAAACAAAATTTCATTGTGCATTTTTTTTTCATGCCTAAAGAGGAATAAAAACACTCAGGAAAAAAAAACTTGACTGAGGTTCTCATAATTCATGCATGAAAGTGTTAACAAAGTGTTTTAGGCACTTTGTTATTAGAACTGTGGCAGGCCTAAAAAAAACTATCTACAGCAGATAAACACTATCTAAAAGTCTCATTAAGAAAAAGAAATCCTGACACAGGACCTGAGAAATGCATCTGGCCCATCAGTCGATCCATTGGAAGGGTTACAATCAAAAAGCCATTTTCAAGGAAATAGGGAGAGAAGGCTGAGATGTGCGAAATTACACTAGAACTGGTTTGAAAATCAGTGGCAACAGGTCTTTTGGAGTGATGAATCCAAATTTAAAAGTTTTAGTTCAAATCATTGTCAATTTAAATGGATGAGGTGAGGAGAAAGGTCCAACAGTGAGTGCTGGAAAACAGAGGCTCTGTCATGGTTTGGGGCTGCATTTTTAGCCAGTGGCATTGGGGATCTTGACTTCAGATTCCCCTTTTTTCTTTTTTTCTTTTTGCATTTTTGGCCACAGCAGCTTTTCTAGATAGTGGAGGGAGACAGGAAATGGGGGAAAAATACAGGGGAAGACACGTGGGCAAATTGGCGACAGACCGGGATGCGAACCCATGCCGCAACACGGCATGAGTATGTGGTTGCTGGCTTCACCACTAAGCCACCCAGGCACTCATTGACTTTAGATTCTGATCCATCATGAAATACCATCTGGAAAGCATCTGATTGGTAACGGGTTCATTCTTCATGAGAATGAGCCCAAACTCACTGCCAAAGCAGTAAAAGCATACCTGAATAAAAAACACTCAATGGAACACTTTCAGTCATGGATTGGCCTCCCTAGAGCCCAGACCTCAACATTGCTAAAGTATTATGGGATCATCTTGACAGAGAATGTAACAAAAAGCAGCCAACATCCAGAGAAGAGCTTTGAGTGTCCTTCAAGAAGTCGGGAGAACTATTCCTGATGACTACTTAAAGAAATTACAAGAAAGCTGCCTCAGAGACTTCAGGCTATGATAAAGAATAAAGTTGGTTATACCAAATATTGACTTTCAGGCTGGTTAGAATTGTAAAAACGTTTTTCATCATATACTGTGTGTCCATGTATGTTTGCACATTTTTCATACTTCACTGCACCTAATTCCCATTTTTCCTACCAAAATATGAAGTGGGTGTCTCAAGATTTTTGCACAGTACTATATAATTTGCATCAAGGAAAAATGATTTGCTGATTTTCTTAAAACCCCTTAAGCTTTATACTGTATTAATCATTATACACTATAGTTTCCCCATTTGCACTTTCATCCAACTAACCAGGTAACCAGACATCCAACCTGTGGGAAAGCAGACTTGTCAAATAAGTAATGACCTCGTCTCTTCTGGCCAACGTTATCAGGACTGTTCCATAGAGATGGTCCACTAATGCATATTAATCCTCTAACACAATGACCCCAATCCCTTAAATGTGTCAACAGGGAAGCTGATGCTCCAGATTACAGATCCAGCTGTAATGATATGATGGGACTCCTGTCTTGTTTGAAAATTAACACACACAATTTATGATTTACATACTTGATTATACGCAGTAGTCACGGTTGCTGAGTGTATGAATCTCAATGGATTATTGCTAGTATAATGTAGCTAGAAATCTACGTTATGATGCTGTTTTCCAACCACTCTTTTTGCAGCAAAATCTTGTATGATGAGTATGACTAACTGAAAAGCTTTTCCAAAACTGTGATAAAGCCAGACATTTCACACAGACATAATTTAAATGGCATTTAGTTTATATGTGGGAGCCCAAGATTGAATGAATCTGACAGCAAAAAGGTTTCCAAAAAGCCACAGCATTTAAGTGGGAAAACATGGTGAGACATATTTGGTGATTATTGTCATACCAACTGTGCAGCTTTCATATCTTAATCAGTTCTGTGTCTGAACTTTTGAGTTCTGAATTCTCTGCCCTGTTTGATAGAGAGGGTCCACAATCAGAGATGCTGGGCCACGATGCAGCACAGAGACAGCTTTAAATCACTGCTTATCGCTGAGATGAGTTTGTTTACTTTTCCTACTGTTGCTGGACAGATAAATCGGCTGGAAAGAAGAGACGGTTTGTGCACATACAAAAAACGCTGGCCCTGTAGGTAGAGAATTTGGGAGAAAGTTATTAAAATTGCTTTTATCAACACTCTAAATCCACCCGATGCTGTTGTGCAGCAGGGAGTGACAATGTGCGCCGTCATATCCAACGCTGCCAATTCCTGAGGTGCGTGGCATCAGATTATCTGGGCTTCTTTAAGCTGGTGAGGTTGTTTATGCAACACCGTTACAGAATGTAATTTTAAAAGGTGTAGCAGCGGTCACCTCAGAGACACGGGGGGTGGGGGTGGAGGGGAGTGAGAAAAAAAAGAGACAAATGAGCCATGAGTTATAATATGCAAGCCTCAACCATTGATAAAATACCTGGTATTCTTTGGGGACACAGTCAAGATACCCAGAATGAGAATCAGTTTCTTTCCACTGAGCTTTCTCTTCCTCTCAGAGTTATTTTATGCAGCAGGGCAGAATCTCAGTATTGGCAGGCATTTCAAATACACTTCCGTCAGAGCGACATTTCAATGATAACATCAACCTTAAATGACATTCAACGGTGATTAAGCATAATTAAATCCTGTGGATTCCTACCAAAGCTTTAGCCTGTAATCCAAACCATTCACGATATTTTCCTGTGAATCACGTTGCTATTTTAAAAACAATGAGAGAATTAAATCCTTTTTCAATTATAATGAATCTATTTGGTTCTTTTATTGATATAATCTCAAAGGAAATACACGTCACATTTTGGTTTAAAAAAAAGAAGGATGTTACAGAAAAAAAGGCATATTTTTTTTCATTTGCATATGAACAATCTTACAGTTGAACATGTTCACTGTGTCGGGAGACCAAGATTACACAGTTTTTACAATTTGTAGAACCAGGCCCCCAGGAGAAGCCTGAAGCCCAAGGTAACTTTGTTAAAAATTTCAGGGATGTCCATCTCAAACTCTGCAAAGTCTATTTGCATTTCATTTGAATAAATATCTGGCGAAGACTGTAGTGACAGATTGCTCAAAATAACTTGATAAATGTTGCATATTCTCTGACAAATTGCACAGAGTCTTCAGGTATTCTCTAGAGGAATCCTACAAAAAGTACAAAAGGATGGAAAAGAATAGAATTACTTACAAGAAATATCCCCCATTGAAACTGGAGCTGTTTCTCAGGGGCAGCAGGATTGTGAAAAAGCAAAAGGAGCTGAACATTTATTTTGAATTTGAAATGTAAAAATAAGTAACAGCATAGAGACTGTCTATATTTACAGGAATAAATCAGTAGAGCTTATAGGGTTTTTTTTCTTTTTTTTTCAAATGTAATAATTTTGCATCAGAGGATAAAACCATGCAAATTGCTTTCAGTCTTTACAAAGAACAGAGTATCACTTCATCTTGGTCTGTACAGGTTTGCACTGGGCACAAAAGTTAAATACAAAATCTCCTTCATGTAATCATGTACACCCTAAACCATCCTTTTTCCTTTTTATAGAAAAATGAAAGTTTTCCTTTTATACATCCTATACACATACACACCTTAAAAAAAAAAAAAAAAAAAAGCTCACTGGGGTTCTCCTAGAGGTTTGACTACAGGCCATGGCATGTCAGGTAAAGGTGTTTGAGGTTCAGCAGGGGCCTGCTGTTGCTTTTGCTTCTGTTGGTTGGCCCAGTCTAATTCAACACCATTCTTCTTCAGTGCAGCCAAGTGCTTGATGTCCAGCGTGGTGAAGGTGGTGAACTGGACCTGATTTCTCTTACTGGTGGGAGAATGAAGAGGCTCGCTGCGGTGAGGCCTCGCCAGTAGGGTGGCTGAACGGTTTGCCATGGGATCAACTGCCTTTCCTTGAAACTGCTGGTGCTGAGAGCTGTTCCTGCTGCGTCCCAGGGTGGCAGTTCTTTCTGGGACAGCCGCGGCACTCACTGTGGGCAACGTGCTTTCTAGGCTGCGATGGCCCATGGAATCTATCGAACTGCGGGACTCCAGGGGGCGATGAGGCTCGCGTTTTAGTGTGGACACTTGAGCTGGGGCACCTGAGGTAGGAGCACTGTGATTGGTGTTCCCCAGCCAAACCCAGTCATGCTTGTGACCCTTTGTGTCTGTGCTGGGGTCTGTCCCGGCCTGTATGGGGGTCTTTTGTTTCCTGAAACAGAGACTATATGATGCACAGTTGAGCAAAAAAGCCAAAATGGCTACACAGGAGACCCCCACCAAGGCATACATGCCAATTTCCATGTCCGTCATAGCTTTGAATGTCCTAATGAGGTCACTCTCAATTAATTTGGGAGTTTTAGATTTAGGCGGCTCCTTCTTGGGTGTAACTTCTACTTTAGGAGTATCATTGTCTGGAGGGGAATCGGGGTTGTCAAGCATGTTTCCATAGCTTTTCCTATTCCCTTCTTCTTTACGGACAACATCCACTGTTGTTACTATAGGTTTGGCAGTGCTAAGTTGTGTACTTAAGATCAATTTTCTGATTGTTGTAGGAGAAGCTGTGGTAGTGACAGTATAGGTGGAACCTTTTGGAGCTTTGGTGGTCTTTCCAATCCAGACAACATGTGGCTGTGCATTTCTGGTTGAAATTGTCGTTGGGGTGGTAGTTTTTGCCAGAATAGACTCTTGCTGGTCAGACAGATTGGTTCTGTTCAGCTGTTTATCCATCTCTGTGACAGCACTGTTTGATGTCACTGTTGTTTTGCTCATCACTTTTGATGCACTGCCATTTAAATCCTTATTTCTGTCAGTGCCCCCTTTCCCTTCTCCTGCTGCAGTTCTGCTGCTACTTTGGAAATTGATCTTGAGAAGCCCTGAGCCCACTGCCAACTTGCTCTTCCTTTTAGATTTCTGGCATTCTTCACAGATCCTCAGTTCCACCCTCACGAGTGCTCCCCGGCCTTCGCCTTCACTTTCTGCTACTACAAATGCAGACTGTGGGGTGCGGCGCATTGTGGCCACCCGCTCATCTGGTGTAGAGACTGTCAGAGAGTAGATACTACGGTCGAACAGCTCCAGTGGAACAACTGCCCCATCGCTGAATGAAACCCAGCAGCTGACCAATGCCTCCTAAGAGGAAGAAAGGAAGAAAAGAAAGCAAGAAAGAATGCATGAGGTTATATGTTGAAAATCAGGTGAGAGTATAGGCAGTAAATCAATACCTCCCTTGGGCTATATTCTCATTATTTTTAAAAATGCTAAACTTCCTATGCCAATCTCTTTAAAGTATATAATATCAATGTTAATCCCTTTAAAGTACATACTAGTAAGTAGTTCAGCAATAGCTATGCACTCTGGCTGAATTGCATTCTATACCATAAATATATTATGATACTCTAATAAAAGTCATTCAAAAAGAAACAACAAAAAGTAATTAATGACCAGAACTGGCCAGTCAAATTACATTAATGCACAGTGACCTATTTCCTGCAGCTAATGTGAGCTACTAACTCACCAAAGACCTAACCTATATTTTGGATTTGAATACATTATGAATTGCCCTGAGCAAAACATTAACAGCCTGCCATCACAGACACAAATGGCTGGTCATGGGCACTGGCGTGGTTCAAATAGTTTGTTATTGACAGAGCAGATCAGCAACAGTCAGTGTGTACTGGAGGTAAAGTGAGTTGTCGTTCCAGCAGCTATGGACTGCCTAATTGCTGCCCCATGCCTGCGACAGGGAGCTGGTTTAAAATAGGCAGGCTGCCACGGCTAAATGTGTGAGTGAGCTTTTAAAATGATCATCTATGCACCCTGTCTGCCTCTCCCGCTCTCTCACACAGCATGGTGGCTGCAGATGATGGTCGAGGCTGCGAACACAAAGAACTCACATTCAGAGAGGCAAGGAGAAAACACAAATATTATTAAACCCCTAAGGTCAATCTGCTCTGCTCTGGGGGTACTTTAAATTCAAGTTCTTCCTGTAGGAGGCCATTATATCTGTGTTGCAAGATGAATATTTAGGGTATGTTAATAACACACTTTTTTATTATGGCAAGTTCAAGTGTAATTTTAAGCTCTGTCTCAAAAGGTTTTCAATGAGAAATATATTGTTTATGGTGCTTATACTACCTCTGCTCCTTGTGCAGGAACAGCTGAACCCTAACCGGGAAAAAAAAAAAAAAAGCTTAAATGAATGTTGAACAGTGCAGTTATTACCCAAGACATTTCTCTTGCTGCACTTGTGTTTGCAATCCTTAAAATTCAGACTGTGCTTAAAGAAGCTGAAAACCATCATGATATATGAGACATCCATCCTCCAAAGTTCTCACACTGGGGTGTTTTAGACTATAGCAAACAACAAGGACTCTTCTCCTTCTTCTTTTGGCTGCTCTCTCTTTAGGGGTCACCACAGCGGATCATCTGCCACTATCTTACCCTATCTCTACCATCGTATCCTGTCACACCAACCCACTGCATGTCCTCCTTCACTACATCGATGAATCTTCTCTGTGGTCTTCCATATACTCCATATTTAACATCCTTTGTCCAGTATATCACTATCTTTCATCTGCACATGTACAAATCATCTCAAACTTTGTCTCCAAACTGCTCCCCCTGAGCTGTCCCTCTGATGTTCTCATTTCTAATCCTGTCCATTCTGGTCACTCCCAAAGAAAATCCTAACATCCTCAACTCTGCCACCTAGAGCTCTACCTTCTGTCTTTTTGTTAGTGCCACAGTCTTCAAACCATAGCAGGTCTCACTACCATTTTGTAAACCTTCCCTTTCACTCTTGCTGCTATTCGTCTGTCACAAATCATTCCCATCCCTCGTCTCCACTTGCTTCACTGTACGTGTACTCTCTTCTTCACCTCTTTTGTACACTGTCCATTGCTTTGGATGGTTGACCTGGGGTTGACCACCTTCACCACCTCTGCTCCATCACATTCATCTTCCCACCTGTCTCCCTCACATTCATGCACACGTATACTGTCTTGCTTCTACTGACTTTCATTCCTCTTCTCTCCAGTACCTCCACCTCTCCAGGCTCTCTTCCACCTGCTGCTGGCTTGCACTGCATATCACAATGTCATCTGCAAACATCATAGTCCATGGAGACTGTTGCCTGGCCTCATCTGTCAACTTGTCCATCACCACTGCAAACAAGAAGGGGCTCAGAGCCGAATCCTGATGTAATCCCACCCCCACCTTGAACCCATCTGTCACTCGCACCACTGTCTCACTGCCTTCATACATGTCCTACACCACCCTCACATACTTCTCTGCCACTCTTGACTTCCTCATACAGCACCACAGTTCCTCTCTTGGCACTCTATCATATGCATTCTCTACACAAAGCCACGGTGCAGCTCCTTCTGACCTTTTCTGTACTTCTCCATCAGCACTCACAGCAAAGTTTGCATCTGTAGTGCTCTTTCTTAGCAGGAAGCCATACTGCTGCTCACTGATCGTCACCTCTCTCCTTAACCCAGCTTCAACAACTCTTTCCCACAGCTTTATACTACGGCTCATCAGCTTTATCCTTCTGTAGTTACTACAGCTCTGCACATCACCCTTGTTCTTGAAAGTAAGTACAGTACCAGTACACTTCTTCTCCATTCCTCAGGCATCCCCTCACTCTCTGAGATTGTGTTAAACAATCTGGTTAAAAAGTCCACTGCCCTCTCCTATAGACATCTCCATACCTCCACAACAAAGCTAATAAATGTCAAAAAGTTATATCAACTGTTATTGTTAATAGAGTACGAAAGAAAGGTGATATGACTTGCAAGCATGGACTCCTTTATGAACCTCACAAGGATTGGTCAGTGGCATATTTTACCTGCTTCTACACTGAATACCAGGGACTACTTCAGGCTTAAATTAAGAAACACTAGATTTCAAAGGAGAATTGCTGATACATACAGGACCAGTCAAAGATTTGGACACATTTGCCCAGTGGGTGAGTGTATCCAAACCTTTCACTGGTACAGTATGTCACAAGTGGTTCATGTTTCACACAAGTCACTTTTATGAGGTTTGATTTCAAATCAAAACATGGAACAACTTTTTGACTTTACCAGGCGTTTCTGTTCTGTTCAGAGTACAGCAAACATGTTGAACTAAAGAGACAAGTCTGTGAACACGATGATGTTATTTATGCTCTTGCACGGAGCTGAATAACTGTTTCCAGACTGGTGTGTTAGTAATAAAAGGATGGAATTTGTGAAGAAAAAATATTGTGCACTCTCACCTTCAATATTTAAACAAAAAATTGGCAAACTCTGAATTTCTATTTGTGATCTTAGCTAAGCTGTATTATGAAAGCTTGCCTATGGGGACAACACTGACAGACACATTCACAGCACTAGATCAAAAATTTCAAAGATGTAATTTAAAGAAATGTTCAGAGTACAGATTGTCAGCTTGATTTTCTCAAGGGGCACTCTTGCACAATGACAGGAGGCCAGGGGCTAGTTAAAAACAAACAATAATATTTATCAGATAAAAATGAAACAATGGTAAAAGGAGTAAAAGGGCCACAAGTCATCTTTCGTTGAAATGATGGATGGATGGATGGATGAATGGATGGATGCTAATGGCAAACTAGCTGACACCGTAAGGAGATTTTTGGTATAAAGTTGTGCTGAGTTACTTCTTGGGGGTGTTGGGTTGCGGTGTCTGGGGTGCATTTTTTTTATATCTGCTCTATGCTTACAGTACTTGGTAGAGCAGCTAATCCTATACAAAAAGTGATCTTGAGTTTCATATGGCCAAGCTGTTATTCAGTTTCAATGTGAAAATTTTGCAGTGAGGCTAAAAATGAATAATTCTCAAATTAACTTGCATGAAAAATTCTATTTTCACGCTTGTTAAGTACCATCATGAACAAATGAGGTGCTTTAAACTTGTATGCTTTTGTGTGCAACAATTTTCTGGCTGCTTACCTGTTTGTGCTGCATGATCATCTCTTTAGTAGTTGCCGTGGCAACAATAGCCCTGTTGCTCCCTGGACTGAGTTGCAGGGACAGAGAGAGCCCAGACACCAACTGCACTCCGAGCTCTGTCACGCTCACTTTATCCTCCACCACCCTGATGCTCCTCTCAGCCAGGACTGCTGACGTCAGAGGGGACAGTACCTGCAACAAGTGCATCCTTTTTCCAGCTTAAGATGGATATACATGATGCTCGCACCGTGCAAACAAACACAGTTAATGACTCACCTGTACAGTAGTGGTGCCCACAGCCCTTCCTTGCAGCACCACCCCGTCCTGCACTCTAGCTACATCAGGATCTGCTACGTTTAGAGAGTAGCGCACGAGGTTGGTCACATCTATCTGTCAATCAAAACAAGAAAATAGATTAACTATTATGGTAAAAGGTCAGGTGGCTTTTAATCATAGTTAGCACAAGCATGCAGAGAAAAGCTATCAACCTCTTGTTTTAAATGTGACAGTGTATAATTATTATGGCTTCCCTATATTTATAAAGCATGAAACTGAAGACTGGGCATGTCAAGCCTAATAAAGCCTGCTGGCATGTGGGCTGCATTTGGAAATGTTAAAATGCTTGTACCTGCCAATCAGAACCCAGAAAGTATTCAACAGGTTTTTCCCCCGTTAGCGCGTCTGGGAGTGCCTCAGTGTCAGGCTGGGCTACAAAGGGTGTGAGCACCCTTACTGTAGAGTGCTGGTACTGCAGCATGCAACCCCTGCCCTTCCTCATCTCCTCCTCTTCTTCACTGTCCCATGTAGACCTGACACAAAAAAAGAATAAAACACAGTGAGTTACATACTCCTTATTGACAGATTGACTGTATAAATGTGAACATTTTTGTTCAAGAAACAAGCACTTAGCACTTAGCAGAATGACTGTAAGCATTATGTGTACTATACAGTGGGGGGAAATCATTATTTGAGCCACTGCTGAATTTCACTTCCAGTGAAATGAACAGTCTCTAATTTTTATGGTAATTTTATTTTTAACACAGAGAGAGAATATGTCATGTCCTGGGCCGTTGGCCCAGCGTTTTGTGTTAATTTATTTCCTGAGTTTGTCCTCCCTGTATGTTTGTCATGTTCCCAGTGTTGTGACTTGTCTGCGTGTTCCTTGGTTTATCACTTCCTGTTTTATTTTGCCAATGTGATTTCCTTGTGCTTTGTGTTTAGCTTTGCTTCCCCTGTGTAATTAGTTTCATTTGCCTCACCTGTTGTTCCCTGCTGTTTCCTCTTGCCCTGATTACCCATTGTGTACTTAAGCCCTCAGTTTTCATTTGTTCTCTGTCGCGTCGTTGATGTTTTGTGCCCGCATGTTCCTGTGTTCCCTGTGCCTGCCCTTCGTCTCCCTGTGCCTCCCTTCAAAGGTTTTTGTATTTGTGTTTCCCCGTTGAAATAAATCCCCTTTTTAGTTATGTTTGCTTCTGGAGTCCTTCATGTGAGTCCTTCCTCGTCCGTTTCCTCCCCGGCCATGACAGAACGACGCGACCATTACAAAACCCCCTCCGGCTCCAATTTTTTCGACGGCACTCGTCTAGCGCTGGGGGGCCCGGCGTCTTTGAACAGTCCCCGTCATCGTCACTCACCTGCCTCCCCTTTCGCTGATCCCTCCCTTCCTCGGCAGCCGCGGAGGAGAGGGAGTTCCCGGCAGCAACGGCGGAAGGCACCCCGAGACCCGAGCGGTATAACGCCGCGGACCGCTTCACCACTTCACACCCAATCCTCCGTTTCCGTGAGTAACACTGGCTTCAACGCTACTATGCCTGCGGACAATTATTCCCGTCACCCCCCTGCCTTTCCCCTCCCTGAGGTGGCAAAGCAGACCATTATCTGTTGGGTGGATTCACTGGTTATGGACCTTCTGGCTGACCCATGTGAGCAGGAACAGCAACAGCTCACGGCCCAGCTGCAAGGGCTAGTCGATGATTACCCTTGGTTATTTGGCTCTCTGCATGGGTTAGTGCAGGATTTCTTAACCTCCACCCTTCACCTACAGCAGTCCCCAGTGTCAGCTCATTCTCAGTCCCCAGTGTCAGCGCATTCTCAGTGCCCGGTGTCAGCTGTGTCTCAGTCTCCCCAGTCAGCTGTGCCTCAGGCTGCTTCCACGCAGTCAGCTCCTCTCCCTAGCTCACAGTCAGTCTCCTCGCAGTCAGTCTCCTCGCAGTCAGTCTCCTCGCAGTCAGTCTCCTCGCAGTCAGTCTCCTCGCAGTCAGCTCTAACGCCCTTAGCTCCTGCTCTCTCTAGCTCGCAGTCTGCTCTTTCTGTCTCCCGGCCTGCTTCCACGCGGCCAGTTTTGACGTACTCAGGCCCCTCTAGCCTTCAGTCGGTTTCCCTAATGTCTGTTCACCCTAGCACTCTGTCAGTTCCTCCAGTGTCAGTTCCTCCAGTGTCAGCTCCTCCTCAGTCGCAGTGTTCCCAGTCAGCTGTAGCTCCAGCTCCTCCTCAGTCGCAGTGTTCCCAGTCAGCTGTAGCTCCAGCTCCTCCTCAGTCGCAGTGTTCCCAGTCAGCTGTAGCTCCAGCTCCTCCTCAGTCGCAGTGTTCCCAGTCAGCTGTAGCTCCAGCTCCTCCTCAGTCGCAGTCTCAGACCCCTCAGTTAGCTCCAGCTCCCTCTGCTCACCCTGCTCCCGCTCCCTTGGCTCCAGCTCCCCCTGCACCCGTACCTGTTCCGCGGGTGGGGGCAGCCACGGACGGGCTGACCTCTGCACCCGTTCCTGTTCCGCGGGTGGGGGCAGCCACGGACGGGCTGACCTCTGCACCCGTTCCTGTTCCGCGGGTGGGGGCAGCCACGGACGGGCTGACCTCTGCACCCGTTCCTGTTCCGCGGGTGGGGGCAACCAGGTCCAAGCCTTCGCATCGGTTTTCTGTGTTAGCTGCAGCAGCAGGGTCTCAGTCAGCTCTAGCTCCAGTCGCTCTCCCTCGCCTTCAGTCAGCTCCAGTAACTCTTCCTCGGTCCCCAGTGTCAGCTGTTTCAGTGCCCTCTCAGTCAGTTCCCTCAGCCCCTGTCTTAGTTCCTTCGGTTTTGGTCCCAGTTCCCTCAGCTCCTGCTCCTTCTGTAGCTCCAGTAGTGTCAGCTCCCTCTCAGGCCCCAGTGTCAGCGAGCTCTCGGTCTGTCTCCACGCAGCCAGATCTCCCTAGCTCTCGGTCTGTTTCCACGCAGCCAGATCTCCCTAGCTCTCGGTCTGTTTCCACGCAGCCAGATCTCTCTCGCTCGCAGTCTGTTTCCACGCAGCCAGATCTCCCTAGCTCACAGCCCGCTCTCTCTGGCTCCCGGCCTGCTTCCACGCAGCCAGTCGTCTCCCGGCCTGCTTCCACGCAGCCAGTCGTCTCCCGGCCTGCTTCCACGCAGCCAGTCGTCTCCCGGCCTGCTTCCACGCAGCCAGTCGTCTCCCGGCCTGCTTCCACGCAGCCAGTCGTCTCCCGGCCTGCTTCCACGCAGCCAGTCGTCTCCCGGCCTGCTTCCACGCAGCCAGTCGTCTCCCGGCCTGCTTCCACGCAGTCCCCTGCACCTCGGCTATTCCTCGAGCAGCCCCTGCTGCTCAATAAAGCAGCAGTGTGCCCTGTTCCGCGGTCCCAGCCTACGCATCCGGTGCCTGCTCCCCATCGCCGCTGGGAGCGCGGTCGGCCTCCAGTGTCTCCTCCTCGTCGTCGCCGCCGCCGCTGGGAGCGCGGTCGGCCTCCAGTGACTCCTCCTCGTCGTCGCCGCCGCCGCTGGGAGCGCGGTCGGCCTCCAGTGACTCCTCCTCGTCGTCGCCGCCGCCGCTGGGAGCGCGGTCGGCCTCCAGTGACTCCTCCTCGCCGCCGCCGCTGGGAGCGCGGTCGGCCTCCAGTGTCTTCTCCTCGTCTCCGCCGCCGCCGCTGGGAGCGCGGTCAGCCTCCGGTGCCTGCTCCCCGTCGCCGCCGCCGCTGGGAGCGCGGTCGGCCTCCAGTGATTCCTTCTCGTCCTCGTCGCCGCCGCCGCTGGGAGCGCGGTCGGCCTCCCTCGTTGGGATTTTGCTTTGTGGCCCCTTGGCCCCTGCGGCCTCCTGAACTGTGTGTTTTTTGTTTTTGGATTTCCCACTGACTCCCCTGAACTGTGGACTGTTTTTTCCCCTGCTGTTTTTTGTTTTGTCATAGCTCCTGGACTGTTCCTTGTTTCGGCCCCCTGTTTTGGACATTGGAGCTCTCCGGCCTTGTGCCGTCGCTTTTTGTTTCATCCGGTTGTTTTTTTTTTTTTTTTTTTGCTTCTCGTCCCCGTGTTTTGTTCTTGTTTGGACTGTGTTGCCTCTGCTCTGCCTCATTTTGATGCCCCCTGTTGGACTGTCTCCGGCCTTGTGCCGTCGCCTTTTGTTCTGGTCCTGTGTTTTTGTTTTCTTCCTGTCCGGGTTTGATTTGTTTTGTTCACGCCCTGTGATTTCTGTTTTGCTCCCTGTCTTTGTTTTTGTTTCGGGCCCTCCCTCCTGGTCCCCCGCCTCCCGCCCTTGTCTGGTTTTGTTTCTGGTTTTGGCCGTCGGGAGCCGGCCTTTGAGGGGGGGGGGTACTGTCATGTCCTGGGCCGTTGGCCCAGCGTTTTGTGTTAATTTATTTCCTGAGTTTGTCCTCCCTGTATGTTTGTCATGTTCCCAGTGTTGTGACTTGTCTGCGTGTTCCTTGGTTTATCACTTCCTGTTTTATTTTGCCAATGTGATTTCCTTGTGCTTTGTGTTTAGCTTTGCTTCCCCTGTGTAATTAGTTTCATTTGCCTCACCTGTTGTTCCCTGCTGTTTCCTCTTGCCCTGATTACCCATTGTGTATTTAAGCCCTCAGTTTTCATTTGTTCTCTGTCGCGTCGTTGATGTTTTGTGCCCGCATGTTCCTGTGTTCCCTGTGCCTGCCCTTCGTCTCCCTGTGCCTCCCTTCAAAGGTTTTTGTATTTGTGTTTCCCCGTTGAAATAAATCCCCTTTTTAGTTATGTTTGCTTCTGGAGTCCTTCATGTGAGTCCTTCCTCGTCCGTTTCCTCCCCGGCCATGACAGAATATCAACCAAATATCCAGAAAAAAACACATTACATAAAAGTTATATTTGAATGTCATTGAGTGAAATAAGTATCTGATCCCCTAAAACCCAGCCAGAATTCTGGCTCCTACAGATTGATTGCGCCACAATCAATCGATCAATTACACATACTCCTCATCTCAACTCATCATGTGTATAAAGCACACCTGTCTGCAGAATCAGTTTCTTTCATTCCAACCTCTCCACCACAATGGGCAAGACCAAAGGGCTGTCAAGGATGTCAGGAACAAGATTCTAGACCTGCACAAGGCTGGAAGACCATCAGCAATGTTGGTGTGATTATTCAGAAATGGAAGACACAAAATGATCATCAGTCGTCTTCGGCCTGGAGCTCCATGCAAGATCTTGCCTCATGGGGTGAAGATGATCATGAGAAAGGTGGTGGATCAAGCCAAAACTACATGGGAGGTGCCTTCTTAAGCCTGTACATGTGTGTAAGAACCCACTGTGACACAGGTGTCACAGTTTCACATGTTCTGGAAATTTTCTTGAATAAGTTTTGAATTTAAAAGATTTTTGAAATTCTGAATACATTTTCCTTCAAAGAGAAATGGCTGTGGGCACTTAGGGGTTACGTTTCCCAGTGAACATCTAAATGATTCAAAGAAGGCTTGGGAGAAAGTGCTGTCGTCAGATGAAACCAAAATCAAGCTCTTTGGCATCAACTAGACCTGAAATTATATCAACAGCAAGCCAGACTTGCTATCTCCACCTGCTTCCAGTAGTGTGCACACAGTACAACTGACACTAAAAAAAAGAAAAACATTAATTTAATCTGTAGCAATAAGTGGTGGTAAGCTGAAGGAAAACATTGAAGACCAGCAGCAGCGTAGCTGTTGCTGCTGCAGAGGCAAAACACACGCTGAGTGACCTTTTCCGCTAAATGAATTGAAGTTAAATTAAACAGAATCCCACAGCTGAGTGGTTTGTTTATGGGTGATAGAGGTTAAGCTGTGAACCATCCTCAAACCCCTCAGCAATGATCATATAATTATCATACACGCAGCTGGTCTGCCACACACTGCACCACAGGTGTGCTGGAGGGTTGGTGAATATGTTTTTACACTGCAGGCGCAAAGTTCCTGTCAAGAGCTACAGTCCCAATAAACATCATTATTATATAGCCTAAGGTGAGAGCTTAACGTGATGGAAATGCTGCTTAAACCAGCGTGACTCAACGCCAGACAGCAAAGTTACTCTAAATCCTGTTTATGTTCATGTTCATGAAAGTTATCAGCATGATGCTGACCATCCATATGCAGAGGATAAACAGGACTTATTTCAGGTTCTATCAATATATCTGTATTACAGTACTGTGCAGAAATCCTGAGCCAGCTTCTTCAAATTTTGTTTCCAACGAGCAAGACTTTCCTGTCATTTCATGAAGCGGTCTTGAGCAATAGTTCTCCAGGCTTTCTGAAGGTCTCTCAAAGGTTTACTTTGGACATGAGAAGTGTTTTCACTCATTTTCAGTCCAGTCCTTGTACCTGACCATTTTTAGATTTGTTTGCTTATTTGTTTGTTAAACCACTTAATACAATTACTCAAACATAAAAAGGTGCCTAATTCAAAATACGAGTAAAATACATGTACTTACATGTAATTACAGGGTACTTCCACCCTTAGTCGAGGGCCGTATTATGAAGTGTTACCCAAAGTTCTACCTTTAGGTACTTTGTTACTAGTAGCCTGTCACAGAAACTCAGAATTTGTTTCCATTTCTTTAGGTTGATCTAGTGATAACAGTTTAACAGGCAGAAAACAATATTTCTCATCAACAAGGTGATTCCCCAAGAGCTGTTAGCATATCTTGGCATGGTGTAGACAGTGGACAAAGTGTAGGACAAAAGAAGAAGAGGAAGATGAAAACTATCTACAGCAGATGAACAATGTCTGAAAAATCACGTCCTTAAGAAATTGGGGGAAAAAAATCCAGAGAAGCCATGACACAGAACCTTAGAGATGCATCTCGCACTTCAGCTGATCTATCTACTGTACTGTTCACTGAAGCCTCATTAGAAATGGTTTCAGTGAAATTGTGGCTGTCAAGAAGCCATTCTTAAGGAAGGGAAACAGATAGAAAAGGCTGAGGTATGCCAACTTACACAAGAACTCAACTGAAAATCAGTGGCAACAGGTCTTATGGAGTGATGAGCCCAAAATTGACATTTTTAATTGTTCTCTATATGTTTGGAGGAGGTCAGAAGAGAGGTGCAACAGTGAGTGTTTACAGCTATCTGTAAAACACGGTGGAGGATCTGTCAGGGTTTGGGGCTGCATTTCAGTCAGTGGTGCTGGAGATCTTGTCAAAATTGATGGAATTATGAATGCAGAAAAATATCATCAGATTTTGATCCACCATGTAAAACCATCAGGAAAGCAGTTGAGAGGACTGAATAAAGGGCAGACAACAACCACAGAAGAGCGTTTGAATGTCCTTCAAGATATCTGGAGTACTGTTCCTGAAGACTGCTTGAAGAAATTACAAGTTTGCCTAAGAGAGTTCAGGCTGTATTGACCAATAAAGGTGGTCATACCAAATATTGACTTTCAAACTCATTAAAACTGCACAAACTTTGTTATTGCCTTCGATGCTTTATTTCCATGTATGTTTGCACGTTTCAATAAATCACTGCACCTATTTCCCCATTTTCCGAGCAAAATATAAGGAAATGAGAGGCTCATGACTTTTGCATAGTCCTGTATATTTTGCCCTTGATTTCATCCAAAGAGTGATTTTTAAAAACACTTTAACACAAAGCTTTGAGATTTCTGTTACCTCACTTTTCAATTAGTTTTTCAATAATCCTTAAAAGAGCATGTCTTTTATAGGGTTGCTAGGTTTCAAATCAATAAGCACAGTATTAGTGTTAATTAGTGTTTAACAGTCTATTCTGAAACCAAAAGAGATATAAACCGTCTATAAAAAGCGTGCAGAGGTGAAAATACTTCATGTTTTTAGTTGTTGAGTATGCTTAAAACATATTAAAAACATATAAAAAGTCTGTTTTGTCTTCATTACATATATGCACATGTAACTTACTGTAGTCTACACAGTAGCATGGTTAAAAAAAACTAAGCACCTTTTTCATTTATATATTTTATTTAAAAAGAGAGAAAGAGACTAGTCAGTACAGTCACTGTCGAAATTTCACATTTCTGACCTATTGTTCCTTTGAGCCCAGAGCTGGGTAATGAATGTTTTGGGAAATGACAGCCCATCAGGTTGCCATCATCATTAGTATTGAGTGGGGAAAATAGTGACTTGTATTGAGTAAAATCCCACTAACCTTTACCTCCAGGGCAACTGTGTTGCCTTTACTCTCGCCTGCTCTCTAATGTACCAAACACAGATGTGATGTTGTTTGTTATGACTGAGTGTAAAGAGTGCACAGATGGATATTAGAAACGCACCACTCAGTATCATTCAATTCAACACAACCACTAACATTCTCAAAATGCACCAGTTGATTCAGTGTATTTCTGAACCAGTATCAACAAAAACAAAGTACAGCAAATATTTCTTACAGGGTGAGCATCAGCTTTAGAGTTAAACCTGCATTCTATCTGAAGGCCAACAGCTATGGTTGCAAAAAGACTTCTAAAGAACTTTAAGGGAAGAATTTTGTTGTTGTTGTTGTCCTGACCTGAGTTTAAGGACTCATTCACACATTTTGGGTCATACCGAATAAAAAACTAAGTCTACTTTATAAATCTTGGTCATACCATTTTTCAAAATGGAAATGCCTTGTCAATCACAAGTTGTTAGCCAGTTATTGACAAGTTGTTCACAGTCAGATCTGCCCCTCTTCATCAGATCCATTTTTTGCCACCAAGATGGCAATGGCAGAAACGCTCATTTCGATGCTTCAGAAAGGGACTTCCGAATCCAGTCCTAGTGACATCACGGTAGCTATATCCATCTCAGAACTCACTTCATAACAAAGTCTTACAGCATTTCATAAGCAAGGCAACAGAACCTCAAGGAAAAACAGATATACAGCAGCTGGTCAGGCCTTACCTCTTGTTTCCAGTAGTAACAGGAACCCTCCAACCTTTGATCTGGCTGAGCTCAGGGTCGGCCACATCGATACGCAAGGGCAGGCGGGGCATCCATACACTCATCTCCAGCTGGGCACTCAGAAAACCATAGGTGAAGTTGAGCATTATCCTACTTTTCCCTCTTGTCTCCTTTCCGTTTACATATATGTAGTTGCAGCGCTCTGACACCTGGCAAGAAAAATGAGAAGAAAGATCAAGGGTGAAGGAGTTGAGAGTGATTGGGTTTGTATGTGTCCCTAAAAACTTCATAAATATGATAACCTAGAAGGTGATTTTTAGATGTACACAGGGGTCACTTGACTAGAGCTGGAAGTGGACTGTCATCTAGTGATGTGAAATCAATATTCTCTGGCTGTACCCATGCTGAAGGTCCTTCCATGCAAAGCCTAAGCAAACTGAATAGATTTGTGTGGATGGATGATGAGAGGAGAGAGTGAACAATAATGTAAAACCCCACACATACCAACATTTTATTAATTTCACACTACTTTCATAGTCTGGCCTGGGAATTGTAGTGTGTTTGTGTTAATGTCATGTAAATTCACATCTGTGGTCTCTATGAAACCGTTACCAAATGTAAATTAACTCTGCCTTATGACCATTCCTGTAATGCCTTACTGTAGGCGGGAGCGCCACAATCCCCACCAGTGAGAGCAATGAGGTGAGACACAGTGGTTGGTGTGTTTTATTTAAGATTGGAGGCCTATCTCCACTGCCGCCGTACTTATCTTAACAAACCAGTGGCTCCACAGAGGTAATTGGAGAGCACTAGACTGGAGAATAGAATGTAGCACTGGAGAGAGGGGAGGTGAAAAGGAGGAGGAGGAAAAAGCAGATGGAGGAATGAATTCTGAGGTAAGCCGAGCCGAACTCTCATGGAAATGATGACGGAGAACAGTCCATCATGCTGACTGGTCATGACTCTCATTTCTTGGGCAGCTTTCCAATGCAGCGTCCTCCTCTATAGACAGTAGACGATTTGACTTTGCATGAGGAGGGATGCCAGTTCTGTTGTTAGTAAACTGATCAAATATATGTGCCTTCTTAACTTGCCACCCCCACCCCTCTTTTTCCATTTGACAGTACAAGAAAGAATGCAGGGGCAGGGGGTTGTTTAGCTGCAAGTGTTGGTGAAGTTTGCCTGTCTCATTGATCCTTTATCTGACTTTGATAAATCACCATCTGTGGTGTGTGTATAAGCTCCATGTTACAAATGTTTTCAATTATCTGTATAATGCACAGAGTTCAAAAAGATCCATTTACTAGATCATGTCAAAAGTTGTAGAGCAGTCTACAATTTTTGAGGGGTGGAGATGCACACATTATTCAGATTTACTCCAGCAAGGGACAAGAGTGTGACACAAATAAACACAGGCCAGAAACAGCTATCCACTCCATGACATCATATCTTACCAAGCATGTGCAAAGACACCATGCTAACAAAAAGACCCCTGGATCCAAACTGGGTGTATCTTGACTCTAACCAAGAAGCTAAAGCTTGATACTTTAAACAGCCAACAAGCAGAAAAACATGAGACATGCTTTTGTTTCTTCCTGCACACTTTTATTTTAAATTCTACGAAAAGACAAGCTCGCAATGATAAAAGTGCAAACTGCGTCCAGGACAGAAACAACCACTAACACAACGTCGGCTCTTTGCAGGCATCTGCGCAGACCGCATACAAACACAAAGCTCGCGTAGATCCCAGAGTGATGTTAAAGCTGAGTGTGTGCTGAGCCCAGCCCAGCAGTCAGAGCCTGATCTTCAACAGGTAACAAAGCCAGTGATGAGCAGTCAGGGGGTAAACCTCCATTTCTACCTGTACATGTTTCTAAAGTAGAATCACTGTGGCAAAAGCTTTGAAGTCTCTTTCGGCTGGTTTTCAACTTTGCTTTGTGTTGTCGCCTTTTTATTCAAACTGATGCATTAAAATGTCCCAGTTAGGTTCGGGATTTGTGTCAGTGTGTGGGACTACAGCCTAAAATTGATATTGTCAACTAGTAATTATGTGACATTTCAGGCCATATTACACAGAAATGCAAAAGTAATGTAATGAGTATGTAATGAGAGAAACAAATTACCTTCTCTGGAGAGTTATTAAGTAACATAATGCATTACTTTTGAATAATGACCCCAACAGAACTACTTAGGATAGAAAATGTAACTCCTTTCTACATAAGAAATTCCAGTCAACACACTTTGTATGTTAATTGCTCTTTTTTGTTGTTCTCACTTTGTTTTCAATCAAAACAAATCTTGGAACACAAATTGAGTGTTTACTTGACAATAAGACACAAAGTAATACATTATTTCCATGTTTATTAAATGCCTCTCAAATCAATTCAAGGAGCAAATATAGAGTATCCTCTGAAAAACAAAGGCCTAAGGAAGCCATCCGCCCACCTTCCCCTCTCCTGCTACGAGTGAAAAGGGAAGCAGGGGGATTTCTGAGTGGGAAAAGTAGAAGGAGCACTCGAGGAGATCAGAGGCACACAGCGGCGTCGCCAGCTTTCTGAATAGAAAATAGAACAGGAGGATAGCTTGGCCCTCATTTATTTTCAAAAGGGAAAAGACAGGCAAGAAATTGCCTTGGATTTTACTGTTGTCCAGACAATTAAATACGCATAAAACTTGACTCATGACAAGTCATTTAAAGTACTGCAGGGTTATGTGGGCCGTGCTTGCATTGTATTGTGAGAGACATGAGAAAACCCGACCAGAATGAACTCATTCTGCTGCATAAAGTTTTACTGTGTATTTACTCATTACTTTAAGACACAGTTATAAAAAGATAATTGGAGTAGGAAAAGAAGGACATTAACTGGGGGAAATTAAGTTGCAGAATTAGGTATTTTATATCCTGCAGTCTTATTTTTTACTGTGCGTTTTTTTTTCTGCATGTTTTTTCTGCACTTTAGTCTATTGCATATTTCAACCTATCAGATATATTTCAGAGCACTGAATTTTGCTGCAGTGTTTAATAATAGTGAATTTTTTATCTACAGTTCCCAGCTTGTGTTGTTCTCTATTAATCTCTGTTCAGGAGACGGCTGAAATGTGTTGGAATGGACAGTCTATGAACATCATATTGTGTAAATTGCTTTCTAAGTTACATTATTATGCTCCCTAAATTCCCCATAAAAAGTATTTCCATTACAAGGCTTTAAAAAAAAAAAAGATGTATCACTGCATTAGTAAATTGCCACATGACCAATGCTGATTCTTCCTCTTTGCACCAAGAGAAGAGGATGACTGCATCATAACTCTCAAGTAAAAAGTTAGTATAGCTATTTTAGAACAAAAAAGTAGTAGTTTTGGTGCACAACAGCTCATTTGCCAGCCTGGCTGGTGGATGCAAACACATGACAGGAACAAGAGGTATTTTTTGAGGTCTCAAACAACACAGAAGAACTTTATGAGGTAATCCCAGGGATCCTGAAAGGTTTTGGACCAAGGAGAGAAGTTCCTGGCCCACTGGAAGAACCATAATGATACATTAGTTGCAGCAAATATGGAAATACAGCAAGACTTCTGTCAAGAGATGGAACAAGAAGCAATGGCTTGATAAAGTGCTACAACTAAAAAACCCCAAAACATTCATAAACACCATCGTCTTCATTTAAAATGTGGAAAACTATTCTGTGGTCAGAGGAATCACGATTGAAATTATTTTTGGAAAACATGGACACTGTGTCCTCTGGATTAGAAAGAAGAGGGCGCTTCCAGTTTGTTATCACCACTCAGTTCAAAAGCCGGCATCTCTGATGGTATGCGGGTGCATTAGTGCCTATGGAAATGGCATCTGGAACAGTACCGTCGGTGCTGAAAGGTTAATACAGGCTTTAGAGTAACATATGTTCCCATCCAGATGACATCATTTTCAGGGAGGGCCCTGTTTGTTTGAACAAGGCAATGCTAAACCACATACTGCATCTGTTACATTAGCATAGCTTCATAGGAGAATAGTCCAGGTGCTGAACTGGCCCACCTGCAGTCCAAACCTTTCACCGATTCAAAACATTTGGTGCATCATGAAACGAAAAATACAACAAAGACCCGGGTCTGTAGAAAAGCTAGAATCCTATATCAGACAAGAATGGGACCACATTCCTCTCCTAAAGTCTAATAACTCTCCTCAGTGTCCAGCCATTTATGGACTGCTCTTAAAAGAAGAGGAAATGCTTTACAGTGGTGAACATGGCCCTGTCCCAACTTTTTTCAGATGTGTTGCTGCCATCAAATTTAAAATGTTCAAAATGAGCTAATATTTTTCTTAAAATGGTACATTTTCTCAGTTTAAACAACATTTTACACAGCGTTTCAACTTTATTTTTAGAATTGGTGTTGCATATTGCATTATTATTGGATAGTCACAGAGTTTTAAATCTGTTAAGAACTGCTGGGATGCCTACAAGTTTTAATGACTACATTGAAGAAATGCGTTAATTCAGATATGCAGCATGAAATTATCCCCACTGTTAACAATTGTGACTGACAATATTGTGAAATCACAAAAATAAAAAAATTAATGATAATGGCTGATTATTTTAAAGGGTCACTAATGATACATTAGTGGGATATTTTAATGTCTGAAAAAATAAATGAGTTGATACAAAACAGTGTATTATTAAAGTAACGCCGGCTGAGTTTTTAAGGCCAAGAACAAAAACAGAATAAACACACAATTAGCATAAAGAGAAGAGTAGAGAAATATTCATGGATTTTTTTTGGATGTTTTTTTCTAATTATGGAAAAATATAAAGTTAGAAAAGAACATTGATGGTGTGTCTACATTAAATAAACCACATGCAGCACTGAAGAGCAGCACTGGCAGCATCAGCCTATAAACACTGCAGGTTCAAAGGTGCAGCTGGTGCAGTAGGAGTGCATACTGTGGGATTTCCTCTCAGTGAAACAACTGCTTGGAGGATCAGAAGTCCCCCAACCATAAAGTGTCCAGTGTGGCAACACAGGAAGGGAAGGGCTTTCAGAATAAAATACGACTGGATAAGAAAGGTTGTCTTGCATATGAAAGACATTAAATAACCTCCAGTGATACATTTGATTAGACGCATGCACTTTGAGACCAGTTAGTTCATATTTGCCCGTTCAGACACAATCGTTCTTCTGTTGTAACGATGGGAAAATGTTTAAAGAAGCCATTCATCTGCCCTGTGCCATGTTGATGTAAGAAGTGGCTGCAGAGCCTGTCTTTATCTTTTCCATCCATGCTCTCATAAATAGATGCCATTTTCTGTGCATCTGTGTAGATATGGTCACTTATTTGTTTTTGAAAATGTATCACACAGCTAGATTTATATGTACTGCACATAATTGAATCCCTAATAAAGAGTCAGTCTGTGGGGATTATTCTATGACAGGGTTAAGTTTGTGGTTCCAGGCTTCAGCTTCAGCTAGTTGCATTAAGAGGGTCAGTGACTGCAGGAAGCAGAAGACCATTAGGAGACGCATAATAACTGGATTAAGCTGATAGAGACCATCAAAAAGTCTCACTCTCTTCAGCTCTTTCTCACTCACTGTAGCTGCCGAGTTGTCTGACAGAAAACAACATAAATACCTCTCTCATTTTCTGGTTCTCCTTCTCTGCCACCCTCACTCTTCTTTTTGCTCTTTCTGTCCTATTAACACAGATCCATTGCGCAAAGGTCAAATTACTTATGGACTAAGTGGTGCGAGCATAAGCTCTCGCTATATTGGAAGAGGCTACTTTTATCCACAGTGCTTTAACACACAAAAGACACACACACACAGAGAGAATAACACACTAGAGCTGGGCTTGTTGAATGCGATGCCATAGTGACAGTGGATGTTTCAGAGGCATATACCGAAATGAATCATGATCTATTGTCATTCAGCATTCAACAGGCAGATGATTCCGGATTTTCATTCACTTCAAAATGCCATTACATAAACCTGAAAGACCTGCTTTTTTTAAATGCATTACGCAATTATCTATTATTTATACATAAAGCAGAGCTTCTAGATACAGTTAATACTATGTGTTCTGGGTTTTATTACAATTGCTACATCTATCTCAATGCTTAGCTTACTTATTTCACATAAAGCCAAACACATTAGAAATATGACAAACAAAAGGCTTACAGTTTTCTTGACTTACCTTGAGTACATCCTCCTCTGTAGACTTGCAGTTGGTGTAGTTGGTCACATCAGTGACTGAGCCACTGGCCTCAACGGCAAGAGTTTTCACAGGGACTGAAACACTTTTTCCCGTCAGCAGTGCAGTATTCAGTATATCCGTGTTCTATGCATAAAGAAGGGTAGGTAAACCACATGTTAGCAGTCTAGGCTAAGACCATATCATGGCTGTATTTGCTGTTGTATACAAAAAAAAAAAAGCTTTGTAGTTGAGGATAATTTTCTAATATAGCGAGGGAGAGTCAGAAAAAGAAGAGATGTCCCCCAGCTGTAAATTAAACTGACATACATATCTTAATTGTCATGCTTACACACACATACACACAAATTTCGAATGCTAAGTTCCTCAGAGTGGTGATAGGTGTATTCTCCTACCCTTGAGAAGAGTTTCTACTGTTGTTGAGCCCACTGATTTCCATTAAATGAGTTAAACTCTGGGGTAATTACAGGTGTAACTTCAAACACAATGTTGTTGTCTTGGGGGTTTTTTCTCTGCTTTTAAATAGGGGTGTGAACTAGATAGGAAAAAAAAAAAGTGGACACATTTGGTATATGACTGCTCAACAGTAAACCTTTCTGAAAGCCCTCCTAGCCTATCAGATCATACGCATTTGCAATTATCACTATTATATCTATAGGAACAGCGATAAGAGGCAAGACTAAAGCACACATTCAAACTGGACAAATGTGCTAAAAACTTGTGTATCACAGGCACAGTCATACTGAAAATACCCTAATTCCTGTAGTGCATTATATTGCCCACAGATCAGCACTAACACAGACTAACACCTAAACCTGATTACATGTTTAATCTTCTAACCTATTTTCCCACCTTATACTGTCAGCGCAGAGCAGCAGCTTACCCCTCACACATCCTGCAACGTGTCATCTGGCCTGATGAAGCTTTAATTTTACACTTTAACTCTTCCTTCTGCACGGATTTACAACTAGATCCCAGTTTATAAGATCTCTGAATATGTCTTTTTTTTTTTTTAGGCAGTGGCATTGCGTGTGTAAGAAGCTTTGGGTGATCAGTGCTTTTTTTATCTCTTGATACTTGTGAAATAAAGTACCAGGCGGCGCTCAGCAGATGTTCCCTGACAGCTTCACATTCTGAACTCTGCTGGCTTGACAGCTGCTGACCGCAATTCCAAAAGGACATGCTCTAGTTCAGACTCCAACACTGACCCAAACATAAGCCACTGGATCAGGGATAGCAGAAAATCAGAAAGCAGTAGTTTCACTCTGTGGTGATGCCAGCGCCACACTGAGAGGTGTTGATGTCCTGTAGAAATCTGGTTTCATCAAGTTCAGCTAAAGTAGTTCAGCTTTTTCATTTTTCATGTGATTTCTGAAAAGAAGTGTTTATTTTCACTCAGCAGCAAACTGTAGCATTGTTTGCTTATTCAGTCACTTCTTGACTTTTCAAATGATGACTATAAGTGATAAATCCTTTACTGCGTTATAGGTGAATTGGACTAATACTATACTAACACAGTAAATGTGCTCAAATGTCACATAGCAAGGTTACAGGATGAAACATATTCTGAGATATACTTTCTTTTTGCTGCCAGACATTGTCCTTCACATTTGTTCAATAGTCACTTGAATGAATATAACATTTCTGTGGCATTAATGGTTCATCTTGCCAAAGTTTTGACTGTAGCAGTGATGAAGATGATTCATACGGTTCTAATAGTTGTTTTAGTTTAAAGAGAGCTGCAGCCACCTCGTGAAATAGGCCCATTAACTCTACCTTTAACTGAGAAAAGAATATTTTCCACATGTGAATGACATAGTGTTGTGAAAAAGTATTTGCCCCCTTTCTGATTTTTTTTAGCTTTTCTGCATATTTGTCACACTTACACGTTTCAGATCATCAAACAAATTTTAATATTAGACAAAGCCAGCCTGAGTAAATACAAAATTATTGCCCCGTGGCAGCAAGAACTATAGCAGCATTTGCCATAACTGGCAATGAGTATTTCACATCGCTGTGGAGGAATTTTGGCCAAATCTTCTTTGCAGAGTTGTTTTATTTCAGCCACACTGGAGGATTTCCAAAAATGAACGGCCTGTTTAAGGTCATGCCAAAGCACCTCAATCAGATTTGAGTTCAGTTTGAGATCTGTGTTAGTTTTACACCAGATGTAACAGGACTCAAACTTTCCAAAAAGTTCAACTTTTGTCACTTCAGTCCACACATTATTATCATCGAAATGCTTTTTTGTCAAGTGTGAGACAAGCCTTTGTTCTTTTTGGTCAGCAGTGGTTTTTGACTTGGAACTCTCCCATGGATACCTCTTTTTATTCTCTTTCTTTTTGTTGAATCATGAACTCTGACCTTAACTGAGACTAGTGAGGCCTGCAGTTCCACAGATGTTGTTCTGGGTTCTTTTGTGACCTCCTGGATGAGTTGTCGATGCACTCTTGGAATAATTTTGGTTGGCCGCCCACTCCCGTGAAGGTTCATCACTGTTCCAAGTTTTTTCCATTTGTGGATAATGAATTTCACCATGGTTCACTGGAGTCCCGAAGCCTTAGAAATGGCTTTGTATCCCTCTCCAGACTGATGGATGTCAGTGACTTTGTTTCTCAGCCTTTTCTTTAGATTGTAGCAGGATGTGTTGCTTTTATTTCACTTTGTCAGACAGGTTCTATTTAAGTGATTTCTTGATTCAGCAGGTGTGGCAGTAATCAGGCCTGGGTGTGGCTAGTGAAATTGAGCTCAGCTTTCCCCCCCCAAAAAATGTGGTTAATTACAGTTAATTCATGATTTAACAAGTACTTTTACACATTTGGTTATCGTTATCTAATATTAAAATTTGTTTGATGATCTGAAACATTTAAAAATAAGCAAAAAACTAAGAAATCAGGGAAGGGGCAAATACTTTTTCCACTGTGACTGATGAAATATATTGTGTTTGTTTTCAAATGGTGCTTTAAATTATGTTTACCACAAAATAGTGTGGATCATCTGTCAAGGACAAATATACAGTAGAAGTACCTTGATGTTTTAGACATTTTTCTTTCAAAATGTTTTGAGATTGCACACGGCAGCAGGGAATCATTGCAAGCATGTTTAATATTTATGCACAATACTGTGATCAAAGGGTAGACCTACAGTGAGCTAACATGGAAGAAAAACTAAATAAAGGGAGACTGGTCACAAAAGTGATTTGCTGTCAACGTGACATTCATTTCATTCTATTCAAAACCAAAATACAAAAAAATTCTGACACTTTTCCCATTTGAGTGAGCTGACTTTCAAAAGATTTCAAGTTTTTGCCCTCTTTATATCATTGCAGAATGATATGATGATACTAATTAAAATGCTAATTGCTGGGTTTATTGAACCTTGCAAATGAGTGTACCATAAATGCTGACAGGCTTTGAACACTTTCAGATAAAGACTAGAATATCTGTGCATGTTAAGTCCACCAAAAGAAAAAAATGTTCTTGACACCTAAGAGTTAGCTTTTCTGTGCCATTATAATACCTCATTATATATGATGCATTTATGCATCTCACCTTGAATATGAAACTGCTTTTTACCAAGGCAATGAATGCCAGTTTCATAAAGATTGAGTGGGGGCCCATGTATGCGCTAATATTGCCCTGTGACAAAGTCAAGTGCCCTGGCATATTGCCTAATCTGACTTTGAACCTCTCACTTTCTCTGCTATTGTTATTAATAAGAGTACAATCCATCCATCCATTCATTATGGCAGCTGGGAAGAGTACAATCAATTGCATAAATAATTCAATGCAAAACCTGCAAGCTAACATCTTTAATTCCAAGTCATGAATAAAAACAATAAAGTAAGGAATAGATTAATGCAACCAACAGTAAGCTATATGAAAACATGCATAATATCTTACACACATAGATTTATGCTGTAGTATCACATTTTACATAAATATACTGCAAAAGGGAGCATTTTATATTGAAACAGTTCTCACCATGACCAGAGGTGCCAGCCCCACGTAGTCTCTCTGGGTGGTGTAGATCCGCATAACGCCCACATCCTTCACACTGCCTGGCAACTCCAGACGCCAGGAGATGGTTTGACTTTCAACCTGCTCTGAAACACCTTTTGGTACAAAGTCCAGCTGTAAAACCTCCAGAAGACCCCTGCTTGGAGATAAAATGTATATTTAAAATAAAGTCAGGTAAGTTAAAACAAGCCTAGATATGTTTTGGTGAGCAGTAGTCAGCAATATTGTGTCAATTTTTTTTTTTTTTTAACACTTTACAATTTTAGTTACACTGCAAAATCGACATCGACAAAATCTGTCACCATGAGGGACAGGTCACACACCACACCAGATACAACCCTGATGAGAACTGAATGCTTAAGTTTAATATTTCATTTGTGAAGAATGTTCAAACAGACGTTACATATTTAGGTTACAGGTAACATTTTGACACCATTCAGATATTGGTAGCACTTTCTATTATGGCTTGATAATAACGGCACAATAGTGGGGTAATAAGGTGAAAACAAGAAGGTACTACCACTTAATTACCAAAGTAATAGCTGTAAAAATATAATTACTTGGATAAGTAATATCACATTGAACTTTATGTAACTGGGTTATAACAATATATAATAATGTGGAAACAAACATATGTCTATAAGGCAAAACCAGTTAATAATAGCATGGTCATATTTTGGTAACAATATGACAACTTGCATTAGAGTTTTTAAATAATGACTTTTGGTAGTAAGCTCATAATAATAAGATAATACTGGTTGATGTATATTTGGATACAGTTACCATATTATGAGGTTACTACTACATGTCACCATGTATCAAAATCTCAGTGGAACGTTTCCAGCACCTTGTTGGTTCTAAACCACAGAGAATTAAAGGCAGTTCTGAAGGCAAAAGGGAGCCCAACCCGGTACTAGCAAGGTGAACCTAATGAAGTGGCTGGTTAGTGCATATTATGTATTGGTTGTGCACTCACTCAAATAACATAGCTTTCCTAATTAAAAAAAAATGTCCAAAAGCAAAAGGAGCTTAGTCATAGTGACTAGTCTATAGTGTTCCTTAGAGAACAAATGAAAAAAAAAAGAAGAAAATTAAATGAAGAGAGCTTAATCTGAACTTTGTGAAAAACCACATGTTAAGTTGGAAAGTAAAGACAATACACAAGAGGTTTCATTTCCATCAGCAGATGGAAGAATAAAGTGAGTGTGGAGAGAAGATTAAGTGAGCTGGCAGAGACTTCAGCCAAATATTCTGGTCAAAGGATTGTCAGAGAAATGGAATGTGATGTTATTTAATGTTGGAGAGTGTGTAGGCATACCTGTCAGTAGGAAGAGATCAAAGGGAAAATGAAACAGGGTGTGAATGGAAGTGTGGCACTTTGAAGTGGAGCAAAACTTTGCATGAAGCAAAACAATAAATCTCTACATGATTGAATCTTGAATTTGAAAAGGATCAACAGTGTTGAAATCTGTGGCAACAAAAAAGCAATGCAAACACATGCAGGATATACCCAAACACTCACGCTCTATCAAAAGCAGCCCAAGGACGGATCACTATACAATAACAAAGTGCAGGGAAAGAGGCCATGATGAGGTTATGTGAAGCACTCTAGGTCGCAAATGAAGAGACAAATAAAAAAAATTTTTAAAAAAAAGCAAAACACGCTTTTTAATTTTCTTTTTGCATGTGTGCAACTGTAAGCTTTTAAAGGCTTAAAGATTAAAAGAACTGATTACAGACAAATCAAAGTGTTCTTTTAGGCTGTAAAAAATAAAATGAAACATATTCCAGTGAAAATCTGTTTCCCACGTTTTCCATCTCTAAAGGGCAAAATTCTCCTGAGCGACATGAAGCTTCTCACAGAAACATCTGCTGAGTTGTGGAAGTTCATGACGAGAAATAAATGCTGGCCATGAAGACCAAACCAACTCAGCATCTTTTTTTAATGTTGATTTTGTTGCTGTTTGTTTTTTTGTTTGTTTGTTTGTTTGTTTGTTTTTTTGTTTTGTTTTTTTAATAGAGTTAGATAAAAAGATGAAGTTTTTCTTAGTATGAACAAGCACGATGCCAACTTACTGCAGTTTAGCAAGAAGACTGCCATGCAGGGAAGGGGAGGGAGGGGGGCTTGCCTGGACAAAAAAAAAGGGTTTAGCCAGTAACCCTCATGGATTTTTGTACAGATTAAAGAGATACAATGTGGTAATCATTGAGCTTTAGAGATTCTGGTAAGTGGATTTTGTTACTTCTGGACAGAGTTGGGCTCACAGTTTCCTTCCATTTGTCCCACTTTCACTTGAAACTGTTACCAAAAGGTTGTTAAAACTTTATATGCCAAATGTAAATTTTGACAAAAAAGGGATTTTTTTTTCTATACTTCTTCAATGTCTACTAACAGACATGGGCCTAAAATATCTATTCAGTTTGAGAAAATTATCTAATGTAAAAAAAATAAATAAATAAAGCAATAAGGTGCTGGTTCAGCTCACTGGGGTAACATAGCAACCCATATGCCTCAAGGCTACCACAGAGCCCCGGGTTTGATTCCACCCTGGGCCATTTCCTGCATGTCATTCCTCCTGCTCTCTCCCCTCTTTTCTGATCTGTCCAGCAATAAAGGCTAAAATGCTCAAAAATAAATCCTGAAAAAAAAATGTCAACCCTAAAGTCTCATCTTTCATGTAAGTAAAACAGACCCAGTCAAATTTTAAACAGATTAAAATGATTCACCATGGGAATACCTCGAGAGAAAGTGTGAGACAGATAAACACAGGAGGGTTTTATGACCCTCTTTCCTGGAAATCATCTATGGGGAGGGGGCTTTAAACCCATGGATGCATTATGACTTCAGAGCACAGTGATGGGAGTATGTGTGTGTGGTTTTTTTTGTGAGTGTTTATGTATGCGTGTGTTTCTGCATGCCTTGCATGTGTGTATGTCTCTCCTAGTGGGAGCTCAGTACAAGAAACACGCCTTGGAATATCTCTTCTTCCTAATCTCCATTTCTGAACGTGCAAGCGCTTAAGCCCGGATAACGTAGCCATGATTATGGATTATTACGGATATGTGGGTCGGACGGATGGCGGGTGGTGTGTGTTTGTGTGGGCAGACGTTGCTGGGTAGAGGTGGCTGCTGGTGTGTCGTCAACATCAACTACTACTGATGTATTCAGCTGGTGTGCATCAGGCCAAACAGGCAGAGAATATTCTGTGAAATTAATCTTTGGTTTATCTTTGTTTACTGTTAAACTAAATGAATTAACAGGACATAACTTTTATTTATTTACTGCTACTTAAATTTCTCATATTTCTCATATTTTAGGCACGTCAAAGCCATTTGAATGGTAAAGCCCCACAGAACGGAGAAAATAACCTAACAAACTACATGTTTGTTGTTAGATGTTAAGTATTATACATATAAGATAATAAGTGTGTTTATATATTTGCATATGGGGGACTATATTTGAAATTACTTTATAACCAGATATAAAAAAAAGAGAATTAAATAAACATAAACAGCAATATTAAAGTATTTTACAGTCTTATTCCTTCAGTGTCACAAAGTGTGTTTACATGAAGCAGCATAATCCAGTTATGCTGCTTTTGATCATATTTTCAGCATGATGTGTACATGAAAACACAGGAAAATCTCACTATGCATATTCCCATATATACACGATAAGTACCAGCATCCTCGTTAGTGATCACAAGACATTTACAAAGTTGCAAGACATATTCAGGAAGTAATATCCAGGCATCTTGTATTATGGTTTCGTGAAACTGGATAAGGGCTTATTTATGTCAGTGTAAACACACCCAATATAATATTCTGCAGAGCCCACATCTACTATTTTGGGCAGTCAGTCCTTACAAGACATTATTTTTGTTATTATCATTATTATTATTAATAGTAGTAGTAGTAGTAGTAGTAGTAGTAGTAGTGGGAAGAAATGAAGAATTGCACCTGCAAAACATTTCATTACTCTGAGCAGAACTTGGAGACACGCTGGGTGACGCTCTTACCTCCTCAGAGAAAAATGTCTATTATATGAAAATGGATACAGTCTGTGCATCACCAAGCATAATGCACTTTTTTTTTTTTTTGCTTTTCATCTGAAAACATCCATTTTCAATTTGTCTTGTGAAGTGATTGCAACACTGCAACACACTGTTGATCACTTTTCCTTAGCAGCAGGGGTTATTGAAATCTTTATAACAGTAGACAACGCCACAGAATAAGGAATGAGAAAAGATGAAAATTGCTTTATGAGTGTGGAGAAATTGTGTTTTATCGCAGGTATGTGAAGAGTCTAGTGAAAACATGCAAATGCCCTGTGCGTGCGATGGACTGACCTCTTTGCAGTGATAGCAGCCTTTCTGCGGCAAACAACAGACACTGTGTTTGGAGCGGCTCCTCTGCCAGGCTCCACCACCATGTCCCATAGTGCTGAGTCACTAGGCCGAGCTGCACTGAATGACAGGCCCGTTTTCACTGCAGCCCTGCAGCAAAAACAGGCACATAAATAGTGCAGTTAGTATAACACATGACTGTACACTCTTGTAGACTTTTTATACAATGTCATAAAAAAGAAAAGAAAGCTTCATATAGTGCTCTGCTGCCTCAGTATTTTATTACCTACATAGGTTTATCATAGGACATGTGCAGCACAACATGGAGTTATACAGAAATGTTCTGATGCTTAAAAGAAATATTTGAACGGTTGCATCTGTCTCTTTTTTTTTATCTGCAGCATCAATATTTGCTGTATCTTTTGGGATAATGTACACTAGTATTAACAGTACTGAGGATTGTGCGCACTTGCTTGATGATGTGGGTTTTACCTGCAATCTTTTGCTGTGCTTTGCTGTTCTTGTTATGTTATAATAAAGGTGAGTCACTGACAGACTGAGTTGCAGGTTGCTTGAAGGCTGAGAATTAGTGGAGGTATTTAATTCCCATTAGCCTTGGGAAGATCTGGAAATCAGTTAATCACGTCTTATACACACAACTCTGCTAGGAGAGATAGAACTTGTCTCATAAATAATTCTGCACAGACCAAAAACTCCTGCAAATCCAGCTATTACTAAAAGATTTGGTTTTTTGTCAAACTGTCCATCCATCCATCTTCTTCTTCCTCTTATCTGAAGCTGGGCTGTGGTGGCAGCAGATTAAGTAGGGTATTCCTTTTCTCTGCAATCTTTTTCAGCTCCTCTTCGGGGATACCGAGGTGTTAACAGGCCAGATGAGATACACAATCTCTCCAGCGAGTTCTGGGTTTGCCCCGGGGTCCCCTACCAGTTGGGCATGCTCGGAAAACCCCCAAGGGGAGGCACCCAGGAGGGATCATAATCAGACACACGAACCGCCTCAGCTGGCTCCTTTTGACACAAAGGAGCAACGGCTCCACTCTGAGCTCACTCTAGATGTCTGAGCTCCTTACCCTATCTCTAAGGCTGAGGCCAGCTAACTCAGGAAACTCAGCCACACTGGTGATGCAGATCCGAAAACTGAAAAGTGATACTTGGGCAACAAATGCTTCTAGTCCTTGTTTGAAGTGCAGTGATTAACTAATTTGTACTTACCATACACAGTATATATAACAAATGGACATGGGCTGATAAGTGAAACCAATGCCGGAATCCTCAAATCTGCATTCTTTCTGGTGATCTGCAGGGGATGACTCATTCTATTTGCAAAAACAAATCAGCTTGTTAAGAAGTCTAGGGGGAAATTACACTAATGCTCATTCAATTTATGAACTCAGCAAACATTTTTTGGCTATACAATACTGTGCAAAAATCTTGAGAAATCCCTCATTTCTTTATATTTGGCTTCCAGCGAGGCAGACTTTCTTTTCATTTTTTTAAAAGTGGTTTAAACAATTATTCTCCTGGTTTTCTGGAAGTCGTTCAAAGTTTATTCTTGGATATTGGCTGCTTTTTCACTCATTTTCAGTCCAGTCCTTGTACCTGAATATTTTCAAAGGATTGCTTTTGTTGTCAGCAACTTAACACTGACCCACGAAAAAGGGGAAAAGGAAAACAGGGAGCTGTTACTACTAAACATACATACTAAACCTATGTAAGGCATGGCCAGACACCTGGCTTCTTAGGTGGGCTGCAAATATTCTCATGTCAAGGATTAGGTGAGTTGCCGGCAATGTTCAAAAGGGAATTCAGCCCATGCTAGCTTAAGAGCATCACTGCAGATTTGTCAGCGGGATATTAATGCTGGGAAAAATTTGGTTAAAAAAAAAAAAGACCTCATGGTCAGCAAAGAGCTGTATTAGCTGGAAAGTGTGCTGGGTGAGTTAAAGTGATGTGTGACAACAGGCAGACCATGGTTGTGACAGAATGCTTATTCTTCAAGAAAACATTGAGGTAAACAATGAAAATATCACTAAACCTCCTTCATCGGCCTCACCTTTAAGTAAGACATATCCACAATTTTCATTATCTACTTCATTATCTATTGTCTACTCCAAATATTACTCCTGCCACCAGTTTGAAATGTGCAAGGCTCAAGCATTTATTAAAACAAGTGACATGGAACGACAACCTGTTATTTTACAACACTCTGTCTCTATGTCTGTTTTACCAACCTGTAGTTATTTCGGCTACAATTCAGATTTCAAATAGTGGAAGAACAATATGACTGATAGATGGAAAGAGAGGAATGTATTCCTGATAGAATAAGGGTCAGTGGAAAGTGCACGCCATTAGGCCTACCACATTCGCACACTCATCCAAATACACACACTTAAAAATACAGACTTGTAATCAAAGAGCAACTAGACAGATCAATAACCCCTGAGACTGAGGTCGGGGTCAGAGCTGTTCCAAAGACAAAATACACTACGCAAGAATTAAGAGCACATTTAAACACAGACTCACGCACTCACACATGAATATTGTATGCTGAAAATTCAGTGCATGCAGAATAAAGGCTTGTGCAGAGCTTAGTTTCTGAAGCAAAACTCTTACGCCAAAGCTGTTTTAATTTGTCATTTTAATGAAAGCTTGAAAAATCAATAAAGGTAGACACTGATTCAAGCGGGCAGATCAGAATGCAAATTTAAAAATAATAATTTTAGAGGATGTTTGTCTTTCATTTCCCTTAAATCTTAATTTTCTGAATTTATTTATTTATTTTTAACTATTTGTCACTCTGACGATAGATTAGGAAAAAAAAAAGTCAAACTGTGTTTCAGTTAGGGGAAATTACAGCCTAAGATAAATTTGTTCCTTTGCTGTATGCACTAAATCATTCTCTTGCTGCTTGCCTCAGTCTCACAGTGACAACGGCACCTGATGACCACCCTTCCCAGGGGTGCAAACCACTTCAACTGGCTCCTATTGAGTGTGGAGAGGCAGTAACTCAACGTCAGGATCTTCCTGGATCACTGAGCTTCTTGTTCACAGGCAGACACAGGCTTCCCTGCAGAGAAACCTCATTTCAGCCACTTTTATCCTCGCTCTTTGTCTCTCACTACCCAGAGTTCACAACCATAGGTGGGGGACAGAGTGGATATCGACCCTAAACTGAACAACTCTTCACCCGTATTTTACCAAACTCAGTCTCTTTGTTTAAAGCTGCTATAGCTGCAAAGCTCTCACCGCTTTGCTTTTTTTTTTGACATTCGTGCAACATGAAATAAGCTTTTGTTGCAAATGTGATGTCTGTGAAGATAATATTTTATTTCTCTTTATCATTTTCTAAAAGCTCCCTGTGGTTAATAGGTGGGTAGGAAAGCCTGGAAAACCACACCCACAAAAATACATAAATACACACATGCACAAAAAATACAATCAGTCCTGGCAGCCCAGATCATCTCTACTCTAAAGGGTTAACCTCTTAATTCACTTTCAATCAGGGGCACAGATTATCTGGCCTAACTCTGCTGGAGTGGACTCAATCTTGGGCCAAAGAGCGAAGTAGAGTGGGGATTTCTCCCAGGAGGAATCAATCACTTTGCCAAGCTCCTCAGAGCTAGCCTTCACTTAGACTCAGCTGCTGCACTCAGTCCCCTCTTCTTGTCCAATCTCATTCTGGATGTGGCAGCAGGTCATAAATACACAGACTGAAATCACTGACCTGACTGGAGGAATTTCATTGGTTCGGTCAGTGAGTACGAATTTGGGGAATTTCAGGTGAAGGGGCTGTAAATCCTCACAAATAGTCAAAACAAGAGCAGATGTTAGAGGGTCAGCGTCTCTCCACCAAATCTTACTCGTGTAATTTCAACAATGCAAGCAGAGCTCCATTCAGGTCACTGGGACTCTGTTTTGCGTGTGCGTGTATGCATGTTTGTGTTTGCGAATGCTGCCTGATATTTGAGACGAGCGCTGGGAATAGCACACAGTGACAGGGGTAAGAGTGTGCCCTATGGATTAATATGCACATCTTAATATTTTTCTCCATTCGCCTTCATTCTGTAGCAGATTACTATGCTGTTGTTATGACGACAGCACAATACCACTACATGGGATTAGAAATAAATTTGTCTTGCATTTCAAAGAAAATCATTAATGAGAGTACAGTCTGAAAAGACAAACCTCAGCACAATGGCTTTACAACTGACTGATGCAAAGTGTTCTGATAAAAAGACATTTTTACTCCACCCAGTGATGTGCATCAAAAGGCAAAAAGGACAAACTGAAAACAGACTGAAGTGTGGGTTTCTGTGCTACAGGGCTATCTTTATATTAAGTTCACTTCTACCCAGTGGGGTCTGGCAGATTTTAGTTATTTGTCTTCTTGCTCCATTTATTAGATGCATTATTTATGAAACCAAGTAACCAGAGAACCCTGTTGAAATGTTGAGATATGAAAATCAATGAATCATTTAGCAATTATTTCCTTGTTTATGCAAGAGTGCACCCCGTAACTCCCCCACTAATGGATAAGTTGACGTAGACAAGATATAACATGTCAGTAATTCGTGAAGCCAGTGAAAGTGGCTGGCAAGACAAGTCACGCTGGCACTCAGGCATTTAACTGCAAGGCCTTGATGGTGAGGTCCATCAGTGTTCAAGTGCCTTAAGTAACCGTTTAAATGCATGGAGCTTATCCTTCATGAATACGCTTCAATATATTGTACCTCCTGATGATTCCACTTGGGTCCAGTGCTTTTCATGAGTAACACGTTTCACTGTGACAATGAATTTAAATGTAATTCAACCCAATCCCTTTTTTATTTTATGTTCATTAAACCAATCCAGATCATCAGAATTGTATGTGGTCTTCTACTTCTCTGCCTGTTTTTAATTAAATGCTGTGACACCCAAACAAAGAGCACTGAAAACATACAATGCCTGTTCAGCTCTCTCCCTGGTGGCGGAATGATCATAAAAGAGGTATTTACTCACTGTGTCCACATACCTTGAATATTTCATTCTAAGGCCCTTACATTGATTTTAGCTTCATAAAAGAAATCACATTCAGCATAAAGTGAAAAATATATATAATTTTTGTCAACATCTTTATTTTCACTGACTTTCAGCAACCCAGACATCTGCAGTCTCATCTTACAATTAGTTTGTGCCGCATGAATTGACTTCACCTCAAGAATTTGACAACTATCAGATCTGACACTTGAATTAGACTCAGCACAGTTTACTTTGCAAGGACTTTGTGACCACTTGGACCTTAAAAAAAAACTTTATATGGTATTATAGAATATAGTGGACTCACACTATCAGGGAGTAATGCAAAATGTAATACTGTTAAATAGATCGGTACGCAACATAAAGTGGGGGAAATAATTATTTGATACCCTGCTGAATTTATAATTTGCTCACTTTCAATTAAATAAACAGTCCATAATTTTTATGGTAATTTAATTTTAATAGAGATAGAGATAGAGATATAAAGCACCTTGAGGTGACTGTTTGTTGTGATTTGGTGCTATATAAATAAAATTGAATTAAATACAAAAAAAATAATAACAATAAAAAAACACACACACACACATATTACATGAAAGTTAGAAATTGATTTGCATGTCATTGAGCAAAATAAGTATTTTATTACCTGCAACCCAGGCAAAATTCTGGCTCCCACAGATTGGCTGTGTGCCCATGTGATACAGATTACAATCAGTCAATTACAGATACTCCTGATCTCAATTCATTATTATTATATAAAGCACACCTGTCCACAGAATTAATTTGTTCTATTCCAATCTGTCCACCACCATGGGCAAGACCACAGAGCTGTCAAAGGATATCAGGGACAAGACCTGGAAAAGTCCTGCCCGATGTTGGAAAGGGCTACAAGACCATCAGCAAGAAGCTTGATGGAAGGTGACAACTGTTGGTGCAATTATTTGGAAATGGAAGGCATAAAATGACCACCAATCACCCACAGTCTGGAGCTCCATACAAGATCATGGATGATCATGAGAAAGTTGGTGGACCAACCAAAAACTACACGCTTGCTAATGATCAAAGGCAGTTGGGACCACAGTCACCAAGAACACCACTGGTAACACACTATACCGTAATGGACTGAAATCTGGCATCGACTGCAAGGTCCCCCTGCTAAAGAAAGCCCATGTACAGGCCCGTCTTAAGTTTGCCAGTGGACAACGATTTAGAGAAGACTTGAAGAAAGTTGTGTTTTCAGATGAAGCCAAAATCAAGCTCCGCCACATTTGGAGGAATAGAAATGCTGAGTATGGGTCGTCCAACATGACAGTGACCCAAAACACAAAGGAGTGGCTAAAGTAGAAGCACAATAAGGTCATGGAGAGGCCTAGCCAGTCTCCAGACCTCAGTCCAATAAAAAAAATCTGTTGAGGGAGCTGAAGCTTCAAGTTGCCAAGCAGCAGCTGAGAAACCTAAAGGATTTAGAGAGTTCCTATAAAGAAGAGTGGGCCAAAATCCCGCCTTAGATGTGTGCAAACCTGGTGACCAACTACAAGAAAAGTCTTACCACTGTGCTTGCCAACAAGGGTTTCTCCACAAAGTCATGTTTTGCTTGGGGGATCAAACACTTATTTCACTCAGTGACATGCAAATCAATTTATAACTTTTATATGTGTTTAATCTGGATTTTTGGTTGATATTCTGTCTCTCTCCAAGGAAGCTACCAGAAAAATTAGAGACTGTTCATTTCTTACAAACAAACAATTATTTCCCTCACTGTATGCAGGAGTTGGCTGAGAAGACCAGAAACACTTTTGGGAACAGTTATCAGTTATCTTAGCTGGAAGAGTGCACAAATGGATAACAGCTAGTCTCTGCCAAAACTCCAAAATTTGTCAGATTTTTACCATTATGAGTGGCAACCTGCGATGTCTATAAGAAGTCACTGCTCAAGGCCAAGAAACAGCTCAGCAGATAACTATAGCAAAACAGAATATCTCTCACCTCAGTGTGAAACTTTCCAAGGTAGACGTACTAGCAAGAAAGACATAGAAGGTTGCAACGTCACTGGTCTTGAGGGGTTTGGAAGAAGTCTGGATCACCACAGCACCTCCCAGCCTCAGTCGAAGAAAAGTGGGATTCCCTGGTGCACTTTTGAGCAGACTGACACTTCCTATCCTCATCATTGGTGTCCCTGATCCCCCAGTATCTCTTCCTCTTCCCACTCCTACTCGTTGCAGACTATCCTGTGGGATGCACTGGCCAGTCTGGTCCCTTCGACTCTGGAAGTAGACTTCCACAAGGTTCCCCTGAGGTCCCTTAATCCCATCAGTGCTTTCTGCTTCCCTGCTAGAGCTTCCTGATCTGCTAGCTGAGCTGAACCAGGAGTGTTCTGGCTTCAGCTGTGCCACACAGAATCCACCAGGAGACACCAGGCAAGCCCCACGAACTTCCCTGGTCTCCCAGAAGGCATAAGCCGTAACACAGTGAGCTCCATCCTTGGGCTTAGTGCTATCATTTTTCTTCCCATTATCTTCTGTAGAGCCTGTTGTTTCTTGCCAAGCAGTGATATTGCTTTCTGTGGGCATGTGGAACAGAATCTTAACAACCGGGGATGAGGAACGAACCTGGCGGCTCAAAATGACTGGCAGGATCTTGCGCCCACTGAGGAGCAGGTCTAAAGGAATAGAGGCATCTAAAGCCAGGGGGCCATATGAAGCGTTGACAGATGGCTGGAGAAGCCCAGCACCAGGTCCAGTGATGAGAAAAGTCTCAGTCTGAGCTTTTAGGCTGGAGTTCCCTGATGGCTGCTGACTGTCCTGTTTCAGGAACACATGGTCTACATTGAGGACCTGAAACTTGATGGTGGGATAAACTGGAAATGGAGACATGTCTTCAGCCACTTTCTGAATCGCAGCACCTGTGAAATGATGAGTTTAGGGAATTAGGAAGTTGGAGAAATTAGGTACAAAATGTCCATATAGGTGATAAAAATCTACTGACAAGCATAGCTACCCCTTACAAAGGCAGTTTGCTACTTTAATTGCAAACAGGATGAGGACACATAAAAGATGGAGAAACAAAGCAAAGGGCTGATGACATGAGGGTGAGTTGGCACCAAAAGGACAGAGTCAGCATCAAAACACTGATGAGGACAGTTGGCTAAATGACTTGATAAAGCAAATATGGTTTATTTCAGAACGTAGTTCCTAAAAAGAGAAAAATACACACCCGCTCACACACAGGGGTATTTAGTTTTGCTTTCATTGAATTGTTGCTATCCCTCGCTATTCCTGAATACACCATTCACATTTCCTAAAGCAAACCACTGTGTGGTTTAAAAAAAAACAAAGCTAAACAGTGTAAATCTTATTGCATATCATGCAACCAGATGGTAACCATTACAGTCAGTCTACAAGATGCTGATTAAATTTTCAGCCAGATTAACAACGGCATTTGGCTTTACTATGGAGAATTATACACATTATAATATTCAAGCTCTAAAACACAAGAAATTTATGCAAACCCAAGGTCTAAATCATGCCCGTCCCCCGTTATCCACATAATACATTTATGTTATCCAATGAAGGAAAAGACAAATGTGGCATCTGAGTGTTAAAAAGCCTGTCTGGTAACTTCTGTGGGATGACTGTTTGTCCAAATAGAACGTCGTCTATGACTGATCACTCTTCCCACTGCCAAAGACGCTTGGTAATTTGCCCTGCTCCATGTTGAAGTGCTCCAAGATTAAAATGAATTTTGAATATGACTTTCCCTCATCTCACAAAAAAAAAAAAAAAAAAAATTTAAGAAAAAAATATATGTCTTTCATTCAGCCATGGTAGAAGTGGTATAGCATTGTTTTCAGATTTCAAAGTATATTTCATGAATACATCTACATGTAAATTAGATTTCTTGCTGAATGCAAAGGAAAATCAGATGTTAGAGTGGATATTAAACAAAGACACACAGAGATCAGACTAATGATGTAAGGAATTTCAAACACAGGCCAGTATAAATGTTGCATTATTTCTTCATGTCTGCAGATTTAAGAGGAACCAAAAATGCATCAGTGCTTATTTGTTGTGCAGATATAATTCTCTATGTCTAGGGCTACTAATTGTTCAATTTATCCAACATTGTACTGTACTCTTATAGTAAAGTTCCAGACTATACAATCAATGTTGTTAATTATGATTGTCTGTGAACAGACATTTGAAGATCCATTAATTGATTTCTTCCGCATTTGGCACAAATTTCAGCTAATTAGATTTTGATGATGATCCACTTCTGAGGTTTCTGAATCAGTGCTCAAATTGTAACAACAACCAGACTTTAGCACTAAGATTTTATACAATGCAATTAAATAATAATAAATATAACATGAGAAAAAGATGCATAAACATTGACTTTGGTAGCAAAATTATTCTATCAGAAGCTGCATTTGCTCTCCAGTTTGAGTGCCATCTACTATGTTTTACCATCATCATTATTCTCCTCAAACCAGTATGGGAGAAAAGTCTGAATCTTATTCTTTTTTATCTAAAAATAGGATATTTGGTGACTCTGAAGAGGCTTGTGTAGCAGACTTGCCCATAATGTCTCAAGACTTTAAATGCAGGTTGTTTAAATACATTGTTTAAATGTATTTATATTCATTGTTTAAATACATCCTATGAAACATAAAGCAACTAATAAATAAAACAGAAAAACAGAAATAATCCATAGCATTCCCTAGCTGTAGCCTCAAAATTACTACACTGTTAATGAATACTACTGCTGATCAGTGTACAATTTCAATGTATAATGCACTGATAAGATAGTAATTTGGCTAGAAATTGCTGGATCACTTTAAGTATATTAACCAGAGACATTACAGGAAAAATTAATCATGGCATTTATGAACAACAGTTATAGATAGCAGTTCAAACTCAGAGAGACTCACAGACACATTAGACAGCAAACTGTGAGCGGACTAAAAGATAAGGCTGCCATGCATATTCATGGTGATCAAGCAGGAAAGATATCAAAGGCTGAACCCTATCACTTTGACACGCAATCAGAACACAGCTGAGTCCTGCACTTGCAGAAATGCAGCAGTCACACATATGTATGATGGGGGAAAAAAATGCACCCACAGATAACATGGGCAGATATAAACCCAGGCCATCTCAGAAAGTAGTCTCTCACATACTATCGGTATCACAGAGAAACAGGCTGCTTTCTGTGGCTCCCAATGCAGGTTATCTTTAAACAACCAGAGAAACAGCTGTGCAACCTCAGCTTCAGGCCTCTTTAATCCCACAGATGAGGCTTCCTGATGCACACTGGAGAGCATGCTGTCACTTTCATTTAGACAGAGGGATAACAGAATGGGCTTAGGCCATGGGTGGTAACCACAAAACTACTGTACAAAAATATGAAACCACAACCTTATATCTGTGAGCCAGTCAACTTTTAAAAAAAAGTAATGAAAAGTGAATCTCAGCTAAATATTATATAAAAAAATGTTTTTACGTTTAAGAGTCAGATCACCTTCATAGCATTTTGATGAACCTGTTTAAAGTTTCTGCTGATAAAAGCCTAAAAAAAAAAATTTTGTATATTGGATGTACATAATAAACCATGACAGAATCATTCGGGGTGGTGGTGGTAAGGCGAGGATAAGGTGGGGTGGAGTGAGGGGGGAGGCAAGAAAGCAAATATAGTACATCCAGTCTGTATGTACTTACACCATCAAAGTATATACACAGGGGTATAAAATATATATATCGACATTTCATCTTCATTACTTTTTTCTTGTAAACACAGCTGAAGCCTCTCAGCAACTTCCAACCCAGTTGCCTTCATATTTGATGCTCTCCATTTAAGCGTCATTTGCGTCTCTTCCAACAGAAAATAAACACTTCAAACCAATGTACGAATAAATGCAGAAACTGATCGTCTTCCATCATAAGCAGTCATAAATCTCACCTTTAACACCCGTTAGAAGTGCCGCTGCGACAACCGGAAACAGAAAACGGAGGGAAAATTTGAGCATCATTTTAGTGAAGTTGCAGGTTTTGGTCATCCACTCCATTACGCGCGTAGGTAAGCTTTGGCGACTGCACGCACACGACTGGGGGAAAAAAAAAAAAAAAAGCAGCGCTGGAAACAAATCATTACATTGCCTGGTGTCTTGTTTCCTCTGAATGTAGAGGATCGAGTAAAAATATATATACCGGTTTACTTCCTTATCCACATAAATGTTCGCCTTATTACACCTGGAATAGTTTTAAATGTGCTGTTCCTGTCCTCTAAGTGATGAGAATTATTTTTTTCTCCGACATCAGTGCTCGAGCTGACACTGTGGGACAGCATCAGACACGGCTCTTCCCATGATAGAAATCGGTAAACATGTGCCGCGGGGCAGATTAACTAGACCCACGTGGGTATAATCGGAAGGGCCGCAAGCAAATTAAATGCACACAAGGTCAGGGATCAGCGATTTCTACATGCGCATTCTAATTTTAACAAATTAAGGCTGAATAAAGACCTTCTTGGCATGAGTACATAATCATAGATTCTTATTACAACTCAGTAGTGAATAAGGGGGAAAAAAGGAAGTTCCCGATAAAAAGGAATGAATTATTCTTATTTTAACCATATTAAGTGATAGTTATAGGCCAGTTTAGCTTAAGATATAAGAAATTCGCAGATGTTCGCAGCACTTTCAGACGGCCTTTGATGGTGGCATTACTTGATTGAAGTTTTGAGGAAAAGAAAAAAAAAAGTTTAGTGCGTCTTTTGCCAGCTGTCAGCTGTATATTCTCACCCATAGACCGCGTTACACATTACTTGGAGCGTAGGAAGGAGCAGATGGATACAGTCACAGGCGCTTTGTGATGTCAGAGCACACTTTTACACTTCATACAAAGCATCAGCAATCACAGTTTTGTAGGCCCATGAGCGCTGTTCAAGTAAAATATAGTTTGTTTTTAATAGTTTGAGATCTCTATGTGTCAGTACAGGCTACAGTATTTTTTAAACATATTTTAGGTTAGTGAGTTTAGACTTAAATCAAGTCAAACTTAAATCTATTTTTTCTGTGCTACTGCAGGCCCTCGGGCCACATTTAATTTCTCAACACTCAAAATCACAGAGGTAATTTTGTAATTCTCTTTTTTTAGTATATCACTTCATCTGCCTTGACCTAAAATTCCACACACTCTTCATAATGAGATGCACTGAGCAGTTCAAAGCCTAAACTGAAATAGCATGGTGTCTTCTTGCCATGGTGTGTCCTGCAGCCAAAGCAACGTCAGGAAAAGATGCATTTAGAAACTATGGAATCCACCTGCTGTGCTCCTGCACAGAGACAACAGATTTATGGTAAAGAACACCTGGGTTTAATGAGCTTGGTCAGACATTTCTTCACTAGTTCAGTCTCTCATTAAATACCCGTCTTCTGAAACAATTACTGGCACAGTATGTCAGATAAACCCACTGCACTCAGTACCACAGTGTATGTTTTATTACAAGGTGGCACCTGTGCCAGGGTGACAGCATAACGCATGCAGGCACCACTGGTGAATAAATAGTTTCCCGCTTTACAGCAGAGGCTAATTAACTACATATTATGAAATATGTGCCAAAGAGAGACATTTAGGGACCTCTAACAGTCTGTATTATAGAAGTAGATTAACCTGATTTTACTATACTTATTGCAGTAGTATGAGCAGAGCCATGGTTTTCCATGTAATGCACTTTAAACTCAATGAGTTTCTATTTGAACGGTTTTTGGCTGGCTGGGATTGTCAACACTGACACTGCAGATTATTTAGTCTGGTAACATCTCCAGATCTCAGTTGCTGTTCCAGGCATGCAACCTGCTGGTAGTGCCATTAGAGATGACAGAGATGTGGTTGGAGTCACCATCTGTGACTGTAGTACTGGATATAGAGCTGCTGCTACCAGGTGGCTCATAGGTTTTTAGAGGTCATTTGATGAGGAGCAACAGCCAGGACACTAATTCATTTAATAATTTATTAAATGTCTTTTTGAAATGAAGGCTGTGCCTCACTGAGCTGTTGAAACCGATAAATAGCAGAAGAAATTAGCAGAAGCCAGAGTCTACTCAGGCATTTAGGATATGGAACATTCAGTCTTTTTATCTGCACTTGCTCGTAGTGTTTGACATTCAGCAAATTATTACGTGTACCTTGTCTCTGTACTAGTTGGTAAGTGTTTGCATTGTGATTTTGGTAAACATGCCTGCTAAAAATGAGCTTTCGAGCATGTTTGAGCCTATCTGTTGCAAACTGAAAATGAAAGTGGTTTTAAAACATACCTGGATTTTATTTGATGTTTCAAGGATACAGAATATTAAATGATACATTTAGAAGTAATTATACTTATAGGCATTCCATCTGTTATCAGCTTTGGTGCCTGCTTTGCCAGGTCTGTCTCGTTAACTCGTGTACCTCATATACATAAAGTTTCAAAAGTTTAATAATCTTATACTCTACATTTTTATAAGAAAGATGTTGGCAATAAAAGTTAACTCTGCACAAAGTTTTCTTCCTCCTCACTTGTTGACAAAGGTCCTGGGTTCCTCTCTCCAGTAAAGCTTTTTAAAAAGCCAGAGTTAGCCAAAGAGCTACATGTACATTTTATAGACAGTCAAGCTCAAATAAGTAGGAAAAAAAATAAAAGACAGAAGAGTTTAAATATCAAAGCTAAAATGTTAAGCCTGCTAAGAACAGCCTAAGGCTATTAAAACATTAATGTCTTAATATTTCTCTTAAAAGTGTCAGTAGAGGCAGAAGTGCACCAGATAGCTGAAACAATCTCACAAATGTGGATACAAGTTCCAAAAATGTGCATATTTGTCTCTCTGGAGCCATTAAATTGAAAATTGCCACTAGCCACTTGAATTTTGGCCAACATATAGCATTTGGTTCTGTGCTGTTTTACTATACAATTTCAACCACTGGATACATTTAGAAGGTTTCACTCTTGATTTATATGCTTTTCACTGTAAATAAAATTTATAATTTGAACACCTTCAGAGCTCCTTTGTTTCAAGTAAAACAAAATAAATATTTTACTTGATATATATATATATATATATATACAAAATAAATATTTTACTTGATATATATATATAGAATATATATATATATATATTATATGTGGCTCCAGTGGTTCAGCAACAGCTTGAGCTGTGCAGTGTTATGCAGGTCAAGGGATTAGCCTTTTACTGCTTTTTTGTCACTATGACATATACAACTAGGTTCAGGTTAGGTTCAAACCTACAACCTTCTTGCTGTGAGGCAGCTAATGCACCGCTGTGCCACCAAGCTATCTCCTGTAACTAATCTAGCTGCACTATCAAGTTTGTAAGGTTAGTTAGTGTTCCACCCTTTCCTAGTTTAGTCGATGGTAAATGGACTGCGATTTACATAATGTCTTTTTACTTTCACTTAGCAGTGAAATACTTTTTTATTGCAAGCTGCATCCACAGATACATTTTTAATGCTCACGCACACATGCGAGGATGGATGCGCTGGATGATACTTGGAGTTCAGTATCTCACATGATTTATTTCAACATAGAGTTGCAGAAGCTGGAGATAAAACAAGAGATCTTCTGAAAAGTAGACAACCTATTCTAAATCCCAAGCAACCATAAACAACAAGAGTTTTGAGGGCCTTAGATAAGAACTGGGTCGAGTGTGAGGAGTGTGAAGGTTCTATCAAGGAGATGTGACTGGTACAACTAGTATTACTTCTACTACTACACCCCACGCCCCTGTTTGCAAATTGTCTTCTAAAGTTGACGTCTGCATGGTTGAACGTGCATAATATAACACTAAGACCATTCAAAAAAACAAGTAACTAACAAAAAACTAATTTTCCATCCATCCATCCATCCATCCATCTTCTTCTGCTTATTCAGGGCGGGGTTGTGGAGACAGAAGCCTAATCAGAGAAATCCCGATCTCTCTCTCCCTAGCCACCTCCTCCAGCTTATCCAGTGGAACACTGAGGCATACCCAGGCCAGCTGAGAGATATAATCTCTCCAACGTGTCTTGGGTCTACCCTGGTGCCTCCTCCCAATATAATATGACCAGAAAACGTAACCCTGCAGGCAGCCAGGATGCATCTTAATCAGATGCCCAAACTACCTCCACTGACTCCTTCCGATGTTGAAGGAGTCGAGAGGGGCTATTCTGAGCCCCTCTTGAATGACTGCACTCTTCACCCTATCTTTAAGGGAGAGGCCAGTCACCCTTCAGAGGAAGCTCATTTTTGCTGCTTGTATCCACAATCTTGTTCTTTCTGAATGATTTCCCTGTAATGTTAAGTTATCTTCTGCACTACAGACCATTTTTGTATGCTATTCCTGAGCTCTGGGGCTTTGAATTTTGCCAATATAAAATCATGATCCTTGTTACTCACGAAACTGAAATAGTTAAAAAGTAGTTGATCTGCACAGTCTCCCAATGTAATGCGTATTCTTTTTCTGGTACTAGTTGGACAGGACAATATCCAGGCATAGTGAAAGGCAGTAATCTAGTTATGAGGAGATTAGTGTGGTGGCAATAGTGTTCATGGCATTGAGAGAAAGAGAGAATGGACTTCGCTTTGGCATGGTCTCTTCACTTAAAAAAAAGAAATCCAAGCACACTGTTAATATATTTGCCAGATTTTACCTTGGAGTCAGAAAATACATCAAGACTCCTGTTCATGAGGGTTGTCAGCAGCCCCAATTGCTGGTTATATGCATCGTGCCATTTGGGGGGGGCAAAAAGAGATATATTTTTTAATTATCATGAAGCTAAAGATAGTTTATTGCCATTTGACGATTCACCTCCTGGAGGCGGTCATGAGCCAAATAGTGATAAAATTTTGTTTCGTCACCCTATCAAACAAGGCTGAAATCAGCTCAGCTCATTTTTAACCTGTTGGTGATGCATCCATATGGCGGGGCTCACAAGAGCAAAACGAATGACCAGAAAAAGTGACCCAAGAACAACTAAGTCAATTGCAGCCATAAGCAAACCCTCTGAGTGGAAATCATTGCAAACTGCTTCTGTATTCTGTGCTCAAATCTCTGGGGAGTGCTCCAGTGTAGTCTCTGAACATAAAGCTGTCATTGCATCTGTGTAGTAACACTTACAGTAGTCCTATAGCTGGCTAGAGAAAAGCCGGTCTTTTCAACAGTCATTGCACTGGAGCTCTCAGAGCTCTTCAGCCTAGTCATGCACTGTGGATGTCTCCCATTTCAAGCAGTCTCAGCCAAAGATAAATCATCAGGGCAAGGCCTGTGCTCTGGCCTCTTCCCTTCACTGACGTCAGCCAACAGCCATCCTCATATGACGAATGAATGCTCTTTTTGGAGTGTGGCTGCCATGAACATCAGTTTTCAACCCCTGTGGGATGCCTCCAGTGAGTTACTGGCCTGGTGATATATCCTCCCACCAGCAGGCTTCCCGCAGAGTACTGTGTTGGACAGGTTAGAGGCTTACCTCCAACCACCTGCTGGGAACCACATTAATGTTGGAGGGGATGGATTGGTGCACAGCTGAACTATTTATTCAGTGTGATCAGGCTCTTTTGTTAGAAGTTTCTCACCTAAGGTAAAAAGAGAGCTATTGCATAAAACTTACTGCATACAGCTCTAAAAGGGCTATATTTGATTGCAAATGCTGGTTCATAATACTTGTACAGGTAGTGTATGTCTGTATGACTGGGGTGGGGTAGGGTGTTTCGGGGAGGTGTGTGTGGGGGGGTGTTATTATATGTAAGCCAGTGTTACTGCAGTCAAAGCTGCAGTTTTACTGTGTAGCAATTAGTTTCTGATCATCTGATTAATGTGAATTTGTTTGGTAATTACATATGGTTCTCTAATGGGGCCTCTAGGCAGTTTATACATTTTTACCTAAACTTGAGTTCAGTTGTCCTTTAGATTCTGCAAAACCTGTTGTGAAAATAAGATAAGATAAAAACTTTAATGATCCCACGACGGGGAAATTTGTGCATTACGGCAGCTCAATACAGAGAAAAAATGAAAAGGATGAGTAAGAACACAAATAACTAAACTAAAATAGAATAGATTAAAATAAAATAGCAAAAATCTATAAGCATATACATAAGCACTATATACATAAATATATATATCAGTGTCAATACCCACATTTACATATACACACATATACACACACGTCAAAACACTATATACAGATATCAAAATATTATATACATTTGTAGCCGGTAAGGTACACAGCATACACGGTATGCATTATATGGGTGAGTGTAATAAATAAATAAAGAAAAGGTCAAATTTAGCAAAATGTGCCTGTTTTGTTACTGATCATATGTGCATGTCAGGTGTTATTTAAAACTGCAATGCATGTGGAACAGGTCTGAAGGGCAGTTCATTTGCATGTGCTTTTTTTTAACCTGGTCTAAAATGGGAAAAGAGAGGGGTAAGTAGCCCGTGGTTGTTGGTTTTTTTTTGGTTTTTTTACCCTGGAGTACCCTAAATTGGTAAATCAGACCTGTATGTGTCCACAGAAGGACATGTAGCATATATAATAAAAGCTGCTGTTAACGGCACAGTTTTAAATATATTCAAGCCAAGAGACTTCAAAAGAAATCTCTGACTCGCCGCATGTCAAAAGTTCTCTGAGTACATCAAAGTCACATTAAAATATTTCACCTGGAAGATCCGTGCTGTGATTTGGGGGCAGGAGGGTCAAATGGATGTGGAGTGTTTAACTGGCAGTCAGAGGTTTTGTAAAATATTCAGAAAGGCCAGCAGAAGATGAATGTCTCCTTATGCCCCCCTGTGGTGGCAAGGCAGCCGGGACGAGAGCAAGTGATAGAGAGGTTACAACTGGCAAGAATTTTAAACATCCATTGGCCCAGGGGACTCTGGAGACATACAGCTCAATATAGATCAGTTGGATAGCAAGGCAAAATAAGAGCAAGAGCAAGCTGAAGAGGAAAAAGAGGAGAAGAGGTGGCGGTGGATTGGAAGGGGAAGAAAAGGAAGAGGGGGCATGTGAGAGAGGCAGAGAAGAGGAAGATCAGGAAAAGGCAAATATATTAGAACTAAGAAAACAAGAGTTCATTGATATACAAATTCAATCTCCTCTCTTTCTTGCCTCCCTGAGAACAGAATGGGTATTTCAGCAAAACACTTGTGAAAGCCTGCAGTATTTTCAAACTGTGCTGCTCAGTCTTTGAGGGTTTTTTTTTTTTCCTTTTTGAGTCAATATTCAGTTTAAGCAAATGATAAAATATGTATGCATGTACAAGAGGGTACTTATGGCAAGGAGGAAAAGGGCTGCAGGACTTTTCCTCAAGCTCATCCATTTAAAATTTTTGGGATATAAAGCTTCTCTGTGATACCCAATTAAATGCATTCTGAGACCTACTGATTTCTTAATGCATATAACTCATTACTTAACTACAGTGCATATACACTGTCAGCATCTAACTAAAAATCATTGCTGCCCCCTTGAGGATCGTTGTGTAACAGCATGACAACAGCAGGTCTGGCAGCTGCACAAACACCTTAAAAGAACAGAATGGAGAAAATTAAAGGTTATCATTAGTCTGGTATTTATGCATTGTTGATTTAAAAGAAAAATTCGCCTAAAACAGTCATTTCTGTTCTTGTCACTTTCCCCTGCCTCGTATACATTTGGTGACTACATATATTTGCATGTGTGTCTGAGAAAGGGGGCAGCAGGGGCTCCTCTTATGATTTTTGTGACTCGAATTAGAGAAAAGGACAATATGGTCAAACTTGAAAGTAACAATTCATCCACAGCCATAAACAATAATATGAGCATAATCAGTGGTTTATGGCCCCTGCATGTTAACTTTAGCTAGTCATTTGTCAGGTGTATTGTTTCTGCAATGTTTCTAAAATCCTGAAATGAACGCAAATTAAGCATCTCTGCTGATTCTGAAACTTTGACCAAACTGAAATTCAAATTCTGAAAATCCTTGACTCCTGACTCATTTGCTGAAGCTCACAGAGACTGACCTCTTTTCTTTCAGTCCATCAAAGGGAAAAAACCAATGCAGATGATTTCTGTCTTTTTTATTGCGCTACTAAGACTGTCCTTTATTTAAAAAATAAAAAGTAAACGTGTACAAGCAACTCACTATGTATAACTATATATATATAGTTCTGATTTATTGCCCCCTCTAGTGGTAAAATTCATTCTGACCACCTATTTATAACTGTAAATACATCAACAAAGATCCTCTATTTTAACCAAAACCCTGACGCCCCCCCCCCCCCCCCCCCCCCCCCCCACACACACACACACACACACACACACATATGTATTCAAATGGGCTCCATACAAAGGGCAGACTTGAGTGATTTATATGGTCATTCAGAGCAGAGGATTTCTTGAAACTGCCAAGTGTGTCTATGTGACTTTTGCTTTTGGTCACTAATGTAAAATAAAAGGATTTTTGTTTTTTTTTTATGTATCATGGTATTTTAAAGTAAATAACAACATCACTTCACAGTACGTCTATTAATAGAAAGATTTTTTGTTCAAAAAAACAAATTTTTTGCCAAAACTATACAGGCATGTATATATGAGGTAACATACTGTCATTGTTGTCCTATTTTTTGTCATCCATTAATAAGGATAAAGCATCAAAGAGAATTTTCCAAAGCTGATTTGGGGATTTTCTATCTAAACAACCACTTGTTGCTGCTGATTACACCCTGGGTCACTGTTAAATCTGACCAACACTTTATGCTCTTTTTTAGCAATCTAGTTAGCAACACAGAGTGAGTACTTTGCAGAGCTGTACTGACTTTTAATGGCAGCTTCTCCAAGCCATTTGGAGGCAGAGCAAAGCAGTCTTAAAGAGAGTGCTAGAGCAGTATATTTGCCTTAAATGCACACCTTTGGATTGTTGTGGACAAGTCGGTGAGTGGCTTTGCTCTGTGGGGTGATGTAACGAAGGTCCTCTTCATTATTTATCTAGCCAGTATATGTTTACACAGGGGTAATTTTAACACTACTTGTATAAATTAATGTGATCACACAAAGAGTTTTGATATGTTTTATTAATGATTTGGTTTGTGGCTTTTTCCTCATTGGCAGCCTGCCAGCAGGTACTGCTGAAGGTCTGTCTAGGAACAGAAATCTTGATTAGTATGGCAAGGTTGGTTAAGTCAACAGAAAATATTACTTTTTACATTTGCCTGATGTGTATTCTAATGGGTAGGAGAACCAATTTATACCTTAAGTGTATTATTTTTGACTTCTGTTTTGACTAAAAGATCCTTACCTGTCTTTTTTTCCTAAAGGTGTTTAGGCCAAAAGAGTCCCAGGCTTCCCGAGTACCAAGTAATTGAAAAGGGGTTTGAATAGCCTTATCAGTTTTCATTTGAGATTATAGGGAAGTGGGTTTAGTTTAGTATGTAACCCCAGACAATAGTATGGTTTGGGGGTCAATTAGCAGCAGTCTATAAAAGACTGCCAGTTAACATCAGAGGTTGCCACTGGAACCATGTCTCTCCATTAGGCTACACCTGCACCTCATGTCAAGCTGCTATGGGCCATCCTAACAGGTCATAATCAACAACAAGACTGATTGGTTTATATTTGTACACCTTACCGATGGTTTGTGATGAAGATGAATCTGCAGGGCAACACATCTAAATTAATTTCAATGCTTTTTTTTTTTAAGTTTTTTTTTTTTTTTAGTTTTTGACTCATGCTGATTTGTGTGCCTGAGATAAGCTATTGTAAATCCAGGCTATCTACCAATCAGGTCTGTTAGCACACAATGTGAAAATATAGAAATGTAGCCAAACGCTACAGTCACATTTACATAGTCAGCTGAAGATGGTCACTTGTTACATGTACTGTGGTCATTACTTCAGAGTCACATAAGAATTACTGTTGTGTGCTATATTAAAAAGCAACAGCTCCAAATGCAGCCTGCCATGTTCAGTAAAAAGACATCACACAAGTTTCTAAAAAATATCAAATTTAATTTGGTTATAAAATTTGTATTTTTCACATGCACACCCATACATAATTAATCACCATAAATACTGCCCAGTGATTTCTTTTTCTTCTTCTTTTTTTTTCCTTTGATTTCTTTTTTTTTTTTTAACCTTGATTCACAAAGCAAGCACATACGGTGGGCTTATACATGTGATTTCAAAGGACACTATGGAGAATGCTTGCAGTCTTTTACAATGAGAGGAAATCTCAGTGCACTAAAAAAAAGGCTGTCATAAAATCAAGTAGAAACATTTATAAATTATCTACAAATGAATTGAAGTACAAAAGAGCTACAGCGTTTAGAGACACTACACCCATTCACAAGTGAATGATTTGGTATTGGAACACCGTATGATTTCAAATTTGTGAAAGATTGAAAGAGAAACTATACAGAAACTGCTTTGCAAAATAATAACATGTAAACCCAGTGCCAGCCTAAATTCCACTTTGGCTATCCTCTCCTATCTTTGCATGTAATCCGCAATATTCACGAATAAAGGAACCCTGTGCCACACAGCAAACCCACAAATGACTCATCTGTCAAGTGCAACTTTACATGGGGGACAACTGGAGATGGACAGGGCATAATGAACATTTATAGCTAAACATAATTATAAATCTTTCAGGGATTTTTTTTTTTTAAAGCTATGACACATGCTTTTACATCAGGTAGTTTGTGAGCTCTTGTAATCCTCTCCACAGCACACAAAAGGTTTGTAGACAATGCAGGTTCTTTCTTATTAAGTTAATATTTAAGACTTTATTACTTTATTCCAATAATCTTGTAGAATTAACACACATCTGTGACCTCGAAAGGTAAAACAATGGGTTGCCATTTGAAGTCAGTCCATTTGAGTTATATGCTGTGAGATGTGTGCCATTACACAGAGCATTAGTTTGAGCATAAAAAATATATAAATATATGAAATGCTTAATGGCAAAAACCCAGAAAAAATAGTCTCCTCCATAAAAAAGTCAAATAAAAATATGTTTGTAAGAACAGAGGAAAACAAGATGTGTTTTCTTCCTTTTTTTTTTTTTTTTTTTTTTCATTTCAAGGGTTTTGTTTCGAATTTGGTCAGCTTGCTAAGCTACAGATTTTTCCAATCAAACAGGATATCCAAACTATCAAAGGATAAAACATAAAGACAGAAAACCGCTTTCAAACGGCTCAAAAGAAGAGAAAAAAATACAAGTCTGGCATTCAGTTGCACACACAAATCACACACAAAAAAACCCTCAATTCCTATTCTGTTACAATTTTCTGTCTCCGTGCAATCTGATCTGTTGTCTGTGTAGTATTAACACTAAGAATTCATTAAATAAGAAACTGGCTAATTAGACAGTTGGTCCAACAATCTGCATGATTTTAAGTGTCTGTTGATCTGATCATACTTTAATGGTGCCAATCTTTCAGTGGCATTGTGCAAATAAATTTGTTTTTCAGAACTTGATTAAACACATAAAACATTCAGAGAGTCAACAATCAGTAACAGAACAATGAAAATATTGACAGTATCAAGTGGAATCACTTCACACTCCTTTTTTTTATAATTCAACATCATGGGAATAAAGCAAAAATCTGTTATGCACCAGATACCCTTAGAATAGCTGTGTAACATTGATTTAGCATGGTATATTCCTTATATAATGTAAGTACAGATCATGGCATAAAGGTAAGCAATACAAAATGTGTACTTAAGTTAAAAAGTTACGTTTTTGCCACAGACATCAGGTAGATGAGAACAATGCACATCTTAACATTTTGATTTCCAGTTTTTATGAGGCTTCAGCATGTCCCTCACTGGTTTCAAAAGAAGGTGCATCACCAAAACCTTAATCACCTTAAGAAATGTTGGCATCTTGTGGCATCTGCAGGTGCCTGAAAGAAACATTTGTGAACTTGAGGAAGTCGTGTTTGATCACAAGTTTATCAGCTGCAGAAATGAGCCGCTACGTAAGGGTCGAAATATTTTAACTACATCTGTCAAATAATACTTTGCTTTGCTTTTACTATTAATAACTGTGTTAGTAATTTAACAATTATATCATTAGCATATGGGTTACAAATGTGAAATTTCACGGTGATCCACTGTCTTTGAACACCAGTGAACATCAGCATGAACTAAACAATGCACAGGCAGTGGAGGTAGCAGCACATCACTAGAACACAGGACCAATAACTACACGGCCTCTCCTTCAGGAAAAAAAAATGCAAGTGAACAGAAAATATGAAAGGTGCAAAATATGAATGTGTCACATACGCACATACACACACACACACACACACACACACACACACACACACACACACACAGGCACACAAAATATGTTGTTTACCAATCGTCAGACAAAACACCCACCTTTGTGCAATAGTAAGATAGACACAAAATTTTTGCCTTGAACTAGGCGTTTCATGACAGTTTGACAGGGATGACAACAAACATTATCGCTCTTTGTTTAATTCTCCAAAATGACAAAGCACAAGTGGCCCGTCATAAAAGAAATACCTGGAGTTAAGTCAACCTTGTTATCAAACGAGGAATGTCGCGCTCATATCGGTTTCATAAAGGCCACTGAGACAGCTAAACTTGCCTGGTGTTTCTGATGTTAATGCCCTGTTGCCAATCTGTTCTTCTTTTTAAAATTCCTTTCATCTCGGAAAAAAAAAAAGAAAAAAACCTCAGCTGAATCACAGGTACGAGTGGAAATGCGTCTTATTCCCACATATGCTACCGCCTCTCCATGATATTGCACTAAATAAAGGATTTTGTTAGCAGCCAGCATTACTTCACAGAATGCCTCAATAACAGTGTAGTCTTTTTGAGATCTTCTTAGACGAGCATGGTGCCTGTTTCATTGTAGTGACATCATTACTCCACTTTTTTTTTTTTTTTATGCTGAGAAAAGACTTTTGGAAAGTTTTGCAACCAGATGCTTTGATACCCTGCTTAAAACAAATGTCAAAATTATTTTGTCTAATGATAACAAAAACAGAAATCTATGTCATGAAAATCCTAGTTTGTCTTTTTTTTTTTTTTAAATCATCCCCTTGATTTAAAATACATCAAAGTTATATGATTTTGTGTCTGCAGGTGACCTCGCTCTTGATTCTGGTACTGCACTGTACATAATCGATTTCTATCCATCACTCAACTTTATTTTTTTGTATCACTTGTATTCAAACAGGCTCATGCAGTCCAGGAGACACAGCTCACATCCTCTCTGTCACGTGTTGTTAGAACAGAGTTGATTGTATGGATGCAATATACAGAGCCCAGTATGTGCACTTACTGTACATTTTTTTTTCTTTTTTATTTCACAGGGGAGAGTTTCTTCAGAAGTTTCTTTCCCTTGGAAAGCAGTCCTTTCTTCTTCTTGTTTGCCAAATCTTGGGAGTCCCGGGGGTCCAGTGGGACGTGGGGACCCCTTGTAGGGCTGAGGGGCCTCATGGTTCCGGGGAGGAGGGGGCGAACAATCGGAGACGGTGCCCGGTCAGGTGCGGTGTCATTGCTGACTGCTTCGGTGGTTTCTGTGGTACCCTGGGAAGAGAAGTGGTGGGGAGGTATGGAGGCATGGGGCAGCATATTACAAATGAACAAACTGTCATACTGCAACACTAAACCTTTCCATGTGTATGTTTCCTTAGCTAAACTCTGTCTACCGTCTATTTTTAATAGATTTACAGTACTGTGTACAGTATTATCTCTACATATGATTCCAAAGAGCCTGAATTTCTTGTAATGTTTTAAAGTGGTCTTGAGCGATAGTTCTCCAGGCTTTCTGAAGATCCTTCAAAGTTTTTTTTGGACATTAGCTGCTTTTTCACCCATCTTCAATCCATTCATTCTACCTGACTACAAGAATATTTTTTTGTTTGTTAAGTCATTTAACACTGACCCATTAATCATTCGAGCATTAAAAAAAGGCAAATAATTCAAGAGATGAACCAGTGTTGTGTCTACACATAACAGACAATTTAGCAAAGAACCAATTTTAAATTGTATCTTTAGATACTTTGTTACTAGCAGCCTGTCACAAAAACACATCTTTTTTTTCCCTCATTTCTTTAGTTGAATCTATGAAAAAGATAATACAATTTGACAGGCATGAAATAATATTTTTTGCAATAAGGTGACTCTCAAAGAGCTATTAGATAAAAACTTGACACATCTCGTGCAGTGTTCTTAAAAATGTTCACATAACTGGATAAGTGAAGCACAAAAGAAGAAGTGACAGGCCTATGTCCTTAAGAAATATGGGGGGGAATCCAGCAAAGATCTGTCACAGGACCTGAGAGCTGCATCTGGCCCTTCAGTTGATCCATCTACTGTTCACTGAAGCCTCATCACAAATGGTCTCAGTGGAAGGGTGGCTGTCAAGAAGCTGCTCTTAAGGAAGGGAAACAGGGAGGAAAGGCTGAGGTATGCCAAATTACACAAGAACAAGAAGGTCTGATGAATCCAAATGCTTTTGGTTTAAATCATCATCAGTATGTACAAAAGAAGTCAGGAGAGAAATACAACAGCAAGTGTCTACAGCCATCTGTAAAACATGGTGGAGGCTCTGTCACGGTTTGGGGCTGTGTGCCAGACCTCAGCATTATTGAAGCAGTGTGGGATCATCCTGACAGAGACCAGAACAAAAGCAGCCAACATCCAAAGAAGAGCTTTGAATGTCCTTCAAGAAGCCTGAAGAACGATTCTGAAATGCTACTTAAAGAAACTACAAGAAAGCTTCCAAACAGATTCAGGCTGTGTTGAAGAATAAAGGTGGTCATTCCACTTTCAACATGTGGTAACTCTGTTTTTGCCTTATATACTGTATTTCCATTTATGTTTGCACATTTCAATATACAGTATGACTGTACCTATTTCCCATTTTCCCAGCAAAATATAAAGAAATCACAGGTGGCTAAAGACTTTGCACTCTACAGTACTACAGTTTACAAATTTTGTAAGATTAAGTCTTAAATCCCCTGAAATCGCTGCCAATCACATTCCTTTCCTGCAGACTTACTTTAACCTTAATTCTAACTGCTACTTCACCTAAATTTTAACCTAAAAAAAAATTAAAGATTTATGTTATGTGGACTTGCTTTTTGTCCCTATATAAACAATAGGTCTTCATTAACAAAGTCCATAAACAGACTGGGGTCTGCAAAACATTGTGTAATGCCTCAGCTGCACACTCACACAGATTGCACACATAGAAATTACACTGAGGAGCAAGCCATCAAATGTTGAGCACAACATCAGCACACCACAGAGCCGAAGAAGTCCACCATCAATAGGCCATGAGGGAATATACAGTACAGTTATATACAGTACAACACCCAGGGACACAACTGCAGATACCAGACTTATCATCTAATGCAGCAGCTGCTATTTCAGATTAAGATATTTTCATATAGTGAAATCTAAAAACTAGTCCAAATTGTGAGCAATTTGGTGTCATATGTCATCCATATAACACCTACGAATGACAAAAGGGATCCCTCTGACTAATGTGAGTCAAATATTTTAATCACTGATGATGTCACCTTCACATTCGAATAAAAAACAAAGAGAAAAGACAAATCGGCCTGATCCGAATCATGAAATCAGAAAGCCTTGACAAGTGCTTCCGTAATATCGTGTGGCATTTAAAATCTTCTGCTGCAACCACAAGCTGTGTGCATTAGCGCAGCGAGTCTGGTATCTCGAGTTGTCAACTTACTGTACAAGGCAGACAGAGCCATTTATGATGTGAAATGAACAATCTTCCTCTGCTTGTTTGTTTTGTTTTGCCAAGCGGGTGAGGAAAAACAAAAAAGAAATCAGATGTGGCAGCATTGTTACTGTCGGTAAAACCCACACCACTATGACAACTAAAAACACCAACAACACCAACGACACACATGAACACAGAGCACGAATGTTTTTTAATATCCAATTGTTTTCTTTTATTGTTCCATTGTAACAATACAGTATGGACTTCTCAGTGCTGTGGATAGTTTTGTCCCTCGAGCTCAGAGCAAACATGGCATATCCACTGTCACCAGGGCTGAAAAATAGATCTGATGTGTGTGCAATATACATAAAGAAACAAAGCCTCTTTAAGGAAATACAGCAGTCGAGCCAAGAAAGTTACTATAAAATGTATCAAGTTTGAAAAAGGCATGCTTTTATCTCTTTTTCTTCTTAAATAATTTCTTTCAGTATAATTGGGTAGCAATTTTTATGTGTTAATAAAGCACTTATTATCTTTATCATTAATATTATTATACACAATAACCACAATTTGAGTTTGTGTATCGGTGCAAAAAGGTCCCAAATTATCTTGTGTAAAGAATGAGCCTTTTTCAAGTCCCCCTTAACCAGTGCTACATGCATTTACCACCTGCAGAGCGCCCACAGTCTATCCTCTCTCTGTCCATGTCAGGCTTTGCTTCTTCCTTTCTCTGAGACTCAGAAAGGTGTTAACACTGGATTTTGTCCCTTTTTTCCAAAGGGTGGGGGGGGGTTGTTAGTCTGTTTAGTCACCACTGTCACCACATGGACAAACACACACAATGAACAGCACACAGACGGCAAGTGGAGGAAGCGAGAGACGGAAATCAAGAGAGAGGACGGAGGATGTATGGACACAGGGCCTAGCGCTGAGAGCGGCGATGATGATGTACCCGTTTGCTCTCTGAGACAGCGGGGGCGGAGTTGGCAGGGGGCCGGTTGGTGGGCTCTTCCTGGGGGTAGTGGGATGGAGTATCAGTCAGATACACCTCCACATCATCAGGCACTTCTTCCAGGAAATTAGAGGGAACCAAACCGCGGTGGCCGTTGATCTCACCCTGTGGAAAGAAATAAAGAGAGGAGAGGAGGCATAAACACAACTGACAGAATACTGATTCATAACAAGATTGTGCCATTTCTGTGCAGCTGCCACAGCTAACTGAACATAATGCAATTCATTCTGTGGACACGACATATCAAATATATTTATATTACATATGTTGGGCCTCCAATTTATCTCAATTGCTGCTCTCATATCTTCTTATCCATCTGTTTCAAGTACACTTTATTAGCAACACCTGTTCAACTGCTTGTTAATATATATATCTAGTTGGCCAATCTCATGGTAGCAACTCAAAGCACTTTGGCATGTACACATGATCAAGATGACCTGCTGAGGTTCAAACCGAGCATCAGAACAGAGAAGAAAGGTGATTTAAGTGACTTTGACCGTGACGTGGTTGTTGGTGCCAGACGGGCGGGTCTGAGTATTTCAGAAACTGCTGATCTATGATTTTTCCACACAACCATCTCTGGGGTTACAGAGAATGATCCAGAAAGGGAAAATGTCCAGGGAGCAGCAGTTGTCTGGTTGAAAATGCCTCGTTGACCCCAGAGGTCAGAGGAGACTGGCCAGACTGCTCCAAGCTGATAGACAGGCAACAGTGACTCACAAAATCATTTGTTCCAATCAAGGTACAAAGAAAAGTATCTCTGAAAGCACAACACGTCAAACCTTTAAGCAGATGGGCTACAGCAGCAGAAGACCACACTGCAGGACACTGAGGCTACACCAAAATTGGACAAGATAAGATTAAAAAAATATTGTAAAGTAAAAAAATACTTAAACACTGTTTCTGACCATGTCCATCCCATTTCCATAGCACAGTGTTCCCATCTTCTGATGGCTGCTTCCAGCAGGATAACATGTCACAAAGCTCAAATCATCTCAAACTGGTTTCTTGAACATCACTAAGTTTGCTGTACTCAAATAGCCTCCACATGTCACTAGATCTCAATTAAACTGAGCACTGTCAGGATGTGGACGAATGGGAGGTTAACATCATGGATGTGCAGCCAGCAAATCTGAATCAACTGTGTGATGCTTTTCTCATCATGTCAATATGGAACAAAATCTCTGAGGTATGTTTCCGGCACCTTGATAAATCTGTGCCAGAAAGAATTAAGGTCGTTCTGAAGGCAAAAGTGGACCCAACCTGGAACTAGAAGGTGTACTTAATAAAGTGTCCAGTGACTTTTATTTTGGTGTTTTGTTTAGTATCTACAACAAACTACGTGCCAGTGGCCACATTTCCTAAAAGAAAATGGTGTTTGAAGTTACTGTCAATGCAAGCTGAGCACTTCTTTCTGCTACAGCTTCACAATAAAACCTTCTAACAGGCAAAACATGAGTTGGCTACTGCTAATATTGTTAATCAAATAGGATATTGGATGTTGTTAATTGTTAATCAAAACAATTGCTGTTACCACCAGTCAACTGAAATCTTAAGAGACTGAAGCTTTCAAGGAGCAGTTTCACATTTTAGGAACTGGTTTGATAAAAAGATTAATACCATCTTCATGTCTGTACAGTAGACATAAAACTGTAGCCAATTATCTTAAGCTTACAATAACAACAGTTAATGGGGGGAAATAACAAAGCTGGCTTTGCTTAATGATTAAAAAAAATCCCAGAACTGTTAAAGGATTAACTTCTGATATCTTGCTTGCAAGATATCAGAAGTTAACAGCTAACAGCAGAAACATGGACCAGCAGCACTCACATAATAGAAACCATCTTCATCAATATCTCCATACACGGCAATGATGTCACCGGCGCAAAATGTGAGTTCAGCCTATTGAGATACAGAGATACAGAAAGGGATACACAAATAATGCAATCAAAGTAAAATGTTCACACCTTAGTTCAGTCTAGACAAACAGACTGAATTAAGCTGTAAATTCTGTCTGCTTATATACTACATACTACACTAATTTGCTATTTTTGGATGATTTTGTTTTGTGTGTGTGTTTTTAAGTTTGAGTGAGATTACTCTAATCTGAGACTAATTTTAAAAGCACATAAAAGTGTTTGTAAAAAGATGGAAGTTTAAGGTGGGTTGTAGTAGTTGATGACAATATATGCTATGACAGATGTTTGCACAAAGTGCCCAATAAACATTTGTGCGCTGAGCAGTTCATCCAGTCAGTGATACCTCAACATCAACATTAGGAGAGCTCTCTCTGGGGTCGTAGTCATACAGAGCCACCATCCTCCTGGAGGCCTGATCTCGACGCAGGGCTCTTCTGTTCTGCTCTGAAGGGAATTATAAACAGCATTTTAACAGGAAGCGTTTCGTTACATGTTTTCCTTCATAGTATTTAACCATTTTTAACTGTGTAAAACACATATATCTTCATTTGTGAGCATAAGCATGCTTGTGTGGTACCTATTCTATCCACAGGGGTGCTGAGCGGCAGAAAGCCCTGTTTGATGAGCTGGTCCATGGTTTCTTCATCATCTGCTCGTATCTCTGACACCATGTTACAGGGGATCAGCCCCATCCTGCCCTTCACTTCACCTCTGTAAAACCCATCTGTATCTTTATCACCGTACACCTGATAGGTAAGAGCGTGACAGAGCAGTGTTTAAAGGTCTATTTTCTTTATGATGAGGACCACAAAAGTCATTTCAGTGACATTTGTGTTTATTTTAATAGTTTGGATTCATCTTAAACACTTAAAAATAAAAAACTCCCACCCTAATGATCTGCCCCTCTTTGAAGGGCAGCTCTTCATCAGCTGCATCTGGGTTGGGGGACATGGACAGAGGATCGTAGTCAAAGAGGGCCACAAAGATCCTAAAGAGCTCCTCGGGTTCTGACTCATCATAGTACGTGGGAGAGCGGCGATCCCGATCCCTGTAGCCATCTTCAGCACATAAAAGACAAAACAAAAAAAAATCCCATCATCCAGCCTCACAAGACAATAAACTAATAGAAATATGGCCCAAATACTGAGTAGAAGACATTTACATTACCACATTTCATAATGCAAAGTAAGTTTAAATGTGTTTTTCTACTACTATGATGTAAACTTCTTAAGGGAAGCTAGTGATTGTAAGTCCCTTCAACAAAATTTAAAAATCATTAGCAAAACTTATTGCTGCATACAGTGAACACCAGTTCTGTGATAAGCAAATTCGCGATGCCGTGCTTCAGTCACAGGAAATCAATGAGAGGATCTTAATAAGTCTTACTGATTTGATCATCCAGTATTTGCATGACAGATTTCACTTTTCTCATCGAGCCATAATTGCGCCTCTCACCATGCAGGAAGAAATCTGTGACCCAGTGAACTATTTTCTGCAGCGCGCACACATGCATCCACAAATACACACATACACACATGCTACAGTGCGTGTATATTAATTATTTCTTTTAATATTACGTTTTTTTATGTTTGAATTCATACATGGTGTCGTGCACGAGAAAGAATTCCTTTTTGATGTAAAACCTCATGAACTGTCAGAAACATGCACAAATTAAGTGTAAGAATAATACATTAATAATGCAACAACTAAGTCATCATGAATCATGAATTGTTAATCACATTCATTTCTTAAGCATAACTTCTTTGTGACATCACTGATACACTATCCAATTCAAGGTTGGGGGGCGGGGGGGGGGGGGTTCTGCCTTAGGGCAAGAAGTAGGTCACCGGTCTGTTGCAGGGCTACTGATACACTAATAGTTCACAATGTTTTACATCAATTAATTAATGCTTTTTCATACATAAAATCATGTATGTATTCATAATAATTTATGTGTCCTTACCATGAATGGTTATCAAGTATTCTCTAAGAGACAAATGAGAACCACGGTGCAATATACAGACAAATTGTGACTTATGGGCAAGACAGCATCAGCAACAGACAAGACCCTGACATGCATGCTAAACCCTAAAACGTCCACCTACTAGAGACAGAAACACACAAACAGCAATCTAAACCAACCACACTGCGCCAACCCTCAAAGCCAGAAGAGGTCTCAAGCTGGGGCTGCAGTGTTGTTGTGAAGACCTGTCATGTATTTTGATTCGCCATTCTCACACTGGGAAAATGCCCCACCCAGCAAAGTGTGACACTATGTGGCCAGTGCTTGTTGCTTGAAAATATAAGCTGACAATATTTTTTTTTTTTTTAAAAAAAAAAGCTCAATAACGCAAACTCAAACATCTAAAGAAACAAGAAGCAATGGCAATGTGGTCATTCTTTAGTGCCTACCACTGTCATCTCTTAAGAGTTTCATGCATGATTGGTGTAGTAGGTGTGGCTGTATCACAAAGGGAAGGGTTTTAGCAGGCGTCTGGAGCTCAGTGCAGTGTTGTGAGACATTCCCTGAACAGTCAGTCAATCATTTATCATCTGCAACTGTGGAAATGTTGATCCTGGGCCCAAAGTACTGCTTGCCAGTGGGTCCACCATTTCAATGCAGTGCAGTCATGCTGTTCAACTGTAAGCATAATAATAACTATTATTTTTTTAAGACAAAATTACATTTGCATTTGCAAGTGTCCACAGCTATTTATTGCCGTTTGCCAGGTGCTGGTGGCACTTTTGTTGCCATGCTGTGGTGGTAAAAACAGGACTGCAGGCACATACCATGGGGAGACCTCGTGCCGCCCATGTGCCTGCGGGATGACCACGTCCTGTGTCGCGCTACTCTGCCATAGTAAACATCCTCGGTGATGGGAGAGAGGTTTCCCTCACTGTTATTCTCAGAGGTTACCTCTACAGGAAATACCAGTTAGAAGGTGATGAGGTTACAAATAAAAAAGTCTACTTTCTCCCCCCAAAATGTTAAGTGAAGATTTGTGTTGCCTCCTAAAACAGGTACTAATAAATATGCACTGAACAAATAATGGAAATTTACTGTTGCATTTCTATCCTTTACTGTCAGAGTAGATTAACATATCACTGAGTCCTGCAACAGTGCGCAGCAGTTTAATAATAATAATAATCTCTGGAAGATCAAAGTCAAGGTACTGAAGGGTATGAGCATGGTTCACAGACACAAAGGTGATCTGAAGACACAAAGAAGCTCATGAAGGCTTTAAAAAAGTAACAAATGTTACTGCACTATAGGCACAGAAAACCTAAAAACGAATCTATCTGCCCATACTGACCAATTGAGGGGACCATTAGAGGTCGTCTCTGAGGCTGGGAACCCCCATGATGTACTCGTCTCCCACTATCCCGATCATGGCGGCCTCCAACAGGGGTGGTTGTCTGAAATACACACAAACATAGAAAGCATTCCCAGACATAAAGCATTCATGAGTTGCTCACAGAATCATAGACATACTGGTAAACAGTGCATGAAAAAGTGCACGTCAAACATACTCATACAAACTGTATGTAAACAAAATCATGCAGAACTTACAGGCAGGCACTGAAACAGAGACGCGCACAAGTAGACTCACATTCAGACACGCACAAGCCCATGGGAAATATTACCATTCCAAAATTAAGAAGCAACTAGTGTTCATCATTCTACTCAATAAACTTTGTAAAAATTATTCACTAAAAAAAAGAAAGGTAAAGATACTTGTCGGTGCAGCCTAGGTTACACCCCTCAGCATTACGGCTCCCTTTGTCACGTTAATCTTTGCATCACAGTCTCACTCTTTAGCTCGCTCCAAGTTCTGTCTTCTGTCTGTGTTTTAATCAAATCCAGTCTATTGCTGTTTCACTGCATGGCACTCCAACAGAGAAAAACACAATCTCTCTCTCTCTCTCTCTCTCTATTTCTATCTGTGTTTCTGATAAATTAAAGGAGCTTTCTGGCAGCAGCAAATGGAGCCGCTGGTCCAGACTTTGAAGATTGCATTTTTCTACACTGACATGTTTGTTCACTGAAGTAAAATAAGCTTCTGTAGTTTCTGCGATGACACGATAAAAAAAAAGTAGAATCATTAGCAACTGTGGAGGCATAAAGTCACGTGAAAGCAGCACTGAAAACAGTGGAACACTGGTATCTGCCAACCACACACACACTAATCTGGCATAACATTATGACCACTAACAGGTGAAGTGAATAACACTGATTATTATCATGGCACCTGTTAATGGGTATATTATGGAGCAAGTAAACATTTTGTCCTAAAAGTTGATGTGTTAGAAGCAGGAAAAATGGCCAAGCATAAGGATTTGAACGAGTTTGACAGGGGCCAAATTGTGATGGCTAGAAAGCTGGGTCAAAGCATCTCCAAAACTGCAGTGGGGTGTTCCCAGTCTGCAGTGGTCGATATCTATCAAAAGTGGTCCAAGAAAGGAACATTGGTAAACCAGCAACAGGGTGATGGACATACAGGGCTGCATGGCTGCAGACCAGTCAGGGTGCCCATGCTGACCCCTGTCAGCGCCAACAATGGACACATGAGCAGAACTGGACCACAGAGCAATGGAAGAAGGTGGCCTTGTCTGATGAATCACGTTTTCTTTCTATCACCTGCATGGCCGGATGAGTGTGCATTGCTTACCTGGGGAACACCTGGCACCAGGATACACTACTACATACCACCTACCTAAGCACTGTTGCAACCCATGTACACTCTTTCATGGAAACGGTATTCCTGGTGGCTCTTTCAGCAGGATAATGTGCCCTGCCACAAAGCAGAAATGGTTCAGCAATGGTTTGAGGAGCACAAGTTTAAGGTGTTGACTTGACCTCCAAAATCCCCCAGATTTAAGTCCAATCGATGTGCAGGACAAACAATTATAATCCATGGAGGCCCCACCTCGCAACTTACAGGACTTAAAGGATCTGTTGCTAACAGACAGCAGCGTCTTTGATGGCTGCAAGGCTGCAGACACTTATCTCTTGGATGGGTGTTCTGGAACGCCATTTCGTTATATGTCTGACATATAATGACAATAAACTTGATTCTGATTCTGATTCTGAACATTTGGGTGCCATATAACACAGCACACCTTCAGGGGTCTAGTGGAGTTCATGCCTCAATGGGTCAGGGCTCTTTTGGCAGCAAAAGGGGGACCAACAGAACATTAGGCAGGTGGTCATAATGTTATGCCTGTCTCCATGGTGCCGAAAGATTCAAACCCAGGAGCTTTCATTATCTCTGTCTACGATACTGAGATGGTCAAACCCACTGCATCTGCCCCTCTATCCATGGGCTTTTTTCTTTCTATATAAATTTGAATTAAACTCAGCACACACACTAATAACACATATCAAAAGCAAGGCAGCAGTCTCAGCTGAAGTATCTGTGCCTGTGCAGTTCACTGAATAATAATTAATTTGCTTGGATAAGTGCAAAGAACTGCACCTTGGGTGTGTTGTGCGAGTTGCGTCGACGTCCCTCTTCCAGCTGCATCTCAGAGTACAGTTCCTCCTCATCCTCTTCCATGATGTCAGACAGGTCAGAGCCCCGGCTGCTTTCGCTGTGATAATCTTCATTGTGACTATAGTGAGGCTTTTGGTAGTTACACACACAAACGAACAGACACGATTAAGTCCACATACAAACATATATACATGCACACACCAAACACACATGGATAAGGCCAGCACGCCCACGTGAACACATGTAAAGACACGGGTTGAGGAGTGTGTACGCATGCAACCACTCAGACATACATGCACACACACGTCCAGGCGCACGCATGTGAGGAGGTTTTTCCATTGAAACACGCGCTGGTGCTGAAGTTAAGATCTGTCACTTATCACATGGGTCTTACCGGCCTCCCCAGCTCAGAGCCTCTGAGGAACTCATCAACTGAGGGTCCTCTCCGACGACCACGTGCAAGCCCTTCCTCATCATCCTCTTCCTCATCAGAGTGATGCTGGTGAAATGAATGACCCTGTTCTCCATATCTCCCTTGCCTTCTGTCTCCCTGAAAACATGTATGTATAAATAGGAAAGTAACAAAAACAGTGTTAACAGTGTATTTATGTTTTAGCATACTAAATATATTAAATATAATTTTAGTATACTAATCACAGTTGTGTTATGTAACTAGCTGTGACAGTCTCTCATTTCTATTCTTCAACTATTCTAAATTCACATTGGAATAACAGTTTATTGACAGTTATGTCAAAATGTGTAACATAATTAACTTTAAGCATCTATGATGTTGTCATCAGACCTTGCCGCTTTCTGCTGCCACCCTCTGAGCTGCTTCTCGAGCGATGGCTTTGGCCACAGTGTCTGGGATAAGTGTGCCTCTGGGCTGAGGAAGAATTCTCTGGGGTGAGGGAGACCGTGGATTGGCAGGGGGCGGGGCCTCAAGGGTATGGCCTTGCATGGGCACAGGAGGCTGGGCAGAAGGAGAGCGTGTATGGGCCCAGCCAGGCTGGCCAGGTAGAACAGCTCCCCCGTGATGGGCCGTGTGCTCTTTGGCATCCAGGTCTCTGGCACTTACTGGTCTCAGAGGTATAGGGTGGGGGTGGGGGTGGGGCAGCGGAGGCAGTTGGTGCTGGGGCCTGGGACCCTGGTGGGGTGGGCGAGGCTGGAGATGTAGGGGCTGCGGGTGGGGGTGTGGGAGACGAAGCTGGGGTTGCGGGAGTCCACCTTGATGGGGAAGTCTGGGGTGGGGTTGAACATGTGCAGGATGGGGTGGCAGTTGTTGTCCGTGGGGTGGAGCAGGAAGTTGGGGTGTAGGATGAGGAAGGTGAGGAGATTGGAGGAGAGGTTGGGCATGGGGCTGTGGAGGAGGGCCTGCATGAGGATGCACTGGCGGTGGTAGAGGAAGCGGAGGTAGAGGCACAAGCAGGTTGTTTGGAATGACAGCAACTTGGGAGTCCTGGGATTCTCCCTGGATGGACAGTGTCCTAACGATGACTTCCCTGGCCTCGAGGCATTGAATCCTTGTCAGTTCAACCGTAACATAGTCTGCCATAGGGAACAACACCTCAGCTATCTAGGTTCCAAAAAAAAACAAAAAAAAAACAGTGTTAACATAAACAGAGGCTGCAGTTTCATTTTAACAACAGCTGAAATATTATCAGTCAATTCATTGGAAGTATACAAACATGGATGAATCCAGCTATAAAAATCTGACAGGCCCCATGCATTTTCCTATAGTGTCGAGTAAGTGATTTCACTTAAGGCATTTCCTAGCTAAAATGCCAATATACCTGCTTTAATTTGATTCATTATGCTGGGAAAAAAATGCTCTTAAGTTTTCCACCTAGAGGGGTAGCTCAGAAGCAGGTTTCTACCCACGGTAGTTGAATGTTGATTTACCCTTTCAAGTGTTCTGTGTTGATTTACTTTGGCAGTCACCAGAGGGAGTGAGAGACCTTTTCAAGACATTCACAGCACTCAGACTGAGAGCCCTGCACGAATGCTAATCACAAGTAGGTGGCAGTGCTGTGTGGACTGGTGGCAATGATGACATAATGCCACACTCAGAGGCTGTTAATGTCCCATCTGTGGTGTATATTCTCATGTTCTTCCTGGATTAAGCATGATTAAACATTTCACTCAGTGTTGTAAATACTGTACTGTATTCTCTTACAGCATGTAGATATTTGCAATATATATCCCATATGCTTAGGGTTTATCCACAAACTACTGTAGTTCCTTTTAACAGAGCATAATATATCATGAGCAATGCCTATAAAGCAAGATAAGCGCTGTTTGATCACTAATTATGCCTTCTTTTAAAAGAATGAGATAGTATTAAAATCTAGTCTTGGCAGGTGAAACCAAGATATGCTAACTCACCCTCTGTCCTTTAGTGCAGACTGCGTAACCAATGACATTTGCCCCATTGGATGTGCCTGTGGGAGAGAGGATGGGGGGCTTCCAGCGGACCTGCAGGACCCCTGGAGCCTGCCCACAGAGCACCTGAACATCCTGGGGAGGCATCGGAGGCCCTGGGAGGTAACCAATCCAGTGTAAGAAAAATAATCTCTTACAATTTACCAATTTAATACAAGTAGGATACAAACAAGAGGAGGAATGATGTGAAGCATTCAATCAAATGCACAAATACATACACACACACACTACCATGCACAAAAGTGCCCAGACAAAAAAGAGGAAGTGAGGAGGTAGGGTGGGGTGTGGGCAATTTATAATTTGCCTTGCATCTAAATTCATGATTGCATAACAGCTTATTTATATTTTGTAGAGATACACAGTTCATGCGGACTACTTGATAGTTTGACATTGCTGGTGGGAAACATTCACAAGACACTGCATGTTGTGTTTTGTCATTTAAGTGTATGGTGAGTTATTTGTGCACAACACTAGTATTTCCTAGCCTAACATACTCTTCAGTCAAACTGAAAAATGAAATGATACAGTAGTAGCAGTTTTGCTCAATATTTTCAAAACTCTAATTTAGGTCTCTATTCCTTATATCTAGTATTTTAACACAAAACAATGTGAGCTCCGGGGTCACCCAAAGATACACACTGTTGTCGCCGCATGCAGGGAGACTGATTACAGCTCAATATTTGTTTTCTGATCATTTTGAAAACTGAATAAAACATGCACAATTGCATTCGAGCAGAAGCAAATGCACACTGATAGAAAACGGTAATTTCAGTGAGCAGTGGAGGGGCACTGCTTTATATAGAACTGGTTATGCCAGGCTAGGCTATAGGCTGAGGAAATGACTCATCATAGTAATTATTGATCATATCTTGTGATGCTTGGCAATTCGCTAATTAGTGATGTGCTTTGTGCAGCAAACTTGGGCAAAATTGCATACAAATTTGGTCTCAAAGAACAAATTTTTGTGCATTTTGACAGGACTTGTTTGTAAATGGTTTTCAATCTCAGAAACATATCAAGATGCGATTTTGCCCACATTTCTATAAAACTGCTTATACTGAACAATATGACACAGTCATCCTCTGTTTCATGATATGACCCTCTCTACAAAATGTGTCAAAGCACTAATGGCATCTCTGCCCATTGGCTTCCAAGAGAAAAAGATTGAGTGCTGAAACATATGGGAAACCCAGCCCAGCACTGAAGCTTTGTTCTGACCTGTTCTGCAAAATGGTGTTGGACCTAGACAAAATACAATACACAACAACGACATGGTAAAGAAATGTGGTGCTGTACTATTCTAGAGCACAGTACAATATCATTAGAATTAATATTACATGATGTTTTATATGAGCGTTGACAACAGAATTAATTGAAACAGAACGATAGCATTATATAAATGCTATCTGTGCTGTTCTACATGTCAACCACAAGATTGTTAGAAACATATAAAAGTAATCTTCAGCTGTTAAGCTGTGCATTATTGATATTGTAGCTCTGTGGATAATAATTAACCTTTCTGACCTGCTGCCTGAGTGCAGAACTCCACGCCAGCTTCCTTCCTCTCTCTCTGCTCCAGCGGCAGTTGCCAGGGCACCTGGTGGGGCTGCGCCACCACCGTCACTTTGTAAACTGTCAGGGGCTTCAGGTTGTGGAAGCGTAGTCTATATCTTCCCGGTTTTACCACTGCGTGCTCTACCCCATCTAAGAACACAGTGTGAGCATAGTTACTGTTGCTAGGCAACCAAGAGAGCTCGGCAGTGTCACGCTGAATGTCATCCACGCGCAGACCGCACGGCGCCACCACCACATTGGCTCCCACCAGCAAGGTGCAGCGCAGCTCATCTGATAAGCCCCGGTCGGTGATGCTTTGCACTGACACACGATGAACGCAGCCATCCAGGTCCAGCTTCTCCAGCAAACACTTGGTCCGACCACCATATGGTATATTGGCACGAAGCTCCCCGTCTACTAACACATTGTAGCTAGAGATGTTACCCCAGCCCAAAGGCACTAGTGGAGGCTCCCAAGCCACGATGACGCTCCGTGCCAGCTGCTTGATCAAGGTGATCTTTCTGGGGTAAGGCACAACATCTTCAGCCAGGTCCTCAGGATCCAATGGCCCACCTGTCCCATTGCTACATGGAACCAAGGCATTTGCTGAGCTTAAGAGACCATCCTGGGAGGCACCCCCATCCACAGCCATCAAGGCTAGGGATGTATGCTCAAGTGAGCCCAGGTCTTCCCCTCCCTCTCCACCCTGAATGGCTAGTTTTTCCTTGTCCTGGACAAACTCCACAAAGTTGGAAGGAACAAGTCCTCTTTGGCCATCCAGCAGCTCCCCTGTCATGCATAAACAAGCATAGACACAAAGGTAGAAAATGACTCAAATATGGTCTTCATTTTTCATGTTTATATTGATAATTTAAAAGCATAAAGCTAGCTACCAGTAACTCCTGCTACTATTTAATAAATGTCTCTTTAGGAAAACACAACTTCCCTCTTTGATGCCTCCTGCAAATGTTAAAATTAGGCTTCTCTAAAGGCTGCTTACAACACAAAGACAAAAGGAAAGCAATAACTTGAATACACATAACAATCAGTGAGAGCTTTTTTCCTTGCAAGGTGGGAATGAGTCACTGAGTGAGAGGTGGAAGATATGTAAACATACAGCATGTTCTATTCCCTAAGATGTAAGATTCAGCACAGGTTCTCTGATGCTATCTTTCATACTCCAACACACAACTTAGAAAACACTCCTTTCAACATTTCTAAGAACTTCAGCGTTTGAACATTTCCAGGAACCCCCCCAGAGCATGTAGATGCTGCGGTCAATGCAGGAAAAAAAGTGCTTAGATTTGCAGTGGGTTTTTCCCCAAAGGCAATAAGTTTGTCTTCAACAAAGCTCCCTATCATCTTTTCCTTCAATCCCTTTTTCCACAGAGGCCTGGGGGACCTTAAGACCATCTTGGTGTGTCTGTACATGTGTATCTGAGTGAGTGTGTGTTGTTTGTGTGTGCTGATGATTAAGCTGAGCCCTGCTGGATTAGTCATCAAACTAAAAGAGACCAAGGTCCCATCCTGACAACAGCTTGGTATGTAGTCCAAGTCTCCCTCCTGTGTGGTAAATACAGGGACCCTCAACAATACCATGCAATCTGACCGCACGCAGCTAATGAATCACGCCAGCTGAGTCCTACTGTGTCTATGATGGGCTGTGCTGGCTGCAGGATTGCTAGCAAGAGGGATTAGGATTGCTTCTGATGGAGAAGCCTTCATAATTCTAAAGAGATTAGACAGAGAGTCACTCCAGCCACCAGTTATAAAAAAGTACACAGAAACTTTTCTTGGTGACACCATGCACTGACAAAGCGACAGTCACAGGATGAATATAGCCAACAAGCATATGATGGGCATATTCTATATCAGGGTGACAAAAGCTGCCATCATTGCAGCATTGTTTACATAAATAACTGCATCAGCATTGCATTTAGATTTTGCTGTATTGTCACATCTGGCACATATACTTAACACAACATAATGTAAAGAGGCAGCAAGGGTACAAAACGCATCAGACACACCTTGCATCACTGTACACATACAGCAACTTTACCTATACCACATGCCGCACAGTGTGGTGTATGTACAATACGCTGCATGTTATAGTCAAAGCACTACAGACATAAACACGATGATGCAGGAATTAAATAAACAGAGCAACTCCAGTGAGGAATAAATGCGAGCTGACATACACTACTTGGTATTTTTGTGTCATTTTCAGACAATACGTAATGGTGCATACACTTGTTTTCACCGTCAAGCTGCATCAGCTACAGCAGGCAAGCACTTAGGAAAAACTGCAGACTACTGAATAGAAGAAAACACATCCTCCTCTACAGAAATGTTTGTTTTATTTTCAGATTTTTGTGATTTAGGACCATGCCAGAATTTGACTTGCCTCTTAGTGCCAGTGGTGTATTACACCTGAAAATCAGCTTCAAACACAACCGTTGTGTACTGCTCACCTTCATAGAAGCCGTCATCATCCATGTTTCCATACACATACAGATACTTCCCAGCCACAAGGGGGAGTTCTGCTTCAGGATGCTCATTTGGTCCATCATAAGGGTTGTAACTTAAAGAAGCAAAGACTTTTTCATTAATTTTTGAAGGAAAATGTTCACAAACTTAAAGATAAGATGTGCAGTAAAATCAATTCTTTGAACTTGTCTTATGCACCTGTAACGGGCAGTGCAAAGGCGGACCTGGCCTGTGTAGCGAGATTTGGACCTGGGTGATGGGCTGGCCTCATCCTCCATCTATACATAAATGAGAGCATTACATTAAAGGCAAGTGTGACTGGCAGTGATAAGTGACCTTGCTATATTATATTTAAGAAGTATCAGTTTGTAGCAACTCTTGAACTATTAATTTTCAAGATATTAATATGTGAGTCAACCTATGTTAAATATGTTCATTATTTATAACAATTAGCATAATAGGTTATCCATGCATTAATCATGAATGTGATATTTTTTGGATGTGGCATCAGACCCACAGACCCACCTCTGATGAGGTAAACTGTCGGGGGTGGATGGGGTGGTCTGTTATCACAGTGCTGGATTTGACAGACAGCAGTTCTGGTGGTTCTCTGTCTCCAGTCTGCGGTGTGCAGGGCAAGAACTGGGAGATCAGCAGCGGCGTGTCTGCCACACTCTCATCACCTGGGAGACATTGATTTCCATAGCAAATAAAGAGTAACTACCTTTCCTTCCACACCCATTTGGTGCTCTTTCAAGCAAAGCCATTGATCTCCTTTTGAAGCGAGAGTACAGCTAACATCCTTCATTTGGAAGGCTATTCCACCCCTATCAGCCTTTCCTATTTGCAAAACAGACTTAAAAATAAAAATGCAGGAAATACAAAACAGAATTCCCTGAGGAAATTAAAAATAAGTAAACAACACAGATCAACTGCATCACTGCGTTCTTGTGGTCTGTATGTAATATTATGCATTAGCACAAAAGCACAAGTGAATTCTGCCTGAAGTGAAGAGACAGATAAAACAGGATTTTCAGCACTTCAAAGACCTTTGGTTTGTGCCAGACTGTATAAATCTACATCACTGATACGGCTCTATTTGCTACCTCTGCAGATTGCACTATGTGTTGTTAGAATACTAATGTGTTAAATTACATTCATGGCATACATCAGGTCTGTGATCAAGGGCAGATATTGATCATGAATAAGCTCTATCACCATTAATGGTATCCACCTCTGGTCAGAAGTGAGTGGATCCAGCTGTAATGTGAGCTGTCTGGGGATTAGATCACTCTGTTTCTCATTTTATCTGATCATAAGCCTTTTGATCTCAAGTTATTTTGTAGATGCTTTTAACTGGAGAGCATACATTTTTTAGAATGGTTAGACCCGACTGGTACTTAACTATTTAACTCTACTAGTCTTAGTAACAGTTACTTTATATTACACATTTACATTAGCACACACAAAACCACACTCACGATCAAGTAAATACATCAAACCATTCAATTAAAAGAGAAGAAAGTAATACTCTGAGTAAACTTGAGATTGACTTTCTTCAGAACAAAATAAAGTTTATAAATCTTTTTCTCAGAATTGTGACTTTAATCTTGGACTTCTGATTTTTTTTTTTTTTTTTTGCAGAACTATAAAAAAAAAAAATTAGTTTAAATTTGTGTTCTGACATTAAAGTCTAGAATTCTGTGAAAAAAGTTATGACCCAAAACTATTATTTTCAGTGGCCCTGATCCTCTTCCTCTTTCTACCACTGTCGTGAACTGAGGCAATCTGGATGAAGTCACAGATTTGTGTATCAGTTACCACTGCACCGAGATGTGCAAGCGGCAGCATCTGTGTGTCTCCCTCCCCTCACTCCCAACCAGTCATGGCAGATGACTGTCCCTCCCTGAGCCTGGTTCTGCCGGAGGTTTCTTCCCGTTAAAAGGGAGTTTTTCCTTCCCACTGTCACCAAGTATTTGTTCATAAGGGGTCATCTGATTGTTGGGGTTTTCTCTTATTATTGTAGTGTCTTTACCTTACAATATAAAGCACCTTTAGGCGACTGTTGTTGTGATTTGGCACTATATAAATAAAACTGAATTGAATATGTTGTCATATAAACTTTGGCTGTGAGATGACACCCACCTGTGTCTGGTTGAGCTTCAAATCCAACAATGGCCTGCAAGAGTTTCTTCTCTGGTGAGGATGGGATCTGGGAATCTGGAATCTGGGTGGTATTAATTTTAAGGATATTCACAGGTTCTGACTGCAGGCGGAAATTCAGCAGCTCTTTGGACAGCTGGTGGAAGTGTTCACTGTGTGACTCGCATTTCTGCTCCAGGTCACGAACCTTGACCTTTGGTAGATAAGAAAAAGAGTAGAAAGTATTGTGAAGACTGAGAAAAAAAGCTTGGGAGGTAAAGGATGACAATTTGTAGTACATTATCGATAAGGCTCTTCTAAAGAATAGCAGTTTTAGCTATTATTGGTAATCTAACACTAAGACCATAGAAAGAGATCCCTTAAGGGACTTTTCAGAGCTTTAGCAGTGTCTTATTTTGAATCTTTAGCAGTCTAATCAAAGCATGTGGAAGTGTAGATTCATCTGCTGATATGGTTAAATTCTGATAACAAAGCCTGAGCACAGCATGATGTTATATCATACATATCTTGTCAGAGGAAAACCTAGTGGGGGAACAGTGAATAATAGTTGTAGTCAGTTTTGGTCATATGGAATATAATTTTTGGTGGTTAAAGGAAAATTCAAAGAGGAAATGAAAGGTGATGGAACTAATCAGGGAGGGAAATAAATACCTGAAACATTCTGTCCTTATTGTTCTGCTCAGACAAAAGGGGGAAATCAGAAAACAGTAAAGAAAGAAAAAAAAAATGCACACAGAACCAAATATTAAAAAGTGCAAAGGAAAGGGAAAAAAAACATGAAAAAAATGTGTATTTATCAGCTAGAGTCAACACAAAAATAATACAAATATGTTTGTGAAACTGACTTATAAGGACAAAATAACTGAGAAAGGAAAACATATAAGGATTTGTTTATTTCCCTGTTTATTCACACCTACAGACAGCGCAGCTATGCCTTCCCTCCTGTGGCCACGTTTGCCCATAACTGTAGAGAAACACGCCTGTGAAAGAGACTAAATGATTCAGTGGATTTCTAGGAAGAGAACTCCTTGACAGTAGGTTCAATTTCTCTGACCAAACAGTTTTTCTGAGCCAAACTCGGTCTGCTTCCTCAGTAAAATCGTATTAGAGCACTCCAGATGGATAATAACGTGACCTCACTTGAACCGCTCACAAAGGAGTCTGCAATATATTGTTGTGGCAAAAGGATTTAAAGTAAAATGAGAAAATAATTTTTAAGTAGATGAGCCAGTGACAAGCAACTTAGAAGACTGCGATGAAACAGCAGGTCAGCGATTTTCATCAGAGAGAAAACGTGAGCCTGGGTGCTGCATTAACACAACTACTAAACAGATAGAGAAGTTTGGAGTGATATTTTACACAATAACCTAAAAAGAGATGAAAATCTGAGGCAGAAATATGACTGCAAGCACAAAGGATAAGCGACTGTCTGAATACTCTGGTGTATGAATCACAAACTGATGTGGAGTATTGGAAAAAACTACACAATACTGTAGCTTTTGCTGATAAGTGCTTTACTGGAAGAAAAAAAAATCACTTTCTTTTGGGACTTCATTAAAAGAGTGTCCAGAGCCTCAACATATCCATGTGTCATAAGTTAAAATTCAGAATAAACCTATGCAGTTTCCCTCATATGGCTCAACATTAAAACCCTGTTTGTCCACCCACGCAGCTGCTTTCAATTAGCCTGATTAGATGTTGTTGAAGGGCTATGTAGGCGTGTGCAGACTGTGCCTGTTTTTAACATCTCTCTTTATGTCTTGCCAGTTTTAATGTCCCAGTTAGTCCAGGAAAAGTCACGTTTTTATCATTTCTATTGGTAAAAGCAATTTACTTAATTCAAATAATTGCCAGCATCTCTCTATTCAGCTTCAGCAGAGATGAAGTGATTACTGAAAACGGTGTGGGTGTGAGTCGTGCAGTTTAACTAATACATTAATTTGACAAATATATCTGACTCATTTTTTTAGCCCCAATTGTAGCATGGTTCTGTGGATGGCAATGCTGGTTGGTGTTGGCCCAGGCTAAAATATATCTTACAAACTACTGTATGGATTCCAATGAAAATTTGTGTAACATTCATGAGCCCATGACTTTTCTTGTAGCAGCATCAACAGGTACAATTTTTGACTTTCAAATATCTGGGAAAAAACTGTCTCCCCTGTATAGCATCAACCTCCAGGGCTGGAAAATGAGACAGAAAATTGCAGTTCCTCAAATTGCCACTTGAGGCTGACCCCAAAAATAAGTCAGCTTTCACTGAGTACAATTTAAAACTCTCACTTTTAGAACCCAACTTTGGACTTTGAGACCATCTTTATGGTGTATCTGTGTCTCTTACAGTGCTTTTAATACATCAGACAAATAGTATGGCTTGTTGCGTGGTTGTCTTGTGTCTCCACAATGCACCCATTCAGTGCACCTTCAGTGCACTCCACTATCTCATTTAAATATGGCCACTTGTGGTGCCCAAAATTTTTTTTTGATTTTATGCATGAAACAAGAGGCAGCAGAGTTTATAGCAGGAGCCACCTGAGAGCCATGGTGTCATCGTCAACTCTCACAACAAGGCTTCTCCGTTTATGCACACCTAACTTCTGCTTCTGCTTTTTGCTTTTCAGTCCAATCACTATTACATACAGTACTATTAAGGTAAACTGCAGGTACTTTCAATACAGTTGGATTAACAGAAAGAAAAATGGATCTTTGCAGATCAGCTCTGGCTGTAGTGTTACTTGATATTTAGTAAATATTAGTATGTTTAACTAAAAATATAATAAATATTGTCCCCAATAAAGTCAGCTTAACATTGCCATTGTGTCGATGTGTCATAAGACGTGTTTCTGTTAGCTTTTAGTTCGATGCATGAGTGCCTTAGTACAGCCAGACAGGATGTGCTACAGTAGCTATCTTGCTAGATAAGCTAGCTTCTTACATTCATAAGTATTTTTCAGACGTTCTAAAAAGGAGCGCCTCGCCACTGACTCATCCATGTTTCTTTGTTAACGCCCCACATTTAATACTACATGAACCATCTTGAGGATGTGTTTTGATTCATCTGCTTTAAACAGAAAGCTCCACTATGTTTAATAAAACACAGCACTCCAGTAAACATCAGGGTTTGTTCAACTTACTGTACCTCTAACAGGTGTACTGCTTCCTCATGCTCTTGGTCAGTTTGAACCCAAGCCTGCAGAGAACACACAGAAACACACAATGACAGCTGACACTGTGATCACAGTCCATGAGGTAGAATAGATGGTACATAGCTGACATACTGTACTGTCAACCCAATACCCTGGCAGAGGCTCACTGGTTCATCAAACTGCGCTGGTACTTGAAGAGATGTCTACCTCTGATGGTAGAGCTCCAATAAGCAGAAACTGATTTATTTTAGGGTATGTTAGTGTTCAAGTAGTGGCTGTTAAAGGAAGTAAAATTAAACCCACTCCTGAGCAACTGTACGAATCAATTTGACTCTGTTTGGACAATCTACATCTTTTTGAATGTTAATGACTCTCTTTTGAACAAACATCAGTGGAAAAAATGGGACCAAAATGAGACAGACAAATCTCACAGAGTTCTGAGAAAAGAGACACTATTCATCATCTTAGACTGTGTGGTCTAATCCAATAGATATTTCATATTATTTGAGGCAATAGCATAAGAGAATTTTAATTTGGCTGTTTTGGAAAGCTTATGATACAGGCAGTAAGTAGTGAGTAGGAATTCATGTACACATGTATATTCTGGTCTACAAAATATCAAGAAAGAATACAACAACTACAACAGGTCAGATTTTCATGCTGAAAGTTGCAAGGTGTATAAATTTATCAACAACTACAAAGGCAACATTTTTAGCATTGTTCTTTATCACACGATCAAAGGGACTGCAGCTGGATCTGCATTTGTAATAAAATCTGCTGATTTGGGGACAGGCTTTATGAGGTCTTTGTATTTTCTGATACAGTAGCAGTGATTCTGTGACAGTGATTCAGCATAAAGTGGCTTACTAACACATCAGTGTCCAAACTCTGGCATGAAATCACTACACAAAAATCAATTACCACGGAGGGATATGCCTGGAGTATTGAAAGTATACACTTAAATTTTGGCTTTTATAAATTATGGCCATACCTTTTGCAATTGATTGATCTCCTTCTGCTTGGTGTGAAGGGCCACCAAGGCTTGCTCATGCTCTGTCTGTAACTGTTGCTTCAGCTCTACAGCCTCATGCATATGCTGGGGAGAAACAGAGGAATCAGGAGGAGAGATGATTTCTAACACTATCGCAATAAAATACTACCCAACAGCAATTTTTTGTTCCACATGATGACTAAACTGAAACAGTATTCTCACATTTCAAAACCTTTGAGCAAGTCTATCCTGCAGTGGGCCTTTCTACCACCCTAGCAAGAGCCCTTAAGGAATCTGAACCCTGTCCATCTGAGTTAGCAATATTGCACCCATTTTTTTCTAGAAAAATGAAGACTGTTTGAAATATAGGAATAGCCAGAGTCTTGTTGCGTCAGGTTCAGTGTAATAAATCCCACAAATTGAAGTGAAGCATCGCCTAATCCTCAAAGATTAAACCAAGCAATTCATTTGAAAGGTTGCCAAGAGTAGGATAAGAATATTAATACCAATTACCACCTAGTTTATGTAAAAGGCTGAAGTAGAGGAAAACAGCTTGCCTCTATATGACAACTTCAAGATCTCCCTACCAGCAGCCCGAGCTTAGTAATTAGCACACTGCATCTTGCTTGTCTAAGGTCCAATTTTGCATCCTCACATACAATCTCACTTAAGAGGCAAAGGAAGTGAAGAGTAGAGTGTTGTGTAGCACTGGTAGCATATAGAGTAGCATACTCTATACTCTGCACTGACTCACACAAAGCTGTCACACATAGTTGCTCACGCTGATCCAAATCTACCCTTTGCCAAATTAGCCAAGTCATGACTATACAGTATCTATGCATGAAGTCACGGCCAGCTGCCACATCTTGCAGAAACAGAATTAAGGCCATAGGATGTCTCTGTGAGCTTAAGAAGAAAAGACAGCTTAGAAAGCTCTGACATTCATATTTTTTTTCCCTGTGTTCTTTCTCCCTTGAAAAAAGAAAATCTTCTTTACCTCCTGGAGTGGCTTCGAGGTGTCCTGAGCAGGCAGCCACTGCTTTGCATAATCACGGAGAAGCTCTAAGCTGCAGAGGACCGGGGTAGCTGAGAGGCTGTCACTGGAGCCTTAGTGAAACTACTTTTTTAACCCTTGCACACTCAGACAAGAACTGATGGTCATACCTGCATTTTAACACCTTATGGTGTCATTTAAAAAAAAGATCTGAGATGCTCCACTTCATCTACTTTGTTTCACTGATTACAATTTCAAATACCTGTCCTTACAAAAGCTTGCTCCTCCAGCCCTTAGACTACTGCAGAGCTATCCAAGGCCTACACTGCATGATGTGGACTCGAGGCCTTGAAGACTGGACTCACATTAGATTGAAAGATGCAAAAGAAAGATGCTGATGCTTCACTTGAACTCGACTGCTGTGCTGTTTGACTTATTTGAGACGTTAATCAAAATAGATTTTATTTAACGTGACATTAAAAGCACATGGCATCAGCTACCGGAAAAAATGCAACTGACTCCCTATAAAGCTTATAATGTCTTGTGAAGTGACTTAGAACTACTGTCAAGGACTTGAGGCTTGACCTGATATTTGCTTTTGAGAAGTTTCAGACATGATGTGGGGTGTCCAGTGTCTTGGCTGTCTCAGAAGACAGTCTCACTTTTCAACATCAAGAAACTGATTGTGTTCCTGCAGAATCAAGAGGAAGACACTGGCTGCCAAACTGGGAAAATCTGTCCACAGATCATTTTAGTGGAGTAAACTTTTTTTTTTTTCTGGTGACTCCCAAATCCAGCTGGAAGATAGATGAAGGATGGACAGGCCAAGTAGTCAACTTTCCACCACAGCACTAAGCATCCTGCACAATTATTAAGACTCTGGAAAACTACAGTCTGTATTTACCTCGGTTGACACACAGTCATGCTTTACATGAATTGGCCAAGGTCTGATATTCCTGCAGATTATTAAAATAGAAAGCCAGGAAAGTGGATAAAATTAATCAAGGTCACCTTCAAGGTTTACTTTTAATCATATTCAGGAACAAACATTTGAAATTATTTACCTCAGGAGGCTTCCACTGATTGCCCTGATATATGTTTTTCTTAAAGACTTTGAGTCTCCCAAAATTTCACAACAAAGGTGAAAAGTCCACCATAAACAGAAGCCCTGACCTTCATTTCTTCTTCTTTTTTCAGCTGCTCACTTTAAATGGTAAATAGACTCGTTCCTATATAGCACTTTTCTACTCTACATGAGCACTCAGAGCACTTTATACAGCATGTGTCAGTCACACAAGCACTTTTCTACATCTAAGTGCTTTCTATCTAACATTCACACACATAATCACACTCTGACAAACGCATTGCAAGCAACTTGGGGTTCGGTATCTTACCCAAGGATACCTTGGCACGCAGACTGGAACAGCCAGGGATTGAACCACCAACCTTCCTATTAGCAGATGACCTGATCCACCTCCTGAGCTGCAACCACCCCATGGCTGCTGTCACACCAGCCCTCTGCACGTCCTCCTTTACTACATCCATAAACATTCTCTGGTGTCTTCCTCATTCCTCCTGCCTGGCAGTTCCATCTTCAACATCTTTTGCCCAGTATATCCACTCTCCTGCCTCTGCACATGTCCAAACCATCTCAGCCTTGTCTCTCTAGCTTTGTCGCCAAACTGCTCAACCTGAGCTGTCCCTCTGATGTACTCATTTCTAATCCTGTCCCTCCTGGTCACTGCCAACAAAAATCTTAGCATCCTCACCTCTGCCACCTCTACCTTGGCCTTGTGTCTTTTTGTCAGTGTAACATGAGCCATAGCCACAGACAAGAAAAAAAAAACAATACAAAATACAACTGTTTTTTTGTTTGTTTGCTTCTCTGGGTTTTTTTTTTTTTTTTTTACAAAAAAGTTCTGTGTCTAGTTAAATTGATTGTTCCCCTTAAACACAAGAGCAACAGGCCGTTTATGTTCATGCCTTCTATACTGACTGGTGTTTTAATTCTCACACAGGACTGTGACCAAAAAAAAACCAAAGGTATTTTTATGTATTCTTTCATAATGTTTTTCCACCATCTCTGCTTTCTCCACCCACATTATCCTGTGTAATTTTCTCTAAATAATTTCTTTGTCTCCATAATCAATGCACAATGAGAAAGTGACAAAGATTTCTTTGCTGTATCGGGGAGCTGGTCAGTTTTTCTCATGTGGGTACATTTCGCTCTCAAATATCCTGACAGACAGACAATCGATAGGAGATGCAGGGAGGCGAGGATTTGTAATGAGAGTCCCTCTCGCAGCGCAGTGAGACAGTGTCTGATTACTATTGGCAGACCAGAACACAATAAAGAAAAGAGCCATGAAACCGGTGACACCCCACCTCATGTATTGCCACAGTTTCCTTCTAAAGTTTTCTGAGGGCACAAATGCAGGGGAAATAGGAATATTTCCAAAAGACTCACAGTAAATTTGGGCCTGAAAAATCAATTATGATGACTGGTATGAGACCCAGTGAAGTGCACACATGATGGATTAACAGGGTGAAGATGGGAACGCTGGAGAAAGAAAGATTAATATAATGTAAAAGATGAGGTTTAGGCTTGAGTCTTCACATCTTGTCCACTCATAAGTACAACATGTGTGTGGCTAACCTTATAGACAGATTATTTTGTGGTCTTTTGAACTAAATTTAGACTTAAATAGATGCATATAGCCTAAGTAATAACTGCAAATAATTAAATTTAACCTCTGTGGGAATCGTAGATATGACAATATAAGAAATGACAAACTGAATGAAATCCTTAATCCAAAAATAACACTGAGGAATCCAAATTTGATATTAAGTTAACTTGAGGTAGCCACATGCTTTCTTTCGCCCAACATTCTTCACCATAACTGAAGCCAATAATGATAGCTCATGAGAAGGATTTGTCAAAATTTCCATTGTCAAACTTATATAAACTATATGCTATGAAAGAACAATCAACAAAGGAATTCACTTGCAGAGGGTCTTGTATAGATACAGTACCAGTCCAATGTTTGGACACTGATATTTGTTTATAAGAGCAAAGATTTGTCTCACCTTTAAAACCTGTTCCAGGTTATTCACTTTGTCCTGGAGTTGGCTCCTCTGCTCCTGGGCTACGTCTCTCTCCTGACTCACTACAGCAAAGGTCTGTCTCAGCCGGTCATAGTCAGATTGCACCTGCAAAAATTTGAATCATAAGATGAATACAGACACAAGGAATGTAAAGACAAGAAACAAGAGAAGGTTAAGGGGATTGTTAAGTAATGGATTAAAATAATTGCGGTGGGGGTGGGGGTCAGCAGCAAAAGAAGCAAAGAGAAAACCCCCAACAAAGTGAAGAAAGAAAACACTTCAATATCATCTTTGCTTTACTTGAAGAGTCTCAGAATGTAGTCTGTTTTATAAAGAGGAAAACAAGCATGCAATTTTTATGAGGTTTGTTCTTGCAGCAGACCTCCTTTTTACATTTATGAATAGAGGCTGCACTTTTTGTGGCTGGAGGGTTGATTGAGAGTTCACAGTTTGAAGAGAAATTAATCAGCACATTTCCATTTAGTGTTGATGAGACAGCGCTGCTGACTTGAGCGTTTCTGCCTCTCGTCTCTTTGTTGGTCAGAGGCCTTGAGCTAAACTGGTTCCTCTAAAGTTGGTCTCAAAGGACTGAGCTCAACCACACCTATCATCTCATTAATTAACACGGCAGATGAGAGCACAATAGATAAAAAAAAAAGTACATTCAGCTTAACAGTGATAAATATTTATATTTTATCTAAGAAAAGGAACATTTTATCTAGAGATCAGTTATGTAGATACTGGTGCTACTAATTAAACTAGGCAAGGACATACGTTCAGTTTCTTACTCAAGGATAAACATTCTTTACTTAATATTTATATTTTTACTGTGCCTTTGTCTTGATTGCCCTTACAAGCCAATCACACTCATTTATACAGTATATCTGGCACGACTGCACACACGTTTGCCCCACTTTCTTTTCATCTCTGTGGCCACCTTGTCAGTGAACAGATGGCATCGTTTTCTGTGACACTTTGGAGCAAAAGCTCCGAGCAGAGTCCCTGGACACATGTCAGATCTGTCCCCTCTGTGAAAGTCACAATTAGCGCCAGAGCAGCTAATCGCCTACCATTACAAATGGTCACTGTCTCTCTTTATGGGTCTGTCTCAGTGTTATGTATTGGTATGGGAAGTCAGGAAACCAGGGGGCCTGCCCTAGTAAAAACACAATAATAAGAAACAGAAATGTAGTAATAGATACCACATATGTACTTGAGAAAGAAGCCTTGTTAAGCGCCTTGAGGCGACTGTTTGTTGTGATTTGGTGTTATATATAAATAAAATTGAATTGAATTGAAGACCACAAAGAAATTACACAAAATGCAATATTGTGCATTTTGAGCATCTTGAGCCACCCTCAATTCTTTTGATTTTGTTAGGAAAATGGGAAATAGGTACAGTGATTTATTGAAATGTGCAAACATACATAGAAATACAGTATATAAGGCAAAAACGGAGTTTGTACAATTCTAATGAGTTTAAAAGTCAATATTTGGTATGACCATCTTTATTCCTCAACACAGCATCAACTCTCTTAGGCAGCTTCTTCTAATTTCTTTAAGTAGTCTTCAGGAACAGTTCTGCAGGCTTCTTGAATGACATTCAAATCTCTTCTTTGGATGCTGGCTGCCTTTTGTTCTGTTCTTTGTTGAGATGATCCCAGGTATGTTTTTGATGATATTCAGGTATGTTTTTGGTGCACTGGCAGTGTGTTTGGGATCACTGTCATGCTGAAAAATGAAGCTGCTATCAATTTCTACATGGTGTTGCATGCTGGATTCGAATCTGACTTTACTTTTTTCTGCATTCATAATTTGATCAATTTGATAATTTGGCAAGATCTCCAACACCACTGGCTGAAATGCAGCTGCAGACATGACAGAGCCTCCACTGTGTTTTACAGATGACTGTAGACACTCACTGTTGTACCTCTTTCTTGACCTCCCTAGAAACCAAAAATTTCAAATTTGGATTCATCACTCCATGAGACCTGTTGCCACTGATTTTCAGTCCAGTTCTTGTGTAATTTGGCATACCTCAGCCTTTTCTCCCTGTTTCCCTTCCATAAGAATGGCTGTTTGACAGCTACCCTTCCACTCAGAACATTTCTAATGGTTTTCGGCTAATAGATCTTTGGGGATTAGCTTGCTGGTGGTGCTCAAAAAGAATTAAAGAAATACTTTGTAATCAGAGTAGAGCATCAAGTCAATGAAACTTCTAGGATATTGGTCTAGTGGCAGAGGGGGTTGTTGATTTGTTTCAGCTGCTTTGGTGTTACTGAAATTAACAACAGTTGCACTAGAGGGGCAACAATGAGACAACCCCCAAAAAAGGAATGATTTTACAGATGGAGGCCACTGACATTTTTTTCCCTCCTCATCTTTTCTGACTGTTTTTTTTCACTAGTTTTGCATTTGGCTAGAGTCAGTGTCAATACTGGTGTCACACAGGTAGTCCAACTCCTCCAGGATGGCACATCAATACATGCCAATGCCAGAAGGTTTGCTGTGTTTCCCAGCACAGTCTCAAGAGCATGGAGGAGATTTCAGGAGACAGCCAGTTACTCTAGGAGAGCTGGACAGGGTCATAGAAGGTCCTTAACCCATCAGCAGGCCCGGTATCTGCTCCTTTATGCAAGGAGAAACACAATGAGCACTGCCAGAGCTACAAAATGACCTCTAAGAGGTCATTGGTGTGAATGTCTCTGACCAAACAATGAGAAACAAACTTCATGAGGCACCCAGCATCCTCTAGTAGGCCTTGTGCTCACTGCCCGGCACCATGGAGCATGACTGGCATTTGGCATAGAATACCAGAATTGTCAGGTCCACCACTGGCACCCTGTGCTTTTCACAGATAAGAGCAGGTTCACCCTGAGCACATGTGAGAGACATGGAGATTATGCTGCCTGTAACATTATTCAGCACGACCACTTTGGTGGTGGGTCAGTGATGGTCAGGGGAGACATTTCCATGTACGAATGCACAGACCTTTACAGGCTAGTCAACAGCACCCTGACTGCCAGTAGATATCAGATGAAATCCTTGGACCCATTGTCAAACCCTACACTGGTGCAGTGGGTCCTGGGTTCTTTCTGGTGCATGAACATGCCCAGCCTCACGTGGCAAGAGTACCATTTTGAGCTGCTGCAATGAAATTTCGCCAAAATGGACTAGCCTGCCGAATATTTTTTTTCACTTTGATTGTTGATGTGTCTTTGAATTCGGCCCTCTGTAGGTTGATAATTTTCATTTCCATCAAACAATGCGGCATCCCAGTCCATACCAGTAAAGATATCCAGCATTATTTTTTTCCCTCATTGAAATCAGATGTGGTTTCAAAGTGTTTTTTTTTTTTGTTTTTTTTTTGAGCAGTGTACTATTTTATCTCTGTGAAACTGTCTTTTCTCTGGCTTTCTTTTTTTTTTCTTTTTTCCTTTTTTTTTTTTTTTAGACTCAACTAAAAAAAATGAGAACAGGCTGCTAGTAACAAAAAGCCAAAAGATAAAATTTAATTTTGGTTCTTTGCTCAGTTGCCTGTTATGTGTAGACACAACACTGGAGCCTTTTTTTTTATCTGTGAATGATTCATAGGTTTGTTTAAAGTGGCTTAACAAACAAACAAATAAACAAACAACATTCCTCTGGAAATGGTCAAGAAGGACTGGAATGAAAATGTGTAAAAAAGCAGGAAATGTCCAAAGAAAAACTTTGAAAGACCTTCAGAAACCCTGGAGAGCTAATGCTGAAGACCACTTTAAAAAATATCAAAAGGAAGTCTGGTTCCTTGGAAGCCAAATATAAAAAAAAAAGACCTCAAGACTTTTGAGGAGATCAATCTGATGTGCTGTTCTGAGAAGATGGATAATAAGTTCCAACATATGACTGTACCATTTTTAAACCCACTGTGATTGTGTGTGTTTATTTGTTTGCTTGTTTCTGCATCACTGATACAGAAAAATTCATCATCACATCATTGATCATCATGTGTACTGTCAATGCATGCTTGTACAGTGCATGTTTGAATGCTTCACCTGGTCATACTTGGATGCCTTCAGGTGGTGGTTGATCAGTTCAAGGTTCAAACGATTTTTCTCCTGCAAGGCAGCATGGAGCTTTGCTTTCTGAGGAAAAGAGACAAACAAAGAAAGAGTTGAGTGTCTTGTTGCATCATGTATGCAAGTCACACAACAAAACTCCACCTTAAAAATATTATATAAGCGACAGACGAAAGACTTAGGTCAGTGTTGATCCCTCCCTCCATATGTATGCACATGTGTGTGTGGATCTTTTCTCTAAGATCCTGTCAGGAGGACAAAACCCACAGCTGCATACTGTCATCCTCCATTTGGTATGTGACTTTAGGAATGGAGAAGGAAAGCTGAAAAAGACAGGGGAATGGGAAGAAAGAGAGAGGGATGGGGAGGTAGATGAAGAAAATTGGGATTGTGAGAAAGAGCAACAGGAAGCAAGAAAACATTTGAGGGAGAAATGGGGGAAAAAAGAAATAAAGTGAGGAGAAAAAGATGCAACAAGGGTGTGCCAGAATGTTAGTCGAGTACTAAATAAGCAATCGGCTGCACAATGTCAGTAAACCCTCCAAGCTAAAGACGAGATTAAGTTGCAAACCACGTAAAAGGATTGAAAAGTGGTGTGCAGTTCCTGTCTGCTCTCTCTACATTCAGAAGTTGTCATCCCGCGAGTGCTGCAGGTACTCAAGCATTACATAATTACGCCAGACTCAAACTAGGCCAGCGCTCTCTTCCTATCACAGCACAGCACATTCAAGAGTGATTTTTACTGCGACTGTTCATATCCTGGCACGCAATACCACTTCACTGATACTGCTCATTGCCATGCTCAACCTCCAGACATTAAAATGTGGGTAAGTAATTCATAATAGCAGCCAGGCCTTTCCTCTTTGTCTTCAAGCAAAAAAACAACAGGAGTTAATGGTAGGTTTTCTTTTTCTAGTATGTCTAGCAGGATAAAATAGCAGGGTTTGGTTTTGAAAATATTGTCTCCAAATATAACACTTACTGTCTAGGTGATGTTTGAAAGAAAACTTTATGGTTTGCTTCCAAACTTTCTTGTAGTGAGCAATAGTTCTCCAGGCTTTCTGAAGGTCTTTCAAAGCTGGACAAGTGGAGACCATAGAAAGAAGAGGTTTTATAGAGAAATGAAACCAAATTTGAAATTTCTGTCTCAAATCATTGTCACTTTGTACGTAGAAGGTCAGGTAAGGTACAACAGTGAGTGTCTACAGCCATCTGTAAAACACAGTGGAGGCTCTGTCATGGTTTGGGGCTGCATTTCAGCCAGCCAGAATGCAAAAAAGTACCGTCAGAAAGCATCTGATTGACAGCAACTTCATTTTTCAGCATAACAATGATCCCAAACATACTGCACACTGCAGTAAAAGCATATGTGGATAGAAAAACACACAATGGAACGCTATCGGATGTGGACTGGCCTCCCCGGCGCCTGGACCTCAGCATTATTGAAGCAGTGTGGGATCATTCTGACAGACTTCAAGAAGTCTGGAGAACTATTCTTGAAGGCCGTTTAAAGAAATTTGAAGAAGCTGGGTGAGAGAGTTCAGGCTGTGCTAAGGAATAAAGGTGGTCATACCAAATATTGACTTTCAAGCTCTTTAGAATTGTACAAACTTTGATTTTGCCTTATATGTATATATGTATTTTTACTATGTGTATGTTTACACATGTATTTTGTTTTGTGTCAGTCTGCCAGATTGTCCACATCTATCGTATATTTCCACCATTGTGCTCTTGCATTTTCCCTCATGCCATTCTATCTTTCACTGGTTTGTTGTGCATTTCATTTTTTTGTTTGTTTTTGTTTTTTAGTTGTGCTTCTTGTTTTGATTACTCATTACCCTTTGGACTGCTTAGTGTAATAAAACTCAGTCTGTCTGCACTGGTGTTCCCTTTTGGTTCATGTTTAACAGTGCTACGTTACAGCATGTTGACACACTATTCATCAATGCACTATGCTCTCATGAACCTCACTGTTATGAAGTCCAAGCTTTGTATCAACTTCTGCAAGAGAAAAGACTGTAGAGCTCAGAGGTTTACGATCAAATTTGTCAGTACAATAAATCGACGAACTCAATAAACCCTGGCCAGGAGGAGGAGGGGAAAAAACAGACAAAGTGAGGGGCCAGCCAGATTCATTCATCTCTTTGTGTGCAGGCAGAGTGACAGCCAGGGATGTCAGAGAGACACAATCAAACCAAGACAGAGATAGAGAACAGACAAGGACAGGAAGACACAGAGACTGGTGAGTGAGTTCACTTGCTGCTGTTATTGTGCAACTCCTGTCGCCACATCACAGCCCTGCAGACTACAGTGGTTTCAGTGTACAGAACCACACCTAGCTACAGTAGCAGCTACAAATCCTTCTGCTTTCCTACTGTTAATTAAGCAGAAATGTAAAACCATGAGATGCCAGTCTCAGTCACACACCTCACTAAACCTCCAGAACATGTCATGGGAAGAGATGGAAAGGATGAACAGATAACTGGAAAGAAGACGGCAATGGAAACTCTAAACTTTTGCTCAACCTGTCAGGGAAAAGAAACAAAAGACAGAGAGTAATAAAGAACCACAGAAAGAAAGAGAATGACCTTTTAAAGGCTCCTTTTTATGGGCCTCAGGAATGATGTCTGCTTCTCCACTTCCTCCCACTTCCAGTGAATCACACATTCACAGCTCAGCTTAACACTCCATAACATCTTGTATACACACAGCTAAACTGCGAAGCCAAAGGACACACACATTTTCGTGCCAATTTAAACCTTCAATATCCACAAATAAACAAAGAAATCTGGTTTGATGATATGAAGGATATGGAAATGTGGCGTACTCATAAGAAAAAAGCAATTTAACAGGAATTTAACAGCGGTGACATCTGTGCAAAGCAAGTGAAAGTGTAGCGTGCATGTGTGAATCTTGAAATCTCAGTTCCATATGTGTGTGGAGAGAGACTGAATTGGCTAAAGGGAGATGCATTTCAGTCTGTATTTTCTCTCTGCCTACCACACACACACACACACACACACACACACACACACACACACACACACACACACACACACACACACACACACTGATACACAGACTTCCCCTTCCATCACCATAATTATCATTCTGTCCCTTAAACCACAAATTTAGCTACTGACCCCACCTTAGCTCACTGCTGCCAGCCTTTCACCAAGTCCCAGAATGTTGTGTGCATTATTTCACTTCAAACCAAAGTATTTGTCTATAATACTTTGTGTAGGAGCTTCATAATAGTATAATTTTCTTCAAATGGTTCACACAAACAAATGAATTTTCACCTTATCCTAAAGACTGGAAACAGACAGAAACAACTAGCCTGGATCTGTCCAGCTAGACAAGCTGCTTATACCTCTTTTCACCCTGTTTTTTAAACAAAACAATACTGTAAAAAGTTGTGCAGTTTATTATTTTGTGATGCGGATTCCACTGTGTTTTGAACTAGACCATAAGGTTATCTTTATATGACCATTAAGGTGCCCTTTTATGAAAAATGTCTTTTGTTCTGCTGCATGTTGTTGACCTGATGATGCAGGATACAGCAGAGTGGCTTAAAAGTAGTAAAACTCACTGGACAATTTATTAGGTATACCATTTCAACTGCTCGGTAACACAAATATCTTATCAGTCTATCACATGGCAGCAATTAATGTATTTAGGCAAGTAGATGTGGTTGAGATGGCCTACTGAAGTTCAAACTGAGCATCAGAATGGGGAAGAAAGGTGATTTAAGAGACTGTGAATGTGGTGTGTTTGTTAGTGATAGATGGGCTGGTCTGAGTTTTTCAGAAACTGTTGATTTACTGGGATTTCCCCACACAACCATCTCTATGGTTTACAGAGAATGGTCTGAAAAAGAGAAAATATCCTGTGAAAATGCCTTATTGATCAGAGGAGAATAGCCAGACTGCTTTGAGCTGATTGGAAGGCAACAGTAACTCAAATAACCACTTGTTACAACCAAGGAGAGCATCTCTGAACACATTGAACCTCAAAGCGGATGGGCTTCAGCAGCACCAAAGCTAGGCAATACAGGCTTGGAAAACCATTCCCGGGTTGGATGAGTCTTGATTTCTGCTGCAACATTGGGATGGCAGGTCAGATCCCTCCAGCCTTGCATCAACAGTTCATGTTGGTGGTGGTGTAATGGTGTGCGGCATATTTTCTTAGCATACTCAGGGCCACTTAGTACCAACTGAGCAGCATTGAAATTCCACAGCCTACCTGAGTATTATGCTGACAATGTCCATCCCTTCATGACCACAATGTACCCATCTTCTCATTGGTGCTTCCAGCAAATTAACATGTCACGTGACAAAGCTCAAATCATCTCAAACTGGTTTACTGAACATGACAATGAGTTTGCTGTACTCAAATGGACTCCACATTTGATAACCGACAAATCTACAGCATTTGTGTGATGCTATCCTGTCAATATGAACCAAAATCTCTGAGGAACGTTTCCAGGACCTTGCTGAATCTCTACTGCAAAGAATTAAGGCAGTTCTGAAGGTACAAAGAGTCCAACTTAGTACTAGCAAGAGTCTGTATTATATGATGATGTACTTACTTGGATTGAAACACACTTGGATCTAAACTGGGTTAAATATGAAAAAGAAAAATGTCCTGGTATCAATCACACAGCACACTCAGCTTTGTTTAATGAAAAATGAATGTACCTTTGTCCTCATCGCTGCTTTTTAGCAATAAAGGATTTAAATCCTACATTTATTTAATTTCAATTTATTTAAGGAAATTTTAAATCTTTCAAAGTGGGAAGATGTCAGTTTTTAATAGAACAGTCATTAACTGAAATTAATTGCACCATTCAAATATAATTTGCAAGTTAATATAGGATTATATGAATGCGATCTTAGAGTTGCTGAATTTAGAAAAATACATTTTGGATCATAATAGTAATATTAAATGCCACAAAATAATATTTGAGAAAATAAACCAGCAGATGATGCATTTCTAATAGAGACTTGATGGGGGATGAAATCATGATTGCAGAGATTTGTGGGATAGGTGCTCCTGACTCTAAATAGGATTCTTGTGGGTAGAGGATTGCTGCTGTTTCCCCAGGAGAATTGTCATTAATTAGATGTCATGGAGGAAACACTTTGTTCCACTTAACTGTGGGTGGAAAGACACACTGACAACATCTGCCATTGTTACTGTGAGCAGAAAGTCACAGAGATGTACCCGTAATAGGTAATTACTACAGAAATGACCTTCACATACAGTACATTTCTTTTAATAGTGACTCCAAGTAAAATTTGAAAGGAAGTTCATGACTAATTAGGTTTGTGAGATTAAATTCTCCTCACTGTGGACAAAAATTTGTATTTTAATACAAATTTTTACAACATTTTCCCGTCTGAAATAGATAATCTCTCCTGTGTTTAAGATAGATAAAGTGTATCTCTCGCGGCATCCGATTATCTCAGTCCTCTTTAAAATTCTGTGATACTGTAAACAGATTACTTCCACTACTTCTCTTCCTTAAACTTCATGCTACCATCATGAGTGGGATAATAGGATGGCTACAGTCAATATATCTATGCATATAGTTGTTCCTAACAACTAAGTGTGTGAGAGAGAAATTGTTCTGCACATGTGGTTAGTGAGTGGACAAATTGGTAATGTTATATTCCCACTAACAACTGCTGCAAGAAAGTCCAGTTCAGCCCTGTCTGATGGCTTATGCAATCAGGACCATGGACAGCTCCTTAGCTTCCATGGACAGCTCCTTAGTACTGCAGTACAGCGCAAACACTCTGAAAATGACCCAGAGACTGTAAACTGTCTTTTATCTTCTGAGCATGAACATAATTTATAAAACAGAACAGGTGGTTTTGCTTGTTTGTATATACTTAAGGCTAAAATCTAAATTATTTATGGGCACCTGGGTGGCTCAGGGGTGGAGCAGGCAACCACATGTATATGCCACTTTGCGGTGTGGGTGGCACAAGCCCGAGTCCCTGCTTGTTGCCGATTTGCCCACGTCTTCTCCCGTATCTTTCCCCCATTTCCTGTCTCTATACTGACAATAAAAGCTGCTGTGGCCAAAAAAATTTTTTAAATGTAAATTATTTAAACATATTTGAAATAACATATGTAAACTTAATTTAAAAACAAATTCCATTTGAGCTCATTCTTGAAAAACTTCTAAAAGCCTGCAAATATTTTACATCAGTATGTAGGTGTGCAACATTAGACAAAGGCAAGCCACCAGTTTTACCCTATTCCACTGATAAACAATTGTGACATAGACCTAGATGATAGAGTAGCATATCAATGCACTGACAAAGACAGAGAAGAAGACTGTAAATTATGGTATAGCAAAGTGGGATTAAAATATACAAAAAGTCATGTTTGGAAATGTTCTCTTGAAGTCCACTTAGCAAAGTGAGAGTTGAAAGTTGAGAGTTGAGTTGTTGGGCATCAAGGGTGCACACAAATTTATAGCTGGCTGTGTCTCAGGTGGTAGAGCAGGTTGTCTACCAATTGGAAGTTCGGTGGATCAATTCCTGAGTCCTCCAGTCCACATGCTGAAGTATCCTTGGTCAGGATACAAACATTAGAAAGTGCCTTGGCATAGATAAAAAGAACTGTGGTAGAATGTGGGTGAGACTGGATGAATGACACTTGCAGTAGAAAGCACCATGAGTGCTCAACTGAGGAGTGTCAGTCCATTTACCACAGTTGAAAATGTTGTACTGTATTAATACAACTGTGCTTCATGCACCAAAAGCGTATTTGAAACAAAAGAAAACTTTTAAAACACAATTTATGTGATCATTCATTACAAAGCACATAGCTACAACATACCCAAAAGAGAGCACATTCAAGGTTAATGTTAACTTTAAGACAGTTATACATTGACACCGTATGTCCCCACTTAAGGAATTGGTTTTGAAAAGCCGGGACATTTTGGAGGATTTATTGTGTAGCATTAGCAGGGTTTACACTTCAGCATAAAAGATGATATATAACACAGACTTTGTCCTCTGAAGGGCTTAATAGGTGTTTGCCCTTTCATGAAAGAATGTGTGACTTCAATCCCACTTGATCTTCAGCCAAACATTAACTTCCTTGGCATAATGTAGTAAGTCTCAAGAGCATTTTGAGATCAAACACTTATAAAGGTGTTAATACTGTGTATTATCTGGTTTACATGGCTTGGTAGGTGTAACATAACAGCAACCAGTTTATAACTGATGCACAGTGCATTCACGAGAAATTATTTGCTTTAACATTTAACACAAGTAGTGTTCATGTGTGTTATTTTATTAGCCCATCGGATGAAGACTGCAACATTTTGCATCACTCATTTATTCTTTTTGTTTAGCTGTTGTTATGGCAATTGCACTGTAATATTATTAGATTTAAAAGCGAGTATAAAAATGTGTGTTTCTACATGTCAGTTTCACAGCACTTTCAGCTGATTCCTCTAACCTGTGCCGCTGATTACGTCTCTACAAGTGCCTCATTCATTAAACATAATTGAGTAGCAAATCTAGTTTTGAGAGTAGGGTGTAGGTACACTTGTGTTTATGTGTGAGCACTCACAATAAAACGTCACACAAGACCTATGAGGTCATTTCTTCTATTTGTAAATCGTGGACACAGATGGCGTGGGGTAATACCAATACAGTGAAGCGTGAGCTGAAGCATGAGCTGACGCGTGTGCACGCGTGTGTGCATGCAAGCATGAATGAGTTGCATAACTAGCATCTCCAGGCATATATTACCCTTAAGCCATTCTGCACCCACTGTGTCATAGTCCAGACCTTTCAACTGAATCCCACACATTTAAAACCCCTCAAAATAGCTCATGTGGCTAGAACTACCTCATATAATGAACACGCTCCATCACTTTAATATCATACATTCTCCTAACATATGATACACTCTGAGGAATTTTCACGCACATGTAAATAAAGGCTTGAAAGAAAATGTCTGAATATGAAATATGTGACTCATTCCTGCAGCTTTTAAAATGTGGATGAAATAGAGCTTGAATGGAACCCTGGCCTATATGTAGTCATAGACATTTAATTTTAACACAAAGAGTTCCACATCAAATCAAAGTGGCAATCAATTATGCATATTTATAATCCTCTTAGAGGGAAAAAAATTACAGTACAGTCTTTTGTGTTTAGGAAAAGCACACACCTATGGATCCTTCGGGGATATGCAGTTTAGAGTTTTGTTCACCTTTTGGGCAGAAATCAGACAGCTAATGTTCTGTCCAAACACTCGCACCATCAGCAGCACCATGAGACAATTCAGAGTTTTATTCGGGGAGAAAAGATAGGAGAGGCAGGGAGAGGCTGACGCTACAGTCAGAAGAGATTAACTTCTCCTCCACGTAGCAAACATCCTCACTCATGTCGCCTTTCAAGCTACTTTGTCACTTCTCTCCTTACTCCTTAAGCTCAGCTAAGATAATACTCTAAACTGTAGTATTTGCACTTGTTTATTTGTGTTACAGTGTTTGCTTTTGACTCAGCAGTAAACCAAAGTTGACTTTTCCATGTCAGACGTCTCAAGGTTTTAAGCCTGAGGCAAGGTAACAAGTAGGTACTGCTACTCACCAGCAGGGCCTCAGTTCCCCAAATTTGCAACAGCTATCAGGCCCCTCTACTGTGAAACCAGCTCCTGGGCTGAATTCAGAAGACAGACACCCTCTCTACTTTTAATATTCAGCTTAAAACTTTCTTTTTTTGACAAAACTTATAGTTAGGGTTGGATCAGATGACCCTGAACCATCCCTTAGTTACGCTGCAATAGGCTTAGGGTGCTGGGGGGCTTCCCATGATGCACCGAGTATTTCTTCTTCACTCACATCTTTTCACACTCTCTGTGCTTATACACCACTACTGCATTTAATCATTCATAATTATTAAACTCTGACTCTCTCTCCCATAGTTTGCCTTTTGCTGTCTCTCTCTCTGTTCTCCTCTCTTTCCCTTCACACCCCAGCCAATTGTGGCAGATGTCTGTCCCTCCCTGAGCCTGGTTTCTTCCTCTTTAAAGGGAGTTTTTCCTTCTCACAGTTGCCAAGGGCCTGCTTGTACAGGGCCGTCTGATTGTCGTGGTTTTTTTCAAATTTTGTAGGGTATTTACTCTACAATAGAAAAGCACCTTGAGGCCACTGTTGTTGTGCATTGGCGCTATATAAATAAATGTACTTGAAATGAATAAGCTACATTTTCCTAAATCATATTGTGTTCTTGTCCATTAATTTTAACACATTTCCCTAACCAAACCATATGACATAACTGTGACAGATGCATCAGTTTGCTGCAGCTTAAAAAAAATGATTAAGAAACTTTGGGCATAGACTGCTTGCACTTGTTTTAACTAAAGAAACGCAAAACAGGAAGAGACAGAGTGACAGAAAAATCAGTTCTGCAATGTTTGATGTAAGCATGTTTTAAGCTTTAATATTACGCTATTTAGCCAGTTTTCTTTTTTTTTCTGTATCATGCCATGTATCTTAGAGTCACAGCTATAATTACGACCTAACTTCGGTCACAAAAGCTCTTAAATTTTCAGGTGGAGAGCCAAAAATTAAAAATATGTAAAGGGACCTTTAATGTAAGAGTGAGTAGCAGTCACAGTTTCCAAAAGTTTACCAAAAATAGGCACTGGAAGCACAAACTGATAGCAATCCTGAAGTGCATTCATTCTGAAAATGATCTGGACAGGGCAAATGGAAAAAGAGTGAGCCCAGGTGTGCAAACTCTGAACTATATGTTATGCAGGAGTGATCCAGCTGGACAGAACATGCACAGCCCTCCAGGGAAAACTCTAGCTTCCCTTAAGAGTGCACACACACACCCCACAGGAAACATTAGGACATGGGAGTGTGCACACTGAAGTGCGTGTGTGGTATGTGTAAAAAATGTGGAAGCAGGCAGTAAGAGTGGAATCAGGCCCCACTGACATGGGCAGTAAGGCTTCAAGTCGCACTTATGACATAACACATTTGATGTGAACATGACCTATTGTTCCCTCGAGCCATACAGAGAATATCAGAGGGTTAGAAAATAAGTTCTAAGGAACATCAGTGTAATGCTAATGAGGAGCCCAGGAGCTGGTTAGGGATTACATGTGCTTGGATGGAACTTAATGCTCACATAATGCTTGGGTGGACCTTCATGTTCAGAATAGAAAAATGCACACACACACACACACACAACAGACACACACACACTCTCACACAAACACAGACAAGCCAGCACATAAATGCTCAAGCACACACAAATTTAAAAAACTCTCTCGCACATATATACACACACGGAGCACGAGGCGAAGGATGCACATGCTTAAACACACATGCTTCTACGTGTGAATTCAGATGCACACTCATAAGCAACACCCACAGACACACACTCACATGACCCCAATCTGCAGCAAAACATACCACATAAGTGCTAAATAATTTAGATCTGACCCCATTGCGCAGTTGCTAAAATGTACAGTATGCTTAAAATACATTAACAGAGCCTTAGCACAGGTTTCCTCACCACTGTTTCATGTGGAGGTTTAGACCCATTACACATACAATATATTTGGAACAGCGTGCATTGTATAGGTATATGTAAGGTACTATATATCATGTGCAGATGCTTTGAAATCCTGCAAACCAATTTTTGCAGTCACACTAATGCAGGTTTTTTCCTTTGTCAATAGAGCTTCAAATTCATTGTATTTTAGTTTTTACCTACTGTTCACTGCACAGTGAAGCTCTTGAGTACATTTCTGACCACAGAGTATGCTGCAGAACCATAAAGTCAGAGTTTACTGTCTCAAAATTTTGAATTTTTTTTGAAATAAAGGAATGTCAAGCATTAAACTGACTTGACTCCTAAACTTTGGAATGACTCTTAGCAATGCTTTTGTGACTGATTAACATTTGCCTCTGATTAATCTTAGTAATCCTCATGCTTGTTATTATTTAGGATATAACTAGTTATTTGTGAATTGCATTTGCAGTGAAGAATATTATCGAAATCTTTTCTTAGTGCAGGGACAGACTAAGTCTTTCTCCTATGTTAGTAGTGTGCAAGCCACCAGATGGTTGATTTTGTGAGCAGAGCAACAAAAGAGCTGCAGTGCAGCATGGGACAAAGAATTAGCACTGCTGCCGCTACATTTAGCCTTTAAACAAAACATGCAAAGCAGCACTTAAAACTCCCCTGGACTTCCGCCTTGTCACAGCTGTTTTAGAGTACACGATGAAAAAATATATATAAAAAAACACTCACATCTGAGCGAAAACAGCACATCTGCTTCACACCACTGAGTTATAAACATGGTCTCGGGGCTTTGATTTTACTGCATAAGAACAGACTGATTTGCATCTGTTGATTTCACCAAAAATATATTTAGGATTCAGTGACAAAAAAAAAAAAATCAAATGTTACAACTGCTCGTGTAACACAACGTGGTAGATATGACTGAGTCCTAAGTCTCTGCTGAGCAGGACTCAGTGTCACACAGCAATAGGTGACACTTACAGAAGCACAGGTCCTGTCATGTCATCTATATCCAAACAGGAGTGCCTGTCTGACATTGTGTACTTCTCTATCCCTCCTTCCTCCTTCCAGGTGCCCTTGATGTTCAGTTCACTGAAGGCTTCTGTCCTATGTTTAATCATTCAAGCCTTTCCAGACACACGACACTAGGGACTAAATGAAAAATAGGAGAAGAACGGGTAAGAGACAAAAGATCGAGCAGTGATAGAGGTGCAAGACAGAAGCCATTTGGAATGTGAAAAAAACATTTTTGAGGGTGCTGAAATATTACACTCTTATATTAGTAAGAAAGTGAAATATATAATAATGGGTCGATTCTAATTAAAAATGATTTATTGCAATCTGTGTCTGATTTTTTTTTTAAGCTGACCTTCCCTAAAAAATATATTGTTTAAGTAGTAATATTGATTATTACTGATGGAAAACAGTGATTCCAACTTACCGCCTTAAAAAAAAGGAGCTGTGAAATGAAACTATCACTGCTCACAACAATTGTATAATGAAAATTTGTGGTCTGGACAATGCATTAGTCACTGTGCATTAGTAGAGACATGTCCCTACTGCTCCTACTAAATTCTAAGCCCTCTCAATCAATCAGTCAGTCAATTAGTTGTGTAATGTATTGAGAAATATTGGATAGACTGCCCAATTTCCTTTAGTCAGCTAAAGTTGTTAAATGTAGTTCCTGTTTATTCAAAACACAGGCTGAAATATACCCAAACAAAATCAACTAAATAGATACCGTAGGTTAAGTTTTACAGTGTAAGTGTAATCAAGACAGTATTAAGAGAAAGAGAGAAGACAGACTGGGAGAGAAGCATATAATCAGAAGAGAAAGCAGCCTGAAGAGACCGAGAAAGGTGGAAAAGAGGGAGACGACAACATAAAAAAAAAAACTTACAGGGCACAGTGGGGGGACAGTTAGTGATGTGGAATTAACAGGCTTTTATCGGTATGTTCCTTTGCCAAAGGGCTCACCTAGCCTGACGGTGTCACACTGGGATTATGTAGCAATACAAAACCAGACAGGCCACAAAATTAAGTTTTTTGAAAGTGAACCTTTAGCTACCCTATCCTAGACATACGCCAAAAATATGAACAGCATCGTATAACTTGGCTCAGGGTCACAGAGGCTTTTAGGAATACTATCCAGAGGACATCTACACTTGTCCTTAAATGATTCACAGTAAAAGTGATGTAGATTTCAAAGATCTCTAAGCAGTAAATCTTGAGTATCTGGAAAAACAACTACAACTGGATTAATTTTATTACCTGATTATGTCACCAGAGTGAACACACTGACACTAAGTAAATTAGTTAAAAAGCAGCTAAAGTGAATCACTGCTCAAGTACAAACCTGAAACTACTTGTTTCATGAGATGGGATATAATTTTTTTTTAAAAGAAGCAAACAGACTCCTTGCATGACAAAACAAATCAAGCACTACTCATTCTATATTATTCTGTATTTCGACTTCAGAGACATCCATTTTCTACTGATATTTTTTTTCTTTCTCCCTTCTCACTTTCCTCCTCTGCCCCACCCTCCTGCCTCTGCAGTACTCTGTGTCTTTCCTTTAACATAACTTCTGTGTATCTTGAAATGCTGCCCGAAAAGGCTCCTTTATTGCTTCTATCTCTGCTTCCCCCCACCTCCCGCTGGCTGGGTGACAACACTTATGCCTTGTATGCTACCAATCAATACAGCGCTCGCTCATATTCGGGCTTCTGGAGGTACACATGTTGCATGAACATACACAACACAGATAGGAGTGAGGGGACGGTTTATGGGGTTGCTATAGAAACTGCTCTCTTTCAGGTATGGTATGTCAGGATGAAACAAAAGTAGCAATGAACTATCACATGCAACATATTTAATGCACTATGAACTGTCTGACTGTGAGCCTGCACACAAGCACTGCAAACAAAAGTGTTCCATACTACTGCACAGTAAGTCTCCACAGGTATAAGATATGTAATGTCCAATACAAAAAATGATAAATAAAACATGATCTGGAATTCCAGTAATACAGCCTCTTCATTTATAATAAAGCAAAATTGTGCCAGAGTGTGTATAAAGGCATGTAGTCTAGAATAAATTTGATTGTATGTCACGTCTGCTGGCCTACACTGTCTTACTCTGTTAGTAGATGCATAAAAATTGATATGTGCTGCCACACCCCTTCAAGGCTGTGACTATAGGGATTATTGCACTCCCTGTATGTCTGGAGGAACATTTTGATTAGTCAAGGAGGCTGTCTTTTGGCTGCCAGACTCCCTGATTATCTCGAGAGAGAAGCAGGAGAGAAAATCAGTTCTAAGACTGAAAACACATGTTTCATTTCCCCTGTCTTCTTTCCTCTATCTCTCTCCTTCTTGCCCTCTGGCATCTAACTGAATGTCGGTTGGCAATGCCGACCGGCCTGCCGCATGGAGATGAAGAAGCAGAAGGAAAAGAAAATAGGGAAGAATAGTGCGAAAGGAGCAAGGCTGGGAGGATACAAATTTTTACTTGCAGAAACTTGTTTTTGTATCCTCGCAGGGCACAGAAAAGGCAAAAATACTGTACACCGACAACAAAAGTGATGCCAACTGTATACAACAAAATGTAGTAAAATAAGACTGTAGCAAAGCTAACAGTACAGTATTCCTCCACTGGTGTCTCACCCACCCACGCAGCCATATATTCAAACATATGCAAGGTGGAGGCATATAACCCCTGAATATTCAAACCTGCAAGCACAGTGACTTGTTCTTAGCATGCACATACAGCATCGAACACATTTCCAAAAGAGCAATTACAAAATTTGCTAAGTGGCCGGCAGTGTAGCGATAGCTCTCATGTCTGTCTGTGTGTAGATGGGCCAAATCTCTGTGAAATGCTCTGTGCATTTAATATGAGATTACAAGAAGCATTCTACTTTCCATGAAGTTCTTTGCTTGTAGTCATATTGTCTTCATATTTAACTGTAACTAGAACTTTTACATAACTGTTCCCATTCATTTTAGTTGTTCACTCTCAGGTAGATGTTTTACTTGCTTATAACCTACACAAAAGTACAAGAATAAAGGTGGACTCCCACCTTTATTACTCAGTAAATATGCCACTTACTGTTGACATTTTTGCACATAAATGAAAACAGTTTCATATAGTCTGAGGTGAATAATCTGAATACTTAGTCTATCCTTGCTATCATAAACTGGTGGCCAAAATATAAGAAACATCACACTGTACAAGGTAGTGCAGTTCAATAATCCCTTAATCTACAACCACCCAAAATGTCAGCTGAAATAACACCTCTCTCAAATATTATAGCTCATATGAAGGCAGAATTTATTGCAAGGCTACTGTATTAGACTGTAAACCATTTAGCCAGTGTAGGTAAACTAGGAGTGTACGCAGTAGATCGCTTTGCCAAACACTCACAGATACATTGAGACCTTTAGTGAGAGACTTTCCTGATGTGGATAAACAACCAGTGCAAAGCCAGCATGATTCAGCCATGAGTGGGTTAATATTCATCACCAACACCTGGCAACCTCTCAGCAAGCAGCAACCAGGAAAAGCTCAGGTTACCGGAACCAACAACACCAAGGCACACACACAGACACGCACAAAATCAAATATGTAGCACCGCCTGTCTCTCTAGCTGTACTTCTCAGTGTCTATAGATCTTGTTTTACACATAATTCTTATATAAGCACACAGTGAAAAGATGATTTATTCATTATTCATAATTTGACAGCAGACAGAAGGCAGCATCACTCTTTCAGAAATCCATGCAAACACACAGATGCGCATACTATCCTTATTGTCCACTAAGCACACCATTAGACCATACACTGTAACCCCACCCCTCACCCCTCCATACACACCCACACATCTCCAAACAGGTGGCTCTGCTTCAGCCAAGAACCAGGGAAGCTGGATGTTGCTTTCTTCTCATTACGTCCCAGAAGAGACAAAATGTACAAATCCTCCCCTCCTTTCTACCTCACTGTGCACATCTGTCTCCTCCTGCAGCAACTGCAACAGACAGGTTTTCCCCAGCTGCTGGGCTAAGCTAACCCGGTGCACTATATATAGGACTCAACAGAGCTAAATCAAACACAAACACACTCAAGCCAGTGATGCGGAGACAAACAGCAGCAGTGAAGAGAAAACAGAGTGGTGATAAAGGATTTGTATTTACCGTGTGTGCCGGCTAGCACATGAGCATCTTTAGTGAGGTGTCGCTTACTCCTTCTTCATCCTTGCTCTGATCTCCTCCCTTCTTCTGTGCTCTGTATGGGTGGGGAATTGTCAAACGGCTGCAGCAGCGGCAGCAGCAGCATCAGTAGCAGCTCTAGGGCCTCTCTCTCTCTCTCTCTCCCTCTCTCTCTCTCTCTCTCTTTTACTCTCTTTCCTCCGCCCCCTCTCTACACGCTCTCTTTCCTAGTCTCCCTTTCCCCTCACTCTCTCCCCACCCCCAAAGACCCTCCTCCTTAACAACCTTCCTCCATCATTTTCTCCTTTTCTCTCCTGCGCTCTCTCTCTCTATTCCTTTGCTCAGTTTCCTCCCTTTCTTCCTCGAACTGCATGTGTCTGTGGCGAGCTGCACAAATCGACTCTGTTGAATAAATCCAACTTTGCTGCTACAACCATCAGTTACATCAGTAGACCACAGAGGAAAGGTATCACTGACAGCTGGATGTAGATGGCTTGCAATCTGAACAATGAGGATGGACTAGATAAACCCACCCTCCTCGATTCTTCCCCCCATTTCATGTCTTAAGTCATGGCACTAATTTAATGAGGTCTTGAATGATGCTGCTTTATATTATTTTGCCTTTTTTCCCAAAATACATATCTAATAAACATTTAGATGTAGCTTTAGCTGGCACATTTTGTAGTTATGGCTGTGCAAAAGTCTATGTATAATATTTATACATTACATTATATTACCGTTTTGTTGTTTACTTTTACAGTACTCTAGTAGGATTTATGTCTCACAACTTCTTTAAGTGGTGCTCTGCACTCTTCCGAGAACAGGTTATACTGTTATGTACATAAAAAGCTTCAAGAGAACTGAAGCCAATGTGAAACGCCTTTATATCTGCCATCTTTCTAATGGCCAGCAGGGGACAACTTTCCGGTTGCAAAAAAAAGTCTGATTGCATGAAATCTATGAGAAAACTACCCCACTTCTCACTTAAACCGTGCCCTCAATATATACACTTTCCTGGTGAGTTAATGGCCTCAGTCACTCGCTTCAAGTCTTACTGAATACAATATGATGTCCATTTTGTCCCCATTAAAAAATCCAAAAGGGGCATAAGATGAAACTATGATTCTTACAAAAGCGTGGTGTGTATTGTCAACATGCAACCTGGTATCACAGCAGGGTGTGTAATAGACATGGTGGTCCACTGTGTGGTTTTCATGCTTCCATCTATCCATTACCTGTTCCAACGTAATGTTTGTGTAATCAGAGTAAAAATCTGTCATGCTACACTTAACTAATTTTTACAGCAATACAAACTTCTTAAATTATGTTTTAAAATAACAAAATAAAGAAAATGAATAAATACAAAATGCAATACTTTTTTATTATTCAATTTTCTCTGTGTTCAAAGTGTGATGCACTTTCACAGCCTCTGCCTACACTACACTGTCGCACTTTAATTGTCACAATAACATACTGACATAAGCTTTTCACGATGTGCAAGTGTGAACATGGGTATACCAGTTATCCCTTAAAATGATTTAATCCTGTTAAGGGGATTTTCAATTGATCCCGGAGGACCCTATATTTTGACGGTAATATATTTTTAATATTTTCCCTCTAATGCAGCCGAATTTGTTTAAGGATGATTCAAAGTTTTCACAAGATGAATTTCAAATTTGTTGCAGACACTTATGTCAGTATGCGCTTTGAAATCAGGCCAGTGCTAACTATTTATGTAACTATTTGTCTCTGTTTCTCTCAGATTAATCACAGATTTCTATAGCCAGCTCTGACTCTAAGAAGACCGAAAGCAGCAGTTTTCATAGAAGTAGTACTACAATAATAAATTAACTGTGGTTATGCTGATTATGAATCAGTCATATTCGTTCTCGTTCTTTCGGCCGCTCCCTTCAGTGGTTACCACAGCAGCTCATCTACCTCCATTTCACCCTATCTCCTGTATCCTCTTCCATCACACCAACCCTCTGCATGTCCTCTTTCACAACATCCATTATCCTTCTCTGTGGTCTTTGTCTTTTCCTCCTGCCTGGCAGCTGCATATTCAACATCATTTGCCCAGTATATCCAAAATCCCTCTTCTGCATATGTTCAAACCATCTCAGCCTTGCCTCTCAAACTTTGTTTCCAACTGCTCAACCTAAGCTATCCCTCTGATGTATTCTGATATACTTCATTTGGTTAGAATTAAAGGTCAAGTGTGTTTGCTCGACTCTGATTATTTTAATCTTTTCTTAGAAGTAAGGCAATAAATATCAGCAGTCGGTAGCATAAGAAAATCTCCAATGATATTATATTGTCATTTAAAAATTATTAGGTCACAAATTAGAAAGCAACTCATTTGGAATTTTGTCTGGAATGAACTGTCAGAAAATGTCTCGATTCGATCATGGCCAGGCATGACCCGCCCTGATGTACATCATATCTGCTTAGATTAGTGCAAATATGAAGCTGCACAGGCCAGGCCAGTGGCGTCAGTCAACCTCTCTGCCTGGGTGTGTGTGTGTGTGTGTGTGTGTGTGTGTGTGTGTGTGTGTGTGTGTGTGTGTGTGTGTGTGTGCGTGTGCGTGTGCGTGTGCGTGTGCGTGTGCGTGTGCGTGTGTGTGTGTGTGTGTGTGTGTGCACTGTGCACTGAGCTGTTCTCTCTCTCCATTATCAGATACTTTTCAAGACATTATGAACAGAGCTATTACAGACAGACATTAAACAGGCATAACTGATTTTTTTTTTTTAAATAACTTTGCGGGAAGTGAAAACAAGTTGCAGCAGCAACATATCACCTTTTTAATTCAGCTAATGGTATATCATCATTAGTTGCAGAGATCAATGTTTTTTCTATCTGCTGATTTTTTTTTTTCCTCTTTTTACAATTTCTTCTAGAGGGTAAAGCTCAGCATGCTCTACTTTATCTCTCAGCAACTTTACTCGGGTAAAAAGGCAAGGGGTGAACTGGGAAATGAACTGGGGAGAAAGAGGATAATCCAGTTATGCAGAAATATCTCAAAGAACACAGCCTGGGATAAATTAAATTAGAGACAGACTAAGACCCTGAGCCTAAACACACCGTTTTAAATGCCAGGTGATAAAACAACCACGTGAGTCAAAACAGTGTGAGAAAGTGGGTGGTGATAGTGTTATTCCTGCTGAGTTGTGAAGTTAATTTTCAGCATACTACGCTATTGTTAACCTTGGTTTATCTGTGTATCATTGATTGGAGGAACTTACAACACAGATTACGGGGTCAGCTAAAACAACACAGCTATTAGGATTATTGATTAGATGTTGTTCCTCATTGCAATGGGACAACCCATATCATCATGAGGCCTCTCATCTTAGTGGGCCAGCTGCTAGCAGTACACAATTGTTGCCATAGGGATGGTGTCCAGGGAGACAGCTGTGGCCTTTTAGCAGCAGCCACACAACAGACAGAAGGTCATTCCTCACCGAGGGAACCTTTCTCCAACTGTCCATCACAGATTGTTTCCAGGCAACAGGTCAAGAGCCTTTTTTTCCCCCCTTTTTCTACCTTCTCTGAGTTTTTTTCTTTCCATTTAGATAGCAAAATAACAAATGAAATGCAAGGAAAGACAGACGCATGGGAATACAGCTGAAGCAGCTGATGAAATTAAATCTCAACAACAGAGTAAAGATTCAATTAAAAACCATGAAGTAATATCTTATATAACTTCCTGACAGCCTAATCTCACACCTCTCCATAACATATTAATACCTTTCAAAATGACATGGGACAAACATGTTAGCAAACTGTTTCCTTTTACACATTTAGTTAACAGTGAGACAACATTAGTTCTGTGTCTTCATGTCATCACAGAACGACCATAACAAAAAGACCCATGACACTGAAGATAATGCCACCCAAATGGTGTCCCAGCATGGAAAAGAATTTAAAATTTTAAAGTTTTAAAAATATTTTCAAAATATATTCAGAAGTAAATTGTATGCACCTAGTCTTATTCGGGCAATAGTAATACAATACATTACATCTCTGTGCTAATATGTGATCCTGCACTCGCTGGCCTTCATTAGGTATACCTGTTAATGCAAATATCAGATCAGCCAATCACACTGCAGCAACTCAGTGCATTTAGACATGTAGACAAGGAGACCTGTTGAAAATCAAACCGAGCATCAGACAGGGGGAAGAAAGGTGATGTAACTGACTGTGAATGTGGCATGGTTGTTGGTGCCTGACCGACTGCTCTGACCATTTCAGAAACTGCTGATCTACTGGGATTTTCCCCACACAACCATCTCTACTGTTTACAGAGAACAGTCCAAAAAAGAGTAGATATCCAGTAAGTCAAGATTCTCTGGGTGAAAATACCTTGTTGATGCCAGAGATCAGAAGAGAATGGCTCGACTGCTTTCAGCTGATAGGAAGGAAACAATAATTTAAAAAAAAAACTGTTACAACCAAGGTATGCAAAAGAGCATCTCTGAATGCACAACATGTCAAACCTTGAAGCAGATGAGCTACAACAGCAGAAGACCACATCGCATGCCAATCCTCTCAGCTAAGAGCATGAAACTAAGGCTATAATTTCCACGACTCACCAAAATTGGACAACAGACAGTTCAGGTTTGTAGTGGTGGTGTAATGTGTGAGAGATATTTTCTTGGCACACTTTGGGCCCCTCAGTACCAACTGAGCACCATTTAACCCCACAGCCTACCTGAGTATTGTTGCCGACCATGTCTATGCCTTTATGACCACAGTGCACCCATCTTCTAGCGGTTGCTTCCAGCAGGATAATGCACCATGTCACAAAGCTCAAATCATCTCAAACTGGTTTACTGAACATGACAAATGTACTCAAATGGCCTCCACAGTCACGAGAACTTAATCCAACAGAGTATCTTTGGGATGCGGTGAAACCGAAGAGTCACCTCATGGATGTGCAGCCGACAAATCAGCAGCAACTGTGTGATACTATCATGTCAATGTGGGCCTAAATCGCTGAGAAATGTTTCCAGCACCTTGTTGAATTAAGGCAGCTCTGAAAGCAAAAGGGGGTCCAACCCAGTACTAGCCAGATGTACCTTAATAAATTATCCCATGAGTGTAAAAGACTGATACAGTCAACAAAATTTATGCTAACTACAGGCAAAAGTTACCATTAAAACCGGACCTCAAAATCCAGGAAGCAGTTTTGGTGTACTGGCATACTTCTACTGTATATCGTCAAAATGTCTTTTTTCGGAATTTATTATTAGGCATCTTTTGACCATCACCTTTAAAGTTCATGTGCAGTTTGTATAGTTATCAATAGCTGCTCATAAAATTCATGAATAAATTGATTATTTTCATCATACTCAGAATAAGAAGACTGATGGATGGACAATCCAAAAATAGGTTCTTTTTTTTGTTTTGTTTTTTAATACCCTGACAGTGTAAGCCCACAGTGCATCTGCTTAAGCAAATGTGTAAGAATGAACCCACCCCTCATTACTGAGCTTCTCTCTGATCCATAGCTGAGTCTGTCATTGCATGAATGACCATGGTGCACTGCAGTCTGCGTGAGTGAAGCTATCACCAGTGACAACGAAAAGACTGTCAGGAGCCCAGCTAGATTGCCTCCTAACAGTATCTCCCGCATTTATAAATAACATGCACACACAAAGTTACGTAACATTACTGATTTATGTTGCGGTTACATTGCCTGTTAGCTACGGAGACAAAACAAAAATCTAAACTCTTCCAGGCTGTCATCAGTTCCTATGTTCTGAAGTTTCACTTTGATTTTTTCAGTTTATATGGAGAAAGGAAAATGCTCAGTAGGTTATTGGAAAGTTTTACACATAATGCTTCTCCTCAGTGAGAGAAAGAATGATGGCAGGCAGAAAGTAGGGTTATTTTGGAATTTGTACTCTATCTAGTTTTCATGAGTTGTGGCAAAAAAAAAAAAAAAACAGGAGGCTTATCATTGTTTTTATATCTGTATACGATTTTTCAAATCTGAATTTATGTACGAAACCTGAAAAACACATTGAAATAAAACTAATTAAAAGGCTGTAAATGAGGATTGAAACATGCAGATTTCACTCTCAAAGTGATTTCAAACTACTGCAGCTTGTAGCAGCAGCAGCAGCCACTACGCTCTGTCAGTTCCCCTCTGTCAGTGTGTCAGCACTCCTGCTAATGGGCATGTTGCCAAGACAACAGCTCAAACACCTTGCCATCTGGGACCACCTGGTGGAAGCCTCCAAAAGACAACTTCACTAACTTTACTTCATTACTCAAATACATGCATGAAGGTAGAATGCAACCTAAAATATGCAAACATGCACTCCCATCTACAACGCACACCAAACCACATGCCTGTCTATTTTATACCACATTTTGCTTGCCCGTTATGCTCTTTTAGTAATATTTAATCTGGAAAATACAAGCCAAGAAACATCATCTGAAATATGAGTGTGTTCACTGTGAGGAGTGGCTGACAAACAAACTGTATGTATGTCTATGGGAAATGACAAAACTTGGGTGCACAAAGTAGCAAGTATACCAGCTTCTTGTACTGCTGTTTCTCCTGGCGAAGCGTGGCTAACTCAAACTTTAGAGATCGGTTTCTCTCCTCCAGTAGTCGAAAGCGGCTTGCATGGTAGACAGTGGAGTGGCCCGTAGCTTGCTGAGATGAAACCTCATATCTTGACTGCAAGAAAAAGAATAAAGAAAAAAAATAACCAATGTTGAACATTTCTTGTATTATTACAATCTATATAATTATTATTAGTTGTTGTAATAGTACTGGAATAACTTTGCTAACAGTTGTGTGAAGCACAGTCCTTTAGGATGAATGTTATCCTGCTGCTGAGATGCTACTAGTGACTGTGTTCACAAGAAGATGCTATGCAGGTATAATGTTTAAAGCCTCAGTCACACAGGCCTAGAGACTCTCTAGCCCTGTGTGACTGGGGCTTAACTTGTTCATCAAAATTTGTTAATCTGTTAAAAATAAAGTATAATTGAACGTTATTATTTTGCAAGTACTTTGCAAGTCCTAAGCTAAAACCCTGGTGAAATGCGACCATGTGGATATCACCCTATGGCAGCTGGGACAGGCTCCAGCCTACGCAACACTTCATCACCCTCTTTCTTGGTCAAATAGCCCTTACATAGCCTGGAGGTGTGTTTGGGGGTCATTGCCTTGTTGAAAAACAAATGATGGTCCCATTAAGTGCAAACCAGATGGGATGGCAAGTCGCTGCAGAATGCTGTGGTAGCCATTCTGGTTAAGTGTGCCTTGGAATCTGAATAAATCGCCAACAGTGTCACCAGCAAAGCACCCCCATACCATCACACTTGCTCCTCCATACGTCACGGTGGGAATTTCACATGTAGGGACCATCTGCTCACCTTTTCTTACAAAGACATGGCATTTGGAACCAAAAATCTCAAATTTGGACCCATCAGACCAAAGGACAGATTTCCACTGGTCTAATGTCCATTCCTTGTGTCCCTTAGCCCGAGCCATTCTCTTCCTCTTGTTGTTCTTCCTTAGAAGTGGCTTCTTTGCACCAATTCAACCATAAAGTCCAGATTCACACAGTCTTCTATGAACAGTTGATGTTGTGTGTAGTAGTGTGTGCTACTTGAAATCTGTGAAGCATTTAGGTGGGTTCTTATCTGGGGTGCTGTTAACTTGCAGTTTCTGAGGCTGGTAACTCTGGTAACCACTGAATTAGAAGGTGTGTCCAAGCTTTTGACTGGTTCGGTGTAATATGATTATTGTTATGGTATTTTTATAATTGTTGTTTTATGTTGTGGTATTGCTTGTGTTGTTGTGTTATTGTATATAATTATAAAGACTGTGTAAAGGCCCAAATAGGGACATGTATTGCAAATCAGCTTAGGCTAAAAATGTTGAGGTGTGTTGCCTGTTTCATGTAACATACTTGTCCATACATACAAAATCACACTGTTAATATGGATATCGGTGCAAAATTTGCTGGGTAGCCATCACAGAAGTGCTGAGATATTTCACAAAAAACGACTTCGTGGTTAAAATTAAGGCAACCATTATCTAAAATCATCTGGAAATGCATCCACATAAAGTGATCGACTGTTTAACCAATCAACTCACTTGATTAATACGCATTATGAAGAGACGCCATAACGCCAGTGTTGCTTGCAGCAATGTACCACTTCCAACCCGTGCAGTCAGTCACAGGAAAGGGATTAGTGGGCCTGAAAATGAAGCTGCTGCAGTTGAGTTTGCACGTCAGTGTTTTTTACATTTTCTTGAGGGCATGAGATAGCCTTTAAAATCCAAATTTTCACTTGCTTAAACTCTCCGTGGAAATGTACTGCATATCTGCAGCAGGCAGGCTAGAAGTATCCCTTGTGCTGCTGAGTTAGTCTTCCTTCATGAAAGACATCCATTAGAGCAATTTGGTGGCACTTTTGCATTCATGGTTGTCGTGTTTTGGAATAGAACTGCTATGCTGTCAATCTTGTAGTTTTCAAAATTTCCAGTCATGCTGGAGCTACCAGAGGGATTGTAGATAGCAGAGGAATTAAGCAGCTGTTTGACTGAAGTGAGAGAAAATCTGATTTAAGATACAGTGAAGTATATGTGTACCTCCAGGAATTAAACACATCCCAAGGATAGAAGGATGCATTGTGCTTTGGTATATGTATCAGAACAGAAAATACTCCCCTACACATAAGGCTAAAAAAAGATTTGATGCTGTGCTACACTCTAGTTACTTAGAGTGTTATGGGAAAATGCTGGAGAGCTCTAATCTGAAATCCCCAAAAAAGCACTGGTCTTTCATATTTACTTCCTGAAAAAGAACACATAGCCTGCCCAGACACACCAGCATTACCACAGCTATAAAAGGAACACATTAGCACCCTAGATAAAGGAGAAACCAAAGGAAACCTTTTGCTGTGTTACTTTGAAGTCTGCTCTCTTTTGTCTTTTCACTCCCTATACCTGCTTTTCATCCAATTTTTTTTTAATTTACCAAACCCATCAAGGGGAACATTAATGCTTTGGTCAAAGTGTCAGCCCACTGTTCTCTTCAAGCACCATTTCCTTGTACTAATCCCTGACAGACCAACGAACAGATGGCTCTAACTTCAGTTTATATTATTCTAATATATCAGTTTGGTTGTTACCAGAACAGTTGGTATTTTGGCACACAAAACAACTCACACACTCACACACATACAAACAATAACCAGACCCCCTTGATTGAAAGCCAGACTATCACACTCCACAAAGCACATACTAAAAACAAAGTTGCAGACAAGATGACAGTTTACCCAGAGAGCGTAAGCTACCGAAGCCAGTATGATTGAAGTGCCAAGTAGATAGAAAGACAGCCAGATCCACCTGCTAATACAGCAGACCTGCCAAGCAATTGAGCCTACACATAGACCCACCAGTGTAATATGGTGGTCTTTCCAAGAATAGACAGACAGATGGACCTGCCAACCACTACTGTTGGTTTTCCAAACAGACAGACAGACTAACACATTCTGTCAGCCTATTCAGAACAAGATATTAGGCCATATGGACATCCCTGTGAGAGCTGATTTATGAGTCATTTACACCACAGAACCAGTGACTTCCAGATTTAATATATTAAAAAATTATATGATTAAAATCAGGTGATCTCTTTAGTGACAAGACAACAAAATGACAATATGTTCTCAACTATATTTGCATTGAAAATCTTTTGGACATTTTAGCATCTGGGTGACTCTGGAGTAAAGGGAGACATGATACAGTACATTCAGTCTCCTAATCTGTCAGACTTTGGTGCACGAAAAGAGCAGACAGTGTGACTGCAACCAGTCCCTTGTGGGGCAGGGGCCAATTGTGCCATCCACATGGGAGTCATCATCCTTGTACTGAGGAAGCTGCCAAAGCTGTTCTGACAGCAGTTGCGTCAGAGTCTGGAATAATGGCACGCTCGTGCACACAGGGGTCACAGGAAACACTGACAACCTTTGCTAATAAGTGTGAGCCAGAAGGGGAGCAATTAAAGGAAGACTGTGAAAAGTCCAAAGAAGCATCCTGGGCATGTATGTCATCTATTCTCACTCTTTTATTCAGGGTGAATAAGCAAAATTCAAAATGCTATAAATGGAAATATATACAGTATGTAAGGCCAAAACAGAGTTTGTACAATTCCAATGAGCTTGAAAGTCAATATTTGGTACGATCACCTTTATTCTTCAACACAGCCTGAACCTTTTTAGGCAAGCCTTCTATTAATTTCTTTAAGTAGTCTTCAGGAATAGTTCTCCAGGCTTCTTGAAGGACATTTGGAGCTCTTCTTTGGATGTTGGCTGCTTTTTGTTCCGTTCTCTTTCAAGATGATCCCACATGACTTCAATAGCGTTGAGGCACAGGTTCTGAGAAGGCCAATCCATGACTGACAGTGTTCCATTGTGGGTTTTTCTATACAGGTATGATTTTACTACATTGGCAGTGGGTTTGGGATCATTGTCAGGCTGAAAAATGAAGCCGTTGCCAATCAGACCCTTTCCAGACAGTACTGCATGGTGACAGCCATCCTTCAATTTAGACAATTTCTGATGAGGCTTCTGCAAACAGCAGACAGATCAACTGAAGGGCCAGATCCTTCTCTCAGGTCCTGTGTCAGGTCTTTGTTATTTCTTAAGAAATGACTAAAGAAATGTGTTTTTGCAAAAAGCTGCTAGTAACAACATGCCTGAAAATACAATTTAAGATTAGTTTGTTGCTAAGTTGTCTGTTATGTATAGACACAACACTGGCTCATCTCTTGAGTTAGGTGCATTTGTGTGAATCAGTGATTCATAGGTCAGTGTTTAGCGGCTTAGCAAACAAAAAACAGATAGAGAAAATGGTCAGATACGAGGGCCGGACTGAAAATGAGAGAAAAAGCAGCAAATGTCCAAATAAAAACTTTGAAAGACCTTCAGAAAGCCCACTTTAAAAGAAAATTACAAGAAATTCCACTCCTTGGAAACAGAATATAAAGAAATAAGTGGTGACTCTTTTGCACAGCACTGTGCAGCCAATATTCCTCACAAGCTATGGATGACCATAAGACACCAAAAGATATTGCCAACATTAATACTGTATGAATCAGCAGACTGAGAATGTGTAAAGAGGGCAGAGGGGGAAAAAAAAGGAATTAATTAGCTGACAAAAGTCACATACTGTGCAGTCTCAGAACGAATCAGCGAAAAGACCCTGCAGCAGTCAACATGAGGTTTTCACCATGTGAGAATTTCCCTTTGTGTATTTAATATAGCTTTGATTTTATATACATAGCAATAATAATTTACAAGTGTTTGTATAAAGCTGTCACAGCATCTCATAAGTATTAAAAATTGCCCGTTCCCCATAAAACCAGTCTGTTTTTCCTCCCACTCAGCAGTGCTGTCTCCTCCTGCATGTCAACATTTGGAAGTACAGCAATACTCCACTCTCACAGGACTGTATGCCTCCAGTCTAATTTAACGCACTGACCAAGGTTCTTAACCTTGGTGTAGTTTGGTTGGCTTATATTGTGACTGTGTGTGTCTTTGTTGATTTCACTGATGCACAATTTTTCGCTTCAGATTTTGTATGTTCTTTTCAGAGTATTCTTTTCCCTTCTGTCTAAGGGAGATATTCCTTTTTGTTTGCAAACTGTAAAGGTCACAGCTGTGGAGTGCTGTAGTGTGTGTACTGCTCAAAGGCAAGTCTGTAAAGCAGGTAACTGCTACAAAGGGATTTAACCTGGGCTTACAGGCTGTTATACATAACTTCTATGACACAATTCAAGGAGCCTTCTGAGACTCACGCTGATTCCTAATTTTCTAAAGAAGCGCTGAGGAACAGCACAGTAAAAAGAAAAAAAGAAATAAATAACTGGGATTTAATGAGGATTTTACAAACACATTTCTGGAAAAACAACTGGCACAATAACATTTATTTACTCCTATGAAGGCAAGGTGTAGAATCCTAAAAGTAATTAAAATATGACCCAATAATAAAATCAACATACAGGGAGCTGAATTTCTGCACACTAGTGACAACAGCAGTGATGGGTGCACAGTGAGTGGATTATCCATTTAAAACTGATGAACAACTGGAGGCTGGAGGAACTGTTTATTAACCAAAGCAGATAATGTGGGTAGCTATTAAGATGTTACAGCATATAATTATGTAATAGGGGCTTTTTACTACTTTATACCCCTCACAGTTAAGCTTCACTCCCATTTTCCAGCAATTAATAGCTACCAACTTTATCAGCACACAGATGTATGTTGTGCTCATTCAAGAGCCTGCTTAATAAAAAAAAAAAATCACATTTTCCGGGATGCCTATGGATTGCTGCTTTGTTTGATGACTTTCTCTTAAGGGACACAGTAGAATAGATTAGGAAGGCAGCATGTGGTGGCTGGATTTGAACCAAGGGCATTGTGGTTAAGTGGCGTGTGCTCAGTCAACCGAGCTGCCAGGATACCCTCAAGGTAATCTTATTTTGACGAGGAGTCATTTAAATAAATTGTCATGTCGCCATCTGGTGTGGAAGTGTAACATTCGCATCAGTGCTGCCTGATGCCTGTGATGGACGTAATCAGCAGGATACAGATATTAAAAAATACAAATTAAAAAAAAAGAATAATAAAGGAACAAATTGAGTCAGGATTCAGAATGCTACCCAAGAGAAACAATTCATCCACTGCTCCTGTGAGGAAGATCCGTTTACATTCTGAAGGCAGTAAAAATCAACAGTGCCTGGCAATATTTTTTTTAAAAATGAGGGGTTGGCAGGCAGAGTAATGCTAGCGTTCAGTGTTTTTGCAAACAGGCCCACAATAATAACACTGTCCCTACCGCAAACGCAGCATCCTCTTTGTCCCGAAATGTATCTCTTTTCTTCCCGTCACAAACCGGCAGCGGAGGCAGAGGCGGCACGTCAGTGTTGTGTGTAGCCTACACGTGTGCGTATGTCGGGGTCTGAGCGCGTGTGCTGCTGCTTTCCAATCTGCAGCTTTAGCAGCTTGCCTTAGTTTGCACGCACCCGTAGCTGGTCTGAATTATCACCCTAACAGCGAGACCAAAAAGCAGCGCTGCCTTGCTGGCACCCCAGCCCTGTTCCCCTCAAAGTGTAAACACTTCCTGCACCTTCATTCGGCAGTGCTGCCAAAACACCTTCCCCCAACCTCCACCTTTCTTTTTTGCTGTTTGTCTCATCCACAGTGCGCGTTCAGTTAACCAAAAACAACGTCACGCATGCAGGAAAAAAAGGCACGCACAGCTTGGAACACTGATGGCTAAATCATTACACCTTTTTTTTGTTCTTTTTTTTCTTCCTTTTTTTTAATCTCTGAAAGTATTTCCCAAACAAAGCAAACCCGCATCCCTCACCACTTTCTCCTCTGCATCTTACTTTATAGCAGAAGCTAATGCTTTTCGGTTTTTCTCTTCCTGAAGCAACACATACAGTGCTGTGAAAAGGTATTTGCCCCCTTCCTAATTTCACTTTTTTCATATTTGCTACATGTTACACATCATCAAACTAATTTTAATTTAGGCAAAGATAACCCGGGAAAATACAAAATTCTGTTTTTAAATGAGGATTTAGTTTATTAAGGGAAAAAATCTTTACAGAATTGTTTTAATTCAACAGAATTGGAAGGTTTTCAAGCATGAAAGGCCTGTTTAATGTCATTCTTTGGCATGACCTTGCACTGGACGAGTCGTCAGTGAGCTCCGGCCACTCCTGGAAAGGTTCACCTCCGTTCCAAGTTTTCTCCATTTGTGGATAATGGCCCCCATTGTAGTTCACAGGAGTCCCCAAGCCTTAGAAATAGTTTTAAAATCTATATTTTGCATTTATTTGGACTATCTTTGTCTAGTATTTGATGATCTGTAACATGTAAGTTAGACAAATTTTTTTCTCAAAAGATCTGAAACCCTGCAAAATTGTGAGCCACATATTTCATGTTTAGACTTTGTCTAGTGTGCTTGAAAAGATAATATCTTAGATAATATGGCCTGCTTTTCAAGTTTTCACTCGGCCTCAGTTGAGATGTTTCCTTAAATTATCCTAAAACACAGATATGTGTAGTGTGTTTGGAATGTGCAGAGGTTTTGCTTAAACATACAGTATTGTGTAAATGTTTTAAGCCACCCCTCATTTCTTTATGCTTTACTAGGAAAACAGGAAATAGGTGCAGTGATTTACTGAAATATGTGCAGCCTACATGGGAACACAGTTTTTAAGGCAAAACAGAGTTTGTACAATTCTTACACGCTTGAAATTCAATATTTGGTTTACACACAGTCTGAACTCTCCTAGGCAGCTTTCTTGTAATTCCTTTAAGCAGTCTTCAGTAATAGTTCTCTGCTTTGTTTCTTTTTTTTTTTCTCCTTTTTCTGTCAAGATGATCTCACAGTACTGCTTCAGTAATGTTGAGGTCTGGGAGGCCAGTGTTTAGGCCAATCCATGACTTGTAGTCTTCCACTGAGTGTGTTTTTGTTTTTCTATCCAGGTATGTTTTTACTGTTTGGGATCACTGTCATGAAGTTTTTGTCAGTAACTTTCCATATAGTATTGTCATGTATCAGCTGTGTGGCAGGCAGAGTTGGACCCAAATGCAGGACCTGGGAGACAGGACTTAAACTCAAGAAGCAGCTTTAATGCTGATGTTTCTCCCAAAAACACACAAAATACAGAACTAGGCACAACTGGAGCCAGCAATGCAAAACTCAGAGTCCATGGGGAAAACACAGAACAAGGGAGTACACAGCATGAGCGATGTGGGGTGATACAACAAAGACCAGTGGGAGACAGAGACAATATAAACGCCCACGGGATAATGAGAGGACAGGTAACGGGGGGATGCATGGCTGGAAACTATAGATATAATGAGGCATGGGGTAGTAAACATAACACTGGCCACAGAAAACAACAGTTACCACAGTTAAACATGAAGACACAACTGAATGGGAAACAAGGGTTAACTCGATATAGGGGAGAAGAGAAGGACTGGGCAGGGGAGCATAGAAAGGCAAAGGACAAATGCAGATGAGGCTGGGACACCAAGGAACACAACTGAACGCACAGGAGAAAACAAGACAAGGGGAGCAAAACTAAACAGTGCACACGAGACAAAAGGGTAACGAAATAAACTAGGGCATAACTAAACACAGAATCACTAACAGATGAAAACTTGACAAGGCTCGGGGAACACAGAGGCCCTGAGAAAATAAATCCTAAACACAAAGTGAAACCCAAACAAGATATCAGGATCAAAGGACTAAACACTGAGGCATTGCAACTAACTAGACACAGACGGCTACGCTGAATGATTCATAGTTCACTGTCACAAACTAAAAACATTTCTCTGAAAATGGTCAGATACAAAGACTGGACTGAAAATGAGTGAAAAAGATTCAAAAGATATTTGGAAAGCCTGGAGTACTGTTACTCAAGACCGCTAAAAATTACAAGAAAGTTTGGCTGCTTGGAAGCAAAATATAAAGAAATGAAGGGTGGCTCCAGATGTTTGCACAGTACTGTACACAGCTCAGCCACTATAGGCCCAGCGCTGATGATCTAAAATAAATGAACTTGTCTCTAAAACGAACGGGTGACATGCGCATTCACACAGGTCACTTCTCGTCTGTTATGAGACAGAATCAACACCTCGTTACCCATGAGCTCGCTGTACTTCAGCCATGTCCACCTTGCATATTGAGGCTTGTAACTTTTTGCTTGGATTAAAATCAAATCTACACTGTCATGTTCCTGGTCGCAGTCCTACCTTGCTTCCCTTTTGCTCTCTTCACCTCCTCTAAATCCCTGAGAGAGGGCTCAAATTAAATCAGGTTTTAGAGGTTACATCAGCAGCAGGCACTCAATGTATTATGTAGTACTAGTTCTCGGTTTAGCTGGGACAGAGCAAAGAGTACGGAGGGGAGGACAGAAAGAAAGAGACGCATGGGATAGAGGAGAGGACAGAAAGACGGCAACAAGAGGAGAAAGCAGGATGTACGCTCCGTTCCACTCTGTTGCCTAGCAACACGTGCTCGCTGTCTGTTCTCATCTTTACTGTAGGCACATTTACTCTTGCAGTGAATTGGTTTCCAGTCATGACATGACGCCCTGTGAGGCTGGGGATCAGGAGCAGATGGAAATTGGATTGGGCAGACTGGCTTCTTTAAATATGCAAATAACTGAAGGCAAATTGTTATTTAAATACTTAAAGAGGACTAATTGTGCTTTTCCTTATTTTCTATAGTGGATGCTTATGTTAATCATGGCCAGATTCTTAAATAATGACATCAGCTTATGTCCAAGTAATTCCTGTGAGCCAAAACCTCAGGCTTCAGGCTGCTCTATTTATTTTTTTTTTAAACTCTTGGCTCTGTATGATGACAGTGAGAGAGGATATCCTTAATATGGTCATCTCAAACATACAGCTCTGGCTAGCTGCCAGAGCTAGCCCTTCAACCTGCTGCTCAAACCTTCTGTTCGCAAGGGGCAGCGAATCAGAAAAAAACACTAGACTTAAAAGAAGGATATCCTTTAAGAGAGAGGTCCTAAAACAGCTCATTTCAAATGCTGGATGAACTGAGTGATCTATCATAAAATAACTAAGGATTATTTTATGTCTAGTAGACATAAAAATATGGAGCTGGAAATGAGAATAACAGGTCCATTCTAAATAAGCTGCTACCTTTAGCAGTTTGACTGGTCTATCCTTCAAATGGGTGGATTCTCCAGACACATCTGTCAGTGACTTGGAATGGCACATGTGTAGGAGTCGGTGGAAGGAGACACGAGCAGGTATGTAGTCTCAGCTTTATTCGTAAAACACACAACAACTAGAACTCCAAAATATAACTCCTCAAAAGGAGGAGTCAAGCCCTTTTATCCCAGGCCTCTCTCTCCCGCCTTTTCCCGATCTATTCCGGTCTCTCTCTCCGCAATAAGAGCTTGGGGCATCTGGTGTGAAATGTGCATATATGTGGCCACCACACAGGCCCCCCCTGAACACACAGAATGGCAAACAATACAATAATAAAAACAGCAACCATTTTCAAGTCAACATAGCAAAAATAAAATACCACATTAAGAGTATCTCCTAGGGGGTTTAACAAGGCGGCCGCCACGGCTGTGCTTGGCGACCACAGGTGGTGAAAACGAGGGAGGGGCATAGCCCCGACTACGGCGAGACTGCCCCCTCGCAGGGGAAAAAACAGCAGCTGGGGGCAGGTCCTCCGAGTGAGGCATAGAAACGGGAGGACGACCGCGGCGCGGAGGTTGGGCCAACTCAATAGGACCATCCGGAAACATGTGAGCAGGCTTAAGGCGATCCACCGAAACCCGCTCCTGACGACCTCCCAGCTCAACCAAAAAATCCTTAGGTCCCACCTCTAGCACACGGAATGGACCATCATAAGGAGGTCGAAGTGGAGAACGGTGCGCGTCATGGCGGATAAAAATGTACTTGGCAGACATCAGGTCCTTTGGCACATATGACTGTGGAAGGCAGTGATGCGCCGCTACTGGGGCCAAAAACCTATCATTCCCCGGGAAAACCGGCCCGCTCCTTTTGTCGGCCCCCGAAGCAGATGCACCAGGAAGGAATTCCCCTGGAACCCTCAAAGGCTGGCCCAGGACCAGCTCGGCTGAAGAAGACTGCAGGTCCTCCTTAGGTGTCGCACGCAGGCCCAGCAGGACCCAAGGAAGGCGGTCAACCCAGCTGCTGTCCACCAGCGCAGCCCGTAAGGCAGCCTTCATGGTACGGTGGAACCGCTCGCAAAGGCCATTGGCCTGCGGGTGGTACGCGGTAGTGCGATGGAGTCTGACGCCAAGGTTCTCCGCCACAGCAGTCCACAGCTCAGACGTGAACTGAGGACCCCTGTCAGATGTCAAGTCAAGCGGTACGCCAAACCGAGATACCCAGGAGGAGACGAACGCACGCGCAACATCTGCTGAGGTGGTTGACGCCAAAGGAACTGCTTCAGGCCACCGAGTCGTCCTGTCCACCATTGTCAGGAGATGGGTGAAACCCCGGGAAGGGGGAAATGGACCTACCAGGTCTACATGGACATGTTCGAACCTTCTCTGGGGTATGGGAAAGTGCTCCAGAGGGGATTTGGTGTGTCGTTGCACTTTGGCGCGCTGACAAGCAACACATGAGGAAGCCCACGCCCTGACCTCTTTCCGGAGGCCGGGCCACACAAACTTGGCCCCTACCAACTTAACTGAGGCTTTAACTCCTGGGTGCGAAAGAGAATGAACTGCCTCAAAAACCCGCCGACGCCAGCAAGCAGGAACCAAGGGGCGAGGCCTGCCCAATGAGACGTCGCAAAGTAGGGTTACGCCACTATCCTGAAATGAGACATCTTCCAAACGCAAACTGGACTCGGCCACCTTAAAAGCCTGAATCTCCGTATCCGTAAGTTGGTCGGCAGCCATGGCAGAGTAGTCCACGCCCAAATGCACAGAACTAACCTGCGCCCTGGACAGACAGTCAGCCACCCGATTACACTTGCCGGCGACGTGCTGAATGTCAGTGGTAAACTCTGAAATAGCAGAAAGCTGCCGTTGCTGCCGCGCAGTCCACGGTTCCGAAACCTTTGCCATGGCAAATGTGAGAGGTTTGTGGTCTACAAAAGCGGTAAAGTCACGGCCCTCAAGCAGGAACCGGAAATGACGCGTCGCGAGAAAAAGGGCAAGGAGCTCCCTGTCAAACGTACTGTACTTTCTCTCCGCATCCCGAAGCTTCCTGCTAAAAAAGGCGAGGGGCTGCCAAGCACCACCCACCCATTGTTCGCACACGGCCCCGACTGCAAAATCGGAGGCATCGGTAGTAAGGGCAACAGGCGCCTCGGGAGACGGGTGGGCCAGCAGGGCAGCGTTGGCAAGAGCAGCTTTGGCACTGTCAAATGCCTGCACCCGCTCAGGTGTCCACTCTATCTCTTGGTTGCCTTTCTTGCCCTTAAGTGCATTGTACAGAGGGTGCATGAGGTGAGCAGCCCGGGGGATGAAACGGTTATAAAAGTTCACCATCCCCAAAAACTCCTGCAGGGGCTTCACTGAGGAAGGGCGCGGAAAAGCAGAAACCGCCTCCACCTTAGCGGGCAGGGGAAACGCCCCTTGGGGCGAAACAAGGTGTCCCAAAAACTCTATGGCCGGCAGACCGAACTGGCATTTAGCTGGATTCACAATCAAACCGTGCTCACTGAGACGCTCAAACAACCGGCGGAGGTGCACTGAATGCTCCGCGGCGGAAGGGCTGGCAACCAGTATGTCATCCAGATAGACGAACAAAAATGGCATACCACGCAAAACGGAGTCCATGAGGCGCTGAAACGTCTGTGCCGCGCCCTTCAGACCGAAGGGCATTCGCAAAAACTCGAAAAGGCCAAAAGGAGTGATAACCGCGGTCTTGGGCACATCACGCGGATGGACAGGAACCTGATGGTATCCCCTCACCAAATCCACCTTTGAAAAAATAGTTGCCCCCGCAAGATGAACCGAAAAATCTTGAATGTGGGGAACCGGGTACCTGTCATTAGTCGTCGCATTATTAAGGCGCCTAAAATCCCCACAAGGGCGCCACCCACCGTCAGCTTTAGGGACCATGTGCAACGGGGACGCCCACGGGCTGTTTGAGCGGCGCACAATACCAAGGCGCTCCATGTTTGCAAACTCCTCCCTGGCTATCGCTAACTTCGCGGCATCGAGACGGCGTGCACGCGCAAAAACCGGCGGACCCACAGTGGTAATGTAATGCTCCACACCATGTTTAGCTACGGCTGCAGAGAAGGTGGGAACCGTGAGGGTGGGAAACTCGGCAAGCAAACGCTGGTACTCATCACCTGTGGCAAGCATGTTAGCGAGGGGCAGGGGGCCAGGACTACGAAGTGTACAGGGGTAGGTATCAAAAGACACAGCATCTATCAAGCACCTATTAGCTACATCGACCAACAACCTGAAAGCACACAAGAAATCAGCGCCGAGTATAGGTACTGACACAGACGCTATCACAAAGTCCCAGTTAAACTGACGTCCCTTGAAACACACAGTCACCAACCTCATTCCATATGTGCGAATGGGGGTACCGTTCGCCGCGTCCAGCAGGGGTCCGTGACATTGTCCCAAGGCGTCCGCAGCTGAAGCCGGCATGATGCTACGCTGAGCACCCGAGTCCACAAGCAGACGGCGTCCCGAAGCAGTGTCCTCAATGAAGAGCAGCTTGTCCGAGCTGCCAGCGCACACAGCTGCTAGTGAGCACCGGCCCTCTCGTTTCCCTGGTGCTGGAAGGTACACGGCGGAATGCAGCGCTTCGCCTTCACTCCGAACCGGCGATGATAGAAGCAGAGCACGCTCTCCTTCCTCCGGCGCTCTGCGACGGCGGCCACAGCACCAGCTTCTCTCGTCTCCGCTCCTTGTAGAGCCGCACTCGGTAAAAGTGCATGCACACCGGAATGCCTGGATGCCAGCAAAATCTTGTCCGCCTCTTCAGCTAGCCCGCGGTAATCCTTGGCCCGTATCAGAGCGGAGCTGGCTAGCGCGGTGCGCACGGGAGGGGGGAGCTGGCGCAGGAACAGATGCGTAAAGAGAAACGAAGCGTCGCCCGGGCCGAGCAGAGCCAGCATGTGCTCCATCAGCTCGGAGGGTTTACCATCTCCCAAGCCATTCAGGGACAACAGGCGATCAGCCCGCTCTTCGTCTGAAAGCTGATAAATCCGCAGCAGGTTCTCCTTCAGCGCTCCATACTTGTTAGCAGGCGGCGGGTCCCGGAGCAGTCCCATCAGCCGGCGGGTAGAAGCAGAGTCCAGCGCCGCGACGACATGGTAATACTTGGTGTCGTCTGAGGTGATCCCGCGGAGGTGAAACTGGGCCTCCACATGCTGGAACCAAGGCTCTGGATCGTGCTGCCAGAACTCCGGGAGCTTGACCGTGGCCGCAAAAATAGCGGGAGAAACGGCGGCGGCTGGTGAGGAAACAGCGGCCGCGGCCGTTGAGCTGTCGTCAGCAGACATGTTCTTTAGTCGGGGTCACCAATGTAGGAGTCGGTGGAAGGAGACACGAGCAGGTATGTAGTCTCAGCTTTATTCGTAAAACACACAACAACTAGAACTCCAAAATATAACTCCTCAAAAGGAGGAGTCAAGCCCTTTTATCCCAGGCCTCTCTCTCCCGCCTTTTCCCGATCTATTCCGGTCTCTCTCTCCGCAATAAGAGCTTGGGGCATCTGGTGTGAAATGTGCATATATGTGGCCACCACACATGATCCTCTAGAGGGCAAGTGTTTTAGCTGATAGATCAATCATTTTCTCGTAGAAAAGAGGAATTCCATTTTCTGAACGTAAACCTGCTGCCATTAAAGCATTTGAAATCTTTTTAAAGTAGCAGACAGGTGGGGTTAAATAAGGCTTGAAAAAAGAGTGAACAGTTTTGAGGTCAGAAACACAAATCTCCCCCTCTAACAACTACTACCACTGTACAAGTAGACAGCAGGAACCAGAATAAATAACATCCACAAATACAAACTAACTACTGTACTTGTGCTGCATAATCCACATGGCTAGGTCATCTGAGATTACAAGTTTTGTCATTGCATGGTTTGGCTTCTTCTTCTTCTTCTTCTTCTTCTGTTTTTTTGTGACACATTCAACAGATCAGAAAAAGCATGAAAAGAAAGAGACCTGAGCAGTGATAAAATAATCAAATTAGCACATGGAATAGATTTTGAAATCGCATTGCTGACAGTGAATGAAGGCTCTCATGTAGACATTTAACATTTTCACAGTAAGTGCACAGCTCAATGTCTGAATAAAGTCTGTGCAGTTAAAACAAAAAAGTGTGTATTGCAGCACTTAAGAATCTAATAAGCCAAGTCTCACCAAAATTAGACAATGGAAGACTGGAAAAATGTTGCCTGGTCAGATGAGGCTCAGTTTCTGCTGTAATGTTCATATCGCAAGGTCAGAATTTGGTGTAAATAACATGAAAGCATGGATCTATCCTGCCTTCTATCAATAGTTCAGGCTGCTGGTGGTGGTATAATGGTGGCATACTTTGGGCACCTTAGTAGGAAATGAGCATTGCTTAAATGCCACTGGTCTCATGAAACCACTTTGAGTTGGATGTGCAGCTGACAAATCTGCAGCAACAGTGTGATGCTATCCTGTCAACATGGACCAAAATCTCTGAAGAATGTTGTTGAATCAATGCCACAAAGAATAAACTCAGTTCTGAGAGCAAACTAGCATGGTGTACTTGAAGTGAAGTGAATGAAGCAGCTGGTGAGTGTATATTCTGAATGGAATTTTGAAACCTGTATTTGAATGGTTTAATGCTATTTTACAGAATCACTACCAACTATTACTTCCACCTAATTATTACCATGTCAAACACACATTTATATTTTATCAATTAAATCCAGAAATACAGTAAATACAGGGCAACACTAATGTACATTTGATCTCAGCTGCAAAAAACAGCAGTAATAATGACTAAGGCCTACAGTATGATGTTACCTTGGCCTTGCTGTGCAGGTGGTGATGGTGCACGTTTCTGGCAGCAATCATGGCGAGCTGTCTCTGGATCCACTGTAACTCCATCTGAGACTGCCTCAGTAGGTCCTCCACATTAGCACTGGACTTGTGATCCCGCATTATCACCTGCAAAACCAATCCAGAGATTACATACTAGCTTTATGATGCAGACCTCATACTATACTCACACTTCTCCGTACACCGTGAACGTTCAATACCAGGAATATGCCACGAGCAGACACACAGCAGATCTAGCATTCAATTGGATTTACAGAAAACATGCAAAATTAGAATCGCAGTGAAAAAACTATGAAAGGTATGCTGCTGAGTAAAAGCACTAATGAATCTAACAAAGAGATTTTGACACTTACTGTATACATCCTTCATCTTCTTTCATTACAAAAAAAAAGAAATCACACAACTTGTTTGTTCATTTTGAGGTACACAAACAGTCCCTGAGAGTAAAAGCCACATTATAGAAACTGAATCACTGTTCCAATTAAACTTCGTTGCCACCAGCGTGAGTTCATCCACATATGCATGTAGGTGCTGACTAGTATGTACATGTGCGTGTCCATGTGCGTGTGTATGAGTGTTATCACTGCAAGAGAGCTTCACTCAGTTACATAAGAGAGGATTAGTGCACAGACACACAGTGAAGAGGGGTGTGTGTGCGTGTGTGTGTGTGTGTGTGTGTGTGTGTGTGTGGGGGGGGGGGTCATATAATTGGTACTAAATCTCTATCTATGGTGACATACTTTGTACATTTGTGCAAGCAGGCACTGACTTACACACAGGAGTGTCGCATTCACACTAACTGCAATACACAACACAGACACATGCAGGGTAGAGATGGTTAATGATGCTTCGACTGTACTAATCTACTCTAACAAATGTTCAAATGTCTGTTTTTTAATTTGTCTTTGTTTTATACTAACAAGATCAGAATTTCTTTTTTTTTAATCACCCATTTTTGATTAATTATACAAGATGTGGCTGGCTTGTTAACAAAATCAACATCGCTGTGTCAAAAAACTAATTGAGAAAGAAGACATGAGACTGACTTGTGTAGAAAAACAACAAAAAAAACTGTAATTGGCACCTTCTTCCATTGTTTCTCTTAAAGCCTCAGCCAAATGCTCGAACAGATTCTCTGTGCTGACTCACCTTGGACAGCTTCTAGTTCCTTGCAGGGGATTGTGGAGGAGGAAGATGACAGACAACAACAACAGCAGCAGCAGCAGCAGCATGCAAAGCTCAGGACTAGATTTATGCAGAAATGTCCCACCCTTCAAAGACCTCTGTGAACCACCACTAAGTACCCAAGCATCTCTGTCACAGGTGTATCAGAGTGAGAGAGTGCTATGCCTTTGCCATTATCCACGCCTGACTGGGGTTTCACATTTGCTATTTACATATTAAATAATCTCAATATATCATTTTGATTTTTATGGTAAACATTACTTTCCTCTAAAGGTGTAAGTTTGTTACTACTGTAAGGCCATGTAGCTAGCTCACATTAATTGTGAGCAAATAGCTCTTCACTGTTTACATATAATTTTTCACGCCTCATTAAAAGAAGACAAACGATGAAGAAACGAACTTAGACGTGGATTCACTGCACTGTTTGAAATAATATTTTACAAAGGTGGCTGTGAATGGCTCCTAAGTGTTAGAGCTGCTTCAGCATATAGGCTACTTTTCAGGAGGTGAAGAAAATGAAAACTGCATTTGCACACTCAAAAAAGTACAAATATTATGGCCTAAAATATATGATACTGCATCTTAAAAGCCTCTGCAAGGAGTGTGTTCCATTGTTCTTACCCATTAAATAAATGGTCTTCAGTCTCTCTCATCCTCTTCACACTGGTCACGTTTTGCTGGATGGTGTCATGTCCATCTTGTAGTACTCCACAAGAAAGCCCAGAAAAATTATAGAGATATTCTAATCTTCAAAACAGTAGGGATTCACTGCAGACACTGTAGCTTCCATGGTTTGAAGCTCTCTTAGTACATTTTTGGAGAGCTTTCTCTGATATGACTTGTTCTTTTAAAACAGAAGTCAGTTATGATTCAGAATATTTCTCTCACAGTGTTCTTGGTACCCAAGGCTGCCTGCTGTGTGACCATATGGCACACTTAAGAAGAGAATGAAATATGAACAGGAGATGGAAAAAGATCATTTAAGGCCAACTTTAACCTCACCTGTATGACGGGAGAACGGCTTCATTAAGGCATGGTCCTAACCTGGCAGTGTAGTTAACCCTGATGTATTAATGTAAGCTAAAGTCCGTATGACATACAGTGTTGTGCAGAAGTCATGAGTCACCTTTCATTTCTTTATGTTTTGCAAGAAAAATGGGAAATACGTGCAGCAATTTATCAAAGCATGCAAACATACTGAGAAACAAAGTATGTAAACCAAGGCTAGGCTTTCTTCTTATTCAAGTAGTCTTCAGGAATAGTTCTCCAAACTTCTTGAAGGACATTCAAAGCTCTTCTTTGGATGTTGGCTGCCTTTCATTCCATTCTCTGCCAAGATGCTCCCAGACTGCTTTAATAATGTTGAGATCCATCCACTGGGGCAGCCAATCCATGACTGATAAGTGTTAACTGGGGGGGGGGGGGGGGGGGGTTCTATCTAGGTATGATTTTACTGCATTGGCACTCCGTTTGGGATCACTGTCATGAAGCTATTGCCAATTAAGACACTTTCCAGATGGTATTGCATGGTGGATCAGAATCTGACCTCTCTTTGTTCATAATTTTATCAGTTTTGATAAGATTCCCAACACCACTGGAAGAAATGCAAATGTTTAGTGGAAAAATATTTTATGCCTGTCAAATTGGGTTGACATTTTACAGATTCACCTAAAGAAACTGGAACTAACAAACTGCTTGCTAGTAACAAAATTACTAAAGATGACATTTAAGATTGTTTTTTTTTTTTTGCTAAGTTGTCTGTTAGGTGTAGACACAACAGTGACTCCCTCGAGTTAGGTGCCATTTTTATGCTTGAAGGATCCTTTGGTCACTGTGAAGTGGCTTAACGAACAAAAACCATCCCTCTGAAAATGGTCAGGTACAAGGACTGGACTGAGTGAAAAAGCAGCCGATGGCCAAAGAAAAAAAACAATGAAAGACTTTTTGAAAACCCAGAGAACGACTGCTGAAGGCCACTTTAAAAAATTACAAGTCTGGCTCTCTGGAAGCAAAATATATATATATATTTTTTTTTAAAAAGGTTGACTCAGGACTTTTTCACAGTAGAGTATAACAATAACATGTCCTGCCTAATTTTGTTGCACCAGAATACAGCCGCACTAAGTGAAAATATGCAGTGCACTGAATGCTTTTGTTGCTTAAGCAGAGGCAAAAAATGTAAGAAAAAGCAGTTACGACATAATTTCTAAAAAGTACCATGGCTTAATATTTACCAATAATTGCCCATTTACATACTGTATGCAAACAAGTATCTCTGAATTCTTGAAACACACTTAACACACTTAACACTTCTTATTATCACTACCAAATAACTCATAAAACGTGGGTCTTTGAGTGATGTATACTGAGTTTAGCTACAAATTTAAAACAGCCTACAAAAAACAATGCTGTTATCTTCAACCATGCAAATGCTTCTAAATTTAATATGAAACGTATATGTAACAGTGCACTAGAAAAGGTTTTTATTGACATAGACTGATCGCACATCAAGGACAGTCATGTTAAAAAAATAAAACATGAATAAACAAATGCAGATCATGGTAATGTCTCCTCTTATTGCTACTGTTAGTCCCAAAAAACACACAGTTTTTTTTCCTGGAGAAAATTTAGTCAACACTTCCTGATAAATGTTGCACTTGAACGATGAACAAGTCTAAGAAAGTTATAACAATGCATACATCATCCCTTGCTTTTGACTCATTTTATGCCAGACAGAAGTGCTGTCCTAACACGTCTCCTCCTCCTTTTAGTAACTGTGTGGCAGTTTCAAACTCCAGTGGGATGTTCTTGAGCTCAGGTTGCTTCAGGTCTCTTTCCATCAGCTGTGGATAAGAACATGAAACACATTATTCATCATAAATGAATTTGATGTGAACAGAACTAAAAGGAAATTCAATTATGAAAGCGTCACATCACCTCATATGTTGCGATCTCTAGTGTCTCACTGATGTCATCCTCCTGTTCTGACAATGGTGTGTTGATCAACATCGCAGCTTTGGCCACATCTGGATGGTAATGTTTTTGCAGCGTCTGTAGAAAAGAAGACAGGAAAACGTGTTATTTTTAGCAACTGTTCCATTTAAATTGGACTTTCAATCGTATGTGACATTTCTTCAACTTGTTTTCCCCAAAAAGAAAAAAAGAAAAATGGTAACTCACAAGTCGCTTGTCATCAGCGTCAGAGGTGATTCATTTGTGAATCCAAAGCTATCACATACACACCTTAATTTCCCACAAGCTGCTCTCTAAGGCACGGCACTGAGCAGGATCCTCTTCATCCATCAGATAGGGATCCTCAAGAGGCTCTGTCACCACAAACAGAAACAAACATTTATCATATATCCCACAGACAATTCATACAGGCTTTTAACACACAAACACCAACCAAAGAAGTCTGACACTCACCATTTTCTGCACTGGGCTTGTGAACGAGGACTCTGCAGGACGGGTGGCGACGGATCAGATTGTAGATGAAGGGCAGCACTATGAGAAGGGCTGTAGGCGGTGCTGTGAGAGCCAGACGAGCCAGACGTTTGGCAAATGCAGCCACTAAGTAAACTGGCAAGTGACTGAAGGCAAGCAGAAACAGAGCATGCATGATAACGATGTAGATCCTGCAATTTCATGCTCATTATCTTAAGGAGTAGGATGCTGATAATTAGTCTATTCATCAGTTTAACCCTGTAAAGTCAAGTGAAACATATTTGGCACATGAGCTTTTGTGAGTTTGAGACCTCTACATCAGTATGGTTTTCTTTTTTTCCCTGGAAACCCTGAACGAATTGCACAATAGGTTTTTAAGCACTACACTGCACAAAAATGCCTGATGTAGGGAAAATGATACAAAATAAACCTCAAAAATGCATATTTTTAGATGCATAAATAAAAATGTAAACGTTATTCAGTAGCTCAAATACTGCAGGTTACATAGTAACAACTACAACAATGTTTATACAAACCTAATTCTGACAATGTTGGGACGCTGTGTAAAATGTAAACAGAATGCAGTGATTTGCAGATCTTATAAACCAATGTTTTCTTCACAGTAGAGCATGGAAAACATATCAAATGTACCATTTTAAGAAAAATATCTGTTTGAATTTGATGGCAGCAACATCTCCAAAAAGTTCAAACAGGGCCGTGTTTACTACTGTGTAGCACTCCCTTTCCATTTATTCATTCATTCAAGCTGCAGATGTGCAAGCTGTGAATTCCATGGGTACCTCATTACCATCAGAGACGCAGGCTTCTGAACTGAGCACTGGAAAAAGCCCAGTGGTCCCTCGTCTCTTTAGTTTGGAGGACACAGCATCCAAAAAGAATTTCAAATTTCAATTCGTCTGACCACAGAACAGTTTTCCACTTTGCCTCAGTCCATTTTAAATAGTTTTAAAAGTGAATAAAATAAATAAAATTATGAGATTTGCAAATCATTGCATTTTGTTTTTATTTACATTTTAGACAGCATCACAGCATTTTCAAAACTGGATTTAAGTAAGTGGATAAAAAGGATTAAAAAAAAAAATGTGACTGAATTCTTACCTGGAGCTAAGGAAGAGATTAGCTAAGTGGAAAAAGCGCGCTCTGTACTTCACATGAAAAACACAAGGCTCGAGCAGATTATACAACTTCTTGTAGAAATCAGGGTAATCTCTGCGAACAAACAACATATAGGATTCACACACATTTCTGTGATCAAATCCCTTCTGCATTTTGCTGGAAATAATGTGATGCACTAAAAGAGACTAATAAATGTAGTTTTCACTCACAGGTTATGTTGATGTATGAGGACAAAAAGCCCATTGAGTGCCAGCAGGCTGATTGCCCCACCTGTTCAATGAAAACAAGAGTCTGCTGATTACCCTCACTTTATAGCAAAGCTGCAGCGGATGCTGAACATATTAAAGTGATATTTTTCCACCTTTCAAACTCTGAGATGGCATTTTTTGCAGCCCTTTCTGAAGATTACACACCACTGTTAATTAGCACTTGTACTAAGCAGGATTTAAAATACATGCACCCCCCACCCACCCCCGTTCCTTTGGGTGGAACACACTCCTTAAAATCTGTTGAACAGCCCGACAAAGGTTTGTATGCCAAAAGATGTCAGTTTTCAGGTGACATATGACCGTGCCATGGAAATAAAGATATTCTGGTACAAGGACTGGACTGAAAAATATTTTTTTAAATGGGGGTGGCTCAAGACTTTTGCACAGTATTATATACCCCTTCCCAAAAGCATCTCACACAGAAACAATTTGAATCCACAAAGCACTCAAATATTTTTCACATTTACAGTTTGGATAGACAAACAGATACAGTCAGGAATCAGGTGACAGAAACTTTTATACTTTTATTTTACTTAACCCAAGCTTGAGGTTAAGGTTGGGTCTGAGTACAATAAATTTGGTCAGATTGTGAATGCCAGGCTCCATGTAGACGCCACTGCGCCCCTCTCACTTGTTATGCCTGTGCAGACACTTCACTATAGGTACCGGTCTAGTCAGGGAGAACTACAAAATAATTTAATACTAACAACTACTTCCCCCTAGTGTCCACATATGTCTATGCACAAGCCAGTGTAAACCTGGTTAGAGTCCAATTCATCAGTCTAAATCACCTTATTGGTTACTGTCACTATAGAGCCATGTGCACATGCAAAACTTACCAATTTCATAAGCAGCAGTCAAAAAGTCAATCATGAGTGTGGGTTTGCTCATAAACGGCAGAATGGAGTCATGTAGTATCACCAGGACTTTTTTATACATGGTGCTTGGCAACTACAACAGAGCCATTAAACATTAATGAGACACATTACAGAGCACATTACAAAGAAGAAAATGTTGGTCTAATCTAGTTACCTTATACTTAAGAAAACCGAGCCACATTCTCTCAAAGACACGCTTGTGTTCCTGTGTGGCAGAATATTTAATAACATTCAGGAAACCTTTTTAGGTGCAAAAAGAAATGTGAAGAACTGATTTAAAAATATTTTACTTACATTCAGCTTGGCAGCTTTCCAGCCCTCGTGCTTGGCTGGAAAAAAGAAGAAACATCCCAATAATGACTTAACAGAAATAATGTTTATGCCCCTAAAACTCCCCATGCAGCAACACTTTAACATCATCACAAAACAAAAAAAAAAAAAAGAGAGAGAGAGAGACTCCACAGGAATTTTGACATCTTAAAAAAGTACTACCTTCCTGTTTGACCATGAAGTTGGTTAGCTCTGACTCCTGGCTTGGCATGCTGATGCTGGACATGAGTGTGAACACATTGTTCTGATATACAGGTAGCACAGCCTAAAAGGAAAAAAAAAAGCATCCAGTATTTAGCAAATCACGTCATTAACACAGAAAAAACATCCATGTAAGTAGCTTCAGTTTTCCTACCCCTTTGTTTTTGTCCATGACTTTGCCTACATTGCCACGGATTGAGCTCATCACATAATAGCGCACATCCTCCATCTCAAGAAACTCCTGGAACCTGGAGATCAGCAGGGAATTGTCTGTAGTTTTAGACAGAAGGTTTTCCACCAGTGCCTGGCAGAACAAGAAAACAAAAATACCAGAAGGTGCCACAAAAGTCCACCAAAAGAACACATAAATTATTAATTAACTCCAGCACAGATGGTAAAAAAAATCCTACCTGGATCAGTTCCCTTGGGAAGCTGTAATGTTCACTCCAGTCCAACTCCTCAAGAGGATGCTGTCCTTCTCCTGCAGCAAATTTCATCAGGCAGCACAGGCCACTCTCCTGTATACAAAAAGTTATTTAATTATTTATTTTTCTTGTTTAAATGAATACAGTCTCCTTCCTTTAGTCCCCAAGCACCGCGTAATACACTGCACAGCGGTGGATTCATTCTAACAGTCACGTGTGTGAAAATTTAATGCGATAAAACTTTTTTTTTTTTTCACGTAACTTTTACAAGTGTGTGACTTAAGGAGAAGAACGATCCGGTCTCAAGAAGACAGCTCACCTTGATGTCATACTGTTCATGGCTGAGGTTCTCAAGCAGTATCTCAACACAGCTGTTGTAACGGTGCCGCATGAATATCCGGTACTTGTCCTGGGCACTGTACCCACCTGGACCAGGCAAACCCAGGTTAATGGAGATAGGTGCAACATGCATACATCCACCTCAGAACTAGGGCTGCGTACACTCACCGCTCACGGCGTCCTCCTCTCCGGGGAGTTTTCCTATGAACAGCTCTTTCCTCTCCAGCAACGTGCAGAACAGTTTGCTGCACGCACTGACGGCGCTCATAACATCCTTCTCTTGTTCTGCCTGCACACAGACACGAAGAACACAAACGCGCACACTTGCTTAGCGGTGATCATGCTAACGCAGCTAAATGGCACGGATCCAGTGAAGTGTGAACGCTTAGGTGTGTAAATATATACCTGAAGGCACTCAAGAATGTCAAAAACGTCGTTGGCATGCTTTCTGCTTTCAAGGACACGCTCGACGCTTCTGCTGAGATCGGCTTTAGGTTTTTTTGCTCGCTTTTCTGTTATTTTCCCCGAACTCACGTTGCGCTTTCTGGCCGGTGCCATGTTTACTGGCTGAATATTCTTCTATGAGGTTCATTGGCGGTTGACAGAGCAGGAATCTGTGCATTAGCGCCATCAACTGGTGTGGAGTGTGGAGCCCCCATATCCTTTCAGTGAAATTAGCCTAAATATGGCTCGATAACACAAATGTCTTTATCTTTTGTTTTATAATATTCATTAGATTGAATTCTTGCCCACAGTAGCTGCATCTGTCTGTAGTGTGATTCCTTATTTTTAAATGCACTGGGTGCCCAAACCCACACCATCCCTCTTCCAGCACATCTCATTTGTCCCACTTTCCTCTGAACTCTATAATATCATTTCTTCTTCTTGCTTTTGCCACCCTTTCTTAAACTTTTGCCTAATAATGTTGTATCCTACTGCAACTCTGCACATTATGTGACTTCCTTTGCAATCTTATCTGGAATTGAAACCTTGACTAACCTCTCCCAAAAAAAAAAAAAAAAAAAAAAAAATCACACTCACTTACGCCCTAAATTTAAACTCATGATTAGACTAAACAGATGCGTACATATGAGTTATAGGACTGCAAAAGTCTTGAGCCACACTTCATTTCTGTATGTTCTGCCAGGAAAATGGGAAAAAAGGTGCAGCGAGCTATTGAAATATGTGTAAACATATATGGAAATACAGTAAATAAGGCAAAATCAGAGTTTGTACAATTCTAATGAGCCTGAAAGCCAATATTTGGTATAACCACCTTTATTCTTCAACACAGCCAGAACTCTCTTAGGCAGCTTGTGATTTATCTTAGCAGTCTTAAGGAATAGTTCTCCAGGCTTCTTGAAGGACATTCAAAGCTCTTCTTTGGAGGTTGGCTGCTTTTTGTTTTGTTCTCTGGCAAGATGATCCCACACAGCTTCAATAATGTCGAGGTCCGGGCACTGGAGAGGCCAATCCATGGTTGATAGTGTTCTATTGTGTGTTTTGTGTCTACCCAGGTATGCTTTTACTGCACTAACAGTGTGTTTTGAGATCATTGTTGTGCTGGAAACAGGAAGACACATTTTATCAGATGCTTTCCAGATGGTATTGCATGGTCTATCAAAATCTGATGGTAGTTCTCTTTCTTTATAATTCCATCAGTTTTGGCAAAATGTCCAACACCACTGGCTGAAATGCAGCACCAAACCATGACAGAACCTCCACTGTGTTTTACAGCTAGCCATAGACACTCACTGGTGTACAGCTCTCCTTGCCTGCTCTGTACATATCGACAATTTGAACCAAAAATGTCTCATTTGGATTTATCACTCCATAAGACCTGTAACCAGATTTTCAGTCCTGTTCTTCTGTAAATTAGTGTCATACCTCCATCTTTTTCCCCCGCCATTTCCATTCCTTAAGAACAGCTTCTTGACAGCCACTCTCCAACTGAAACCATTTCTGACAAGGTTTAAGAAAATGGATCAACTGAAGGGCCAGATGCATCTTTCAGGTTCTGCATCAGGTCTTTGCTGGATTTTTTGTTCCTATTTTTTTTAAGGCCATAACTTTCAGATACTGTTCAGCTGCTGTAGACAATTTTTTTTAAAAGCCTATCACTTCTTCTTTTGTCCTCCACTTGTCTAATTTCCTTATTAATTACCTTACAGTGATCAGAAGGTGAAGTTTTCAAAGTTGACGCTTCAGAGCCTTACAAGAAATCCTGTTTGTGAAAGAGGATTTCACTATAAGATACAAAGTCATAATTACAGAATTCAAACTTATTATGAGTTGAAAAGTCACAAGTAAACATAGTAATTTGAGTAGGCAGTACTGCCTAATTTGATTCCACTGTAGCCTTAAGGGACTTCTTTCAAGAGTCAAGCAGGCAGTTATTACTGCAGAAATATCTGACAAACCAGACAACCAGTTTCAGTGTTAATTAATATTAGGAACCAATCGTCTAACATTAAAGAACAGAGACGCTTTTATTGTCTTGTTTGTTAATAACATTTATAAAAAAAAAAAAAGAAGAAAAAAAAAGAAATATGATTTAATCTCACTCAAAAACAGCTAGAATACCAGTTTGTGAAAAAAAATTCCTAAAAAAACAAAGAGTGCTTTGGTGAGATGATGTATCTTCTTTCTGCAGGAAGACTGGCCTAATCAGAGGCATTACCTTCATCTGCATCATCCTGGAGGAAGAGAGGAACAAGTATGTAACAAAACAGATTTTAAATGTCCAACATCAATCTTTAAAATAGATGTGAATTCCCAGATACCTGTTTTTTAACTTTACTGTCTTGCACTTCAGTAGCTGTGGCATCAAAGTCATGAATAGGCAGTGTAGACATCCAGCTCACCATGGAGCCCTCTTCACACTCTGTCTCAATAATGGTGGGGTAGATATGGGACTCTTTAAAGGCCTTGATTGCCTCCTCTTCCCGATCCCATTCCAGCTTCTCATGCAGCCCGTCCCCTCCGAAACGTTTATTGTACCGGTCAAAGTGAACCCTTTCCAGGATGAGGCCAAGTCCCGGAGCTTTGGGAACATCTACCTTGTCCTGCCCCCAGCTCCGCTCGATCACCTCCTCCTTTGCATAGCCCTTGATCACTGCAATCACCAGGCCAATCATCTTGCGGATTTGGTGCAGCATGAAGCTCTGGCCTCGCACATTGATTACTGCAAACTCATGATTTCTGCGGATAAAAGGCTCACCGCAGGACATCTCTGTGATGTAGCGGCGAGCACTGGGGTCATTTGGAGCCTTCTGGGAGGTGAAGTTGTGGAAGTTATGTGTTCCTTTGTAGAGGGCAAAAAGGCGATTCACCTTCTGAAGCGTCTCTGGTTCCAGGCGAAATTCTGCTATATTCCCTGTATCATAGTCTTTTGGGGAAAAGGCCACTGTTGGAAGCATGTACGAGTATGTACGAGCATCACAGTTGTTTTTGGAATTGAAACCCTGCGTCACTCGTTTCAGTCCTGTAGGTTGAAAAGTTAAGAAAAATTTTTTTCTTAAGTTTCATACAGAGTCCAATCATAAGCATCCATCATACAAACATCCTGGACTTGTAATTCAGAATATAATTCAGAAAACTGGTGTCTCACCAAGCACTCTGATCTGCGGTGGCAGATGCTCATTGACTTTTTCAATTAGGTCATCAATCATCCTCACTTTTAGAGACACCACTTGGCCAGCTGCAGACACGCCCTAAACAAATTCAAATAAAAAGTCACGATCACCAACACCACTAAAAATGTAAGAGACCAGTTAGGTATTATTAACAATTATATGACAAGGCATAAAACAAAGACACCATCAACAGCTAGGCAGCTGGCAGTGCAGATACAGTTCCTCTAACCTGCCTTGCTGGCCAAAATTTGTGCTACGAATTCTTATTGTGTCTAAGCACATACCTTATCTGTTCTGGCACATCTTTGGAAAGACATCTTCTTCATTTCATCACCATGGTTTTCAGGAATGCAACCAGATTTAATAAGAGCAGCAACCAGATCATCTTCAATGGTCCTGAACTGGGAGTTTCCAGGATTTCTCTGGAACATGGAATAAAATTACAGTTACAAAAACAAGAAAAACTTTAGAACCGTTATTTATAGTTCTGTGGCACAAAGGGGCCAGCTACAGACTATACCTGCATCCCATAATATCCCTTCCCGGAGTACGCCATAAGGAGGACCACTTTCTTTTTGGGAAATTTCTTTTCATCTTCAGGTTGTTCCCCTTCTGTTTTCAGCCTTTTAGCTGCCTGGACCCTCTCAGCTGAGTCTTCATTTTCCTCACTGGTCCTTTTCAACAGTGTAGCTGTTTGCTTCTCCATGTTCCCTTCACTCATCATGCGAAAGAACTTAGAAAGCCTCCCTGTGAAGGAAACACAAAATAATCAGCGATACCCATTACTTTGCTCTGTGATACAGACTGTGAGGGGATTTTTTTTTAGATTGAAAACACAATAACAATAAGGTAAAGTCATATCAGGGAATAAGTAAACAAAATTGTGCTAAATAAGGCAACATAGCACAGAAACTAGCATGCCGCTTTCTGCATCTATAGTGTGCGGCTATGTAAAACGAAAAAAAAAAAACAGAACTGGATATCAGAGGATAATCATCCACAGTTTGAAGACTTCAAATTACACATTTCATAAGAGGTTTTGTTCGGCCGGCTTACCGTTTCTCTCTGTCTGTCTGTGGTAAAATAAGGCACAGAGCAGCGGTCGGACCCGAAACATGTCAGGCTAAACCATCTTTAGAAAAAACTGCAGCTAAAAGATCCTGCGAAAGATGCAAGCTGCTCTGCAAGCTGAAGAGCCTGAGCTAGCGCGAATTAGCAAATAATTTAACTAACTAAAACTAACTTTAAAAGGGTATCCCAGAGGTCTAAACGAGGCTTAATGACTATGCTAATAAATATATAGGAATACGGGGGAGAAACAGTCGCTATATCGTAGTGAAACGCTCTGCATTAAAGCTGACATTTACATGCACATGCACACATGGAAAGCGAACTTTGACCTCTAACAAAAATCTCGCGAGACTCGCCATGTTCTCATTTTCCTGCCTGTAACATATCAGTGCCTAATTTTATTTCAAACAAACATAGGTGAGGAGATTAGAATTTATGGAAGAAATATAATGTACCTTATTGTCCCTGTTAAATTACATTTTATATATATGTATACACTTTTTTTTTTAATTTTACATTTTATTAGCTGGCTAAGTATAGATAAGTGGCACCATAACATAATCTTCAGTGTGACAACAAATTTCAGTATGGTCAGTCGACTCAGAAAATTGCTGCCTTGAAGTAGCAGTGTAACGATAATTGCTCGAAGTGTTTATATTTAATATGGAGAAAACATGAAGAAGATATTGCACACATACATCAAAACTAAAGTTACATGGATGTCAAAGAAATTGCAGATGTAGGTCTATGCATATGTAGCAATATTTTTGTCCACTTGAGAGCAGCAAAATCCTGTAAACAGATTCAGGATTTTTTTTTTTTTTTTTTTTTTTTACATGAGTAGAACAAGTTTGAAGTGCTCGCAGTGTAAACTCACATTTTCTTCAAAACAAAAATGTTATCAATACAGACATGAATACAATGATCCTTGTGCATTTTAGGCTGTTTGCATCATGAACTTGATCAGTAAAGGGAGTGGGGAACAAACAGCAAACAACAGAGAGCATCTTATATTGAAATTTATCATTGCCATTTAGATTAAAGCTACAGGTTACTATGTTAAACGTAAAAGGTGACACTCAGTACCATGATGTAAAGGGTAGCTACTTGTTTCTGGAGGTTTACAAAGACCTCATCTTCACTAATAATATGCTGTGACTCATATAACAGGCACACATGTGTATAAACACTAACATCAAATTATGGTGGCGAACAGGTTAAGCACTTCCAGAGAAGACAAGTGTTTATGTCTTTCCCAAGGACAACGCGGAACGTTTCTGGTTTCCAAGTAACAAATTAACCTCATCATCCTTGGATATCCTTATACAATTATGCTTTTTCATAGCACCTTATAAGGTGATTGGCCAGTTTTCTGCTGAAAACCCAAAGCCAAACATAGGCATGCTGTGGCAAAAAGGCTTTGGTTTCCACATTTCCATATCACACAAGGCATGGGCCCATTTTTCCAGTAAATGTAGATCTTAACTGGACTCAGTGGGGACCATTAGTGTGAGAGAGTAATTCTTCAAGATTTATAGCACAGCTGATAAATGTAGGTGGATAAAACCACTCAGAGCAGGTGTATTTTTCTGTTAATTTATGACTTTACACAGTCAACTTTATCACTCTATCAAACAAGGATATGGCTAAATGTTTAACCACAAAATTTAACCACTATAAATCAATGTGTGTGGTCTTTTTAAACATATGGTTCACATTCAGACCTTCCAAAGTCAGGAGAATGCATGATAAGAATGTGTCTACCTTGTGGATAAAAATATGTTTGATTTTTCTGTCAGTTACAATTAAAACAGTGACAAACTAATTGCATTATTTGTGAACAATTAATATTGTTTATTCACTGAAATCAGCTTTCTTTTTATCATCAGTGTGCAGAGAGGTCTCATCTTGAGTCTTGCAAGACATCAATCTAATGAAAAAGGGATTTTCCAATCTCCAAGAGAAGTCAGCTTGCTCCCAGTAAGCCACTCAGTATACTAACAAAACAGACCCTTTTTTTTTGTCTTTACAATGCTTGCACTCACCTGTACTCCTCCACAGAGTGCGCACTGATCTATTCTCATAAGAAAACAACCACAGTAGGCCTTTTATGAGACTGGACTGAAACTCACTGCCTCCCACACATAAAAATGATTAGAAAAACTATCCTCATTGTCAGCAACGAAATCCACACCATCCATTACCCTGCTGGATGAGTTATGTAAGCTGCCGATCGAACCCGACATTACTAAACATGAAAAGAAAATGGATTCATTTCATGTGCAAATACTGAAATAGACTTGATATGAGTATAATTCATTCTACTTGGTGCCACATCTTGATTTGTGTGAACTGTATTGAGCAAGAAATCTGAGATGCTTCAACTGTGAAGTGATAAGTTACTGCCCTTCTTTTGGGATCAGTTTTTAGCACTAAATTGCAATGGCCCATGAGCACCTAATCACCTTCAATCAGTGACTTTCAGCCACTTTGCTTTCAAAATGCAGCCACTTTGTGATCATATTTTAGTTTTTGAACATTCATCGCATTGCATTAAAGAACTAAAGTGACCAATCATGGCTCTACTTTGGTTGAAGACCATATATTCATCTACAGTACTTGCTTCAACTTAAGCACCTTGTGTCATTTAGCTGTTTTTTTTTCTAGAAAATAAATACAATAAACAATACAAAGTGATGCTGTTTTATTGATTTAAAGTTTGTGGGGAAAACTCTAAGGCTCTGGATCATTGTTTTCATATTTAACAGGATCTTGTTGAAGCCTAACAGCTAATAATAATGGAATAATTGCAAGAAAACAATACATCCATCCACTTTCTCACCATTTTCATAATCTTTAAAACATTCATTGACTTCATGTGTCCTTTGGATGAGAGCATCCTGTATAGAAGTCACTCCAGAGTACCACAGGATAAAGGTGATCACCCAGAGCAACTTTATATTGATATGCATTAATAATTCATGCTAGTAGGTCAAGTGGATCCAAGGTAAAATTCCCCAGAGCCACCAGATTTCTGTAGACGGGTCTGTAGTTAAACTATAACAAACAGCCTGGAATTCATTTACTGCCATTCAGTCCTCACTTTCTTTTATCTGAAATTTTCACATGAGTAGCTGACTGTGTGTGTGTGTGTGTGTGTGTGTGTGTGTGTGTGTGTGTGTGTGTGTGTGTGTGTGTGTGTGTGTGTGTGTGTGTGTGTTTTGTTTTCAGGCAATCCCTTCTATCCTGCAGATTCTGACTTTCCTTCTCAGTGAGGAGGAAAGTCTCTCACTGTGGCAGCACATGTTAATCTCAGAGGCTGAAAATAACTTGCCTTTCAGATAGCAGATAGTGCAGGCTGCAAACCGTTTTAAGCAGGCGGGAAGATCTCAGCATCTTCTGGTTTTGATTTTAACTGCTTAAAGCATGAAACAGATTTTTTTATTTTTTTCATTTTTAACTTTAACAGCCTTTTCTGTTAAAGTTGTGATATCTCTGTGCAAGAAAAGTTAGACATGGCACTGCCCAAGCTCACTGTATAGTATCAGTGTAAAGATGGTTTCTGGGACATTTTAACTGATAAATTCTTTCTGACACAACGTTAAAAGGCCAGGGAGCACAAGATAAGGCTGACTGTGTTATATCACTGGTAAGGCTGGTTTATCAGTGTGACAGAGACTACTGGGCTTCTTTTCAGACACTGAAAATAGTCAAAACACTATCAAATTCTGCACATTATGATTTACAATAAGCATGTACACATGTTCACAGGATCATCACGTGTCACTGTAAAACATGTGCTCTACATCAACAAATCCTCAACGAATCCCATTATTTTATGACAGAAAACATCCTTGACTCCAAAGTACCACCATTCTACAGTGTGTTAAATAGAGCAACATCTAAAGAGCTGCAGGCCTCACTTGTCTCAGTTAAGGTCAGTGTTCATGATAACAGTAAGAAAGACACTTGGAAAAAATGGCATCCATGGGAGAGTTCCAAGGGGAAAACTATTGGTGACCAAAAAGAACACAAAGGTTTGTCTCACATTTGCCAAAACACATCTTCATGATCTCCAAGACTTTCGGGAAAATATTCTGTGGACTGGCAAGACAAAAGTTGAGCTTTTTGAAAGGTTTGAGTCCCGTTACATCTGGCATAAAACTAACATAGCATTAAGTTTGCAGTAAGTTTGGAGCAGCTTTGCTGCTTCAGGACCTGGATGACTTGTTGTAATTGATGGAACCATGAATTCCACACTCTACCTGAAGGAGAAAGTCCAGCTATCAATTCAGGGCAATGATCTGAAACATTCGAGGATTTTTTCTTGTCATTCGCATCACATTTACATGCAGTGGAACAAAATTTCTGTCCTCAGGTCCCAGTGTTACCCTTAAAGAAGAATAAATATAAATAGAAAGTAACAATAATATAATAGAAAAATATACATATATACATATACACCCACACACATATATATACAAACACACACACATATATACACACATCCATACCCATACACATACATACAATTGACTAATATAATCAATAGATGCTAACAGTTTGAGATGCAGTAAACATACCAGCAAGTCCACCTCTGAATTGCTCAAAGTCCAGAGTTAAATTCAGACTTTGACCAAGCGTGAACTCAAAAATTCAAAGGTTCATGCTCAAAAACTCTTCAGTGTGGCTGAATTAAAACAATTCTGCAAAGAAGAATGGACCAAAATTCCTCCACAGTGATGTGAAAGACTCATTGCCAGTTATTACAAATGCTTGATTTTAGTTCTTGCTGTCAAGTGTGGACCAACCAGTTATTAGGTTTTACTTTTTCATATAGCACCAGGTAGGTTTGGATAACATTTTTCCCTTAATAAATGAAAACATCATTTAAAAACTGCATTTTGTATTTACCCAGATTGTCTTTGTCTAATATTAAAATGAGTTATGGATGGAAACAGTTATGGATGGAAATTAGTTATGGATGGAAACACGTTAGTTTCCATCAAACTAACGTGTTAGAAATGTGTGTATGTGGGGGAAGGAATACTTTTTACACAGCACTGTATATAAGCAAAAATTCTTAGTCCATTTTCAATTTTCCATTAGTCCATTTTATTTTATTCATTTTTCATCACCGGTTTTTAATAGTTTTTCACAGTACACTCATATATATATATATATATATATATATATATATATATATATATATATATATATATATATACACACAGGACTAATGCAAGATGGCGACTTTTTTTCAGGAATTTTCTATTATCAAAGTTTAGCTCAAAAATATATAAATTTGGATACTGGAACGTTGACTTGACTTATTACCAAACTATATTTAAAATACTATTGAAAAGCATTTTAACGAGCTGTTACATGTTCAAACTGAGTAAACACATGCTCCAGTCTGGCGTTCCCACCGTGTAATTACGAAAAGTCAAACGAGTGTGTGTGAGTGAGAAAGAGAACGAAAAGGACTTCCGGTATCTCCAACCAATGAGCTGATTCCACATGCGGACACCGAACACCGCATTCGAGAAGAAACGCGATTGGTGCTGATGAGGACGCTGCTGATTCCGCAACACACGGGCGAAGCGGGCGAAGGGTGCTGAGCTGCAACTTACCCACATGTTTAAATCAACCATTCGGACTCCGTATTCCGGGATTCGCTGTTTTAAATGAAAGTGACAGCATTGACAACATCCAGCTGAGACGGCGGCGTTGATATGATTTGTTTGTTCAAGGTCTCACGAGGAAGCTAGCGAAGCAAAGCCGGCGAATTCAAGCGGAGCCGAAGCAGCAGAAGCATAGTTAGCTAGCTTTAGCCAGTTAGCCGCTCGCTAGCCCGGGAGCCGCTAATCTGTCCGCTCTCGCCGTACACCTGTGCGTCACGCCGTCCTGTGTTGGAACTACTTAAGCTCGTAACACTCATTACTGTCGGTTTCCATTCAAATATATATCTTTTTAATTTAAATTTCAATCGCGTTGACAACGAAGGAGGGAGGGAAAAATCACCTTGGTAGGGTTGAGATTGGGACCAGCCAACTAAGCGGTGTCCTCAAGTGGCCATTCACCATGGACAACGCACACACAAAGACGGTGGAAGAAGTTTACAGCTTTTTTAATGTGAACGAAAGCACGGGTCTGAGTTTAGAAGAAGTGAAGAAACAACGGGAACGATACGGGCCAAACGGTAAGCAGCTGGTTTACATGGGTTTGTTCAAAAACAAGAAGCTATTCTCCCGGTGCCGTGTATGGCCCGTGGCTCCCGAGCTGTAACGTTAAGGCGAGCGAAAAAGGAAGCTGGTTGACGTCACCATATGTATGTTGAAATACTGGAAACCATCATTTTTTGACCATACTGATAATCGGCGTATCAGCATTCTGCTGTATTATCTATCAGTGTTAATATACTTCAGTTCCCCTACAGAAATACGCATCAAGTATTTACATTTAACTGCTTGTCCATCTCTCTTTTTGCCTGCGGCGTGAATGGGATGCTCTCCAGAACTGCCAGCTGAGGAGGGTAAGTGAACCACTCCGTATACTTAAAAAGAAATGACCTGTACATATTTAAAATTTATCATACTTAAATTTTCGTGTGTCCCCCCCCGCCCCAGGTAAATCGCTTTGGGCACTAGTGATTGAACAGTTTGAAGATTTGCTTGTGAGAATCCTCCTACTTGCTGCCTGCATATCCTTTGTAAGTAATAACACGTTTTGTTGGCTGCGCAGGTGATGTGTGCAGTGTTCATTCAAGCAATATTGGCCATTCATTGTGGTAGTATTGAACAGGTTGTGACACTTGTATAAGTCATTTACTGATAGCATTTTAATGATAGACTAAAGAGAGAGTAATTCATATTGAATACTTGAATATGTGCTTGCCTCATATCCTCCGAGACTTGATTATTCAGTGTTGAGTATAAACTGTAATGCTAAAACTTGGCATCTGTCAGCCTACACATTGTATAGTCATTTTATAATTGATTCTCTGTTGATCATACCTCAGGGAGAAAACGGTTCAAAATAGGAAATAAAGTCACCCAGAATTTGCCTCGTGACACAACTCAGATATATTTTTTCCCGATTCTGTGCAAACATGCCTTTGCTCTTGAAGCAAATCATAAATCCTCTTCAGGCGTGTTGATTTTAATAGAGATTTTGTTAACATCAATAGTCAAAAAGTCTGTAGTTCAAAAGGAGTACTTATATTGAGTCAGGCTGGGAACGGGTGAATATACCACTGTGACAGGTTTGAATGTGTGGCATATTGTTGAGCAGCAAATATTTGTATGTTAAAGGGAGAAAGCAACAGACATATGAGAAGTCAGTATATTTCTGTAATGATGGATTTTTTTTTTTTTCCTGGTGCTAACATACCGCTACATTACAGTGATGACTAATATTTGGAGTCATTACTTGTCCAGTATGAACAAACATAACTTCTGAATGCTTTATGTTCTTGCCACTGAAAAGTCGCGATCCCCTGTGTAGTGTATGCTTGACACAGTGGTAGGTTCAGTGTCCTGTGGTGGTGGTGCTGCTTCTACTCTAGGATTGGCCGCTAGCCCATTGGCTCAGGCTATCATGAGACATCAAGGCATGGTGACAACAGCCAGCTATGCTTTCAAAGCTCATAAGTCACCAGCTGTAGTACTCAGCCTACTCTCAATCACACCACATGCAGACACTTCAGTGTGGCAACATTTGACTATGAAGTTATATGCGGGCATTTGTTAGGTGTTATATTTAAACACTCAGAAACTAATGGGTGCAGTGTAAATTTCTTTAGTAGAAGAAATTAATTTGATGATTGATTGGCAGTGCCGAAATAGGTTAGAGTAGGCGAGAGGCAGTTGAGACATTCACTTGACACACATATCTCCTGGCACAGTTTCTAAAAGAAGAGAAAGTGATTAATACTCTTACATACTTGGCCCCTTTAGCAGGACTGTCAGAAGCTGGCTTGATATCAATCATAAAATTTTAAATGATTGGCAAATATAATTTTAATCAACAACAACCACCTGTAACGGAAAGTGTGGTTCTAGCACAACTCCACCAACTAACAAAGTTCATGACAGAGTGTGAGATTCCAAAAATGAACCTGATAATAACCATTGTCTAGAAAGTTGGCCTCAAGGCAAAAATATATGTAAATAGTAATAAATATATAGTTATATTCACATTTTGTCATTAAATAATCTAATTGCATCAGGCTATGAGGTTATGTTTACTAGTGACTTGCATTTAATTGACTTACTGAGTTCTTTCATAATATTTTCCATATGAAAAGTTGAAACATTTCATGTGAAACAAAGCTGGAGTCACTACACTTGTGTAACTATTTGTCTTGGGCCATTAAACAATCAGCTGGAAATAGCTTTGACCTTTCCACCTCCTTTTTGTCCATTCAAGTGGATGACGCAATATGGTGTTCAACATTGATATATTCTGTTTAAGATTGTGATTTTGAAAGTCCTTTGTATTTGGAGTCAGTTGCCAAAAGGGCAGGTTCTGTGGAATTGGGTAGTATATTTTCAGTGTCAAGTCTGTAAGCTTGTCTGCTGAGAGCAGTGGTGTGTCACCATTCTTGTGACTTTATGGAACCAAGCAAACAAAAATTATAGGACTCCAACGAATAACCTAAAATTTAATCCTGTGTAAACACATTGTTTCTCAGCAGTGTTCATTTCTGGCTGTTTGGGTGAAAAAAAGAAAAGATACTATTCATCACAGGCTAGGGACTAAAGTGCTTCGTGTATCTCAAACCTAAATATGAATTGCTTGTAGTGTATTTGATACCTGTTAATTTGTCTTTGTCTGTTCTGTATGCAGGTGCTGGCTTGGTTTGAAGAGGGAGAAGAAACCGTTACAGCCTTTGTGGAGCCTTTTGTTATCCTTCTAATTCTCATAGCAAATGCCATTGTAGGAGTCTGGCAGGTATGTGCAAATTGCAGTTGTGAATCTTAGCTCAGCATGGGTCATTAAAGCTTGTCTTGCTGAGTGAAAATTTTATGTACTGTTATGAGTACTCAGATAGTTCACTTGAAAGCAGAGAGAATATCCACATAACATTAGACTTAGCTTAAGAAGTAACTTTGCTCAAGAGATTTGGACCAAATCAGCTAAATAGTTGTGTGACATTAATGCTGAGTGGCGAGTGGAATAGAGTTTTCCTACCAGTTTCTGCTGTGACAGTTATTCATCATGCTATTAAAGCTTAATATCTCAGAAAGCAAATACGTGTAGGTATTGTATAGCTTGTAGAAGTTTCAGAACAGGAAACTGATCATGTTACGGACAAATAAGGCTCGATCAGATCACCAGTCTCAATCAGTTTAAATTAAGCAACTTAATAACACGTCATTGAGTCTCTTCATCCTAAGAAGTGCTCTTTGCAATTTGTATAAATCTATCTTCTCGCCTTCAACATTGTATTCTTACTATCAGTTGTTAGAATTCATCAAAATTATATTTTTCCCCACTGATTAGGTCTGTAGTTAGGCTTAAAGTAAGACCACACAGAAGATTACAGAAATGGAAAAGGACATAACAGACATGATGTTTCATTGGCACCTTGTTTATTTATTACATAGTTTTATAAAAGATTTATAAATGTCTAAGGAACTGCTAGGGGAAGCTGTGCATGATAAACTGTGGCTAATATCTGCAGACAAATTAACTTCTTCCCTGGGGTCAGGATTGAAAGCTCAGGCTCTTTGTTAAATAAGGTTTCTCACTCAGTGCTGATGTAATCCAAACGGCATATTTGCTTGTTAAAACTACCTGGGGATAAATATCCAATTTACTATTTTGAAGTTTCCACATGATGATAAATCATTCCACACTACGTCAAAGACACCTGTTAGGCTGGGTGGATCTCTGCTGGGTTATCCTGTAAAGTAAATGTTCATTGAACAGTCGTGCCGAGGCTTGTGTAAATGATTGGCTGTTAAGGCCGTTTGCCTTTGTTTATACCTACAAAGCCACTGTCAATGATGTAGAGGAGAGGAGGATATATTTGCTGCTTGCTGTTCTAATATTGGTTCTAATATGGGTCCTACCTGTTGTGAAGATGGGTGCCTATAATTTTGTATGTGTTCTTTAGCTTCGTTTAACAGGCCTCACCTTTAGCAGCAGCCATTTTAAAGGCTTTGTATCCACTTTTCTGCACTCCCTTACAATGACCATAACTTGTGTGCCCCATCTTATGTCTATTCATGTGCAGCCTACTTACAGCAGTGCTAGGAGTTGCCATTCAAACTGTCCAGTCTGTGAGCAATCAGCTAGACAAAGAAGGTAATGTGAAGAATAGTTAGGATGGAAGTGAGCGAGAATGAAAAGGAACATTTGGGAAAACTAAAGTAAAAATGCCACCGTAGTCTTAAAATAAGAACAGTTTTACATGAATTTTGATTTCTATGACAGTAACTCTAGTGTGTTGTTTCACTTCTGAAAATGTAACAACTACGTTTTCAGCCTTTTACAACGCACCACAGTGTTTACACAAAACGGCTCCACTTTGTACCCGAGTTTACTTTGTTGCTTTGCTTACATAAAAAGATGACTCTCCACCCTCCAGTATGTACATTATGAATAGTGGTACACTGACTATCTTAGAAGTTGCTTTAGTTCATCCTCAGCCTGTGAGTTGCATGTGTGCGGTTGGCTTGTTTTTAACTCCTGTTTCTACTTTTAAGGAACGAAATGCAGAAAATGCCATCGAGGCCCTCAAGGAGTATGAGCCAGAGATGGGGAAGGTGTACCGCCAGGATAGGAAGAGTGTCCAGAGAATCAAGGCAAGGGACATTGTGCCTGGGGACATTGTGGAGGTGGCAGGTAAGACTAAAAATATCAGGTGTACAGTAATATAGGATGCATTCTAATATTCCAGGTGTTCTTATCATGAAAGAAATGATGCAGACAAACAACAAAATTAAAAACAGCATATTTACCATCCTTTTCTGACAGAGGAGAATGTAATGTACCATTGATTGGTTTGTGTCGGTGTCTGGTTTAAGTTTACCAGTTTTTAGCTCAACTGTTTCGAAGAAAAGTCAAGCTGTTGTCATAACCTTGGTGTTGGTGGCAGCGGCGTCTGTTCCACAAAAACTTTAATGTTGGCCATAACTCGAACGATGTGACCTAGAATGTTTAAATTCACACCGTAGATGCAGCTACTAAAAATCTCGGACAAGTTTGTATCTCGGTGACCTTGGCCTAAGTGTAAAGGTCAGAGGTCAAGTGTTCTGAAAATTTTGTGATAACTCAAATGAGCTCACCTAGGGTGTTCAAATTTGCACCATAGATGCATACTGTTCAAGCTAGAACCATCAAACTTCACACACTTCACTGACTTTATTATAAGAGCCAAGCGTTGGGACCTGCTCAGTGGCGCTCTTGTTAAACTGGTTGTGGTACTGGTAATTGTTCTCTAGAAATTTAAAACATGGCTGAAGTCCAGCAGACAGGTGCTATTAGTAAATAAAATAGATGTACAGTTCTGTAAATGCAATCAGTTATGATTTACGTTATACATGTAGACAAACAGCTGATCCCTCATTCTGTTTATCTCCCTAGACTATTTCATAATAATTGTAGTACCAAGTAAGTTATGCAATACAAGAGCAGAGGTCCAGTCTATTACTGGACATTGGTTGGCTGACCTCAACTTGGATAGGGCCACATATGTTTGTGTTTTGCGTCACTGCTCCTCATTCCTGTTTTGTGTGTTTTCTTACTGAGACTTCATTTGATCTCTTTATCTTTTATCTTTATTCTTGTACTCTGTCTTGGGAGTCTATTTTTTTCTGTATTCAAAGTAAAGCTTTAGTGGACTGTAATGTTATCAAAAGCTTACAGAAGGGTTGTAGATTGAATTGGGATCCACTGCCCTTGAAAGTAAATGCTGTTTCACTCTGACATAACTGTCCCAGTGTAACTTCTTCCTTATTAATGTTGCTACTTAATCATTTGGTTAAGAATATAAGGGCATTAATTTGTTAGTGTGGGACAGAGGTTTCTTGTAAACATGTATCCTTTTATTTTTGATCATGATATCAAGATATCAGCACTGACAATCATATTCAGCACTCAAAAATTTGCCTGGGCGATCATCGTGGTTTTTAGTAACACAATCTGCTCCACAGTTAAGGGAATATAATTTTTTTCACAATTAATCATAAAACTAAAACCTAACAGCTTCCAGGAAATAATAAATTAATTTTTAAAACGAGATGGAATTGTACGGCCACTTTCCAGTTCTTGCTTGTTGATTAACAAAGTGGTTGGCTCTATTGTGCTTCAGTCTGCCGAAGTTACAAGTGCATCAATCAAAACATAAAGAAATGGTTTACAGTGACAGTAAAACAGAGTGTAATGCCATGTTCAGAGTCCCATAGGTCATTCAGCATGTCTAATATTTTAGTGGCACAATCGATAAATCAAACAGCTCACTCTGCATGCTTTATCTATGCAGATAGATCTGTGAGATTTACGGTCTGTGGTAACAGAGTGTTTGCATAAATCTGGTCAAGAATTTGTTAGATGGGTCTTGAGTACTGACAATGGGTTGATTAAGAACTACTACAGTAACTTCTACTTTGCTAAAATTACATGTACAAATATTTCTGTAAGCAGCATTGGGGATGTCAACTAGTCAACCATTAAATTGTGTGTGAGCTGCAAAGTTCCCCACTGGACCAGGAGGCATATGGTTTATATCCTTCTAGCACATTTTATCTTTCACAATCTCAAATACTTTGTCAGAGCAATTGTTGTTAAGTGGTTAGTTGAAGTGTGTGCTGAGTGTATGAATTGCTCTAGTTGTGTGTCTGGCTTTGTACTGAGTCCAGTCCTTTCTTTGTATACACATTGAATCATTCTCGTTGCTGCTCTTTTCACTTTCATATAATCCATTCTGCCTTGCATAAATGCAGTTTCTAACTAAAAACCTTGTAACTCTTTTTTTTTCTGAGATGTTTTCTCCTCTGTTTGCTTGTGTGTCACTGTTCAGTGAGCTGTTTGTTTTACAGTATGAAGCAGATGTCATTGACCACAGCTGGCGTTTAAGTAACACACCTGCCAACTTTTGATCTGCTGTTCTAAATCTGAGCTACCAGGTTAATGGTAAACAATTTGGTTAATGCCAACCTAGTGCAATCACTGCTCTGTGAAAATATTTTTTAGAGGAAAGCAGTACGGTCACATTCTGATTTAAAAAAAAAAAAAATAAAAAAAAATAAATAAATAAATAAATTGTGCACTGTCTGTACAACAACTAAATCTGCACTGTCTGTGGAGTACACTCTGCTTGCTAGCTTATTTAGCTTAAATGAATTTTTGTCACAAAAAGCTGGTATTCACAGAATATTAAGGTGTTTTCACCTTGTTATATTAAACAAAAATCCTAACAGTCTCTGAGCATTTTTTTTTCTCTCTTTTCCCCTGTTTGGGTGAGAGGGAGGCTCAATAGCCGGCATGGTCTGGTTATAACTGCTGTTCCTGACAGGAGCGAGCTGTGACTGGACACTCATGCCTTTCTAAAACTAATATTAAACCAAAAATATTAAAATAAACAGATTCTGATATGTTCACATGCCAAACTGAAAGCATCAAACACAAAAATTGTCCGAACATCAAATGGCAGATGAGTTGATGTCCTGTTGAGCTGTGATATGCAAAATTTAGGCTAAACTTACTGACCAGCCATTTTATTAAAAAACGTATTAAAATAATATCAGCGTGGTCGTTTGGAGTCAACGCTGAGTGAAAAATGTAAACAAGAGTTTGCTGGTTGCGCTAACCTTTTATTTACGCAAAATTCAACTTTCATCTTTTTGTTAATGATTGATTTAAAAATGTGGGATGCAGGGCCTGAACTATTTTTAGCATTTGGGGCATGCCAGAAAACTTGATAACTACTGGTGCAGACAGAGATTAACCGCACTTATCTTGACGGAGATCATTTTTATTTTAAAACCCTTTTGAAATCAAAGTGTGTGTGGCCTCGCATGTGTGGCTTCAGTTGACTTATTCATACACTGTGTTTTCTAAACTGTTTGCTTGGTTTCATTAGAAATTCCGAGTTAATCTATTGGTTTTATTTGCTTTCTGCACTCAACTGAGTCAACAGTGCCAATTCTTTTTGTTTTTGGCTTTTCTTTTGGATGTGTGTGAGCCATCATCTCTGTTCTTTCTGACTTAGTTTTTATCACAGTCTTTGGGCAGTGGCCACCATTAATGGTTTCTAGCCCTGAGGAGGAGATGACAAGAGAGGATGTAACATGTAGAAAAGATACAGATTCAGTTTGAATAATTTCTGCTCCAGATAATTTCCTCTTATTTTCAGCAGTGCAGGGATGGCCTGTTCATTGCCCTAGGTATTTTTTTGTTGCTTGTCTGGCCACGAGAGAGGAAGAGGAATGAAGTAAGGAGCATAGAGAAGTTGAAGAAAGTACTGATCCATTGCTGCAACGCACTAATAATTATATGGATGGACAGTATTGTGTGTTTGTGTGTAGTACGGTTTTGTCTTGAGAGATTTCTTTCAAATTTTTAAGAGAAGTAGAAGAGTCTCTGGGGAGATGGATGAACTCATGAAAAGTCCCAGGAGGCTACAAGCCTACGTGCTAGCACATCAGAGGACCTTAGTCACTGGGAGAGAAAATATACAGCCCCTTAAGGCCATGTTTGAATAAGGTTGGAAAGTGGGAATACAGACCCTGAATAGTGTCTGAAAACAACTTCCGCCTTTAGAAACTGATGTAGTCTTATTGGTTAAGTGTAAGCTGCCCGACATTTGTCTCGTACTCTGGGGAGCAGATGATACAGATAAAATCCTTTTGTTCACAAGGGAAAGGAAGGGGTCCCTATCCCAGGGGATGTCCACTCTGGAAAAAAAAAAAGCCTCTATGTTGATACAGCTGCAGTTTTGGGTGACTGAAGCAATTTTTTGCAGATGATTGAAAAATATTTGCGTTAATTACTGTTAACAAAAGGAAACAAAAGGAGCCACTGTTAGCTGGAGTTTGTGCTTATCAATCTAATACTAACCAATGCATGCTTTGCTTTTGGAATTGTGACATGACCATAATTCCCAGACAAAGCAGGTTTGTGATGATAAACATGATATATATTTTTACTGGGTAATGCATTCAGTTATGGGTCTTATTGTTGAATAGGATTCATAATCTCTTCTCGCAGTCAAAGTATTCTCATTGTCTGTGAAAGTGGGTTAGTCTGCTTGCCGTGACCTTATTCCCAGTATGCACCAGTGGATTGAAAATAGGAGGTTTCACCATTACTCTGAGGTATGAGGCTTTCTAATTAGTGATTTATTTATTTTTAAACTGGGTCCTTAAAATTCCCAGTGACTACAGTTCCTTAATCCCTTTTTGTCCTACCCCGTGCTATTGTTGTTTATCTTAACTAGCTCCTGTCTGTTAAGGGTATCTAGTTTGCAGGCTGGCTTGCAGGTGATGATGACATGGTTTTTGACAGTGTGTGGTCAACTACAGAACCAAATTTGGTAGTACAGCTGGTGCAGTCCATGAGCATTACACTCGACTTGAACCCAGCATTAACACATGCTGCAGTAAAAACATTTTTTTATATGAACTGTGCACTGTAAACAGGATGTGAAACATTGTGATCGGCTTATATTAGTAACATAAAGTAGAATTTCCTCACTTGAGTCTCTGTGTTAATGGCAAAAGCTGTCACAAAATCACGAGAACTGTCTCAATGAATGAAATATGTGTACGCAAGGACATATCAACTGTTTCTTTTTCAGCTTATCTGACGTAAAGCGGGTTCTCCTTGCTTAAAAAAGAACTTTTTTAAAACTATCTCCCTCCCTCAAATCCAGCAGCATGTTTTCAACTGATCAAAATAGTTTTCCCATTTTTGGATGTGTGGTTTGCAGGACTCATCTAATCCCTCTTCCTATTCCTTTCCTCTCCTCCATCCTCTTTCTCTTCCACTCTACTCTGAAGGGCACCACAGGCCGAATGGTTGGTTTACACATCTGTCACCACTCTCCGCTATCCAGAGTGATCTCTAAAGACCTGGGTTATGTTTCCCTTTACCTTGTAGTTCATGTGATGTTTTACTGTATTTGGCACACAACAGGCTTCATCTGTTTATTTATTTTTAGAATTTTTATTTAAAAACAGCAATTTTTTATGGTATGGGGTTCCTTAACCATTTTTATCTTAAAAGTAAAGTTTGAAACATAATCGTAATAGGGCTTGAAAAAGATCATCACAGAAAAAAATTTAAATCCATCTCCCTTTTTTTTCTTCTTCTTTTTTACCTTTCAAAAGCTTAAACTTTAAATGAATGTATTTCTAGTTCCATCCCAAAATAAGGGTGGAGAAAAAACAAACAGAAAAATGATGTTTGAAAGCAGATGTTAATCTGCATGCTGGACGTGGTCTAACTTTAAGTACTTTATTTTTCTTCGATCAAACCACAAAACTGAAAGGTTCATTTCATCTGCACAGCTCAAACCCAACTGCATGAGAAATGATACAAAGTAATCCTTTTAAGCAGTGCTAATAAATGCCTGTGGCTTCAATGGTAATTGCTGGCTTTATACAGAGAAAACACTTGTTTGAAGTTTTAGTGTGTATTTACATTTACATGTTACTGGGGATCACTAAAGCCCCGTGTTAGTGGAAAGAATGAGCAGTGATCTACTTGCATTCTGTACATGAGATGAGTGGAACATTAATAGTTTTTTAATTCATGGCTCTCCTCTAACTCTCCAACTAGAGTTTGATTATTTTATTACTCCCAGAGAGAATGAGATGGAATAACACGGCAGCTGATTTTATTTCCAAGTGTTTGTTTGTGTGTGGCATTTATTTTTCTTTTGATGATTGAAATAGTCTAGTTCTGGGAATGTGTTTTTACATATTGGTTATGTTCGTGCCTCAGTACAGTATTGCATGAAATAATCACTCAACAGCCGTTGTCGGCGCCATTCGTAGATGCATTTAATTTTTTAAGGGGTGCTTAGTTCTCTCATCTTGTTTGTCCACAGTTGGTGATAAAGTGCCTGCAGACATCAGGCTGACTTCTATCAAGTCAACCACACTGAGGGTAGACCAATCAATTCTTACAGGTAAAGCCATTTCTGAGTTGTTTATCCATTTTTTTTTTTTAATTTAATTAATTAATTCATTTTTGGTATTTGTGAGCTCTCAGTATCATCCCTGTAAAACATAATTGTACATGTACATAGCATTGTCCTTTAAATGCTTCTGTATAGCTTCATTTATTATAGTTATGTATTTCTTTTTTCTTGGATTACTTTTTTTGGCTGCCTCTCTAATCTTTTGATCAACTCAGACATGTAACAACAAGAATAAGCACTTTGTCTCCTTTTTCTGCACATCTTCATTGCACTCAGTTATCATGGCTGCTCAGCCATGACAAAAATGACAAAAAGAAAAGAATGATGTGGATAAAAGGTAAATGGGTGATTCTGTGGGTGGATAAATTGAACAATGAGGTAGATGGCAAAGAATAGAAGGGGAGAATATTAAAGGATGGATAATGTACGAGAGAAGAGGTTTATGTGAATCTGATCCTTAAATCACTTGTCTTGCTCTGCTGCCTTAATTGGTAGCAAATTCCATGGGATATTTTAGTGTTTGAGCTATTTTCTCCTCTCTTTTTCTTCCCCATTCATGGCCATACCGCCTGTCAAATGCTCCCTGCCTTACGCTATCAGAAAATGTGCAGTCTTGCACACTTGATTACACAGAGACATACACACATCAGATGAAGGGTTTGAAAAGCAGTGGCATTGCAGTATTTGATAATTGCCAGGCTTGCTCAGTCAGCTGCAAAGCCTTGTCCACACATATCTGCCCAAAGTGTCAACCACCCATCACAAGTACCACTACATGCTCTGCTGTGTCGAAACTCGGCCTCTGCTTCCCATTCTCTTATCTTTTGTTTTGTCTTCCTGCAGGAGAGTCTGTGTCTGTGATCAAACACACAGACCCAGTGCCTGACCCGCGTGCTGTCAACCAGGACAAGAAGAACATGCTCTTTTCTGTGAGTGACTTACTAGCCCGTCTTAGGTGGTTCAGTGCCATTTTATTCAATCTAGCCCCCTTTCCGCCCCCTCTGTGAATTTGAGTACACCTATAAAGGCAACAATGTTCTGTTATCCTATTATGCTTCTTCACATTTCTTTTCCATTTTCCGTCTGATGGGTTTTGAAATTTGTTTAGAAAATTCATGATTTGTGGTGCAAGTAAAGTCAGTTCTGTGGATCTTTGGCCTGTGTAGTTAGATTGTTTTTCCCCTTTGTCTATAAGATGCTTAGTTTTTACTGCCCCACCCCAACAGGGTACCAACATTGCAGCTGGTAAGGCTGTCGGTGTGGTGGTGGCCACAGGTGGCAACACAGAGATTGGCAAAATCCGAGATGAGATGGCTACAACAGAACAGGAGCGTACGCCACTGCAGCAGAAGCTTGATGAGTTTGGGCAGCAGCTATCCAAGGTTATTTAAGTTATTGTGCAAAATATTAGGGCCAGCCTATTTTTTTTTAATATACAAATTTCTAATATTTCTATATTCCATTTGATATTAATTTGATCTTTAAATATAAACTAATGTATAATTTAAGGTTATTACACTGATCTGCATTGCTGTGTGGATCATCAATATTGGGCATTTCAACGATCCTGTTCATGGAGGTTCCTGGATCCGAGGTGCTGTCTATTACTTCAAGATTGCTGTGGCTCTAGCAGTAGCTGCAATTCCTGAGGGTAAGCTGGATGTTTGCAAATACAGCCATGTCCTTGATATGCCTGCTTCTCTAAGAAGCTTTATTAGGATATCCTAAAGTTGGGACTGTTTTTCAGTACTTTAAGATGCATTACTTAATAATCCCTTTCCACTGTGTCTCTGTTGCTACTGTTTTGTAGGTCTGCCCGCTGTCATCACTACCTGTCTGGCTTTAGGAACACGGCGCATGGCCAAGAAGAATGCCATTGTCCGCAGTTTGCCCTCTGTGGAGACCCTTGGCTGTACATCTGTCATCTGCTCTGACAAGACCGGCACACTTACAACCAATCAGATGTCTGTGTGCAGGGTAAGACAACACTGGGGAGTTATTTAAAGGGCATGGCAGAAGGAAGATCGGAAGTGCATTTTTAGTGGTTTCTTTTTGTGTCACACCAACATCTAGACAGAGAATTTGAGTTTGATTTTAGATTACTAAGCTCTTAAGTCCATGCTGAGGAATACTAGTTGAAATCCCTGGAGATTGGTGTGCCATATCAGTACCATGTGTCGCTTAGTCAGTGTTTGGCTCTGAACATCTTCCTTAAGCTTTTTTCAGCTTTACGGTTAGTGATTTATTGAGCAATAAAGCCTGCTCAGGCTGAATGGCTCACAATAATAAAATAATTAAGTTGTACACATTCATAGATAAATTGAGGTTCAGCATTAGAGGCATTTCTTTTTCTTTTTTTTTTCCATGCCTTATTCTCTCTCACTCTGTCCTCTTTGTAGCAAGTGGTGCATGAGGCGATGACAAGAGAGCGCCACCTCTTGTCAGCTGCTACTGTGAGTGCAGTCTAGAATGTCAGGGCCCAGCTTTTCAGCTCTCATTCCATCTGCAGCAGGTTTCTTTTAGTCTACCACTTTTTATTTTGCCCTGCGATGTCCAGCAGAGATCAGTTCCAGGTAGATGGCCTTGGTCCATCCGGCAGGCATATCTGAGCTATCTCCATGTTTCTGCACAGTTTCAGCAGTGGTCTCTAATGCACTTCTTTTTCAAAGCTCTTTGTTGGAGATTGTGTTTGACCAATATATTCCCAAGATCCTCCTGAGGCACTTTGTCTGAAACACTTTCAGCTTTCTCTCTATGACAGCGGTGGTTGTCCAGCATTCTGATGCATTCAAGAATACACTCAGAAAATAACTCCAAAAAAATTCTGATCTTCATGTGGATGCTGAGACTGGCTGATTTCCATGTTGGATTCAACATAGCAAAGGAATGGTTTGCCCTACTGATTCTGCTGGTGATTTCTTTGTCATTTTGCTGTCCAGGTAAACAAACTCTGTCATGTCCTCCAGTGTTTGCCTGACCTGTGTTTTTTCTTGTGTTGATCTTTAGCCCAGCGGTACCTGCAGTTTTGGCCAGGCACTCACACTGTGTTTCCACTGCCGAGGTGCCGGTGCTCGTGCCAGTGCTGGCTGATGTTGGTTTCAATGAACCAGCGAAACACTTAAGAACGGGCCTGTGTTTCCACCATGCTTTGTGAACTGATCCTTTACGTATGAGTGTGAGCGGGTCCTCTTCTGGACACGGAAGCCAAAGGGCGCAAACGTGGGAGAACATGCTCCCGTTTCTTGTGCTGCAAACATATTTTACTGTCCAAACAAAACTACTGCAGCATCTGTGTGCGGCACAAGGTAAACACAGACAGCGATTACGAGCAAGATGACAAGTATGCACTTTGTGTCCTTTTATCTGGGATATGAACTGATACAAAGCAGCAAATTCAGCCTTAGGGCCCAACCTAATTCACAGCCGTGAAACTCGCATCGTTTTTCTCATGTAATACACACTAGGGTTTAATATTTTTCCCGAAAATGACATGAATCAAATCCCGGGAAATGACGAGCCATTTCCCGGGAATCCCGGGAAAAAGTTTATTTATTTTTTTATTTTAATTAGGCCTTCTGTAGCCTGTGTCGGCCTTAACCTATTGTGATATTGTAGAGGTAGCTTTCCAGCTATGTCCTGTTATGCCCAGTAGGGGGCAACGTCGGCTTGATTAACGCAATAAAACCTACATCTGGACATTGGAGTGCTCGAGCTATGCGGTGTTGTATCGTTCCTCAACACTCCCTTAACAAATATAATTCGAATATTCCTCCATTGTACATGGAATTATACCAAGATATTTTACAACTGCTGGTGCAAAACAATACGGTTCATCTCCACAGCATTGATAAAGGCTGAAGCCTTAAACGGAGGCTGAACGTGCCTGAAATGAAGAGAAATGCTTTTCGCATTAAACGAACCCTTCTCTCAATATTTCCTTAAATTTAACATTCTGAAGTTTTCTTTTCTTTCTGAAAGTCAAATCGACGCGCGCGACTTTTTTCCCGGTTTCCCGTCTAACGTTTCCCGGGAAACGGGAAATGGTTCTGATCGCATTTCCCGGGAATCCCGGATCCCGGGATTAAACCCTAATACACACCATGCAGTGAAGTAGCAGAGTGGCAGAGTCGCGCCCTTCTGCCACTTTCGTCACACGTTCTTGGTTCCAGACCAGCTACCTTGCGGTGCCAGAGTTGAACCCATTTTTCGCCCGAGTGCATTAGGGGTGGAAAAAAAGCTGAACGGTTCAAATACTGGCACCGGCACCCGGTGGGTGGAAAAAGGGCCTCAGTCTTGTGCTGAATGTCTTGGTGTTTGCTCAGCAGTAGTGCTAGGTTTTCAGTCTAGGTCTTCCAGCGCTGTTGTCAGTCTACTGGATCCCTTCTTTTCTTCCTTCTGTGACTTTGTCGACTCCAGTTGACTGGTAGTGAGAAGAGTATTGGGGATAATATGCAACCCTGCCTCACTCCTGTCTTCATCCTAAAGGGTTCTGTTAGGCTATTGCTGTAAACAACCCTGCACTTAAAATTTTCATATAGTGCCTGAATGAAGTTAATGACTTTCTGAAGTATTCTCCAAAGGGAAGGTTGGTGCAGGCGGTCAAAGGCATTCTTAAAATTGATGTAAGCAACATACAAAGAGCCGTTCCACGTGTGTGTGTGTGTGTGTGTGTGTGTGTGTGTGTGTGTGTTCGTGTTCTAGGATTTCCCATAGACAAATACATATATATATTTTTCAGCTTTGATTTGTGTGATTTGATAGACTGTCCTCATGTCTTTCTGCTGGGCAGCCGTCTCTGCATCCTGTTAGTTTCTCAACATACCTGTCTCTTGTCTTTCTGGCCTAAAAATTTCACCTGCTTGTCCTTTTCTCTATTGTATCTGGAGCCTTTTCTTTCAGTCTAGGAGATTTTGCACTAAGGAGCTTCCCTCTGATCTCTCTTCTCTCCTCAGTGAGTTTCCGTGTAGTGCTGGATATCCACTCTGATTTATTTTTTCCCCTCTTTCTTGTAATCCAGCACTACTTCACCAGCTTCTTTCATGGCTGTGTTGAAAGTGTCAATATATGATGCTATCTCTTGCAGAATCTGATTGTGTTCTTCTGGACAATGTTGAACTTCTTATTTGCTCTCAGCTTTCCTACATCTAGATGGTGATTGGGAATTTTCCCAAACCTTGCTTCTTGTAGTTTCAGCTGAAGTTTTGCTAGGTCGTGATCACTGCTGATGTCAGTTTTTTTTTGCATCACCCTTGTAGTGATTGCCTCCGCTTACCATTGACTATAATGTGGTCAGTTTGGCTTTGTGTTGGTGATGTGAATTCTCTTGTGGGGAAACAAAGTGCTTTCAATAACAAGGTGATTGATAAATGACAATGGAGAGAGACTGATCTCTGCAAAGAAAACAAAGTCCATGTTGGCCCATAGTTCTCTCATGATTCTCATTGTTGATGGCCACTCAGACATTTTAAATCTCCCATCAGAATAAGTATGTCTTGTCTTGGGATTTACCTTAGCATGGCCTGCAGTTGGTCATAGAAAACGTCCTTGTCCTGCTCTTCCGCATTCTTGGTGTGTATGCCACTACAATGGAGAGTTTAGTCTATCTTGAATTTATCCTGACACATAGGAGTCTTGTTTATTGGCTTCCAATGTAGTATCCTGTTGGCTTTGTTTCCCCCCTGCTGATGAGTGCTGCTCCATCCTGATGATTATCATTCCTGCCTGACCAGATGATGACTTCTCCTGAGTTCAGTTTCAGACTCAGGTTGTAGTGGTTAATTTCTCTTACGGCCTGGGTCAGCTTGCCTATGTGATTAAGTGTGCATGCATTCCAGCTTTTGGCGTTAGATCTGCTATCAGGGTGGGGACATCATTTTGGCTTTGGTCTCCATCCTTTGTGAGTCCAGTTTCCTGTCGTGCATCCCTCCCAGTGCCAATTGAGGGTTTTTACCCTTATTAGTGCATGAATAACCTCATACTGTATTTGTTTACTGTCTATTGTAGTACAGCAAAATATGTATTCCTCCCTCCCTCCCTCTCCTTCCTCCCTCTCCTTCCATCTTTCTCAGTGCTCCCAGCCCCCACCCCTATTCAGGCAGCATGCTGATCAGTATGCAGTAGTTAGTCACTTGCAGCAAAACCAGTAGAGTTGCGTAACTGACCTTGTCTCTTTCTGCTGTCCCTGTGTATCTATCCCTTGCTCACCCCTCATAATTTTCTGCAAGCTACCTCTGCAGCATCCAAGATGCTTCTGTCCAACTAGGGCACTGCTAAAATCTGCTGCCATGAGTGATTGAAGGCTTCTGTTCACTTCATTGGCTTTTACTTGTTGTTGTGTTTTGTGTAGGACAGCCAGTGACGTCACTGCCTTTTGAAGTCTTTCTAGTGCCTCAGGATAGCGCAGCCATAATGCCAGCTCATCATTTTATTCAAATATTTCTATTTTCATGCACTGAGCAGCTCTTTTCTGCTTCTCTGTTGGGGTAAATTTGGAACAAATGTCTTATGTCTGAATGAATGCATATGAATGGCAATCTTAGGAAATCAAGTGTTATCTGTCCTTAAAATGTTTTTTTTTTTCCCCCTCACGTTAACCTTGCTCTTGGTTTCTGATATGTTTTAGAATAATAATTTTTATGCTTAAGTAATTTTTACAGATTGTAATTATTTGGTGGGACTTGATACAAAGGAATTTTTTTTGCCTAATTTGCTGGAAATGACATTTATTGAGCTGCTTTAGTGTCTGCTTTGGCTCAGCAGTTCATCATTACTGTTCTATGAACAAGAGATTGCTTTGATGTGGATTGTAGTCTGATGCCATCTGCTGGATGCAGTGTACATCAGCCTCTCAGCTTTCCCCTGACCATCTTTGCATAGATTATATTAAATTATTATATTCTCAGCTGTGCCAAAGGACATTTATCCACAGGTAACAAATGTTTAATGAGTGTCAAGCACCAACAGTTTTTTTTTTTTTTTTTTTTTTTTTTTTTTGTCCTTTCAGATGTTTATCATTGATCGGGCAGAAGCTGATCACTGTTCATTAAAGGAATTCACAGTTAGTGGCTCCACATATGCCCCAAATGGACAAGTGTGAGTATTCAGTCTTCTGTGCCTTTGTTGTAAGTTTAATTAATTTAGGGCAAAACCGAAACGTAGATGTATAATTTTCATTTTTGATAATTCTTCATTTTGTACAAACATCAGTTTCAACACGTGACCTTCATGTTCAACTCTGTTTTTTTTTTTTCCTCCTGCCTGTTTCTGATATGTTTAGGTTCCATGATGGAAAACCAGTCAAATGTTCCCAGTATGATGCTTTGGTGGAGCTGGCCTCTATTTGTGCTCTCTGTAATGATTCCTCACTGGATTACAATGAGGTTGGTAGTGTTACTGGTCCTTATTCCTTGAGCACCAAAGTGGCATCACCTTACATGTTTTGGGTGGCAATTTCCAGTGATTACTGACCTGATTTTTCTGTCTGTCCAGGCTAAAGGTGTGTACGAGAAAGTGGGTGAGGCCACAGAGACGGCTCTCACATGCCTGGTGGAGAAGATGAATGTGTTTGATACAGATCTTAAAGGCCTGTCCAAGGTTGAACGAGCCAACGCCTGCAATTCTGTATGTAATTCAATGGCTTAAGCCTGCATTTTCTATCCTTTTATATGCAGAGATTTACAGCTTTTTTTTCACTTTATTCTTATTCGTAATTGTGTTTGATTGCATATTTAGGTGATCAAGCAGTTGATGAAGAAAGAGTTTACCTTGGAATTTTCCAGAGATAGGAAATCTATGTCTGTGTACTGTACTCCTAACAAAGCACGCTCCTCAGTTGGAAAGATGTTTGTGAAGGTGAGAAATGCACACATTGAGCATTATTAAAAGATTTGAAGCACTGACATAGATGCCTTTTTATTAAGTTTTTTTCTTGCTTGGTGGTGGTTCATTTCCTTTCTCATTCATTGATTTGTTCCTGTTCATAGGGTGCTCCTGAGGGAGTGATTGACAGGTGCACACACATTCGTGTAGGCAGTAACAAGGTACCAATGAGTCCTGGAATCAAGGAAAAGCTAATGTCTGTAATCAGAGAATATGGAACAGGCAGGGACACCCTGCGCTGTCTGGCTCTGGCCACCCGAGATAACCCCCTGAACAAGGATGAACTGGTGTTAGATGACTCCTCTCGCTTTATTCAGTATGAGGTAAGAGTTGAAACAGATGGATAAGATCAGGTGATTGCCTTAAAGCATTTAGTTTCTTGGTTTCTTAATGTGTAATTTTCTTATCTTGTAGACTGATCTGACTTTTGTGGGATGTGTGGGCATGCTGGATCCTCCCAGGGCAGAGGTGGCGGCGTCTGTTAGGCTCTGCCGTCTCGCAGGCATCCGAGTAATTATGATCACTGGAGACAACAAGGGTATGTAACAGTCACATCTAAAAAATTAAAGTGGTACAAATCAGAACATTCTACTGCTGGATAGATTTAAAAAAACAAACAAACAAAAAAATCCCCAAATCCTGAAACAATAAATACTGTGCTCTCATGTATATTCCAGGGACAGCTGTTGCGATCTGCAGACGCATTGGTATTTTTGGAGAAGACGACGATGTTTCCAGCATGGCTTTCACTGGCCGAGAGTTTGATGATCTGTCACCTGCACAGCAGAGGGACGCTGTGGTCAAGGCTCGCTGCTTTGCACGTGTTGAGCCTTCTCATAAATCCAAGATTGTTGAGTATTTGCAGTCCTATGATGAGATCACAGCTATGGTAAGAGAACAAGATGCGCTTTTCAGTCATGTATAAAATCATCTAAAACAAATCCTTCCATTTTCTTTTATAGATTAGTAATGTTTGATATACCATTCAACTTTGTCACAGTTTTAAGTTATTTATCCTCTTTCACTTTTCAGGTTAAAGAAAAAGGAGAGTTTGGATAAATTGTTTGTTTATTTTAGACTGTGAAACACTGAATATTTTCCTGTTCTGTTTGTCATTCTCACCTCAGACTGGTGATGGCGTAAATGACGCCCCCGCTCTTAAGAAGGCTGAGATTGGCATCGCCATGGGCTCAGGCACAGCTGTAGCCAAGACCGCCTCTGAGATGGTTCTGGCTGATGACAACTTTGCCACCATTGTTGCTGCAGTTGAGGAAGGAAGAGCCATTTATAACAACATGAAGCAGTTCATCAGATACCTCATCTCTTCAAATGTGGGCGAGGTTGTTTGGTGAGGATGATTTGCTTTTACAAACACGTTTCATTCCTCTGAATTTTATTTATTTTTTTGCCTAATCATTTAATCATGTCTCTTTTGTGAACAGCATCTTTCTAACTGCAGCTGTGGGGTTCCCCGAAGCTCTCATTCCCGTTCAGCTGCTCTGGGTCAACCTGGTGACTGACGGTTTGCCTGCCACAGCTCTAGGCTTCAACCCACCAGACTTGGACATCATGAATAAGCCTCCGCGCAATGCTCGTGAGCCCCTCATCTCTGGATGGCTTTTCTTCAGATACCTCGCCATTGGATGTAAGTAGTGAAAGTCAAAGGCAGAGTGGGTATATATGTTGTATGCAATGATGTATACAGCAAATAAGATGACTGCTGTTGCTCCTGTAGGTGTATCCAGGTTGTAATTACTGTGCCATGAGGCTCTGTGACATATGAATTTTTTTTTTTTTTTTAATGTATCACAAGGTTATGTTGGTGCTGCAACTGTTGGTGCTGCTGCCTGGTGGTTTGTTGCTGCTGAGGATGGACCAAGGATCACCTTTTACCAACTGGTAGAGCTTAACAACCTCTGTCATGCTAATTCAGTGCACTTTAACAAATTAAATTCTTCTGCTGATCTTTCTTTCTGTCTCTGTCCTCTAGAGCCATTTTTTGCAGTGTGCTCCAGAAAATCCAGACTACCAGAATATAGACTGTAAGGTGTTTGAGTCTCCTTACCCGATGACCATGGCCCTGTCTGTGCTGGTCACAATTGAGATGTGCAATGCCCTTAACAGGTTAGGCAAACTTGTCAGTTGTTAATTTCCTCTTTTGCATTCACTCTCAAACCTTATGTGGGGAAATAAAGATGCATGACAGTGTTTCCGAGTTTTTCTTCTTAAGTCAGTGAGTGACGTTTTTTTAACAAACATCACCATTTGTCTGTGTTGTTTCTCAGTGTGTCAGAGAACCAGTCCCTGCTGCGGATGCCTCCCTGGGAGAACGTGTGGCTGCTGGGAGCCATCTGCCTCTCCATGTCCCTTCACTTCCTCATCCTCTATGTGGAACCTCTTCCAGTGAGCTTTTTTCTTTTTTTCATTTTGATATAAAGAATGTTGTCCTATTAATTGGAAGTGGCGCACCATGAACATTGTTGTGCTGGCATATTTTCATATTCTGGTTAAAGTGCTCATTGTTGAAAATTGGGATGTTTGCCATGACTGAACAGCAGTTTCTTATGTACTTCTGTAACAGATCATCTTCCAGATCACACCTCTGAATCTGACCCAGTGGCTAATGGTGCTCAAGATCTCATTACCTGTCATTCTATTGGACGAACTGCTCAAGTTTGCTGCCAGGAACTACCTGGAGCCGGGTAAAGACCTGGAGAAACCTGCCAGCTCCAAAGGCTGCTCCCTGTCTGCATGTATGGAGGGCATCTCCTGGCCCTTCGTGGCCATTTCCCTCCCCTTGGTCCTCTGGATCTACAGCTGCGACACTAACATGGCCGACATGTTCTGGTCCTGACTGACTTGAGCACAACCTCGACTTTTCCATTCCCCACCCACTGCCATCACTTCCCTCTTTCCTCTCCTATTCTCTCTCTGCCTTCCGTAATGTGCGTAGCTAGCGTGTGTGTATGTGTGTGCATTTGTAGAGATTGTGTGTGTGCCTCTGCGTGCCGCCATGTGCGTAAGAGAAGGACCAACTTTGACACAACAAATAATATAAAATGTTAACACTGAGAAGTTGCCTGTTTTGAGCTGGTATAGGGTTTATGAATGGGTGAGGCTTTAAATGTGAGTGTTAGAACACCATCACTCCCATAGCTGTGGACTTATGTTGCTGGTGTAAAAGAAAATATACTGTTGCCAGTTGTTTTTGTTTTTTGTTTTTTTTTTTTTTTTTTTTTTTTTTGTTTGGTTTTTTCCATTTCAATATTGCCTTTATGGTTTATATATTTTTAATTATGTTGGGAATAACATGTCCTGTGCCACTACAGTAACATCAGCAAATTTGTTATGTTCAGCTTCCCTCTTGATGAAAAGGATAATTAGGATATCAGAAATAATTTGATCTGTACAGAGATTGAACACTATTTTATGCAACTTTTTTTATGGCTTTGTAAATTGTTTGACCAGCGTGGCTTAGACATACCGCCTTCATTTATTTTCTAATGTTTACCATTGTGTCTTCAGTATAAACTCAGAGAGGACGCGCTCCATGTGGCAGACAAGGATGGGGGGGAAGGTTTGGGACTCAGAGTGAAACATTTGAATGCTCAGCTTAAAAAAAAAAAATCAAAAACAAAAAATCCTTGATAAACAAAAGCCGCATGTCCTGTGACTAAGCATGAACTGTATGTGATTTCTCATTCTAATTTAATTGTGTATGTCCCCCGTGTTAGAGCGTAAATTAACTCCATGGATGTTTTGTTTTGTTTTTTTACTATAATGATTGAAAATAAGTCAGTTTTTCTGCACTGGGCAGAGCACAGCTACCTCAATATAAGATTTTCTTTTTTTCTTGCTCATCTCGAGATGCTTTTCCTCAACAGTCTAGCTAAAGCGTAACATCTGAGGTGTGCCCCTATTCGCTTGTGCAGAAAACAACGAACAAAATCTTTCCTCCCTCTAACATTTTTAAGGATATATTTTGTATTGATTTGTGACATTAACTTTATTTGTGTGTGTGCTTCTGAGACAGAACTGGGTGGGGATGCTGTAAGTTGACTACCATCTCCATGGCGTTTGATTCAAAGGAACCGTTATAATTAAAATTTTAAGAAAAAATACTAATACAGCAACTATTCCAATGAATGGACTTGGATTGCAAATAAAAACCGAAATGTTTTTTTTTTTTTTTTTTACTTTAAGAAAAAAAATACACTCATGAAACCCTTTGAATCAAGTGTTTTCTGTCTTTATTTAATACAATATAGACCCATGATATTCAATATTATTCATATTCATTGTTTTTGTATGTGCATATAATACTTGAATACAAATCATTTCAGACATAATGAATGCTTCAGTTTTCTTGGCACAACATAGCAGGCATGAGCTAGTCATGGCACAGAGAACCTAATCTTGTGTGTGTTTGACTCGTAGAGACTATTATTTAGGAGACTTAGTTTATATTTGGTATACTATACTTTGCAGTAGTGTGTACTTGTTGGATCAGAGCCTATTCAGTCAGCTACACTTAAGCATTCCCCATGTGAGAGAAGCCCATCATAAGCATGTGTTTTGAAGCCTGGGTTTGTTTGCACTGTGTGTTTGTGTTCCACTTAACAGCTGTGTGCTCTTTTCCCTCAATGCCTACCACTGGCCCCCCTGTCACTAGAGTGAGTATCCATTTGTCTTTCACACTCCAGATATGCTAAATTACTTAACAAGAGAAGACTCTTATAAAACAACAACAAAAAATGTGCTCATTGAAAGGGAGATCTTGTTTTTATGCTATTGAGAAGTTTAAGAGCCACTGATGGAATTCCTAAATGTATGTACTGTGTGCAAGGGAGTGATTATGGACTACCAGTATTTAGAGAAACAGAAGGAAACTTGTCCTTGGTCACATGACACTACTGTGAATGCCACTGAGTGCTGTTCTTTTCACCCCCTCTCACACTTGCTTACATTCACAAAATCTTCTCTTGTGGTAGAAAATGTACAATTTAAAAAAAATAAAGTCCCCCCTTTGAGTTTTTAAGACTGACAGTTTTCTTTTTTCCTTCCTTTTTTAGGTTGGCTCTCATAAACAGTTCATATGAGTGGCCTCTAAAGTTGCAGCCATCCTACCGTCCAGGAGTGTGCGCTCACTCTGTCTTCACACACACCTCAGACACCATGATGACCAGCAGTATGTACCCTTGTGCAGACACAAAAAAAAAAAAAAAATGTTTTACAGTAACAAGACCAAAAGGGTTTGGGAGCTTATACTAGGTCCTTTAACCCATTGCATCACAACACATGACCACACACATCTTGACACACTTGCACCTCCGTGTGCAGGTGCAACATCATTGACACAGTTATGTTTTGTGTGCAGGGAACTTCTTAACAGCCTCAATGAGCCCTCTTGCATGATGAACACATTTCCAACTTCCATGGTAGCTTGGCACATAGAGAATCTTTGAAACAATGGGTTGAATGGTCTTAGCTCCACATCAGTGTACAAAACATTCATGCATGCGTTTCAGCTGTATGTAGGCTTTGCAGTTTGTATTTATAGATTATAATGTATAATATTCAGATGACATTAAGATATATTGAAAAAAAATCACTGTTTTTATTGTAATGGTTTGGGTAATTTGCACAATATTAGATGTGGATAAATGACTCATGCTAAACTTGACTGTGCTTAACTTTATTTTCGTTTTATTTTTCCCCTACTGTAACTACTGTAGGCTGATCACTGATCCATTTACTTTGAATAAGTCTTTTGCAATGAGTACAACAGACTGACACTGATTCATTGGTAATCCTGCAATACAACAAGTGTTCTGTTTTCTTATTGCCTCTGTATAATTCTGATTATGTATCTTTATGAACTGCTGTAATACTGTGATCTAATTCGAGGAGAGGGGCTGTCGAGTCTCTTCAGCGAAACCTGGTTGAAGAACAATATTAACCATATAAAAATAATACAAAGACGATCATTATTGGAGACTAATAATGGTTGTACATGCATTACTGAGGTTGTGATTTCAGGTAAATAAAAATAAATAGCATTTGAGTTGTGTCCCTTCCTTTTTTTTTTTTTTTTTTAAATTGTACTGAAGTGAAATTAGTGGTGTTATATCACTTTTTGGTTAATAAAAAGTCAGTGGATTAATACATTACAAGCGTATTGTATGTATAATGTTACTCCACTAGGTGGCAGTGTTAGGTTTGAAATGAGAGTACACCTACATGATCAGAAACACCTGCTTGACAGGTAGCGCTGCTAGCTTTTAAAGGATCCCAGAAGGTGCAATTTTCTGTAATCTATATTAACTTTTATTAATAACAAATACATACAGTAGTGTTTCCTGATACATATGAAAGAATATTAAGATTATAGGCTTTACAAAGAGCCAGTGATATAATAAAAAACTACAGCGGCTTATATTTTAACTTGTTTAAACAGCTGCATTTCATTCAAAAGAAAATGAAACACGACAAAGTAACCAGGTACGTGCGTCCAAGCTCTGTCTCTTTAACCAGCAGACTCACTGTGACTGTGGTCCCTCCCATTCTTGCAGCCCTTCAGTGCTGCTGGCCTGAGATGGGAACGCACACAGCAGCAGTATCTCAGCCGAAGAAACAGGATAAATCTGGAAGGGAACAAAAAAGGGAAAAAAAAAAAAACACCACGTAGGTGCCGTGGAAAAATGGGATAACGAAACGAGCAATTTATTTAACACTGGATCCACCGCTCGAGCCCTTCCTCTGAGAAACAGATGTTGTCGTGGCTTGCATTTTGCGCTTTTTATCCATTCTCCTTGAGCGCTGCTGGTACAAAGGCGCTTGGTCCGGAGCAGCAGCAGCACTGGGGAATACAGCCATATGAATGGGCAAGAGTGAATGGACCGCGCACAGACCTGAGATGGTAAACATGGACAATAAGTGAGTAAATCAAGCAGGATTAAAACACTTTTTTTTTTTTTTTTCCTCCGTGGGAAACAGACCACCCGTGTCACCCCGAGAAGACACTGTCATTGTGTCGACGCTGATTTAAGGGACAAAAAACGATTCAAAAGTGGCCTTTTCTTGAAAAATGCACAAGAATTATGAACTCTATTATAGATTTTTATTCATCTCTATATCTCGCACATTCCCTAGTTTTTTTGGTAACTGAACAACCGGTTTCTCTTGTTCAGGATGGGATGTATTGTGGCGACTGCGCAACCTAAGACAAGTGTATGCAATTAGGCTGTGCGCTTTTGAACGGGTTACATTAACCATTGTCACTACTACTGGAAGTGGCCATTGTTGTTGATAAGGAATCTGTGGTAATCAGGACAAAAAGGGGGGGTCAAACGGTGCACACTTGACATCACTCCCCCCTCTGTGTGTGAACCAGGGTCGGTCACAGCAAGAAAAAAAAAAAAAAAGACACAATATGGTGGAACCGGTGGGGTTCATTGAGGCGTGGAAGGCGCAGTTCCCGGAGTCGGAGCCCCCCAAGATGGAGCTGCGGTCTGTCGGGGGCATCGAGCAGGAGCTGGAAAAGTGCAAAGCATCCATTAGACGCCTGGAGCAGGAGGTGAACAAGGAGCGCTTCCGCATGATCTACCTGCAGACCCTCCTGGCCAAAGAGAGAAAGAGCTATGACAAACAGCGGTGGGGCTTCAGAAAGACACCACTAAATGAGGGGGTGGACCCGGCAGCCACACAGGGTGCAGAAACACAATCCCAGCAGCCCCACATGCAGGAGACTGGTGGAGTTGGAGTGGGAGGAGGTGGTGGAGGATACGGCTGTAGTAGTATGGATAGGAGCCGTTTTCAGCCACTTGGAGATGGATCTGGCCGGTCCAAACCCAGACCACCACCAGCCAGGAAGTCAGCTTCCCACGGTGATGGGCTGGAGTCAGCCTTTGATGTACCTCAGCAAGCAGAGTCAACTTCCTGTGACAACCTAGACGGCCTCTCGCCGTCAAAGCAGAGGCCGGGTGTCTCTGTGTCACCCCGCAGGCCCACCCTTCCACCCCCAGACAAAGACCTTCCCATTGACCCCAAGGACAAGCTTGGGATGGGACTAGGTGTGGCAGCTCTTAGATCCAACTTTGAGAGGATCAAACGGGCAAACTCTCACTCAGCGGGTGATGTAGCTAAGGGCCAGGAGAAGCAGCCGTTGCCACCACCACCACTCTATACCAACATGGAATTCCACCATGACAGAGGTTTGGTCAGGGTCAACGACCGTGACGTCTCTGACAAGATCAGCTCGCTGGGCAGCCAGGCCATGCAGATGGAGAGAAAGAGATCTCTGCATTCCTTGCCAGGTAATCTGGCTACGGTGGCAGGGGAGCTCCGTGCCAGGCCGGTGTATCGAGGAAGGTCAACTGAAAGTACCTGTGGTTATGATGCAGAATATGAAGATGGGGAACCCAACCAACGACATCCAGGAAGGGCCAATGGGGGGAAACCACCTCCCCCTCCTTGGCAGCCCTCTGAGTTCCAAGCCTACTCCAGCGTCTATGTTGGTGGGGTGATGATGGGTGAAGGTGGCAGTGCAGATGGAAGAGGGGGTGGTGGAAGTAGTAGTAGTGGAGTCACAATGAGAGAACACGGAGGAGGTGATGATCACCTTTTGACCTGGCCTCGCCGCTCCTATTCACCAGGCAGCTTTGAGGATGTCGGTGGAGGTGGCGGTTATACACCAGACTGCAGCTCCAACGAGAACCTGACATCCAGTGAAGAGGACTTCTCCTCTGGTCAGTCCAGCCACGTCTCCCCCAGCCCTACCACAGCTTTCCGCCGTCCTTTCAGAGAGAAGAGCCGCTCACCGTCTCAGAACTCCCAGAATTCTCAGCACTCCTTTGACAGCAGCAGTCCTCCAACACCGCAGTCCCAGAAGCGTCACCACAGGCAGCAGGGAGGCCATGTGGTCATGTCTGAGGCTACTATTGTGAGTGTTCGCAAGACTGGTCAAATCTGGCCACCTGCTGCCCATCATGACCTCGTGCCTCATTGTAGAGCATCTCATGACAACAGTTTCCATGGAGATCATCTAGGTGAGTAGTGCTGTCTGTAATCTACGTTCTGTTGGAGGTCAGGTGGGCTGGAGTGCAAAGGGCATTTTAGAGCTCACACAAAACCCACCTGGTTCTGTGTAGAGAGACGGGAAAAAAGAATGAAAGCCTGAGTGAATGAGTGTTTTTTAGTCATGCCGGAATTATGTTGGCATTTGTTCTTGTGCATATTTAGACCCTTCTTCAGGCAATTTGTATTTCCTCTTGAAGCCACAAAGCAGCCAAATGTTCATATGATTGATAGTGTGAGCATAATTTTGTGTGTGCACGCAAACACTTAAGACTATGTGTCCTCTGGACGGCCTTGCGTGGGAGAAAGATGAAAGATCCACCTCTGCTTATTCCTGGAATGTCAGTCGGGTGGGTGAACAATAAATGTGGTCAGTCTGCGTTGAAACTGCAGGTCTAGCCTTCCTCAGATGACTCCTTTGGCTGTTGGTATGGAATTCAAATAGCTGTCGGCCTCCCTGCCTGTCTCTCTTTCAGAATTTTAAAAACTGTACCTGAACCACAGGCTGAAACTCTTCACCGGCAGAACAAAAGAAATCCAGTCTTATCTTTCCAAACAGTTATCTATAATTACCTGCAGTATACCTAACAACTAAATTGCAGCCTCCCAGCTATGGCACCTGTAATAGAAACAGCTAGCAGATAGATGTGCAGCCTGGAGCTGAAATCATGGGTACTGGCTTACTGAGCTGTCATGTTGAAGCCCAGCAGGAGTGAAGTGTGTTGCTTTGAGGAAAAAGCACATTAGGTTAGTTTACTGTAATTGCTCAGTAAAGTTTCCATTTTAGAGACTGAGCCAGGTTGCAAGAAGTAAAAACCAAACAGTGCTTGGGTAGATCAAATATTTGATATATTTTTTAGACATAGATGGTTGTTTACCAAGGTGTGGTTAGCTGCAGTTGTGCACATTTTGGAGTGTTGTCTTCCCAGTTTTCTGCAGTGGAAACGAGCGGTGTTTTAGCACTCGCTTGTAACAGATTTGGGACTGGCATGCTGCTTGACCAGACAGGCAGCAGGATGCTGGCATCCCGCACGTGCTCCAGTGCCAGGATGAACTGGAAAGACAGGAGGAGGTAGTCAGATAAATGGTGAAAAGGGGAAGGAGCACAGACAGTGTTATACAGGGGGATGGGAAGCACTGAAAGCTAAAGAGAGCGTTTGAAAGCAAAGAAAGTTTAAAAAAAAAGTTGACACAAAAATGTAGCTAATCTAAGTAACAGTTCTATCTACCTTCATTCTTGGTAGCTTTACTCTCTGCAATCCAATACTGTTATTTGTCTTAATATCCTGAATGTTGAACAGGCCTCTTTGCATCTATAATTCATTTATTAGAATTGAACCACTGACACAGTGGTCCTGGTGGAATCAGCTAAAACGCTTTTCCAGACCGGATGCAATCGTCAAGGTGCATGACACTCAGAAGTACTTGCAGTGAAAGCGAAAGACATTTTTCCTGATTATCCAGATCTCTGATAGCAACTAACAGACAAATACCATCAACAGTTTAGAGCAATGCTGAGCATTGTTTGTATTTAACAGCAAACCCAGATAGCAAGTCCACAGCAAATGGCTAGCTTATCTCCAGTTGCGGTGTTTAGGATTATCACTGTACTGTCTGCCCTCTTTGTTTTAGCATCTTTTCCACGACAATGAGCCCTGTGGGAAATTAGGCGAGCCGGAAAAGCAGGGATAGAAATGGAGGATGGGGTTGATACATTTAACGGGATAATCCGGAATTTGTGCATAAGATAAAAAAATGTTGGTTAGACACCCTGCAGGGATGTCTTGTTTTCTATTTGGGGTTTAAGCTGAGGGCAGACACACATGATGTTGACAACATACAAAATGATGATAACAATTTCAGCATGTTTGGGTATGGGTATGTTTTTGTTTGTTTGTTTTCGCTTTTTTTTAACAGCCAGAAATATAAAAGGGATAAAGGGATAGTAAAGGAAGTGAGTGGTTTTCAGTGGGCGGCTGATTATAATGAAGAGTGGGACGGTGTTGTGAGGAAGACTGAGGAGGCAGAGTGCAAGGCAGAGCTGTCGTTTCTCGCTTCATTGGTCAGGGATGCGGGGGCTGCAAAGAGGCACAGATGGGAAGAACTCTCCCGTTGTGTAACAGAAACACACACAAAGACAGACATGCTTGATGCTTACTCTTATACCTTGAGGTTGGTGCGCCATTATCAATAGGCGTAAACGTGCACTGTTTGTTCCTTTGTTGCATCCTGAGAGACTAGCCAGGTCAATCTCTGCTCTTCTCTTCTCTTCTCTTCTCTTCTCTTCTCTTCTCTTCTCTTCTCTTCTCTTCTCTTCTCTTCTCTTCTCTTCTCACAGAGATAATCAGATCTTTTGAAGATATGACAAAATGAGTGAAAGATAATGGCAAAAACAGGGAAGCTTCGCAGCCCCCCCCCCCCCCAAAAAAAATGACAACCAGCCAACTTTTCATTTTTGAACTTAATTGAACAAACACAAGCACAGCAGTGTATCCTCAAATCATTGATGCTGAGTTTGACTGACAAGTTTCTTTTGCATCTTGACTCAGTTTATTAATCTGTTGTTGCAACGGTGACAGAAACTGTAATTTTATATAGTAAAATTGAAAACACTGAAAAAAAAATTGGGCCTCTTGGAAGTCGTTTTGGTAAATAATGGTAAATAAAGATCGTATGGGGATAAACTGATACAGTTTACGATTTGTAGAGTAGCAGGGAAACCCAGTGCCCTTACTCAGTGTTCGTTCACCAGCCAAACCCCACACACACACATCTCACCCACTCAAAGTTTTGTGAGGCCGGTTCATTGAAGAAAGAGAGCTTTCACAGCCTTCTGTAATGATATGTGTGGTGGCCAGAAATGGTGAGTTTCTTCATACGTTATTTCCATAAATGACTCTGAAGCGAAATCTGACTAAACATTTGGTTACCAGGGTAACCCCGGTTCTCTGAAAACTGCGTGAGTTATCTCATTATGAGGAAAGAGCTTTCTGGCAGGACCAATCACGGAAGCTCCGCTACCACCACACATCTAAGACAGAAAAATCACTTCAAGGACATTGAACATGGAGTCCCCAGCCACCCTTTTATAATAGCCCCTGGTCCCAGTCTAGGCATTCTCAATGTATTTCTTCTATGTGCCCTTACAAATGCTGGCATTGCTTGGCAATGCTCACAGGAGTTGGAGTCTACCAACAACAGGGGATGGGGGTCTTTCCCCAAGATGTTCAACCCATAAGCAGCTGGGCAAAGGTGGGATGTCCCTTACATTGCCACTACCAGCGTTCCCCTGAGAGAATCCAGTGGTAACCCTAACTAGTAATGCTTAGCATTGATAGCTACATAAACACAAGCTCACTTGATGTGCTAGCTTGATAAGGTGCAGATCTGCAACAGCATGACAATTATGTACCAGAAAAATATGTTCATCAACAAAAATATAATTACAGTTTAATAACAATTAAATAACAATGGAACCAGAAAAATCCACATTCAAGGACCACCTTGATGGCTGCATCTGCGAACAGTTAAATGGATAATCCTGTTCCAGGACCGCCGAGGAGATCTAGTGATCTTCACAGGGAAGAAAGTGAGAAAGCCCCTGGCTCGACACCAGGCAATTGTGAAGGAGGTCTATGTGACCCCATGTCCTTGAAGGATTGGTCCGTCTTAAACAGACGTTGTGGTAGTGGAGCTTCTGTGATTTGTCATGGCAGAAGGCACTTCCCCCCATAGCGAGATACTGAGTGAAGTTTGAAAGAGAACCAATGAATACCTGTAGGTTTGTGTTTCTGACGACAAGGATACCAAAGGACAGAGCTGAGAAAGCTTGATAAGGTGCAGATCTGCAACAGCATGACAATTATGTACCAGAAAAATATGTTCATCAACAAAAATATAATTACAGTTTAACAACAATTAAATAACAATGGAACCAGAAAAATCCACATTCAAGGACCACCTTGATGGCTGCGTCTGCGAACAGTTAAATGGATAATCCTGTTCCAGGACCGCAGAGGAGATCTAGTGATCTTCACAGGGAAGAAAGTGAGAAAGCCCCTGGCTCGACACCAGGCAATTGTGAAGGAGGTCTATGTGACCCCATGTCCTTGAAGGATTGGTCCGTCTTAAACAGACGTTGTGGTAGTGGAGCTTCTGTGATTTGTCATGGCAGAAGGCACTTCCCCCCATAGCGAGATACTGAGTGAAGTTTGAAAGAGAACCAATGAATACCTGTAGGTTTGTGTTTCTGACGACAAGGATACCAAAGGACAGAGCTGAGAAAGCTTCAATGGCTGTGCTGTCCATTGTTTCCACCTCCATCAGCTGGGTCTGTTAACAGCTATATTTCTAGTCAGGTAAAACTACTTCTCCTCTCTTTCTTCAGCTTCTCTGATCTCACTGGATTGTTCTTAAGTCAAATACTGTAAAAACTCATACATTTTGCATTCAAGATCATCCCGTGCATTCATCGATCCTCCAAAGTGATCTTGTCCTTTGATGAAGAATCAAAGTGAGAATAGTTTTGGAATAAAAATGCAAATCACTTCCTCCGTCCTATTTGTCCCACTTACAAATACTGTATTCTTTATGTGCAGGGATATGAGATTATCACAATCTAACCATTTTAAAGTCATTAGATTTCTTAAACCTTCTATTAGTTTGATACTTTTTTAAAATTGATTAATTGTTCATCAGCAGGTGTGAACACCTCTATAAAAGCAGCGGTTTTGTCATTGAAAGTACGTATGTAAATAAAGCACGTGTTGGAGAAGACAAAAACCAGTCACACAGAAAAGCCATCCTTTTCTTAGCAGAAAATCTGATTATGTCATCAGTGTCCTTCTGTATGTGTTTCTGGGTATTTTTCAAACTTACGTTTGATAACATTGCAATGTAAAATGCATACACACAAGTTCCTCCCCGGAAATGAGAGTTAAGTGATTTGCCTGTTTCGCTATCTCAGGTCTTTCTCAGCAACTTAAATCCTGTAACAAGCTCGTGATCAGTGGAGTTTGTAAGCATTGTTAGAGGGATGCCAGAGAGGCTCTAAGAGAGGATCCAGGGCCGTATGTTTTGCATCATGCAATTCAGCATATTTGAATGCATTTCCCGTATTTACAGAAAGGAGAGCGAAGATGAAAAGGAATGCTTTACAGTATTCTGGTGTGACACAATGACCCCATTTTCACACGGGATGGGTAAGGACTATAAAAAGGTGCATTTAATATGTGTATTTGAATGAACTGGGCAGTGAAAGCCTCCAGCGCACAGGAGCTGCAGGCTTGCACTCGGGCCTTGAGTGGTTGAAGGAGTAGTGGAAAGAAGTATGAGAGGGTAAGGAGAAGAGGTGGAGGTTCGGGGGGGGCAATCTGCCGTTCTTGCCAGCTGGGCGCTCAACTCAGCCTTTCATTGGGCTGGTGCAGCCTGCTCAGAGCAATTATGCAAGCATAAAACTGACCTTTGTTCCCTTTGGCGGGATCGGTTTTGGAAGAAGAAATCTGCTTTTCTGAAATAAAATCAGCTTTTTTACACATTTATGATTTGTATTAGTTTGTATTCTACAGTAACCAGCAAAATCTAAAAAAAAAAAAACAACCAGAAAAACTAAATAAACCTGTTTTTTTTTTTTGAAGAGCTTTTTTTGCATCATGCGTGATATTACGTGACATCGAGCTTCAACAATAAAAACCCTCCAGTACAAGTCAAAGAATATAAATTACAGCTTTAAGTGATTACATGAAATACACCAGATCCAAACAATACTCTGTATACTTTACACCACAAATTCTTACCAAAATATGTCCCCAAACCATGGCATGTATGCAAAAGATCACCGCTAATTGATTCAGATGCATTCAAACATATAGTGTGGATAGGTGTAGAGTTTCCTAGTAGTGTTCGCTGGTGATGTTGCATTGCTGCATTTCTGCTGCAGGAGTCCAGCCTAGCACAGATGCTGGCCCAGCATTGCTGGGTTGGCACCGGGCAGCAGGGTGGAGCAGCTCCAGCAACTCCCTAAAGAAAGTCAAACTCCCTGGTTGGATTTGTGAGCCTGGAGCTGCCAATGTGTGTGTTTGATGTGCATGGAAAAATAGTTTTGAAGGTGTGCGTGTGTGTATCCACTGTCCATGTGTGGGCTTGGGAAGAATTTTGGACATTCAAACTAACCTTAGGGCGAAGGGAAGCAGATTGGAGGATCATAACTGAAAACTGCAGACAGGCGTGCAAAGGCAAATTCACATAAACAATACACACTCACAGGCTTCCACAAGGTAATTATTCTTCCCTGCTTCAGTTAATTCGTCTTTTTGTATGTGCTTGTGTATTTCCTATGTCAAGCATCCAGCCGCAATCTTTCCTCGGTGACTGACAGCACTTGGAAAATCCCTGACACAAACTCTGGTGACTTGTTTCTCCCCAGTTTTTTAAAACTCCCCTTCCTTTTGAACAGTGGCCATCTTGGCTTCTCCTAACATGGCCCGTGTTGTCCCAGTCACTCAGATTGTAATTTGAATTGGCCACATTTCATGGAAACTATACTAGTTAACATGCACAGCTCACCACTTACCACAGAGCTTTGGATTTGCAGTGTAAGTGCTTGCTGTTGTGTGTTTTCTGGTGTTCTGCATATCTTAGGTTAGCTGCATGGGTTATTAATCACAGTCAGGTCTCTATGGGGCCAGGTTAAGGTTGGGGGTGGGATGAAAAAGACCCGGTCTATGGTTTGTGGTTGAGACCACAAGGCAGTATGGCATCTGTAGGGGTTAATATCAGAAAGACACACAATGGAGTTTTGCAAAGCACTATCCTGGTTTGTTTACACACATTTACTCTTGTCTGGACATAAGAGAGCAGGCCACCTATTTTATGTCACAGTCATGCTACTAGTCACAGGGCACACTGTTTACTTAACTATCTCAGTTTACAGAGTAACTAAACTACTAAATAACTCAAAGCCTTTGATGCAAACAGTGGCCATCACGTTTGTAACACATGGAAACAAAAGCAGGATGTTGTATTGACGTAATATGTTTAAAAAAAAAAAGTTGCATCACATTTTTCACAGTTTCACTACGGCTTGGCGAGCAGTTTGCAAGTGATAGCAGACAAGTTGTCGTCTTTCATGAAAAAACTGGCGACCGCAGCAGCCTGAATCGCAATGAGGTTTTTGGTGTAGCACCATATGCGTCTTTGTAACCAATTTCACACTATGGACTGCCAGCATTCTCCAGCAGCTACTCACAACCAGTCAGGGAATATTGTACACATGTTCCCCTCACAACCGGTGGTTGCCAGATGGTCACTGAGAGGTCTTTAGGCCTGTGTGACTGAGGCCACATTCAATCTGTGTCTGCTTCCAGGAGACAGATTGACACAGTGACCAGTAGGAGACCACCTTTTGTTCCCAGTGTGAACTGCCTTATTTATTAATGTGAGGCAGTCTGTAGTCATGTGGCGCACGTATCACATACATGTAATAACTGAAAGCCAAACAATGTTGCTTAAAGGGCAACAGAAACCTCTCTAGTCATTGAAATATGTAAGCCTTAATCTCCGCACTTCAGTCAGGGAATTAAAAACTGTCGAACAATCAGATTACCATTATTTTTTTTCTCTTCCTCAGTTAACACAGCTCACAATACACTGCACTCATTACAGCACTAATACGTCGGGTCCTATATACTACACTTAGGATTTTAATTCCTCACAAATCAGCACTGACAAGTAAAAGCCAGACAGAAAGCTTCCACACTGAATCATGATCATGCCTTATTGTGGTCTTCAGACCAAAGCATTTAGTTGAGTTGCTCCTGCAGTATAGTGGTTACACTTTTAATACATTTCCCTGTCTTAATTGCAGCTTTTCTTCAGTTGAACTGACCATTTTCTCTTCTGTCTCATCTCTTATACTGCCTTCATTTTGTTCCCTCCGGCAATGCTTCATTCAGGCAGCTGCTTCTAGTTTCCTTCGCTTGGAACCATTTAGTGGCACATCACTTTTCTGTCTTTATTTGTCCCGGTTTTCCACCAAGCAAAGGGAAAAGCAAAGAGACATCAAAGTCAGGACCCCCCTTACAGAGAGGCCTCTGTGTGTAATTATCAAATAGGGGTTTACCTGACAAAATCTTTATGAAACAACACAATCAGTGCCAGCTGTTAGCAGCAGGCATTCTTGTTACAGAGCAGAATAAACTCTTTCCATGCACCTGCATCTGAATTCTCCTCCAGCTATGTCTGTTTGTGTTTTTGTCTCCAGTCTGCCTGTGCACCATGCATTCCTTGAACATATACTTTCTGTAGCTGTACCTTTAAATTCTTAAAATTCTTTAGAAAAGTGGTTTAGTTTACATGAATAGTGTTAACCACAGCCTTCCTTCAGGGTTTAGCTCTAAATAGGATGTAATATTCCCTGTCCTCCACTTCCTGGATGTCCTCAATGTCATGCTGTCTTTTGTCTAATGTTTCATCAAAAAAAAATAAATAAATAAATAAAAAGAATCTCCCCTTTTCCAGGTGAAGTACTAAACATCCGTGAAAGTTCAAAATTTGTGAATCTTAAAGGCTGAAACAGAGAGAGGAAGCTCTTCAGGCATTCTACGCTGTCTGTAGCTGCAGATGATGAAGAGCTGTCTTCCCCTCTACATTCCCAGATTTCCCTTCAGACTGTGTTTCCATCATGCATGCATGGATGATCACATAATTATCTCACAGCAGACACGTTGCTTGTTTTCACTTGCATTTAATCTTAATTCAGTATGAATCCTGACAAAACAGGCTTTGAGCCTCATTGCTATTCACAACATGTAAGAATAACCTGAAAAAAATGAGCAGCAGATGACATCATATGCCTATTTCCCTAAAGATCTTCTCTTGCACTTTATTCATCCTCTTTATCTCATCACCCCCAGCCTTTTCCCATTTCCCTTCTCCTTGTGTGCCTCTTTCAATTCATCTGAGCACCATACAAAGTGCTGCTTCTAATTTGTATCTACTTGAAGCCAATTTCCATCTATATGCCACCATACAACTAAGGGAGATGAAGACTGCTAAAAATTGACAGAATGAGCTCACCAAGATGGTTTTTAGGAGAGAAGACTCACTGCTCTGTGCTCTGTACATAACTTACTCATGGAGTGCTGTTTCCTTCTGTACAAAAGCAGTTTGCGTACAGTGCTTGAGCAGTATATTAATTATCTACAATAATATAATCTACTACAAGCGATGTCTGTCGAAAAACTGCACCGGATAAAATCAAGTAGCCTACTTTCTCAGGATTTCCACATTGTCCTCTGCTAGCCAACGATATAAGAGTGAGATGATATTAACAATTCTACTAGAAATTCTTCAAAATCAAACTTACTCAATCAGCCTGAAATGATTCCAAATTGGAACAATCTGCCCCAACCCAGCCCCCAGCCCTTGCTTGGACTGACACGTAAAACAAAACAAAGAGCTCATTACAGACAGCCATTCCTTCTACCTGTACCTGTACCGTTGCACTGTCTACTGCTTACTTTGAACCTTTCTTTGTGGGTATGTGTGTGCGTGCGCGCGTGTGTGCATGTGTGTATCAGGTTTTTTTTTTCCCGTTCACTTAGGCTCTATAGGACTGTGTTTGCAGTAAGTAGTGGGATGGGCTTGCTCATTAAATAGTGGTTGTAAAGGACTGTCCAGCCAAGGTAAAGGTGTGTATATGCATTTCTTGAGATTTAGAGAGTAAAATACTCCTATATGAATATACTGGCTAGTATTATTTGTATAAACACTTAATTGAATTTCAGCTAATTTTGGCACTAGCAGGCTTTCAAAAAGTAGGTTTATGACAAAATGTACTGAAAAACAAAAATATTAATAAAATAAAATAATACAGTTAGAGACCAGCATAAGCGTTTTCCTCTGTGAATGTGTGAAAACATTTATATGCTTATTGTCAGAATGAAAGTATGCAGGAACACGAGCTGCATACAGGAACATGTCTGAAGGCAGTGGTAGAGGATTTATCTGAAGCTTTTGCAGAAGCAAACCTAATTTCTTTATATTTTGTCTCCAAGGAGCCAGACATTTTTTAGTGCTCTTTAGCATGCTCCAGTCTTTCTGAAGGTGTTTCAAAATTTTTCTTGGGACATTGGCTGCTTTTTCTCTCATTTTCACGGCCATTTTCAGGAATGTTGTTTTTGCTTGTTGAACCACTTAACACAGATGGATGAATCATTCAATCGTAAGAACAAGGCGCCTAAATCAAGGGATGAACCAGTGTTGTGTCTACAAATAACAGACAACTTGGGAAGGAACCAGTTTTAAATTGCATTTTTAGGCACTTTGTTACTAGCAGCCTGCCACAAAAACACGAAATTTGTTAAATTTTTTTTAGTTAAATCTATGAAAAATGCCAAAGATAACACAGTTTGACAGGCATAAAATATTATTTTTGCACCAATAAGGTGAATCCCTCTGTACAATATGATGACAAATATTGTACAGAGGAAGTCAGGAAAGAGGTACAACAGTGAGTGTCTACAGCCATCTGTAAAGCATGGTGGAGGCTCTGTCATGGTTTGGGGCTGTATTTTAGCCAGTGGAATGTCCTTCGGGAAGTCTGGAGAACTGCTTAAAGAAATTACAAGAAAGCTGCCTCAGAGAGTTCAAGCTATGAAGAATAAAGGTGGTCATACCAAATGACGACTTTCAAATCTGTTAGAATTGTACAGACTCTGTTTTTGCCTTATATACTGCATTTCAACATACATTTGCAGATATTTCAATAAATTGCTGCACCTATATCCCATTTTCCCAGCAAAATGTGAAGAAATAAGGGGTGGCTCAAAACTTTTGCACATTACCATATTTGCCTTGTTCATTTTTTGTTCATTTCAGTGTCACAGGACAAAGAAAAATGTAACGACAGCAGTGATTAAAGAACATTGTAGGGTAATGTCCACATCTTCGTGGACCCGCTTGAACGATGGGCACAAAGATCTACGGAGAAAAAAAAAAAAAAAATCTCCCAAACTGACTGCAAGAGAGAGAGAGCAGAATCTGTGCAGTTCGAACAGACATGTGTTAAATGTCAAAAAAAACAACCTTTCGACATATGTGAAGAGATGTTTGATTTCCATTATGACTCCAGCTCCCTTTATTGTCTGCTGTTTGTTGAGCTGCTGGCTGCAGAGGGACTGGATAACTGTAGGCTCCTGGGGAAGATCAGATTTCATGTTGTGATCCCCCTCCCCTTTCCTCCATCTCTTCCCTGAATGCCCTTTGGTAACATCTCTCCTTCTGTGAAATCTCTTTTATGTCACTCAATATCCCTTTATCCACCCCCTCGACCATTTCGCTCTCTCCGCCTGCCTTTCTCACTCTGTGCTGCTCGGCCTGGAGCGCACTAGACATTATAAACGCTGATTTTATTTATTTATTTATTTATTTTAAGCCCAGTTTGGCCATGACAACTGATTTTCAGTGGTGTAGAGATGACACGTGTCTACAAGAATACAGGACACATAATAAATGGTATTTCTACAGTTTTAATTTGTTGCCACTAAGGGCAATCATGATGAGTTCAAAAATGAGAGATCCTTGTAGGTTAGATGTGTGAATGGAATGCGTCTCCAAGAATCTGTCATTAATTGTGCCATGCAGTCTTTTCACAGGCAGCCTTTTATCTGCATTGTCCCTTTCTATCTTTCTATTCCAGTCAATCGTTAGTCTTTTTTTTTTCTCTGACTGGCGGCACAGTCTAAGCCAATAACTCCTAGGATATAAGAAGTCCAACTATCCTGATTTTCCTGCTTTACTTGTACATAACAAAGCATTAAAGATTTTCAGTGATGCAGATGGCTTAACAACAAGTCTGGATAGTTTTCCCTCAGAGCACTTTCGTGGTAACGCCTGGAATTTGTACGTTTTCAACAGAAACTTTGTGCAAAGAATCCTGATGGCAAGATAAGAAGGTCACAGCAAAGGTGTGTGATGTTTGCACTGGGCTGATACTTTATTCCAGTAAGTGTAAGAGCCAAGGAGGTCATTTGAATCAAACACATTAGCACTTAAAATTTTTATTAACACTTAAAAAATTTGACCAGAAAATGAAGTGAGCGAGTGACATTGGGTTTACTGACGCTATTTTTCGGTTTACAGAGACTTGTATGTGGATGCAGGAGGAACAGATTATGAGTGCATGTGCTGCTTTGTTGTGGGTTTTGGAGCTTCCTCTGTAATGTCCACATGGAATCCACATGGTCAAAGCTCAACTTTGTTACGTGTTTAGGTTTTTCCTCTCATTCTTTATCAATTTTTTTTTTTCTTTTTCCGTGTTTCCTTTTTTCTCTCTCCGACTGTTCCAGTTTTACATATCACCCTGTGTCATTTTCACTGCAGCACTTTCTCATTTGGCCCACTTTGTGAACCTATGAATGGCACTGCGTGCTCAGGGCAAAGTGGCTGTGACTGGCTTGCAGGGGCTACTCAAGAAGTATTAGCTCAGCTGCATCTGTAGAGATGACATACTGCGGCTTGCCAAATTTGTACTATGTTTATGTGTGTTAGCTGTAGCCATTTTCAGATACTTCCCAAAAGGAAACCTTTCTTACTATCTCTGTGTACTCTACACATCTCTGTCATGCACTTATATCTGCATATCCAATAATTCCAGTCATGATTTAAATATAAATGCGTGTTTGCGCGCATGCATGCATGCACCACTCTCTAGTACTCTCTTTCCATGCATTATTGATGGTTGGATCCACTTGTTGAAAAACTAGAAACTGACTATCATAAGACAGGGTGTCATATTAACCATCCTCCACCCAGCAGTCATCCTACTACTGTATGTCTGCATATTCTGATTTACACAAGTAAATAAACTCACACAAACGTATCTTTTTTATAATGATGAAAAATGGTCTTGCTTGCATGAGTTTAAGTGGGTGTTATGAAATGAAAGATAACTCAAGTGAATCATCACATTTGAGAACCTGAAACCAGAGAATATTTGGCCTTTTAACTAGAAAAATGAATTATCCATCCATTCATCCATTTTCTTAACCGCTTATCCAATTCAGGGTCGCGGGAGGGCAGAGCCTATCCCAGCTGTCATAGGGCAAGAGGACTGGTCGCTAGTCTATCGCAGGGCTTGAAACTGAAGTAGTTGATTTTAATAAGCACTGACTATTACTTTTAATTGTCAATAATAGTTTGCAGTTCCAAACATGTTGAAAAGAAACTCCAAAACCCAGAAGTTACCAAGTATAGTAGTGAAAGCAGCACAAGTAGTAATTTTTTTTAATTACCTCTACAGTTTAATATGGAAACAGTTAAATGCAGTGCTTTCACTTTTTTAACCTGCTGACAATTATCACTATAGTCATAATTTTTGATTATATTTTAGAGAAGAATTTGTCATTGGACAGCCACATGTGCACTGTGTCCAGTGTTTGATTGGACTCTGACAAATGAAGAGCAGCAGCTGCAGTGCTGTCATAAATGGCTGACACAATGATGACTTTGCTCCCTTCACTGTGGCGGATGGAATAAAGGCCAAAGGACACAGGTGAGTCAAGGAACTCCTGTGCCACCAGGAAAGCTTCACCTATTGCAAAAACACATGCAAAAATAAACACGGCGCAGAAATCCTCACACCCACACCACTATTTACTCTAGGCACACACGCACACACTACCTCAGTTTTTTTTTTTAGGTTTTGTCATCGTAGCATGTCTTAAATGTAAGGAAGAGTTTGTTCACTAGCTGCCTATCCTGATAGTTCTCACACGTCATGTAAATATCACATCTGTTCCTCAGGGGAACTGATACTGTTGGTTCTTTGAAAATTTCTTTCTCATGCGTAGTGTGTTTTTGTCCACAGAGAGATACCGCTCCCTCACATTGATGTGTGGGCGCAAATATGTTCCTGTATTTATTGTGTAAATGTTTGTGCTTTTGGCAGTTTGCCTTGAGAGTGACTTTGTATTAAAAACAGAAAATGGTCTATATGAGATCATGTGGTGCCCACAGTCTGCTCTTCAGGCCAGAGGAAGGTAGAATAATTTTATTACCACTGTGTCACGCCATGAGATAGTCATTGATTACTTAAGTGATTCGATCTTCTATCAGAAGACCTTTGTGTATCTTTTAGTAGTTGGCTGAAAGATGGCTGAATGGCCTTACCTGAGGAAGATGATACTGTGGTGGTTAGGCATGTTTCCTTGTCCTTAATTCTTTGGTCATTTGGCTTCTTTGTTCATTCATTTTCACACTACACTGCATGCAGTGTGTCATTAAAAAAATTGAGAAAAGTGGACAATAAAAGAAGAAGTAACAGGTCTAAAAACTATTTACAGGAGATGAACAATATCTCAAAGTCACGTCCCCAAGATAAAGGAAAAAAATCCAGCAAGGACCTGACAAAAGACCTGAGAGATGCATCTATTCTTTCAGTTAATGTACTGTTCATCAAAGCCTCATTAAAAATAGTCTCAGTGGAAGGGTGGCTGGCAAGAAGCCATTCTTAAGGAAGGAAAACAGGGAGAAAAGGTTGTGGTACGTCAAATTACACAAGAGCTGGACTGAAAATCAGTGGTAATGGGTCTTGTGGAGTGATGAATCCAATTTAGAAAATTTTGGTTTAATTTGTCATCAACATGTAGGTGTCGAGGATCTTGTCAAAACTGTTGGAATCATAAATTCAGAAAAGTGCCAGCAGATTTTGATCCACCATGCAATACCATGTGGAAAGCGTCTGATTGGCAACAGCTTCATTTTTCAGCTTGACAGTGATCCAAAACACACTGCTAATGCAGTGAGAGCATACCTGGATAGAAAAACACGCAACGAAACACTATTAGTCTCCGATTGGCCTCCCCAGAGCCCGGTCCTCAACATTATTCACTGTGGGATCATCTTGACAGAGAATGGATCAAAAGGCAGCCAAGAAAACTATTTAAAGAAATTAAAAGAAAGCTTCTCTGAAACAGACAAGCTTGAAGAATAAAGGTGGTCATACCAAATATTGACTTTCAAATCACTTTAAAATGGAGGTTAGCTCAAGACTTTTGCACAGTATATTATACAGTATACTGTATATTGTATATCATATAGGTAGCTCTTTGATGCTGATGCTTATCACACTTACTGATAATACACTGGCAAGTTTATCACTGATGTTTAATATCTCCAAATCATAGGTATGAGAGTGGGTGTTTTTTTAAAGATGATCTCGCTTCAGTCAGAAAAGATTAACCACTAAATATTAGCTACCAAGCATACAGTCATAAATCAATTCAGCCACAGTGTAATGAAATCATTCACAGTATACTTGGTGACAGGCCTTTTTCTGTTGCCAGCTTGAATTTGCATGTCTGACTGCTATCAGCTGAAGAAGCTCTGGTTGCTGCTTGTCAAATCATACAAAGTGTTTAAAAACAAATACTGAATGTAATCTTGACTTGACGTCGACACGGTCACATTTTTTAGTTTGTCATTGAAGCCAGTAAGCTGCAGTGCACTGGAGATGCAGGTGCAGCCATGTCGCTAAAACAGTTAAACGTACACACAGCTTTGGATTATTGAAATTCCCATCAGTTTTCCTGAAGTTGCCATTATTACTCTGTTTGAATGTAACTCCTCTTTTTACATGCAGTATATTGCATATACAGTAGCTGCATTTTACTTTTGATGTGAAGCACAACCAGAGAGCAAATAATGTAAACACACAGTTATGCAACATCAGGTTTAATGGTCTTTACTTTGGCAGTGTTGTCACTGTAAAGGCAATGGCCTGACTTTGTGGACATGCAGTCCTCTCAACTTTGGAAACTTCCAGTGTTTTACATGGTAAAAATGAACTTTAATGAATTGATTTAGCCTGCTGAGGTAGCAGTGGTTTCAGTCAAAAACAGAAGAGACAGAAAAAGATTCACCTCTGGCAGACACACTGTGGCATCTGGCTTCAAGGCCTCTGTTGTTCCAGTGCGGGAAACAGATGTGTTAGTTTTATGAAAGTGTGTGCGTGTGAGTGTGTGTGTGTGTTTGGGCGAGTGTTCAAGCACGTTTTTGGATCCAAACCTTTATGCATGTGTCTGTGTGTTTTACCCACAGTGCGACCGTCCAAGAGCTGCATTACCCTCTATGTTGGATACACAGCTGAATCCATAAATATCTCTCCCTGTCTCGCTAACTCTGTGAACACGGGAGCCTTGTGATTGATAATTGTGTAATTGCCACTTACAGCTGCTTCTCACGGCTCCATTGTTTCCTTGCCTACATTCTGTAAAGTACAGACACACTGTGGTCTCAAACTGTCCCCTTAAATTGTTGTTGGTCTCAAACAAACAAGTGTAGGACTGTGAGCACATGTTTTAGAAGAGACTGAAGGTGCACTTTAGAGGAAAGCTTCTGATTTGCTCTGACTAACGTCTATCAGCCTCCAGTTGATGCCATTTGCCCTGGTGTCAATTGTTCTGTCAGTCAGTGTGGTAATAGGCCAGTCATAGAAAAGCTGTAGCACATTGGCTGTCAGTCATTTGTGAAGACAGATTAAGATTAAGACTGAGGGGAAAAAACTGCTCATAGAAAGAGGAAGTGGAAAACAGTGTGTCTCGAGTCAAGAGTAACACTTAAGTGGCGAGTTCTCAACAGCACTGAAAGAGACTTCCATCGCATCTGTGTTGGTTGGAGTGTTGATCATGGTTACTGAATCTCCAAAAATTGCCTTTGTGTGTTCAGGACTGTGTCTGCAAGATGATTTGTAGGAAAAATTTTCAAACGGCATATATATAAAAAAAAAATGCTTTAAGGAACAAAGTACATTTTTAAAATAATTACAGCCATGTTTTATGCCCTGTCAGTGCACTGTACATTTTTGGCTGAAATCCACGGGCTTATAACAAACTGTCCTTTCTGCTTTGTATTTCTCTCTGTTGCTGTGTTTCTGAAATTCCTTGCTCGGATCAGGCTCTTATGTAAGTGAATTAGCCAGCAGTGAAGCGATTAATTTTTGATTTGCCGTGTTAGAGTTCAGAAAATAGCTTGCTTTTGTTGTCACTTTCCAGCCAAGGGGAAGGATTTAAACATGGAGTTTGTGATGAATTTGCAGAGCTTTATTAGCACTTTTTTTTTCACCTCCATGTTTGTCTCTGTCACTCCCATAATGAATCTCTTAGCAGCCTTGATATGGGCTGTGAAATCATATGGGTATGACGCCCACATACTTTCATACTTGAGTGATAACCCTTCTCTGTTTGTTACAGATGGTAATTTATCTGATAAATTTATCTTTTTTCAAAAGAATCTGTTAGACCTGTATTGCTGCTTCCCCTTCAGGACAATTTATGAAGTCTTTACAGCACTGCTGATCTACTGTTTGCCATACAGTTCCTGGAATTCAGTCATGTGTTTATTTCTGTGTGTGCTTTGCTCTCAAAATACATGGAAAGAAGTATTATAGGGCATCTGAGGCTAAACGGAATGTGAAAGTGTGTGTATCCAGGTTTAAGGGGGGTTATCCTGTTCTGGTGGATAGACTGGTATTGACTGTAAGCTTTTCTGATGCCATTTTAGTCACAAGGCCAATTCTCTTGAGAGAAAGAAGCCAGCGATCTGCCAGTGAGGCCATTATCTCTGTGGCCCTCTGCAAAACAAAAAATGGATATCTCACTGCTCAGACTGATTTTGAGCTCACTTTAAAGTGAAAGCAAGGCAGGATTTGTGTGAAAACAATAAGTATAAATTGTTATTTGCAATGTTATTATCTAGAATTTTTTCTTTTGGTGATATGTGAAACACGTGTGGCTGCTAAGAAAGAAACCTGACTTTGCCCTTTTACCTGATGCATTTAAAAATGATGCTATGAGAGCGTGTGCACACCAAAATAATCTAATTACAATTTTTAACCTTTTAAACAGAGCGGAAAGACATAAGCTCTGATTGACTTGTAATTCAATGCCCTCAGAGGAAATCCTTATCACCCAGTGTGTAACAGTATAAAAGGAAGATGCTGGTATGTCATCAAACATCATTGCCAGACCTTACAGGTATTTCCTTTTGCATGTAGCCACAATAGCTAATTCAGGGTAGTACTGGGTGGTATGGCCCAAAAAATACATACCACAATATTCTGGTGGTTTCATGATATAAAACAATATTATTTTGATTCATATTATTTTTGTCTTTTGAAAATATAAACATAAATAAAGTAAAATAATGATATACTCTAGCTCAGTTTTGAAATATATGACCTGTAAGCTGTGCATTTCCAAAGCAGAGCTGTGAAGTGCAGCTTTGAGTCAAACTCCATTTGGACTTATTCTTACCAACTTTAAGGCACACATTATTCTGTCTTAAGGAAAAACACCTGTTAGCCTTGAGTAGCATGTTATCTTTGCCTCACATTGTTCTCGCCGTGTGTAGAACCCCGCCAGCAGTGAAAGTCCAACACAGAAGCAGTACAACCAGAAATGACAGTGAAATTTTTTTTTTTTTTTTAAATGGGGAGACTTCCAGCAGCAGAGGCATCTGTCTTGGTCTCAATTTGTTTTGTTCCATCTTGGGTTTCTTCTCTTCCTCCTCCAGCTGTCTTAACTGCTCTGAATGTAGTGAGGGAGCCCCACCCAGCTGTTAGCCCACTGCTATGCTGCCTGGCTATCTAGCATCACCCAGCATGCTATTCAGCAGTGTTTGTATGCTACGAACTAGTCAGTAGAAGCAAGACAGAATACATTTGTGTGAATGAGAGGAAGACAGGTGAAACAGTGAAGATGCAAGGAGTAATGAGAGTGGATGAGTTTAAATGCCTGGGGTCAACCATCCAAAGCAGTGGACAGTGCACGAGAGGTGGAGAAAAGAGTGCAGGCAGGATGGGGTTGGTAGAGACGAGTGTCAGGGGTGATTTGTGACAGAAGGATAGTGGCATGAAAGGGAAAGTTCACAAGATGGTAGTGAGAGCTGCTATGATGTGTGGCTTAGGGTTTAATATTTTTCCCGAAAATGACGTGAATTAAATCCCGGGAAATGACGAGCCATTTCCCGGGAATCCCGGGAAAAAGTTTATTTATTTTTTTATTTTAATTAGGCCTTCTGTAGCCTGTGTCGGCCTTAACCTATTGTGATATTGTAGAGGTAGCTTTCCAGCTATGTCCTGTTATGCCCAGTAGGGGGCAACGTCGTCTTGATTAATGCAATAAAACCTACATCTCGACATTCGAGTGCTCGAGCTATGCGGTGTTGTATCGTTCCTCAACACTCCCTTAACAAATATAATTCGAATATTCCTCCATTGTACATGGAATTATACCAAGATATTTTACAACTGCTGGTGCAAAACAATACGGTTCATCTCCACACAGCATTGATAAAGGCTCAGCCACGCTGTCGTGGCGACATCTGTTGCGCTATATCTCCACCAGTGGAACGCTGTAATAGTCATTGAAAAGTTAACTACCGTACTACACTATAATATGGCATAACACAGGGCCTTGAGTAATGCACTACGACTTGGTCATTGCCATTCTGGCAACAGCAAATTTATAACACCGTGTCTGAGGGTTAAAGTAGGTTCGCTGTGAATCGTCTTTTGAAAAACTGGCCAATCCTTATAGCCTAAAAAATATACATTTTACTCAACTCCATTTTAAAAGCGAAATATGTTAAAGCAATCTATTTCATGATAATTTCTTCACACATTAGGCCCGCATCCTAATTCATGATTGTTAGTAAGCAGCTGCAAACGAGGAAAAGAAACACTCGATTGCCTACGATTTCAACAAATTAAAGAGGAAAAAAGTACAACTGTGTAATACCTCTATTAAAACGCTTGAGATGAAGGCTGAAGCCTTAAACGGAGGCTGAACGTGCCTGAAATGAAGAGTAATGCTTTTCGCATTAAACGAACCCTTCTCTCAATATTTCCTTAAATTTAACATTCTGAAGCTTTCTTTTCTTTCTGAAAGTCAAATCGACGCGCGCGACTTTTTTCCCGGTTTCCCGTCTAACGTTTCCCGGGAAACGGGAAATGGTTCTGATCGCATTTCCCGGGAATCCCGGATCCCGGAATTAAACCCTAGTGTGGCTTGCAGACAGTGACATTGACAAAAAGACAAGAGGTGGCAGAGTTGAAGATGCTAAGATTGTCATTAGGAGTGACCAGGATGGACAGGATTAGAGGGACAGCTCAGGTTGACTGTTTTAGAGACCAAGTTAGAGAGGCAAACCTAAGATGGGTTGGACATGTGCACAGCATCTTGTGGTTCAGTTGAACCTCAGAGGTAAATGTTTATGCTAACAACTATATGGCTGCAGCCAACACAAAACATGCATTTGACATCATTCAGAGGCTTTAATGACTCTGGTAATAGCTTCTGTGTTTTGGAGAAATCTAACTACTGTCTGGCTAATGTTCACTGTGTAAATTAGTATGGATATATGCTACAGTATGTGGGTGTATTTGTGCTTGAGTCTGGATGGGAGCAGCAGCAGGCAGCGCTGCTATTTTTTGACACTGATGTCACTCGTCTTGCCTATGTGAGAGTGATTCATGGACCTCAGGCGGAACATTTTAAGGGACAACATGGGTGGGACGTCACATATTAAAGTGTGTGTGTTTAGTCATGTCTTCATCGTTGGTTGCTTGAATGAGAATTATTCTATTTTCAATCTGGTGGCGTAATTTCAAGCCAAGATGGGGAACATCAACTTTGCCAAGAGGAAAAAGGAAGAAGAGAATTGCAACCACCAGACTGACTACCATAAGAAGAATTGTTGTAAAGCATTTTAAGACTGGGACACAGCATAACTACAATTCATTTTCCTGGGGAGGTAGAGTTTGGTAAAAATCCATTTAAGACGTGCCATTTGGTGAGTCAAACAAAACAAGCCTGGGTCCCATATTGCTGTTAAAGTAACAATCTGGATAACTCAGGTACTAATTTAGATCTCGATGACATCTGCTGTAGTGTATTGGTGGAACTTTTTATATTCCTCTTGATAGCAAAAGCCTGACTCATCCCATTTAAAACTGCTGTATTGGATTTTCCATTAAAATATACATGTTCAGGTTTAGAGAGCTTTAGTGTCTGTCTATTGACTACTACTACTGTACATCTGTCAAATTTACTAGGGAGAAAGCCAAGAAAATTCCTAGAAAAAAAATCTAATAAAGATACTATAGTAATTGTTGAGTTGTGAGTCCTACCCTACAATGCTAAATTACATTAACATTGTAGGGTATTTATACTGAGCCTCAGCGAATCATAGCTGGTATGTTACAGCAACAGAGAGTGGACAAAGCTGTGCATTTTGCAAACCTCCAGTAGCGTGTGTCTGTATGTGCTGGTGTATTCACATGTGTGGTAAAATAGAATTTGTGGACCGAGACAGCTTGTCAGGCTCCCCATTATCGCAGTGAGACCTGTGTCTCGAGTTATTGATGGCTTCAATTAGAGACTGAATCTCCCCAAGAAGGCACTCTCACCTTCCCGCACCTGTTTATTATTTCTCCACAGCAGGTTTTTCTCATGGGTCGCGCAGCTCTCGGGTAGCTCTCCGGGTGTTCACATAAATATGAAATGTTGCTGAGCAGGCAAAAAAACCCAAAAAACAACCAGAGGCCAACTGATTTAGTTCACAGAGAAACAAAGCAATCTCATCAAATATGAGGAGTTGCCTCTGTTTTCTGCCATTGTGATTTGAACTTAACTCTCTATATAAAACTGTTGTTTTCTCATTTTATTGCATTTTTATAGACACAATCAATCAAAACAATCAGCAAACAATAATCATAGTTTTAGGCCACTTTACAACTGGTACCCAAGGTATAAGAGAGAGACAGAAATGGGAGAAGGATACAAGTGACAGCAATGGAGAGATATCACATTAAACTGGAGCACATGCTGCTTTCCCACACACCTTGATGTGATTGCTCCTGACACACACACACACATCGTTCTCTCCACTTTCTGTCTCTATTTTGTGTTTTGGTGTACAGTTGGAATATTACTGAACCTGTGACAGTCCAATTCTTTTCCAGTGTTGCGCTAATGGTTAAAATGGGTCACTCAAAGGTCTTGCCCCATCTTTACCCATCTTTTGGGTCACTATTATTTGTCGTCACTCGAGTGTGGCGAGGCCCCGCTGTCCTTTGTCCCACTCATCAGTGAATAATGGTCTCGCTCTCTCTTTCTCTGTCTGTCTCTCGCTTCCATCCTTTCATTAACCACAAGTTGACTCAGTATTGCCAAGGGCTTGCGACTTTGTGGTAAAAGGTTACTTACTCTGCCCAGTGCAGTGGGTGATTATGTGAGACCATTCAAATGTTAAGCTGAGTGCACTGGCAACAATGTGTTAACTCGTGTGAGACTGTCAACGTACGTGTGTTTATTTTCTTGCCACAAAAAAAAGCACAAAAGCCTTCATCTACTTTGTTCACTCAAAGATTTCTGAGAATCTTTTTATATATTTTATTTATGACATTTATCCATATAAACAACATATAACAGTAGTAGAGAACAGAGTAATTTTAGCTATTATATCCATACTTGATTTTTTATTTATTTTTCATGTCAAAATATGCCAAATTAGAACTTGCCTCATAGTTGTGTGCCTCAGCCATAGACTGTATACAAAAGATTGACCCATTAGTTTATGGACAATAGTTTTGGAGCCTTGAGTTTGTCATTATAGCGATCATCATCTTGGTATTTTGTAGCCAGCAATAGCTATATTTTGACAAGAGACTGGAGTGAAAAGATTTGATTGGCAAGGTGCATTAAAAAAGGTTTCTCGTGTGACGTCATGCAATAGTGGTGTGCGATACCACAAATTTGGGTATCGATCCGATACCCAGTACATACAGGGAGTGTATTGCCGATACCTATATTTATACTTTTAACTTATAAAGGCAACTTATGTGAGGGAGAACAGTGTGCTATGATTTATGAGATGAATCATCATCAATTTGCCAAATCTGAGTACATTTTAATGACCACTAAATCACTGTGTTTTTTACTTTCTACAATTATTAGTTAACAGAATGAAACATACCCTTCAGTTTTTCATTTTTTTTTGGAGACCTGAACACTTGGTCAATGTCTGTTGTTTAAATATGCTATATAAATCAAATAGACTTGACAGTCAGCACAAAAAGGTTATTAGATTCAGACATAATATAGTCATAGTTAATGTTTCAGGTATACAATAATTTATTTAGTATAACTCAGTGGACGAATATATTATTTTAATGTATGAATATAGTCTGACCGAAATATCACTTCCATCACTATATGAGCAACTTGGATATTGGTTGACCTTTGACTTTTGTTCTGGGGGTCTGGGTCTGTCTGAGGGATTCCCTTCTTCCTCTCTTTGTTTCTTTTGCTGCTTGTTCTGGGACACTTTCTTGGACCTTCGTGTCTTTATATAATTGGTGATGTTCCCACAGTACAGAATTTCCTTTCAACATGCATCACTGTTTTCATTTACAGCTGAAAGTACCTCTACAGGATGCTCCTCTTTCTCAATCACTGCGGCCTACACAGGTCTAGTCAGTGCCGCTGAGTCACGTGACTGCAGGGCAACCAATCACAGCAGAGCAGGAAGGAGGGGGCAGAGCAAAGTGGAGATGAATGAAGGATCAGTGCTTGCACAGAAATGTCTTCTTTCTGATGAACTGCAGCAACATACTGAACTTACAGGTGACAAACTAAAGCGTGATCCTATCACACTAGTATCAATCCAAAATCAATGGCAGTGTTGATATCAATACTATTGATAGTGTTCTGCTTACCCCTACGATGTACATACGGTCAGAGTTGTCTGCCATATGACCCCCAGTCACAAGGGAAAAATGTGTATTCATTGACCAGTTGGCGATTGGTTCTTGGAGGTTGCTGGCTGTTGCTACTGTAGGTGAAATCGGTCACAAAGACAGTGCTGCACCAAAACCTCCTTGGGATTGCACTGGTCTCTGGCAGATTGCTGTGGTGGTCTTTAGTTTGCATGAAAGATGCTGACTTGTGTGCAAACACTTGCTACTTATGGAAGCAAAGAACCTTTCTCCCATTTTACTACGGAAAATGGAAACAAAGAATGTTTGCTGTCAAAGTAAAAGTTGTGCTTCAATGCTGCAGCCAACACATTTCAAAAGTTGCATCTTTTAGTTTGAAGGCACAGAGTCTGTGGTTTTCTGGTTTACATTGCAGTCTTCATTTTCACTACTGCTCAGAGAGTAGCTGGCGACTGTTTGCGGACAACTTGGCGTATTCCATGCAAACTACAGGCGGCCACGGCAATCTGCTAGAGAGCAAAGGAAATACAGGGAGATTTTCTCCAGCCCTACATTGTCACACATCCAAAATGGCCTGTGTAATTATTCTTCTTCACTTTCTGGATACATATTTTGTCACAATGCCTTCCAGAATACACAGGAGAAAAAAAAGTTTAAACTCATGCTTAGAAATTAACGACTTTAACGATAACAAATTATTCTACCAATTGTTTCATAACTTTTCAGTTCATAGAAACAAAATAAAATTGACAGCTCCAGAGAGCTGGTCTGATAAAAACCTTCATTGCTTGATGATCCGTTATGCTTTAATTTTTTTTTTTTAATTTATTACATTTTTTTTTTGTCCTGCCGTAGAGTGCTCTAGTGGAACCTTCCTCTTTGAGAAGTGTTACTCATAAAAACCACAAGTATAAATACTACATGTCCTTACAGTTCTGTAACTAATTTGGGTTAATTGTTTCCATGCTCACTCTTGCTTCCCTACATGGATCTTTGCAGAGCCTATCTGACAAGTGTATTAACACACACACACACACACACACACACACACACACACACACACACACACACACACACACACACACACACACCATTGTATGAGAATTGGTGTCTGACCCAAATCCTGCCGTGTCTGAGGGTAGGACAGAAGATGTGTGCGTACATGTGAGTGTAAGGGGTCCTGGCCTCTGTATCCCACTGATATCCTAACAGTAGCTTGATGACGTCTCTGCTTAGTGTCAGCAGACAGGCCTCCTTTAATGCTGTAAGAAGGTTAGATCTTTGGCCCATATTGGATTGTAGGAACACAATAGGCAGTGTATATGGCTTGGTTTTGCATTTAATTATTACTTTCCTTTACACAAAGCTTAACACAATCCTCATCCCTGAATATTTATTTCACTAAGGTAATTTGTGTTTTATGTCTGTCTCTGCTTACGTTTGGCCTGTTTGGCCACCTCAGTCGGTTTGATTTAGAGAGTTTGTGATGGTGCTGTGAGCAGTCTTTGTGTGTCTCTCTTTGTCTAATCCTCCTGTTTATGCTCACTCTGTGTTTAAGCTTTTGTTGTTCCTCATTGGATCATTTAGACAAAGATTTCAGTCGCCTGGTGTTTGACTGGTCTATTATGCATAATTAAAAACATGTTTGGAAATCATCTGCATTCACACAGTAGAGCAAAAGTAGTCACTTTGGGTTTTTTGCCTTTGCATTCATTTGCAGGGAGCTAACAATTGTAACAGTTTCTTTATTAATGTTCTAATCTTCAATGGTGACTCTTGATAATAGTTTGTGTTTAGCTTAAGTCATATTAATGTATAGCAGTGTGGTGCAACACTAGAATTTTAAAAAATCCAGTTCTTTAGTATCTAAACATGGTTTTTAAAAATCTAGCCGCAACTTCTGTTGTGCTGCTAGAAAAACTTTCTGGTAGCTTCACGTTTCTAGAGCTGTTCTGTTTGATGTGCACATTTTTCCTGCGTGGCCCTCATTTGTAATATGGTTCCATAAATGGCACTCAGTAATGAAAACTTTGAGCGCCCTTGTTTTAAACAGTATAAAGTAACATGGAAAAAAAAGACTCGAAGACAAGCCCAGCACAGACAGAAAATTGTCAAAAGTTTTATGAAACATGAAAACAATTACCCTCTGTTAAACATTTCAACACTCAGAAAGTTAGGAGATTAAATCTGTTTTTGTGGCTGCAGTTGCGGTTCTTGTTTGTTGGATTTTGTGTGTGTAGGAGTACTATTAACTCAGACACTACATATCTTATGACTCACTGTATCTGTCTGCTGAGCATTTATCTTACTGGCTATAAAAACATTGTATATCCATTTATGGAACTCTATGATGTGGATATTTTTAAAAGGTGAATGCACTTGTTTTTTAGCAGAGATGAATCGTGATTCATCTTTGATTAATGTGCTAAGTGGCTTGAAGTTGACCACATGCTTTAATGTGTAACATTCAGATTTATATTCAGAATTTTTTTGTGGTGCGCTTGGAAGAAAACCTAATTCACATTATAAAATTATCTGAAAAATTAATTACACTTATGAGTAAAAACCAGAAATGAGGACATGCATATCATATAAAAATAAAACATATAAAAAAAGTAAAATATAATATTAAATCTACAGTACAGCACTATGCTGTGGCACCATTTTTGATCCTCTGGCTGATTTGGGATTTGTATTATGCTCATGTACAGCTCCATATTTGTATCCTTTGACTCTATATAGTTTCTTCTAATTGGCTGATCTTGCAAGCAGAGGGTTTAAACACTGGGTGGGTGGGTCTTCACAGCTATTTTCCTGAGATGACCATATTAAAGGTACTTCCTCTCTCTAGCATCATACAGAGCCAACAGCGGGGAAGAAATGGTCTGAAACTGAATATTTAGAGCAGTCTGAGTGTTTTATAATTACATGTAGCACTTACTCTACAATTAACTACTAAAATATAGAAGAAAATACCATAATGTACAGTAGGATAATAATTTAAATAGGTTTTCATAAAAACTAAATGTGTTTGCATTCTCTTTGACAAACTAAGCAAAAGGACTTGCAGTCAGCAGTATATTCTCCTGGGGAACTCTGCTGCCTGGCTGCAGTGAGCTGCATAAGTGTGTGTGCACACACGGGTGTGCATGCACATGCTGACAATGTTTAACTCGCATGAACACTCATTAAATGAACAAAGCTAACTGTGGTTGGTAATTCAGAGGATAAATCCTATAAATAAAAAAACATGCACATGTTAAATATGCATATTTAACAGATGTATGCCTTCACATATATTTGAACACAAGTATGCACCCACTCCTGTCATCTAACTTCTTTTCCTCCATCTTTCCACCATTCTGATGCTTAGCTGGGCAGATTAGTGGAGCGCGCAAATGCCCACAGGGGAATTGTTGCATTTGTAGCTCTGCAGAGAACCTTTGGGAGACTCGAGCTTTAATTTGATTTTTGTTCTTGAGGTCACAGCTCTATTTTGAGCCAATTCCTAACTTTTTTTTGTGTTTTTGGATGATCAGCGCTCTGCTCTTTGGTTTTTACATGGACTTTTTCAGCTTGAATTTGCGTAGCTGAGCCAACAGTAGGGCAAATTTGTGCATGCAAAATGCATAAGAACTGTAACACAAACCATCTAAAGCTTAATTTAAAAACAGAAATGGTTTCTTTTATGTAGGAAATGTTCTTCCATGCACTGCAGAATTCTGCTTTGAGGCTCGTTTCGCTTGTTTGATGGCCTGTGTGGGTGAACTGTGAGAGCAGTTTTCATCAAAAAGGCCAAAATGTCAAAGCTGACTGAGAGTTTTTGTAATGACAATAAACCTACTTATCCTCTATTGCTGTAAAAATAAAATTATATTTAATTATATTATTTCAATTCAGCTTTGGCCAAACTAGAACTGTGATGAGTCAGACACGAGATTTGTTTTTATAGTTCTGACCTCATGGGAAAAGAGTCCAAAAATACTCTAATGGTGTTGTGTCCTCTTCTCTCCCCCACTCTGCTCCCCAGAGTGTTTGTGGATCTTGTTTGTTAACCTTGTGCATCAGCCTGTATCCGAGTGTGTTTATCATGCCTACGTGTCCTGCAGTTTAAATGTGAGTTTATGTGTTTGGCTCTTAAAGAGTGTTGTCGTCACCTTGTCAAACACTTTGAACCGCAGTTACCTGAATGAAAGGTCCTCTACAAATGTTCAAAAAATGATTGATTTAATGATTTATAAACTGACACTAGAAGCAGAAAACAGAGTCATAAGGGAGGGAGCTTAACCCTCAGTTACGAAGGCCTCGAAGCTAGGTTGGTGACTGAAGGTTCTTGGCTATTACCAGGTGAAATCGGTCACAGAGAGGGTCCTGCACCAAAAAAACCCCCTTGTGATTGCTTTGATCATTATGATAATGATGAAATCTTGTTTGAAAAACGAAAGTTGTTCAAATGAAATCTGTACTAAGGGAACAGGAGACCCAGGATAGCAAGCTGTAATTTCATGTGGAGCTGTTAGTGTTGGGAGTGTGACCAGATCTGCCAGACCACCTTCAGAGCTGGTTTGAACGGGATCTCGGCCTCGCTCACCCATAATTAAACCTCTCTGTGTTTGTAAGTGTGTGTGTGTGTGTGTGTTGTTGGGTGTATATGACTGGCAAATTACTCGTGTGTTTCTGCATCACACGTCAGCACTAAATGCACCGTTTACTGTGTCTTTTAACTGTTTTGCATTTGTCGCACAACTTTTTGTTCAAGATAAATTGGTGCTAAAGCTAAATCAAGGGTTTTCAGACAGGAAGTGTTCAAATTCAAGGGCAGCAGGACATTTGGGGCTTCTATTAAGAAGTCGTTTTCCATTTGTCAAACTGCATTGCTGCGTTACACATCCGTAGCTGCACTTCTTTCACACATGTTCACTGAATAGCGAGACAGGCTTGATTCATCGTCACACCTCTAAAGGATGATGACAAAAAGAATCCTTTGTTTGACTGCTGTAGCTCCTCTCTCTGTGTCGCCTCCTTTCTTTCTTCCTGTTCTTCCTGTTTCTTCCTGTTTTGGCCATATGGAGTTTAAAGTTGTGGTTGAAAACATGTACATCTGGACTGATGTGTGCAGACTACAGTTGCATGCAAATATGCCTCAGTGTTGATAGATGGCATTCATGTGCCCTTGTGGTGTATTCTGCTCTATATGAGGTCACGTTTGCCTAGGCGTGTGTGTGTGTGCGTGTGCGTGTGCGTGTGTGTGTGTGTGTGTGTGTGTGTGTGTGTGTGTGTGTGTGTGTGTGTGTGTGTGTGTGTGCGTGTATGTGGTGTATGTGTCTCCCTTTCTTTGCCCTTGGTATGTAATAAACATGTGGAACTGCAGCTCTTTGCACATCTGTCTGGTGGTTGAGAAACAGTGCAGTGCTGCTGTGCACCATTTCAACCCGCAGCAGCCCCACCCCCCACCTGCTTTGGCCTCCCAGTCACTTTGCACGCACGCACGCACACACGCATGCGCACGCACACCCACACCCACACACACACACACACACCAAAAGAGGTCGTTTCCACAGAATTTGAGGACACCTACACTCCATGGGGAAATTTGCCTTTGTCTGAATGAGTACAAGAACCTGCTGTGCTTTCACTATGTCATCATCTCCCAGTGCTTTAGGCCCTAAAGGTAAAGTAAGAATTCTTTCAAAGTAAAGCACAGTAAACATACAAATTCTTTATCAAATCTGTTTGGTGTGTCTACCCTTTATCTTCAAAACTGTACCTACTAGGTATACTTGCATACAGTTTTAAATATATTGACAGTTAGGATGTTCCAAGCGCTTGCCACAGTTCTTCTGCAGATTTAGTCTGTCTCATTGTGTAATCCCAGACTTACTGGTCTGCCTTCTTTAACCCTTAGCACAAAGAAGTAGCAGTTACAGCAGTTATGTTAAGTCAGGCAGCTATACTGACTTAACATAGTCTGCTGCTCTCCCTGGGTCCTGGGTTCCAGTGGCAGGCATGTCAAGTCCTGTTGTTACCATTTACAAAACTGCAGCTTCAATAGGATGTATGTGGTCAGAAGTACTTTTCCGCAAGCTGCAGCTCCTGGGGCTGAAAAGTGAGAGTGCATAAAGCTGAAGGTCCTTGAGTGGTCACATGACATGGCTCCAAAAGTGAGAGAATCCCCATAGATGTCCATGTGAAAATGCCCAACTATAAAGAAGAAATAACCGGGTTTCCAGCCTGGTTAAAAAAAAAAAATGGTTTTGGACCCTGTGGGCTCTTCACCTCTGCTAATTTGTGACAATGTAGTGGTTTTTCCTTTGGGATCATGTTTTATTCAATTAGTATTATTAATAATACTAACTGAATAAAACATGCTATGCTGTGATAACAGCCAGTTCAATGAGTCTGTACTCCAGCTCTCACAGTGAAATTCTAGTATTTTATTTCTGTGTTACTCCACACTAATTAGCACTTATTTGTTTCTGTGCGATGCATGCATACAGCAAGATAAGTTAGCAATCCGGCCTCTCATCCAAATACAGTCACTTCTGGCTCCAGAAAATCAACATGAAATATGAAATGCTAATGTTGAGGCTTCAAATCAGGTCTTCACAAAACAGTGGGTGACATGCTATGTCCATCTTTTATATACAGTCTATGCTTCACTGTTCCATGATATCCAACCACTGTCTCTTTCATTATTCCCTTTCCAGATCTTTGCCTGTTTTACTATATAAAAGTTACAGTTATGTTACATAATACGTTTAGTCACATTTTTGATGCAGGTTATTTTAACAAGGTCTCTATTTATTTGAGTCAACAGTCAAACAAAACCAATATTAGCTTTGTTGCTTGGAACTGATGCTTCAAAAGTGCTTATATGCTTCTCTGCTCTCTCATAATGTCCTGAAGTTAAATGACACCCGTGGGCGTACACTCATGCATACATATGAGGCACTACAATCTGCAGTGCCGTGCTCTTCCCTGCTTGTAGTGTCTTGTTACATAAGCAGGCTAATGTTACCCCAGCAGGCCGTGTAACTGGCACCTCAATATCAGCCGTCACCCCAGTGAGGGAAGAGGGAGATGAAAGGGGAGGAGAGCAGTGAAATTATTAGTAGAAAGTTTAAGACTTGAGGGAAAGAAGTCTGAGAAATAAAGGGATGTGACTGAAAAGGTGACTGAGGGAGCAAAGAGAATGAAGCTGGTGAAGAATCAGTGGGTCAGGTGAAGACGTAGACTTAGACAGTTTTGAGTGACAGTCAGCTGCCCTTGTAGTCATGTTTCACTGACAGCTTGTAGCCTTGATCTGGCTTAGTAAAAGCTCCTAATTTCCATCTAGCAGAGAAACACAGAAAAGGCATTAACGCCTCAGATCCGTGTCTTGCATGCACTCCAGGCCCATCTGAGTTTTTCCTTTCCTAACACATTCTTTTAACCCAAATTGAATATATCATTCCTCCCTTGAGGCGCCAGAGAATAAAGTCTCTAATTCTTACTGGCTCCCTCACTGTCTCATAAAGTAGATGATGCTTATGAGAGGCTCTTCTCATCTCTTCTCACTGTTTTTTCTCACACTATCTGTCACCCGTGTTTCTTTTTTCTTTGTTTTTCCCTTTTACATTTTTTGGTTGAGTTGTGTTCCCAGTTTGTGACAAGCCTAATACTTGTGATCATTTCTGTGGAGACAGTTTGTGTTGGACTTGATGTGTAACTACTGCTAACCCCTGATGGTAAGCACAACACAATGCATAAATCAAATAAAACTTCCTTCTCCAATATCAGACCTTTAAATGCATATTAATCAGGAAGACACTCTTCACATCTAAATCAAATTTATGCCCATGTGTATTTAACTGCAACTGTGGTTTTTAAGTCAGGTTCAGCTCTTTAAGAAATCTGTGAGTATTTTTCTGTTATTACACTATTGTTATGAAAACACCTGCTGTGCAATAGCACACTGTATTCTGTTGTGTAAAACTATCGAGCTACATGCACTTAACTTCAGTTTAGTTGATTATTTGATGAGTTGATCAACAGAAGAATCATTAGTGACCATTTTGATAAGCGATTAATAGTTAAACCATCAGTCATCATATGCAAAAAATGTGGAAAACGTCTGTTTTCAGTCCCTCGATTTTAAAGTGTTACTGTTTCTGTTATGCTATATTATATTGTACGATATAGAAGACAATTGAAGACATCAGTGGCTCCATAGTGTAGCAGTTTACGTATTCGCCTAACAAGCCCAGTTTGATCCTGGGAGGAGACACAAATCCCTTTGGAGCTGCGTCAGGAAGGGCATCAGGTGTAAAAATCTGCCAAATGTGCAGAGCTAATGAATAAGGGAGCAGCCAAAAGTAAATGTTCCATTCAAAGACATCATGTTAGACGTTTTCGACTTTTTTTTCTGACATTCTATAGACAAAACAGTTGTTTAAAAAATATATGTGGATTAATCATTAATGACAATAGTTAATTCTATTTACTGCATGCATGCATGCATTCATACTGTGTGCACATGGCTGGCCTTATGTTTTAAACTATTAAATATTGCAAGATGCAAACATGGGTGCAAATGTGTGCCCTCGTGTTGCTCTGGTTTCCCTATTTTGAAGATATTTCCTATATTTGCTTGTGTTTATGGATGAGGTTATGAGTGCTGTTGGTATATTAAAAATATATGTCCCTGTGGGAGAAGCATAGAAGGCATTGTGCCTAAATTCACCTCAAGAGGAAAGCAGAAATAGAGCACACAAACGCTTACACAGGCCTACCCAGATTTTCCAGTGCCACTCTTGGTCCAGTTGCCAGCGGTAAAGCGTCTAGGCTGAACATTTGCGGTAAATACATGGGATGATTTGGGAGTTAGAGTCAGGAGGTTTGCAGCCATAAAGATACTATAAAAAAAAATGCAATACATTTCGAATTATTGGCTTGCTGTTTTAGCATCAAATGTATCTGGTGTAATTTATTAAAAATATTTCATCCTTCATAGATCTGATGAGAAGTGCTTAATGTTGCCAGGTATCAAGCTTTAGAAGACAATCATTGCTTTGGCTGATAGGGGAGAATCAGTGGCTCTTTAGGTTATTGATGAGATCTAGCCCCAAGATGTATGCAGGGGAACTGGTTACTCATCACTGAGTCCCTTGGGACACAGTGGTGAACTGAGCCCCTAACCATCAAGAGACAGCAGCCGGTAGACAGCCAGAGGAACTGAGATAATTGAAATGACTTTCAGTATAGAGACTTTCTTTTATCTCCCTTATTATTCACTGTCCTCATTTTGTGAAAATGAGCACTGGTATGTTCACATGAAAAAAGAAAGTCTTAGACTGAGTCTACTGTGGGTTTTAGAAAGTGTGTTTATGCTTTAGTATCAAATGGGTGTGTGTTTGAAAGGGTATTATGAGGGTGGGGGGGGCATGACTATCATCTTTGTTAGTGTGTGTGTGTGTGTGTGTGTGTGTGTGTGTGTGTGTGTGTGTGTGTGTGTGTGTGTGTGTGTGTGTGTGTGAGTGATCATGGGAATGTGTGAGTGCTGGATTCAGGTAATTAATGCTGGGATGCTTGAACCTGGCAGACAGTCAGACGGGCACAGAGCCAAAGTAAATGGGGGGGGGGGGGGGGGGGGGGAGTAAAAGGGGGTGGAGTAGAAGATTAGAGCAGAACTGATACAGGCCACAGAAATTCAGTTGCAACCAGGTTAAGTGAGAAATGCTTTTAATGGATGTAAAATGACAGCTAACCATATGGTGGAATGCAGTCCTCCCTGTGAAAATAGGCTGGAATATGCTTGTCGTAGAGTTGCTTAGACAGAACGGGCGATGTAAGTAAGAAACAAATGTCCACGAGCCACTGTCTGTTACATTAGGAACAGAAGGAAACAAAATCATTTGTCATGGCCGGGGAGGAAACGGGCAAGGAAGGGCAAAAACGCAGGACTCCAGGGGTAACTTAAAAGGGCGTTTATTCCACCGGGGAAACACAAAAAATACAAAAACCTTGGAAGGGAGGCACAGGGAGACGAAGGGCAGGCGCAGGGAACACGGGAACACAGGAACACAGAAACACACGGACACACAACGTCAACGACGCGACAAGGAACACATGGAAACTGAGGGCTTAAATACACACTGGGTAATCAGGGCAAGAGGAAACAGCAGGGAACAACAGGTGAGGCAAATGAAACTAATTACACAGGGGAAGCAAAGCTGAACACAAAGCACAGGAAAACCAGACTGTCAAAATAAACAGGAAGTGACAAACCAAGGAACATACTGACTAAACACGGGGAACAGGCACAGACTCAGGACAGAGACGCAGACATATCACAACACTAGGAAATAAACTAACACAAAACGCTGGGCCAACGGCCCAGGACATGACAGTACCCCCCCCTCAAAGGCCGGCTCCCGACGGCCAAAACCAGAAAACAAAACCAGACAAGGGCGGGAGGCGGGGGACCAGGAGGGAGGGCCCGAAACAAAAACAAAGACAGGGAGCAAAACAGAAATCACAGGGCGTGAACAAAACAAATCAAACCCGTACAGGAAGAAAACAAAAACACAGGACCAGAACAAAAGGCGACGGCACAAGGCCGGAGACAGTCCAAAACAGGGGGTCGAAACAAGGAACAGTCCAGGAGCTATGAAAAAAACAAAAAACAGCAGGGGAAAAAACAGTCCACAGTTCAGGGGAGTCAGTGGGAAATCCAAAAACAAAAAACACACAGTTCAGGAGGCCGCAGAGGCCAAGGGGCCACAAAGCAAAATCCCAACGAGGGAGGCCGACCGCGCTCCCAGCGGCGGCGGCGACGAGGACGAGAAGGAATCACTGGAGGCCGACCGCGCTCCCAGCGGCGGCGGCGACGAGGACGAGAAGGAATCACTGGAGGCCGACCGCGCTCCCAGCGGCGGCGGCGACGAGGACGAGGGGGAGTCACTGGAGGCCGACCGCGCTCCCAGCGGCGGCGGCGACGACGAGGGGGAGTCACTGGAGGCCGACCGCGCTCCCAGCGGCGGCGGCGACGACGAGGGGGAGTCACTGGAGGCCGACCGCGCTCCCAGCGGCGGCGGCGACGACGAGGAGGAGTCACTGGAGGCCGACCGCGCTCCCAGCGGCGGCGGCGACGACGAGGAGTCACTGGAGGCCGACCGCGCTCCCAGCGGCGGCGGCGACGAGGAGGGGTCACTGGAGGCCGACCGCGGGGCGTGCGGCGGCGGCGACGGGGAGCAGACACTGGAGGCAGACCGCGGGGCATGCGGCGGCGGAGAAGGGCGACCCCGGGCTCTGGTGGGGAACCCTCGGGTGACGTGGAGCGCTCGGACTGAGCAGAGACCCCCACCGGCTCGGACTGAGCGGGACCCCCTGGCTCGGAGCGCTCGGACTGAGCGGAGACCCCCATCGGCTCGGACTGAGCGGGACCCTCGTGCGCGGAGCGCTCGGACTGAGCGGAGACCCCCATCGGCTCGGACTGAGCGGGACCCTCTGGCGCGGAGCGCTCGGACTGAGCGGGACCCTCTGGCGCGGAGCGCTCGGACTGAGCGGAGACCCCCATCGGCTCGGACTGAGCGGGACCCCCTGGCTCGGACTGAGCGGAGACCCCCATCGGCTTGGACTGAGCGGGACCCTCTGGCGCGGAGCGCTCGGACTGAGCGGAGACCCCCATCGGCTCGGACTGAGCGGAGACCCCCATCGGCTCGGACTGAGCGGGACCCTCTGGCGCGGAGCGCTCGGACTGAGCGGAGACCCCCATCGGCTCGGACTGAGCGGGACCCCCTGGCTCGGACTGAGCGGAGACCCCCATCGGCTCGGACTGAGCGGAACTCCCTGGCTGCATTGCAGGGCACGCAGCCGTCTCCTCCGACGACTGGGGCTGCTTTGCAGATAGATCGGGTGAGTCAGATGGTGAGGATGAGGGTGACAGGAGAGCTGACTGAGGGCGAGCTAGTGCTACACTAGCGAACTGCGTGGAAGCAGACTGAGACTGGGAGGTGGCTGGAGCTACAGCAGACTGAGGACGAGGGAGAGCGGCTGGCTGAGAGCTAGGGAAATCAGGCTGCGTGGAAACTGACCGAGAGCTAGGGAAATCAGGCTGCGTGGAAACTGACCGAGAGCTAGGGAAATCAGGCTGCGTGGAAACTGACCGAGAGCTAGGGAAATCAGGCTGCGTGGAAACTGACCGAGAGCTAGGGAAATCAGGCTGCGTGGAAACTGACCGAGAGCTAGGGAAATCAGGCTGCGTGGAAACTGACCGAGAGCTAGGGAAATCAGGCTGCGTGGAAACTGACCGAGAGCTAGGGAGATCTGGCTGCGTGGAAACAGACCGAGAGCTAGGGAGATCTGGCTGCGTGGAAACAGACCGAGAGCTAGCTAACACTGGGGCCTGAGAGGGAGCTGACACAACTGGAGCTACAGAAGGAGCAGGAGCTGAGGGAACTGGGACCAAAACCGAAGGAACTAAGACAGGGGCTGAGGGAACTGACTGAGAGGGCACTGAAACAGCTGACACTGGGGACCGAGGAAGAGTTACTGGAGCTAGAGCTGACTGAGGGCGAGGGGGAGCGACTGGAGCTAGAGCTGACTGCGTGGAGACTGACTGAAGAGGCACTGTGGACGACACTGAAAACTGCTGTGAAGGCTTGGACCTGGCTGCCCCCACCCGCGGAACAGGAGCGGGCGCAGAGGTCAGCCCGTCCGTGGCTGCCTCCCCCCGCGGAACAGGAACGGGCGCAGAGGTCAGCCCGTCCGTGGCTGCCTCCCCCCGCGAAACAGGTACGGGCGCAGAGGACAGCCCGTCCGTGGCTGCCTCCCCCCGCGAAACAGGTACGGGCGCAGAGGACAGCCCGTCCGTGGCTGCCTCCCCCCGCGAAACAGGTACGGGCGCAGAGGACAGCCCGTCCGTGGCTGCCTCCCCCCGCGAAACAGATACGGGTGCAGAGGACAGCCCGTCCGTGGCTGCCTCCCCCCGCGAAACAGGTACGGGTGCAGAGGACAGCCCGTCCGTGGCTGCCCCCACCCGCGGAACAGGAACGGGTGCAGAGGTCAGCCCGTCCGTGGCTGCCCCCACCCGCGGAACAGGAACGGGTGCAGAGGACAGCCCGTCCGTGGCTGCCCCCACCCGCGGAACAGGAACGGGTGCAGAGAGCTTCACAGAGGCTGGCGGAACCTGGGGCTCCTGGAGACGAGCTGGCATCACAGCAGACAGGGGCGAGCGCGACCGGGGGGGAGCGTGACGATGCCGGGTGCGCTGCTTCCTCCGCTTTCTGTTGGAGTGGGAGGCACGATTCTCTGCATCCAGAATGTCCACTAGCAGAGGAGAATCAATGATTTCTACATCTTGCGGCAGCCAACAGAGGTCGGGCTGCGCGACGGTGGAGTGGGAAAAAGTCTCATCACTTGCCGCAATAATATCGAGCCCGGTGGTACTCACGGAGGTGGTGGCCGGTGCGTGAAGCGGTGACAATGTCCGCGGCGTTATACCGCTCGGGTCTTGGGGAGAGGTGAGTGGAATGGAAGATGGCAGGGCCGGAGAGCAAGGCAGTGCCGGTGGCGATGAGGGGCCATGGAGAGGAGGAGACGAGGATAAGCCGTCTGGCTGCAGGAGAGGTGCATTAGTGATGGCTTGAAGAAAAAAATTTGAGTCCCTGCCCTGGACTGGGCGGCCAATATTGTGCAGTTCATATTGTAGGTTCTTTCGGAGCATGATTATTGAATGGGCAAGTGAAGCGGTGTCAGGATGGGTGAGGAGCCAGGTGGAGGACGAAATAAGTCCACAACAGAAAGCTAATTGTATTAACCGGTGGTGACTGGTGGGGGCCTGAACAATTTTCTCGGAGAAATCCTTGAGCTCCAGGATCTTCTCTTCTTGCTCAGAGAGGGTCCTTATATCTGCGGGGTCCATAGTTTGGTCGCGTCGTTCTGTCATGGCCGGGGAGGAAACGGGCAAGGAAGGGCAAAAACGCAGGACTCCAGGGGTAACTTAAAAGGGCGTTTATTCCACCGGGGAAACACAAAAAATACAAAAACCTTGGAAGGGAGGCACAGGGAGACGAAGGGCAGGCGCAGGGAACACGGGAACACAGGAACACAGAAACACACGGACACACAACGTCAACGACGCGACAAGGAACACATGGAAACTGAGGGCTTAAATACACACTGGGTAATCAGGGCAAGAGGAAACAGCAGGGAACAACAGGTGAGGCAAATGAAACTAATTACACAGGGGAAGCAAAGCTGAACACAAAGCACAGGAAAACCAGACTGTCAAAATAAACAGGAAGTGACAAACCAAGGAACATACTGACTAAACACGGGGAACAGGCACAGACTCAGGACAGAGACGCAGACATATCACAACACTAGGAAATAAACTAACACAAAACGCTGGGCCAACGGCCCAGGACATGACATCATTATTTAACAGTAGTTATATTTTGTAAATAGCATGGATAAAAGCCTCTTGTGCATCCTGACAGATTACATAATCAGAAATGAAATTCCCTTCCTGTTAGCTGTGGTAACCCAGGCAACAGTTCCCCTGGAGACAGACTTTGACAAATCTCTGTGGTCTGTTTAGAAAGTCCTAACGCGTGTCCCCTGAACAGCTTTGGCATAAAGCAGCAGTTTATTGCCCCAAGCAGTGATGTTGCTGCAGCTTGTGTTTGACCAGAGATTAGGAAGACTGGAGCCTTTTGTGCTCATTCTGCTGTTTGCAGATGATAAGCCCCTCTGCGGGCTCTATTGTTTGAGTCAGGAGCTGAGGGACAGGGACTGGGGTTGAGGTAAACCGAGTGCTAACCTTTGTGGTTTGTTTTTAGGCCGAATATATCAAACATATACTATTAATTAAAGATTTTCCTACTGCTACAGTGTGATACGGTGGTGCAGGAAATATGGAGGAAATATATCAGCCTAGAGATTTTGTTCTTCAAAATATGCCATATTAAAACAGTTTTGACTGCCTCTAAGGAAGTTGTATTGGCTATATGACGCTAACTGCTGAGTGGCAGAAGTGCAGTTGTTTGGCACGCTCGCCTGGTGCAGGTTGTGAACAGCTGATTTGGTTTCTTGGAGACAATCTCAGCAGCAACAGCAGCAGGAGGAGAACACTACCTCAGTTACAGGGCTCTGGGAATTGTAATGTAAATGATGTGACAGAGAGATGTGATGCAACAGCCACTGATTCACTGTTGACTTACGCTGTGAAATGTGTGCCGATTGAACTAGAATGGCTGGAAGAACATTTTAATCACCTTCCTACTTTGCTAAAGTGGCATTCATTGATGTGCAATATGGACAAAAATACTGGGCTACATACACATGACACCTACAGTAGCTGCTCGGCCACGAAGCTCCCGGCGTGCAGTTCTTGTACTGATGTTAATGCCAGAGGAGGCGTAGAACTCTGTAGTTACTGTGTTAGCACAGCGCTGGTGACTTTTACACACTACGTGCCTCAGCACCTGACCCCGCTGTGTAACTTGGTCTGCCACTTCATTGTTGAGTTGTTTTGGTTCCTAAGCACTTCCACTTTGCAACAATACCACCTACAGTTGATTGTTGAATATCTAAAAGATTGCAATATTACAATACCAGACATGTAGTAGTTGGTACCAATACCAGTCTCAATACCCAATTCACCACCAAAGCAAAATGACCATGCTATGTACTTAAACATAAATTCCTTTATTAAAAAGTCATTTTAAAACAATGATATGGTGGCAGGTCATTTATTTAAAATGTTAACATTTTATTTTAATTACTTTCTATTCAATTTTATTTATAAAGTGCCAAATCACAACAAGCAGTCGTCTCAAGGTGCTTAAATTGTCAAGATACAGAATGAAATGTTAGAATGGTTGCTGAGTGGCCTACTAATGTTGCAGTTGCATTATGTTAAAATAAGTATTTAATGTTAGCCATTGCAAACATTTCAACCTATGGAACAAAGCTGATTTCTCAATGGCACCGTCAGCAGTCTCAAATCAATTGATAGCATGCATTTCAGGATAACTAATTTATGTGTTTACATTGCTTTACGTGTAGAAACTCAACAAGCCTCTTACCCTCCAGCTGGCTGAAGCTTTTCTGGTATCAGCTGTGCTGCCAGACCTGGAAACCTGGACCTGCTGGAATCTTTCAGCTTCATGTCTCATAAACAGTGCATACCATAATCACATTATAAAGCTCACAACCAATGCACACTGCTTCTAGGATCCTAACATAACATTTTTAGTATTTTAATTTTGGTCTGTTGCTCTTTTGAAGATCAGCCATTACATTGTTATGCTGTAGCATTGAAAAATAATGAGATGTCTGCTGAACAGCTGCCTAACATCTGACGCATTATCTATCTTCATTTGTGGCCTGCCATTGATAGATTATTGTTTATTCATTTTTTGTTAAGTGGCAGCATAGTGTCTCCTTCCAAAAATGCAAATAGAAAGTTAGCATGGTATGTTTTTGGATATTAAATTCATTCACAATGGATAAAATAAAACAAAACTTTTCTCAGATTCCTTCAACAAAGCAGTATGAACTGTGGGGATTTCTTGGACTCACATGAAGCTTTAGGCTTGAGGGTGAAGTCAATAGAGTGATGAGCTTTAGAAAACGCTGTGCATAGATTGCAACTTAAAAAAAATGTCAATTACGGAGGAGCGGCAAACAGATCACACCTGAACACGATATCTATTCAGCACGGAGTGTGTCATAATTCCTGAATTGCTTGACACATCGTGGTGCTCCATGATTTTAAGATTTCAAATTGATAGTGACATATTTGCATTTTAAGACTTTCCGTTGCACTGCAGTCCATGTTTTCATTATTTTATCAAATGAGTGTATTTTAAGGGAATGTTTGTGTTTCCAGGAGCTGAAAAGGTCCGCTGTGTGTTTTCTAGCTGGTGGGTTTATTGATTGAAGAAGTAATATTGTTTGGTAATTGGTTTTCAGCTTTTGTCCTCGAGACACACACATATAAAGACACAGATACGAAAAAACCCAGTGTCGTAACCTCTAACCTTTGCATCTAGCTTCCAGCAACAGACACATAGAAACTCCTGTGATGACAACATACATATAGATGTATTGTCCTTGGAACTGGCTGCATGGCTCTGTGGCTAAGTTAATCAACAAAATTAATGATGTCTCTGTTACCCTTAGCAAACCTTAGCACACTCTGACACTGAGCTGCAATGGCTTACATAAAAAGCCATTACTACACATTAACTAATACATTACTAACAGCTTGTTATCCTTGTGAATGTTACGTGGCTGTGTATAATGTACTGAAATTAGCATTTAACTCAGTGTAGCTTCACTGAGCTGTTAGTATGTTTACTCATGGTCAACAGGCTGAGATATGTTTTCCTCATAAAAGGCAGTTTCTGGCTCATTTTTAGCCTTTGCATTACACATTTTTAGCTTCCTCTGCAACTACTTTATGTGAAATAAGTTTTTATTGAGATCTTGTATCAAAAATTTTCATGATGAAAACTGTAAATTTTTCAATGAAGTGTTCATATCTTGGTTTAATGATGCAAGAACCCCAAGTTTAACAGCCATAAGACACTGTAGAGCATTTAAACCCCGCATATTACTTATGGTGGGCCACAGAGTGATTTTCAGATAGCTGTGGAGAGTGCCAGCTTCACTGTAGACAAATTAATGAGGCTGCTCTCCGCCCACATGGAAACACACGCAATCACCACGGTGCTCATGATGCATTAAAGAGATTGTCAGAGAGCTAAGGTCTGCCCTCAAGATTTACCACTGTGGCGAGATCGCAGACTGGCTCCTGCAAAGGCCAACTTGGAAAGGCAATGAGAGTAAAGCAGACAGACTCACAAATCAAGAAATTCTGAGGAAAGATGGTGTGTAGTGTGAAAACTGGACTGAAGATTAAGAATGTGGGCTTATTGTGATTACACATTGCAATACATGTAAATCAGCCTGATGTTATAATTACCTCAGTCTTCCCTTGCCACCTTACCAACCTAAAGCTATACCATCTTTGCCAGTAGAAACCACTTTCTAATGAGTGCCGTCCATATTCCAGAGTGGAGCAAGTAATTTAGCATGCTGTATTATTCATCAGAGTCTCTGTGTGATTTTGCAGCAATTTGAACACTTATTTCCCCCATAGCGCTTCAGGGGTCGGAGTAATGAGTCTCTTTCCTAATGACTTTAGCAGTTGACAGGAAAGACACGACAAGCGCTTATGGAATCAAAGGTTTGTCTGGCAGAATTAAGGGTAAGAGTGGTGTGTTCTGAGCGCACATCCACTGAGACAGGAACGCGCTCTACTCTAAAGTGGTGTGTGATGAAAGGCAGTGCAGGCAGGAAGGAGAAAGAGAATTAGAAAGCTGGTGGGTACAGAGGAGACTGTAAAACCCACAGCACAGAGGGGAAGATGACAAAACAAACGAGATGTGACAGACTTTGTGGCTGGCTTCATGATTGGTTGTGCCGTTATATTTGTGTTGGTCTCTTGTTGTAATTATGTTTATTTTTATGTTTAGGTCACTTCTTTGTGTAGACTATATATCTTCAACCCGCCTGCCTGTCAACTTGTCTGTCCTTTTTCATTTGTCTGTCTTTTTATCACATAATTTTCTGTTGTATCATTTGTTTCCCTGTTTGTCTGACTTGTGGCAGTGATGCAGCATCCCCTGACAGGAAATTCTTCTAAATGCTAAGCATGAAGCTTGTGAAACAAAGATTTCATTTCAAAATGACTGAAAACCCTCATATAAGATCCTGAAATTAGTCAATATATAGATGGGTTCGAAAGAATTGCCAGATATTTAACTCCAGGTTCTAATGTATGGATTATGTTATTGAAACCCCAGAACTTTTGAACTATTGGACAAAGTAAAAATGTCACATTTTGGTTCTAGAAAAATCTTTATGGCGATCATCCAGTTTACTTCTGTTTTTTAAGACTAGATTAAGAATACCAAACCAATAAATTATAGAAAATAAAACCACTGGCTTAATAAAGGTAGAATAAAAAAATTTCATCAGTATCAGCTACTTTAAAACTATACTAAATGTAGTGTCTGTGTTGGCATTCTGTCCAAATTTGACATCTTCAGAATGTGCAGGAGGGACGGCAGCACGGTCACCATCCTGGGTTCAAATCCACCGGCCAGCTGGGGCCCTTCTGCGTAGGCTCTCTCCGGGTACAGTAGTCATGTTCTGGCATCCTCGACAGTCCAAAAACACACCTGAGAGGTTAATTGATGATTCTAAATTGGCCCCAGGTGTGAATGTGAGTGTGAATGGGTGTCTGTTTCTCTGTGTCCAGCTCCACCCTGCGAACCTGAAGAGGCTGGAAGTAGATTAATGGAGAATATTAAATAGAGCATTTCTTGTTACTTTCAGAAACAATCTAAGAAATAAAAAAAAAAATTTTTTTACAAAGTTCTGTCATAGTTTTGTTGCAGATTCCAGTTTTATACATCACGCCTGTACCTGTTTTGTGCTGCACCATAATATACCAGCTATGATGTCACAAAATCGTGAAACCTATTCCCATCAGCAGATAAATGTGCACACTACTTTCTGGCGTCAAACTCAGCAGATGCTGCAAACAGAAGGTTTGAACAGCAGGTGGGTGGGGCTGCTGTGCTCACAGCCAGAGCTGTGTGCATGAGATGACCATATTAAGGATATAAGGAGAAGAAAACTGTCTCAAAGTGAGCATTCGAAAAGTCATGTTCAGTCATATCATAATCGTAATGTCATCTAATATTATCTATATGTTATAATATCATAGGTGTGTACTTGAAAAAAAATACAGAAAATTTGAATTTTGTAGTCATTTTCCTGAATTGAAGTAAACCAAGTACAGCCTTGCATGTATTGTACCTTAAAACTGTGGAGGTGTGGATGATTAGAGTCCCCTTCAAAAGGAACATGTCTTATTTAATCCTGACTGTTTGGATCTGGGTCTTCCATTATTGCTGAAGTGCGTGGTGTCATCGTTCTAAGAATTTAAAGTCTGTTTCGGGGTTTTTTTTGTGTAAATCATTGTCTGCAAATGGTCTCCCAGTTAGTCCTGAGCTGTCTACTCCAGCAGCACCACAGTTTGCCCAAGAAACAAATATTCCAGGACTTCAAGAGTAATGTCTTCTGGAGAGACAAATCAGAGACAGAGTTTCTTTGGCGCAGTAACAGTAGAGCTTTTCAAAAGAAAAGACTACTGACTGTGAAGCATGAAATGTTTGGAGCTGCTCTGCTGTCTTCGGGACTGGTCAGCTTTCAGGTAAAGATCATTTATAGAATGGTTAGTTGTTGTTTTGCATAAGCTGTGTATGATGAGGCATTTCTGCAGATCCTTTTTGCAAAAAGTGACAGGATCCACAGGTTCTTCCTTTAATCACTCTTCATCTCCTGGCCAAGTTTCATAAATTTCCGCTTGCTCATCGTGTGTAATCCCACGGACAAATAAACAGGCAAACAGAAGGGAAACCATACCTCCACGGAGGCAGAGGAATAACTGATGAATGATAGCAATCTGGCTGTCGAATCTGGCATTTCATCTTTGTGGCAGAGATTTGGAAAAACATTTGTATCTGTTTCCATGCTTAGTTTAGGAAAATACACAAACCACGCAGCACAAACCGTAGCATTGCGAAGCCACTCAGTACACAAGGTACCACTTCATGCAGACATGCTGTATATACAGATATCCTTGTTCCTCTACTCATCTCTATTATCCCTTCATCCAGTTGTGTGATGCCGGGCCCCGCCATTCCTCTGTAAACATTTTTTGCATCGCAATTTTGTCTTTTATCCCTCTATTCTGAAACAAAGGCATGATTACATCACTGCAGGCAGTGCTGTTAGTTTTGTAAAGGAGCTGTGTCTCTGACTGGCCCCGGCTTTATAACTGGAGCCGGCTGCTGCTGCTGCTGCTGCTGCTGCTGTGTTGTTTCCACAGAGATTATCAATGGTGAAGCAAAAAGATGACCTCCAGGAAGCAAATTGGTTTGTTATGATTTCTCAGCCAGAATATGTTAATAGTGTCAGGAAGTGGGAAACAAGAAATTCACCAGTAGATATCCATCAGATGGCTGGTTTGGTGAAATAGTATTTGAAAGAAATTGAAGAAAAAAAAAAAGGAAAGTCAGGTCTTTATACTGGGAGTGTGTGATTCCCACTGGCTCTCTCAAAGGAGCACTTGAAATACAAAAATAAATTCATACCATAAAACAAGTTTCCAGGGACACATTGTCTCCACAGGGATGAATTTGTGCCGCCAAATATTGTATATACTTTGGTTTTTACATGGGATCCAAGGCAGTCATATTGTTTACAGCAGTTCTTTTAAATTTGTCTATATCTCGTGAGAGTCGTGCTGCTCCATTGTAGTGTTTCCTGAGTATCTAAAAGGAGCCAAACATCCCAATTTTGGTGGCTGGACTGCAGCTATAGATACATAGAATCCAGCTGTGTGCAATTTATGACACTACGTCTCTCCTCTAATGACAAGATACTGACATTTCTCAAATGAACTCCTGTCAACTGGCTGTGCAGTTGTGGGAGGATTACGGGAGAAACGCTGCGTTCAAGTTCATTTGACGGCATGTCTGTCCCCTCTGGCGATGCTGTAGCTGAGGCTTCACTTTAATTTCCACAGCTTGCCACTTTCACTCGTCTACCAGCCCCCCCCCTCACTTCTGTGCTAAATTGTCTCTAAATTGGATATTAAGGGGAAGGAAGAACTCAGGGGAAGGCTTGCCCTCCACATTTCTTTTCCTCCCTTTAATACTCCTCTCTTCAATACTGCATGTATACAGTATACATATTTGACTGTAATGAGAATTGCAGCATTATCCAAGAGACAGCGATGCATCTTATTTATCTCCAGTATCCAGACTTGGCCCATTCAGTAAGCTTAGCCCTCCCAAATCCGCTGTGCCCTGCTAGCACTCTGTATACGACTCACATTCGGATTGGGGAGGTTTGGGTGGGAGAGTGAAACACACTCTTCGACCTCTGATTGCATTCTCCGCTTTCATCAAATAGCTGGGTAAAGAAAGAAGGCTCTCAGTGTTGTAGTGTAACATTAGCATCCTATGGGGCTGGGTGGGGCGTAAAGGTAAGTGTGTATATGTGTTGAGCTTGACATGGAGGTATAATGGCAGTGATAGGATGACAGGCCTCGCCCCCAGGTCCAATAAAGGCGACAGGAGCCTGTGCAGATTTATAACTGCCATGCTGAGTGAGAAGCCAGATGGGGGATGGAAAGGCAGCTCACTATCGAGGATATCTTATGCCTCCTTTGAGAGTCACTCCCTTTGTCTCTTTAATTTCATGGCTCTCAGAATGCCGTATTGTCTCTGTCCTCTGTCTTGATCTTTCTTTTTAAATTTTCTTTCTTTTTGTGTAATTTTCAAGCTTTTTTTTTTTTGTCTTAACAGTGGTTTCATTTTTTTTTCTTTTTCTCTTTACTCTCACCCCTCCTTCCAGGGCTGTAGGCAACAATTGTTTCCTTTGTCTGCCGGCCACAGCTCTCTTTATTACTCAGGCAAGCCCTTTAAATCCTTGTATGTGTGAGATTGACTGGGACAAATAGACGGCCAGCTTGTGTTTATGCTCTAACAGTCTGACTAGATGTTGTATACATTTAAATTATAGCCGAGACCAAGAAAGGAATAGTTTGAGACTCAGTTAATGATAGTGCAGGAAAGAAAAAAAAAACCAAATGCGTACAGTAAATACACTCACAGTAAAAAGAAAGTACACCCTCTGTCAATTATAAGTTTATACATATCTATGTAACTAAGTACACCCCACAATTCACTATTTAGCAGCAATACCTTTTGAACAAGCTTTAGCTGTCAGACAGATGGCCTCACATTTGACTGCAAGGTGCTCAGGCCCTGTGGCTGCAAAACAAGGGACATTGTCTGACCAAGGGACGTTGTTTCAGAAGTCTTGTGATTTGTTCAGATGCAACTTTGCAAATCTAAGCTGTGCTGTCATGTTTTTGTTGTTGTCTTTAGACAGAAGACACTTTTTCCTTGCAAACCTTCCAAACCACCCATACTTTCAGTCTTTTTCTAATTGCACTGTCATGAACTTTAACATTTAACATATTACATTAGGCCAAATCTGAGGTGCAGCTCTTTGTTTTTTTGCAGTTTCTCTTTGCACAGTCTGATCTCAGGGTGAATATGCTGGTACATCCACTCCTCGAAAGATTGCCAACTGTCTTGTATATTTTCTACTTGTGAATAATCCTTCTCTCTTGTTCGGAAAGGGCATTAGATCTCTTCCTATATTGATGGCCAGCAACAATTGCTTTGTTGCTGTCATTGCTTATATCTTTCCTCCTTGGCTTTGTGAACACTTGAATGCATGAGACCAGCAAGCTGCAAAAACGTCTGCTGCTATAGAGGCTTTTATATCATCAAGAGTGTTTGATTAGCAGCATCTTGGTGCTACTTTACCTCTTAATTCCTCTGGAAGAAGTAAGGGTGCACTGACAGGGTGTTTTTCCACACCATTTTGGCCTAGTTTTGGTTAAACAAGTTATGACACAGTGTAATGTGTCATGGTGTCATGTATTGTAGTTCATCTAAGCTTGTATTTAGCTAATTCTAAGATCTGCTAATGACCAGATTAGATATTTTTATTATTCCCCAATACATAAAACCTTAGAAATTAAAGAGGGCCTTTTTTTTTTTAAATGATTATTTTTTTACTATGTCCATAACTATAAGGACACAGAGGGATCACATCCTCTGCCAAATGTACTCTTTTGCAATTTTAAAGAACCTGATCTGGATCTATACCCAAATTTACTGAGGTCTACCTTTGCCTGTGTTCCAGCTCCTCACTAAGTTTTATGAAATTAGGATAGCTGTTTTTCATATTATCATGGAGGAATAAAAGGAAGTTCAGTAGACATCAAAGTGGATATAAATCTCAAGTGACTACCTAGAATTATTTCTCTTTATAATAAATGGCCCATTCTACACACATATTGTATAGCAAACCTGCCAATGAAATACAGCTGACAAATGTGCTGTGCTAAGTATGCTTTGTGAATGTCAATGCTATTCCAGATAAAGTATAAGAATTTCAGTGCTCTGTGATGACTCAAAAAGCAAAATTCTTTTCTAAAAACCACTTTAGCTTGAGCTGTAGAAGAAATGTACTTCGTCACACTGTAGCTAAAATAAAAACAAGAAGACAGATCCAAACTTGTACATGGAACATGAAGCTATTATCCTAGCTTAAAGACTGGAAACAGGAAGAAACACCTAGTATGGGTCTGTCTGCCATCTTTGAAGACTTCTAGATAACATATAGTTTAAAATAAGTCGTAAGCACAACTGAGAGAATATTTCCATTGCAGAGCAGGTATACTGGACTTATGAGGTTGGGGAAAGAAGCCGACTGCTATTCTATATCTTGCTTCTGTTTGTTTTCCTTGTTTTTTTTCCCCTCCTTTTTCCAAAATGCTGCTTGTTCCAATTGCCCAGAGTTGTTCAAGGCTATTCGGAGTTTTTGTTTTCCACCCTAAAAATACCAGTGAAAGGGATTTTTTTTTTTTTTTTGTGATCAGAGCATGTAGTCTAAATGACTATTAAGTTATGCTGCTGGTACATTTTTGAATCAAAGGTTTATTAAATCTTTAAATTATTAAGAAATGATAACCAGCCATTTCTTCCTTAGGTTAATTGAGATTTTCACAGAATTAAAACCAGATGCATGATCCAAAAAAATAAACAAACAAAAAACCCATCATATACAGCACACAGGAGCTGTAACAATTTAATAGCTGCGAACAGCTCCCATAGACAATATTCTATTATACAGCATGTCACATCAACAGATATATCACATGACACCCTCATACCCCTGCCCTGCCTGTGATGTTGTTTTGGAAAGGCCGCTGTGTTCCCATGGCAGCCTAGCACCAGCTATTCCCAGTACAATTGTAGTTTTCCACCTGCAACAGGAAAAAGACTTTTTCCCCTCCCAAACAGAGTTTCCATGTAAACATTTTACAGGAATATGTCTGTATGTGAGCATGTGTGTGTGTGTGTGTGTGTGTTTCTGTGGTTCAAAGCAGAGCTTGGTTGTGTTGTTTTGCCTAAAGCTTCAGGTAGAAATCAATGGACTGACTAGTTTTTGGCAAAACATATATAGAAGGCAGTTGTGTGTGCGTGTATGTGTATTTGTGCTGTTTAAGCATAGGTTCTCTCTGTTATATTTTTAGTTTATTTCTGTCCCGTTGGGGATGATTACAAGACAGAAGGGAGGAAAGTGCAGGAGCTCAGGGCAGGAAGAAGAGGGTGCTAATCTGTGAGCAGCATTAGGATGAAGAGACCAGCTGTGGGGGCTGCAAACAAACAAACACGAGGTATCAGTTCACAAAAAGACAAGACAAGACACACACACACAAAACACAGTGTGAGAGGCAGCCAAAACACAAAGTGACTCAAGGCAATGTTAGAAGCAACGTCTTGGCTAAGATGAGGTCAGAAGTGGGCAGAGACCTAGTGTTTGACGACCACAGGCTATAGTGTCCCATTAACAGACTTTAAAACGCAGTCCCTCCCCCATTGGAAACTGCAGCTCATGCACACACACCCCCCACCACATGTGTGGATTCCCATTAAATGTAGAATATGGTAGGGATTGTTAAAAGATATAAGAATATTTGACCAGGCAAGCCAGACAGTAGCCTAGTAATTATCTAACAAATCACATGTATTAATAGTTTTTTTGTATTTGTGTGTTTTTTTTTAATATCTTATTAATCTTACACTTAAAAAAAAATTGCATCATATTTGTCTTTAATGACTTTAAAAAACAAGAATTGGATGCACAAGTTTGAATTCATTTTGGATTTTCTGTAATCCACACAGGCTCAAATGTATAAATACATCCCCGCTAATACTTGGTTAAATGTCTTTTAGCAAGTTGCACCTCAACCAGATGTTTTTGTTTGTGGAACCCACCAACAAGCTTCTGGAATAATTCTTGCTGGATATTTGACCACTCTTTTTTGGCATAATTGGTAGAGTTGATTTAAATTGGTGGGTTTCTTAACATAGACACAGATTTTAAGAATAGTCCACAGAATTCAACAGGGTTGAGGGCGGGGCTTTGGAAAGACCATTCCAGTAGCTTAAAGGTAGCCTGTTTTATTCATTCTGAAACCAGTTTTGATGTGTGTTTGGGATCTTTGTCCTGCTGGAACACCCAATTGTGCCCAAGTTTAAACTGTCCAGAATTATGCCAGAAGCTTGTTGATGGCTACCAAAAACATCTGGTTGAGGTGCAACTTGCTAAGGGGCATTTAACCAAATATTAGTGGGGGTGTATGTATACATTTGGGCTTATATGTGTCCTTGTGGATTAGAGAAAATCCAAAATGAATTTAAACTTGTGCAAAAGCCCAATTGCTGTTTTTTTTTAAGTCATTAAAAATATATGCTGACCCTCTGTCTAGTCAGAATCAGAATTGCAGTGATTCATTTGACACTTCATGTATCTTTATTTTATCTACATTTAACAAACTATTGTTCGTGATTGTGGTCTTAAATCTGTGTCTGTGCTCCTTTTTTTTTAACCAGGAAGTGGTTACAAGCCTGAAAGTTTTATTTGGATGCTCAGTTGCCCTCAGGGCTGTGTGTGGGTGCTAAAGGCATTCAACACAATGCACACATGAATAGACACACTGTGCATGCTTCCAGTAAAAGCATTACCCCAAAGCAAGGTATCAAAAACAGAAAAGTGTTGCAGTTCTTCGGGCGTTGTGTAAGCATCACCAAGAAGAATGATTTTGTATAAACGTCAGCTTGTGATGTTAGGCCTCCTAACGTGAAGCGACAGAGGTGGGGTTAGGAAAAACATAGAGGAGCATGGTAGGATGGTACTCACTCATTTCCCACTTTGTGTTTTCATATCCACACCCTATATTTTTAGAGAAACAATGAATCAGTTCAAAAAACATGATGTGCCTTTTTGTTAGCATGAGCTATATGAAGGTTTTTACTCTGCAAAGCTGTCAGACAGGATAAAAACCTTAATCGTAACCAGTGGAGCAATTTTTTAGCAGGAGTTGGCGGAAGTTAAGAAATACAGCATTTTAAACAACATATGTGTAAGTGCTGCAAAAATAACAGCCACAGTGCATGCTAAGACTGCATATGAATGAAAAATGCCTTTTGCACTACTAGGTCTGGTTTTCTGAAAGATTTGGCATTTGGGGGAAGAAACTGTTTTCACCAGACACAAACACAAAACCTTTATGTTGGTCTTTGCCTGGCAGAATGCCATTTGACAAAGCAGGCCCAGTGGGCAGTGCTAACCCACAAGCAGCAGTGAGTACTTGGACCAAACGGTGGGTGGGATGAAGGTCATGTGGGCTGTGGACACACTGCCATTGTTCACTGCCATGTGTGCTGACATAAGCCAAAGATTCACAAAATGCTTTGAAAGGAGAGTGTAGGTGAGACAATAACAAGTGCTTAATCAATCAGATGTTAGCTGAATGTGTTTTAAAACTATATAACTGATGTGAACTGAAGAGTAGTGTGTGCATGTGTGTTTGTAACTCTGGATAGTGGAGCAGCATGTTATTAGTCTGAGTCAGCACAGAAGAGGCCCAGCTAGCTCTGTGAGAAGTACAGCTCTGTTGAATGCACAGTAGGAGTGGGAGTAGATGAGCCGAAGCTCCTCTGTGACATTCAGGAGATGCATGATGTCTTCCCTTCAGCTGTTACTCACCATATTCCAAAAACCACTGACCATACTTCCTCGTTCTGGAAGAAGTTGTTCATTGGAATCCACAACTTGGACTTACTTAGAGACATTGTAAATTAGGTCATTTTGTCAATATGTGGTTTGTTTTGCATCCAGCATTTTGATCTTTGTTTCTTGCTAATTCTGAGTCTCCCGTTTTTTTTAAAGGGCAGCACTCATGGTCACAGGCAAAAGCATTTTGTGCTACCTGGCAGAGGCGTAATTTTCCCGCAAAGTGATAGCACCCACTGTAGAAGCAGGTCAAGGGGTGGTTATTAAAATTTCCCTCGAGATGCTGCACTCAGTGTTCAAATTATTTGCACCTTGACCCAGTTTGTAGTTGGCCTTTTCAAGTGTTTTTTTTTGTCTCCGAGCTTTATGTTTTTGTGCAAATGTATGAACAAAGATGCAGTGGGGAATTCATTTTGTCTGCCCCACTTTTCAGAACTGCATTAATTAGTGTTGGAAATTAACTCTGCAAGACTTGGCAACCTTCTGTGAACATGAAGCTAATCAGCAAATGTAATACATGATCCTGCTAGGCATATCTACCAACCTTTGTCCTAACACTGAGTACAGAGCAGAACACTTATTCATAATAAGTATGAATTTGGTAATTAGAAGGTCAAAGAACATGCCTAGATATTCGCTTTAAAAATGGCTTTAATTGGATTTAAAGGGAAGAGCTTTTTAACCATATCTTTTTTGCAAATAACTATTGGTTCAGCAGCATTTACATCCATAGTTTTGAATACTAGCTTAAAGTTTGAATTTCTCCCATCACAGATGGCCATTTCACTGGGACCCCTCCGACATATGGTTATGATGCAGATCGAGCAGAGGAGCAGCGAAGGCACCATGACATCCTGCCGTACATCGATGATTCGCCGTCATCTTCTCCTCACCTCAGCTCCAAGAGCCGTAGCAGCCGGGACACCCTGTCCTCTGGTTCATTGGAGTCCTCCAAATCGGTCAGTATGGCGTCTTGGTGGATACTATTGGTGTTTGGAAATTAAGAGAGCACACTTCGATGTTGACATCTATTCCAAATGCCAAGCTTTCTCACGTCTCCTCAAGTGATTCATCAACTGAGCTATAGATGAGTATAGAGAGTGAAAACAGATTTCACTGGTAAACTGTGCCCATTCCTACATGTTACCACATTGCAGACCAGGAATTGAGCTGATCTATGGTTAGAACAATCCAATTCTATCTAAAAGCCATCAGTTGAGAAACCTTATCTGTTATTTGAGAGGATTGATAAGAGACCTATCCCCTGACTCATAACCTCCGAAGCAGTCATCCGGTAAAGAAAGCCATCCGCTTTTTTTTTCATCCAGAGTATTAGGCAGAATTACCTATCACCTCCACCACCACATCGCTGCCTTCATCCTCTTACCCCCCCCCGACTTCCTCATCTGCAGAGAAAACCAGTGATCTATGACGTCTGCTCTTCAAAGGTTATAAGGGAGAGGATACATACACTCACGCACACACACACACGCATGTATTAATACACACAGACGCACAACCTAGAGTCAGCAAAAATTAAAATGAGCATAAACAGTTTTTGCTGTTTTTCTTTTCACTTATATTTATTCAATGTGTCATTTATATATGTTCCATTGTGCTTTTCTCAGTTGAAACAAAATATTTTGTGCACCAAAGGATTTGTATATATACCAAATAAACATGTTGTAGCCATAGGTTCAATTGTAATAGAGGGGTATCTTGGGAGAATATAATAGGCTAATGCTGCCTCTACCCCCTTTGCCCTTGGAGGAAGTAATTGCATCAGTGGTCATGAAGCTGTATCAGTTACTCTGCCCCTCAGTCTTTGCTCAGCGTCTGAACTGGTGAGCAAGCAACTGTCATCGAGCGACTGACTGATGGTTTGAGTCTGTCAAATGAAGAGCCCCTTGACTGCTCCAGCCTTTGACCTGTGAGGTTTAACTTTGTGATTTTAATTTGCACACATGCACGCACATATTTTGCTTGCATTTGCACGCACACACGCGCGCGCACCCACACACACACACACACACACACACACACAATCTTCTGTTTCTATGGAAAAAAGAAATTCAACTCTACATGTTTAGGGCCTGTAGACGCATCGTCTGATGGTCAGTTAAATACATTATGCAGCACTATAACAATTATCCATCAACAAAGTCCCCACAGGCTTACAATCAATGTCATCAAAATGAAGTTACCATCATCCTTGATTTGCTCTTGAACAAATGTCTTCAAACATCACCCCACTCTGTGTTTGTAATTGATGAGTCAGAGTCTAGACAAGCTCTGATTGGCTCAGGGGGAGCTGATGGTTCAATGATGTCACTGTGATGAGTCATCACTTTCAGTAATACTGCTGATTTCATTTAAGAGTACTCTTGTCTCTTGTTCTCTCACAATCTGACTCTTCCTAGTTCGCAAAAGGAAAACAAGGGTCATTGACAGGAAGTTTGCTTTTGACAAAAAGCAAAAATATTCTTCAACCAATTCACCGAAAACACTAACCACATCTGGTATTCTGTATTTCTACATAATCCTAGGGTGCTGTATGACACCTGCTTATAGGTCAGTGAAGGTCACTCTGTTTTATTGCCCATTAAGTTTGTGTTAATTAGGCATTTTTATGTCTGCATTATAAAAAATCACAGTCACACTAGTGAAAACAGTGGTTGGAGATCACAGCATAATCAAAACTGTTGTGGAATGAACTTGCAATCTTGCTGCCTTTGAAATGGTTGTTTCAAAGATGAGGACAAAGACTGCAAAATAACATAGGCACTCAGGATCCTTGCTTTTATATAGGAATAAAACTAGAACACATTTAGCTGGCATTGAGTCGAGTTCCCTATTGCAGAGTGATGTGTCGCAGACTTACTCAGATTAATTGCAGCATGTTGACAGTCTGTCTGCATTTATAAATTAAACAGCAATTATTTGCAAACCTTTGCCAATCTGTCTGAGAGTGATTGCCAGTCCAAGTCAGACCATGATTGTTTGGAGACCGGTTGCCCTCCAACCAGGTGACCTGTGCAGTCATCTTATGATCAGGGATTTCACGCTCAACCTTCTGGGTGACCAGTTTGTTGCAGTCGACAGCAAAAAAAGTTTAGTGCCGTTGTCAGGTGGCCACTGGTGACTGCAAGGAGACTATCATATTTTTACTGTAGTGTAACTGAGCCATAAGGGCCTCTGGCTAGATTTACAGAGCTCTCAGGCTACACAAAGGCTGCAGAGCCATGTTTGAGTGCAGTTATCCATAAAGCCGTTGCCCGTGCATGATAGTGATTTCAGTCTTCTTCACATCATGGGCAAGGCTAAGTGACTGACAACAGCTCAAACACGAGCAAGAGTAGCCCATGTTCACCACATATTTATATTCAAGTGGCAGTACACGGCACATAGCGGTGGGTCTGGAAAGCTTTGTGTAGCACCTACACACAGTACCATGCTGGGCCCTGCAGCCAGATTTAAATTGAAGATGTTGCAGGAACCCCCCCCCATGAACCTCTGTATATTAAAACAGCTGAATCCTCACTCTTCTGCCTCACACTTCAAGGTCATTTCCTGGTGTGTGCAGTAATTTTTTTTTTTCCTGCTCAGTCGGTGGAAATACTTTAAATGAGCAGCATTACAAACAAAATCTGTGTTGTTAAAATGGATTACGTCTATAATGAACTGTCAATACTTGTTTTGTGCAATTAAAGTCATAACATAATTTGGCATTGTATGCATTGTGTTCGCCATCAGTGTGTATCACATCTGACTGACGAACCAGTTAAATAACCAGAAGTAATGCTTCATTTAAAATCAACCTGTTACATAGCGGTTGTGGAGATAGGAGGCAATCAGGTTAGGCTTTTCAGAAAGTTAGTGATGCCAGAGCAGGATGCTAAACAGATTAGGAAATTAAATCTGAAAAGGGTTAATAAAGTTTGGAGTGGAAAATGTGTCACCATTCACTCCTCTCCAACTCGATTCTGAGTGTTTATGTGAGCTGACCGTATCATACATGGAGTGGGAAAGCAAGACAGAGAAGAGATGGAGAATAATTGTTATTGCAGTCTCTGTTGCTCAGACTCAGCTTTTTGAGCCGCATCCTTGAGCCCGTCAAATTAAATACATGGTGCGGATTTCTGTGTATGCCCGATGAATATTATACATCCATAAACAAATCCAGTGTAAATCAAAATTCCTAAAAATATGCCAGGTTGATCTCTTGCTAAGCAGTGTTGGGGGTGAAGAGGTTTAAGTGTAAAATATTATTTTTATTGCCTCTTGCACAAACTGGATCTAAATATACCCAAAGCAGGGAGAATAAGTTTTATTTTTTACTTATTACATTACCAAAAATATACAGAGACCCTCCTTTAGTCTGATCCTAGAGATTAGCTCATTAGTTGCCACAATGAATAAAAGATGACACATTTGCAAATGTGGGTATTTCCTTCAGGAGTTTGGGGTTTGAGATGATAAATAAGCACAGCTCTTCTCTCTGGTAGTTCATAAATAAAGTTCTCATCTTACAATACACTTTTATTTGTAAAGAGAAACATTTGCCTCTGGTGTATGCATGTAATATATTTAACTATAATATTAGCTTATTGGGGAAAGTAAAGATATTTTATACAGTCTGAATACCTAGGCAGCTCTGTGTAATGCATATAACATATCTGCCAGAGAAATGAGAAGGTGAGACACAGTACAGCGTACTGTACAGAGAAACTGTTGGGGACAAGATGAAGTCAGATGACGAGAAGGTATGTGCAATGCAATATTTTATAGGCCAAGTTAGTAATTGGGATAACAGCAGATTATTTGATTATGTAAATCCTTTAGGTGCATCTTAACATGTAGTTGCCAGATTCCAATTCTTTACACCATGATAACCTGTACTGTACGTCATTAATGAAGATGCTAAGAAAGGATTGCGTATGTTTATTTAAAGGAACCTACTGAATCAAATTGGAGGCAAATCAAAGCATGTTCAGCCTGGGAGAAACTATGTAATGGACTCCTGTGTGGACTGTGGAGTCCATAAAAATCCTGGAGCATTTCATAATCTTCTGGCTTGGAACAGTCCCCTGAGATCTGTGCAAGCATCTGTTTATGCAGTGGCCATGGAAACAGGTTTCAGACCCATTTACCCCTTCATTTAAATAAATGCATGCACACCCACAGACATTCAAGTAGTCATGTATGCATTTAAAAGCAGCTCATATGAGCAGCATACAGCGTTTTAGTATGCACATTTATACATAGATACCACTACTGGTATTTATATTTTTCTAAATAATTGTATTTAGTAACAGAACAATATATGACAGAAATAGAGTTTATGAATATTGTATTTAATATTGTGCTCCAGGGTTTATGCCAGACTTTTGTTTTTATTAGCCTACTGTTCAGGTAATTACAAGTAAAAACAGCTAGAAGAAAAACTAACAAAGAAGAGCAATAAAAGGCAAATGTTATTGCTTAATGTAGTTTCACCTGTTCAGCTGATATTCATCCACTTATCTCCACTAATTACGGTCATCATTCATGCCATAACTGAATGAGTTTAACCATGATTCAGGGCTCTTGTGCTGGTTTAATCCCAACCCCACGCAGTCACAGCTGCCAGGTTTGTGTGTCACAGTGTACGGATGTGTACTTTTGTTTGTTTGTTTTTTAAAGAAAGTAACAAGAATCAATAAGATTCAAGAATGAAGCAAAATACACCCCAAAAAATACTTACAGTTCATGTATGTCTACATCCTTTTTCTGGCTTTCATTCATATTTCTAAATGTATTTTCTGCATCCTCTTCCATGCTGTTGCCTGTCCCATAACACAACCAGAATCAGAATCAGAATCAGAATCAGAATCTTTATTGTCATTGTACACAGAAGTTGCACAACGAAATTTAAAATGCATTCCTTTCTAGGTGCCTCAGACAATAAATAATAAAATAATAAAAATATGAGTGATAAAAATGATTACTAAAATACAGTGCACAATAGTAAATTAACAGACGAATCTAGCCCCAATACACACCAACGCACGCACACAGTCAGCACTACCACCCCACATCACTGTCCAAACCACACAGAGTTCAGTTCAATGATAGCCCTGGCATAAAAGCATAAAACCAGTAGGATTTCTAGAAGGTGCATTTAATGCTATTTAATTTTCTAGACTCTGGCATACAGAATCAGTATTCCTTCATTCCTGAGTTTCATGCTTAACTAACTAGAAACCTTTAAGTTCAAGACTTACAAGCACGTCTCATGAAAGGCCCTTTACCAAATATAATAAATAATAAAACACTTTTGATGTTATGACACGGCCGCAAAAGAACCAAGTGCCTTGCAATGTGAAAACAATTACTAAAATATTTTAAATAAGTAAAAGAATAAGTTGTAAAAACAAACAAACAAAAAAAATGAGGTTGAGCTAATTGTCGTACAAAGTATTGCATTGCTGGGTATTATTGAAATGTCATTCCCATGTCTGTGTGTTTGTTACAGACGGAGTGTGACCTAGAAAAAGGTTTGGAGATGAGGAAGTGGGTCCTGTCTGGGATCTTGGCCACAGAGGAAATGTACCTTAGTCATCTGGAGGCACTGTTACTGGTGAGAACACCCGTCACTTTTAATGTCCTCGTGATGTTCTGCATTATTATCAATCTGCCAATCAATCTGGAATATGATTGGGAATCGTTTTTTGAGTATGAGTGTCAAAACTTTAGATATACAGTATATTTGCAATGGTTTAATAGGTTGTTTAGTTTGCACAGTAGACACCCTGCAAAACACCTCTTATATTTGGTATCTGCTCCCTTTGTTCTTCTCAGCCCATGAAGCCTCTGAAGGCTGCAGCTACAACTTCCCAGCCCGTGCTTACTGTGGCCCAGATAGAAACCATCTTCTTCAAAGTGCCTGAGCTCTACGAGATCCACAAGGAGTTCTACGATGGACTTTTGCCTCGTGTCCAGCAGTGGAGCCATCACCAGAGAGTCGGGGATCTCTTCCAGAAACTAGTAAGGCTGGAGTGTATTTACCTTCATTACAAGCGCACATTTAGAGCTCATAACCAAAGAGAGAAATGAGTCAAAGGGCTGGTGTTGTAGGGTGTGTATTTGTGTTTGAGTGTGTGTGTGTGTGTACCCTTGACAGCAGAAATATCCCTCTGTGTAACTGCTTGACATTACCCCTAATAAAACTTGACAATATGGGCCACCCAAAAAAACTTGACAGCACTGGTAAGAACAGCTATAGCTGCATTTCTGACCCCAAGCAAACCCACATCTCTAGGGATGCATTACTCATAGTAATGTTGTTTCTTCCATCAGAAGGCTTTTATGAAAACCTAAATTTCATAAACCAGTAATAAAAGTAATTAGATTTTTGTACTAAAGGTCTTATTATCATTTTAAATTCCAAACAAATTGATTCTGAATCCCCCCCCCCCCCCCCCCCCCCCCCCCCCCCCCCTATTTCCACCTAAACAGCTGTTTTTTTTGTCCTTCCAAGGATGTCAGGGCCAAATCTACACTGGGTCTGTTCAATCATTTTCACAATGGGTCAATTAACTGACAATGAATCATTTGTTAATTCTCTTAGAAATACTGCTCCTCTCCCACTGGTGTCTCCCTCCATCGCCCTGTCTCTCTCTATCCCTCTCCCTCTCTGACTCACTTATGCTTGGACACACACACACACACACACACACACACACACACACACAGAGGGAGGTGCAAGCGTCTTTCACAATGCCGCCTTTCTGCCTCAGGCAGCTGAGACCATCACAGCACTCTGTGCTTCGTGTCTAGAAGAAGCTGCTATAAATAGGAGCCTCTCTCTCTTTCTCAAACACACACATGCACACACACTCTCTCTCTGTCTCTCTGTCTCTCTCTCTTTCTCTTATTACCTTATCTTAGGAGCCTCCCCTTGTGGCTTAGCTAAGAAATAAGGATTTAATTGGTTTTGTCTTCATGTCAAAAAGGCAAATGTGAAAATCCAGTTCATCAAATTGTTGTGTTCCTTCTTGATGTTCAGCGTGTTTCTATCTAACAAAACTGCTCACAGTCACCTCCCAAAAAACCAAAAACTGGGATGACATGGTTCTGATGTGGTAAATTATTGAGCAGTGTTTGAGAGTAAGGCTGCATGTTTAATTTGATAGTGTGGCATCCTACAAACACAAAGGCGCACCAGTACAATGATGACTTCTTCGCTGGTTGTAGTGCAAGGTTGAATGAAAGACAAATTTGACCTCTGGGGCTGCCCTGAAGATCACATCAATTAAGAACTGCATTTTTTGAATATATTAGCTTTCATTTGAACTTAAATGAGAAGATGGAGCTAATATTTCCATATACTGGTGCCAGTTTGCCCATACATTCACAGATTTTCTTTGTCTGGCCAAGCAATTACGTCACTCCTGATTTTTTTTTTTCTCTCCCCACCTTGACAGCGTGGTGTAGCTACAGCAGCTACCTTTGTTCATTCTCGCATGTTTAAACTGTAAACAGATATCTGTGTATTTATGCTCACATACTTATACATTTACTACTCCATACTCTGCCTTCTCCAGACTGTGTTTAATAAAAGTCAAAAGATAAAGACTCTGAGCCTTAAAAAAGGGGGGGAAAGGGAGAAAATGCTACATGACAGCCTGCATTAGAAGAAGAAGGAGGGAGGAAGATTAGCTGAGAGGAGAGGAGGTGATACAGACAAGGACTGGGGGGGGGGGGGGGGGGGGGGCTTGAGAGGAGGTAGGAGTTGACTAGGCAAGAAGATTTAGGCTGCTGGAACTGTGATAGAGCTGTCTTACCGTGACTCTAAAATCTTTGAGGGGAGACAGGCTTAGGAATCATAAATCATCAGAAGGAGGATGGCGAGAACTGGAGAGAAAAGAGGAAGAGGCAAAGCGTCAGTGACAGGTTATGAGCATGACTGTCAGAGAATAGTGTTTGAAGACTGGAAATAGGGCAGCATCACACTCATGTTTCTGCTGCTCCTGCATATACAACAGCAAAATAAAGGTTTTACACCATGAAGATAGACAGGCAAACTGATAAACTGGCGTTGAGCAATGTTCTTCACAAAGAAACAAAAAAGCCTGATGAAACATTGCTCTTTTTAACCATGATAGTGCTAAGGTTTATTTGTCGGTAGGGCCACTATCTTGTATGCCTTTATGTTTGTTCGTGAACTCCTCCTAGACGACTGGTTCAATCTTGATTAAACTCATATAATTTACATAGCCCATAAACTACCTAGGGTACCAAGATTCGTAACATCTATATCGAGACTGATCAAAATATTTACTTCAGTCAAAAGTACTGTTTCTGTTTTTGTGTATTTTGAAACTGCGTGATCGAGGACCGTTTGTGAACATACATCGTTTATGCACACGTAAATCAAATGTTTGTACATTCATATGCACATTACATGTATGTTTTAATGGTCACCAAAGGTTTTGGTTTTTAAAACCTTTGGTGACCATTAAGAACCCATCTGCCTGTGTGAAGGTGATAATGGAACCTGTCAGTGTTGAGTGCTTTGGTACAAATGCAATAATTCCAAAGTTGTGTAAAAGCCAATGAAGCTCTGCCATTTTGCATCACACAAGTATTATTTAAATGTTGCAGGCCTTGAAATACTGATATTTTAAAGATTTTATTCTAGCTGTTATTAATCTTTAGTGAGAAGCATGAGTTTTACCTTGAAATACTTGTATTATCAAGACTTTAATAAATTAGCAATTGCTTAAAAACAGCAACTTCAAAGACATTAACTGAAGCCTGGATAGAGTAATAAAAAAAAAACACAAACATAAATTAAATAATCCTACAAATACATATTGTATATGTGGAAAAAGTATGAGGTGTAATAACTTTGTAATAACTTTCAGTCCCATCACCAAAAATCCAAATCCCAGGTTGTCTGATTGACTACAATACAAAGGGTCTTGAGGCGACTGTTTGTTGTAATTTGGCGCTGTATAAAAATGAATTGAATTGAATTTATATGTTGGCTTTATCACCACCTGCAAACACACCACCCTCAGCTTTGTTGTGGTTTGACCTAATTAGCAAATGTTGCATGCTAACTCGCTAAACTGAAATAGTGCAGCATAATGGCAGTGTCATTGTGAGCATGTCAGCATACTGGTGTTGGCACTGAGCTCAAAGCACCACTGTACACCACTGTAGACCCTTTCATTAAACTTAAAATAAAATTAAAACTGTCTCATGCTGTCTGTTCATGTTATTATGTCATCATAGGCTAAATAGTGATTTTTCTTTCTCCTCTTTGAAAAAAAAATATGTGTCAGATGGCCTTACTAACTGAGGGCACATCCAGCCTCCTCATATAATGGGTATAGTCTGTCATGAGGCTGTTTTCTTAATGTTGTTTTCCACTGTGGATTACACACATACTGTCACACAGGGCAAATCCTGAACTGAAAAATCCAGACACCTAAGCTGTTCTCTTTTCTTTTTTTTCTTTTTTTTTTTCCATCACCCAAAGCCATTTTCTGCTATGATACTACAGCTGCATTTGTACACTTGGTAAGCCTCAATGCCGTTGTGTGTGGCTGTGTGGATGTTGCTGGCAGACACAGTCAAACTGTCACGCTCTGAATGGCTTCTGCTGTGTCGCAGATTTTGTGGCCCAGGGCACGACACGGGATTGCAGGATTATGAAACTACTTTGCTCCTCACCTTCCTCCTTTCTGTTTCTTTCTGGTGTGCACGTGAATGTGAAAAGCATCCTTTTGAGACATTGCTGCCTGAAATGCATCTGCAAGAACACAGTTAACAAGGAGGTGTGGACAGACAAAGAGAGATCTGTCATTCTTGAACACATTCTAACTACCAGCTTTAGCAAATCAAGTGTGAACAATGTTTATAAAACTTGTGACTACATTCCTACTATAATCAATTCTCACACCCCATGACATCAATGATCAGGTCACATTATAAAGGTCAGGGCCATGACTAAAAGATTTAAAAAAAAAAAATAAGAATGGGCTCGGTTTGAGACAAGAATATTTTCTGTCTGACAGATGTTCTGTAGTCATTTATCTGTAGAGGGTTAGGTTAATAATTTTATTATATGTTTGTGGAAGAGTGGAAGAACATCTAGCTCAGTAAAATACATGTTCACAATACATAAAAGCCTCACAAAAAAGTCACAGAATGGCCAATCCATGACTCATTGTGTTCCATTGTGTGTTTTTCTATCCAGGTATGCTTTTTACTGCATTGGCAGTGTGTTTGGGATCATTGTCAGGCTGTCAGGTTGTGGATCAAAATATGACAGCACTTTTCTGTGTTCATAATTCTATCCATTTTGTTAAGATACCCAACGTCGCCGGATGAAATGCAGCCTCAACCCATAACAGAGCCTTCATCGTGTTTTACAGATGGTAGACACTTACTATTGTACCTCTCTTCTGACCTCCTCCATATATAATGACAATGATTTGAACCAGAAATGTTGAATTTGAATTCATCACTCCATAAGACCTGTTGAGTTCTTGTATAATTAGGCATACCTCAGCCTTTTTCTCCCTGTTTCCCTTCCTGAAGAATGGCTTCTTGACAGCCAGCCACCCTTCCACTGAGTCCATTTCTAATGAGGTTACACTGAACACTAAATGGATCAACTGAAGAGCCAGATGTATCTGTCAGGTCCTGTGTCAGGTTTTTGCTGGATTTTTAAAAAAATATTTCTTAAGGACATGACTTTCCAATATTGTTCATCTGCTATGGATAGTTTTTAGACCTTCCACTTTCCTCTGATTTATTTTTTTTTTTCTTTAAGGACAGACTGCGCACCATGCATATGCTGAATTTTTGGCTCTTTGGGAATCATGTTGTTGGTGCAAAAATACTATTTTATGCCTGACAAACTGTGACAAACTCAGTTAATTTTCATGGAATTAACTGAAGAAATTGGAACAAATTATGTGTTTTTGTGACAGGCTGCTAGTAACAAATTGCCTGAAGATGCAATTTAAAATTCTCTTAAAGGTCTTTGCTAAGTTGCCTGTTATGTGTAGACACTGGTACATTTCTTGAGTTGGTTGAGCTATTTTATGTGTGAGTCATTCATGGGTTGCAAAGAAATCCTTTCAAAATGGTCAAATACAAGGACTGGACTGAAAATGAGTGGAAACGTAGCCAAAGAAAAACTTCAAAAGACCTTCAGAAAGCCTGGAAAACAATTGCTCAAAAACACTTTTAAAAATGACAAGAAAATCGGGCTCCTTGGAAGCAAAATTACATTACATTAAGAAAAGTTTTTCTGACTTTTGCAAGTTGGACAGTACTTTGTCCTATTCCTAATTCCAAAGGTTAGACAAGTTTCTTCATGTATATGAGTTCTTCAAATCATTTTGTTTTTCTTTTCTTGCCCCTGCTAAAAAAATTCCCTTTGACTGGTGACACGTGAATAGACTAATGAGCTATTTGAACTTCTAGCAGAAGTCGGTTAGATGGTAATAAAATCTGAAAATGAGTAGTGAGCTGGACAACTTGGAGACACTCCATAAATACAATTGATATGGTGTGCCTCAGCTATCTGTTTGTGATCTCATAAATATGCTTCGTGTCTATGCTCTGAGGGATCGGGTGCAGTCACTTTCTTTACCTTCAGATAAAGTTCTTACAAGGATGAGGCCAAACTACTGTATTTTTTGCAACCTGTCTAATCATCCAGTTGCCTATATCAAGAGTAATCCCCCAAAATACTGTATTACATGTGTTACAAATGATGTCCTACCAAACTGCTGAAGCTCCACACAGGCCAAAAGATCTTAAGTATAGCATTGTGCTCTGTATTTTAGACTTTAAACGTATTCATTTGTGTTTAGTGCACCCAGGTAAGACATGCTTATGTATACGCTATTTTAGAGGTGTGTGAGAGTGTGCGTCACTCTCAAGACACAAATCTCCACTGTACTCTGTCTGCATTTGCTGGCTTTTGTTCAGGAGGATTGATTGTCCTTTTGTTCGTGGCGGAGATGGATTGCAGCGCTGGCAGGCAACGTTTGATGGAGTTTTATTCAGTCATCCAGCTTACTAAACGTGCTTTCATAGCCTCTGTTACACCAATCATTAATTACTCGCCCAAGCTCTGCGCAGGTTGCTATGGGAACGGGGTGCAGAGATCACCGCGGTTACACGCTGTAGCTGTGATCCGTCTCTCCCCCTTTGCTGGTTGTTTTGTTCAGTTGTCTGCCAGTCATGTACAGTCTCTGGGACACACAGCTGACCGGTTTCTTACTATTACATTACAAAGTGCAGTGTTACAAGTGAACTTTGTAAAGCTTTTTCCAGTGGAATTTGACAGTGCAGTGAAAGCTCAGGAAATATAGTTTGCTGTTATTTATTCCTCCAACATAGTCTCTGTAAAGTGCAATTTAATGTGCCTAACCTGCTAATGAAAACTTTAAATTTCTTTCCTTTTCTCTCTCAGGCCAGCCAGTTAGGAGTTTACCGGGCATTTGTGGACAACTACGAGCTGGCTGTGGAGACGGCAGAGAAGTGCTGCCAGGCTAACACACAGTTTGCTGAAATTTCTGAGGTAAGAAAATGAATATGAGGAACAGTTAATATACTTGATCACTACTTTCCAGCAAATTGAGGGTCACAATTTCTGCTTTCCCCCCTGATTTCCTAAGCAATGCTGAATGAGGATCATAAAGTTCCATAAAAATGAAAAAACTACACCTGATTTGAATGAGGCTGCTCTTAAAAAGTAATCTCCTTCTACATCTCTGGATAGCTTTCAGTATTTCTGGTATTTTTAGATCGTTGTGTGGAAATTCAGTTCTGACCAGAACACTTGAGCATCTGCTATGCGTGGTGGACCTCTTCCTGTGTGTCCTAACAGAAACCTTTCAGTTTGATTTTCCTTTTGGCAAAGAGGATGAATTTGCTGGGAGCTGAATTTGGCATGCAGGATGGGTGGTGGTGAGTTACAATTGTGTTGGTCAGGCCAAAAAAAAAAAAAGCTCCAGCCTTTTCAGTACACTCTGTGTTGGTACACGATAGCGTGCTCGGATTCACCATGTTTCTGGTGACTTTCACCAAATGTCTTCCTTGAGATGCCACATGGTGTTACAGTAAAGCACTCTGAAACTTTGAAAAGCCACAAAGCAGTGTGTCATAATAAATCTCTACTTTGGTTGTGCTAATTACTATTAAACCTTTCTCAGCTCTGTACTTATTTATGAAAACGATACCCACCTAGTTGCTTGTGCAACTGGAGGCAAGATAGAACGATAACTAACTTTCAGCCATGTTAAATTATGTGTTCAGTCAATTAACGTTTCCCAAGAGGTATTGTAAAGTCAGAAAGAGTCAGTTTAGTCACTGCGTAACATTTTTGTCCCTGATTTACTGCACTGCCATCGTTCACCCAAACAGATTTTATAATTTCCTTGCATTTAAATTTTAATGCTCTGCTGAATATTTTTATGCAAATGCAGCCAGAGGCAAGATGTTATGTGTGCCCATCCGTATTTTATTGTAAGAGGGTGGATGGTGTTTTCTATAGTTTTCTTTCAAGTATGGCCTCAACTTGGCCTCATCCGCAATTAGACCACTGGTAAAATAGGCGCTCTCCTGCGCAGGGTGTAAAGCTATGACAGTGTAATAAATTAGAGCATTTATATTTTAGTTAAACTTAAATTTCCAAATGGTTCATGTGCTGAGAACATTTTATACTCGGGCCTCAAATCTAAATATAAAGTCCAGTTTAAACTGCTAGTCTCCCAACAGTGTCCCAATTTAGGCAGTCCAACATAGATAGGAGCTCTGAAAGCTCTGGCAACATCGCAGCTCCCCTCATACATTTTGGGATTTTTCTGTTTGCGTAGCTGCCAAGGAATGGGTCCAGATCCAGTCTTTTGAGGGGGAGTTGTGTAGTGTTTTTCAACTGCTGTATATGAATTAAAAAGAGCAAATGTGCCTGCTTTAGTGGAAAATAAATACAATTGTGTGTTAAACTGTGAATGTTCAGCAGTCTGCTGGTCAAGTCTAGAGGGTCTCGTACCCATTTCTTTCTCTTTGTGTCAAGCATGTGTTCGTTTCTGCCACATCATCAGCGTATGTCTGTGTTTTCTGAGGACCAGTAGTCAGACTTGAGCCTGGTATCTACATGCATATGGGGAGTTCATCATCGAGGGTTGCTAATGGTCTAAGTAATGATGCATGACTTCAAGCCATCTGAGCAAGACGGTGGGGGGAAAATCTGCTGAGGATGGCGTAATTAATTTGCAATTGGATAGCCTCAAAGCTGAAGAATGAAAAGATCATAACCTCTCACCGTATTTTTCATGTGGCTTATTTGCACAGGTTTTTAAGCCACTGTTTGCACCTGTGTTTTGTGTCTAAACAGAACCTGAAGGTGAGGAGCCCTAAGGACTGCAAGGAGACAGGCAAGAACTCTCTTGAAGGTCAGTCATCTCATGCTGGGCTTTACACTGTTCTTTTTAAATCTAACATAAATTATAGTATTTATATGTTTGAAATAGTATCAGTTCATTTTTTAAAATCTGTCTGGTTTCTGCCCTTTTTAATTTACAGCTTTGCTTTATAAACCAGTGGACAGAGTGACACGCAGCACTTTGGTACTTCATGTAAGTAAGAGAACGTGCAGGCCCAGCGATGCTCCTTAATAATGTCTCAACTGTGTTCTGCTGTGTTTTAGAAATGACCACTATTTCTCACAATGAGCTGGGTCATCAAAGCACAACCTGTGTTTCATTTAGCATTATTATTAGATCATACAGTTATAAAAAGTCAGTTAAAATAAAAAACCTTTATTCATAAATATTGGATATGTTGCTTTTCAGTTGCCTGCATGCATACGTACACTTGGATATGTGTTTTTGGTTTTGCAACTCAATATTTCTTCATGTACTACTAGGACTTGCTCAAACACACACCCATCAGCCACCCGGACCACCCCCTTCTGCAGGACGCTCTGCGGATCTCGCAGAACTTTCTGTCAAGCATCAATGAGGAGACGACGTCCCGTCGCCAAACTGTCAAGAAAGGAGAGGTGAGTGTAGAGAGGTTTAAAAATCATGAGATGAGTGGCTGTGGCTGGCCGTTTCTTCTACAGTTTGTGCATAAAGAGATTTTTGTACACCTACTAAATTTTAATATATTTGAATAATATCAACACTTAGCAATGAATCAGGAATACATTTCAATTAAATATTTTGTGGTATCTTACGTTTTTACCCCCCAAGTCACATCAAAAACTCTGGCTGCCATGGCTGTTGTCTGGCTGTTGGACTCGGACATTTGGCGAATGAACTCTCATATAATGCGAGACTGTAATTAAACTATCAGAGGGAAAGTGTGATTTCTAGGACATTAAAGCCTAACATTAGCTGGCATAACTTTAACTTATAGCTAGCTGTTGTTGTTTGTTGTTGAAGGTGCAGGTAATTAAAATTTGCCTCCATGCCTACGAGTTCTCTTGTCCTCCGCCTTTGGTGCACTACAAATGTGGCCGGTTTCTAGCCACATATATAAAACACGATTAGGCAGAACAGCGATGTCCATCTCCACCATTGTATTGAAGACAGCAGGGGGACATGGCAACTTCAACAAGCCAGCGCCCACTAATGTGTGTTTTTAATGGAAGAATTCTCAGTTTGTTACACACAATCATTAAATATCCTTTAAAAAAATTACTGACTGTACCTTTAACTGGCTACTTTCCACACTGCCAGTTAAAGGTACACATCACTGCAAGTACATAAGTTTCCACATAGCATTTTGCCCGCCGCAGGACAGATTTAGTTTTATCCATTCCTGCTCTAATGTGCTGTACTTTTTTGCATGATGATGTCATGACTCCACCCTCTAAATGACCTTGAAGTCACTGCCATCGGGGTCTACCAGATGCACCAATCTGCAGCCAAAAGCAGAGCCCATGTCCTTATATGGTCATACCAGGGTTGCCTAGTTGAGAGCAATTCCCCTAATGCTAACACACACACACACACACAAATACACACTTGATCACAGCCCACCCCCCACTGTCTCTGTCATCCCTGGAGATGGCTTGATGCACATGAATAGATGCCTCTTGATTGATAGCTTGCGTGACACTGCCGTACATAATGCCTTGTAATGAGCAACCAGTCCGCTCTGACTGGCAGATTCCAAGTTAATTATTCATAAATTGAGTGTGGGAGGAAGAGAGCAAAAAAGCTCCACCCTCACTCTCCGGGGGGTCATTACCGCATCTTTTTCACACACAGACACAAACACACACACACATACACACTATGTTCCTGATGCTTTCTCACTCTCCTGTTCTTGTTTGCCTTTGAACATATATATACATACATACATACACACACAAACACACCTGCCCTACTGTCCCTTCAGGCCTCTGTTTCCATTTCAGTTTTTTCAGACATCCACACCAGTCATGAAATATTTATCATGGTTACATGAAAGCAGCGCATGGAAATCAATGAGGCTCATTATATTGACCCACGCTGTGGATAGAGCATATAATAGACTAATAGAGTTTTGTTTTGTTTTTTTGTGTGAGTGTATTTTGTGAGATCCAATATGTTTAGATACATCAGTCATCGGGTGAGTCATGTCATGGCCTGGAGAAGTTAAGAAGCTGATTTTTTTTTTGCATCCAGTGAGGATTATGGTTCTCTAAAGATTAAGCAGTTCCAGCAGACTCTGTGTTCACATGTACATCATACACAGTATTGTTAAGCATAGTCTCTGGAGCTTGAAAAAGGCGACTGGACTTCTTTTTGTTTCTTGAAGACGTTTCACCTCTCATCCGAAAGGCTTCTTCAGTTCTCAACCAAATGGTGGAGAGACCCAGGTATTTAAACCCCTGTGGGCGTAGTCCCCTGGAGGTGGTTATGACCCTCTATTGATCATGTGCTGAACACATGTGCCCAGGTGTGAAGGGGGCGTGGGTCATATTTAATCAGTGGTTTCAGTTGAAACCAACTTAGGACTCCGCTCCATTGTTTCCTGTGGCCTATTGAGGTCACTGGAACAAAGGTGTGAATGGGGGTTGAGACGTCTGGGAAGGGAGCTCAGGACAGCACTGTAAGCGGGGGAAAGTTGGTGACGTAATCCACCTCCTCTGTTCAATGATGGTTGTTCACAGTGGACATAGATGGCTTCTTTCACTCCTCTTTCAAACCATCTGTTTTCCCTGTCCAAAATGTGGACATTGGCATCCTCAAAAGAGTGCCCTTTTTCCTTCAGATGCAGATGTACTGCTGAATCTTGTCCTGTCGAAGTGGCTCTTCTATGTTGTGCCATTCGTTTGTGAAGAGGCTGTTTGGTTTCACCAATGTAGAGGTCCGAGCACTCTTCACTGCACTGAACAGCATACACTACATCGCTGATCTTGTGTTTGGCGGGTTTGTCCTTGGGATGAACCAGTTTTTGTCTTAGGGTGTGACTTGGTTTGAAGTATACTGAGATGTCATGCTTGGAGAAAATTCTTCTGAGTTTCTCTGACAAGCCTGACACATATGGGATGACAATGTTGTTCCTCTTGTCCTTCCCATTCTCTGTAGTTTGTGTTTGGCCTTCATTCCTGTGCATCTTAGCTGATTTGATGAAGGCCCAGTTGGGGGAACCGCATGTTTTGAGGGCTTTCTTAATGTGTGTGTGTTCCTTATGCTTCCCTTCTGCCTTAGAGGGAACACTTTCCGCACGGTGTTGTAGGGTCCTGATCACCCCAAGTTTGTGTTCCAGAGGGTGGTGGGAGTCAAAGAGGAGATACTGGTCTGTGTGTGTGGGCTTCCGGTAAACTTCAATGTTGAGGCTTCCATCTTCCTCGATAAGCACCGCACAGTCCAGGAATGGTAACTTGTTATCTCTGGTGTCCTCCCTGGTAAAACGTATGTATTTATCCACTGAGTTAATGTGACGAGTGAAGGCTTCTACTTCTTGGGTTTTGATTTTGACCCAGGTGTCATCTACATATCTGTACCAGTGGCTAGGTGCCGTCCCTTTGAAAGAACCAAGAGCTTTACTTTCCACTTCCTCCATGTAAAGGTTGGCTACAATGGGAGACACTGGGGAGCCCATGGCACATCCATGCTTCTGTCTGTAGAATCCATCATTGTATTTAAAATATGTTGTGGTAAGGCAGAGATCTAAAAGTGCACAAATCTGATCTGGGGTGAAGCTGGTTCTGTTCAGTAAGGAATCGTCTTCCTGTAGTCGTCTTCTGACGGTCTCCACTGCCTCAGTTGTAGGTATGCAAGTGAAACGTGAAACCACATCAAAGGACACCATGGTTTCATCTGGATCCAGTACAAGATTCTGGATCCAGTACAAGATTCTGGACCTTGTTACTAACAAGGTCCAGAAGACGACTACAGGAAGACGATTCCTTACTGAACAGAACCAGCTTCACCCCAGATCAGATTTGTGCACTTTTAGATCTCTGCCTTACCACAACATATTTTAAATACAATGATGGATTCTACAGACAGAAGCAAATATATGTGCCATGGGCTCCCCAGTGTCTCCCATTGTAGCCAACCTTTACATGGAGGAAGTGGAAAGTAAAGCTCTTGGTTCTTTCAAAGGGACGGCACCTAGCCACTGGTACAGATATGTAGATGACACCTGGGTCAAAATCAAAACCCAAGAAGTAGAAGCCTTCACTCGTCACATTAACTCAGTGGATAAATACATACGTTTTACCAGGGAGGACACCAGAGATAACAAGTTACCATTCCTGGACTGTGCGGTGCTTATCGAGGAAGATGGAAGCCTCAACATTGAAGTTTACCGGAAGCCCACACACACAGACCAGTATCTCCTCTTTGACTCCCACCACCCTCTGGAACACAAACTTGGGGTGATCAGGACCCTACAACACCGTGCGGAAAGTGTTCCCTCTAAGGCAGAAGGGAAGCATAAGGAACACACACACATTAAGAAAGCCCTCAAAACATGCGGTTACCCCAACTGGGCCTTCATCAAATCAGCTAAGATGCACAGGAATGAAGGCCAAACACAAACTACAGAGAATGGGAAGGACAAGAGGAACAACATTGTCATCCCATATGTGTCAGGCTTGTCAGAGAAACTCAGAAGAATTTTCTCCAAGCATGACATCTCAGTATACTTCAAACCAAGTCACACCCTAAGACAAAAACTGGTTCATCCCAAGGACAAACCCGCCAAACACAAGATCAGCGATGTAGTGTATGCTGTTCAGTGCAGTGAAGAGTGCTCGGACCTCTACATTGGTGAAACCAAACAGCCTCTTCACAAACGAATGGCACAACATAGAAGAGCCACTTCGACAGGACAAGATTCAGCAGTACATCTGCATCTGAAGGAAAAAGGGCACTCTTTTGAGGATGCCAATGTCCACATTTTGGACAGGGAAAACAGATGGTTTGAAAGAGGAGTGAAAGAAGCCATCTATGTCCACTGTGAACAACCATCATTGAACAGAGGAGGTGGATTACGTCACCAACTTTCCCCCGCTTACAGTGCTGTCCTGAGCTCCCTTCCCAGACGTCTCAACCCCCATTCACACCTTTGTTCCAGTGACCTCAATAGGCCACAGGAAACAATGGAGCGGAGTCCTAAGTTGGTTTCAACTGAAACCACTGATTAAATATGACCCACGCCCCCTTCACACCTGGGCACATGTGTTCAGCACATGATCAATAGAGGGTCATAACCACCTCCAGGGGACTACGCCCACAGGGGTTTAAATACCTGGGTCTCTCCACCATTTGGTTGAGAACTGAAGAAGCCTTTCGGATGAGAGGTGAAACGTCTTCAAGAAACAAAAAGAAGTCCAGTCGCCTTTTTCAAGCTCCAGAGACTACTATGACCTGGATAACTGAGAATCTACACAGACATATTGTTAAGCATAAATTTTCCCTTCCTTGGTGAATTTACAGGCACTGAATATTTGTTTGGCTGCACACAGGACTCATACCAGCTGTTCAAACACTCTACATATATTGTCACAGTCTCGATATGAGTGATGACAGAATATGGACAACCCATTTAAAACATGGTGGATTGTTTAAATTTCACTTCAGTTCAGTAATCTGCTGTTATGATGGTGATGAGAGGATGCAAGAACAAAAGGAAACAGGTCAGAGTGCTCAATTATGATCTGACCTGAAATCTGCTTGTGAGTACCCTGTGTTTTAGTCATCGGAGGAATGCAGGAGCATAGCAAAACAGGTGCCCCCCCAGAGGTCCTGGCCTGGCCACATGAGGAAGGGGGGGGGGCAAATAGAAATTAGCTTAATTAAAATGCAAATGATGTCGCTCATGTCCTCGCTCTGCTTTGTTTGCCTATGGGAAATAAATGCTCCTGATGTGAGTGGAGGTAAATCTACACAGTCATCTACACACTTCAGCTTCTTCCTGTTATTACTCAAAGATGTCCCTATTGTTTTTACAAGATAAAAATAACACACATAAACAGACACACATGAGTGTGACCCTTAAAGCATGTATTCTAAATAAATAAACACAGATCCTTTGTAAACTCGTGCCAGTGCTCGTGCACATGCTGTCAGCGAGGCTCCTCCAGGAGATGGTCAATATTTAATCTGCGTTCTCTGCGTCGGCGTGCTCTGCTTGATGTCAGTCTCTTTCCCCTCTTACGCTGCTGATGTTCTGCTCAGTTTTTACAAGAAATAAAGAGAGACACATTTCTCCTAAGATTAGTGTTGTGAAAATGTCATCTGATGTACGTAGACAGCTGGTTTGTTAAAGATGTCTTCTTTTTTTTCCCCCCTTCCTAGTAGCAGAACAAAGAAGCTTCAGAACAAAAGTAAAGATTCATCAGATTACTGATTCAGGAATGAGTCTCAGCTGGCATTTATTTGCATGCAAGGGTAAAATAATGAGTCTCAGTTAGGCAAGAAAAATATATGTATAGATATTCAGCGTATCAAACCCTTAATTCATTATGACATGAATAAAAACTTATGATAAGAGACTTATTTATTTACATAAAAGCATGGCAGGTTTATTAATAGCTGCCCCTGGGCTGTGGAATCTCATTAAAAAAATCTAATATCCTGATGATGATATTTGTCACGATGTAGTAGATTTTCTGTAAATTCAGTGAATTAACAGTTTATATAATGACTACATGGGAGAAAAAAAAACTGATACAGCATAGTATCGCAGTATTTTGTGTGGCAATATTGTATCGATACAGGGACACTGAATACTGATATTTTATTGAATAAGTTAACATACTCTGTGAAAACTATGAAGAAGACGGTTCATCTCAGGCACCACCATCCTGAGATAAAGTTAGCTGAGCAAACTTACATTTAATCGGCTGAACTGAACAACCATCCAACACTGGACACACTTAGCATGACAAAGCTACCTGCTAATTCAGCACAAGTCACACCAATAAAAATAAGAGCAAACTCCTTGTATCTACAAAAAAGAATCGGTGGCTGTCTGGTGATTTTATTGAAGCTTTTCCACATTCTGCGACCGATTGCAACTTGCAGTGACCAAACGGTTTCCCAGAGCTTGATGGTGTTGCACAGTCGCGACCACTTTTGATCGCAAGGCGATTGCACAGGTCGTCTGATGGGAGGCAACCCTTCTGCAAACAGTCACAGTCTGACTCTGACCGACTGCAGTGAGACAGATTGCCAGCAAGCTGCCGTCACTCTAAATGAGTCTTTGTCAGTGAGCACAACTCGAGGGGACTCGACTCGACTGGCTGCCGGCTGGTTGTGTTCTGGTCATATTCCAATAGAGGAAGAAGGTTGCTGAGTGCAAATGTAATAATTAAATTACATTTGGTTGGCAACATTTATGGCAGTTTTTAGTGACAGTGTTTGTGTCTTTGACAGTCTTATTTTGCAGCAAAAAAAAAAAAAAGTGCAATAACTTGGAGGACATGCATGTAATTTGTAGTGGGGAAAATGGTGATAAATTGTGATATGTTATTGCAATACTCAGCAAAATGTTAAAAATCGCACTAATAGTTTTGGGGTGTCTGGTGATTCCCACATCTAGAGGGACTGTTTCTTGTTTACACTTAAAATGATATACTAAAAAATGAATGGTACCCCTTCAATATGTGACTTTTATTTAGCACTTGTGGGCAAATGTGTAATTAAGAATGTAAAAATTTAAATCTTTGAAATATAAAAACCCTTTTCACAAACAAATGATTACAGGCCCAACATAAAATATTCCTGTAAAATTGTAAAATTCCACTTTAATCTGGTTCTTGTGTAGGTGGTAGAAGAATTTTGAGTTGTTGGGTTAGGTTGAGGGTTGTGGGGACCTGTGTGCAGCATAATTTGCAAGTGTAAAACTGTGCTTGTGAATTATGGTCTGTTTTTGACTTTTCATGATCAAACTACATCCATGCTGCAGAGGTAGCTCCTCGTTTATGAACATGCTCCTTGTCTTCCCATATTCCCATTTCTGCCTTTTCTGGTGGCTGTATAGCAGTGGATTTATGCTTCTGCGTTAAAGCTATGATGGAGATACACCATGACCACAAACCCTTCTGAAACCCCAGACTGCAGCCTGTGCCATAACGTGATGTGTGCACCTCCTTAGAAATGTAACTACACATCGCATAGACTCAAGGCAGGAATCTAAATTAAGCTTAACATTGCAAACCCTCAACCAAATGTTTAAAAAATGTTGCCATAAACAGTGAATTTTGTGACACAATGAAATAAACAACAAAGCAATGAAATGATAGAAGTTTTTATTTTGTCATCTGTCATCCCCATACAAAAACACATGGAGACTGAGAAATGTGTGTGTACACTACCCATCCTTGACTGGTACAGCACAATCCTGATTAGGCAAATACAACTGCATATAAGGAAAGAGGACAAAATGAGTTAAACATGTTTTTTTAGGGTTCTTCTTGCTATCTTCTTGTTCTGGGTGAACTGACAGATGCAGATAACAGTTGCCACTAGAGACGGCTGTCAGACAGACAGAAAGCAGTTCATCCGGAAGCTATCTATCACAGGCCTTAGTCATGATCACAGCCATCATTGTGTAGCTCGTGATGAATAATTATATCCTTCAGTGGGAATTCATTTTCTATTAGATTGTTATTTCAGGGATCAGAATATGATCGTAATCTGCTGTAGGACAGGCAGCGAGTGCGTGCCTCAACAGCAGATCACTGCAGTGGAGCTGCTTTGGTGATATGTCGCATGGCTCACTGTCTATCTACAGCAAGAACCTGCAGCATTACATCTTTTCTGTCGAGAGCTCCTCTGTCTCTCTCTCTGGCTTCTACTCTCCCTTCCTTTCTCTCTCAGATTTCCTCTTAATGGACTCAAAGACTCTTATGTAAAATGAGCATTAAAGCCTCAGATATTCTTGAGTTGGAGAGCATCGGTAGATGGACTATAAATTATTTTTGTATTAATAATGTTATAATAAATAAGCTGTTTTTTAAGCTATTACTCTTGCCAGCATTTTCAAGTTTGCAGTGCTCATTCTCGTTTTATTGTATAAGCTGATTTGCAAAAGCTTTACCTCACTAAATGTGTTTGTACTTAACACAATTTGTCTGCTACCCAAAATAAAATTACACAATCCAGGGTAAAGTGTGTAAAAGCTTGAAACTTTACTCATTCAATTCAAGCATACACAACATTTTAGTGCAAATTATGATGTGTACAGTCAATCACAAGAAAAAAGTAGCATTAAAAGTCAGAGAGTATATATTGTAATCTCCTTTTTAGAGTAAACCGCTTGGATCTAAACCTTTACCACAAGTAAAACAAACGTTATGAGCATGTAAAAGCAGACCATTCCCGACTGAGATGTGGTTTGGTCTTCCTTTGCTTTCTGTTTTGTTTTAATTTCCTTCTTAAGCAAAGTGCATCACTGCCCCCTTTTGGCAAATAAGGAAATTACACATCTCATTACATAGTCTGACATCAGTGATCAGAGCTCTGGTCACTGATGTCACAAATATCATTCTTCCTCTTTTTTCCTCCCTTACTCATTCATTCCTCTGTGACTTGATGATCGATGATTATGCCTGATGAAGCATTTGAAAAGAAATTGACAGCTTTAATGCAAGTTGTGCACCACTTTTGGGGAGTGATTTTCTTTTGGTAATATTTTTAGGTTGTATACAATGAGTGAATTGGTAGTCATCTTTGATGCTGTAGAACTAAACGCCTCACTCTCTTCCCTCTTTCACACCTTCCTGTCCTTCTTATCTCCTCGTTCACAAACCGGTGGAAGAGAAGTAGGAATTTGGGAGAACAGAAGGAGGGATAATGCTTTCAGACGCAGCTCTTAAAAAGGTTCTGCAAACCAGCTGTGACCTTTCCACAGAATTTAACATGTTTGTTACCGTGACTCTTAAAGTGGTCTCAACACACTAAGATCCCCCCACCCCCTTTTCCCATTATCCAGACTACAAGCAATTCCATTTAGATGCACATTTGTCCAAATTGAACTGACTCCCAACCGTTTTTTTATTTATTTATTTATTTTTTTGCTTTGTTGCCAGCTGTTTAGTAATTGACATAAAAATGTTGTGCTGCTGACCCCCTCAGTGTTGTCTTTTTTTTTTCTTTTTTTTTGCCGTAGAACCGCCAGCTGCTGAAGGACAGTTTCATGGTGGAGCTGGTGGAAGGAGCCAGGAAGCTACGGCACGTCTTCCTCTTCACTGATCTGTTGCTCTGCGCAAAGCTGAAGAAACAGATTGGAGGGTAAGAAGAACCTGCTCATTTTTGTCATCCTCAGATACACCGAAATGCATCCAGTAGATCACCGGCATTGCTAACAACCAAGTTTAAAATTAATTGTGCATAAATTAAGATTTTTTTTCAGACAGTTAAAATACACTTTAGAATTTGATGAATGAGACTTGAGCTTCATAACAGTGTCAACAATCATTTGCATTTATGACTAAATGTTTTCTGATAATATACATTAAGACTCTTAACAGCTTTTGAATAAGACAGTTACCATTATAGTTCTATAACTTCTTTATTGTTGTAAAAACTTATCATTCTCAGCATTTTCCTTAAGGCCCTCTACATTTTTTTTCTCTTTTTTTTTTTTGGTTATAAATTATAAAGTACTTTTCAGCATCATCAGCTGACAGAAATTGTTGTCCAATTTTTTGTGCCCTCTAATTTTCTTTCCTTTCTGCTGCCTCCTTTTTCTCCTTGACTCATCCTCTTTCATGTCCCTCTGTTATTATTTGTTTCATTTAACCAACAATCTCCTTTAAATTTCCTGTCCTTGTCCTGCTATAGTAAAAACCAGCAGTACGACTGTAAGTGGTACATCCCCCTGAGCGAGCTGACTTTCCAGGGCCCCGAGGAGACCGAGCCACTTACCATTCCTCAAGTCCCAGATGAAGAGCTGGATGCCATGAAGGTCAAGATCTCACACCTCCGCAGTGAGATTCAAAGAGAGAAGGTATGCTCTAATCCAGATTTATGGATGCCGACATTTAGAAGCAGATGTTTCTTGTAGTTGGATATGTGCAGTAATTTAAACTGTAACACAACATTTGCAAGTTTTTTTCTCACAGTTATGATTGAGCTTTGCACAGTTTTGCACATAAAGTCAAATATTTTCACCTCCAGAGAGCGAACAAGGGTTCAAAAGTCATTGATCGTCTCAGGAAGAAGCTGTCTGAACAGGAGTCTCTGCTCCTGTTAACATCCCCAAGCATACCCCTCAGATTCTACAACAAGAACGGCAAGGTAATGACGCTCTCTATCCTAAACTAGCTCTGCTTTTATTGTCATCAACAGCTCTTCCCCCATCAGCTTCCCCTCACTGCTCCCTATATACTCTGTTTCTGCATATTTCATCTGTTCTCCTCATTTTACTGAAGTTTGGGGGGGGGGGGGGGTAATTTTTTGGGGTGCAGCTCTTACCTGCATACTTTCTTTTATGAGTATGTAGCAATTGCTGCATGATACTTTGCACAACTATTACTACATGACAACAGGTGTAAAGAGTTGAATGTGAATATTTGCACGGTGGATGCATTAAACCATAACCCTGAGCTTTGACCTCTACAGTGACAGGAAGGGGCGATGGCTTTGTTATGCTTTGTTATGTTGTATTTGGTTTGGATCCATTTTTCCCTTTTGTCATAAAAGGCTGTGTGGCTGGCAGGATTTGGACCCGGATGCAGGACTTGGGAGACAGAACATGAACTCAGTACTCAAAGCTTTTATTGCTGGAAAGTTACAGGAGAAAAGAAAAACATACACGGAGCAGAGCAGTAACAGAACAAACTGAAAACCTGGAGAAGCCACATATATCCTATGAGGAAGCATGTCTACTCTGATGCAAGTGATAAGGGGTCTTTGAAAGGTTTTTTATATGCAGATGGTGCAAATCACAAAATCTCAACACAAAAATGAAATCGCACTCTCCACCACTGCCATTAAAATATGAACTGAGGCAATATCTTTCACTAAAAATGGGTTTTCCCTTCCTCCTGTACAGTCCCAGAAACTTGTAGGATGAACACAACAATGCATTGATTGTAGTGGTGGTTTTCCTTTAATTTGTCACCCATCTCTTAATGCTCTTTAAAATTTTTCTCCAGCATTTTTTCATGTATCTATTTCTTCCAGAGCTACAGTTTCCTGATTTCATCTGACTATGAACGTGCAGAGTGGAAGGAGATCATCAAGGAACAGCAGAAGAAATGTAAGTGTCCCAGAGAAGCCGACCCAGTCATCTGAAGTACAGGAATGCAAAATTTGTTTGCATGTTTGCATAAATACTACCAATCCATTTAGGTTAAGAAACCTAGATTTTCACACTTCTGTAAGGCACATGGTGTTTTTAGAAATACAGTATGATTTACAGTCTGCATTTACTGTCTTCCCTCAAGGTTTTAAAACTGTTTCCCTGACGTCCATGGAGCTGCAGATGTTGACCAACTCTTGTATAAAACTCCAAACTGTCCATCACATTCCACTTAGTATTAATAAAGAAGGTAGGGTGCCTGTTTTTAATATTTTTTCCTGAGTAAAATTGTTTTTACAGACTTACTTTTAAGTTCTCTTAAGTTACGGATAGTCAAAAGTGCTTATGAGGCAGTTTTATGTACAGGCTTGGTTATAGTTTTACGCTTTGTCTGTGCTTTTACTGGAAACCTTGAACTTGCTCATAATGTGCCCAGGAATGAAATAATAATCATTAATAATTGTGGATAAAGAGAGGATTGGTTTTAATACTGTGCACTTCCATTTAATTTCTTCCTTCCTTGTCTCATTCCGTTCCAAAGCAAACAGAGATCGGCATGCTTTTCCAGTCCCTCCTAACTTTTTATTACTGTCTGCTCCCTGACTCACTTTTCCAGAGGATGAGTCCTCCGGTCTCTACGGGTTCCTGAATGTAATTGTCCACTCTGCCTCCGGCCTCAAACAGAGCTTAAGTGAGTCACTCACCTTTAATCAGGCAACCTTTCAGTTCAATTCAATTTTAATTTGTCCATAAACAGTGGAAACAGTGTTATTTGTGGTTAAACTTTCAACTGTAAGTGTGTAATTGGATCCACTGTAATCAAGCATCACAGGCTGATTTGTAGAAATTTGATTTGACATATTTTCCTAGGATAGCATCAAACATTCAGGTTGTCCTTTTGCTAATGTAATACATTCACAAAGAAGAAGTCATTTGCCATATAAATGTAAATTGAATTAAATCATCTCCTCCCTGCCAGATCTCTACTGCACATTGGAGGTGGACTCCTTTGGGTTCTTTTCAAATAAAGCCAAGACGAGAGTGTATCGATACACCACTGAACCCAAATGGAATGAGGTAAAAGATGCGAGCAACGCAACAGACTCATACCTACAAAGCTGGTTTTAATTAAGTAGACATGTAGTTGTCTGTGTTGGAAAATGCAACATTATAAACAGATTACTCACCCACTTATACAACCAGCTGGTGCCTGAATTGAATCCTCAGTTATGCAGGTTTCTCAAGGATGCTCAGCATTGTACAATCATATTAGCACATTGATTTAACTCAGGAAGACATACCTGAACATATTTCCACCTTAACACAGTCTATGCTGCGTGCCATATATCTGACATATCTGACATCTCTTCTTTTAACCATTTAGTTGCCCATCTTTGAGCAGTTAAAATATATCTATCACTTCCAGTGCATCTGGAGCTCCTGCAAGCATATATGAAACACACACATGCATGCACAAATGTGAATGCATTAATAACACAGCTGGATGAAGCAAAAAAAAAAAGCTCTGAGATATCATCATAGGATCAGTTCATGTGTGACACATTACTTTCCATAGTGGACCCAATGACTCTTTGAGGAGTTTGCCAAGCAAAGTGGAAATAATACTAACTAATGAAGAGCTGCTGGTGATGACTCACATCTGTCCAAAAGCTAAGTGAACCAACATAGTGTGGGCCTCAAAAATATGCGCTCCTTACATAATTATAGGAAGTCAGCTGTGTGTGCAGTGGGTTATATAGATGAAAATGCAATGGCATGCTGATTTCTCTGAAGGTATTATGGCTGTTTTGTATTATCTTTGTCTGCTGGCATCATTGCACTCAGATACCCCCCCACCCCCACCCCACCCTCTTTTTATGTAAGATAATCTCTTCTCAGCTATTTTTTTGTGTTTCTCTTTGTTTGCTGAAGGAGTTTGAGATCGAGCTGGAGGGCTCTCAGACCCTGAGGCTGCTCTGCTATGAGAAGAGTTACAACAAGACCAAGCAGAACAAAGAGGATGGCGAGAGTACAGACCGCATCATGGGGAAAGGACAGATCCCGGTATGACATGACGTCACCTTCCTTTTTGCAAACCCACCGTGACTCATTACTGATAAACAGTTATGTCACAATCGCTGCCACACACCATAAGATCAATGAATGGCAAGTGGCCTAGTAGATGAATTATCTGAATGTGCGATGAATGGTTAGGGGTTGGCTAAATGGAAAAAAACTAGTGAAACATGTAGTTGAAAAAAGTGAAGAGGGTGAATTTGTAGCATTTTAATAAAATGGTTCAAAGCTGTGTGTGCCTACTGCTCCCTGTGCTGCCAGGCTTAGCTGCTTCAAATATTCATCACAATTGTGGCTTTATAATGGGAACTGAGTGGCAGCAGTGTCATCCTCCACAGGGGAAATAAATATGAAGTCACCTCTATATATAAAGTATTCTTTCCATAATATTGCCAGACTCTTAAAATTCCCATTATCCTGAGCTATCTGACTGACCATAGGTTGATTGGAGATTATGTAGTCAGGGATTACATCACCAAGGCGGCCCCACCCAACAGGATAATGTCAAATGTCACCTAGAAGATTAACAGTGAGCAAGGCAAAAATGCAAAAGACAAACAAGTCTCTTCTTCTATCCACTGCTACCAAAAAACCCATCTTCTGCTCCTCCATCAGCTACAGTGTGTGCCTGTGTGTGCACATGTGTGGTTTCCCACAAACACACATACACACTAATCTTCCTCTTGTGTGTAATAGCTTATTTTCTCAGAAATAAGGGGAAAAAACTACAAAATAATGCCATACCCTTGTACATTGTACATTGGTGCAACATTGTCTACATGCTGTTTCATGTTGTATGCACACTAACTGCATAACAGAGCGGTTCATTCTGAGCAGCCTGCATACATACTGGTTGGTAATATAGAAGACGCTATCTACACTAGGACAAGTTTCTAAACTGTGACTTACAGTCACATGCTCCACCTAGTGGCTCCTCTGGTAAGCATCAGACATGATCCTATTTCGACAGATGATGTCATTGAAAACATGCTGCCAGAGCTGTGAGAAAGTTATTCAGCAGGATTTTCACTGATCATAGGCAGTCTTGCTGCTGTTTTCAACAAAAGTCATGGTGGCTTATTAAATCTGCATTTTATTCTGCAGCTTTTTGAGTGTTTGATCAGTCAGATGCAGGTTGAGCAGAAATAATGACTATTTAGTGAGCAGACTAGCTGATACCTAACATAGGGTCAGATTAAACCTGGCTTAAATAACTGAATGTGGACTTGATTTTAGAATGTAAACACACAAAACATGAGGCAAAACAGGAATGCTTAAGGAGTGATCTGATAGATGAGTAATAAGGGCACATATAATGGATGCATATACCTTGAATAGATCCCTTTTGTTGTTGTTTTTGTTTGTTTTTTGTCTTGTCTGGCAGCTTTTGCAATCAGAATCATGATCTGAATGCACTGTTGTGTCAAACATATTTGCTTTCCCAAGATGAGCTATATAAATTTTCTATAAGCTCCTCTTGTTAGTGCTTTTTCTTTTATTTATTTCTATTATTATTCACACAATTGCACATGTACAGTAATATGGCAGTGACAGAGTTGACAGGCAGGAAAAAATAACAAGAAATAAAAAGAAAAAGGAGAAAGTATGAGAAAATAATAAGGGTACAAAGCACGAGAATGCAGTGGTGCTGCACCTTTAAAAAAAAAAAAAAAACAACAAAAACCCCCCACAATAAGGATTTGATTTTTGCAATATTTTTAAGGTGAAGAAAACTAGACTGGATGAGAAGGGGCCAATGTACTGACTGACCTCCTTAGAGAAACTATCAGGGCCAAACACAAGAACCTGTATTTTACTGGCATTGAGATAGAGGAAATTTGAATATATCCTATCATTAATGGCAAAGAAGCATTCATTGAGACGGGAGAGGCTGTTGAGGTTATTGGGCTTAACAGAAAAGTGCAGTTTAGTTTAGATAAAGAAAACAGAAGTGGTCCAAGGATGGAGCCCTGGGGGACTCCGCATATGAGGGGTGCAGATGATATAGATTGGTTAATATGAATTCTGAAGTATCTGTCAGATAACTATGATGAAAACCATTTGAGAGCAGTACAACTGGATGCTTTTTGGAACCATGGGTGGGGGTTCAAATCCTGGCCAGGGCATGCATTCAGTTAAGGGTCCCCAGGCTAGACCTCCCATGCTACCCAAGCCTGCCTAGGCCTATGAGCGAGAGATATATGATTGAAGCCATACCGGCTCGGATGTCATGTGGATTAACAAGGTCTGCGTCAGGTGTAGAGGAGCCAAGGCATAGTGACAGTAAGTGGGCTACTGGAGCAAGGACACAGCACAAATGGACACAGGATGAGAATTGGGAACTGCTGCAATGCTACTACACAGTAATCCCAGTGAAAGGGGTTACATGAAGAGAATGTGGGGACCTATGGACTCTTCAACACCCAGCATCCAGACTGACATTGAAACAGCTAGTAGCTCAGTGTTCCAACATCCACAAGAAGCAACTGCTATTGCAACTGGAGATTTATAAGGTACAACACAAAAGGTGCTACGGCAAGGGGGAGCCAGGACGACAGGTCCAGGGGGAGAGATCATCAATAACAGCTGGTACATTGAACGCCAGAGTAGCTAACCTATACACACAAAGTGTAGGTAAACAGGCTGAATCTTGTTTCATACTTTCAGTTTTTAAACATACACATCCACACCTTGCTTTTATAGATTGTATATAGGCCTCTCTCCATCTAAATGTGCTGTAAAAAAATATAGTTTGCTCTCATGTTGCATTGCTGGCTTCATTACGGTTTTTATTATCGTTCAGTTGTACAGATCGCTGATTTATTGGAAAATTCTACGTTGCCAAACAACCTTCAAGCCACTAAAAGTCATAAAAGATAACATCGTGTCTGTTGGCTGAAAGCTTTTAGGAAAGGAAGAAGACTAGCCCTCATGGCTTTGTTGTTTTTTAGTGGAATGTAATTCTTTATAGATAAATGGCTCAAACCAAAGAGCACTCCAATCTCTTCAGATTGATTCAGTTGTGAGAAACATGATCCAGCTTTGCAGCCAACCAGATGGAGGTTATACTTGGTAAACACACCCAACATACATATACTGTGTATCAGTGTGTTTGTTGCATTGTGTAAGTTGTGTTTGTTTGCACTCAGCCTTTATTGCTCCAGATGGCAGGGCTCTTCAGATCTGAGTGTATTTGTGTGTGAAGATAGTACCTCTGAATAAATTATGCTCGTTTATCGTGTTTCTAAAAATATGGTAAAGGGTGTAGTGTATCAGGAAATCACATTTCAAAACGTTCTGCTACAGCAGAGTAAGACAGCTGATGCAATTATTACTTTGTGCTCTGCTTTTCTGACATGACAGAGCAGCACAGTAAGTAGGACAGCTGTATTTATTTAAAGATAACTTTGACTTTTTAGGTTGATCATAATAAGGTAAATAAACATCAATAATTCATAAAGCTGCAGTGTATCATAACAAAATAGTAAAATTGTACTTCAAATTGCAAAAAAAAAAAAAATATATATATATATATATATATATATATATATCCCTGAGATCATCCAACAGTTGAAAAAAGTCAGAGCTTTTGACTTACAGGGGTTACTTTCATTTATGCTGCCTAATTATTTGACACTTTTTTTATGATCGATGAGTATTCCTCATTATCACAGTATATTTGTGACAGAAACTAAGGAAACACCTATTTATATTTTATTATTATTTCCTTCACTCAGCTTGACCCGCAGACTCTCCAAGGCAAAGACTGGCAGAGAACAGTTATTCCTATGAATGGGGTGAGTTCACCATGTAAAATAAAGATATTTTTATTCCTGTATTACACTCACTGGAAGCTCTACAGTAATTTAGGTTTACATTCAGATTATAATAGTATGCATTAATGAAAGATATTCTAAACAATTTGTTCAGGATGTGGAACAATTTATTTCTCTGTTAAGTCTACATCTGGTTTAAATAAGAGTATTTCCTGGGATCATAGAAGGCAGATGGGTTTCAGATTGTATAAAGCTGTTTTAACTTTGTTTTAATGTTCTATTTCTTATCAGATTGAGATTAAACTATCCATGAAGTTCACCAGCAGAGAGTTCAGCCTAAAGAGGATGCCCTCAGAGAAACCTATGGGTGTGTTTGGAGTTAAGATCTCCACAGTGACCAAGTGAGTGAATAAATAAATAGTGATCATTTGTCCACCAGCACTGTGAAACTTCTTGCTTTTGTTGGTTTGCTGTTATTATATTCACAGGGGTCATTTCTGGATTATTTTAATGTGTGCTGAGCTTTTTAGCACACATTATAGCTCGTGGTTTTTCCCATGTTGTAATGTTCTTTGATGGGCACAAATGTTAAAGAACTCTCCGTATTTTTGTAGCAGACCAGTTGAATGGATTATTGTGTAATGTGGGTCATTTTAGAAGACAAACCATTACTTTCTAATCAGAAATAACACTTATTATTATTAGTATTAGTATTATCCTATATGCAAATTGCCAAGTGTCTAACTCTTATCCTGAACTGTGGTTGATTCTCTTCCACGTCTTAGAGAATAGGCCAGGAAATGACTGAAGTCAGTCAGACACATGGCACTATATACATATGCAGTATACAGTGCCATGTGTCAGTCAGACACATGGCACTGTATACTGCATATGTATATATTGTATATATTGGTACCAAATGTCATTTCAAACCCTCAGACATCTGTTTGTGTTTGTTTTGTCCTCGTCCAGACGGGAGCGCTCCAAGGTGCCCTACATTGTCCGGCAGTGCCTAGAGGAGATTGAAAGAAGGGGCATGGAGGAGGTGGGCATCTACAGAGTGTCAGGAGTGGCCACTGACATTCAGGCCTTGAAGACTGCCTTTGACACCAGTAAGGATCACTGTCATTCATACACCTAAGAGATTTTGCACAGGTTACACGTGTGTTAGGTTTTTAAACCCTTGTCTGATTTGTAAGCATGTAAAAGTATAAACCAGAAAATACACAAAACCTTCTGAGAAGTGCAGTAAACCAAAACTTTGTGATAGAATGAATGTTGAATTTACATATTTAGACTGACAGAATTTTAAAAATTCTTTTTGCAGCATGTATTTCAAATTAAATGTATTAAACAAAAACATAATGCATGGTGAATCTGAATATTGTTGCGTTCTTAACAATATATTATTCTGTCAAAATCAATGTAGTTTTGTACATTGAGTACAATGTAATTTACTTTGAGAATCATTCTGCATTTTAAAAAGTAATTAGTGTATAATATTGGCTTTACATTCCCTTCTGATATAATAAAACTTAAAGGTGGGGATGCCAAAAGAAACCAGGTTTATTGTGCATCATTAACACTTTCTGTCCCCGTTGATCAGGTGACCCTGATTACTGTATGACAGAGTTTTGTGGCAATAAGACATTTAATGATACAGAATCAGTTCATGTATTAGCTAGTAATTGGCTGTATTTGTACTTCTGATTAGATACGAACAGTTAGGAGGCATGGCATCTGCTGTTTGTGCCGAGGTGCTTCCCAGTCTCGCCGTCGCAAACCTCCCATTTTCAGGCTGCTCTCGTCTCTCCTGCAGATCACAAAGACGTGTCAGTTATGATGAGTGAGATGGACGTCAATGCCATCGCTGGGACCTTAAAGCTGTACTTCAGAGAGCTGCCAGAGCCGCTCTTTACTGATGAGCTCTATCCCAATTTTGCCGGCGGCATCAGTAAGACACTGGCTTTGAGGTTTTCCACACACACATAGTTTAAACTCTGTACCATATAGCAGCTTTAACTAATGAGTATCTTTATTTACAGGATATGTGAAACAATGTTATAAGCAGCTGTGTCTTTCTGTTCCCTTCTGTGCAGCCCTGTCGGATAGCGTGGCCAAAGAGAGCTGTATGTTGAACTTGCTACTGTCGCTGCCAGAACCCAACCTGGTCACATTCCTTTTTCTTTTGGATCACTTAAAGAGGTACACACAGACATATATAACAAGTCAACACAACTGTGCATGCACTAACACACACATGCATGCACACACACACAAAGAAAAACAAACTAAATTCAAGAAGCGCGTTTGGTGGCAGTCACTCACAGGCATGTGTTTTCAGGTGGATTTTCATTCATTTTTGTGCCCAGAACATTATCTAAATGTTAATATTGTTTTAAACTTAAAAGGATTTATTGCATTATGACCTCATTATGTACAGCTTCAAAATGGTAGTGTGCAGTATTTACCTTGGTGGATTACTTTATCGATGTAGCTTTTAAACTATTAGGCAGTCAGTGCTGTTTTAATTGCATTCAGCTGCAGCAAAATGTTTTCTGTTTACTTTGTTGATTTTCAAAATTATGTGAGCATTACAACTGAAAACAGCCTGATTTTTGTACTGTATGGAACCGGGGATTTATCAGTTTTGCATTCAATCTCTTCATAGAGTCAAAACGTTTTCAGTATTTTTTGACATTTTTGTTTGGTTATCATAAATCATTTAGTCCAAAAACTGGCCACTTCTGTAGTCCAAGATCAATCACTCCAGCACTCAGAAGATTCCATCTCCATCCCTGCACATTAACATCTTTATTACTGATCTATTCAACTGTTCCTCTCCTCAGGGTGGCAGAAAAGGAAAGTATCAACAAGATGTCTCTCCATAATCTGGCAACAGTGTTCGGGCCGACTTTGCTTAGGCCCGCTGAGAAGGACAGCAAGATCCCTGCTAACCCTACACAGCCCATCAGCATGGGGGACAGCTGGTCCCTGGAAGTTATGGCACAGGTAAGCAAGACAGTTTGTCTTCAGTCTGTTCCCTCTGCCATATCATCTTTGAATTTTCTGTAAAGGTGCTTGGCTTATTATTATAATAGTCAAAACATCATTGTTAATGTGCTCATGTTTTAAAATCTTTCTCAATACAGGTCCAGGTGTTGCTGTATTTCCTCCAACTGGAGACGATTCCCACCCCAGACAGTAAACGACAGAGCATCCTCTTCTCCACTGAAGTATAGAGCTAACACTGACTCTGACCAAGAAGGTGTGAAAAAGAGACGGACACTGGCTCAGAGTGAGCCTACTGTAGTATGTTTTTTTTTTAAAATGTGACTGACTGTACTCCATTCAGCTTTTGCAGCTGGGAAGGATTGTCTCTGGTCATGCCTGTAAATCTTAAACACAAGAGGGCACCACTGGGTCTCTTAAGTTCAGAGTATTTGAGGTCTTTGCCATTCCTATTTCTCATTACCTGATAATTAGTATGATTCCATGTTGGTGCATCTCCACACCTTGGTTTTTGTCGGTCTCAGTGCTGAACCTTTACAGCTTTTTTACAGTTGTGGTTCATAAGTTGAGAAGTCGGAATGAACAAAACCACAAAGATCGAGTCACGATCCTTGAGTTTGCTAGAATTGGTTAGCCAACAAATCAGAATCTCCATGCACATCTGGGCATTGTTCTCTATACGTCTTTGTTTTGAAAAATCACAGGAAAGACTCTTGCAAAGTGTGTTTCTCCATCTCAAACATTGCTACATGTCCAGTTTAGGAAAATCCTAAGTATGTCTTACATAATCTCAGTGCATTCTTTCAAACAAGTGCAGACATTTGTACTCCGATTGAACTGGCGCAGCCACAACTCTGGCTTTTTTTTTTTTTTCTGTGTCACAGGAAGCGAACACCTCTCTGTTAAAGTGTTTACAACGTAAACAAACCCCAGTTGGAGTCAAACACTACGGCTTGATGAAGTGAACCCAGTGGCTTGTAATACACTGCAGTCTGACTGCCTGCAGTATTTCCAACCACAGACGCAAGTTTCCTCTGTTTGTGTTGTGTCTCAAAGTAGTCTTCAGCTTAAATGCGCAGGAAGCAATATATTTTCTAACATAGGAATTGTCTGTGTTCATATCTCTGCTGACGAAATGTCCTTCGTATTGTAACATAGGACGTCTTGCCAAATGAAGATTTTTTTTTCTTTTTTGTTGATTTTTGTTAGTAAAAAAGGAAGCAGTTGTATTTACAGATAACGTACATGTACATAATCTTAAAGTTGTATTTTTCTTTTCGGTTAACAGTATAACCATTGTTGCTGTTACTGTAATTTATTTTGGGGGGCGTCGTGCAGAAATTGGTTTGTTTTTCTATGTGAACTTTTGTTTCTGTGTAAGAAAGTGGTAGGTTTTAGCCTTGATTTCAAGTCTTGCAGTAAGCAAGCAAGATTTAGCCTTGTTCTAATAGAAACTGCTCAGCTGTTCTTTCACTTATTCATTATTATTATTATTATTATGGAGGTAACACACACTTTGTAGTCCATACTGTATGCTGCTGTGGAAAAGGCTGAAGCTCTTTGACTGCTAGGTGCTCCTCAGCAGAACGTCTCCCATCCACAGGTCGCCTGTCTAGTGTAGACGTTATGCAATGTCATGATACAAACTCATACACATATGGCATTGCCTCCTTTTGTACCATTTAATCTGTGGCTGCAGAAGTGCACTAATGCAATGTTAGAACTACTGTATTACCATTCAAGTGACCTGAGCACTCTGCATTTATGTCCAATGAACAGCATATCTTTTGTCTTAAATGAAGGAATATTCATTTGCTTGCACACGTATAGCAAAATGTCCGCCTGATTATTTGTCCAAAACTCACTGGCCATGTTAGAGACGAGCTCTTAAAATTATTATTTTTTTTTTTAAATACCTTTTTTCTGTACGACTGATTTAACATGCAGGCATGTTTTGTTAATTTTATTCCAGTGTGGTCCTGTTATTGCTGTTTTGTGTCTATGATGTGGGATGTAGTTCATGAAGGTCTGTCTTCTTTTTTGACTGCTTTTCCTTTTTAGAGCCAATTTAAGGTTTGATATCATGACTGGCTGTAAAACCAATGAATCAGTTAAATGGATCTGATAAGGGTATGTGTGTGCTTGTGGCCACGATAGAAGATACAGTGGAAAAGCACACATAAGCAAATTATGACGGTAACACAGTTCTTGCATTCGAATACAGACGATCCCTCTAAATGTCACATTTGCTCTCACTTTGTCCCTGCAGCGCCTCAAAGACTTTTTTGTTCCCTGCACTCGTGTAGGTTGTGAGGGACAGAATGAACCCATCACTCATTTGTTCACATGTTACCTTTATAGCAAGTCCTAATTGCCTGTTCTACTCTACCCTATCGTGCCTCGACACTTACGCTTTTGTTTAGCGCCCGTGGGCCTCTGAATGTCAGTGTTAATGCTGACTGTGAAAACATTCATTCTCCTGTTGCCTTTGCTGAGGACAGCCACACATCTTTCATCTCACTGAAGGCTAAGACAGGACCTTAAACTTAAGCATGGTCTTAGCTCATACTCTCAGCTCCATGCCTATTCTACCTGCCACCTTCATCTGACTGTGATCCTCAAAGTATTTTAAAAAAAAAAACTGCTAAAGTTGGTCTTATTGGGACAATGGATCAATCTCTCCCCCATGTCCGTGTTTTATCTCCTTAAATGTTATCGCCAGCATTTTTATATTTATTTATGCTTTCCCACAGTTTGCTATAGGACGGTCTGCTGGATCTATTTATTTAAGATATTGCCATCTAAAGCTAAATTAATGTTGCAAAACTGTCTTTATTTGGTGTGCTTTCTTTGGGAAAATCTAAGTCTTAAAGTTATAACGGTTTTTCTCTGTTTTCCCCTAATATATAGAACTGTAATCATCTTTCAACCTTCAGTTCCTGCAATGTCAGTTCATATTTAGTTATTTGTGTTGAACAACAGACTGGCCACTGTGATTGTCTAGCTATCTGATTTAGATAACTGAATAGGAAGTGCAGGTTCTTCTTAATTTAAATGGTAGATTCTGTGAGTTCCTGTAACTCAAACTCCTCCTACTTTTCCATAGAGTTGTATAATGTGTATAATACTAGAGTATGCATAATCTGGTTTCTCTTTTATTTATTGTGGCGTCCGCTGATTGTTAAGGATTGAGCCGGTACATCTCTAGTCTCTTTGAAAATCCAAACTGTCAGTACAGTATGTGGTAGAGGAGAAAAAAATCTTATATTGCTATTATTAAATCTGCATTGTTTTGGTCTGTTGATTGTCACTGTAACTGCATGTACCCTCCATAATACAGTTCCCCCCACAACCTCAGTCTCAGCCCCCCCCCAAAAATGGTTTATTTTTTTCTGTGGAGTAGGCTGATCATATAGTACATATTCTTCTATATGAAAATTTCAAATCTTTTGCATTTATTGTACATGCTATTTCTCACAGCATTTTCATAACACAATGACCCTCTGCTGCCACTTCGTCAACAACATGCTGCCATTAAATTAGGCTTCTTTAACCTTCAAAAAGTATTCTTGTTTTGTTTCATCGAGCATATAACGATGTAAAGGTGAGGATGAGACTCGTGACCAACAACACTTTTTTTATTCCTCAACTTTTGACTCTTGCTCCTGTTAAATATTCAATGTTCTGCTTGTAGAACTGTAAAAAGAAATTAAAGAAAAAAAAAAAGAATATTGTATTCTGAGGGCAAACATGTTTGGAAGGCATTTGCAGCCTGTTTGTACACAAAAAGCTAAATAAAATCTCATGTATCTAAACAAAATTATTCCTTTTTTTTTTTTAAGCCTGTAAGACCTCACCTGAGAGGAAGTTACACGGATGCCACCCTATCTTGCTCCCAAATCTTATGCCCATATGCCCATTTCCCTAAGTTTAAACGTGATCAATATCCAAAAAGGCTAAAAGAAAAAAAAAATCAGTAACAATAAAGTGGTTATTAAAGGGAAAAAATTATATATTTTTATATTTATATTTTTTATTATATAAAAATATAAATAAATTATATATGCTAAAATTGTAACAAGCTCTACATGTTTTTTCAGTACCGTTTACTTGGGTATTGTGTCTGTGGGGATTGACTCACTTTTAGAGCCAGCCTCTAGCGGTCATTAGGGGAATTACAGTTTTTGGCACCTTTGTACTGGCTGTGGAGGTCGCTGTTCAGTTGAACTTAAATGCAGCGACAAATTTTGTTCACTGAAATTTTTTTTTTAAGGTTTTTCTGAACCATGCAGTTATTTATTTATTTTTTTGCTGTGCACCATATAAAATAAAATCCCGAATTGCAGTTTGATGGTTAGAGATGACCTCTTCCCCATTTTCACTTCTAAAAAAAACCAGGTGGTTTTTTTTCCCCACCATTACACAGTACTTCCCATTTGATATATTTAAGTAGAATACTAGTTTGCTTAACTGTAGTCTTTTTTTTACTCTGCGTAGTACTGTATACACTTCATCGTGCATATGAATTACACGGATTTGGGGGTTTGTGAGACTGGCTTTTTACTAAAAATGTCTGGGTTCAGAAGTCAACGTTTAGGGACCATTTCTCAGAAATAATACAATGCATTATTTATTAGAGGCTGGAGCCAGAGCTAATATCTAATGCCCTAACCACAGATATAATAAAACGTCAAATGACACAAAGGATGCCATAAGCCTGACATTTTTATATACAGCATCCTTTGGTACTGTATTTTACATATTGCAGTCATAAGACAGATAATATGCAGTACACTGTGGTAGCACTCCACGAATACACAACATTAGTATGCTACTGTGCCCATCTGCAGTGCATTTCAGCACGTAACCATTAAGGGTATTCTCAGTTTATGGTCCTATTTGACTGTGTACTCCACAAACACGCTAATTTAGACTAAATAAACCAATTAGTGAGCCCAGTAGAGATGTTATGGCTGTTTTTAATGATATGTAAGTAGTAGCCTGTGTATTTTTTTTTTTTATTGAGTTCTCTTGAAAAAGAAAAAGAGAAAAGATGGGCTATTTCTATGATGGGTGCCCCCCCCCCCCCCCCCCCCCCCCCCCCCACACACACACACACACACACAACCGTGTTTCTATAGCACCAACAACACTTTTTTTTTAACTCTCTACATAACACTTTATTAACTTTAACCTGAGTCCAGTCTTTACTCGAAAATCTAAAGGTTTGTATTAGCGGGTTTGGCTTCGCTCTCAAAAGGAGGCGGGTCCCAGAAGCGTGTTTCTGTCAGGACAACTTGAGCAATAATACCAGCTCACACACACACGAGAGGCGCGCCGAGGCTGCGGGTGAGGGTTTTCCTGTTGCGTCGAGCTGGTACTCACCTTCAAACTTCTCCTTTCAAACGTAAGCAGAGCCTTATCTGTGGGTTACTTTTTGATTTAGTTTGTTTCGTCATATTCAAATTTTCAGCGCATTCAATTTATAATTTACTCCAAGCCAGAAGAGTGAACATCTCAACACGTGGAGGAAAAGGCTCTTTTTTTTTCCACTCCAAAAATAAGGTAAGAAATGAAGGACTGATGGCTTTCTTTCCGCTCAGGCATAAATTCTTCAGTAAGTTCGTAGATGAGCAGGTGTTTCCCCAATATGTTTAATAAATGGGGTAAACGCGCATTCAGGCTACATCAGTGTCTGACACACTTCAGTTATTGATTACTCTGTAATCATTCAAAGTGTGACTGTTGCAGTTTGACGTTTTACTGAAAATAAAAGACTTTTTAGCATAGCTGAAGTTAAAAGAAAATATTAATTCGTAACGTACTCACTAAGTAGTAAACTTGCTATTAAAAGGTTAGCAGCATATTCACTGCATCTCGTTTCGCACATGGATAGTAAGTATTTTTCGATCACGGGGCAAATATTATATTACAAGGCTTTCACGTTTTTAGGCTGGTTTGCATAATGTTTACCGCTCCGTTTTCCTGTCAGGAATTCCCAGTATGTTGTCAGATCAGTTCTTCCCTCATTTTTTATACACACAGTGCTCTTGCCGGCAGTAACACAACCTTTTCTTTTTCTTTTTCTTTTAGTACTGAGTTTAATTTTGTTTTCCTTTGACTGGGGGAGCTGAACTTGAACTGATTGGCAGGACACTGACAGATCCTCTCCAGGAGGATGTGTATTTTCTTATCACTTCCTCCAAGCTGCTATGTGTGTGTGTGTGTATATATACCATCAGTATGGTTTATATATAAACCATACTGATAATAGCTTATGTCATAGCCTTTAAACTAAGTCAAGTTTAGTTTTTTCAACATAACTTTGAAGGTTTTGCAGGTTCAGAAACTGTTGCAGCCTCATGAAGTCTGTTACTTCAGTTTTCTAAATCTAGTGGACAGCGCCTGGTTTTTAAATTCCTTTGGCCTCTGAGAAAGCTTCAGTATCAGAAAAAAAGACGAAAAGTTGGACTTTGGTCCAGAGTACTGCCTGGTGCGATTAATGCTCTATGTGGCCAACAGAGTAGGCAATGTACATGTGAAATTGTACACAAACATCCATGAATGTGAAATATCTTTAAGGAAAACAAAAAGCTGTTATTTCTCTCCTCTTCATATTTTTTTGCTGGCAGAGGTAATGTGACTTAAAAGAACTATAAGAGCGTATCTACAGAGCATATGGTACAAGTGATAATACCTATGGATTACCTGCCCCACACAGGATACTGCAACTTATTTTAAGTATAGTATGGAAAATGCATTATATATGTAAAACAGATTCACTAAATATAGCTCAGTATTGAAAGGATGCAGTGATCCCCAGCTCCTCTAGTCTGCATGTCAAAGTATTCTTGGGCAAGATACAGGGGTTGTCCCTGGTGCATCTATTGATGTGAATTTTAGGTTAAAAGTGCTTAGGCACAGAAAAGGGTGTTTATAGGAATGTGTGTGAATGAGGCTTGTAGTAAGAAAGCAGAAAAGTGCTCTGTACCTACTAGTCCATTTACCACTTGTTCCCCCTTTGCATTATGGGGAAAAAAAGAAATACTCTATGAACTGTTATGTGTTTAAGCTCTCCATCATGTCACATTTTGGCAGTACAGAACTGATGTGAAACAGGAGATAACTCACACTGATCGTAAATGTCATCCTAGTTTGGCCAGTATCATCCACAAACCAGTACCAGTGTCCACCTGATGTATTTGTGCATTCCTGCTTTATACATAAAGACTTGTATCAGTCAGTTAACTTAATCATTTTGTATTTAACAGTCCATTCCTTAGGAGCATTAGTACTAATAGATTTGTTTAACATCAATAAAGGGACACTGTTGAGCAATCGTGCACCTATGCTGATTTGAAGCACCAAAAGCGTGTCCTGTTTCAGTTTCACGTATTCAGTTTCAGCCGAATCCTATCTTAAATCTACACATTACACCTTTGCAGGAAGTGGGTTATATTGGGTTATATTGATTTTATTTTCATTGTACTCAGGAACTTCCACTGTTCTGTCAGCATAGTTTTGGCATAACAAAGATAAGGTCAATAAAAATAATCAAACAAGGATTATTATTAACATAAAAGACTAAAAGGGAAGGGAATGGAAGGGGAGAGCGTCTTGCACAAATACCATTATGAGTTCACAAAAAATGCTTTTGCAAACATATATATATAAAAAAACAAACATCTGCAACTGACGCAAAGTAATAAAAATATTGAAAGTCTACTTGTCCTTTTTCCAGGCAAGATCGTTTATCCCAGACATCAGTCTTTAGGCTTTCTCATTGCACAATCAGTCCAGGAACAGGGCCCAGATAGATAAAGTTCCTCTTTCTGAACTGAAAAGAAAGCATCAAACTGAGCATTCATTAATTGATGGCACAGATTCAGCAGTCGGCAACAAGATCTACAAATACAGAATACATTTTAAGTGCCGTGCTCAAATCAATGTGCTTTGGAAATTTAAAAAAAATGATTTGGTCAAATCAAAGCTCTGATAGGGTAGAATGAGAAGACATGTAATAAGTTCCAACAACATATTAGGCATATTTTTGAACTTGGACAGAACTGGGCTAGGTGGTTCCCCCCGTCTCTAGTCTTTATGCAAAATTCGGCTTGTGGCCCCAAGGCATTAGTATTATCAGTCTTTATTATTATTTATTATTAGTCTTTTTATAAACTCATTCATAATCAAGTCAGCCCACTGGGAAGGCTAAAGAGGAAGTCTGGCGTTTAATGCAGGGGGTCAATATTGAGAAACTGTTGCTGAATCTCTCTAACAGGGTTAAAGAATCAACCATAGTATCATATTTTCACCCTCATAGAGTAATGGCTTAAGTCATTTTTTTAACAAAAGTTTTATTTTTGCCTAAATCAGCATATTTTCAGTGTTTGGTTCAGTTTTTTTTTTGTCTTTTCTGAAAAATCTGAAAAAAAAAAAGACTTATGAGGCCATTATTTTAAGAGGGTGATGATATGACTTTTAGTCTATTCTGCCTGGGAGCATACAAGAGATTAACGGCTTAAGATCATCTAAAATTAACTCTAAGACATGACTTAGCTGAGTTTATGATTAATAAACATTTAATGAAGTCAGTTAATCCTCATAGTATTAAAGGAAAATGTTAACCAACAGTTCCATAAGCCAGATAAGTGACATAAAGTGCTTTTATGACAGTAATATTCTCATTTTAATAGGGTGAAAATGACCCAGTAAGGGTCAGCTTCCCCAATTTTCTATGCCAGTCTGAAAAAGAGAAGCAAAGGTGTGTTTATGTTTGTCTTTCGGGCACTGTAGATATGTTAGATGTGATAGATATGATTACTGAATGACCAATGAAAGAGTGAGAAGAGCAGTAGCTGAGTTTAATGCTTTTTTGATGATTGGATGTTCAATTAAATTATGGCTAAATAGACGCAGAACAGACCATGTCGTGTCACAAACACAAGGTGCCCAAAAACTAGGGGTTCAAAATAAGTATATAGTTGAAAATCTCTTCCAGTTAATAACTGCCTCAGGTCTTTGACTCCTTGACATCATCGCATGCTTTGGGTTTCCTACTGATTCTGTCGCAGGCGTCCGTTTAGCCGCCCTCACCCTTTGTTGAGAGCCGCCCTGCTCTCTCTGCTATCAGTGCGGTCTTTAGAAAGTGGAATACACCTCAGCATACAGTGCTGTGAAAAAGTGTTTGTCCCCTTCCTCATTTGTCACACTTATATATTTCAGATCATTGAACAAATTTTAGTATTGGACAAAGATAATCTAAGTAAATACAAAATGCAGTTTTTAAATTATGATTTAATTTATTACAGGAAAAAAGCGAACCAAACTTCCCTTTCCCATGTACTGTAAAAAAGTAAAATGACCCTTAAAACTAATAACTGGTTGGGCCACACTTGGCAGCAAGAACTGCAATGAAGCATTTGCGATAACTGGCAATGAGTCTTTCACATTGGGGATCATCAGAATGTTTTTTTTTTTTGGGCAAATTTGAGACGAGCCTTTGTGTTCTTTTTGGTCAGCAGTGGTCTTCTCCTTGGAAGTCTCCTATGGATGCCATTTTTGCACAGTCTCTTTATTACTGTTATCATAAGCGCTGACCTTAATTGAGGCAAGTGAGGCCTGCAGTCCTATAGATGTTGTTCTGGGTTCTCTTGAGACCTCCTGGATGAGTCGTGAACATACTCTTGCAGTAATCTTTGTAGGCTGGGCTCTCCTGGAAAGGTTCACCACTGTTCCACGTTTTCTCTATTTGTGGATATTGGCTCTTAATGTGGTTCTCTGGAGTCCCAAAGCCTTAGAAATGACTTTGTAACCTTTCCAGAGAAATGACGCTAGTGACTTTGTTTCTCAGCAGTTTCTTTAGATTGCGGCATGACGTGTTGCATCTTGAGATCTTTTAGTCTACTTGATGTAGTCATGCAGGATTTATAAAGGGGTCATTACTTTTTTCACATTGGGCCAGTTAGGTTTGGATAATACGGTTTTTAAAGTAAATCATCATTTAAAAACTGCATTTTGTATTTGCGTTTTACTTGGATTATCTTTGATATTAAAATTGGTTTGATGATCTGAAACATGTAAGTGTGACAAATATACAAAAAGTAAGAAATCAGAAAGGGGCGAATGTTTTTTTCAAAGCACTGTAACTTAGATCAGGTAGAAAGCTCTTTGGCTGCTTGGACTTTATGTTCAGAAGTGTTATGCTTTTTATGATTAGCATTGTTGTCTTTTTTCCGTGCATTTGGCTGAATCAGAGCACTTACTCTTATAGGCCACTTTGTTTGGTACATCTCTTAAACAGGATGTTAATGCAAATATCTAATCAGCCAATCACATGGCAGCAACCCCGTACATTTAAGCATGTAGACACAGTCTAGGCGACTTGCTGATTTCAAACCCAGCATCAGAATGAGGAAGAAAGGTGATTTAAGTGACTTTGACCATTCTCTGTAAACCCTAAAGATGGTTGCGAATGAAAATCCCCGTAGATCAGCAGTTTCTGAAAGACTCAGATCAGTCCATCTGGCACTAACAACCATGCCACATTCAGAGACAGAAAAAAATCCAATGAGTGAATTTTCTCTGGGTGAAAATGCCTCTTGATGTTCGAGAAGAATGGCCAGACTGCATTGAGCTGAATGGACTCGAATAACCACTTGTTACAACCAAGGTATACAGAAGACCATCTATGAATGCACAACACGTTGAATCTTGAAACAGATGGGCTACAGCGGCAGAAGACCACACCGAGTGCCACTCCTGTCAGCTAAGAACAGGAAAATGAGGCTACAATTTGCTTTGGCTCTCCAGCTTTTCACTAATGTAGACTGTTTTGTTGTTAACAGGTTTTTGTCTTTGTTTGAACATCACTACAATTTTTTTTCACTTATATTTACTTCTTGTACAGACAGGCAACCACACCTCTATCTAAATTGCAGCTCAGTTAATAAAATATGAGCCATGTACTAGGTGGTTTGGGTTTCACATTGAAATCACACACACACACCCACACACACACACACACACCCACACACACACACACACACACACACACACACACACACAAATAATTCAAACATGTCCCAGGAATGTGGGCACCAAGGGTTAAAAATCTCACATATTTTATTCAGTTCTCTGCAATCCTCATTATCCTTTGGCAGAGAAAAGCTCACAGTAAAATCAGCTCACTTTTCATTTCATATCCCTTTGTGCATGAATTAGTGAAATAAAATAAACCAGTTTAATAAGGAGTTTTTAAACACGTTAGGTATATTTTTGAAATTGATAGAGTCCGGCTAGGTGGTTCCCCCCCTGTCTGTAGTCTTTATGCAAAATTAGGCTTGTGGTCTCCAGGCATGAGTATTATCAGTCTTTTTATAAACTTATTCAGGAAATGACTAAGCTTGGTTGGGTTGTACCAGTCCTGCTTCACTCTACCCATGATGTTTTAATGCTTGACAAATAGAATAAACAAAAGGTTCAACAGAATAATCCCAGTGGTGTTGGACTTCACTAAATATCCAAGCAGGTTTCCACACAAACTTCCACCAGTAGTTGTGGAAATATTCTTTCTACTGCTGGGGAGAAAGAAGAATAACTAGAATAAATGCAACCCTGGCATGACCTGTTTGTTCACTACCCTGTGGTTTCACTCAGCAAACTGGATACATGCCCCACTTTTTAGTGTTATCAGAGTTTGTGTGCCTTTAATAAACTTAATTTACTGGCAGTGCAGAGAAGAAGAAATACATCAAAAAATTTCCAGCAATAGTACAATTGCGTTAAAATTTATGGCTGGCTTACTCTGTGCATTATCAGTGACTTTGTAGGAAGCTGTGCTAGTGGTGGGAATGATAAATACGTGGAAGGGTTTTGAGAAACATTTCCTAAAACAAAAGAACCTCTGTTGGGCTGTCTGCTTTGGCCCTGTACAGTTAAATGCCATCTATCTTCTAGAGATAGATGGCTTTTTTTTTTTTTTTTCCAAAACCTGTATGTGTGTATAGTCTACAGTCTGTTTTTACACAGATACTGTGTTCTCTCTCTTTCTCTCTCTCCAGAACACTGCTCTTAATCTTGCAACCACTGGACAAAATTCACTCCTGTGCCTTCCTTGACATCCTACTGCCATCTGTGACCAAGTTTACACAACAGAACAGAGATTTTTAAAAAAAAGAAAAAAGAAAGAGGAAGATAGACTGACGTAGTGGTGGTGACAGTAAAAGGTACAAGAAGGCATCAAAGTGCGTTGGTTTGCGGTGGGAACTTCCTGCCTTGGCTGTCCTCCTGTGACACAATCGCACTGTTCTTAAGTTGTACCATGTGGTTTGGCAAGCATGTATTTTGTCTAAAAACATGTCAAGCCACTGAGTGTGTGGGATGACAGCACAAAGAAAGCAAAAAAGTGGAAAAAACAACCATGCTGAATAATCAGCTGGTCTATATTGGCCTGGAGCTGGTGATTGCTTGTCTGGCTGTGGCTGGGAACGTCCTGGTCTGCTGGTCTGTCTGCCTCAACTCCAACCTACAGAGCATCACCAACTTCTTTGTGGTTTCACTGGCAGTCGCTGATATTGCTGTGGGACTGCTGGCAATTCCCTTCGCTATCGCTATTAGGTAATATTTCTTTGTTATTCAGTTTGGAAATGAAGCAAATTTTGTGTCAATTTTTACTACAAGATTTGTCACAATGTATTGTTATTTTTGGGGGGTTGTTGTGATAATTGGCCTTTTTGAATCTCTGATATTTTCAGTACCGGTTTCTGTGCAAATTTCTACGGCTGCCTTTTCATCGCTTGCTTCGTCCTCGTGCTCACTCAGAGCTCCATCTTTAGTCTGCTGGCTATCGCTGTGGACCGCTACATCGCAATCAAAAATCCACTCAGGTGAGAGAAAAAAGAGAACTTCAGCTGCGATATCACACATTCCAGCTACAGCTTTTACACGCTCTTCCACGCTCATATGTGAAGTACTGCGGTGATGTAGCAAAGGACATTTGAATTATAGAGAGATCCTTTTCACTGAAAGCTAATTTAGCCAGCTATGGACAGACATGACTACACCATCATAGTTAATGTTACCAAAGTTGAACTCATTCAGTCTGCTTAAAGCTTTGATGCTTTGATGCCTTCATGCAAATTAACAGCATTCAAATAGTATTTCCTTTTAGTGGCTCGTTTATTTTGAAGCTTAAAACAAAGTTCATTGTTTGTGCAACACGTATTTTGACACACCACGGGCCCATAATCCGAAGCAGGTGATGCATTTGCATAAGCAGTTGCATAACAGCTTGATTGTGGTTTATGTCCCACAACCCTAGCACCTAAGAGAGCCACTAATCATCTAATTATTGGGAGGCTTTATAAAGCCTAGTGCTACCAACTCTCCCATGCAAGATTTCATTCAAAAACACAGAAATTTAAGTCAGTGAGTGCTGCTGGAACACTATTCATGTTGATTTTTTTGTTCTAGTACCATAATCAAGTTTCTGCATTCATTTGTCAGCATAAGTTGTGCAGATGAAGATTTACAGTCTTACAGCACAGTACTGTGCTAAAGTCATGAGCCAACTTTCATCCATCCATCCATCCATCCATCCATCCATCTTGTACCGCTTGTCCAGTGCAGTAGGGGCAGCAGCCTAAACAGAGAAGCCCAGACCTCCCTCACTGTAGCCACTTTCTCTGGATCATGCATAACACGTAGGCACTCCCAGGCCAGCCAAAAGATGTAATCTCTCCAGGAAATTTCCTGCTTTTTCACCCATTTTCAGTCCAGTCTCTCATTAAGTTTGCATGGTTGAGGTTGAGGATTACAGCTGAAAATATTTTACCCCCGTTAGTATCACGATTATTTGACATGAAAGTCCACCATATTATTGTTTTTAATTTCACTGCAATTCTTAGATATTCTCACGTGACCCAAGCAGAAATGTCCTTTACAACAACAACTATTTGTAGTGTCATGTAATGTAATCAGACTGTATCGCCCAGTGTCTACCACTGTCATAACATGAAAAGAAGGACCATTGTACAAAAATATTTGATGCACTAATACATCAACATATTTATTGTTTAAGGAATTTCACATTTTTGAATGCTTGATATGTGCTGTGTCTTTAATTACCATAGCTGTAAATGGGCAACAGCACTGGAGAGATAATCAGATTACTGCAAGTGCATTTTAAGGTGTGACAATTGAAATCCTTTCACTTATTAAATGAATAAAGTGTTTAGGCTTCAATGCACAAATCATTTTCTCTTCATTTAAACTGCCAGATATTGATTTTGTCTCAGGGGAACACTACCACTAAAAGTCTGGATAAAGCAACTGGCCGCATAATGTATTTCTGTGTTATGCTCATACATTCAGGTATAACAGTCTGGTGACAGGGCACAGGGCAAAGGGCATCATAGCACTGTGCTGGGTTCTTTCAGTGGGCATCGGCCTGATACCGATGTTTGGCTGGAACACAGGTGGGAGATACATTTTGCCAGTTCACACAATGTCTTTCAAAAATGCTGTGAAACATGAAAAATGCTGTGAGATTGTTGAGGACAACTGAACTGAACCAAGAAGCAATAATTTTGTTTTTGAGTGAGATTGTTAAAAAAAATAAATAAAAAACTGACAATAAATCAGTGTTGCCTTTGTGTGCACAGGTTGGAATTCCACCGCCACTGCCGTCAAAAGCAAGGGCTGCCCTCAAGGAATGACCCATTGTTTGTTTGAGGGAGTGGTTCCCCTTGACTACATGGTCTATTTCAATTTTTTTGGCTTCGTGCTGGTGCCCCTGGTAATGATGTTGGTCATCTACGTAAATATCTTCATGGCAGCTCGGCGACAACTCCGACTGATGAGCCTCAAAGTTGCACACACACCTGCTCCTGGACAGAAACCTCCATCTTCCAGCTCGTCTCGCTCGATTCTGCAGAAGGAAGTGCACGCTGCAAAATCACTGGCTATCATCGTTGGTTTGTTTGCTTTGTGCTGGCTTCCTCTGCATATCATCAATTGCGTCAACCACATGTGCCATGGCTGTGAGCGCCCACACATCTGGGTGATGAACATTGCAATCATTCTCTCCCATGCCAACTCTGTGGTGAATCCCTTGATCTATGCCTACCGCCTTCGAGAGTTTAGACATACCTTTCGCAAGATTCTCTACCAGCACATCCTGGGGAAGAATGATGGCCGTTTGTTTGGGGTTGAAAGTGCTGATGGCAGGGGTGTAGGGAACACTAGTATCATGTGGACCTCTTCCCGTACTAGTAAAGAGGATTTATCATGTGGCACAGTGGTAAATAATTATGTTCTAGAATCCAGTGTTGATCAAATGACATCAAATGGTTTTCATGAGAGTTCAGATGCCATAGCAAGCAGCAATATTCCCAATGGACACCAAATAACAACTGGCATCATGTCAGAAGTGCAGCATGAGCCAGATAGCATGGCATCTTCTGCACAGGAAGCAGTAGAGTCAGCCACACACCTGGGAGGAGCAACAGATGCTTTGGAGTTGAAAGACAGGGGAAGCTGCATTACTTTTGTAAATGTTCAGGCACTTTCTCTAAAACAGAATGACTGTTCCCACTTGACAAAAATCACAGAAACCTCATGACAAAGACATTCAGGTATTTTTATATATTTCTATCAAAACACGCAGAATGTCACACAAACATGACAACACAAAGGATTAGTGAAATTTCAGCAAATCAACCTCAACAGCAAATCTGTTTTTAAAAATGTTTTGAAATTGACTTTTTTTCAGTTTGCTGTGTTTTTTTTTTAATGTGCACTTTAATGTTGAAAAGAAAAATACTACTTGTAATGTGCAGTGTCTCGCTATGTATTTTAAGAAACTTTGAAATTCTATTGCTGTATTTTTTTATGCTGCAACAGGCCAAATTTTGGGGTCATCATTTGTTGTTTGCACCCCATGAAAAATTAAAAAAAATCTTTAAATATGTCACAGTTTCATGGGCTTTTTGTGCTGTAACACTAAACTGAACTAATAACGGTTTTATTGTTTTACTTTATTACAATTTCCATATTGCCATAGATGAAACATACACTGAAGTTCTTCTGTTATGAGCTGGAAGTTGTGATTAATTCATTACCACACACTCTGACAGCTGGAGAAAATCAAAGAACTGACCACAATACGAAGAGGTGACAGACAAATGAGTCTTAACCAAAGGGAATCTTTTTGGATTTATAAATTACAGGCCCCTAAATATCCTGCCTTACATGAGGACTTAAATTTTACTTCTTTATTCTAACCTTTATGTACCTTTGCATTTTCTGTCATTTATGTTTTATGCTGCTATGTGTTCTCATCTGATTTGAGGTGAATTTAGGGGAATGTTTGTGATTGGTGTTGAGCTACTTTTTTAGGCTTTTTCACCTGCCCATGGTTTGAAGACCTCTCCTATTGGTGAAGCTTTACTAGTGGAATATTCCACCCACCCCTAGGTGGAAGCTTGATACTGGTGGAACACCGCATGTGGAAGGCCTCTATTAGTGGAATACCACTAGAAATGATTCAGTGTGTCAGTGGACTCTGTTTTATTCCCTAATGATGGCCTGTGTGCCGAAACGCATTTGATTTTTTTTGATTTTTTTTTTTTTATTTAAGCATACCTTGTGAAAATAAAGGCATTTTAATTTTATTTTGAAAAGGGAGTGCCCTGGAGCTTTTTTTAAAATATTTGAGCCTATAAATATCTCTCAAATAGAAGTAGGTTGAATCCAGGAAGCGCTCTTTCTCAAAACAAAAGATATTGTTTTAGAAAGCGCGCATACACACACACACCCACAAAATGTGTGCACCATTTCGTGTACTGGATAGCTACAGAACATTTGTTCCTGCTTTCTTGATCGGTCATTTGACCTGTGCCAGTGCAACACATGTCCACTGTTAGTTCAACAGCTTGTGACATATGACACAAAAGAACAGACATACAGGCCAGTTATCAGCCAAAACAAAGAGCTTGTTTGCCTGTACAGATGTCACCTCATATGCGTGTATTGTAGATACTTTCAGAGTAAGGCTTGCATGCATAACACCATGAAATAACAAGGACATGTGTAGGTAAAGTGCACACACATGACCACAGATTAGTCTGTAAGAAGTGTTTACAGAGTAGCCTGGCGCTGACGCCAGTCAATAAGCCTAATGCAATGGAAATCAAATGACGGTTCATTTGATGGTGTCTTTTATTATCCTGTAATGCTTTCTCTTCCCTCATTAAAAAGCTCTTCCACTGTGGCAAAGACCTACATTAGCCAGCTTTTATGTGCTTTAAAGCAATCCCAGAGACAGGTCTACAGGAATATGGGTATGTATCTAACTTGTACTGTGTGTTTATTCAAAAACTATGCATACCAGTCTTTTATTACACATTGTAATCATGTCAAGGGGGGACTTAAAATTGATTAACCTATTTCATTTTAATGATTTTTTGCATCATGATGTTTTGATAAACATGAGATAAGTGTTATAAAAATAATTTGCTTGTGGATACTTCATATCTGAGTCATATCTGGAAAAGATAATAAAAAAAAAAGATAAGAGGCCATTGTGTGCTGATGATTTGGAAAACAGTCCAGTGTACCCCTGCCATGAATTACTCTTGCTTTACACTGGCATGCAAAAGGGTTGTGTTATCTTTTATAAATAAAAGTAAACAAGCAGAAATTTACTGCTTCCACCTAAGCACTCTTTCTTCTCATATGTTTGAAAGATGGCATCAAGAACTCTTTTTAGTGCTTCTTTTTAGTCAAAACACCGCAAACTTAGCTTTGTCAGTCCATGTCACTTTTCCCCACCCATTTTTGCCCATTTGAATTATTTTTGTTTTGTCAGTCTCTGATACAACTTTTTCTTTGCAACTTTGCCTAGAAGGTCAGCCTCCAAAAATTACCTTCTCACTGTTGATGGTTGACTATTATTAATAAATCACAACTCTTCTGCTCAAATTTATGCTATTAGAATTGAAAACAAATAATTTTCTTCAAATACAAGAGAAGAAGTGACCCCAAACTTATGAGGGGTACTGAATGTTAGCATATGTGGGTTATTGGTTTACCAGGATGGTTATGCATACATAGCTGATGATTTTAGTTGGCTGACAGACTAATATTCCCCCATTTTTTATTCTTTATTCATATCCTCATTCACAGATAAAAACAATGTAAATCATTCAGCCATTAATCTGCACACAGTCAACTAAATACCTGGGGAAAAACATAAAAAGCAAGTAGTTCCTTCACCTTATACAACAAACAATCACAGATATCAAAAAACAATTAAAAATATTTCAAATTTACTGAATAAGTAAATAGATAAGTAAATGCCATCAATGACAGACCATGATGATCTATTTAAAAGATCCTGGGAATGCTCCTGCTGAGTAGGACTCCCCGCCCTCTCGCTCCTTAGAGCGTTGTCACCATTTCCAGATAGTTGGTAAACCAGTAAAAGCCATAAAAATACAGAACCCACAATGCACTGCCGAGCGCCGCAGGAAGCATTCGACTGAACCGTCGGTGCATTGTGGGTAGGCGGAAAAAAGGCTCAAAAGGCAGGGGAGATCGTCTGGCGCACGTTGCACTATCTAAGGAAGAAACAACAACAAACTTGCTTTCAAGCCGGAGTCCAGGTAACAAAAAGAGAAACAGTTAACCCGGCTAATACTATGTTGTTATTACGTCTTCATTGGCGCCATTGGTTATTTCTTGTGCGTATGAATCAAGCGCGTTCATTCTGGAGTCAACATGGCTCCGTCTATTTGCCGAACTCCAAATTTTTACTGAAATAGAGTCAGATGTGTCTGTTAAGGATAAGCGGAATTAAATGGATGGGTGAATGGTTTTGTTTGTTGCACGTGGCATTAATTAGAGTAGACTATTGTACGGATCTAGGACTTCTTATTGTACATTAGCCTAGCTCGCTAATGAATGCTAACTCAGCTAAGATTCAATCATGCTTTGACTGTTAAATTGGTTCTCTTGACCAAAAATTAACTAGCTTGCTCATCGTATCTTCCTGAGATTCACTGGTTGATATATATATATATATATATATATATATATATATATATATATATATATATATATATATATATATAATGCTCCCTGCAATGCTTTAAACAGTAAAATGTTGGCTCAGTGACATTATATAGTGACATTATATAGACGGTACTTGAGTAAATAAAGTATTGAGAATGACGTACGTATCTTTGATGGAAACGGCTCAGAATAAACCAAACTTTGTCCCTGAGTATATTTTAAATGTGACTTGTGTTTGTAGAGAGTGGGTTTGCAGTAGCTGTCAGCCTGTTGGGCTAGTATGGATCTGCACATTGTAACTTTGTTTTTACTGTTTTCTAGGAACACGCTTGAAAAATGTCCATTGGCGTTCCAATCAAGGTCCTGCATGAGGCAGAGGGTCACATTGTGACATGCGAGACCAACACTGGAGAGGTGTACAGAGGCAAGCTGATTGAGGCGGAGGACAACATGAACTGCCAGGTCAGTTTGTAATAAAGAAAAAATAGGAAGTTTGGATGGTGCTCTTCCCTGTAGCTTGATTTCCAGACTTCTTAGGGGTGTAAGCAACCAGACTGTCGAATGTATTTTTTTTTTTTTTTTTTTTTTCTTCTGTTTTGTTAATTTGAGTATTTAACAGATGGCGCATAATAGACTGCTTGATTATTAGAATGTGTTTTGTTTAGTTTTTGTTTTATTTCTCAAGGTAAATGCAGATAAATTGCACTGTATCTTCTGTGGAAGATGTGGAATTGCATTACTCGCATCAAAATTTCCTGATCCTCCTGCTGTTCAAAGTATTGAATTTTCAGATTGGAATTTCGGATTTTGTCACTATGACATTTTGGGACCAACATTGACCTCACATGTATAGTTGTGGTGTTTGACCTATAATTAAAGGTTTCCAAGTTCTCAACCTGTTTCAAACAGCGAATGGTGCTCATCCTCAAGTACTGCAGACCAAGCTCTGCTGACTAATTTCCTGTATTAATAAAAGGCAATAAACTAAAATGCAGTCCTAGATCAGATGTAGGGTATTAAAAAACAAAGCAGCAGACTTGTGCACTATTTTGGGTGCTCTGTTTTGGCTGTCTATGTAAAGTTTATCTGTAGTTTAGGTTTAATTTCACATTAGCATTTTTTTTTTTTTTTTTTAATTTTATTGCATGAAAACACTCAAGTTTTATGACAGCATTTTAATTTTCTGTCCTTTACAGATGTCTAATATCACAGTGACTTATCGGGATGGCCGCGTGGCACAGCTGGAGCAAGTCTACATCCGTGGGAGCAAAATCCGCTTTCTCATTTTACCTGATATGTTAAAAAATGCTCCTATGTTGAAGAGTATGAAGAACAAGAACCAGGGATCTGGTGCAGGAAGGGGCAAGGCAGCTATTCTTAAAGCACAAGGTGGGTGAAAAGCTGGAATTGATGTGAATTGATACAACTGTCAATATGTTCAACGACTGGAGCAAGTGATGGTGGTTTAAAATCACTGCATGCATTGAGTGTCCTTGTCCTGTTAATGCGTGAGATAAATGCTTTCTTTAGATTTTGCTTCATTTCTTGTGTAATAACTGCAGTCCTGTTACAAGTGTGGGTTTTGTCACAAGCACGGATTGAAATGTTTCAGTGTTGTTCGATTTGTGTATTCACATCCTTTTTAAGATGGGCCCAATATTTGGCCAACTGGGTATCAAGGATAGAAAAGTAGACTTGTCTGCACTTCTCTGAATCCTGTACTGAACAGTTAGTGGATTTCTGAAGCATAGCTTCACCTGATCAGTGAGACACTACATTTAAAGACTTAAAATGTGCTGTTTTCTCTTTTCCAGTGGCTGCAAGAGGACGGGGTCGTGGTGGAATGGGAAGAGGAAACATCTTCCAGAAGAGACGATAACTGCTCCAGCTACATTAACACTGTTTCATTGTATAGTGTTTTTTTTTTTTTGATTTGTTTTCCCCTTGGATTTCATAAGTTGCATATTTGCATTGTTTGCAATCTCATACTTGCAGTTTATTGCTTTAGTTTCACTTTTTTATTAAAATAAAATTTTTTCAATTTGATGTACCCCTGATGTTTCTGCTTGACTTACTGTGTGTGTGTGTGTGTGTGTGTGTGTGTGTGTGATTTTTGTCTTAACAGGTAAGTTTTTGGTGAACACTGGGTTTTTCTGTACTAAGTGGTTCACTTCTTATTTCACTATATCTCCATGTAACCAATGCTGGGATATTTTCTTATTTTTACATACATACATACTTTACACTCAGCTGTGGCTGGAAGTATAAACTAAAACTCCAATTTAATGAAATACTTGATTACAATCCATCAGATCCTCCCCTGACTTACAGCTGTGATATTGATAAAGCTGCATAGCATTTCTGCTGGCTTTCCTTTCAGCCTTCAAAAAGTAGATAGTTATTATAGTAGATACTTTCCAGTATCACTGTCCAAAACACTGAAAGCATTCACACATTCATGCAGAGCGTTGAATAAACTACTATGCAGTGTTTTTCTGCTCATAAACTGCCTGCTGCTTTGTCTGCAGCAGCTGTTCTGCTTTCAGTTTGTATTCAGTGTTTAACATCTTACAATTCTAATATAATTTTATCTTTGTAAGATCTGCTGCCAGTACACACATCCGTATTTGTGATTGGTCATATGTTGCCAACACCACCCGTTACATGTGAATATGCAGGGGAAATCCTGGGTTAACTTAGCGAGTTGATAACCAGCTTATCCTGACTGCTGATGATGGGATAAGTGAATCCAGATAACAGGGAGACACCCTGCATATGTTGCTTCATTGTACAGGGCCCTAGTTGGATTGTGCATTGCACATTTTTTGCATGCACAAGAAATCAATCAAGTGTGCCAAGTTTTTCAAAATGAAAAAAAAACTTGTGGTTTGAAAATGCACTAGTTAAATCCTGAACAGGAAGCCAAGGTCTGAAATTTGCAACAAAATTAGCCTGTTTTTCTCTAGTTTGCCTGAGTTGTTTCAAACTAATGCAAAAATAATTAGTGCATTATGTCACCAAAGGCAGAATAGGCAAACTTCAGTCGATCCTAAGCTTGATGTTTGTTGCTTCACTGTAACGTTCTTAAAATACAGTATGCTGTGGAGACAGTGCAGGAGGCTCTGTGATTTAAAGATTATGGCAAAACACACACACGAATACACTTAGGATATGTAATAAAAATGGCTCGGCTGCAGTGTTCTAGTAAGCCATCAAAGCTTGAACAGAATAAAATAAGTACCTCTAAAGAAAATGTACCCATCATTGAACATCCAAAGCTGGTTTTAATATCTGCAACTCTCGAATACACCACAAGATGGAGCCTATAGGTTATAAAGTATCTGAGGCAGAAGCGATCAGGAACCTTGAATGTTATATTTAGAACTCGTGAAATAAAAGAAGAAAGCAAAAGACAGCGTAGCCCTCCGCGGAAGGAGCTTGGGGGCTTTGTAAGCATTACGTTAAAACATTTCCTCCATGTGAAGCACGGGACCTGAGTGCTCAGCTGGATTGGTCCGTCCGAACAGCGGTTATCAGTCTGCTACGGTCTCCGTTTCTCAAACAGCTAAGCTAGCTGTCGCAGGGCAGAAGCTACTCACTCACACGGCAGACGAGGAAGGAGGGGAACCTTACATTTCTCACTCTTAGGCCTAAGTAACACGTCAAGGTAAGGGTCATGTAGTATTTGTTTTTATTATCTGCTGTATCTCTGCCAGCGGGTGCAGTATGAACGTTACTGGGACGTACTAGCATCACTGACTCCTTCATCCACCAACATCTGTATCTTGCCAGATGAGGCAGCTGCTAACGTTAGCAGAGCTGGTTGGATTGGAAGCTCCGAGCTAAGTTAGCTTAGACTTCAGACGACGGTGACTTTGTGAAAGCCAAAACAACACCGGAGCAGCTTCACCGTTTTGACATTTACAGTCGATGTAACAACTCTTATCTATGGGTGTAAGTACTCTATTACTGTACTGGAAACATGGTGGTGGCAGCTGCATACATAAGTGTTTATCAGTTATGCCAGCGATTATTTGTGTGTTTGTGAAATTGCAGAGACAATGAGTGGGTTTAGTGTGGTGTGAATACTTCAGTGTTGTGCTTTGGAAACAGTCACCATGTAATATTATCGCTTTTTTTGGGAAGTTGCAATAACATGTTCTTGAGGAAAGAAAGCTTTTATTGGACCACTGATCCCGTGATGTTATTTATTTATTTTACTAGTAATTTTAGTCTTTTGAATATTTTTTTAATGAATGCCCACATTAGGAGGATAGGAAGCAGTTCTGAGATAGAGAAATAAAAGCACATTTTTCCAAATAGTCTCTGTTGACATATTTAGCTACTGGCATCACTCTACAAGAACAAGTTTCATTCTGCCTTTATTATAACAACCCTGGTGCGTTTCAGAAATAAAGAAAAAAATCACCTGGAGCTAAAATAGTTAAAGAGTTGTACCTCTATTGTGGAAATTGCCCGTTATTTGTGTCATCATGTTATCATGTTATCATGTCATCATGTTTGACAGACAGTGCCAGACATTGACCCATGTCATTGTAACACAGGAGTATGGGATGTTTTGATGCGCATTTACTCCAACTACTTTCTGATCATTAACTAATAATAGAGCCTAACTGACGCATATTATCACAGATCTGATGTGAGTTCCTTTTTATTTCATTTTTTACAGAAAAAGATGCTTGTGGGAATTCAGAAACCTTTTCATCACATATTTTAAACACTGAACACTGTCTGCAGCACCTGTAGCAGTTTAAAATCACAGCTGAACAGACGATGGTGTTGAGAACAACAGCCTCTTTTACAGTATAATTTGAACAAACTGCATGTATATATATAAAAGCCATCATCCTTTCAGATCTAGTATCTGCTGAGCTCTTAGTCTTTGGCTAACTTTCAGCTGTAATTTAGTGGCTGATTTAGAGTTGATAATGGATGAATGAATGATTGTAGCAGAAGATGGTTGGCCCTCTATTAACCTGCCAGAAGTCTGTTAAAAGGGAGTTCATTTGCCCCACCATCGCCAAGTGCTTCCTTATAGAGGATCATCAGAGGTGGTGGAGTTTTTCTGTTGAATTACAGGTTCCAGTTTAATATCTTGGTTGCCAAATAAGTTCTTCAGATTCTCCGTAATATGTGCCGTGATTATGTGGCAACACCGCAGCTAACTTGATCAAGGACATTCATCCCTCCATTTACAGGAGCTTATCTCTTGCACGGCTCCGCAGATTGCTGACAGTGTTACCCTGTTGATCTTTTAATGAAGCTGGGGATCCTCCTCTGCTCCAGATGGCCCTGTGCTGTACTGGTATTTCTGTAACACCGTGCCTGTGTTGTTATTAATGCTGTACATGGCTTGGACCCCCCGCAAGCCATGATAAGTCCTTTCTTCCCCATCCCGCCCCTCCTATCCCACTCAGCTAGTGAAGGGCAGGGCACGTGATTTTTGTTATGGTAAAAGGCACAGTATGGCATCTGGAGCTAGGCGGCATCTGTTGGTGTTTCGCGAGGCTCAAATCTAACTCCTTGTTCTTCGGCGTGCTGCTGTGATCCGCAGGGATCAGGGAAGTTTAGGGCTTTAGCCAGCAGTGCAGTCATTAATGATGCACGGTGTTTTTGTGCAAAGATGAAATTGGAGTCTGTGCAGTTCTCCTATGTCCTAGAAACTTTGTGGTCTTCGAGGTAGAGTTTTTATGTTGACTACAAGGCTAACAGGAGTCTGCAGTTTCAGAAATTTCTTTATCAGTGAAATATTGTCTCAAATCAGCTTTATCTGGATTTCAACATGCTAGTACAGGTGAGGAATGAGATTTGCAGTAATACCGTTTTGTCTTACTAAAAGATATAATATGAGGCGTTTATGCCATTATCAATTAAGATACTGCATAAACACCTTTGTGGGTGTATGGAAACAGGACTCGGTTTGTGTCTTACATGGATCTGAAATCAGAGTAGGTCAATATTGGTAAGTTATCTGTTATTTCTAGTCAAAATACTTTTTTTCATGAATCAGAACCACCCAAAAAGTGTCTGCTTTTAATAATATTCCAGAGAACTTCAGAAGTCATGAAACCCAGATATGTTAGATTGACCTTGGGAAAGCACCACATAAGCAGCATTCATCCTCTGCAGAAAATATTGGGTAGTTTAGAAAAAGCTGAAATGAACAATGTGTGTTTTTGTAAATATTTGAACATAACATCTAAAAAAAAATACAAGGGATACATTTCAATTTAAATAGTTAAAGAGATGAGGCAATCAAAATCACCAGCAGATTGAGTTTCTTCATCTAATTAAACTGTTAGTCTGTAATGTGCAGCAATTCTTCTCCTCTTTTGTCAGTTTACATCACAATAGTACTGTATATATAGGTTGGCAGTGGAAAAAGAGAGCCCACCTGGAGTGGGTGTCTCTTCCCACACATGGTTCTTGCTCTGAGCTTGGCTGGCTCTCCCACTGTCTTGCTTCCCTTATGGCTTCCCTTTGTTTTTTTTCTGTATCTGTGAGATTTACTCAGGTCCCACACATCGACAGTGCCACAATCCTGTCAAAACCATGACTGAAATATAGGGGCTCTGTCTGTTTCTTTCTTTTTCTCTTCTCCTGTCTCCATTCCTCCTGCACGTAATGTGCAAATAATAAGCTGAGTGGATTTCAAGATGGAAATGGCCCTCGTTTAATTATGCAAAAATGGTTTTTGTTAGATGTTGCGCAGATAAAAATGAACCACCATGTTGTATAACTGACATCAAAAGCAGACTGAACTCACACTTTTATAGATGCATCGTATCTGTAATTTGTGATACTAGATGTGTTTGCTTGAATTAATTATCACCTAAACAGAACGTGTGGGAAAATTTCGGCACCACAGATATTTCTTATGGAAGAAGCCCTCTCCTGCTTATGTTTCAGACCCAGTGCATAGCATCCCTGATTGTTTTTCCCACACCTTTTCATTACACCCACAAGTTGGTTCGTGCTGCTCCGGCTCTGTGGGTAATTAAACCTTAGATGTAAATTTTACCATGCTTTGTCACAGGATTTATGCCAGCCCTAAATTATTCTTGACTGAAACGATACAATCAGCCTCTGTTTTTCTTCATTTTGGTTCACATTTCACAGTTTAAAGTTGCATGGCCATAGTTCTAAAATAAAGATAAGTATACACCCTTCATTAAAGTCGATTTACTGTGCGTTAACCTAAAAGCATTAATAGTGGTAATGAAGTTTGCTATTTGATAAATCTAGCCTTGAGCTCCCTGCCTATAATCCCCCAAATTCAACAAATCAGAAATATAAGACTAATGTGCAACCTTATTTCCAGTGCTCCAGGTAATTGTGCACTGTGCAGCTGTTATTAGGAGAACTGTGGCAAAAGTAACTGTGCAAATAGGCAATTGCATCTATTACAAACACAGAATATTGGTTTTGCTTTAATAAATATTTGTTGGTGGTGACAGCATGTGTGGATTTATTGTTTTACACCTCAGTAAAGATAATTAAGATATTTGTGTAGTATCTGTTATGAGATTCTATGCATTTTATTAGTTTCTGTGCATTTATTAATATATTTATTGTCTTAGGTAAGCATAGATATACTTTAAGCCATTGTAAATATTGTGAAACCAGACTGGTTTGACTCTCAAGGAGCTTTTTTTGGTAAATGGGGCTGTTGAAGCTTCATGGATGAATGCACATCAAGCTATTAAAGCATGAGTCATTTGCATGTTTGTAGACATAATTGTAGATGAGAGGGTATAAGGTCCAGAGTACAATTTCTGGGATAGTGTAAGAACAGACTGTCAGCAACATATTTCAAGAAGACATTGTCTTTAATAAGAGCATAACAGAATAGATGAATAGTTGTGTTCATCACATGTACTTTCTTATTTTTCAGTTTGCTGTCATAGATTAGGACCAATTCCTCATAAGGTTCCCGTCTGATGGAGCAGTGGTTGGCAGTCTTTGTGAAGAGGCACCATGTTTCCTTGTCATGTAACCCCCTGGCCTTCTTCTGAGCCCCCAGCCTCCTGCAGCAGTCATGCAACTCCAATGCAACCCTCTCAACCCTTGCCTGATCTACTGTGCAGCTGTCCAGCTCCACCTTTGAACACCCACTCTGAGACACCCTCGCCAGATCCAATGGAGTCCCTAATTGTTGTAACAGAGTATGAACCCAGCAGACCACCTAGAGAAGCTGGGGAGGAAGAGGTAAGAACTGCAGAGGCATGGGTTCATGTTGGACATGTGGGTGTCCATGATAATAATCATATAATAATCTGTGTTTGGTAGATCCATAAATAAGTAAAGATTCAGGCGAATAGGCAATGTGACATGCATGATTAGGAAATAAGGGAAGTGAAAACCATTCAAATCTATCTCATGTCAGGTAGAAGAAATGGACAGTTCTGAGACGCCGGAGCCGGCTTCCTCTGTGCCAGCACCTTTCCAGACTCCATCCTGTGACCTGCTGTCCCATACAGTTGGTCGGTCAGAGGCTCTACTACCTGGAAGCCAAGAGCAAAGGGGAAGATTAAACTTTTCTGACAGGAAACTCTCTCTGCAGGAGCGCTCACAAACGGCAACCTCACCCTGTAGCTCACCGGGACTCAATGGGCGCTATATTTACCCATCATTACCATACTCCCCCATCACATCACCTCATTCCTCTCCACGCCTGCCCCGCCGGCCCACTGTGGAGTCCCACAGTGTTTCCATCACAGACCTCCAGGTATGATTAAAGCTTAAGGCTACATTAGTTTCAGTTTTAATGGTTAAACTGTGATTTTTGTTGCTTGCAGTGTGTCTCAGCCTGTGTTGAATGGAGTTAATATAGCTAACACAAAGTAATGCTGCTGTATAATAAGTGTTTGCCATATTGGTAGCAGTAGTTTAATATCTACTTTACCAAGTCATTATGACTTATTATGATGTTACAGCATATTTCACATTATTTGTGTTGTTATGTAATCTCTGCACCATCTGACCCATTATATTCCCTTTAGGACTGTGTATTGCATAAAGCATTACACATGGATGACATAGACAAAGGCTCTAAAGTACCCCTCTTGAACATCTGTTAGTGTGTTATAATACCACACTTGTTGGAAAGTAAGCAGAACTGCATGTGCATTTGTCTTAAAAGCAGCAGCAAAGTGGTAAAGACCAAGCTTTGTGGATGCAAAGGTAAGGTTTTATAGTCTCAGTAGCTGTAGCTGTGTAGCTGTTATGCGTAACCGTAGGTAGAATCTCTTAGGACAACCGACTGAAGAAGCTCTCCTAAATTAATTTGAGAAGATTTTTTGCTTGGATTACATGTCGAAGCTGAAAAAGGGTAATTAGGTGAAAGATCCTGCTTTGGTGAGAGCTCCTTGTCAAGTGACTGATATTGCTGTAAGTTAAGTGTCATGTAAGTGTGGTACAATCTAGATATTTTTATGATATATGGTATTTTAATGATGTGCAAGATAGACTTTGGAATAGGAACCAAGACTGTAATACCAATAAGCTCCAGCTTTATTAGTTCTGCCCTTTGCTGAAGAAAATAATGAATTTTTGCTGTTCTTACTTCAGAATAGATTTTTCCTCTCTGAGCCTTTGTGCCTCTTTCTGACACTCTTCAAAACACTGTAGCACTGATACACACACACACACACACACACAGCTCTTAATGACAATGGCGAAGAGAATTAAATGTTCAAAAGTGTGGTTGTACTTTACTAAGCTTTCAGGGTGCTCAGAGCTGGGGTGGATTTAATTATTAGCTTTTTGATTCTGCTGCAGTATAAACAGTAGACATGAGAAAATTAAGCAATGTTACATCTGTCCTTAGTTTGCTTATTTTTTCTTCTAAAACTAAAAACAATCTTTAAGAGTACCATTATTGTAAGCAGTAACAGGGAGAGTAGTATAACTGTTTAAATAGTGATGATCAGGATCATTATAAAAAGGTACATAAAATACACATCTCTTTTTGGGGGGGATTTATTCATTCTTGCCTTTTTCATGAATCCTGTTGACTAACAGCTTAATTTATTATTGATTAGAGGTGAAGGTTGAGTCAAACTGGCTTGCATTAAAAAAATGATAATTTTTCCTGATTTAGAGGACACCAAAACAGTGGCTGGTATATTTTTGAAAATATTAATGGAGACAAAATGTTAAGGGGGAATTCAAGGTTCAAGACAACATTTTCACAGATTTTGTAGGACTACTCATGATGATTTACCTAACTGATGTAATTTCTTTTGAAAAGAAATCATTTTCTCCTGTTTTCTTTTTTCCTCTCTTTCTCTTAAAGGACTGTGTTCAACTCAACCAGTACAAGCTGAAAGATGAAATTGGAAAGGTACCATCAGAGACAGCTCACTGATTGCTCCCTTTCACCGACTCTTCCATTTTCTTCTCTCATCCGCCTACTGCATGTCTGTCAAGTAGAACACATCATCAAGGACATGCAGTAACAGTCTCTGATATCCTCTTTCCCGGCTGTCCTCGTTTCCCAAACTCTGTGTAAACCACGAGGCCATGGGAGAGTTGGAAGATGGATGAGAGGCTGGTATAAATAGCGCTCTCTAAGGGTTGTGCAAGGCTTAGTGGATACAAGTGCATTTGTATGAGTGAGTGGGAGTGTGTGTGCATATATGCATGTTTTAGATTGTGGGTTTTTTTTTAAGGCAGAATATATATATTATATATATATTTCTGCATGTAAGTAGACATGTTAATGTGTGCACTTTTGAGCCCAGTGGAGATGGTTAAAGCCTTTAGGAGTTGCTGCAGGGACTTGTGTTATCAGTGTTTCTCTGGGATTGTAGGATGAGCCGTTTGCTGTCTCTCCAATCTGCAATCTGCTCCCCCAGCAGGAACCAACGCTGTCCTCTCTTTCCCTCTCTCTCCCTGTTTGTTTTTGTTCATACACACAGGCTTGTAATTAGGCCTACTTTTTATCCTGAATTTCCTGTGTGTGGGCAGGGAAACTTGATAGCATAAACCAGATCCAGTTTCCTTAATTAGCCTGAAATCAAAAATGAAAGAGAGAAGGAGAGATGATTTGAATTCCTCTGTTCTCACATTGAAGCAGCTGCTAGTCATTCAGTGTACACTATCAGCCCACTCGTTTCCCTTGTGTGTTTATGTTTGTGTGTTTATTCCTTTGTGTGTATGTATGCATTTTTAAGGTTTTCTTTACACAGTGTCATTTTAGTGTCACATTAAAAGCTAACTAACTGCTCAGTATAACTTTTGCCTTATATTTTCTTTTTACTTATTCCTGGACAGGGCTCCTATGGTGTTGTCAAGCTGGCTTACAATGAGGATGACAACACATACTATGTGAGTTTGTCATGCACACATGAATCTAGATGTGATTTGTTTTCTTATCACACACACTGGCCAGCTTCTGGATAACTTTGCAGTAATCCAACCAACTCACATTTATTTGATGTGAAACCTCTACATGTGAAAATGTCTCCAGATAATTGAGCTCATTGACTAATGTAATAACACATCAGCTCAAGCTTTTGTGTTTGCTGTTCATAATTATTGCTGCAGTTCTCATTAAGCTGCATGGTAGTGACTGACAATGACATAGGGATTATTTTAATATTCCTCCCGAGTGACAAAGCCCACATGTCGCATTCAGTGATTATATCATTGCCATCATAACTGAGGGCATTGAAGCTATTAAAGAACAGGGAAAATATTCACCAAACAATGCCGCTGACACACATTGTGTTTTCTCTTCAGTGCTGATATGAATTGTTGGCAGCTTTTTTTTAATTTTTGAAGAAATAATCTGACTAGGTAACAGCTAAACATTTGTAATGAGTGAATATAGGTTGCCCTGGCAGTTTACCAGTAACTTTCACAAGTTATCAGAGCACGTTGATTGTTTGGATCTTATTTTCAAATGCAATTTTGACTTATAACACTTAGAAAAATTAGAAAAAATGTGCAACCCTTTTTTTTTTTTTTTTCTAACAGCAGTGCTCTTTCAGCCTTCCCTTAAATTCCAAACTCACTGACTTCAGCTCGATGATGGACAGAGAGACTGTGGTCAACAGGATCTATCTAGACTAAAAATGAAAGCTGCTTGATTGTACCAAAAGCCATAATCACTATTCTCTTGGAAAGTTTTGTAATCGTGATCAATGAATAATATTATTCATTATGTTACTGAACTAAAAAACATGTCTTTGTCTGGGAATTTCTTTCATCATAACATATAATTAAAATGAAAATCAAAAACATTATAAAAAGAGTTCAGGGTTGTTAGGGACACAGAAAGGAATCTTAGGTCTAGACTAATGCGTATTTTTACTGTAGAGTCACTGTGGCAAGTCTTGGGGTGCAGACATGGCCAAGAAAGCCCAAGGCGGCAACAGACTCACATGCTGTGGGAGATCAGCATGGCAGCCAAAGGCTGAGCATCAGAGAGCTGACAGCTGCCTGTCAAGTAAAAGAAAAGTCAAAAGTAATTGCCATTTATGCTGTTTTCAGTCATAACTGAAACTGAAATTTAACTAATCACCAGGCTCTAATGTAAGTCCTAAAAAACTTTTCTTAGGTGAGCATATGGAAGGATAATTAATGGTTGCCTGCAGCATGCTCTACTTTGGATCTGGATTACAGAGCATCTTTTGATCATTCTGTTCTTAGAGGCTGATGGTCGGCTTTCTTCCCTTCCTCGGAGTCAGGAAGGCTCTGCTCTGAATTGCTCTCGGGTCAACCGAGGCAAGCGACTCCCCCTGCCACCCAGATATGTTGTTAACCCCTCTCTGCACCCGCAGACCAAAACTGATGTTTTGGTTCTGTAGCATTCTGTAGCAAATGAGGTTGGGTTTTCTTTATGAAAATCAGTCACTAAAATACTAACCATCATAGACTGTGCAGTTTGGTATAAACACGGTTTAATATGTGTGTGCAGAGAATCTGTCTGTTATGGCTTGTATTTCAGTCATTTCAAACCATGACTGGCAGCAAGGTCTGCCAGTGTATACAGTGATAGCAGTCACAAGCATACACAGGAAGCTGAGGAATTTATAGGTGTAGGACTAAGTTATCTGTAAGCATGCTGTATGTTTTTATTTTGTCTGCTGTTCATCTTTTCTTTGGCTCTCTTGGGCACTGGACTCTCCAATCCCCTCTTTCTGTTTCTCTTATCCTCCTCCAATCCAACTCAGTTTCCCTCTCTCTTCTGTAGGCGATGAAGGTGTTGTCCAAGAAGAGGCTGATGCGCCAGGCAGGTTTCCCACGTAAGTCTGGAGTCAGGGGCGTTTGGTGAACACCGCAGAGAGTGCATACTAATATTTAGGTTTTGACTTTGCCTTCATCCTGTCCTTCTGCCCTTACCACATTGTCCCTTTTTCCTCAATCAGGGAGACCTCCTCCTCGCGGGGCAAAAGCTGCCCCCGAGGGGCCTGCGCAGCCTAAAGGGCCACTGGAGCGAGTCTATCAAGAGATTGCCATCCTTAAAAAGCTTGACCATCCTAATGTAGTCAAACTAGTAGAGGTGAGCAATGTTACAAAATGCATTATCTTCAGCAGAATGTGAAAGAAGAGGTGCCCCTTATATCGCGTATCCACTAAGAATTACTTACAGGCATTACACACATTTTAAATAAATTCACATAGGAAAACAAAACAAGAATGCCACTTTGAAGACCTTTAAAAATGCACCTAAATTGTGTTAGACTGTTTTAGACTAGCTGTGTAGTTAGTAGAAATTCCACTGAAGGTATATTTAACTTTGCCCAGTACAAAAGATGATCTATTGTGTTTGTATGTTTGTGTGTTAACTCATTTCCATTCCTCTTTGATGTGGTGCCAGGTTTTGGATGACCCCGGTGAGGACCATCTGTACATGGGTATGTTGTGGCCAGACGGTCGGCCTTCTGAACAGCACTTTACATAATCATTATGTATGCATAAAGCGAGCATGAAAGAAAGTCATTTTTAACCTCACCTTAAAAGATGTTTCTTTTTGGTTTGTTTGTGTCTGTACTCACTAACCTCATTTGTTTTTCTGTCACAGTGTTTGAGCTGGTGAAGCAAGGGTAAGCTAAGCCTCTTATGTGGTAATGATTGTGACACTGGAATGAGCCCAATCTCATTAGTTATGATTGCTAATTGAGTGTGTTTGTGTGTGTACCTATCAATGTAACCTCATGTATCTAGGGCTGTGATGGAAGTGCCGACAGATAAGCCTTTCAGCGAGGACCAGGCACGTTTTTACTTCCAGGATCTTCTCAGGGGAATCGAGTACTGTGAGTCTTCCAAACATGCTGCTAATCTTCCACCAAATCTGTGACTACATGAGAGAAAGTGTTTATGGGAGTTGTGTAGATAGATTAAGCAAGATCACCAATGGTCTCTGGAGCTTGAAAAAGGCGACTGGACTTCTTTTTGTTTCTTGAAGACGTTTCACCTCTCATCCGAAAGGCTTCTTCAGTTCTCAACCAAATGGTGGAGAGACCCAGGTATTTAAACCCCTGTGGGCGTAGTCCCCTGGAGGTGGTTATGACCCTCTATTGATCATGTGCGTGAACACATGTGCCCAGGTGTGAAGGGGGCGTGGGTCATATCTCAGTATACTTCAAACCAAGTCACACCCTAAGACAAAAACTGGTTCATCCCAAGGACAAACCCGCCAAACACAAGATCAGCGATGTAGTGTATGCTGTTCAGTGCAGTGAAGAGTGCTCGGACCTCTACATTGGTGAAACCAAACAGCCTCTTCACAAACGAATGGCACAACATAGAAGAGCCACCTCGACAGGACAAGATTCAGCAGTACATCTGCATCTGAAGGAAAAAGGGCACTCTTTTGAGGATGCCAATGTTCACATTTTGGACAGGGAAAACAGATGGTTTGAAAGAGGAGTGAAAGAAGCCATCTATGTCCACTGTGAACAACCATCATTGAACAGAGGAGGTGGATTACGTCACCAACTTTCCCCCGCTTACAGTGCTGTCCTGAGCTCCCTTCCCAGATGTCTCAACCCCCATTCACACCTTTGTTCCAGTGACCTCAATAGGCCACAGGAAACAATGGAGCGGAGTCCTAAATTGGTTTCAACTGAAACCACTGATTAAATATGACCCACGCCCCCTTCACACCTGGGCACATGTGTTCAAGCACATGTTCAATAGAGGGTCATAACCACCTCCAGGGGACTACGCCCACAGGGGTTTAAATACCTGGGTCTCTCCACCCATTTGGTTGAGAACTGAAGAAGCCTTTCGGATGAGAGGTGAAACGTCTTCAAGAAACAAAAAGAAGTCCAGTCGCCTTTTTCAAGCTCCAGAGACTACTATGACCTGGATGACTGAGAATCTACACAGACAAGATCACCAATGCCGTATATGACATCAAAATGGCTCATTAATTAACAGTTAATCTCGAGTGCTTTAGACTTCCCTTTTTTCTTGAAGAGTGCTGTTTTGACAATAGCTTTTTCCATTTTCATTTTTTTTTTTGCCTTCATAGTCATATACAGTTGTATATATTCATGTGACATCACTGCAGGCTTCGTATTCTGTTAGCCCAGGTAGTCCTGAAAAACCTGATAGACATAGATGTCTTTTAATGTGAGGCAACTGATGTTGCATCAACATTGACATGCCTCCCATAGAGATAAACATCTGCTAATGCTCGTGTATTAGAATTATTATTGTGGTAATAAGATGAAGCTCCTGTTGTGTAGTCAAGAGCTGTCCTTTTACAAGTCTTCCCTTCCATTTACACAAGGCCTTTACCTGAGCTGTTCTTAACTGTAGTGACACAAAGTTAATTTCACGTCATCTCGGTGGCTCTTAATGCAGGTCAGTGCAAGGAGGGAATCAGAATCAGAATCAGAATCAGAATCAGAAGGTTTTTATTGCCATATGGGTGAACAGGTTCACAGCATTAGGAAATTGCTGCGGTACTTCGTGCGTACAGAAAAAAACAAATAAGTATAAAAACTATAAGACAATATACAAGTATACAAATTGCAAATATACAGAGATATTAGAGCTATAACTATAGCACAATATTACAAAATTACAAAATATACAGTGCAGAGACTAATTAAAAGATAAAAGAATGTAGACTGTATTCCACTAATATGTACATCAGTGCAGTCAGACAGGTGCATAGACATAGGGTCATCAGCGTTTGTGGAGGGTGGTGGTAACAGTCTTAGGGTTATTGTTCATGAGTCCAACAGCAGAGGGGAAGAAACTGTTCTTATGGCGGGAGGTTCTGGTCCGTATGGACCGTAGCCTCCTGCCTGAGGGGAGAGGGTCAAAAAGTCTGTGCCCAGGGTGAGAGTGGTCGGCTGTGATCCGACCTGCACGCCCCAGTGTCCTGGAGGTGTACAGGTCCTGGAGAGATGGGAGGTTACAGCCAATCACCTTCTCAGCAGAGTGCACAACGCGCTGTAGTCTCTGTTTGTCCCTAGTGGTGGCTCCAGCGTACCACACAGTGATGGAGGAGGTGAGGATGGACTCAATGATGGCAGTATAGAACTGCACCATGGTCCTTGCTGGCAAGTTGAATTTCTTCAACCGCCGCAGGAAGTACATCCTCTGCTGGGCCTTTTTGATGACAGAGGTGATGGTGGGCTCCCACTTGAGGTCCTGGGTGATGGTAGTTCCCAGGAAGCGAAAAGAGTCCACTGTGGTGATGGGGGTGTCAGTCAGGATGATGGAGGGTAGAGGGGCTGTGGAGGACTGTGCATCAAGGTCTCATTCTAAGTAATCATAACCAAAGGAAAATGTGCTTGTTTTTAGTCGTGGTGCAGGTAGTTCAGTTGAAAAACAGTTTAAACAAGTAAGCATGACATACTTGACTCTCATTTTCACACCTTAAGCCGGAGCTGTGGATGTAATCCTTTGGATGGGAGTAAATTATCAAATGTCCACCTGCCTGTCTAACTACACTTCCAGAGATTCTTCTTCATGAGTCCAAGTGTTTTGGTTTTTTTTTTGTTTTTTGTTTTTTTTTGTCAAGCCAGTCACTTATTTGTCCACAATTAGAGCTTAATTCTGTCATAAACTGAATTCTACAGATGCAGCCTGGTCGCTGTAATAAAGTTTTTCTCTATTAATAGTACATTACCAGAGGATCATCCACAGAGACGTCAAACCCTCTAACCTGTTGGTGGGAGAGGATGGACACATCAAGATTGCAGACTTTGGTGTTAGTAACCAGTTTGAGGGAGCTGACGCCCTGCTGACCAGCACAGTTGGAACTCCTGCTTTTCTTGCCCCTGAAACGCTCTCTGAGACCAGAAAGAACTTCTCTGGAAAGGTAAAGCAGCATTTGACTAACTAGTGCCCTCTTGGGATGATTTTTAGAAATGCAAGAACTTTTCATTTTTTTTTTTTATTATAATGTTCTTAGTGTTGTCCTGCTATGCAAATATTTGTGGGATTTTTGAATATCATCTAGCTCAGGAACAATTTAATGTAATGTTAATCCTGTTTGGTTTTGTTTGGTTGGTAAGGCTTTGGATGTTTGGGCCATGGGAGTGACACTATATTGCTTCGTCTTTGGAGAGGTGAGTGTGGGCAATGGCAAAAACAGCTTGTTGTTTTATCATTTTTTAGGGTTAATGAGCTTCTTGTCTTCATTTAAACCACCACATTTCTTGTATTCACAGTGTCCATTTATGGATGAGCGCATTCTCAGTCTTCATCAAAAAATCAAGACACAACCTGTGGTTTTACCAGAACAGTAAGTTCTGCCTCTTTTTTTTTTTTTGCCATTTATTTAAAGTCAAATAGCTGTTTCCAGTGACTTTTGTATAAATAGTATTTTTATTTCATTAAATACACAGTTTTGGCACTTATGTATTGAATAATGTATTTACTTATGTTGTCATTTGTTTTTGCACAATAGTGCCGACATATCAGACGATCTCAAAGATTTGTTGTTGAAAATGCTGGACAAGAATCCAGAGACCAGGATAACGATCCCACAGATTAAGGTAAACACAACAGGTAGCTGCTGGTTGCCGTTAATCATGTTTAAATATTACACACGCAAAATGTCAGAAAATGTTAGAAGGATTAATATTCTTTTTTTTTTGGACAGTGTAATATTTTATGCCTTAATTTTGTTTTTAGTTTTTAATATATTTTTCTGCCATTAAATTTGTAAATGAAGCATTTGCTCTATTAAGTATAATTATAGCAGTTTACATATATATGCATGAATAGCTTACACCGATCTAATAAATATGCAGTATGACTCAGTTTGTACTTCTTTGTTCTCCTTGTGCTTGTGTCCAGGTACACCCATGGGTGACAAGGCACGGTGCTGAGCCCCTCCCCCCTGAGGATGATAACTGCTGTATGCTTATTGAAGTAACTGAGGAGGAAGTGGAGAATTCTGTTAAACACATCCCCAGCCTGGCAACAGTGGTGAGTTTCTGAACTAATTTCTATCTCACAAAAACATTAACAAATATTACAGTCACAGCAGACCCTAATTTGCTTTTTCTCTTAATGTCATTACATAAAATATTGCATATGGGTATCATTTATTGGCAATGCAGCAGCTCCAATGAACAAGAGTAATAAAAAGTGTCACAGAAAATGAATGCTCTGTCAGGAGCAAAATAACATTTCTTTTTATATTTGCATTAGTGTTAACTGTAATTAGTTAGTACAACAGAGTATTTTAACAACTTAAGGTTGTTTTTTTGGGAGGGGGGCACTGTTCTCTAGTGTGAACCTCAGATAAAGGTATTGGTTGCATCAATAAGGGCATTTGGTGTAAAATCTTTGCCAAATAGGAATAAGTATATCAGCTCAGGCTGAACTGTTTGGAGACAAAGTTGGAGAAGCAAGGCTGAGATGGTTTGGACATGTGCAGAGGAGGGATAGTGGATATACAGAGCACAGGGTGTTAAAGATGGAGCTGCCAGGCAAGAGGAAAGAAGGAAGACCTTGGAACCCTCCACATGTCCTCCTACATGTCCTCCTACATGTAATGTAGGAGGACATGTAGAGGGTTGGCGTGACAGCCTTTTAACTTTTAAAAAAGTTAAAAGGCACAAATGCAAATTACATCAGACCTTCAAATTCACCAGCTCTGCCACCACGGTGCCATCTGTTATCACAGTACAGACATTTGCATAAATACACATTAAATATTAACAAATGTACCGTGGTTTCTAGCTGGTATATGATGAGTAATGCTTGTTGTTTTGCAGAACAATAAATGATCAAATCTAGTAGAAAAAAATTATAGAGACCTCTTGGTGCTGTATTCTCTCTCTATTAAGGTTCTAAGGTTTTAAAAATGTTTGAAATGGGTGATTTTCTTCTTTACATTTCTAAGCATTGTTTACTTTTTTGAAGATCCTGGTAAGAACTATGCTCAGGAAGCGCTCCTTTGGAAACCCTTTTGACTGGGGCCGGAAAGAGGACCGCAGCAGTTTGTGTCCTCCAGGGCAAACACTCACGTAAGCACTGTTTACAAAAACATTATGGTCTCTAAACTCCTCAGAAAAGGCACCAGCTGAGACGGCCAGTGCTTGTCAAGTAGTTTATCTGAGGGACTGTTGGTTGCCTGTTATTATTTCTCTCCCCCTTCTCCTGCCCTGTAGGAAAGGCAGAGCAGGCAGTGTGAGATACTGCTACATTCATTGTAACCAAAAAAGGTAAATAATGCTGGCAGAACTCTTGCCTGCTGTAATTCTGTTTAAGTGGTCGAGAGAATATTTTAAGACTTGCTGGCATGATAGAAACCGCTGTCTCCCAGTATGGTGGTGATGGTCAAATGCTCCTGTGCATCACATTTGTAAACTACCCTCTGTTAGTTAAAGGGGTGTTTGGACAAGCCATGTTAGGGAATGTTGTGCTCTATTCAAGAACCTTTAGTACCTGCAATCCAATTTCCTGTCTTAATCTTTGTCTGAGGATGCTTTTGGTGTAGCCCGGACTGCGCTGTGGAGAATAACTAAGTATTCAAATAGTGGAAGATAAATTAGGACTCACATGAGATACTGAGTATAAACAAGACCGCACAACAGGTGACCAGCTTGATTCACAGAATAGTGTACTTTATCACAGAAGGTACACAAATATCAGACACCTGCACAATCTGATGTAATTCAGTGAACTGACAACTTGCAACTTGGCAGTGAATTGTGGTGCTGCCTTGATTGGCATTATAGTAGATTAGGTGTTACATTATGTAATGTATGAAAATATAACACAACACAAAACTTTTCCCTTAAAAATATATGGCATGCCATCAAAAAGTTACCAGTCTCACCGTTCAAGTTTCTCTTCTTTAGCGCCTCTTGGCTGTTTCCAGAACAGCAGCTATTTTTAGATCAATTTGTTGAAGTTCTTTTCTGACCACTTTTACTTTCTGCAGTGATGCAGTGAGAAAATATCAGCTTCCGTGTTAAACTAACCTGACTTCCTGTCAAGGATCATCACTTTTTGCGATGATAAATATTTTATACAGTATTTAAACTTGTAGTATGTTTCAATACACCTGCCCATTGTCAGAATGGTCAGGCTAAGTGATTAACCTTTATTGTTCACACAATTTTGCATTCTGTAGTGTAATGAATTTTATTAAGAACTTTTTTGGGGGGCTCTTTTCCCCCTATGTGCATCCTACTGCGAACAGAAAGCAAACAGCAGCGTTCTGCTGTAACTCCTCTAAGTAACAACCTGATAGGTGGTGGAGATACAACAACACGATCTTTGCTCTCCACCTGCCTTTCTCTACTTTTTCCTCTTCTATAATATAAGAAGCCTTTTGGAGATCGAGCACACGTTCCAGTGGCTCAAATGGGATATCCAAGAACTGATCTAAAGATAACAGTATCGCTGGGGGTGGTGCACCACTGCTCAAGAGAATAAACCTTTAAGGGCTGACTGACCTAATGCAAATCAGATATGTTTGGTGATTCATTTTTTTTCTGGGTTGAGTCACAGAACTTTGATGGCATCTCACAGTCAAATTAAGGAATAATTTTCAAAATAAAGTCAAAATAAAAATCATTTTTGTCCACACTCAGTTCATCATAGGCCAAGAGCATCCATTTATCTTCATATGTCTTTACTCGTCCCTTGCATGATCCAGTCTTGACATTTAATGAAAGACATGCCTGTAAATTAATGTCATTGTGTCTCTTATAAATGCTTTATTTACTTCTTTAATGTATTGTTTCCCCCTTTCACCAGTTTTTTTTACCTTTCCTCAGATTTTGTCTTTAGTTTCTTGAAGCTCTCCTTCACTGTATGTGCTATAGAAATGAACTCAGTGCACTCTTGCCATGTAACAGCTAAATAGTTGCTTTCACTTTATAAACAGGGCTTAATAGCTGATTATTTTCTCTGTTCAGTGAAGTAGGAATGACAGTTGGCCTACGGCACTGCTATAACTAATGTTGCCTCTCTGCTGTGTTACTTAGGAAACAGGAAAGCGGTGACGGGATGAGAAGTATGAACCTGCCCTACGTGGGAGAGGATGAGACTCTTTCCTGATGCGGGAGCTTTAATATGCATGCTGGCGTCTGGCTGCCTGCAATTACACAGCACAAAACCCCTTTACTCACAGTTTTATACTTGCAGCCCACACGTAATTTCTCGGGAGGTGGTCGAGTGTGGCAGACACTAACAAAAAGAACATAATGACCTATGGCACTTTGACGATCACTTTCTAAGCTTTTATTCTGTCTTCTCCTCTTATACAGTTTAGTTTAGGGTTATGTGACTTCGGACTGTCACGTGGAAACCTTCCAGGGGGAGGATCCTCCTTTAACTTCAACCTTCACCCCCTTTGCCTGGCCCACGCCTTCTCCTACCCTGCATGCACTTGTAGTCATAGCATGCTTTTGTCTCAGGCTTGAGCTGTACAGTTTCGGGGTTTTATCATAGTCTAGCCACTTGTGTTAGAAACATAGAAATAATCTGTTTTTTTTTGTTTTGTTTTGTTTGTTTGTTTTTTGGGGGGGGTGGGGGGGTGGTTGTCTTCCCCCATCACCGCCAACATTTAAATGAGCTGTTTTCTTTAAAAAACGATTGTCTGGTTCACTCTGCTTCATGATAGCAGTGTCCAGTTTTTGTACCATATTTTAGAGGGAAGTATCTGTTGAATTTACCCAAAAATGAAAAAAAAAAAAAAAAGGGAGTGAAAAAATGTTTACTTCACTGAATGCATGTGTTTACTTTCCCAATGCAAACACTGTATAAGCTATTTCTAAACATTTACGTACTTGTACAGGCATTACTGTTTGACATACTTTTTTTTCTTTCTCATTTACTACAATCAATAGCTTTCAGAAAGCTTTAATACAGTTGATATAGTACTTTGTGAAAAAATCACATTCATTGCTGCATATAAGAGGGCATAATAAAAAACAATCATCCTTCCTCTTTCCTTCTTTTAAAGGTCTAGTGCTTCTGGTGAATCTTTTTAAACTGTACATTTAGGTGATTTTTTTTAGGTGTTAGCTATAAATGATTAATTTCATGGACCTGCAACAGTTTGAGTAGTGAAGGTGCAAATCTGCCTGATGCAGATGGAGAAAACAGAATGTGTTAGTTCAGAATGATTCTGTAGGTTAAACGTGTTGTTGAAGCTGACAAAACAGGTTTGTGATACTAAGCGTCACATGATTTCACTGTGTGTCCTGTATTTGTTTCACTTCTCCAAGTTGAAGTCTGTATGCAGACAACAACAACAAAAAAGCCCAACAACCAGAAACACACAATTGAACCTCAAACTTAAAAAAAAGAAACTTGTGAATGTTTTTTACTAGTTTTGTATTGTAGGATTTACTGTTATTATGTTCAAACTGCACATTTCAGAGCACCAAAAAATTATGTCATTTTGTAAACTATGGTAAATTAAAAAACAAACAAACAAAAAAACTTAGTGTTGAACTATTAGAACTGGCTCCTGAAGTAAGATGGAAAGTATAGTGCAAATGCAGACTTTTTGTACAAATCTATGCATGACATATCTGTAGAGGTGTTGAACTTAAAAACATTTGTCATCTCTGGTCTGGGCTGTAGGCAGCTTCGCAAATATTTCAGCTTATAAAGGTACTTTTTATTTATTGATCAGCTTCATTTTCAGTCCTTAAGCATCAAATTGCCCCCCCCCCCCCCCCCCCCCCCCCCCCCCCAACACACACACACACACACACATTTTTCTACCTTTTGTTGAGCTGTCATTTGTTTCCTTCATCAGTGTGTCTTTAGTTAATAGAAAATAGTTGTTAATTTAATGCTTCCACACATTAGTTACTTCAGCACTAACGTGTTGAATGTATGAGAAAGGGACCAGATTTTTTTTTTAACTTCTTGCATGCCACTCTGAACTGTACTGTATGTCTATTTTTTAAGATGAGTACTATGCACATGATGTAACTTTATGGTGCAATGGTACCTCCTGTCAGATATCTGTCATGTACAGTGTCCACACTCACTGAGCTGGATCTTGAGGGCTGCATGTGGTTTTAACTGATGCTCGTGTATTTTTGCTCCTGTTTTTTCCCCCCTAGAAAGATCTCCACTTTAGAGTGTAGAAGCACTCTGGTTTTAGATTTCCAATAAGGCTAAAATTAGATTTGAAGTGAAATACGATATCCAATGAATTAATAATCATTTTGCTTTGTATTGTGAACAGTTACCACATACTTATGACAGAGCACACCTACTGGAAGTTGCTGTTGTCTATAAGAATATGTTGTCATCATGAACATAACAAGACAGGTGCATTCCCTTTGGTGTGACTATTTTCCATGACCAACAGGAGTAAAGTGAACTGCTGTTTGAGTGTGAATGTGGGGTGACAGTGCAAGCCACAAAAGAACTGTATGATAAATATTTTATACAGTATTTAATCTTGTAGTGTGTTTCAATACACCTGCCCATTGTCAGAATGGTCAGGCTAAGTGATTAACCTTTATTGTTCACACAATTTTGCATTCTGTAGTGTAATGAATTTTATTAAGAACTTTTTTGGGGGGGCTCTTTTCCCCCTATGTGCATGCTAACTACTAAACACATACCACCGTACTGTCATAGCATGAAGGGTCCTTGACCTCAAATGGGACCTTTAAATTAAATATTCTATACATACCTGTATCTTGTTCATAATTTGAATAAAGTATAATTGCCTTTCTGTAATGTTGTTGGTCAAATTGTTGGTGACAGTGTTCAAATACATTTGCAGTGTGCTTACAGGTTAGAGGTAGACCACTAGTGGGTGCTGTGCACCATAACAAGCATGACTGTCACAATGTGTTCCTTTTACATATATGAATGCACGCCTGCAGCAACATTTCTGCATCTACCATAATCTTGCAAATACAAAGCACTTAAACAGTGTGTGCATTCAAACTGTTTTCATTTATTATTTTTTTACAGAAACTGTAGATATAGTGCTTTGCAACTTCTATTTTCGTGATTCATCCAGATGAACAGATTGCTTCTCTATGCTACTACCACAGTAGATTTTAAATCAGTCAAGATTTGATTAAAGTGCAGACTTTCAGCTTTAAGTCAGGGGGTTAAAAAAAAAGCATTATTTAGGAATTACAGTCATTTTTGTCAAAATTCCCCCATTTTCAGGGGTCCAAAAATAATTGGACAATTGACTGACAGGCATGTTTCAACCTGTTCTTTTTTATTTCATGATAAATTAAGCAAATAAAAGATCTGGAATTGATTGCAAGTCTTGAACTTCCCTTCCTTTTGACTGGAACTCTTATATGAGGTCCAAACAGATGTCAGTGCAAGTGAAGGAGACTTAAGGTTAGAAAAGAAAGAAAAGTTTAGGAGTGGCCAAATCAACAATCACCAACACCAAGAAGGCCTGGAAGAAGTCCATGGAAGACAAAGTGGATCATCACAGTATTCTTTCCTTGTTTAGAAAAATCCCTTTACATCATCTAACCAAGTAAAAAACACTCCTGAGGAGGTAGATGTATCATTGTCAAAGTCTACAATCAAAATACACAATCAGTGGCAATACAGAGGGTTTACAACAAGGTGCAAACCACTGGTTATACTCAAGAACAGGAAGGCCAGATTAGACTTTGCCAGAAAACATCTAAAAGATGTTTAAATGTTAAGGTTATTTCTATAAAAAAAAATAATTCTGGGGCCACTAGTGCTTATCAGCAGTAACTGATAGATGAATTGTGGAGTATATGGGGCTATACTCTCTGCTCACATTTAGCCAAATGCTGCAAAACTGATCAAACTGTGCTCCACAGTACAAATGGATACTGACTCAAAGGATACTGCAAAAGCAATCCAAGAGTTTCTCAAGGTAAAAGAAAAAAGAAAAAAAGGGATATTCTTCAATGGCCAAGCCAGTCACCTGATCTAAAGCTAGCAGAGCATCCTTTTCAGTCATAAAATACAAAACTGCAGAAAGAACACAAACAAGCAGCAGCTGAAGGTGGCTGCAGTAAAAGTTTAGCAGAACATCTCAAGGGAGGAAATGGGTTCTAGACTTCTAAGTATTAAAAACTATAGTTATGTTTAAAAATAGGTTTGTTTGTCTATTGTTTGTGTATTGTGTATAGAAATTACTCTAATTCCTCAACAGTTAACACAATATTTTTGTTAAACCCTTTGAATTAAAATTGTAAGTGTGATTTCGGGGCGACCAAAGATTACAGATACATCATTCGTATCATTAATGCATAGTTCAGATTTCATATAAACTGCAGTATCCAAACCTGTAGTTTTTGTGAGCTTGTTCTTAACTAATACTTTTGTATTTATATTTTCATTACAGCCATAATGTTGATAATATTTGTTCCTGCTGTCACATGCCAGAATTTGACCTTCAGTATCTGCACTCCAGTGGAGGCTTTAACACATCTAGGGAAATAAAGTGTCACACTGACCTCTTGTGTGAATTTAAATGCATTGCAGTTCATCGTTCCATGGGAAGAGACCCAACACTTTCAGGTTTTCACTTTGTTTGACAAGTTGATTTTCATGACTCTATTTGTGATGAAAAGCCATTAATGCAGGAGGTGTTTAGTTCAAATGGCCATCTCTGGTTCTGTTTGTGCTCAGATGAATGTTAGATAAATGTCACCTCGACCTAAAACACAAACTGTTTTACTATAGCAAAAGGAGAATCATTTGTTTCTGGTTATACTATCATTAGAAAACATTTATTTTTTAAGGGAAAAAACTATCCAAAGCTACCTGGCCATATGTGTGCCTCCTAAGTCTAATAACTGGTTGTGCCACCCTTGGCACCAAGAACTTTAATCAAGTGTAACTGGCAACATCACTGTGTAGGAATTTTGGCCCACTCTTCTTTGCAGAATTGTTTTAATTCATCCACATTGGAGGGTTTTCCAGCATCCAGAGGTGGATTTGCTGGTGTGTTTCAAATCATCGTGCTGCTGCATAACTCAAGTGCACTTAAGCTTTGGGGCACGAATTGCATTTCGTATTCATTTGGGTTATATTTGTCTAATGAACCTGAACCTGAGCCGTAGACTTGGGGAGTAGCAGGTGAGAGGGGTTCGATCTGGAGATAAGGTACGGTTCTGCTCAGTGAGGACGGTAACTAATGAATTTGGATTATTGGATTTATTGAATGGTTTCCCAGTGAGACTGAAGGCTGTTGAAAAAACAAGCAGCCTGTTCCAAAACAACACCTGCATTATCAGAATTCGGCTCCCTAGCCGGCCTTGGCTGGCAATCATATCTCTCCAGAACTATGTGTGAAGGCCGCTATCCCCCTCAGCCCTCTCTGTGATTTGTGAAGCTGGATCTGGTGTACCAAGGCTGCTGATGAACTTCCATCACTATCAGCAAACTGTTTGCCTGGGAGCTGGCATCTGGGCTCCACAATGCCCCCACCCTCTCGTCTCCGTCTGCGTCCCCTCCTGACCCTGACCCTACCCACCATACTGCTATCCCGGCTTTATATGTGCAATATGCTTTTTGCTGAGGTGTTTTTTGGAACCTCGTAAGGTGTTCTTTATGAACACAGTATGAGATGATTTTTTTGAACCTAACTATCCCAATGTATCTCTTTCTGTCTCTCTGCTAAAGGTAGCGCCGTTGAGAAACGGTTGCATGACCTCAGACATCTGTCCCCCCCTGTCTGTGTTATGTTTTTGTTTTGGATGGATGTTCTGTTAACTGCAATTTCCCCATTTGTGGGACTAATAAAGGCATTCTTGATTCTTGAATATTAAAATTTGTTTCATGGTCTGAAACATGTAAGAGAGTTAAATATCCAAAAAACTAAGAAATCAAGAAGAGGGCAAATCTTTTTTCACAGCACTGTAAATATCCAAAGGGCAGTTTTGGTTCACAGATTCACTACAGCACAGTGTAATGCTTGTTGTGTGACATACAGTGTTTATGCAGTTTAGAGGCTATTTCACGTCTTGAACTGGTTGGTGTGTCGTACTCCCCACTGAGGCACATAAAGAAACCTAAAACCCTACATCAGCAAATGAGAAGTGCTGAATGAGACGGAATGTGGGCCTTCACTTCGCTCTCAGTAGCTTTCAGTTAACACGCTGGAGGTAAGAGAAAAACACCCGAACAATACAATAAAGGGTTTTATAAGAGACATACTTCTGCATGTGAGATATTTTTGCCCAACCTTTTTCTTTACTATTTGGAGTGATGAATTTAGACTCATCACTCCATAAGACCCCACACAGATTTTTAATCTAGTTCCTGTGTAATTTGGCACACATCCATCTTTTTTTCCCTGTTTCCCTTCCTGGACAGCCGCTGATCCATTGAGACCATCTCTGATGAGGCTTCAGTGAACAGTAAATGGATCAACTGAAGGACCAGATGCATCTCTGTGTCAGGTCTTTGCTGGATGTTTTCCTATTTCTTAAGGACACGACTCTTAGATATTGTTCATCTACTATAGATTTTCAGGCTTGCCGCTTCTTCTTTTTTTTTGTCCTCCACTTTTCCAATTTACTCTAACTGCTGAGATATGCCACGTTTTCAGCTAATAGCTCTTTGTGAATCATGTTGTTGGTGCAAAAATACTATTTCATGCCTTTCAAAGTGTGTTATTGTTCACAGTTTTTGTAGATTCAACTTAAGAAATAAGAACAAATTATATGTTTTTGAGATAGGCTGCTAGATACCATTTAAAATAGTTTCTTTACTTTGTTGTCTGTTTTGTGTAGACACAGTGCTGTTTTTTGTTTGTTTTTCCTGTTTTTTGTTTTTTTCACAAGTTAGGAAACTAGGGTGGCACAGTGGTGCAGTGGTTAGCACTGCTGCCACCCGGATGTGTTTTTTGTCAGTTTGCTTCACAACAATGATTGTGAAGCAGCAGTTTTGTGGGTTTTGCCACTGCTACACTGCCTTAAGCCTTTATCCATCTACTAGTGGTCAGTCAACTGTACCCTCTCATTAAAAAAGTGCCTGCCCCAAGCCATTATATTTTATTTATTATTTTAATGTTAATGTTGTGTTTAAATACACAAACACATACATAGTTAAATTTTAATGTAAAAGCAGACATCATGCGCTAACTTATGAACTGAAATGCAGATTTGCATTTTGAGGAGCTGCTTAACTAATCAACAATGCTTTTTTCACCTGTTCACTAAACCTTAGTCTGCAATGTTTGCATAAAAGAGAAAGGTGAATGGGAAATGTGTGATAGGCAGTGCTGGCCTGGGGAAAGAAGTGGACTTTTAGGACACACTAGGCTAGTGCTACTGTATATAGGTTGCTGTTGGGTATTAGTTGTCTGTGATGTTTGCAAACTCTATTTTGCATATCAAACTCAATGCTAATGCACCATTCTAGTTCAGAAAAAGCGAGACGGAGGTGGAAAAGCAGCATACAGAAGGCAGACTGTGTTAAAGGCAAGTGCGCCAAGATTAGGGATTTAAGGCGTTTCTGGGACAGGGAGATAAACCACCTTAAAACCTCTTTTTTGAGAGTTAGGAATACCTTATCTGCATTTTTTTGTAAGCTGAACCTAGGACAAAATAATCCTGCATTTGTGTTGTGTCTGCACGATTAAATTTCTGTCTCCCGCTTTCAAAGTAAACTGATCAGCCACAACATTAAATCCACCTGGTCAAAATTTTACCTGCCCGGTGCCACCTGCTCTGACCTGCTGGGGCATGGACACAGGATTTATGAATGGTTCCAGACTAGACATTAGCAGTGGATCCTGGGGATCATTTGGATTATGGGGTCTGTGTGGTTAAGTTACAGGTTTTGAGTTTTTGAGGCCAAGTCAACACCTTAGGCTGTTCTTAGTTGTTGTGTTCCTCGGCCTGTTTCTGCTCTGTGGTAGGGCACATTTTCCTGCTGGCGGAGTCCACATCCACTGCTGTGTACTGTTGACATGGAGAGTGTGCTTAGTACATGTCAAAATAATATTCACTTGAATGCCAATCAAGCAAACACTGCATCATAACAAGGTGATGGATGTTTTTAAGTTCACCTGTCAGTGGTTTTGATACTGTAGGTGAATGGTATACTTATGGAACTGACACTGAAGTAACAGCAAGGCTTGTTTCTGAGCAACATTTGGGTTGGACTGATAGGCCTGTTTTTATGACATGCCAGTTGCACAGTTGACCGAGTTCTACCTCTCAAAGCTCTTCAGACTTCAGCCTGTTTTTTCTTTTCCCAACTTGCCACCAGTTAGTTTGTAAAGTCTCCTTCTGATGCCTTAATTTTGCTAGTGCATTCTTTTTTTTCTTTTTCTTTTTTGGAGTCAGTATAAGTGTAACGACAAGAGGGTAGAGGCCCCGTTTAACAGCAACTGCTTGAGGAACTGCAGTGTTTTGTACTTGCACAGCAGCTTCCTTTTTCAGGCCAGGAAAGTCCTGCTCTTTGCTTTGAAATCCTGTGGTTCATTGATTTAATAGGTGGAAGTTAGCCCATGGTACAATGATAGACAGATGGTTTATCTAATCACCTGTCAGCATCCTTTTTTGCCAAGGAGATTTCCCAGGTGCTTCTGTGTAACAACCCATCTGGCGTGTCAGGCTAGCCTTGTGCTATATTTTTCTGTATTGTTTGGATTTTCAGTGTACAGCATAGAAAGGCAACTGGATCCATTTTGGCTGAGTGCTGTACATTAACCTTGTGCTCTAAGCATTTCACTCTTTCATTTGCTTCCTTTAGGGGATGCTGTGAGCCTTCACTCACAGCATCCCCTCAGCCCCAGTGCTGTGACTAAAGGTAGTCACAGCATCCCCTCATCTGCCTCGCTCTCACTCTATACCTAGCAGCCTCTTCCATCACATCAACCCTCTGCATGTCCTCCTTCACTACATCCATGAACCTCCTCTGTGGTCTTCCTCTTTTCCTCCTGCCTGGCAGCTCTATCTTTAACATCCTTTGCCCAATATATCCACTATCCCTCCTCTGCACATGTCCAAACCATTTCATCCTTGCCTCTCTGACTTTGTTTCCAAAGTGCTCAACCTGAGCTGTCCCTCTGATGTAATCTGATGTAATCAAATTTTTGTTTGTGTCACCATCTTGCTGCTGTCCTACTGTCACAAATCATTCCTGTCCCTCATCTCCATCTGCTCCACTGTACCTGCAGTCTCTTCTTCACCTCTCTTGTGCACTGTCAGTTGCTTTGGATATTTGACCCCAGGTATTTAAAGTCATCCACCTTCACTACCTCTAGTCCTTGCAGCTTTTAACTGTTACACCTATCTTCCTCTCATTCACGTGCATATATTTTGTTTTCCTTCTACAGGCTTTCATTGCTCTTTTTTTCCAGTGCATACCTCCATCATAGTCAGTGACGTTTCCACTATTTAACTTCACTATGTGAAGTTAGCACATAGTGTTAAGACTAAAACTGGCATTCTAATGCAGGATAGTGTGCATGAGATAACATCAGGAGAAACATGCCTACTATTATTTTTTTATGTTGTTACACCCCCCCCCCCCCCCAAAAAAAAAAAAACAAAAAACAAAAAAACTTCAAAGCAATTAGATCTGAACTGATGAAGAGTCGTGGATAATTAGGGGAGTGGAAGTCACTGAAATAATAAATGAGCTGATTAGAGCAAGGTCAGATTTTATGCATGAACCAATACCTCACTCCTTTCTGTCTGATCCTTTAAATGTATCAAAAAAGGCAAGCAGTGCATCACAAGTAGACACATTTGCATCTTTAATTAGATTTCTGGTGAAATGTTGGTTTTTGTTTATTTGTTTGTTTGAAAACAGAGGAAAGTGCTCTCAAACTCCTGAGTCAGAGGTCAGTGAATTTAGAGTATTGTAAATTATAATTTCTTTTCTTTGGTGCTTTTGAATTCACCCTATCAAATAATATCCCATTAAATCCAGAAGCCATTTAGGACAAAATCTTCAAGAATTTGGCAGCATAATGCTTTTTTTTTTCTGGAATTAAAATGACTCAGGAAATGGCATTTTGCATAACTGTGGACTTTTAAATCTGTAGTGAAAACATGTACTCCGTGACTCAGGCTGAGAGAGCACTTAACTGTGCCAGACAAACTGTAGGCCAGCATTTCTAAGTCAGAGAGGACAAATGCAAATAAAAACCAATGTTAAGCCTGTAGAGAGCACTCCAGTGAGACTGGCTGACTTAAAAACACAAAAAAGTTCTGCTCATAATGCTCAAATATTAACACATCCACACAAATAAATGACAAATGGAAAAGTATTTACCATACACTGATGTAGAAAAGCTTTGCCTGGTGTGTGTTTATTTGCATGTGTCTGTGTTACGCAGGGCTAGGACAGGTTGACCACTCTAATCTGAAAGGTTTCACCATCCTGACTGCAACCTCTGCACCCACACTCAACAATCGGTTTGAAATTACATTCGAAACCATTCAGAACATTTAGAAGTGCTGAACAGAAAGCTGTGACTTCACGTCACGTTGTGTTGCACCTTCAAGTAAATCGTAAATGCATTCACAATAATTGCTCCCTCTGACACAGCACTCAGGAAGCACAACAGCTCAATATTCTGGCCTCAGCTTATTTCTCAGGCTGACACATTTAAACAGAGGCAGAATATTTTGCAGACTACCTGCTTTAGATGGCAAAAAAATAAATAAAAAAATGTAGAATTGAGATTTTTGTGCTTTCTAAGAGTTGCTGCTTTTTGTTACATAAAACTATTATGGGAAGTGTAGATTTTAGGATCTTGGGCACTTATCAGAATGTGATTGAATCAGCTGCTTTTGATAAATGTTTAGAGTCTGTGAACCTTTGGGATGAGCAGGATTTCTGAATCAATTCCTTTTAACATGTGATCTTGATTTAAGTCACAGTTTAAAACCCTGAATCCTACACTTCCCCTAATGCAACTTTTCTTTCAGTCCAAACTCCCACATCTTTCAAATTCAACACCACCAGTTTGTAATGCAAGCTCTCACATAAACCAGGTTCACTTCTTTCTAAAATGTTCCCCCTGAGCCACAGAAGACATTATAAAACATTTTCACGGGAGCAGTCCTTCTCATTACGAGCGAACTGACCTTCAGACGTGGTACTGTACGTGTAAAATGGCTTTTTAACTTAGCCCTGATTTAACGATTTCTTAAACTATATTTCTGTCCCAGCCCTAGCATTTGTGTGCATGTACTGTATGTTTGTGTGAGCGCTTGACCCTCCTTAATCTGTTTGAGACTGCTCAGGTCACTCGAGTCAGTCATACAGTGACACCTAGAAGGGGAAGCAAATAGATGCTAACAGCTTAAACTCCTGGCAAATTCGGAAAGCTCTGGTCCTCGGACTGGATCACAGCCCAGTGAAGCGAGAGGCAGCGGAAGCTTGGTTGGCTGCCATTAAGAGAAGCCAAGTGTGTTTGGCAGATAGCGAGTGCAGCCCGCACTGTTGACAAGGGCCTGCTAAGTGGCCTGAACCTTCTGCAAAAGAGCAGGAGAGATCAATAAGGAAACTCCTACACTTACAGGACTAGGAGCACTTGCATGGCTGTTACATCCCTCTTGACATCATGAAGGATACTAGACTGTCTTTGCGTTTGGATGTATGTGACAGAAGGATAGTTTTGGGAATGAAAGTTTTCCTTTACCAGAGGAGCAGTTAGAGAAAATACACACATCTGCATGTTTTTGTTTGCTTTTTTTGTTTTGTTTTTTAACAAGTAAAACACACATTCACACAATGTCAGAACATTGTACTTTCCACCCCAAAACAATAGTTCCTCGAACCAAAGACGCATCTCTGGAGCGATAATACATTCATTCCAAGCAATGGTGATGAAGATTACAATATCTTGATAGACAAACAGGTTAATTACTTCATGGCTAAAACCTGAGTTATTCCAAAGTATTTCCATATGAAACTGCACAACAATGCACATCAAAAATAAATGATGCCTCATTTCTCTCATATAGAGTATTTGCATGACTGAAGCTATGCTAATATATTAATGTGATATATACACACATCGACATATGGTTTATTTTGTATTTCACTCTGGGGTCTGAGATTATTGGAGAGGTCCAGTCAAAACACAGAACCACAGTATGACAGAATGAGTTTCAGCAAGTTTTCTGAAGCACATCAGCTTCAAAAATTAAGTCCTTGCAACAGAGAAGTGTGACTCAAATGGTATTTCTTTTCTTTTTTTTTTTTTTTACACATTTGATATATGGATTTGCTTTCAAACTCAAGAGGCAGACATATTTGTTTGCTATGATGCAGATAATCCATCTCTCTCTTGCTTTTTCCTCTTTCTTGATGCTGATTCGGCCTTTTTTTGTTAGTCTGTGACATTTAGTTTTGAAAAGGAGGAAGAGCAGAGGCACAGCATAATTTCATTTATCTTCAGCCCCTTGTTCTGCTGCTGCCTTCCCTCTTCTCCGAAGCCTCTCAAGGGTGAAAGCAGGTATGACTGTATGTGTTGACTTGACAGGCCAACCACTACAGTAACGCAATGTTCAGTTGCTGGATCAGTTTTAACAGGTTCCTCGTGGCACTGGACGGCTCCGCTGCACCGTTGATCCAGATGTCTTTGTCACAAAAAATCCTCATAGTCCAAGAGTTTGGAGTGTTGCCGTGTCTTCCAAAGGCGGTAGAGGCGGAAGTCAAAGTATGTCTCGATCATCTCTTTGCCTTAAATAGGAAATATCTGAATTATGCATTTAGGAAGCTGAGTCTTTATTTGGTCAAGAACATTAAGACAAAATCATGATGCAAGAAACAACAACAGAAGTCCCCACAGAGATAGTAAAACAATTATGGCATTGATGTGTATTTTTTAAATGCTTCTATGATTCATCCAGTATTTTGCAAGTCTGGAGCCACCCCTCATTAAATGGAAAGACCGTTTGTAAGGCGAAAACAAAGTTTGTATAATTCTAACAAACTTGAAAGTCAATTTTTCTTTTACTGCACTGGCAGTGTGATGTCATGCTGAAAAATAAAGCTGCTGCCAATCAGACGCTTTCCAGACAGTATTGCACGGTGGATGAAAATCTAATGGGACTTTTCTGTGTTCATAATTCCACCAATTTTGACCGGATCTCCAGCACCACTGGCTGAAAGGCAGCACCAAACCATGACAGCGCCTCCACCTCTGTTTTACAGATGGGTGTAGACACTCACTGTTGTACCTCTCTCCTGATCTCCTCCTTACATTACAGTATTGTGTTATTCTATAAATTAATTTCAGCTGAGTATGCTAAAGCTTTTCATGAGAACAGCTGTAAAATGTCTGTGGAGCTACAAAAAAATGAAAACAACTGGGGTTTTATTTTACCTTTACCCTTTATAAATTTAACATAAATCCTGTCTGACAAATCAGAGTGTGGGTTTTCAGAGCAGTGGCCTTTAAGGAGGCAGAAAAGGTTTAATGAAAGATGCTATCAGTGTTTTTGCTTTATTTAAACAAAGAGGCTCTATATCTCAGCCATAGTTGCTCTGATTTTGTTGCTACTGGTGAATGCAGTAAACAAGAATTTGAAAATGCTGCCCTTAGACACTAAAACTTTCTGGGGTTTAAGTGTTTAGCAGAATTTGTCAATATAAAAGTTCAATCAATGACACAAGTTTGGTTCAATTTCTGCTATAGAACCCTTTATTTTCTTTGCTTTAGGATAATAATCTGGGGTGCAGAGGCTGATGCCTTCTTAATCTATAGTTTTTGGGAAGTCTTTAAGTGGGTGTAGCTGAAAAACCCCAAAGGTTCCCAGAGATGAGAGCAGGCTTCTTTTTAATACTGACTGTTGTACTGAATATTGTACATCGCTACTCCCAATTGAGAAAAGAGAAGTTCAAGTCTCAAAGTGCTCAGTAATAGTATGCCTGTGGACAGTTTGGAGAATGAAGACTAAAAAACATGCATTAAACACCACTTTAGCACCAAAACACTAAAACACCACCCAAACAGCGGAGGATAAGCGTACAAAAAGCAAGTGAATGTTAAAGAAGAAAGTAAACAATTTGAAATAAGACGGAAACTGGACGCGACTATGAAAATAAATGTGATTTTTAAATGAGACAACAGCTGTTTGAGTAAATTCCTTGTCCAGTTGTTAAAGCAGGACAGATGGCATGTGTCTATATCATTTCATATGTACTGGATGTATCATATGCTTATGTGTGCGTGAGCCCTTGTACAGCAGATGCTTGAATGTGTTTGGGTGTTTGTTTGGATCTACCCTGCGCAGACAGCTCCAGCGGCGACTCGAACTCAACAGAATAAGGCCTCATCAGATTCTTCAGCTTCTGGAACAGCTGTTGGGTCGAGATAAGAGCGCAAACACCAATTAATTGCATTTCACTTGAATACGCTTGCAGCAGGGTAGAGTGCACTGTCACAAGCTCACAAACAGAGAAACACGCAGAAGGATGGTAATAAAGTCAGCTTGTTATGGCAAAAGACACAAATGTGCATTCTTTCTTCTGATGGTAAGACAGAAGCATCAATTCCCAGCTTTAAATTTGAATATTTTAAAATTGTTGATCATATAATTGATGGATTACTGAACAATGAAAGGAATCACTAGTTGTCACCTTAAACCTTATATAAACCATCCCTTGTAACACTAATGGGCTGCAGCCACTATTAAAAAAAGAAAGTCTGTAATTTCTTCACTTGGTGTGTGTGTGTGGCTTTCTTTCAAATCTGCAGTCAGAAAGCTTTAGGTTTGCTGTGCTTTTATAGTGCAAATCATGTGTTGTGGTTAACTGAAGGCTTACTTGATGTGTTAGAAATGCTTCTGTTTCAGGTGTTTGCTTTGTGCTGTCTGGAGTGTAGCATCTGGGGGCATTTGCAGCTGTTTACAAATGGACTGAAACAAGATCCAAAATGATTCCATTAAAGCTTTGGATGAACAGGAAGTGTGGATGATGTGTTGCTTATTGGCTACAAAACGGTAAATGAGAGGTTAAACCTGATTTGCCAAACATATGGGCAGTTTTGTGTGGAAAAGCTTGACTAACCTACACAGACTCAGCCTATCACCATCGCTCCTTTATCACCGGCCAGCCTCACCAATAGTTTTGTGTCAGCAAAGCCAAGCTGCCAGGTTCTGCATTATTGTGGAAGGCCTTTCCAGAAGAATGGAGGCTTTTATAACAGCTTAGAGCACAATTAATAAAAGGGTCTAATTGATTTTGGCAGTGTTTAAAAAAAACACAGACAGTCACAGGAACTAAAGGCAGCTCTCTAAACTAAGCCAAACCCCAGAAAAAAAAAAAGGACTTCATTTTTGTTGTTTTGGATTCACACACTCTTGAAAGCGATGCTTGCATTTGCCTGTTTTGTCTGTCAGCGTGTATATTTCACTGGAGTGCAGACTGTCCAATCCGGGAGAGATCCACAAGGCATTTTGGCAGACATGACTGGAACAGACAGTTAGGTCAGACTAACACCGCTGGCTAGAGTGTGTATGTGTGTCTGCATGTGTGAGTGCTATTTTGTTTGTGTGTGGGTGTGCAGGTGTGTGTTTGTTTCTTAGTTTCTTAGCTTTGTGTCTTAGTTGTTCATGTCAGGTAGAGAGATGGATGCAGCATCATTCAGCTCTTGTGCTACTCAGCTCTATCCAGTAACATTACTCAGAATGGGTTAACAGGAACACAGGTGGAGCGGGAGAAAACAAGAAAGCCAGAAGGACTGCGTGTTGATCGGACAAAGAGACATATATACAGACACGAGGAGCAGATATGAAAGCAGTGGGTGGCAAACAGAGAAATTAGTACAGAGAGAGAAGAGGCTAAATTGGGCAGGAGTGAGTGTAATGATAAGAAACAAACCATCCCAAGTTATGAAATCAATTCTGTTTTGATAAAAATATAGTTTAATGCATTATGCACTGGTCCCACTATAGGATTTACAAAAGAGCACCGCATCTTACACAGTTATATTCACACTACACAGATGGCCTGTACATTATCACATTGTTCATTTATTATTGTGCTTACCATTCATAGCTTAATAGCTATATATATAATGCAACTGACCAATATATGGTCCGATATTAGCTATTTACCTAACCATCAGTATCGGCATTTTTAACGGCCGATGTTATGACCATCAGTGTTGGCGTTGCACAGTTTGTCCACCAGAGGGCATTCTGCAAATTTCCTGTTGGCACCAGGTGGTTTAAATTCCACAAACACAACAACCAAGCTGATCTGAGCTGAGCTTGACAGAATGAGTAATCTACGACTTATGACAATAAAAGAAGATTATTTTTAAACTGCACTGTCATATTATTTTAGTATTATTAGTTATTATTAATTATTTTGTTTTGTCACATGTTTTATTGTAAAAGGTTTTGCACAATGTAGAATAGAACAGATTCGCAGTTTCTACTAAGAAATACAACAAAAAACAGCAGAAAACCTATATATCTATACGCTTCTGTATACTATATAATCACCAAATATCTGTATTCATGTTGGGCTTAAAAATCATTTATCGGTCAAGCTCTAATATATCAGCTTAGCACAGGAAACATCATTATTAAATTCGGCCTGTCACAAGTTATGTTATTTTGCACAAGGCTTTAAGTACCATCACAGGGCCTTTCTTCAACATTTTTTTCCTGACATGAAGTCAACTGGTGTGGGAATCTTATATGAGAAAACACATATGATAGCTCTTGGAGCGTTCACATTATCCTCACAGATTCATACAATACTCTTGGCATGTATTTAAATACACAAACGACAGAATTCAAAGACTGGACTAGCTTACCTCACACACTCAGGACTATTTAAGTAATAGCAACTTACATTTTTGTATAATTCAGTGTGTGATCACATTACACATTTGCTACTAAGCTAACAGCTCGTGTGCGTCAAGAAGGAAGAAGTTAACTTGATTTCAGTGAAACTGGGCTGACTAACCTGACTATTTACTCGGTCAGTAACAGTGTAAAAAGTTTGTTAATTTATTCAAAATTTCCATCTACTGTCTGCAAACCATACAGCTTTTGTGTGGAAACTCTTAGTCCACCTGATGTGGTTAAACAAAAAAAAAAAAAAAAAAAAAAATCGATGATGCTAGAGAGCTAATTTTCATGTTCAAATCAACTGAATTTAAATTAATACATTTTTCTACAAAATGGCACATTTATAAGTGCTGTTGTGATGCCTTCCAATACATAATATTAAAACTGTGGTCGAGTACCAGATGAATATTCAGGTGTTTTTATTCTAGTCTACGTGAGTAAACCTGCTAATGAGAAGTAAGGAAAGTGATGGTTAATATTGATTTATTTCTGTAATTACTGCATCATGTTTGCTGTGAGTTTGTGTAGTAGTGCATTAGTGTCTAAATACCTTCTCTCCATTGGGGTTACCCAGGACATAGCATCCCATTATGTGGATCAGGTTTGGTTCTGGATTGATTTTACTCATGAAGCGACTGAGTCTCCTCCAGAATCTGAACAAATACAAAGGCTACTGTTACATGGAATAATGTTTTTAATAAAGAATGTAGTCAGCCTGAGAAGTGTAAAAGTAAAATGAGACTGTAAATAGTTAACATCAAGTGTAACATTCAGACAAGCCAAGTTCAAGGTATGATTTGCAGCCATTTGAAATGAATATATTGCTACCAAATGTATAAAGCAGAAGGATATCACCATATTTGCTAAACACTTTAAAAGAAGCAAATTGAATCAATAAATGTTCCCCAGGGCAAGAAGAATAGCAATAGATGGTGCTCATAAATGACAAGAAATATTGTAGCTATAATGTTGCACAATCCCAGTGGAACATCGCTGATTTAATCAGGTGGGGGAGCATTCAAAGAAAGAGTATTATTGGAGCAAAGAGCATACATTATATGTTTGTTCTAGGAACTTTAAACACAATGAAATGTATTAACTTTAAAATAAAATTATGCCCTCATTTTGATTTTTCTTTTGTTGGAATAAAATATCAAAGAAAATGAGGCTCTATGCCCTTTTTTCATTTTTATTGCTCAGAAGTGGTGGTAATGGTTAGCTATCTAAAGGACGAGTTTCTGGCCGTGCTGTCATGTTTTTCAAGTCTAGTGTATTTATCTAAGTATAATTAGGTCCATAATTTGTTGGATAAAGACACAATTTTTGTAGTTTGGCCTCTGTACACCACCACAGTGGATTTTAAATCAAACAATCAATATGTGATCAAAGTGCCAACTTTCAGCTTTAGTTCAAGGGGTTTTAAAAAATTACTGCATTAACTGTTTGGGAATTCAATACATTTTTATACCCAGTCCCCCAATTTCAGAGGCTCAAAATTCATTGGAAAATTGAATGACAAGGAATTTCACAGCCAGGTGAGGCCTGTTCCCTTCTTATTTCATGACAAAGGAAGCAGACATAATATCTGGAGTTGATTCAAAGTGTTACATTTGCATCTTGTTGCTTTTCACAGTAATTTAAAATCTCATAGTAGGTCATAGTAGGTCCAAATCATCAATCTGGTATTTTCTTAAAAAAAATCAATGCACTGGCCAGTTCACAACACCAAAAGGCCTGAAAGACCACAGAAGACAACTAAAGTGCATGATGGCAGAATTGTTTCCATGGTTAAGAACTGAAGCCACTGGTTACACCCAAGAACAAGAAGGTCAGATTAGTCTTGGCCAGAAACATCTGAAAGAGCTGCACAGTTCTGAAAATTTTCTTTGGACAGATTAAACACAGATTCAATTGTACCAGAATGATGGGAAGCAAAACATATGGAGAAGGAAAGGGACAGCTCATGATCCAAGGCATAGCACATTATCTGTAAAACATGGTGGAGGCAATGTTATGGCATTTATGGCTGTTAGTGGAACTGGGTCACTAGCATTTATTCTAAATGGACACGCACAATCCAAAAATGTAAAAAACTGGGTGCAGAGCTAACAAACAAGTAAAAAGAAAAGTACAGTCCACACACCAGTGAAAGCTCCTGAATGATTTGTAACACAATACCATAATATATGTAACGTTTCAGGCACAGCTGCCCTTCCTCAGACATAAAGGACATTACAGGGAACACGCTATATACACACACCCACATCTAATTTTGATCATGTGGTTGTTGAGGCCTATTAACCAAACAAGGAAGAAAAGGCATCCATATGAGCACGTGCACATCATATATTATCTGATAAAAAAACTATACAATAATATCGTAAAAAATATATAACTACATAGCAAGTCAAAACAGAGTAGACTGATAAAAGAAAAATGAAAAAAAAAACTGTAAACCAAAAGGCACAAGGTAATGTATGTTTTCATAAGAATGTTAAAAATGTCAAAATACAGCAAGACAGTGCACAACATCACAGTCATGAGAATAAACAGATGATCTAGGAATGGCATGGGCAACAAACATATACAAAGCCTGTCATACAGATGGAGTCAAAAACAGATTAAGAAGAAGTGGACAGTAAGGTTCAGAAATTACAAATAAGGTCTCAAATCAAAATCTTCATTAAGTCCATTGGGGCTAATGTGTCTAAAGTATAAATCCAGAACGCTTCTCTCTTTAGCTATCACATTTTTTGACAATGTGATAGCTGCTAAAAGTATCAGGATGAATTGTGAAGTGTACAGGGCTATACTCTGAGCTCAGATTCAGCCAAATACTGCAAAACCAGCTGGATGGTGCTTCACAGTGCAAATGGGGATAATGAAGCAAACTGCAAAGGCAACCCAAGAGTTTCTCACAACAAAGAAATGGGATAGTCTTCAATGGCCAAGTCAGGCATCTGAACTCAACCCAATAAAGGACAAAACAAATTATGAACTTAACTGTATTTAGATGTTGTGCTGCCTGCCTTGGCCAAGAGCAAAAGAGACTCTTAACCTCAAGAGTTTCATTGCCTGGTTGAATTAGGTTAAAAGAAAAGAATCACTGCATGTTCATGCTTCATAAAATGTGGCACATAGATGGGAATTGTTGTCTTATTTTTGTCTTATTTTACACTGGTGTGGTATAAAGTAATATTTATTAAGAAGAGATGGACCCTAACATCCAGAAGTAGCTTACTGGCTCATGTCCTCCTCCTTTTCCACCTTAGCAAAGGTTGCCACTTTATTCTTCAGTAAATAGAGATGACCGGGGCCTCCCTTCCAAAAAAAAAAAAAAGAAAGAAAAAAGTATATGTCACACAAACCAAAAGAAAACAATACCAAATGCAGTCATGTTATCTCTCCTCCCTTTTTTTTAACCTCAAATAATTTTTCAGAACTCATTTCATGTAAATGTACTTCCTTTGGAAAAAAAAACAAAACAAACATTTACAAGACATATATGGGTGCATTAGGGCATGAAGGTTAATCAGTAATTAATATACAATTCAAAAGAAATAAAATAGGATTATTTTTTGTGAACTTCCTCTTGTTTCTCACCTGACAAAAGATGAGCATCCTCCAGAACTTGCTTCCTCTCCTGTAAGCTGTGAGCTTCTTGTCTATTTCCTCTGTGAGTGAGGAAAAAAGGAGGGATTGATGTGAACGACAGGGACCGAGAGAGGGAGAGAAAAAAGAAAAATGAAGCCACAAGTAAGAGAGGAAGAACACAAAGTGAAATCCCGTGAGGGTGAGTTCAACTACAGGTGTAGTAATAGACAGCAGAGACACAAACAGAAGATGTAATTTAAATTGAACTCAATAGTGTGCGCTTGAGGTGGCAGGAAGTGTCACAGTAAAATAAAACAGCTCAATGATATTCAAATGAAAATCTGTATGTGTCTGTAGAAACATTCACAGGCGTCCCTGTGCCTTCGATGTGTGAGCTTTAATCAATGCAGAGTTCATCATTACATTGGACAACTCTGGAGAATGTGACTTTAAATGCCTCTATTATAAGCATCAGAGTGCAGAAATCATTTGCAAGATGAAACTGGTTCCAAGTAAATATACCACATTAGATATTTTCATGACCTTTACCTTCTGCAGTATGCCTTTATAGTTCAAACCCTACTCCTGAAGCAAGCTGCTGCACAGGCAAGACAGAAAAGTAATGTCTGTGATTTATTTCACAGGTAGGGACTGCTGCCATCTCTTATTCTCTTTGTACTGACAGGCCATCATGTAAATCATATCTATACATCTGTTTATGTATTTAATTATCATTTTTTAATTGTCCTTTACACTATTACTGTCACTGGGTAAACATTTACATTTTGACTCAAAGTGTTTGCAGGAGCTCCATTTCAAATTCGTATCTTTTGATTCCATTAAAATCTTTTTGAATAGGTTTTCCTGGTAAATAAGTGTTTTATTACATAATAATGCAGAAGAAATAGTGGAGGTGAAAATGACAGATAAGACAGAAATACTGACCCAAAATATCATCAAAAGTTGCATGTTCATGGTCCTGAGGAAAAAGAAATTTACACAAACGACTTTAGCAAAAACTGCAGGAAAACTGTACTGACCAGGCAGCAGCATTTAAAAGTATGCAAAGTTGATATATCCACGCATTTTGATGTGACTTTCTATAGCTCATGTTTACATTTCAGTGTGTTCCACTCACATAGAGGATGGGGATGATGGAGGGGTCATCCCTGCGGATTATGGTGGGAATGTACTCCGCTTTGGGGACCTTAGAAGAGATCAGCTAAAGATGAAGCAGAAACAATGCAGGAGAGCAAACATTTGTTAGTTTATTTGTTAGAGCATTAAGTGCATGGAAAAGGAAAAGAATAAATGAGAAGAAAAAAGGGGAAAAGGTCACATTTCTTATTGAACGCTCATACGTTATTAAGACTGTGCTCTGGGTAATCAGCCTATGTAATGAAAGTGCATTTTAACTTATCATTAATACAAAATAATAAAAAATAATAACAGATTTTTTTATTTCTCTTGTTTTCTATAGCGTAAAAACTGAATGAAAGTAATGTTTTCATAATTTTCATGTAAACTCACTGGCCACATTCTACACCTGTTCAACTTTTTGTTAATGCAAAGTGCAGCAACTCAATGCATTTAGACATGCAGACATGGTCAAAACGACCTCCTGAAGTTCAAACTTGACATCAGAATAGGGGAAAAAGTTCATTTAAGTGACTTTGAATGTGGCATGGTTGTTGGTGCCAGATTGGCTGATCTGAGTATTTCTGAAACTACTGATCTCCTGGGATTTTCCCACACAACCATCTCTAGGGTTTACAGAGAATGGTCCAAAAAATGTGAAAATATCCAGTGAGCGGCAGTTCTCTGGGTGAAAATGACTTGTTGACGTAACCCAGTAACTCAAATAACCAACTGTTACAACCGAGGTATATAGAAGAGTATCTCTGAATGCACAACATGTCAAGTCTTGAAGCAGATGGGCTACAGCAGCAGAAGACCCAACTGGCTGCTACTCCCGTCAGCTAAGAACAGGAATAAATTCACATGGGCTCACAAAAAGTGGACAGTAGACATTTATAAAAATGTTGCCTGGTCTGTTGCGCCATTTGGATGGTAGGGTCAGAATTTGGTAGCATGGATCCATCCTGCCTTGTATCAGTGGTTCAGGTTGTTGGTGGTGTAATGGTTTGGGGGATATCATGACATTGAGTTCACTGTACTCAAATAGAATCCACAGCCTCCAGAGCACCTTTTAGGCATCAAGGATCTGCAGCCAACAAATCTGTGGCAACTGTGTGATGCTATCATGTCAATATGGACCAAAGTCTTTGAGGAATGTTTCTAGCACCTTACTGAATCTGTATCATGAAGAATTAAGGCAGTTTTAAAGGCAAAAAGGGGTTCAATCCAGTGCTAGCAAGGTGTAACTAGTAAAGTGTCCAGTGAGTGTATTTCACAGTTGTAAATTGTGTAAAGCAACACATCCAGTTCCTTTTGTCTTTGAAAGTGAACAAACAGGATGGAAAACAATAACCAAGGGATTTAATGTACACCTACACAGGTTAAATTTCATGCTAGACAGATAATCACAACTGTACAATATTCTTCGTGGATCTCTTACCATGATTTTGGGAGGTACAAAGTCATCTCCCTCACAGGCCAGCCTCTCCATCTCTCTTTCCTCCTCCCAGTCTATAGTGTCATCAAGACCTCCTTCATCCAGGGTGCCACAAGAGGTCTGCAGGTCTCCACCTGTCGAGAATGAAAGATAAAAAAAGGTCTGAGATAATAGAGTGTAGGCAAAGGTTTTGGAAGTTGGGTGGGAGGCAAGAAAGGTGACACAGAAAGAGAAACTCAAAGTGAAGGATGGATGTGTCCAGGAAGTGAAGCAAGGTGGGTGCGGGGGAGAGGAAAAGGATGGAGCTGTTAATGATGGCAGTGGCATACAAAAATGACGGGTGGAATAGGAAAAAAGCAGAGCGCAGCAAAAACAATGGAAAAGAAAAAATGACTGATGGCAAGTGTGGCAGCAGAATTTCAGGTGTCAACTAACAAAAAGTGCTAGAAAAATGAATTTGGTCCAGCAAGTGGTTATTGTAAAGTGGGGACATGTTATGTAGCATCACCTGCTTTTTATAAGCACATACATGGTGCAATATATCTTTACATGTTTGATTATTCTAAAACCTTTGACTAAATATCTATCTAGAATGTCTGGCAGCCAACACTAAGACTTCTGGTCAATGTCCCAAAATGAACATGAGATAGAGGCACCCATTAGCATGTTCATTTCATTAAATTCTGTACTGGACCTCTCTGACCACTGAAACATGGTACAAATCATACAGCGGAAATAGTATTGATTACTGTTGAAATTCAAAGACATTCCAAAAATCAAGGTGAAAAAAATATGCATCAGACTAGTCCATTTTACCAAAATTTCATTCAGGCAACTCAAAATGGTAATCAGTAGTTTTTATGGCCCCCATATGATTGTATGCATGCCTGACAACATCGAGGCATAGTCCTAATAAGATGACAGATGGTGTCTTAATGTTCTCCATGGCTTCTCCAGAACCCTTTCAAATCTGCCAAGTCTGGTGGCTGTGGGGGCTGGCCGGACACAACCCAAATAGGAGACATGGGCCCACCCTCCTGTAGGCCCACCACCCACAGGGGTTGGGTGCAGTGTGTGTCGGGCAGCAGAACATGAGCGGAATGCTGGACCAGCTCTTAATCCTCTCACAGACACTTGAGTATGCGTGGGAGTTTGCCCATCCAGTCTACATGTGTTTTGTGGATTTGGAAAAGGCATTCAACAAGTCCAGTGAGGTCTGCATTACCAGCAATGAGCTGGAATCATTTTGGTCTCGGCCAGGGCTACCCTTTACCACCAATTTTTATAGACAGAATTTCTAAACGTAGCCAAGTGGCAGTAGGCTCAGAATCTCATCTCTGCTTTTTGCAGACGATGTGGTCCTGTTGGCTTCATCAGGTGGCGTCCTCCAGCTCACACTGGAGCATTTCGCGGCCGAGTGTGAAGTGGCAGATATGAGAGACCTCCAAGTCTGAGGCCATGGTCCTCAGCCAGAAAAGTGTGGAGTGCCCATTCCGGGTCAGGGACGGGTTGCTGCCCCAAGTGGGAGAATTTAAGTATCTTGGGGTTTTGTTCACAAGTGAGGGGAGATGGGAGCGAGAGAGTGTCAGATAGTTTGGCGCTGTGGCTGCAATGATGTGGACGCTGCAGTGGTCTGACCAAAGCAAAGCTGTTGATTCATCGGTCAATCTACGTCCCTACCCTCACCTATGGTCACGAGCTTTGGGAAGTGACAAAAAGAACGAGATCACGGATACAAGCAGCGGAAATGAGCTTTCGCCAAAGGGTAGCTGGCCTCGCCCGTAGAGATAGGGTGAGGAGTGTGGCCATTTGAGAGGGGCTCAGAATAGAGCTGTTACCCCTCCACATCAAAAGGAGTTGACCACTTAGACTTGTTCATACTGACCTGTGCATTTTGTGGCTGAAAGCACTGCACGTCCCAATATTTACACCAACTAGGCATAACATTATTACCACTGACAGGTGATGCGAATAAAAATGATCAGCACTTATTAGTGGGTAGGATATATTAGAGAGAAAGTGAACATTTTGTCCTCAAAGTTGATCTGTTAGAAACAGGAAAGATGGGCAAGAGTAAGGATTTGAGTGGGTTTGGCAAGGGCCAAATTGTGTTCTTATGGGGTGTACGTGGTCTGCAGTGGTCACTATCGATCAAAAATGGTCCAAGGAAGGAACAGTGGTGTGATAGGGTCATAGGTGGCCAAGGCTCAATGATACATGCGGGGAGCAGAGGCTGGCCTGTGTGGTCCGATCCAACAGACGAGCTACTGCAGCTTAAACTGACCAAAAAGATAACGCTGCTTCTAATAGAAATGTTTCAGAATATGCAGCACAGCACAGTTTGTTGTATATTGGGCTGCATAGCCACAGACCATGCTGACCCCTGTCCACCACTGAAAGCACCATGAATTATGTTTTCTTTTACATCACCTGGATACTGGGTGCATGTGCGTCGCTTACCTGGAGAACACCTGGCACCAGGATGCTCTATGGGAAGAAGGCAAGCCAGCAGAGGCAGTGTGATGCTTTGGGCAATGTTCTGCTGGTACACCTTGGGTCCTACAATCCATTTGGATGTTACTTTGACACACACCACCTGTTGTAGACCAGATAGACCCTGTATTCCCTGATGGCTGTGGCCTCTTTCAGCAGGATAATGCAGCCTGCCCCAAAGCAAAAGTAGTTCAGGAATGGTTTGAAGAGCACAACAATGAGTTTGAGGGGTTGACTTGTCTTCCAAATTCCCCAGATATGAATCCAATTGAGCATCTGTGGAATGTGCTAGAAGAAAAGTCTGATCTGTGGAGGCCCCACTTCACAACTTACAAGACTTAAAGTAGCTTTTGCTAACATCTTGAGGCCAGATTCCACAGCACACCTTCAGGGGTCTAGTGGAGTCCATGCCTCTATGGGTCAGGGCTGTTCTGGCAACAAAAGGGCGACCAACACAATGTTAGTCAGGTGGTCATAATGTTATGCCTGATCGGTGTAGCTTGTTGTATTATATCTGAGGATTTTTGCACCAGAGGATTTGCTGGATATGAAATCAGGCTTGTGTGAAGACTTTTTTGTAACTTTGTCTATGTTCCTTGTTGTTTTGTTAACATGGTTTGATTTAAAGTTTATCTTACCTGCACTAATGAGAGACATAAATTTGCTCAGTTCTGAGTTGTGGCTTTGATGTCTGACCGGGTGGTATGTATCAGTTGTTACCAGTAGGGAGTTGAAATGAAACAGCATGAACACAGACGAAATGATAAACAAGACTGACATAATGTCTCCTGCAAACCTCCTGAAGTTTAATGCCACTCTTTCTCACAAAAAAAGGAAAAATGCGGGGTCGAACACTGTTTCACGCTGCAATCAACAATTCATTAATCTTTCATTACACTGTGGAAGACAGAAACACTGTGGACAAAAAAGTAAAATAAAATAAAGCCACAAACTTAGACGTCAACAAACACAAACAGCATGCAGTTCAGCATGATTCAAGTTTTCAAAGCCTTATAGGAGCACAGAGTCACATGCTCACAATAATCAGTTGACACAGCTAGACTTAGACAACATTTTGGAAGACATACTCACAGAAAGAGAGAGCATCACAAAGTTGAAAAAAGACCCATGGTCATACGGAGACAGATGGACAGGGTCAGAGTCGACAGCAGAGACAGTCAGTTTGTACGTGTGAACGTGTAATTCATCTGCGAGTGTCCACAGATACTCTTTTTCCTGTGTTAGCTGGCCTTGAACGGCCAAATGTAGGAACTGAGCTGTGAAACTGCAATGACAAAATGTCACCTTATTGCAAGAAAGAGAGCTCTGCAGCACTGTGACATACTGTCTTCTATCCATGAAACTGGACTTTAGCTTTCAACTGACTAAAAACAATGAAATAATCAAAATCTTATGTGGATCTACTGCAGATCTTATTAGGCCACCTTTCGGTTCTGAATATTGTAAGTCTTAAAAACAGACTTTAAAATAATATTATCTCCTAATTTTGGGATTTTTAGAAAGGCCCAAAGACTGTACCTATCATTTAATACAGGTGATTTTCAGCTGTACTGTAAGTCAATTTATACTCGTATATCAAAGGGATGAAAAGTAGACCTTTTCCTTTCTGTGAGAAATGCTAAGTGGCTTTCAACTTCTTCTTAGTCACCTGTGTACGGAAATTCACTAATGACAAATGTACTGGGTGGGCACAAAGCCAGCTCAAGCGCTATGTCAAATTCTATCTATCTGATAGTCAAAATGTTATTGCACAAAGGAACACATGGATAATTTTTGACTGCACACGTAATGCATTAACCAAAATTTATTCTCACAGTTTTCATTTCTGTTATCTTGTCAGAATTAATTTATGTTTAACATCTGTAATCAACACTCTTGCATATGGATGTCAGGTTGATATTTAATTTATATTGTTGCCAGCGGATGAAGTGATCATGATTATTTTTTTGCACATGGTAGAAATACAAACTGACCAAAGTTATCAAGCAGGACACTCTCACTGCTTGCAAGCATGTACTAATAATATTTGACTTGCAAGTTTAAAACTTTTTAAAATTTGACAGGAATGCTTTTGCCTGCTTGTTCTGTGCTCATGAATCTCTTCCAGATATGCTCTTCACTTGAATGCAATGTTTTATCTTATTACAACATTCACAACTCCAAATTTTACTGCATATACACGGACATTAAAGGGGCCTTATTAGGTTTATCCTACATCATTTATTATAATGTGTGTAAAAGTAATCCTGTGGCCCAAAAGGATCAGGCTCCAAGCTGCTCTGAAAGCTTGGTTTCCAGTGTTTTTCCTATTCTCGTGTTGAGCTGATGTCAGTTCAGCAAAGATTTCCTTATATGTTCAAAGACTAGATGCTGGAAGCCAAACATGGTGGAGGTAGTGTTATGGAATGGCTATTTATGGCTTCCAGTGGAAATGGGGCACTAGTGTTTATTGATGCTGTGACTACTGATAGAAGTATCGGGATGAATTGTGAAGTGTACACGGCTATACTGTCAACTCAGATTAAGCCAAAAGCTGCAAATTGGACAGGTTTTCATAGCGCAAATGGGGATACTGATCCACAGTATACTGGAAAAGCAACCCAAGAGTTTGTCAAGTGAAGTCCTGATCTCAACCCAATAGACCAGTTTTTTACTTAGTTAAACACAAAACTGAAAGCAAAGGTCCAGCAGAGCATCTCAAAGGAGGAAACAGCATTTGGTGATGTCCATGAGTTCTAGACTTCAGGCAAACATTAGCTGCAAAGTTTATTCATCCACATATTAAAGAGTCTTTTTATTTACATTTCTGTTAGTTTGTCCCATTAATTTTGAACCTCTAAAAATGGGGGACAGTGTATGAAAATGGCTGTAATTCTGTAATTGTTGCAAAACCCTTTGAATTAAAGCTGAAAATCTGCCCTTCAGTCACGTATTGATTGTTTGATTTACAATCCACTGTGGTGGTGTACAGAGGCAAAACTACAAAAAAAAAAAAAAGTGTAATTGTCCCAAATACTACAGAGGGCACTGTACTTGTGTCTACTCACTGCAGCTTTTAGAAACTCTTTGACAGTGACTGTGTGTTGGTCATTGTGTGCGCATGTGTAAGACTGTAAACTCACTGTCTCTGGGTTCATGAGGAGAATCGTTCTGGACAGGGGTGGGATCACTCCAGGAACGGCTGAAACTCTTCGATCTACGTTCAGCGAATGCTAGTGCAAGGTGGGGAGACAGAGACCTGCAAACTGACCGTTTCTGCTATACACTCACCATCTTAAACACATAAAAGTGCAAAGGTGGATGGAGGAAGGGCACAAATATACTGTAAATATGATGGCATCTCTCCTCTGCACAAGCTGCCTGCATGTACAAACAAACAAACACATACTGTACAGCAGACAAACAGTCATCCTGCTGCTTGTTCCAGTTCCTATAGCATCAATACGGATTTGGAGAGACTTCATGCTACCAGCCTCACTGAGCTACTCTGCGATAAAATCTGCTCTGCTTTGAACAGTAATCACTGCGCTCTTGGAATATTTTTAGACTACTTGAAAGTGTTTGATACAGTTAATCAACAGTGTTCCTCAGGGCATGATATTTTATTGGCTTCTGTGGCTTTTTAGGGCAATGGATCCTCACTTAACACTTAACTTTGTTAATTTTACTTCTACTATCAACCTCTTCATTTCAGTTATCTTTTCATTTATAAATGGATCCTTCATCGACTCAGCTTTTTTAATGTCTTGTAATCAAAAAGACATTTTTTGCGATTACAGAAATCACAAGTTTACTTTGAGAGATTTTTTTGTAATAATTTAAATGTGTCTTATTTTATAATCTTAGCATAAGATTATGAGAGTTTGTAAGATTATAAAAACATAAGAGCTTTGTGTGTTTTTTTAAAGTAAGAACCAAACTGTAGGCTAACTTAATATCCTCAGGTTGGCTTGGACCCAACAAAATGCTAATGTGTCCATGAAGAGAACATTATTTACCTAATTATACAGTCCTGGAAAAAAGGTTTTAGGCACCCTGCATTTCTTGTATGAATAAGGTCATGAAAGAAGTATAATAGTGAGCGTCCACAGACATCTGTAAAATATGGTGGAAGCTCTGTAATAGTTTGGAGTTTGGCCATTGATGTTGGGGAAATTTGGAGAAATTTAATGGAATTATGAACACAGAAAAGTACCACCAGATTCTGATTCACCATGTAATACCTTCTGGAAAGCATCTGATTGGCAACTGCTTTATTTTCAGCATGATAGGGATCCCAAACACACTGCCAATGCAGTGCAAGCATATCTGGATAGAAAAACACAAAATGCAGCACTATCAGCCTGGACCTCAAAATTATTGAAGCAGTGTGGGATCATCTTGAAAGAGGACAGAACGAAAGGCAGCAAACATCCATAAAAAAGCTCTGAATGTCCTTTGAAAAGCCTGGAGAACTATTCATGATGACGACGTCAAGAAATTACAAGAAAGCTTGACTAAGAGAGTTCAGGCTGTGTTAAAGAATAAAGGTAGTCATACAAATATTCACTTTCAAGCTCGTTAGAATTGTATAAACTCTGTTTTTGCCTTATATATTGTATTTCTATGTATGTTTGCACATACACATACACATGCACCTATTTCCTATTTTCCTAGCAAAATATAAAGAAATGAGGGGTGGCTTAAGGCTTTTGCACAGTATTGTATGTAGGAATGTGAGAAGAAGCTCCAGCCTAATGCTTTCCTCCTAACAGCATGGATGTCTGAGGTGTGGAACAACACTGAGATTACTGACAGGAGCAAAAAGATATTGGGTTTTCAATTATTTCTACAGTGCAAATTTATGGCTCACATAATGTCGGGAGATTACAGATTCAATGATTTCCACTCATTTTCCATTCATTTCACATGCATTTATCAGTGCTGACAGAGACAGAAATATCACTATTTTATTCAGCAAAGGACATTTCAGATTTCTTTGTATTTCCATATTTCCTAACATAATAAAAGACAACTAAACTCCGGACGAGCAAATCCAATCTATCAAGTGTCTTGAAAGGTTGCAGTCACGGGACTCTATGATCCCATTTGTCTCATAACTTCACCTCAGTGACACACAGTTCACTATTTTTAAAAACAAAAACACTTTTCCATCACTGCCAGTCATTCCCGCGGTCTTTGCCTTTTTAAATGTATGTCATTTCTTCTTCTTTGACCTTTACAACCAAAAAACACACATTCAAAGTGCTACGACAACAAAACACATACTGCACACACTTATAAACACATGCACAGTCATACCACCGGCTTATCAAACACACACCGATCAATATATAATCTTCAAAGAGAGGCAATCTTGACAGAGAATGCTTTACTGGGACTTAAAAAAAAAAAAATCTCAGCAAAGCAGCAGCAGCAGTGCACACAAGAAAAAAAAAACAGGAAAACAAAACACTTATGATGACGGGGTGAAGAACATCACAGTCAATTTGAGCAAACATATCAACCACACACATCTGACTCACTCTGTGCTTTAATCCTTCTGCTGCCCACCATCCGAAGATGCTTCCGGAAGTTCCTGTGGGTAGCAAAATCAAAGCGGAGGAGGGATAACAGAGGACAGAGGAAGGACCAAAATGTAAAGAAGAGAAAGGGGAAGCGGTGGGCGGGGAAAAAAAAAGTCAGGCAACAGAAAAAGCAGACGTTAGTGTCACGCTTCTATTTATAAAAGAGGTTTCAAAAAGAACTAATTGGGTAAATATATATTCATTTACTTGTCAGTGTGAGTGAAAATTAGCGGTCAAAGGAGTGCTGTGGGAGTAATGTAGGCTACCATAATGCAACAATACCTCTTTGTTTAATATGATTGTAAGCCAAAAGGGAAACCCTGCTCCAGTATCTGTTAAATTCTCTCATGTGAAGAATACATTAGAGCTTCAGGAAGAGCTTCTTCTGCCAAATTCACACAGGCCTACTGAACAATTTGGGGAATGATGCCGTTAAGTCTATGACATGTACGGACCATGTCCAAAGTCTTTGAGAAATACTCTTGTTCTCCAATCAGTGTCTGATTGGTGCAAAGATGGTTTGGACTTATTCCAGATTGTCAAGATTATTTCTATATTATTCATTTATCGATTAGAACAAAACAAAATAAAATTATAGCACACAAGAAGACACAAATATTTTGGGTAATACTGAACTGAATGGGCAACACACTAACATAACACACTGCAGGGATTTCTTTTTAACACTGTAAAAGGAAGAAGGATGATACAGTAGATAGGAACTCTGCGATTCATTTTAAAAAGTACACCATAAAAATACTTAAAAAGCCATATAACTTCATGAAGCCATACAAAGGGCATAAATCTTCATGTATTATTAAAATGTCCTGTTGTCTATTGTGTGGCATATCACCAAACATTCAAATAATCAGCCAAATACGGTGCCATGAAAAAGTGTTTGCCCCCTTCCTGAATTCTTAGTTTTTTGAATATTTGTCATACTTATCTTCATCAAACTAATTTTAATAATAGACAAAAATAACCAGAGTAAATACAAAATGCAGTTTTAAGTGATGAATTTATTTATTAAGGGAAAAAAGCTATCCAAACCTGCCTGCCCCAGTGTGAAAAAGTAATTGTCTCCTAAACCTAAACAACTGGTTGTGTGACAAATATGCAAAGAAAAAAGAAAAAAAGAAATCAGGAAGGGGGAAATACTTTGTCATATTAAATAATCAAAGATACATCCATTTGCTATTTACTTAGGGTTTTCTGGGATTCTTTTACACTCTCTCAGTAAACTATAAGAAATACAGTCAAAATAGAAATACGGTAAATATTTGCTGAAACATAATATGTGGCTGATGTTGCTTTAGATCCATTTAACACCAGATCACACAAATAACTAGTCACACTAGTCTATAAGTAAATATTAGAGATTTTGCATTACCACAAACCATTTGGAAGCATTTAGTATCTTTGATAGGGAGGTATTATGGTTCCCGCTGTCTTTGCGGGTGACTTGCTGCCTGATCCTGATAATAATGTTCTATGCAAGAGCCCCAGATAAACATCCTTTTATCTTTCTGAGCTCCTCCCATGTTGCCTCTACAGTCAATATCAGTTCATCAAGCTACCAGTCAACACTCCTTATTAATGGTCTCAGCATGTGGTCGTGTGTGGGGAAATACATGCATGATTGTCTGCTAGTAAGGCCCATAAATACAGAAGCAGCAGAAAGGAAAAATAAAAGTCTTTGCAGTCTCTTTATCCTTGTTTTACCTCTGTAATAATGTCAGGAGAATAACTTATTCACTGTTTGATGCTGCAGGTTTTTTACTGCTAACCTTATTACCTAAACCCAGTGTAATATGGTCTAAAATAAATAGTAAATACTGTAGAGGTACTGATTACAGAAAAAAAAACAATTTCACTTGCCTTTTTACTTTGATAAAGAGATCGCTAAAACACTAATGCAGTGAGTCAGATGAACTCTTCACCCCGAATGTCCTTTGCTTTAATGTGGTGCTCACAAAGGAGAGGCGTGGAGATGTTTAATAAGTGAGGCATAAAGAGAAAATGTGAGAGAAACTACATCCACCTCCAACTAATGTGCTTTGTTATGACAATGTGACAGGTCATCCCAATCTGTTCTTTGGCTCTTTTGTAATTCTGTAACTCACTTCCATCAATTACCTATATGAAACATATAGTATTTCTAATGTTTCAAATCCTTTTCCATAAACCTTACCAATATGAAACCATGAAATAAGTGAATTTACCTGTTGATTATTAAATGGGGTTAATTATTACAATAGGAACTGTAATATTTGCAGACTGAGTCCTTGATTAAATGAGCAGAAACATATAATCACACCACCTAGTTAAATAAGTGGAAAATGAATAGATGTGCTCACGCCTGCAGTGTGAAGCATGTAGAACAGCACTGACTCAATCTTTCACAGACATAAACTAACATTTACCTTTTTATTAATGATTAAAAACTGAATGGCAATTAATAGGGTTGCTGCTTTAATTCCAATGGAAAGTCAGTGTGGAGAATTAACACTGAAAAATTCTGAGGGGCTCTCCCTTATAAGAAGAACAGCAGATGGGTTGGACTGGTGTGCTCCCAGCCAGAGATGTGTGCCTGAGATGGCCATATTAAACACATATACAGAGCTGAAAGGAGGAAAAAAAAAACTTTCTGAAACTGAGCATTTAAAGCAGTCTGAAGCTTGAACTTTTGGCCCACGGGCATTACTACGTAGGCTGACCTCATTAACTGAAACGCTGACCATGCTTAATGTGAGCATTTGCCACTGTAACAGTGTACACATGACATAAAAGCATAAAAAGGTCCACTTTAAACAAGCAGAGAGGCAGCACTAGCCAGTAATAACCCCAAAAAGCTCAAATTCAGACACTCTTGAGATAACAGACTGAATAAGCACTGAAATGGCTCCTTGACTTTTCTTTGTATGTTGCTTTTGTTTATAGCTTTATTTATCTTCATTATTATTATCTTGGATTTAAAAACTTACATCTTTGGCTTCACCGGTCCTTAACAGAGACCCTGCCTGAAAATTGCTTTGTTATGAAAATTATTTTTTGCGCTGCAGTCGAGGCCAGATGTATACTGATGAGGATACATTTGTAAATTCTCTTTATATCAGTAGACTCTAATACGGACAACTATTTAGTGCTCACTATGCAGAACAAATGGCAAGAAAAACACAATAACTTTCACTCTTGTCCTTTGCAAGCTTTCTGTAAAGAGGCTTTCAAAGGGCTGTTTCTTAGTTACAGAAAGGAAAAGATGAAAATAATGTAACACTAAGTCAGAATATTGTGTCATCAAGAGATTTCATGTCTCATGTATAAAATATATAATATTCCCTGTCCACAAGGCTGGCATTTTTCTAATGCATTCACTTTGAGATGGTTTTTCTTTTTGATCTGTTTCCGCTGTTCAAATACCCAGTTAGTGTGGATAAAAAGCCACAATGGAGAAAGAAAAATAAACATGCATTTTAAAAAAAAAATTGACAGCCTTAGGACGAAGAAAGCAGCAACGTGGTAAAATAAGTATTTTTTGGAATTACAGTTTGAGGCGGAGACAAGATGGTTTTTTGTGTGTTTTAGTACACGGAGGTAAACTGTCCCCAAAAAGTTTGTTCTGCAGTTTATTTTCCCTTGTGTTCAAATCACTCATTTTGATGAAACAACACACAACTTTAATGACATCGGCACTGCAGATGGATAACACTCAGATGTCAAAGGAATCGAGATGTACTGCCTTGTGCCACATGCACCATCTGCCCCTATGTGACAGAGAATCTGGGTCTGAGTGCGACAGGTTCTGAACTTGTTACTGAAGTCATTACTTCACAGTGTTGCAGAATGGTCTTCTGCTGGTTTTCAAACATGGTTTCTTCCATATCAAAGCTTTTTTTTTTTTTTCAGAAATACAGGCACAAATGTTTGTAACACCAATATCCTGATATTTATAACAAAATATTTCCCAAATCCATTCAGATTGCATGTGAGTAATCAACAAAAATCAACAAAAATCAGTAAGCTGTCCATATAGCACATGTTAAATCTTTACAGTCTTATATATATAGTCTTATAGTCTTATAGAATAAAAATCTGATTCATTCTGGCCTTGAAATTGGGGCATTGTAAGGTGATCCATTTCTGGTCCTTTTAAAACCTGACATCCTCACACCTCACGTGCCCTGTTCCAGCTCTTTGGCTTAGACAGATTAGATATCGCTGTAAATAAGCAATAACAAAACCACAGCCAGAAATGAGCGCCAGCAGCACTCCGGCAAAGCACACCCTGACAGGGTAATGCTTCGTACCTCTGGATGACTTCTGCCGACTCCTGCTCCCTCTCTCTCCTTTTTCTCTGCACAAATCCCCGGAAAGCCCTGCCAGGATGTGGCACAGTATTAAAGGGATGAGAGAGGGAGAATGCTGGCATAGTGAGGGGTAGGACAGTGCGGGGAGGCTGATGCCACGGCTTTGAGCTGCAGGGATTTTTTTTGGCTGTAAAGAGGATGCTGTTGTGGGTAGGCAGAAGATAGCTTTCACTAAAAAGACCAGCAAGTCAAATAACGCCGTCAGCTCAAATCTTATTTTTTATTCACTCTTGCTACAAATGTGCCAGTTTGCATCGTCCCATAGAAATGGGCATCTTGTCACCTCATGTTACTTTTCAGTTGTTGTACTTTTCAATTCTTAAAGGAGTAGTGTTTCGAGGGAATTTTATACGTTTTTATACCTTCTCAGAATCGGTCTTGCCTGCTTGTAGTGTACCCTTCTTTTAAAGTTATGTTGAGTGGAACATACACTTAAATAAGCTCCTGTAGTTATGTGTGCTCAAAAAGCAGCTACACTGAAAAACTGCACTTTCTCCAGTACTTTGGGTATTTATTCACAGCTTGGTGAGTATCAATTTTTAATGAAAACATTTTCTACATTAAAACTATCTTCCTCCTTTTTGGGGGGGGAGGCCTGCCATTCATTCACATCAACCAATGAGAAAGTTGAACATGTTCCTGCTAGCAGAATGCGATACCACTGGGCTCACACTGGACTTGTATGTGTCAAAGTACAAACATGGTGTGAAATGCATCACTTTCAATGTGCGATTACATCTTCAACAGTCTTAATTGTCATTTGAAGGTGTGACCCAACAATTCTGTGAAGCTGATTAACATTTGTCCAAATCAGAGTTTTAGCTAGAGTAGCTTCAACCAATGATACTCCACTGTGGGCACTTCAGATTCTGGATAAGTAAAGGAAATGAATCAATAAAATCCCCCTCAAGCAGTAAGTCTCTTTAATGAAAAAGTCTAGCTTTACTTTCTCTTTTTGAGGGAAGCAAATCCCATTTAAAAAAAAAAAAAGCCAATAACTAATATTGTCTTAATCTGTTTCTCCCAGACTATGGCACTTAAACTCAGCTATAAAACTTTAAATGGTCTGATGTATCTTGTAATTTAGCTAATTTCCTGATTTTTCAAGATTTTATAACACAACAACAGAGTGGCTCTTGAATACGCTATTTAAGAGGTTTTGGGAACAATTGAAGTCTGCAGCACACAGATGTAAAATCGCATGAAAAAGAAAGTTTTCACAGGACTCTATTCATCCTTTGAATAACTAAGCACACCCCATGATTTAATAGCTCATAGAACCACCTTCAGTAACAGTCACTTGAAGGCGTTTTGGAGGAATTTTGGCCCACTCTTCTTTACAATGTTGTTCTTTGCAGTCCAGGTCCTGTGGCTTGTGGCTGCAAAACAAACCCAAATCATCACCCCTCCACCCTCCCATACTTGACAGTTGGTATGATGTTTTTGTGCTGATATGTGGTGCTGCATGGCCATACATCTCCACTTTGGTCTCATCAGTCCAAAGGACATTGTTCCAGAAGTTTTGTGGTTTGTTCAGATGCACCTTTGCAAACCTAAGCCCTTCTGTGATGTTCTTTTTGGAGAGGAGAAGCTTTCTCCTGGCAATCCTTCCAACAAGCCATACTTTTTCAGTCTTTTTCTAATCGTACTACCATGAACTTTAACGTGTAACATGCTAGCTGACACCTGTAAAGTCTGAGATGTAGCTCTTGGGTTTTTTTTTTTTTTTTTTGCATTTTCTCAGAGCATTGCAACCTTGGGCTGAATATGCTGGGATGTCCACTCCTGGTCAAATTGTAGCATTGTGTTAACACACCTGAATGCTCCAGACCAGCAAACTGCCAAAATGTCTGCTTTTATAAAAGCGGTCACACTTGCTGATGACCAATTATTCAGTTGCAACTGATTAACAGCATTTTGCTGCTATTTACCTTCTTGATTCTTGTGGAAGCAGTAAGGGTGTACTCAGGTTTTCACAGGACTACACAGATACCTTTGAAAACTTTCTTTCACTTTACTGTATGTTTAATCACTCAACACTTTTTTTTGGTGGTTTTAATATTTTCATCACAGATACTGAATATCAATACTGAATATACCTCAAAAATTAGACAGTATTTTTTAGAATAAACCTTAAACTTTTAATTTGAGCTGGTCAGTGAAAACCTGACAGATTTTCAGCGTTCAGTAGCAGCTCGGGTTAGCTGGGCTTAGTTAGTCACAGTGTGCCGCAGCAGGGGGTATGCAGCATGAAATGTTGAGGTTCTGGCTTGGTTAAGCAGTGTTAATAATGTGAGCAGTTATCTTATTGCTGAAGCTACTCAGGAAGCTTTTGACAGAGGTTAGTGATCTGCAAGCAACACATTTCATTCTGACTATTTATTTATCAAAGTTTTATGGAACTTACTGAATACATAGCCAAAAGTTGCTGTTTTACTAGAAGATACTTGGATCACATTTTAGCACTATAAATACTTGTTCTTGTACTTATGAAATCTCTCAGACACTTTTAGTTCCAAACATGGCTGAAGTCAGCCAGCACAGATTTAGTGATAATTAGGGAGGCTGTGAAGAAGGATTAGAGTACCAACATAACTAACACAAATATCTTAAATGGCCAAAGTCCCTCTATTGCTGTGACCTAGATGAGTGTGTGCATGCCAAAGTGGTAAAACTGCTGGGTGCATGTGAGCTGCCAGGGTTTAGGGCAGCCAACACAGACATTTTCTCTGTTTGAGCTTGGCAGACTTACTCAACTGCAGTGGATTATACTGGACTTCCCAATATAATCCACTTGCTGCATGAAAATCTTAATTTTTCTTCCCCCCCCCCCCTTTTGGCATTTTACATGAATTAACATTATTTGTGCTGACTATGGTTTTGTAGTCCATAACTAGAGTTATTCAGATGGTAAACTGAACAATATAAATTTTTTTTTTTTTTAATATTATAAAGAGAATTAAAATCTTCTATATTGTATACTTGGTCCTTTAACTCAGCCCCATAAGCAGCCTGATGATGAAGGTTAAATGATAGCATCAAAGTTAAGGAACAGCAGTTAAGGACAAGGGAATAAGATGGGGAAAAAAAGGAAAAGAGGCAGGGAACAATACTCACGATATCCTGTTTGATGGTCCCAAGATTAATTAGCATGCAAGAAGAGAGGCAACAAAGAGGGGAAAACGGTTAAGGTACCAGATAGCAGTGAGTCTCAGAGAGAAAGAACTGAATCATAATGAGACAGAGAAAGGCACAGGTTCATGTTTAACCTCCACGTGTAAAAACTCACAATGCAAAGCCATATTAGTGCCGTAGGTTTGCATTTAATTACTGAATCAAACTACTTATGTGGCGTATTGGTTGAATCTGACTTTGTGATTCACAGATGGCGCAACAAGCATCTAATACAAGATGAAAGGCAAAAAAGGCGATTTAAAAATAAGTAAAATGACAGTAAAGGAGAGAAACAGCTTGGTGGAAACTGTGGGAGATTCTGCATATTTTAATAAGTAGTTGTGACAGTTGAAATATTTTACAGCTGCAGGTGTTCTTGAGAGATAAATTCATGTACTTAAATAAATATGTGCAAGCATTTTCATCCAAAAGCACAAACTAATATTCAAACTTGAATACATGTGCAGCATTGTTTTAATGTCCTTCAAAATTCTGTTTGTTTTGTGTGTTTTAGCACAGAACTGTTAAAAAAAAAAAAAAGATGCACCTTTTCAGGTTTACTTGTAGCCCACTATAAAAAATAGGATGCTTGTCGAAACTGCATCAGCTGCATCCCAATAAAAAGATGATTCATCTAAACCATAAATAATCCTAGAAGTTTTTTAAATTCTTCTTTCAATGTCAAACAAGGAAAGAACTTGCAGCTGCCTTACCACACATCAGTTATTCAATTTTAACAGAAAAAAATATAAGAATTGACAAAAATATTCACAATGATGGATGTCCACCTTGAGCAAAACTTAGAAGTCTGCAAACTGAATTTTACAACTTGCTTAAAGTGAAGTCAATGGAAGCCTGGATGATAATAAATGAGTCTAAAAACCAATTGCATGCTTTGGAAAATCCTTGGCAGAAATGTTAAGTATGCAGTTAATGGCCTATTTCTAGGCAGTGGTATAAAACACCTGCATGGTCCGTTTACTCTGACCTTTCAAACAGCAGACCTGGCATAAATGTGACTGAGTATGTTTGCGAACATGTGTGTGTGCACAGCAACTGGACACTCACGCCTGCATGGTTGTTGTGGCAGTTTGAAAGGTGAACATATTTTCCTTGGGGAACCAGTTGGTGTCCTCTGTAATTAGAGAGAAAAATTAGGTGTCCAAAGTTGAGCAGACTAAAAAAAAAAAATCTATAGGCCATATTGGCAAATGTCATAATAAATGTATCAGAAATATGAAACCACAAAACCAGCACCAGCACTTCACAGTCCACCACTCCACAAATGGAGAGAGGAAGACACAAAGGAAGAGACAGCAGAGGAAAGAGACGGGGAGACGAAGAGTTAGAAATGCAGATCACCACGTTACAACATCAAACCCTCAATCCCCTTCAGACCTGAGAAGAAATAGATTTGAAGAAGTAAATGTAATATTAACTCAATTTAATGCCTATTTTCTACATTTTTTTTTGTTTTGTTTTCTCAGACTGATGAAGTAAATAGTAATAAGAGCAAAACTCAAGTGGTGTTTCTTATCATATCCTTACCAAGGTTTTATCTGTGACTTGTTTTATACTATTATACGGTGTAAAGTGTTATAAAAAAAAACTTTAAACTGTGACAAACCAAAGGGGGAAGTGATTTTATATGGATTCTTAAATTTGAATAGAAATGCATTGAGTTAAAACCTGTTATTATGATCAGATCAAATACAGTCATCTCAAGAAGATTTTTGTGAAGACTATCCTAAAGGGGTGTTGATTAGTGATTTTTTACATTTGCACTATTTTCCATTGTTATAACTTCCTCCATTCATGAATCTATTTTCTTAACCATTTATCCTTAAAACTTCATGAATTAAAAAGATACAGCACTGTGGAAAAGTCTTGAGTCACCCCTGATTTCTTTATAGTTTGCGTCCAAGGGGCCAGACTTTCTTGTAATTTTTAAAGTGGTCTTGAGCAATACTCCTCCAGGCTTCCTTTGTCTTTGGACAGTGGCTACGCTTTCAATTTTTTCAGTTCAGTCCTATCTGGCCATTTTCAGAGGAATGTTTTTGTTTGTTAAGCCACTTCATATTGATCTATTAAGCATAAAAAAGGCATCTGACTCAAGGGATGAATCAGCATCGTGTCTGTACATAACAGACAATTTAGCAAAGAACATATTTTAAATTGTATATTTATGCACTTTTTTTACAAGCAGCTTTGCCTTTTATACTGTATTTCCACATATGTTTCATTAAATGGCTGCACCTATTTCCTATTTTGCTAGCAAAATATAAAGAAATGAGGTATGATTGAAGACTTTTGCACAGTTCTGTTTAGCTGTTTTGAGTTTTGCTGTTTTGTCATTTGCTGTCATTTTTAAGTAGCTATTCTTATCAGTTTACATACAGCAGAGCCTAAAATTAACAGATAAAATCACAGTGCAAATAAACGCTTTTAGTGATCCAGTTATTTTGACTCCATTATACTTTGTTAAATGAAAAGACTTGTTGAGCAGCTTGGAGAGTAAACAAAAGAAATAACTCATCAAATTTAAATTATCCTAACTCCTTTAACAAGATCAAGATCTATTTCATCTCTGGTCCTATACCCATCCTGTCACAGGGAATTCTGGAAAACCTTGCCACTCCCCTTTCCCACCCTTTTTTCTTGCCTTTTGAGCCTCTCCCTTCCTTTGTGTCCTGAACCCTCTCACCTCTCTCCAGCCCAGTCATCCGGTCCACACTCCACATCCGCTCTAGGCGTCGGTGCTGCTTGCCTGCTTCTCTTGATGCACTCTCCAGGTCCAGCGAACCCTGGCTTCGTGAGGGAGCAGTACTGCATGAGTCACAAACCAACCCGCTGCACTCCGCCTCCCCTTTTCCACTTTCGCCCCAGCTACGAATGTTGTGGGCACTGACGGAGGTCTGCAGGGGCGGTTGAGACAGGTGATGATGATGGTGGGGGTGGTGGTGTGATGCATGATGAGAGTGAGCGCCTGCGGTGGCTAGCTGCTGCTGGTTGCTGCTGCTGCTGCTTCCACTTGCCCCACTACTTCCTCCACTGCTGGAAGGTGGATTCGTGCCTGAAACATTGTGGTGGTGGTGGTTCCCATGATGGTGATTGCTATGGTGGTGGTTGCTGTGATGGTGGCTGCCACCACAGCTGCTGGTGCCACGGCCATTGCCTGGACGGTGGTATTGGGTTGGAGACGATGAGGCGGAGGAAGGAGAAGTGGAAGGTTGGACCGAGCCACCTCTAGATCCTACCCCACCACTCCCCGACTTCTCCTTTAGGACATCCAGTTCTAGGCTCTCCTTGCTGCCCCGGCCGGTGCTCATCAGCATACCGTGCTGGGTGGTGATGGTGTACACGCGTGAGGGTTGCAGTGTACACTCCACACACTTCTGCTGGTCTTCCTCCACTGAGAAGCTGCGCTCAAGGGACAATCGTGCTGGTACCTTGGTAGAAATTGTGATGGAAGGCGGAGGTGGCTGAAGTAAGCCCAGTGGCTGTGTCACTAGGCTGGTCTCCTGTTTGTCCTCACAGCCCTTTGTGTTGGAGCAGGAATGGAGGTGGTTGTTGTTGCTGGGGCCAATTGTGTCACTTGGCGACTCCGGGTCGGGACCCACCAAGGTTTCACACAGAAGATGAGCTACAATGCAAAAAAGGAAGGTGGATATAAAGACTATAAATACTGAGAATTATACCAAGGTGCTAAAGAGCAAGGAAATAGAAAGAGTGAAAAAAAGATGACAAGCTGGCACAGTGGATAATCATCTTTCTTTGGTTATCAGCTGTCGTCGTGACACACCAATGAGTGCAGTCTGGCATTTCAACAGAGAGTGAGGTGAGAAGAGAACTGAAAGCATAAAGGAATATAGACAAGGGGGATAGAGGGATGAACAAATGACAAGATGGCAGAGACGCTGACCTGATCCGTTTCGGTTTTCAGGGTGTGTGTGGGACAGGTACTCTCCAAATGCTCGTGCTGCTCTGTGGGGACACACACACACACGACACACATAAAGACATTAAATCATGGGTGGATAGGAGGAATGAGTGGGAAAGGAGAGAAAGGGGAGAGAGGAGAGAAGGGCAGGGGAACTGTAAATTATAATCCTAATTGCCTTCTTTGTAGGCTTGTGCCACCCACAGATTAAGATGGAGCTGTTTTATCTCCTCACTCCAGGCAACCTCAGCCTGAGGGAGACAGAGTATGAGACAACAGGAGGAGATAGAGTGAAGGATTGTTTTAGGTAGACTTAGTTTCTCAGTGGACCTCAGTTTGCATTGATAGGTATAATTGCAGAGAGCAGACTGTAGGTGTGTTTGGCTTTTTATTTTTTGGGGGAAATAATTATTTCATCCTCTGTTGAATTTGTAAGTTTACTCACAAAGAAATGAACAGTCTCTAATTTTATGTTAATTTCATTTTAATGGAGAGAGACAGAATATCAAAATCCAAAAATCCAGAAAGAAGCACGTTTTATGTAAAAGTTATAAAATGATTTGTATGTCATTGAGTGAAATAAGGATTTGATCGCCTACAACCCGGCCAGGATTCTGGCTCCCACAGATCGGCCGTGTGCCCACGTGGTACACAGATTACAACCAATCAATCAATCAATCAGTCAATCAATCAATTACAGATACTCCTGATCGCAACCTGTTATGTGTATAAAGCACATCTGTCCATAGAATCAATTTCTTCCGTTCCAACCTGTCCACCAGCATGGGCAAGACCAATGAGCTGTCAAAGGATGTCAGGGGCAAGGTTGTAGACCTGCACATGACTGGAATGGGCTACAAGACTATCAGCAAGAAGCTTGGTGTGAAGGTGACAACTGTTGGTGCGATTATATAAAATGAAAGACACGAAATGACGATCAATCACCCTCAGTCTGGAGCTCCATGCAACATCTTGCCTCACGGTGTGAGGACAATCGTGAGAAAGGTGGTGGATCAGCCCCAAAATACACAGGAGGAGCTTGTTAATGATCTGAAGGCAGTTGGGACCACAGTCCCCAAGAACACCTCTGGTAACGCGGTATACCGTAATGGATTAAAATCGTGCAGCACCCGCAAGGCTCCCCTGCTCAAGAAGCCTGTCTGAAGTTTGCCAGTAAACATCTGAATAATTCAGAGAAGGCTTGGTAGAAATTGCTGTGGTCATATGAAACCAAGATAAAGCTCTTTGGCAGTGGATTTCCCCCCCACTGCAGCCACAAAACAAACCACGTTTGTTGGAAGAGAAATGTTGAGCATGACCCAAAGAACACCATCCTCACAGTCAAGCATGGAGTTGGAAACATTACGCTTTGAGGCAGTTTTTCTGCTAAGGGTACAGGATGACCACATCTCATTGAGGGGCCAATGGACGGAGCCATGTACCGTAAAATGATGAGAACCTTGTTCTGTCAGCCAGAACACTAAAGATGGTTCATGGATGGGTCTTCCAGCATGACAATCACCCCAAACAACCAAGAAATCTAAAGGATTTAGAGAGTTTCTGTAAACAGGAGTGGGCCAAAATTCCCCCTGAGACGTGTGCAAACCTGGTGAACAACTACAAGAAACATCTTACCACTGTGCTTGCCAACAAGGGTCTCTCCATCGAGTAGTAAAAAATTAGAAAGTATTCATTTCTTTGGAAGTGGGAAAACTTAAAAATTCAGCAGGAATCAAATAATTATTTCCCCCACTGTATCTATGAGTTGAGAAAAATACTTGACCTTGACAGTAACTGAAGAAGCTAGCTGATGTGCTGATAGAAGCAAAACAGATACTATGAGCTCCACAAAAACAGGACTGTATCTTGTCATGACTCTTTTTTTTCTGCTTGGTTATTATTTATTTTTTTACTCCCACACAGGCATCAACTCTCTACAGGCTACAATACTCTACAGACACCCAATTAACCATATATATATATATATATATAGCAAAAACTCAATATCATGGAGGACTTCCTCCTTTTAAAATAGTAGCTCCAGGTCTCACAGCTGATTGACACTGACCTCTTAATGTTCCTCTAGTGAGTCTGTGTAAAAGATGAGAAAGACAAAGATGTTCTTAGGTACTCTGGAGAACTTTACTGCAGTGATAACTATGGAATGACAGAGAGGAAAGGAGATAATGTGAGTTAAAGATTTTATGCTGATAATGAATTAATGTATTAAAAAAAGATACAGCTGTAGTAGTTTACTGTGGTTTTACTGCATGAGCAAAGCACCTGAAATATGCCGTCTATAGTTTCAGCCAACGAACAGCAAAGTCCATGAAACAGAAACCACCTACTGCTCTATTAAGGCATCTATAATTTAACCCATTTTAGCACTTAATGTTTTTAATGTATTATTTTACTTGAATACTCACAGCTGACTTGTGTTTTAAGACAGTGTTCACTGCACGCAAACACACTTCAGATACAGATGTTTCAATTAGTTGATCATTAATATGTCTATTATGCATAATTTGTGAAGTATATTATGAATAACCTGACTACACTACGTGAATGTTCCTAGTGGCTATGATTTCCCACTGCAGCTAACTGCTGACGTATTAGTGCTGAAGAATCCCTCGTATGCAGGAGAATCTGTGGGTGTACACCTCCACCCTGGCACACCGTCAATTATTAAAGCCTGTCCAGCACAGCAAGCACACACACATACACAACACACTCTGTCGCAGAAAGGGCTGGAGTGCAGTTAAAAACAGACCTTTTTCAAACACTTATTTGATGACACCTTCTTTCTCATCTCTCACAGAGTTTCTTACTGAGACACAGCCCTGTATTCCTAGCCCACTTCCTGCTCTTTCACCCCTTTAAACCAAGGCTCCTCTTGAGACAATGTAAATAAATAAAGCTGACTTCTGTCTTTAATGGAAAAGCCTGAAAGTAAATTCCCAAATGTCCTCATGTTAAGAATAAACAAAGAAGAAATACACACTTCACTTCTTTGTTCCAAGTAAAAGTGAAATAACTAGCAGTCATTTAAGAGAAGTTAATATACTGCATGCATTCTCACCTCTAACCTCAACTGTAAAACAAACTTATGATCAAGTTGCTACTTATGTTTGGCCCAAGCAGAGTACCGTGTATGAATAGTTAAAATCTGAAGAGAATAATATGTATCCTGTTCTGCCTTTAGCCTCCCGCTATAGCTGTGAAGTGCAAACACTAGACTAAATAAACAAATAGACACTATGTTTGATACATCTGTTTACTATCAAACCAACTAAGTTTCAGTCTAAATGTAGGACAAAGTAGGCAGGTGTCAGTGCCCTAATACTCTATTGTAATGCTAGTAGACCACTGCCAAAGAGAAGAGGAAGATGATGTGATTAAATGACAAAACATCAGCTAATGGAATACAAATATAATATTTATGTTCATTACCTGCATTAATTTGAATAAGGTTAGGCTGCTCGGTGATCAGCACAAGATCAGGGGCCTCATTTACAAAACTGACAGCAGAAAAAACAATTTGCTATTTATAAAGCATTAATTTGACATAAGTGATCTTCCCGATGGTTATGTTTAGTCCAATCTCCTGTACTGTGATCTTGGAATCATATAAGGAAAATATCTGTGGTATTTAACGCTGAACATCTTTTATGAATCAAATGTAAGTAAGCTATCAGAATTATCTTAATAAAAAAAAAGCTCAAGTGTGAATCTGACAAAGTTTTTAAATACATCATATAAATTCTGCATTGCACTTTTGGTAAATAGTAAATTTTTTAGGCCAAAAGTTTGTATCAGATGCTGACTGAAACAAACTGTTCCCACAAAATTGGGAGCATGAAATTTTTCAAAATGTCTTGGTTTGCTGAAGCGTTCAGACAAGTACCATTCTCAGAGAAACCGCCAAACCCAGATTCGTCCATCGGATTGCCAGACAGAGAAGCGTGAGTCATCACTCCAACACTGCCCTAGAGTCCAGTGTTGGTGTGCTTTAGACCACTGCAGCCACATTTTGCATTGCGCTTGGTGATGCAAGGCTTGGATGCAGCTGTTTGGCCACAGAAACCCATGCACTGTTCTAGCATCGTACAGCTAATCTGAAGGCCACATGAAGTTTGGAGGTCTGTAGTGAATGACTGCAAGAAGTTGGAGACCTCTGCGCACTCTGTGATTTTAAATGACCTACCACTTCGTGGCTGAGTTGCTGTCACTCCCAATCATTTCCACTTCATTATAATACCACTAACAGTTGACTCTGGAATATTTAGTAGTGCGGAAATTTCATGACTGGACTTGTTGCACAGGTGGCATCCTACCACAGTATCACGCTGAAATTCACTGAGCTCCTGAGAGCGACCCATTCTTTCACACATGTTTGTAGAAACAGTCTGCATGCCTAGGTGCTTGGTTTTATACACATGTGGGGACTTTCTGCATTTTGCGTTTTCTCCCCGTGCCTGAGATAGGCTCCAGCTCCACCACAGCCCTGATCTGGTTAAGTGAAAGAAAATGAATGGATAGAGGCTCTGATTGTACCTTGAACACTTATGACCCTGAACATTTTGGTTCACATTTTTGTAATCCTGGAACTGCAAAGAAAATGAATAAAATTTCCAAATTACAATTTAAAATGGTTTTTCTATGTCTGCAGAGTTATTTTGGGCCCTACACTGTTTACTCTCAGTGGTTAAAGCTGCAGTTAATGTAAACTGAACCCTCGTGAGTTTGGGAGTGTTGTTGAGGACTGAGGCTCTGCACGTGCTGTGACACTATCCAGCTCCTTTCACTACATTTCTAAAAATAGCTCACCATGCCGCTACAATTCTGGTACTGCAACTTCTTCCCTGAAACCTTCTACTTCTTCTGTTGTAATAGCCGTGAATGTGCGTGTACACGTGCTTGCATACAGGCACGTGAGTTTCTTAGTACTTAAGAACAACTGAGAAAGAAAGGACAGAAAAACACCCAAAGATTTAAAAAAATGTTTTTGCATGCGTCCACTGCAGCAAAAAACAATGACAATTAAGGACACGTGATAAATTAGGTCTGTACTTTAATCACCAGGTGTCCCTCAGAAGCTCTGATACATTTTCATTTAGTCCACCTGTTTTATAATTCAACAGGCTGGGCAGTCTGATTAGAATCACCAAACAATGGCGCAAGAGGCATGCATCATCCATTATACATGAGCGGAAACAGAGCTGGAAATGGATAGAGCAGAACGTCTCTCAATCATCCACTACACAAAACCTCTCTCTGTACTGCTCTGCCTCATATTAATGTTTTGCACCAGCTTCATATATGATACGTGAGCACAGCAAGGGGGCAGTGAGGTGGCAACTAAGAAATACTCTCCCGATGAAAAAGGGAAAGGAAAGGAAGAGCCTGACAGGCAGATATGAAATTCGTCCTGCATGCTCTCAGCCATGTGACAGGGGTTTAGGGAAAGAAACAAGTTAGGGAGGGGAGATTTTGAGGAGCAGAGAAGTGATTACAGCTAAGAGGAAGAGGGGTATAAAAAAATTTGGCCATATTAAAAATGAAAGGAATAAACTTGAGGAAAGAGAGGCAGATAGAAAGCACAGACAAGACTATGAGAGACTGAAAGATGAATAATGATGGCAGACTCAGTTTCCTCCTCCTTTGAAAGTGTACTCAAAAAGCTAAAATCCTTTGTGTGAGTTATTTTCTTAAGGGGATAGTGTACACATGCAATTAAAGCAAAGTAGCAAGGATGGCAAAGGTTCAATCCAGCGTCCTGGACTGACTCCAATCAGATTAAGTATTTTGACTGTGATGGACTGCTTGAGATGTCCTTAAACCCTAGAGGTAGAGTAGAAATTTGGGTCTGGGAAGATAATTTTGTGATTTTGCCCATTATATCAATTTTACAGGACATGTTATATATATTACTAGGAAACTAAACCCTCTCTGATATATCAGTCAGTCCAATTTTATCAGCTGATTTTGCTCAAATACATGTATGTAGCTACTTTCCTTTGCCACAAGGGATCAGCACAGCGGACAGCTCTGCATGTTTGATTTGGCAGTTTTTGTTACCCCGGATGTCGTTGCTAACACAACTCCACAGGAGATTTTTGCCTCTAGCTGGAAAAGAACCACCACTATTCACTTGTGAATGTGTGAACCACTACACTATGGAGCCTCATATGTTGCATTTACAGAACATGATTCAGAAAATGAGGCTTGCCTTGAATTACAAATGGTGTCAGCACACACTTTCACTATCAGTGCCATCTGCAGCACATGTAGCAGAGTATGCATTACACCTGAGCAGGTTAACTTTGAGGTAAGCAGTTAATTCTTTTGTGAAACGCATAGCTGAAAAGTCATATTGTGCATATCGTAGTTTGATACCTTGCGCTGTGGTTATGGTTGATGCATTGGTCATTGCTTGTTCAAATTATGGCAAGACAGGTCTGTAGCCATTTATAGGCAATCTGGACACCTCAGAAAAAAAATAACACATCAGTGCTGGGGTGGGGACAGCAAAAGTTGAAACAGAAATCAAAGCAGTCCCAGAGTTTTTTGTTTTTTTCCTGCTGAACCTCTTATCTTTTCAACCTGTTACAGTATTGCTCTCTGTGCCAACTTCAAATCCTCTGTGCTCCTGCACTTATATCACTGAAATGGCTAAAAGATTTACCCACTCATAGAATCATGTCACCAATCAGGCCGTGCCGGTTGCTCCCTGCTTTTCACGCTAGAGAAATCAAGAGGTGCACTGCGACCTGAAATGACACCGAAGCGCAGCTCCCATCAGCACTTTTGCAAAGGTGAACATGAACTGCCACTTAGAGGTTGATATACACCGATTTTGGATACCTGAAAATCTGGTATCTCTTGGGCTCTTTGGCTATACTTTTGTTTTTTTAACTGAAGTTTGGAGTTCACTGCAAACATTACAGAAATCCACTAAGATTTAATTTTGTGGACCATTTTCAGCTTTGTATTATATCACATGATCTACCTCAGCAGATGGACTTGTCATAGAATTGCGCCTGTTCAGTTTTTTCACGGCACTTGTTCAAGTTGAGAAAAAGCTTTAGAGTGGAAACAGTCTTTTCAATGGTCAAATTATAAAATGTTTGATGAGATGTTGCTGCATCCTTGAACACAACATCAGGTCCTGCCTGCAACTATCCTCAAAATGAAATGCCTAAATCTCTTGTTTGCCCGCCCCTCATACAACCAAAATATCCCAATCTCATCATTTTGTTGTGCCCTAGAACAACAGAACAATAAATCTGTTTTTTTTTGTTTAAATAATATGACTATATCGGGCTAAAAATAATCACTTAGATTGTTTAAACATGTTAGTTTGAGTTAAAATTACCACCTTGTTAAACAAAAGGGACATTTGTTGTCATGGTTCCAGTAACGTTAGGTGGAGAATGAGAAGCAAACAGTAATCTTCTGTGTTAAGGTCTGACATTTTGCTCATCCATTCATTCATGAAAATCAATTTCATATGCACCCTTAATGACTTGTTTTTTTTTTTAACTCCTCTGACAGAGAAGGCTCATAATTAGTATGGCTGTTAGAAGACCTTTTTAGCCATTTTCTGAATTAAAAAGGACAAAACTCCAAGAGCAGCTTCAGTCCTGTTATGCAAACTTGTGTTGGTACAACACAAAACCTTAAGCTGCAGCCTATTATCTGCTCATCTTTTGTGTTCCTTCTGAGTGAACAAGTAAGAGTGAATAGGAGCTTTTTTTTTTTTTGTACCTTGTGTGTACAACTAAGCAGATCGTGTGTAGTGTTATTACACCAGATGAATGAGTCAGACACCACTTACACACACTCTACGTCTTGAATACATTTTGTCAGAAACTCCACTAGCCACTTCAGCCACATAAAAGGACTCTCAGCAACAGGAAGATACACCTCAGCATTTTTCATGTCTCTAGAGAGAACAATGTGTAATCACTTACTAATGGATGCAGGTGGAGGAACATTACTGCCTATATTAGATCTATGTTAGCCACTTCTTGTTTGACTTTTTTCCCCTCTGGGTTTTTTTTTTTCCCAGGGTGCATTAGCACCTACATGTTGAAGGCTGGCAGTCAAATGTTTTCCTGGTTGGGTTTCTTCTGTCAACAGTTAAAATATCCACCTATGCTTGGATATATGCCAAGTAAGCAATCCATACACTTCAAAGTAACTGGCTCTATTTCAACAGTATAATTACATAAACAGATTATGTGGAACAGAGAGTGTTTTTCTAGTCTCTAACAAGGTAAAACAAGGGACTTTTACTAGTTGTGGATTGTGTGTTTCCATTATTTCCTGTTTTTATTTTGCAGTCCCTATTTGTCTTGTGCTTCAGTTGGTTCTACAATACTGTGCAAAAGTCTCGAGCCACATCTCGAGCCACAAAATGGGAAATAGGTGCAGCCTTTTATTGAAACATGTCCAAACATACATGGAAATAAATGATATAAGGCAAAGACAGAGTTTGCCTGAAAGTCAATATTTACTATGACCACCTTTATTCTTCAGCACGGCCTCAACTCTCTAGGCAGTTTTATTGTAATTTCTTTAAGTAGTCTCTGTTTTCCAGATTTATTGAAGGACATCCAAAGCTCTTCTTTGAATGTTGGCTGCCTTTTGTTCTGTTCTCTGTCAAGATGATCCCACACTGCTTCAATAAGCTTGAGCTCTGAACTCTGGGGAGGCCAATCCATGACTGTTTGCATTCCACTGTGTGTTATTATATCCAGATATACTTTTACTGCACTGACAGTGTGTTTGGGATCGTGATCATGCTGAAAAATGAATCCGTTGCCAATAAAATGCTTTCCAAAATGTGACTGTACTTTCTGCACTCATAATTTCCTCCATCCATTTTGACAAGATCCCCAACACCACTCGCTGAAATGCAGCCTCAAACCACGACAGAGCCTCCACCGTGTTTTAGAGACACTCACTGTTGTATCTCTATCCTGAGCTCCTATGTACATATTGACAGTTATTTGAACCAAAATTTTCAAATTTGGATTCATCACACCATAAGTCCTGTTGCCACTGATTTTCAGTCCAGTTCTTGTGTAATTTGGCATACCTCACCCTGTCCCACTTCCCTTTCCTCAAGAATGGCTTCTTGACAGCCACCCTTCCCCTGAGACCATTTCTGATGAGATCAATCACAGGGCCAGATGCATCTCTCAGGTCCTGTGCTAGGTCTTTGCTAAATTTTTTCCTATTTCTTAAGGACATGACTCTCAGATACTGTTCATCTGGTGTAAAATGCTCTTTTATGCCTGTCAAACTGTGTTATCTTTGTCAATTTTTGTGACTTCAACTAAAGAAATGGGGAAAAAAAATTATGTGTTTTTGTGACAGGCTGTTAGTAACAAAGTGTATAAAGATACTATTTAAAATTGGTTCTTTGCCAAATTGTCTATTATGTGTAGACACAACACTGGTTCAGGAGCCTTCTTATGCTTGAATGATTCATAGGTCAGTGTTAAGTGGCTAAACAAAAGAACATTCCTTTGAAAATGGTCAGATACAAGGACTGGACTGAAAATGAGTGAAAAAGCAATCCTCAGAAAGCCTGAATAACTATTGCTGAAGACCACTTTAAAAATAATTCTGTCTTGCTCTTTGGAAGCAAAATATAAAGAAATGAGGGGTAGCTCAAGATCTATCTCTCTCTTTTTAATTCATTAAGTTTAAATGTTAATTGTTCTTTAATATGTTTTTCCATGATTTTTTCCCATGTGGAAATCAGATTGAACATTGTACAAGTCAGTGTCACAAAAATGTCATCAATTAAGAATAAAAAAGCATTAGTGACCACTTTTGTCAGCATTTTTGCCACGTTACCATACTTTTCATATATGTCTATCCCATTCAGCAGGAGTATGAATAGTTAAATTAATTAATCCATGACCATTAACCAAAACAATTTCCTGCTTCTCATATTTAAGTTATAAATATGACCTTTATCTCAGGGGTTACAAAAGTGGACCCCTAAGGGCCTACAGGATTAAAGAACTGACTATCAATTCTTTATACAGACACACTTATTATAATGCTGCAGCATTTTATTCCATTATTGACCCATATCTAATAACCCAATGCCTCTTCCCTGTGTATTCCAATATCATTTAACACAGTGACCATATACTCTGTCTTTAAAGATGAAGTGGCTCATGACTGAAAGGTCTCCCCTGGCAGTGTTCCCACTGGTCTGAATATCATTAGAACTGATGTCTCTTCTGGGTTACTCTCCACCGTGAGCAATGGGCTGCCAACGAAAGAGATCCCTTACTCTTAATGCCTCTTAATCAAATCCTCCTCTCAGATGCACTAATTGAGTTGGGTTTCCTATAAATTCACAGAACACACATGCAGAATTGCATACACACAAGGATGCACAGTTGGGGTGATGCAAACCTGTTGAGAAGCTTGTTGCACATATTGAGGGCTGAAGGGACTCGGGGATGTTAATTGCAGTCTTGAAAGTGCAGCACATTATGGGACATGTGGGAACCAAGCATCTGATCGAGGAGCTGATTAAAATGTCAGTACACTAGAGGCTGAACCACCGTAACCACATACAGTGTTGAGTGATGACACTGATTCCCACACAGCACTCTTTTTTTCTGCAGTAGCTAACACATATTTAACATTGACCTTTTTTACAGAAAGCACACAGAGAGCTTATTCCCAGCGTATATTTTGACTAGCCACAGCAGAAAAAACAAAGGTGTTATAAAAAGACATCACCAAAAGACATCTATTTCATATCTCATTAAGACATGACATTAAAAGGAAGCTTGATGTATCAATAAATTGTGCAGAAATAGCAAAAATAATAAAATTGCTACAGAGACAAATAAAAATGCTGCAACATTAGGGGCCTTTTTTATAAAACAGTCCCTAGATTTACACTTGAGCATTAATATTAAAATCACCCCCAACAGTGTACTTGCTTCTGATTCATAAAAGATACTAAGCATAACAAATCTTGGTTAAGCAGGTTCCATTTGTTTCTAAATTTAAATTGATGGCACCTGCCTTGCAGTTTCCACTTACATGATTCCAGCAACAAACAGGGTTTGATCAAGAATAGCCATGAACCAAAAGAGGAATGTAAATATTTTAGAAGAGAAGCAGACGAGACTGAAGCCAGGCAGCATTATTTGGGCGACAAAATAGTGAAATAACAGTGGAAAATATGCAGCCTGGTAGTTATGTCTTCATTGCAATGAACTAGTTGGGGCATATGGACAGAAATGCAGTGATCACCACAGCCTTGGATGCATAACCCCTGAAATACACTGGAACAGGTAGAGCATAGAGAACGAGGTAAAATTTTCAAAATAAAAGACCCCGTGCAAAGTACATGTCCTGCTTTTGAAACACACCTGGTTTGATTTGAAGCTGTGCAAATGGTGGAACAAAATGCAGGGTACACGTTAACAAACAGAAGAAGAAGCAAGCTTAAATCATACATAAGAACAAATCAGCAACAGTGGAAGGAAATAATGCATTAATTTCCATTTTCTTTTACAGAATATCTGGAAATTTTGTTTAAATTTGTGCTACATCACATGACATTAAGCAGGAATGCTCAAACACAACTTACTACTATAATCTACTGCTCTATGATCATCTGAACAGCAGCTCAGAAACAAGAGTAAACTCAACAATATTCACTCAAGGACAAACGTGCAGTGGTGCTTCTGTCCTGTAACCTGCAGTCTTCATAATAAGCAAATTAAGCTTTCTAATTAATTATGAAATTAAAAAATACAGAATAAAATATCACTGGCAGACACAGACAAACAATCTCACAGCACTGCTGGAGTGCGTATGATTATTCAGATTGTAATGAATAAAATGTGCATCATTCAGCATATTTAATGCAAAAATTACACTAATTGAACAAAAGAAGAGGGAAGGAGGTCACGATACAGTAGATATGATAGCAATTTCTTTCACTCGAATGGGTATGCATAAAGTAGTAAAAAAAACATTTTTAAAAATCTGGGTATAATTTATAGCATATGGGAAAAAAGAAAAGAAAAGCACTATGAAGCGTGAATTTAGGAAAAAAACGATCCGATTTATAAAACTTAGAAGGCGAAACCGTCTTTCTCTGGAGCTTGAATAAATCTGAATTCTTTAAAAATAAAATTATAACAGTTATGTAACATTGCTGGACCCCAATAACAGACTGACTGCAGGCCACCTGAGTGTCCTGCATAAACCAAGACACAATGTTTCATTTGCATGAGTCTGAAAAAAAAAAAAGGTCTTTCATCTTTCAGTCCATTTTCCACACTCTCACAGCTCTGTAGAAGCTGTTGTCCGCTGCCCTTCAGCCGAACCGCAGCACAGCCTTCCTCTTAGGCTGATCGACAGATCAAAGCATTTTGCTTCCTCACTCGGTGTCGCAGAATTCTGGGTTGTACACAGGAGGTAATCTGTCCCCTCTCTCTTTTACCCCTCACTCTCCGTCACTAGCTACCTCTCCGAAGCTGCTGGAGATGAGAGTATGACCTGTTTCATAACAGAAATCCATAAGCATGCAGAAGATGACACGGGCACTGCCAAGCGTCAGGCACAAGAAGCCAGTGTCTCTTTGGTAGTATTCAGTCGTCTAACATCCTCATTTCTCAAGACAAAACAAATCAGTTCAATGTTTGCCAAAAAAAAAAAAGCCTTATGCGTGCTTTCCAATCAGTCACACCTATCGGCAGAATGAAAAACACAATTTTTTTTTTTTTTGCCATGCTTCTGGCACAGCTATAGGGAGGTGAGTGCCAATCTGTCCATCACTTTGGTACAGACCAAAATATCGCAACAGTTTTATATTTGTGTCTATCTGTATGTTTATATCTGTATGTATCTAGACAGATAGATAGATTTTCACCAGACTTTCACCATAACTTGGTATTATCAGCTCCACTTATGTATCACAGACAAAGAAACTGTTATATAATATTCTAAATGTTTGTATTGTGATTTCAATCTTGATTCCAAGGTCTCAAATAACTGCTGGATCATTACTTCCAACATCTGCCATCACTCTGGTGTCCTTGTGCCATTATAATGTCGCAGTTTTATTTGGCCAGTGCTTCGGAAGGTATTCCCAGTTAAAAGGAACAATGTACAGCAAACACAGAGTCACAGACTCTTAATCTTTTTTCAGGAGTTGCCCAGTAAAAATAATTATGTTTGAGAAAGATCTTTTTCATGGTTTTAATAAAGGGCACAGTGGGGAATTGTCTCACTGTCAACCAAACCCACACTTGCTATTAATGAAGTTGTTTAACTTATAAAGAATACTCTCAATGTCCAAAACACTCCCTGGTTGTCAGTGTCTCTGTTAAGTGCATCAAAGATGTGATGTCTATCCCGTGACCTTTATAAAGAAGCTAGATTATTTAATAAATGTTTCATATTCCTCTGTCAAACTGATGCAAGGGAAGACTACAGAGGTTGCGGGGATGAGGAACAATAAATGATTTTGTGTACTGTGCAGTTTTACAGGTGTGTGGGTTTGCTACATGTTTGTTTAAGGAACCTTGACATTTATACCTGGCTCTTAAAAGGCCCCTGCAGATTTCATTTAATGAAGTTAATATTTTAATGAAGTCAAAACAGAGTGTGCTGTCTGGCATCTACTTATGGTTGAGGACAAAATCATTAGGTTAAAGTTATGCCTGTAGCAGTGAAGGTTTGGAAATGAAAAAGTGGGGGTATTTATAATCCACAAAGATGTGTGGGTGAGTGTATAAGCACTAGACAGAGAAAAAAGAAGCATATTTAAACTTACTTTTTCCACTTTGTGTTGGCGAAAGATAATGACTCACACTTTCGTTTAGACGTACTGTCATTTGCCTATAAGGTTCTGAAAACCATATAAAATTAAGATACAATAGTGGAACGTCTTCTGAAGTGATGCAAACCTGAGTAGCCTCACTACTTGTATAATTTCCACCATGCAGGAACATGAAGGTATGCCATATGGTTGTCTATTTTACCCTGTCCAACCTACTAGAATTCAACATGTATAAGCAAAGTCTCTTTTCCTCATGTTGCAACAAATTAACAATAAACAGTTTTTAGTGGGAGAAAGTATTTAATCTACCCACACACATATAATTGTATATGCGTGTGCATGTGTGTGGCGAGCTGGAAAGAGGCCGCTTTTAAATTCTTGCTTTCACATGCATGAGGTCATGTGCAGGTGAAAGGTTGATAAATACTGGATGTGATTCAAATGTTTCCCATATAGTGGAGGCAAGGTTCAATCTGTTATTAGCCAAAATAAAAAAATTAACTCTGAATTGAGTGTTTGTGCTCATGTGAGTGAAGAGGGAAGGAGCCAGAGTGTGGAGGGGATGGAGGAGCAGAGACAGATGAACAGTATATTATCTAAATAAAAGTGTGTATATGATATGGTGGGCATGTGTGAGTCAAATGTGTAATAGTTTGTGTAGTCCCTTTGTTGTGAAGGGGGGAAAAAGTGTCAGCCCTGAGATGGACACCCTCTCTCTTCCTCACACGTTCTTACAGTGGAACACCTGCTTAGGATGCCCTCTGGGGCCGCTTGCCATTGTGTATGAGAATCACATTCTCATCTTCTTTTCAAGGCAGCACACAGACACAAAAACACAGTGCACTAAAGGCACACATCCTAAAAGCAAGATTGTGTAACGTAAAGGAGACACACACACACCAGCGAGAATGACGTAACAGCACATCAGCCCACATCTGTGGATGCTGGAGTCTGAACAAGTCAAGGTCATTCATTGACTGAATTAAAATCAAACACTGGGGCCTGCTGCGAGGCACCCTCTGAAGCACAGTACTGCTTTGTATTCTGATCTCATGTGTGACTGTAGCCTTCCGTCTGCGCTTGATGCGTGGACACATGAACACACGTGCTTTTCAGCGAACTGCAGCCTCACAGATGTGAAGACAGCACCGTGGATATAGCCTTTACTTTCCCTGCGTAGTGCTGCAACAGCTGGATGCGGTTCTGGCTGTTTAAAAACACGCACAGCTCTCAGACTGAGTCGTTAATAGCTTTTAACGGGTTGGACTCCTGCCAAACAGTATGAGTCCCATTGTTTTTCCAGGCCGAATAAATTAATGGCCGTTTACCCGTGCTGCCCTCTGTGACTGACCCATTAACTGGCCGTGAGAGGTGATCAGTGCGAGCGCCAGAATCGATTGCAGTGATTGATTAATCGACAGCTGGTTCATTCGCCCACCCTGGTGTGAAGGCAGCCGCCTCATCGCTGCACTGTTTTCTCGGGGTTTATGCGGCCAGACAGAAAGGCAATTTTTGTTTAAACTGCAACAATCAAATAGCAGGCTATTTTTTTTTTAAATACCAGATAATAGAGATGCCAAACTGAGAAAATGTATCAGGGACACTGTGAGTCACGGCAGTCCCATTTTGCCGCTGCATGACTTTGGTTATACAATGATGCTTCACTTACAACATCCATAAACACTCCGACGCGCCAGGAGCAAAAATCTTCCAGCAGGTTCAGACCAAATAAAGGACAATTTGGGTACATTTCATGAAACCCTCCTTAAATAGGTAATCCATTTTGATTATAGGTTCAGTTTCGGGGAAATCTTAAGCCCCAAAGCACGCTCCGGGCTAGACACGGGACAATCGGCAGCCACCAAAAAGCGCAAAGAGCCTCTCTGCGTATTACAAGCCAGACTGGCTGTACCCAGGATAGCGCAGTGGGGAACTGATCAAACCACAAAACTGTCACACCTGTGAACTTCGTCTCGCTCGCACTTGAAAGCTAAAACACCTGCCAAGAGTTCCTAAGGGTGCTGTAAAACTGACGTATTGACCGAGCTCCGAGTGTCACTCACCTAACTTTTGCTGCCACAGAAGAAATCGCATCGTTTCTTAAATTCTTCCTCTTGGACACAGCAGTTCCCATGCTGACATGGAAACGATGCAGGCAGAAAAACAGTTCATTCCAAAGGAAGGAGGAATGCGACAAGAACAACAGTATAAAAAAACGCAAAAACAAAACAAAAAAAAAAATAAAAAGTTGCAGGGAAATCCGGGAGCAGATAGGTCACGCACAAGTCTGCAGAGCAATAAAGACGGACGCCAGTCTTTCCCTCCTCTCGTTCTCTCTCTGTGTGTCTCGCTCGCTCTCTCTCTCTCTCTCTCTCTCCGGATATGAGCATGGACGTGGGGTAGCTGCACAGCTGCCAGAGTGTGGCTGAAAAGACCCCCCCACCCCTCTCTCTCTCTCTCTCATTGATCAGAAAATGCAATGGGAGGATTGTTGGGTTGGCGATATCACCATCGTGCACACAAGGGTGGAAGCGGGGGTGGGTGGGGGGCGTGTATATGTGGAACACTGGTGTCATCCACCTCCACCTCTGCCATTCATCAAATCTATTTTTGGGCTATGATCTCTGTATCTTTACTTATTTATTTCCTGGTGTTACATAATGGGTCAATTTGGTGAATGCTCCCAACCACAACGCGCGCGCGCGCGCACACAAACACACGCACACACGCTGTAACTGGCTCCTACCCTGCCGAAGACAGGTTGGGGCGCTGCAGTGCTCTGTAAATATTTATTTATTTAATATTATGACTGGACCCCCCCTCCCCCCTTTTTTTTATCCCGTTTCCTGTGAGTTAGATGACTTTGAAATTCAAAAAACCTGCAATTGTACTGACAGAGTACTCACATACACCTCAAACACTTTATTTATCCCATATTTGAGAACTTCTTTTGTTGCAGCAGTTTAAATAATGATGAAATCTTATCCTTGTGGCAGCAGCGCTGAATCATTCTGTCCTCGTCTCAATCACAGTTTCAAAAGTGTCCCGTTTGCAGCCAATCACAGAGCCAGCCTTCCTATTCAGTTCATTCAGTCTGTGCTGCCCTCCCAGCAGACCACATCAAAATACACTGTGCTCACCACAACTGAGTGATCAAAAATCTCCATCATTTCGTTGCACACACTCAAGGGTCTCAACTTAATTTTTGTATACAGCCTCTGTGTTGGTGTTCTAGTTAAATGTGGAAACCTGGGTAATTGCACTCCTCCACCATCCTGCCTCAAGATAGATACAGGTCCTTAAATCCTTAAATCAAGGTTTAACATGCATGTGAAACTGACAAACATATATGCTTCACTCAAATACAGATAAGACTGAAAACAGATAACTTGGTCTAATATGCAGAACACATAGACACAGAGTGAAGGTCTCTGGACAGCTGCCTCTGTGGCAGACAACTGCAGAAGCCTGTAATAAGACTCCTAATTTTGTATTCCCACAGCATACATGTAGAAAACATGTATTCTGTGGGTGAAGAAAAGATGCACAGAATGCATATTATTGTATGCTGTGGGACCAATGTTAATGTGAAACAGTGTGCCACTGTCAGAATTTCTTACAGCAGTTTGTTACAGTGTATGCACACATGCATGCATAGTGTGGGACATGCATACTGTAAATTATGTAAACAGGCAGAGGCAGCAGATGAATCACCAAGCAGCCTAACAGCCGATTAGCCTTCAAACATCAAATCAATCAATCTTTCACGCCACAGGCCATTTCACCAGCAGCTCAAATGTACGGGATGTCCTTGGGCTTTTTATCTATTTGGTGTGGACTTGTCCTGCACACAACATATGCAGCAGCCCTCGGGAACTGCACACAGTAAGACAAAAGAAATGAAAATCGATAAATAAAGCAAAGCACCACTGGGCTGGTTTGAGCTGCTGTAGGCCATTAAGCAGTAAATAATTCCAGGCAGCTCTGACGAGACTCAGGGAGCTTATGTGGAAGTATTGCAAATGACCATGAGAGAAATAGGATTGAATGAATGAAAAGACAAAACAACAGAGTTCCTCATACAAACCAGAAAAGAGATGACAAAGGTGGAAAAAAGAGGTGCGGGAATGGAAGCATGAATGGGCAGCAGGGATTTTCTTAAGGGATGCAGCTATGTGCGTAACACAGTAGGATACCAAATATGTTGAAAACAAAAGGAGAGGAGTGACAAATCAATGAAAGACAGCGAAAATGGGAGGAGAAGAAGGACACACAAAGCCATAAATCCACATCTGCGCAAGATATTAGAGTCTCCTCTGACCCTGACAAGCACTCACCATTTGATTGATTGTAAAGCAGATCGATATTTGAGTCTGCAATGTTTACAACAGCAGTCAGCCAAGTGGTCTGATAGTCCCGTTGTGTGGGCTGAACGTACGCTCTAGTCTCAAATTAGATTTTTCACAAGTGCACGTTTAGTTAAGAAAAAAACAGCCTGGCAATACCAGCCATTCAGTTCACATCCTTCACTGTAATAGATCAACAGCTATTAAATGGATTGTCATGAAATTTAGCACAGGGTCACAGTAGATGACTTTGTGGATTCCCTCCAGCACTTCCATAGAGTTGATCATTGTGATTGATATTAAAATATATATAACTATATGGTCGCTTCCCATGAAAAATGGTCTAGTACATCCCAAAGGATGGAGCGTATGTGTTGGTTTGCTTTAATTTTTAGGCAGGTGGTAATAAAGATACTTTCAGCTTCTCCCTTGCCACACGGGGTTGCCACAGCAGGTAACTCCACAGGTTTGAGTTTTACACCAGATGCAACCAAAAAGGGGATTTGTGTCTGGAATCAACCAACAACCTTTCACTTGTAAATCAAATGTGCAAACCACTACACTGTGGAGCCACTAGGAGTAGGTAGGTGGTAATGTCAAAGGAAAATGAATAAAGTGTTCCAGAAGTTTCCCCAGCAGAGAACTGCCAAGACCATCAAATGGCTTTCCTTCTTCCCAGTCCAGTCCATCTTGCTGCCTTCTCAACCCCAGCTAATGATGCACATACATTGCTGTGAAAAAGTATTTGACCCCTTCCTGATTTCTTAGTGTATTTGCATAATTGTCACACTTAGATGTTTCAGATCATCAATCAAATTTTGATATTAGACAAGGATAACCCTAGTAAATAGAATATGCAGTTTTTTTTTAACTCTGATTTCATTTATTAAAGGGAAAAAGCTATCCAAACTTACTGACCCTATGTGAAAGAGTACTCCCCCCTGTGGCTAGTGAAATTGAGCGCTGAGTTCAATTTCACTAGCCACACCCTGGCCCGCTTACTGCCAGACCTGTTGAATCAAAAAAATCACTTGAGTGGAACCTACCAAAATATCCCGAGGAAATGTCCAACTGTCTTTTTGTGCCTGAAGCTCAAACACACTTGGGTTACGCAGCAGGACAACGATCTGAAACATACCAGCAAGTTTACCTCTGAATGGTTCAAAGAAAAAATAAAAAGGTTTTGGAGTGACCTAGTCAAAGTCTGGGCTTAAATCTGATTAAGATGCTTTGCCATGACCTTAAACAGGTTGTTCATGCTCAAAACCTCTCCAATATGGTTGAATTGAAATAGTTCTGCAAAGAAGAGTGGGCAAAAATTCCTCAACAGAGACGTGAAATTCTCATTGCCAGTTACTGCAAATGTTTGATAGCAGTTCTTGCGTAAAGTGGTTATTAGGTTTGGGAGGCAATCACTTTCTCACATAGGCCAAATAGTTTTGGATAACTTTTTATCCTTAATATATGAAACCATCATTTAAAAACTCCAATTTGTTTGATGATCTGAAACATATAAGTATGACAAATATGTCAAAATCTAAGAAATCAGGAAGCAGTTCTGACACATGTGCACCCCACCCTCCCGTACACAAGCTGCAATGAACTGTCTGTTCTGATTCTTTTCTATCAAACCCCTGAGGATTTTAGCAGTTTGTGCAATAAGTCAGCCTTTTGTGTGATAAAACTACATAGGCCATACCTTAATACAGCATTTGCATAAGTGAGCTTTGGGCACCAGTGAACTTGCTGCTTCATTGGTTATCCTTAGATCACTTTTGGTCAGTATTAATCACTGCATCCTGCAGTGTCTGTAAGAATGCAAAGAGAGTCATATCTGCATATCTGCACTTTGCCAAAAGCAACTTCATGTACTTGCATTTGTGTCAGTGTTTCACAGTTACAAAACAAGCTTTGGCCTTTGGGGCTGTGGGTGTGATATGTGTCATGCAATCACCATCTTTGGAGTTCCCATGGATGCTTATTCTCTCTTCCTCTATTTTAATGGTCCCCAAGGATGAATTACAGTAGTGATCCCTTTGCTGTACTCTAGTGCATCCGTTGAGTCAAAATATACATTTTTAGAATACCCTGTTATATAGTTAAATACTGTACCTGCTATGTTGATGAAATCTCAATCAGCTTCAGCTGTACTTTGCTAAACTAGCACGGTAGACTGGATATAGCACTTCATACCCACTAAATATGCTGAATTTTGCATTTGGCCTAAATCACCACCGTACCACCTCACAGGGCCACCAGCACAACTGTACGCTCTTTGTCTTGTTTCATTTTGATGGATCCTGGAAGCTTTCAAAAGCAATAAAATTCAGTTTTGCTTTATTTCAACATGGTCAAAGTTATATAGTGCAAGCACATGAAACTGTCACATGCTATCAGTCCTCTAATTGAACCATTATCAATCCATCTGACAGAGAGGAAATGTGTGGAAAACAGATGAAAAAACACCACGTTGGATCATAAACAAGACTATACAACAAGTCTGAACAGCGATAATGAGCCAGTCTCTGCATTCTATATATCTAATACATTAGGGTGAATTTAAATTCAGAATTGTAAAACATACCTCAATTTTGGAGACACTGAGGTATTTTTAATGTAAAGGGAGGGATGATGGATGCATGTGCAGACAGCATTGTGGGGTGTAGTAAAGCTTAAGAGAGGATTAAAAAATAAATGCTAGATAGGCTTTAACCTTATGAGACTCAGAAAAAACAAGGTTTTGATATTTTGTTTTAATATTTTGTTTTTTCTTTTTAGATCATTAAGAAACATATTTCAAAGAAATGAAAAGTCTCTAATTTTTATGGTAAACTCAGTTTAATGGAGAGAAACCCTTGCTGGCAAGCACAGTGGTAAGACGTTTGCACACATATCAGGAGGGATTTTGGCCCACTCCTCTTTACAGAAATGCTCTAAATCCTTTAGGTTTCTTGGCTGCCGCTTGACAACTCGAACCTTCAGCTCCCTCTACACATTTTCTATAGGACTGAGGTCTGGACACTGGCTAGACAACTCCATGATCTTAATGTGCTTCATCTTTAGCCACTCCTTTATTGCCTTGGCAATATGCTTTGGCTTCATTGTCATGCTGAAAGAGCCATCCATAACTCATCTTCAGTGTTCTGGCTGAGGGAAGGAGGTTCTCATCCAAGATCCTATGATACATGGCCCCATCCATTGGCCCCTAAATACAGTGAAGCCATCCTGTACTCTTAGCAGAGAAATAGCCCCAAAGCATAATGACTGTAGGGATGTTATTCTTTGGGTCATACTGAGCATTTCTCTTCCTCCAAGCACAGAAGGATGAGTTGATGCCAAAGAGCATCAACACTTTGGCATCAACTCAACTGGATTTAATCTGACCACAGCACTTTCTCCCAAGCCTTGACTGAATCATTCAGATGTTCACTGCAAACCTAAGACGGGCCTGTACATGTACCTTCTTGAGCAGGGGGATCTTGCAGTCAGTGCAGGATTTCAGTCCATTACGGTGTAGTGTGTTACCAATGTTGTTCTTGATGACTGTCTTCAACTGCCTTCAGATCAGTAACAAGCTCCTCCTGTGTAGTTTTGGGCTGATCCACCACCTTTCTCATGATCATCCTCACCCCACGAGGCAAGATCTTGCATAGAGTTCCAGACCGAGGGTGACTGGTGGTCATTTTTGGTCTTCCATTTCTAAATAATCAGTCTTGCTGATCATCTTGTAGCCCATTCCAGCCTTGAGCAGGTCTACAGTCATGTCCTTCAACAGCTCTTTGGTCTTGCCCACGCTGGTGGAGAGGTTGGAATGGAAGAAATTGATTCTATGGACAGGTGTGCTTTATACACATAATGAGTTGGGAACAGGAGTATATGTGACTGAATGATTGATTGATTGTAATCTGTGTACCACATGGGCACACAGCCAATCTGTGGGAGCCAGAATTCTGGCTGGATTGTTGGGGACCAAATAGATATTTCACTCAATGACATGCAAACCAGATAATAACTTTAATGTAATGTGTTTTTTCTGGATTCTTCATTCATATTCTGTCTCTCCCCATTAAATTTAACAACCATGATAGTTAAAGACTGTTTATTTCTATGTAAGTGAGCAAACTGACAAATTTGGTTTCTCTGGCACAAACTGCAGTACAGGACACCGGTCTGTGAAGGAAATCAGCTGCTTATTTACACTGGCCTTCACAGGTCTCCCCAGATTGAGGCAACCTGGTTACACTCTGTTTAAGAGAGATCTCACCTTCTATAAAGCATTATTCTTTTTGCCCTTATCAGAGATATCAAGGTCATTTGTTACTTTCACGGACCGCCTAATCTTGAAGAATCTGCCTCAATTTACTGAATTGGCTTTAAATAGAAACCAGTATATCCAGATCCTGGGGTATCCAAATAGAGATAGGGTGAAGATGAAAACGAGGAGCACCTGTGGGACAGCTTATGTCTCTCTTTGTACACTTGACTGTGGCATCCTTTAAAAAACAGCTTACAACTCATCTATTCAGACAGCCATTTGAGTAATGTTTTTGTGTTTGATGTTGTTTCACTTGATTCAGGTGTGTTCATTTTATCTGTGTTACAGGCTCCCATCTTAAAAAGCACTATATAAATAAATTTTACTTTTACTTAGCTGAGTCATGCCATGGATATATATATATATATATATATATATATATATATATATATATATATATATATATATATATATATATATATATATATATATATATATATATATATATATATATATATATATATATATATATATATATATATAGATAGATAGATATATAGATAGATATGCTGAAGAATGTTTTCAGCTCCATGTTTTCAGTTTTAAGGTTGTCCTCAGAGACAAGCTTGTTTACTCAGTGGAATCACCTGAGTCAGCAGTGTTTCCGGTAAGTCCTCTGCTCCGATGTCCGCTCTCACTCACTCGCCTTTTGTACTTAACAGCAGCAGCTGGTCAGAGGGCTCATATGATCCGGGTTAATGGAGACCTCAGATTTGTGATTCATGATTCAGTTGGAAGATTTGACTCGTTAACCCAGGTGATTCAGGAACCGACCAGCAATAAAATTGCATTTTTTTCCTTCTGAGACTTTATCAGGAGGTGAAGAAAGGCCTGAACACTGAGTCACCATCTTAGTCAGAAAACTGTTAGTTTACTCTATGTGTTAATCTTTTTTGTGGCACTTAAATCTTAGCCCTCAATTAAGCTTTCCACGCTGTATATCTAGATATTTATACACAGGCATTTTAGTTATAATTAGTTATAATTTCAAGACATTTGTAATTACAAGAAAAAGAAAAAAACTCATCGCAGATAAAGCTAATCCTATTTGTTTTGATTAGTAAGATCACTTACTAATCTGTTTTGTGTGTGCTTTTTTGCTAAGCTCTAGCTATGGGATGCTGGATGTCAGTCAGTTTGATCCAGACTGAAATATTTCCATTTGTAAAGATCATGATGCAGTTTAGTACAGACATCTATGGTCTGTGATTCAGAGCAGCTTATCTACGAGCACTTATTCAAGAAAAACAAACACATCAATAAAAAATATATATATTTTGGACTAGCTGGGCTCATCTATCCATCCATCCACACCCCAGTTTTTGTGAATTATTGCCAGGATAGCAATACTGGTAGGCACACCACTTTGGTCCAATTTATTCCTAGAAATACATCCTCAGAGATTAAAGATGACAGACTTGGGATCCTGTCATTGTCATGTCCTGGGCCGTTGGCCCAGCGTTTTGTGTTAATTTATTTCCTGAGTTTGTCCTCCCTGTATGTTTGTCATGTTCCCAGTGTTGTGACTTGTCTGCGTGTTCCTTGGTTTATCACTTCCTGTTTTATTTTGCCAATGTGATTTCCTTGTGCTTTGTGTTTAGCTTTGCTTCCCCTGTGTAATTAGTTTCATTTGCCTCACCTGTTGTTCCCTGCTGTTTCCTCTTGCCCTGATTACCCATTGTGTATTTAAGCCCTCAGTTTTCATTTGTTCTCTGTCGCGTCGTTGATGTTTTGTGCCCGCATGTTCCTGTGTTCCCTGTGCCTGCCCTTCGTCTCCCTGTGACTCCCTTCCAAGGTTTTTGTATTTGTGTTTCCCCGTTGAAATAAATCCCCTTTTTAGTTATGTTTGCTTCTGGAGTCCTTCATGTGAGTCCTTCCTCGTCCGTTTCCTCCCCGGCCATGACAGAACGACGCGACCATTACAAAACCCCCTCCGGCTCCAATTTTTTCGACGGCACTCGTCTAGCGCTGGGGGGCCCGGCGTCTTTGAACAGTCCCCGTCATCGTCACTCACCTGCCTCCCCTTTCGCTGATCCCTCCCTTCCTCGGCAGCCGCGGAGGAGAGGGAGTTCCCGGCAGCAACGGCGGAAGGCACCCCGAGACCCGAGCGGTATAACGCCGCGGACCGCTTCACCACTTCACACCCAATCCTCCGTTTCCGTGAGTAACACTGGCTTCAACGCTACTATGCCTGCGGACAATTCTTCCCGTCACCCCCCTGCCTTTCCCCTCCCTGAGGTGGCAAAGCAGACCATTATCTGTTGGGTGGATTCACTGGTTATGGACCTTCTGGCTGACCCATGTGAGCAGGAACAGCAACAGCTCACGGCCCAGCTGCAAGGGCTAGTCGATGATTACCCTTGGTTATTTGGCTCTCTGCATGGGTTAGTGCAGGATTTCTTAACCTCCACCCTTCACCTACAGCAGTCCCCAGTGTCAGCTCATTCTCAGTCCCCAGTGTCAGCGCATTCTCAGTGCCCGGTGTCAGCTGTGTCTCAGTCTCCCCAGTCAGCTGTGCCTCAGGCTGCTTCCACGCAGTCAGCTCCTCTCCCTAGCTCACAGTCAGTCTCCTCGCAGTCAGTCTCCTCGCAGTCAGTCTCCTCGCAGTCAGTCTCCTCGCAGTCAGTCTCCTCGCAGTCAGTCTCCTCGCAGTCAGTCTCCTCGCAGTCAGGCTCCTCGCAGTCAGCTCTAACGCCCTTAGCTCCTGCTCTCTCTAGCTCGCAGTCTGCTCTTTCTGTCTCCCGGCCTGCTTCCACGCGGCCAGTTTTGACGTACTCAGGCCCCTCTAGCCTTCAGTCGGTTTCCCTAATGTCTGTTCACCCTAGCACTCTGTCAGTTCCTCCAGTGTCAGTTCCTCCAGTGTCAGTTCCTCCAGTGTCAGCTCCTCCAGTGTCAGCTCCTCCAGTGTCAGCTCCTCCAGTGTCAGCTCCTCCAGTGTCAGCTCCTCCAGTGTCAGCTCCTCCAGTGTCAGCTCCTCCAGTGTCAGCTCCTCCAGTGTCAGCTCCTCCAGTGTCAGCTCCTCCAGTGTCAGCTCCTCCAGTGTCAGCTCCTCCAGTGTCAGCTCCTCCAGTGTCAGCTGTAGCTCCAGCTCCTCCTCAGTCGCAGTGTTCCCAGTCAGCTGTAGCTCCAGCTCCTCCTCAGTCGCAGTGTTCCCAGTCAGCTGTAGCTCCAGCTCCTCCTCAGTCGCAGTGTTCCCAGTCAGCTGTAGCTCCAGCTCCTCCTCAGTCGCAGTGTTCCCAGTCAGCTGTAGCTCCAGCTCCTCCTCAGTCGCAGTGTTCCCAGTCAGCTGTAGCTCCAGCTCCTCCTCAGTCGCAGTGTTCCCAGTCAGCTGTAGCTCCAGCTCCTCCTCAGTCGCAGTGTTCCCAGTCAGCTGTAGCTCCAGCTCCTCCTCAGTCGCAGTCTCAGACCCCTCAGTTAGCTCCAGCTCCCTCTGCTCACCCTGCTCCCGCTCCCTTGGCTCCAGCTCCCCCTGCACCCGTACCTGTTCCGCGGGTGGGGGCAGCCACGGACGGGCTGACCTCTGCACCCGTACCTGTTCCGCGGGTGGGGGCAGCCACGGACGGGCTGACCTCTGCACCCGTACCTGTTCCGCGGGTGGGGGCAGCCACGGACGGGCTGACCTCTGCACCCGTACCTGTTCCGCGGGTGGGGGCAGCCACGGCCGGGCTGACCTCTGCACCCGTACCTGTTCCGCGGGGGGGGGCAGCCACGGACGGGCTGACCGCTGCACCCGTACCTGTTCCGCGGGTGGGGGCAGCCACGGACGGGCTGACCTCTGCACCCGTACCTGTTCCGCGGGGGGGGGCAGCCACGGACGGGCTGACCTCTGCACCCGTACCTGTTCCGCGGGTGGGGGCAGCCACGGACGGGCTGACCTCTGCACCCGTTCCTGTTCCGCGGGTGGGGGCAACCAGGTCCAAGCCTTCGCATCGGTTTTCTGTGTTAGCTGCAGCAGCAGGGTCTCAGTCAGCTCTAGCTCCAGTCGCTCTCCCTCGCCTTCAGTCAGCTCCAGTAACTCTTCCTCGGTCCCCAGTGTCAGCTGTTTCAGTGCCCTCTCAGTCAGTTCCCTCAGCCCCTGTCTTAGTTCCTTCGGTTTTGGTCCCAGTTCCCTCAGCTCCTGCTCCTTCTGTAGCTCCAGTAGTGTCAGCTCCCTCTCAGGCCCCAGTGTCAGCGAGCTCTCGGTCTGTCTCCACGCAGCCAGATCTCCCTAGCTCTCGGTCTGTCTCCACGCAGCCAGATCTCCCTAGCTCTCGGTCTGTCTCCACGCAGCCAGATCTCCCTAGCTCTCGGTCTGTCTCCACGCAGCCAGATCTCCCTAGCTCTCGGTCTGTCTCCACGCAGCCAGATCTCCCTAGCTCTCGGTCTGTCTCCACGCAGCCAGATCTCCCTAGCTCTCGGTCTGTCTCCACGCAGCCCGCTCTCTCTGGCTCCCGGCCTGCTTCCACGCAGCCAGTCGTCTCCCGGCCTGCTTCCACGCAGCCAGTCGTCTCCCGGCCTGCTTCCACGCAGCCAGTCGTCTCCCGGCCTGCTTCCACGCAGCCAGTCGTCTCCCGGCCTGCTTCCACGCAGCCAGTCGTCTCCCGGCCTGCTTCCACGCAGCCAGTCGTCTCCCGGCCTGCTTCCACGCAGCCAGTCGTCTCCCGGCCTGCTTCCACGCAGCCAGTCGTCTCCCGGCCTGCTTCCACGCAGCCAGTCGTCTCCCGGCCTGCTTCCACGCAGCCAGTCGTCTCCCGGCCTGCTTCCACGCAGCCAGTCGTCTCCCGGCCTGCTTCCACGCAGTCCCCTGCACCTCTGCTATTCCTCGAGCAGCCCCTGCTGCTCAATAAAGCAGCAGTGTGCCCTGTTCCGCGGTCCCAGCCTACGCATCCGGTGCCTCACTATGTAGGCCCCGTTCAGCCCATGGGCTCAGCTCACTCCAAGCCGATGGGGGTCTCCGCTCATTCCGAGCCGATGGGGGTCTCCGCTCAGTCCGAGCACTCCGCGCCAGAGGGTCCCGCTCAGTCCGAGCGCTCCGCGCCAGAGGGTCCCGCTCAGTCCGAGCCGATGGGGTCTCCGCTCAGTCCGAGCGCTCCGAGCCAGGGGGTCCCGCTCAGTCCGAGCCGGTGGGGGTCTCTGCTCAGTCCGAGCGCTCCACGTCACCCGAGGGTTCCCCACCAGAGCCCGGGGTCGCCCTTCTCCGCCGCCGCATGCCCCGCGGTCGGCCTCCAGAGTCTGCTCCCCGTCGCCGCCGCCGCACGCCCCGCGGTCGGCCTCCGGTGACCCCTCCTCGTCGCCGCCACCGCTGGGAGCGCGGTCGGCCTCCAGTGACTCCCCCTCGTCGTCGCCGCCGCCGCTGGGAGCGCGGTCGGCCTCCAGTGACTCCCCCTCGTCGTCGCCGCCGCCGCTGGGAGCGCGGTCGGCCTCCAGTGACTCCTTCTCGTCCTCGTCGCCGCCGCCGCTGGGAGCGCGGTCGGCCTCCAGTGATTCCTTCTCGTCCTCGTCGCCGCCGCCGCTGGGAGCGCGGTCGGCCTCCAGTGATTCCTTCTCGTCCTCGTCGCCGCCGCCGCTGGGAGCGCGGTCGGCCTCCCTCGTTGGGATTTTGCTTTGTGGCCCCTTGGCCTCTGCGGCCTCCTGAACTGTGTGTTTTTTGTTTTTGGATTTCCCACTGACTCCCCTGAACTGTGGACTGTTTTTTCCCCTGCTGTTTTTTGTTTTGTCATAGCTCCTGGACTGTTCCTTGTTTCGGCCCCCTGTTTTGGACATTGGAGCTCTCCGGCCTTGTGCCGTCGCCTTTTGTTCTGGTCCTGTGTTTTTGTTTTCTTCCTGTCCGGGTTTGATTTGTTTTGTTCACGCCCTGTGATTTCTGTTTTGCTCCCTGTTTTTGTTTCGGGCCCTCCCTCCTGGTCCCCCGCCTCCCGCCCTTGTCTGGTTTTGTTTCTGGTTTTGGCCGTCGGGAGCCGGCCTTTGAGGGGGGGGTACTGTCATGTCCTGGGCCGTTGGCCCAGCGTTTTGTGTTAATTTATTTCCTGAGTTTGTCCTCCCTGTATGTTTGTCATGTTCCCAGTGTTGTGACTTGTCTGCGTGTTCCTTGGTTTATCACTTCCTGTTTTATTTTGCCAATGTGATTTCCTTGTGCTTTGTGTTTAGCTTTGCTTCCCCTGTGTAATTAGTTTCATTTGCCTCACCTGTTGTTCCCTGCTGTTTCCTCTTGCCCTGATTACCCATTGTGTATTTAAGCCCTCAGTTTTCATTTGTTCTCTGTCGCGTCGTTGATGTTTTGTGCCCGCATGTTCCTGTGTTCCCTGTGCCTGCCCTTCGTCTCCCTGTGACTCCCTTCCAAGGTTTTTGTATTTGTGTTTCCCCGTTGAAATAAATCCCCTTTTTAGTTATGTTTGCTTCTGGAGTCCTTCATGTGAGTCCTTCCTCGTCCGTTTCCTCCCCGGCCATGACAGTCATTTCCTTTTGTGCCAACATGAGGTGAACACTCTTAGTGTTGAGTGAAATCGTTTTACAAATGAGATATTTGGCAAATATAATCAAAGTCATGACAAGATAACCAAGAGGTAAATCTTTCAGTTTTCCAGGATATCTCAACTTCTCTTGCAATGATATTTTACCTTTTACACACAGCTCACATTATAACAGGGTGCTGGATCATCTGACACTAAATAGCTCCCATGCTTAATGTTTTATTAACTCCTTCAAATTTAACCAAAGTATTTATGATTAAAATGCAGCTGCAGCTTTTAAATGCACTCCTGTCAGATTGTCCTTTTGTTCATTGAAGGTTTGTCGAGGCATTTTGTTTTCAACAGAAAGAAACACCTTAGATTTTCATCTAGCTCCTTGTTTGTGCAACCAGTACTTTGGAGGTATAAACAAAATGTTTGATCAATTATTATTTATTGTCAGTGTTAGTATCAATGTTAACATGCCTGAGATGCTGAAGAACAGCTCAGTGTAGCATGTTAATTGTCATTTTAAGCATGTTAGCATCCTGATGTAAGCATTTAGTGCAAAGAGCATGAATGTCATTTAAAGAAGAACTTGTAAACAGCTGAATTATGGAACATTATAAATATGTAAATGATGATACTGCTAGAACCACCATTACCACTGGCACCACTCAGTTTAGCATAGGCTGAGCTGCCTTGGGTCTCTTGGTTATATAAAGAGGAGGCACAGATGGCTTTGAAAACTCTTTAGGCTAATAGGCTTGCCCATAAATCTTGTCAATACTTCTATGTTGACAAGCTTTATATCTCAAAGCATAATAACCTCAGAAGCTTTTACTGTAAACCCTGTCTCGTGAGTCAGGCAGGATGGGCTGTCTGGAGTCGAGGAAAAATAAAGATGGTGCTTAGATAACAGTAGAATGGAGAGCAAATCCTAAAAATTATGCTTCACCTCTTACAGTAATTTGCATGAACAACTATTAAAACAGACAGAAGAAGGAGTTAATTAATATATGAGCATGGTAGATAATCTGGCAAGATTTTTCTCTCTCTTTCTCTCTTTTTAGTCAGAAAAGGGCATTCAAAAAGCTGTTGCATATCTCCATGAAAGTGAGGACCTTGCTCACCTGACGCAGGGAGGGGTCAGAAGAGATGGATGGCCGCAGTAAAGTGACAGAAAGCGTGGCACAGAAATGAAGTGTGCTGGTGGAGGAGAAGAGCTTTTCATGGGCAGATGATGGATAGTGCAATCCGTGGGCAGGGACTGTGTGTGTGTGTGTGTGTGTGTGTGTGTGTGTGTGTTACACTGATAGCTCAGGTCTCAGTTCAGGCTGACTACCAGATTTTATTATAAAATTAAATTACATTCTATCACTGCAACTTCAAAAACTCATGCAGAGCTCTAAGTGCTGTAGTATTAAAAATTAGGTCAAATCTCCTGAATCTGTTATATTTTACCCCAAAGCCTGCAAATATATAAACAGTGCGCTTGTAAAACGCAGTAAGTACTCTTTACCTAACTCTGGTATATTGCTCCATCACACAACAAGTATTACTGCCTTTCTGGAAACATCTGGACCACATATTTTGTTAGGTAGAGTATCTCATTTTTGTGGCCTTTTTCACTGCTTCTCTTACATCTCCTTAACAGTCTGGAGCCAATTTTTACTATGTCTGTCTTATGTTTGCATGCTAGACAGAACAAACTGCCAGCAGAAGATTAAATAACCTGTTTCCTATGTCTAAATAAGTAATTGAAGCATGTAAGTTATGTTAATGGCTTTTAAAAAAAGTTGTTCAATATAAAGTGAGGGTGTGGGACACTCTTTATATTAATATCCAGCAGAGTGGGTATGCAAATATGTGATTTTTGCATTCTGCATTGCACGATCATGGACAACCACAGTCTGATATCAAGCTGTGCCCATGGATTCTCCAGGGTGTTCCAGTTATGAAGATGAGACTGTATGTGTGCATTGCACTGTCAGCCAACCTCTGAAGCTTTAGGCTGGCTGACGCAACAAGGCGATGATCCCAATCACAAAAATAAATCAGAATAAGAAAGGTTGACCAACTCAGAGTCTTAACCCAACTGAAATACTGTGATTAAATCTTCCTTAGAAAACAATTTAATCATAACATCCCAGAAATAAACCTGAATTGTTAATAAAACTCACGTAGATGATCACCAAAACTGCAACAATAAAGTTATACAAATGCTTGATATAAATGTCCTGCTATTGGAATTACTTTCCATGGTCCTGAAAAAGACTGTGTAGCTCTTCATACTGCTTATAGCAGACACTATCCAGACTTGAAGGAGAACTAACTGAGGAAAATGACTGCTGTGAATACTAATGTTCAGGATGACCTAGACAGAGCATTTGGCAGAGTCTGGGAAAAAGATGGCTGACCCCAAATGAGTCCAAGGAGAAAAACAGACAAAAGAGAGACTTTAAAATAGAGGACAGTAAGTGGGCAGATGAGAGATGGGAATTTAATAGATAGAAGTAAAATTAAAGCCGCAAGCGGCGATGAGCGGGCCCTCGCACCCGGCGCGCGTCGACCCCTGGCGCGCTCCAGCCAAGCCGCGCGTCGACCCGTGGCACGCTCCAGCCGAACCGCGCTCGGAGGTTCTCGCAGACGAGAGAGTAGCTGGCTCGCCCGGCTGCTGACGGCTCAGCAGGCTAGCCGTACTTCGCGTCGATCGTCTCCCGCTCCCACTAGGTGGCGTCGGTGAGTGCCCACTAATTAATATGTCACAATGCTCTATGTAATGCCTGCAGCCATCAATGAAACTGTAATGACCATAGGATGATGAGTATCAGTGTCCTACTGATTTCCTGTTGCCAGTAGGTGGCGTTATGAGTGTGAAACAAAGCTGATAGAGGGGTGTGTCCAGTCTCCCTTACCCTCCCATTAAGCCTGTGAAGTTTGAGGCAGATCGGACAATGTATGTCAGAGATGTAACAATTTGGTGCACTGTGGTATATGAGTAAAATCCCACATTTAGAGGGTTGCTACGGCAACAGCGTTCAATATTCTACAAAACCATGAATATCTTTTGATGGGCTACTTGTGTAGATGATCTGGAGCCATTTTGGTGTGACTGGATGAAAAGCTGTAGTAGAAGATGATTCAAATAGCAGGCCTGAAAAATGTGAGAAATGCTGCAAAAATGACACCTTAATTAGAACACGTCAGGCTTCCTGTTGGATTTCGGCTATCGGTCCAAGAGACTTTTTTGTACGTCTTAGGATGTTACTTCAGCATGCACGATTTCAGGTACACAGACCAAGCACTGCCCTGGGGCTGATGTTTAGAACCTATCTGGGCCTGAAATGGAAAAAAAGTCCAAATTCAGAGGGTTGCTACGGCAACACCGTTCAATATTCTACAAAACCATGAATATCTTTTGATGGGCTACTTGTGTGGATGATCTGGAGCCATTTTGGTCTCACTGGGTCAAATGCCCTAGGAGGAGTTGAGGCAAAAAGGCCTGGAAAAGGCGAAAAATGCTGCAAAAATGACACTTTAAAGTGAACGTGGCTGACTTCCTGTTGTGTTTCGGCTATCGGTCCAAGAGACTTTTTTGTAGATGTTAGCATTTTACATCAGCAGGCACATTTTCAGGTACATAGAGAAAGCACAGCCCAGGGGCTAATGTTTAGAATCTCTGTGAATTTGAAATTGAAAAAAGTCCAAATTCAGAGGGTTGCCATGGCAACACCGTTCAATATTCTACAAAACCCTGAATAACTTTTGATGGGCTACTTGTGTAGATGATCTGGAGCCAATTTGGTGTCACTGGGTGAAATGCCCTAGGACAAGTTCGTTCAAATAGCAGGCGTGGAAATCGCAAAAATTGACACCTTCAATTGAAGAAGGCCGACTTCCTGTAGGGTTTGGGGTATGGGTCCAAGAGACTTTTTTGTACGTCTTAGTATGTTACACGAGCATGTACATTTTCATACATGTAGATAAAACGTAGCTCCGGGGCTACTCAAAAAACTTGCTATTTTAAGATATTCCGAGCTGCCACTAGGCGGCGCTCTAACGTTTATGGACTTTATGCATATGAGTGTGTTCAGGGCAGCATGCTTATCACACCACTGAAGTTTGAGCCAGATTGGGCAAGTTGGCTTTGAGTTACAGCCATTTTTGTGTTCATGGCGAATCATCGAACTTTGCCGTCCCATAAGGGTCACGCCCTTTTGTCAAAAAGTCACAGTTTTGAAAACACAGTAAGTCCAACTTCTTAAGGCTTTCCAGGTGAAATTTGAGATGGTTCTGCTAAACCACCTTGGAGCTGGACCTCCAAGTGTAAAATATGACATTTCCTGTTCCCACTAGGTGGCGCTGCGACTGATATTAAATATTGTCATATGTATGTGTTCAGGGGGGCACCCTCATCCTACTGGAGAAGTTTGATGCACATTGGATCATGTAGGTATGAATGAGAGGCAATCAAAATTTCATGGCGAATGATCAAAGTTCAAAGGGGCATAAGGACCCCTCCCCCTTGGCAAAAACTCACCATTTTCGAGATTTAGATTCCCCTGGGGGTGTAGGTTAGACAAACCAAATATGAAGATGATAACGTCTAAAACCTCTGAGTTATTAGAAAAAGTGTGAGGGCTGCAAATCGCCAAATTTGCATAATTAATTCAAAATGGCGGACTTCCTGTTGGGTTTAGGGCATGGCTCCAAGAGGATTTTTTGTGCGCCTGGACATGATATACATGTGTATGAAGTTTCATTCATGTACGTGAAACACAGCGGTGGGGCTCCAGTTTAGGGGGCGCTAGCGAGCCATTTGGGCGCGCCCTTGCCCGAGCCCATTAAAATACTTAAATTTTCACCAGGTGTGACGCATGTGCAAAGTTTCATGAGTTTTTGAATATGATAAAGCCCCCAAAAAGCCAATTCATTTGCCTGAATAATAATAAAAATAATAATAATTAAAGCCGCAAGCGGCGATGAGCGGGCCCTCGCACCCGGCGCGCGTCGACCCCTGGCGCGCTCCAGCCAAGCCGCGCGTCGACCCGTGGCACGCTCCAGCCGAACCGCGCTCGGAGGTTCTCGCAGACGAGAGAGTAGCTGGCTCACCCGGCTGCTGACGGCTCAGCAGGCTAGCCGTACTTCGCGTCGATCGTCTCCCGCTTCCACTAGGTGGCGTCGGTGAGTGCCCACTAATTAATATGTCACAATGCTCTATGTAATGCCTGCAGCCATCAATGAAACTGTAATGACCATAGGATGATGAGTATCAGTGTCCTACTGATTTCCTGTTGCCACTAGGTGGCGTTATGAGTGTGAAACAAAGCTGATAGAGGGGTGTGTCCGGTCTCCCTTACCCTCCCATTAAGCCTGTGAAGTTTGAGGCACATCGGACAATGTATGTCAGAGATGTAACAATTTGGTGCACTGTGGTATATGAGTAAAATCCCACATTTAGAGGGTTGCTACGGCAACACCGTTCAATATTCTACAAAACCATGAATATCTTTTGATGGGCTACTTTTGTAGATGATCTGGAGCCATTTTGGTGTGACTGGATGAAAAGCTGTAGTAGAAGATGATTCAAATAGCAGGCCTGAAAAATGTGAAAAATGCTGCAAAAATGACACCTTAATTAGAACATGTCAGGCTTCCTGTTGGATTTCGGCTATCGGTCCAAGAGACTTTTTTGTACGTGTTAGGATGTTACTTCAGCATGCACGATTTCAGGTACACAGACCAAGCACTGCCCTGGGGCTGATGTTTAGAACCTATCTGGGCCTGAAATGGAAAAAAAGTCCAAATTCAGAGGGTTGCTACGGCAACACCGTTCAATATTCTACAAAACCATGAATATCTTTTGATGGGCTACTTGTGTGGATGATCTGGAGCCATTTTGGTCTCACTGGGTCAAATGCCCTAGGAGGAGTTGAGGCAAAAAGGCCTGAAAAAGGCGAAAAATGCTGCAAAAATGACACTTTAAAGTAAACGTGGCTGACTTCCTGTTGGGTTTGGGCTATCGGTCCAAGAGAGTTTTTTGTAGATGTTAGCATCTTACATCAGCAGGCACATTTTCAGGTACATAGAGAAAGCACAGCCCAGGGGCTGATGTTTAGAATCTCTGTGAATTTGAAATTGAAAAAAGTCCAAATTCAGAGGGTTGCCATGGCAACACCGTTCAATATTCTACAAAACCCTGAATAACTTTTGATGGGCTACTTGTGTAGATGATCTGGAGCCAATTTGGTGTCACTGGGTGAAATGCCCTAGGACAAGTTCGTTCAAATAGCAGGCGTGGAAATCGCAAAAATTGACACCTTCAATTGAAGATGGCCGACTTCCTGTAGGGTTTAGGGTATGGGTCCAAGAGACTTTTTTGTACGTCTTAGTATGTTACATGAGCATGTACATTTTCATACATGTAGATAAAACGTAGCTCCGGGGCTACTCAAAAAACTTGCTATTTTAAGATATTCCGAGCTGCCACTAGGCGGCGCTCTAACGTTTATGGACTTTATGCATATGAGTGTGTTCAGGGCAGCATGCTTATCACACCACTGAAGTTTGAGCCAGATTGGGCAAGTTGGCTTTGAGTTACAGCCATTTTTGTGTTCATGGCGAATCATCGAACTTTGCCGTCCCATAAGGGTCACGCCCTTTTGTCAAAAACTCACAGTTTTGAAAACACAGTAAGTCCAACTTCTTAAGGCTTTCCAGGTGAAATTTGAGATGGTTCTGCTAAACCACCTTGGAGCTGGACCTCCAAGTGTAAAATATGACATTTCCTGTTCCCACTAGGTGGCGCTGCGACTGATATTAAATATTGTCATATGTATGTGTTCAGGGGGGCACCCTCATCCTACTGGAGAAGTTTGATGCACATTGGATCATGTAGGTATGAATGAGAGGCAATCCAAATTTCATGGCGAATGATCAAAGTTCAAAGGGGCATAAGGACCCCTCCCCCTTGGCAAAAACTCACCATTTTCGAGATTTAGATTCCCCTGGGGGTGTAGGTTAGACAAACCAAATATGAAGATGATAACGTCTAAAACCTCTGAGTTATTAGAAAAAGTGTGAGGGCTGCAAATCGCCAAATTTGCATAATTAATTCAAAATGGCGGACTTCCTGTTGGGTTTAGGGCATGGCTCCAAGAGGATTTTTTGTGCGCCTGGACATGATATACATGTGTATGAAGTTTCATTCATGTACGTGAAACACAGCGGTGGGGCTCCAGTTTAGGGGGCGCTAGCGAGCCATTTGGGCGCGCCCTTGCCCGAGCCCATTAAAATACTTAAATTTTCACCAGGTGTGACGCATGTGCAAAGTTTCATGAGTTTTTGAATATGATAAAGCCCCCAAAAAGCCAATTCATTTGCCTGAATAATAATAATAATAATAATAATAATAATAATAAACGAAGCAATTACAATAGGGCCTTCGCACAGTTCGTGCTCGGGCCCTAAAAATAATAAAAATAATAAACGAAGCAATTACAATAGGGCCTTCGCACAGTTCGTGCTCGGGCCCTAATTAAAACCGCAAGCGGTGATATCGGGCCCTCGCACTCCGCGCGCGTCGACCTGTGGCGCTCGTCGACCCGTGCTGCACTCGGAGGTTTTGTGATCGTGATGGGTCTCTAGAAAGTTGAATTCTTTTATAGGAAAAGGTATCTTTTGCTGTCGGCATAGACGCAATGGAATATTTGGGGGTGTGGTCACGGCTCCAGCATGCAAAATAGGGCATGGGTCTGATTGACTTTTTTGATGGGCTGTTTGTCTAGATGATGTGGAGCCAATTTGGTCTCACTGGGTGAAATGCCCTAGGAGGAGTTCATTCAAATAGCAGGCCTGAAAATGGCAAAAATTGACACTTTCAATTGAAGATGCTGGACTTCCTGTAGGGTTTGGAGTATGGCTCCAAGAGACTTTTTTGTATGTCTTAGGATGTTACATGAGTGTGCAAAATTTCAGAGCTGTAGATAAAATGTAACTCAGGGGCTAGCTAAAAAACATGGTATATTATGATATTTAAAGCTGCCAGTAGGGGGCGCTCTAACGTTTATGGACTTTATGCATGTCAATGTGTTCAGGGCAGGAGGCTTATCAAATAGATGAGGATTTTGTAAGGAATGGTGAAAGATATTTCATGTATTTCAGAGCAAAACTAATTCTGTGGACGGTCATACAAATTTTCATTTGCTTCTGTAGGGGGCGCTATTGCGCCTACAGTCTTGAATCTGTAGTTATGGATTCAGCCTGGGTGTGTACATGAGTGATTAAATTTTCAGCCTGATCAGACAAAGCATGTGCGAACAAGTGCACAAACAATTTTGGTGGTGAGGGAGAAAAACAAAGGCCAAATTTAATGGCCTGGTGTGACAAGGCCGTTTAATATTTTTTAAAGATTTCCACAATATTTGATGGGCTACTTGTGTAGATGATCTGGAGCCAATTTGGTGTCAGTGGGTGAAATGCCCTAGGACGAGTTCGTTCAAATAGCAGGCGTGGAAATCGCAAAAATTGACACCTTCAATTGAAGATGGCCGACTTCCTGTAGGGTTTGGGGTATGGGTCCAAGAGACTTTTTTGTACGTCTTAGGATGTTACATGAGCCTGTACATTTTCATACATGTAGATAAAACGTAGCTCCGGGGCTACTCAAAAAACATGCTATTTTAAGATATTCGGAGCTGCCACTAGGCGGCGCTCTACCGTTTATGGACTTTATGCATTTGAGTGTGTTCAGGGCAGCATGCTTATCACACCACAGAAGTTTGAGCCAGATTGGGCAAGTTGGCTTGGAGTTACAGCCATTTTTGTGTTCATGGCGAATCATCGAACTTTGCCGTCCCATAAGGGTCACGCCCTTTTGTCAAAAACTCACAGTTTTGAAAACACAGTAAGTCGAACTTCTTAAGGCTTTCCAGGTGAAATTTGAGATGGTTCTGCTAAACCACCTTGGAGCTGGACCTCCAAGTGTAAAATATGACATTTCCTGTTCCCACTAGGTGGCGCTGCGACTGATATTAAATATTGTCATATGTATGTGTTCAGGGGGGCACCCTCATCCTACTGGAGAAGTTTGATGCACATGGGATCATGTAGGTATGAATGAGAGGCAATCAAAATTTCATGGCGAATGATCAAAGTTCAAAGGGGCATAAGGACCCCTCCCCCTTGGCAAAAACTCACCATTTTCAAGATTTAGATTCCCCTGGGGGTGTAGGTCAGACAAACCAAATATGAAGATGATAACGTCTAAAACCTCTGAGTTATTAGAAAAAGTGTGAGGGCTGCAAATCGCCAAATTTGCATAATTAATTCAAAATGGCGGACTTCCTGTTGGGTTTAGGGCATGGCTCCAAGAGGATTTTTTGTGCGCCTGGACATGATATACATGTGTATGAAGTTTCATTCATGTACGTGAAACACAGCGGTGGGGCTCCAGTTTAGGGGGCGCTAGCGAGCCATTTGGGCGCGCCCTTGCCCGAGCCCATTAAAATACTTAAATTTTCACCAGGTGTGACGCATGTGCAAAGTTTCATGAGTTTTTGAATATGATAAAGCCCCCAAAAAGCCAATTCATTTGCCTGAATAATAATAATAATAAAAAAAAAAAAAAAAAAAAAATAATAATAAACGAAGCAATTACAATAGGGCCTTCGCACAGTTCGTGCTCGGGCCCTAATGAAGCTGAATGATGAAATAAGACATTAGATAAAAAGAGACAGAGACTCTACAAAGGGGGTGTGTAAGTCCAACGCTGACATGTGTACACCGTGTCTAAAAAAGCGAGCTTACATCACACATGGAGCCCTCCTCCACTTCCTCCTTGGAGAGTCAAGACAGCCTCTATTTATCACTAGTAGACATGAGCTTTATTAGAGGGCCAAACCATGGTCTCTTTCCAGGTGACTCACCTACCATTGGTCAATGTCCATTTCTCTGCACTGGGATGGTAATTGCATTCTCCATGGTTAACGGGAATCCAGTGGTCACGTCGTCCACCCACGTCCCTGTGACATTCACACTGCTGTAATAAATGATCTGTGGAATCCCCAATATGATGAGAAGTATTAAAGACCTTTATTTGTTCACATTATGTGGTGAACCATAACACAGGGAATGACAAAATTCAAACACCCTGCTCAGCCAATCTGTTATGATCTTTGTGTGTTTTGTCAGTAGGCTACTCATCACCTACACCTACGAATGGCATCCACATCAGACAAGTAATAGTTATACTATACATGCATTCACTAAATCTGTTCACTTGAGACAGGACTGAGAATTTTGCACCAGTCTTCAGTAACAGCTGCCTTTTGCGATAGGAAATTAATCATTTTAAGTGTTTCAGGGATGCTCTGGACACAACTGACACTACACGTGCTGCATACAAAGATTTTCTTCCTATTGGTACAGTGAATCACTTTAGCGGCAGTGTGAGTACTGCATCGTGTAGCTCTGGATGTGCTGACAGTGATGGGATAGCTCTTTGCCCTAGTAAAGCAGCTATTACTATCAGCTCTTTGATTTGTGTGTTCCTGAACTAAAGTGTCACATCTTCCTCTGCAGTGGTCTTTGACAGCCTGTTAATTGATACATTTTGACTGATATTTGTATACCATTTTTCTAGTCCTACTAACCACACTACAGTGCAAGCCACATGCACCCATTCATGCAGCACTTTATTCTACACACTTTATCTACTTGATCTTTTGGATAATGCTACCTACAACCACTTCAGAACCAGCAGTGACCTGCAATAGCATGCAACATGCAATAACATGCATCTCTTTGGACACATAACAAACAAAGCTGAGAGTGACTCTGTGGCTGTAGTTTCATCAGAATCATCAGCATTATCCCACAGGTCTCACCTGATGGGGATTTAGATGCTGTTAAATCCTGTGCACGGAACTGCACAACATTCAATTGACAAGTCAATTGAAAAATAAATGGGTCACTTTTGTTCAGTCATGGGAGAAGATGAGTTGCTGTGTAAGTCTGACTGCTGCAGTGTAAGCAGGGGGGATTTATGGTGTTGTAAGGGGTGATATAACTCTAACGGGGCAGTCCTACAATCTCATTACCGGTCCAGAATCACCCCTGAGAATAATGGCATTCGTGTCGACTCTTAAGATTCAACTACGCTATGCGTGTGTGTATGTGGTGTAGATAAGAATGAGAGAAGCAGGAAGGCCTTCTCCCTACGTGACACCCATGCCTATCTCCACCTTGTCTCACCTTGCAACTGCAGCACACCTCTCCTCATCCATTTCTCGTCTTTCCCACCCTTCCCTCTCTACTATATCACTTGTAACACTGGCTCCCAGGTGACATATTTCCCCTATGGAGCTTAATGGATTCCTGTGCTCTCCAGTTGATTTCTCCTTTACCTCCCAGAGAGGTAAAGGAGAAGCAGGCTAAGGAGAAAGTGTGAGCTGAGGAAGTATGTGGAGAATCCTGTGGATATCATTGTAATACGTAAATGGAAAAAAAGAAATATTTGATGGTAATCACAAAAGAGAGCAGGTTGATGTATTACTTGCAAAGTCCATCATTTCTGTTCAGATTCTAAATTGCCTTCACACACACAGAAGTGGGCGAGGACACGAGTCACCCAGTTGTGTTAATTTTGATCTGATGATGCTACATGAAAAGCCACCAAGTCTTTAACTTCATTTTCTGGGGACGATAGCTTCATAAACTCCAACATGGATATTAACTGACTTTTTTTTCTGCTACCAAATTTGGTTGCCCATTTATTCTCTTATTGATTCCCAATCCCAATCCCAATCAAAAAAAAAAAAAAAAAACAGAGTTGGCCCACATAGCTTTTCAGCATCAACGCAATGTGTCAAACATGGTGTACAAACTAACTTTTCATGCGGCTCAGGTATGCAAAAGATCTGCTGCCATAAGTCTGCAATGTATAACTGTCAGAAAAAAGGTCAGCATTGCATTAATGCTGATGGCATATTCCAGTGGGATTGCAGTTCGCCAATTCCCTTTTTTTTTTCATCCATCTGTTCATCAATTCAAAAAAGTCCCTGCACAATGGCATTACAATAACCAAACACTTGAGGTTCCGTCTTGAGGTAGCAAGTTTTATACCTTCAGACTTACAGCTTCACCAAGCTGTAAAGAAAACGAAGATACACCTTTGTAAGAAAAAGGAAGCCCTGAATGTGTCTTTGCACCACAGAAAGGGAAAACAATCTAAAGGACCATAAATAAGTTAATCAGTTTGTCGATATTTATGACCACAACAGCATCAAAGTGCAGTTTTTAGATTCACCAATAACCCCAGGGAGACTCACTCTCTTGTAACTACACAGTTTGCAAGGATTATAATGTAAACAAATTCCAGTAGCATATGTGAATGAATGGATGGCACTCCATTACCGTGGTGTTCCTGCAGATAAATGAATGATTTGGCCGGCTTACACACTATCCTCTTAAAGGCTCAATGATGAATAATGGAGGCCTGTTTGTCTCTGTTTACCCAAACAAATTTCACCATTCATTCACAAAGAGAAAAGGAGAGGGGAACATTATGGTTGTAAATTTCAAGCTCAAGGTATAACCACACATCTGCTGGCAACAGATTTCCTGTTCACGTTTGCAAACACACGACCCTTTACTCTGTAAACTATGAACATCAGGAACAATGCGTCCTTTGCTGGGAGGACAGTGATTTACTGCAGCTTGGAGGACATCATGATGAAGCTGAATGTGAAGCCAAAGTGCCAGACAGAGTCCGTCTGTCCCACAGACAGCATAGTCTGCCCTGTGCTGCAGCTTTCCATCATTTACTGCCTCTAACACACGGACAGATGGAGGGACAACTGGGAAGAAAAGCAGATACAGAGGAATTTAAAGTGATATAGAGAACACTCACCAGAAGGCATGTAAACATACATACTACATCACACTGTGTGCAGAAAATGTTGTTGAAAAAGAAATGAAAATGGCTTGTTGCATAATTAAAATACTAGTATTTTTTTTTCACTTTGTTCCACTGTTACAAAGAAAAACTGCTTAAAGAAACCAACAGCATGCACCAATAAATGCATATTTCACTGATCTGATGTTTCATCTATCCTTGAAATGAAGATGTCAGAATGCACTGGCTTTTCACTCTACCACTTATGATATTCTGGAAATTCACAGCTCCCAGATGATAAAGTTTTCACTTACCATGTGAAATATTTCAGCTTTAAAAGCTTTTTAAAGCTTTTTCACTGGTGCGACCATGGGGTCGACATTATGATTTTAAGCAAACTGATGTGAAATACACTCACCAGACACTTTATTAGGTACACCTTGCCAGTAATAGGTTGGACCCCCCATTTGCCTTCAGAACTGCCTTAACTCTTTGTGGCACAGATTCAGCTAGAAACACCACTCAGAGATTTTTGTCCATATTGATACGATAGCATCACACAGCTGCTGCAGATCTGTCTGCTATACATCCATGATGTGAATCTCCAGATCCACCACATTCCAGAAGTGCTCAATAGGATTGAGATCTGATGACTAGTTTTAGTGCAGTGAAGTCTTTGTCATGTAGCTTCAGTTTCAGTGGCACCTGGTGTGGTCTTCTGCTATTGTAGCCCATTAGCTTGAAAGCTCAGTGTGTTTTGCATTCAAAGATGTTCTTTTCCACACCTTGGTTGTAACCAGTGGTTATTTGAGTTATTGTTGCCACTTTCTGGTCACTTTCTTCTGACCTCTGGCAGCAACAAGCCATTTTCTCCCAGGGAACTGCTGCTCACTGGATATTTTCTCTCTTTTTCATACCATTCTCTGTAAACCCTAGAGATAGTTGTGCAGGAAAATCCCAGTAGATCAGTTGAAACACGCAGACCAGCCCATCTGGCAGAGTGGCACAAACAACTATGCCACATGCAGAGTCACTGAAATCACACTTCTTCCTCAATCTGATGCTCAGACCATGTTTACATGCCTTTATGCATTGAGTTGCTGTCATGTATTTGGCTGATGAGAGATTTGTGTAAACAAATGAAGTGGCCAATGAGGGCATCTTCCTAGCCTCAACTGTGACACCTATGATGATTTTTATTAATTGACCATCATCATCAGGCCAAATTATACATTTGCATCTTAATTGGCAACTGCCAGCTAATTCATTGTGAGTCCAAGCTTGCTGACAGTAGCAAAAGGGCAAAGCAGATTCACAGAGCCGCTACTCTAGCTGTAGCCATTTTTACATAGAATACAGTAAACAGAAGAAAACCTGAAAAAGTAAATCAAATCAGTACTTGGTGAGTTTACCCTGTGCCTTTAAAACAGCACCAGTTCTGTTAGATAAAGGGCCGCACCATCTGTTGCAGGACTCTGGCTGTATGTACAGGGTCGCTGCTGTCATGTTGCAGAATAAATTTGGGATTAATGTCTCCGTGATGGCATTATGTGATGGATATGAATCTAACTATTTAAAGTCCCTAAAACCTTTGCACACTGCTGTATGTTGGCTGAGTCATTTAGGAGCAGAGATATCAAAAACATTTTAAGATACTGTGGAAATGGGGCTGCCATGATAGGTCTGGTTTCACAAGCAAAACAGATCAAGCAAAATGCAGGACAGACAGACAGCAGACAGGTAGATGGATTATCCAGAGTAAATATAAACACAACAAACAACAAACAGGCAGACGGACACACAGACTGACAGGGCAGACAGTGAGATGACAAAGGGCACATTGATCTGATTAAACCCCTTTGCTTCCCAGCTCTCTGCTCTTTCCCGTTGCTCAGCTGAGAAAAGGTCATTTCTTCCTGAATGAATTTCTCACTCACTGTGGCCTAATGCCTCCAAGGGCAGCCCTGGCAAAATATATCAGGTCTTTCTGAGATGGCAAACAATGGGTGAAAGACAGTTTATTGCATGAAGAAGAGGTTTCCTAACCACAGGAGAGGTGGACAGGTAGAAAGGGGAAGAGCTGGGGCACAGAGCATTGATGAATGAGATTCAAATGTAGCTAAAATAGCAGTTATGCAAGTTCAGAAATGAAAGACAGAGGAGAGATTGCTCATAATGACAGCCTATCTGGGGCTTGAATGAACAGTGAAGTGATAAATTAATGTTCATGGGAGAGGTTGGTCCTTCAGCCATGGGAGACCCTGGTGTTGACAGACGACCGTAGACCCCGACACTGATGTACACACCAGTTTTGTGGAGAAGGACACAGTGCAGTACCAGTGCTTTGTTCACTGAAGCCATACTCATTGACGGAATACTGGATGTGACATTTTGAATCTTGGAGTTGGTATTTCTGCATTAATAATGTGTCTTCCTAGTGGAACAATTACTTTTAACATTTTTTGCATTAGTCACTTCCTGCTTTTTTCATATGGCTTTTCTAATCCAGTTACTATACTGTACACCTCCCTATCTGTGTGGCTTTACTTGTTGAGGTTACAGTTTGTAGTTAGTTTGGTGGTCTATTGATTTACAGAAACAGACGGGGTGCTGATGATGTATGTTTCTTTTAAGATAGTCTAAGGTTATGTGAATTAGAGCTCTAACTAAGTATTTTCCTTATACAGCTGTGAGCAGCTACACTATAAAAAAACATCCTATAAAAATGCATTATTGACGTCACTGCTTTCTGTATTTGGTTTTTCTACTTCAGCAAATACGTGGGAGTTCTTTTTATTGTGCTGAGAATACTTAAAACCCATGGCTGTGTTTCTATCTGGGGAAAAGTTCTTCTTCTTTTAGAATCTGCAAACCTTGCTGACGTGCGTGGACAGTGAGGTACTCTCACCTCGTGTTCCTAATCAGCAGCTTCAGCGGGATATTATTAGCCTGGCAGAGAACTGAGAGAAGCAGCAGCTCTGCTCAGACCTTATGTTGCATCAACCAACAGCTGTGACTGTGTTTCTTTGTTTGCATCCTGACCTCAGATGCTTCGTGCCTGATAACATATTACACATGTACAACACACAGGACCTGCGTTCTCACACACAGACCCGTGGATATGAATGTGTGCACCACTTGCCAGAAGTGGATATAATTTTATTTTCAATATCAGTTGAAAAAAATAATAATAAAGTATTTATTTGTATAATGTTTAAAGCTTGTTCTTTGTTTTCTGAAAATTCATTTTGATTCTCTCATGTTAGTTTTGGTGAAACTTGAAATGGCATATTAAGGTCTATTGATCTATAAATAAAGTGATTAAAATAAAGGCTTAATGGTTCTCCATCCTGCTTGTTAATTTTTTATAAATAAAGCTCTCCTGCCTGTGGCCTCCCTTCAATGCCAAGCAAATAATTTGGCCAAAAAATAATGAATTAACAAAACCTTTTGTCAAAGTTCTTTTTAGTTACAGCTTCGTAGTTTCCAACTAAAGTTGTTTCACAGGTCAGTTTTATTTAGGAGGAAATTCTGGAGAGTGGTGTCTCTTGAACTAACTTTCACCATCTTTATTTTAAAAGCTTGAAGTTTTGAATGTTTAGTGTGTGTCATCAATACAAATTTAGATCATCAGTCTAATGACTGATTATTATGAATTGTTTAACTTTATGTTCCATCCTACTAAGTGCATGTCTTTGGTCTGTGAGAGGAAGTCGGAGTACCTGGAAATGTACTTCATGTACTTTTGCCAAAGATAACCAGACACACTTTCAGTTATTTATTTCCAATTTGGTAGCACTTCATAATACAGGCTTATGGTGTGATTTCCCAAAGTTTACTATCCAATTTATTTGGATTTTAATTTTCAGTACTTAGCAGTTGGTAGTAAAGCTTAAAAAGTAAACACAGTAGAACCACGGGCAGTTTTAAGGGAAAAAGAGAAATAAGTCATACAGCAAGTAGTTTTGTAAGTAGTGGTAACCTATGAAGTTTTTTTATTTTATTTTTTTTTTAAATGCTACCACATCTTTGGATTCTTAAAAACGTGGAAATACAATCTACACTGTAAGTATTTCTATGTAATGAGTAGTGTTTGGGTATTTTAGGAAAAGTACAAACAACCATTTTTTCTTCTTATATTGTATACATTATTAGCCATACATGCTGTATTATAGAGTATCCTAACCTAACCGTTCTTATATTGTAATTACATGTTATAAAGGTGTTAAAGGTTGTTTTATCCATTTAGTAAACTTCTTTCCCTTTTAAACTCTTGAAACACTGTGTTCTGTTATGGGGACATTGCAGTTTGGCTTCTCACTTTATACTTCATTCAGCTCAATAAATACTTTGTTAAGCAATGCTGCCTTTATTGTGTTAAACTATAAAAACTAAATCCACACAGGAGGGTATATTTTAAGAAATAAAATAAGATTTCTGTTCAAAGATGATGCTTAGTTTCTACACTTATCAAGTCAAACCTATCTCAAATCTGTGCCATTGCTTTTCCATTAGAGAGCCCAGTAAGGTACAGAGATGTTTTCCTGTTAATCCCAATTTTGCTCATCCGCTTTCACTGGTTGCAAATGTTTTCATTTCCTCTGAGAGAAGCATTCCAGAAATATTTGCTAACTAACAATTCAATTCTTACAAGTGGGCTGCAAATTTCACACACTTCTGCATTCTGTCACTGGAAATCAACTAATCTGTGACAGTTGACAGTATGTGTGACTGCTTTTAATCATGTGTGTGTGTTTCTAATTTAGTAGTATTGTGAAGGCATCTAAAGGCCTTCACAAAGACAAAGTGGACAAAGTGTTTAAATTCTGAAACATGAGAAGCTCGATAGATGGTTTAAACAATTTTAATCTTTTGTAAAAATTTACAGAAAATTCATATGATGAGTACAGTTTTGAAACACTCCTGTATGTAACTGTGTCAGTATGACTGAGCTGCTCTCGTAATGAGAGCAACTCAGCCATGCTGACATATATCAAGCTTCTCACGTTTCAGAATTTAAACACTTTTTCCACACTTCAAAAGGAAAAGGGGAAATTAAACTGCTGACAAACTATCTATTAAAGGACACTGTGTACAAAAAACACAACATATTTATACTATATGGACAAAAGGAGCTGTATAACCATGGAAACCCATGACATGAAGCTCCTGGCTCACAGTTTTTGTGCTGATGTTAATGCCAGAAGAGATCTGAAACTCTGCAAGTCAGCAATGCATTTTATGTGCAATGCACCTCAGCACAAACTGGCTATATAATTTATGAGGTCTGCCACTTGGTGGCTGAAGTGTGGCCTAAATGCTTCTACTTGGGAATAATACCTTCAGAGAATAACTAGGAGGGAAGAAACTGACTTGTTGCAACGGTTGCATCCTATTACAGTACCACGCTTGAATTGAGTGGGTCTTTAGAATAACCCATTCTTTGCATGCATCCTCTGCATGGCTATGTGCTTGATTTTAGGCACCCATGGCAAAGGGACTGAAAACACAAAATTCAAAGATTAAGAGGTCCATTTTTTCCATGTTGGGAATTATTGATTTCTATCAATTGAAACGCTTGCAATAAGTCTGAATTTGTTTCCCAGTGTACCAAATCACTTACCACTCTTTTGCAGGCAATCATCCACAGGCACACATATGTCCATTAAAAATCTCACACAGAAGCAGTCCTAACACAAGCTGTTTGACTACACCTGGGATGTGGATTCAGCTAAGAATGCACTTGAGAGAACAGGAGGTATTTCTGATTAGTTTTAAGCTGAGATCTTGCAGGTGAAATCATTCCACTGCTGCCATCTCTCTTCACCTGTTAGTTCACAGCTCTGTCACCCTGCAGCGACCATTCATGTCCACATTTCCCTTGGAGTATGTCTAAGTCATCCATAACATGAGAAGTAGAGGGGAGAAGCAGAAGCTAATCACATTACTGAAACATTCAGTGGCACTTAGGTTTTAATTAGGATTTAATTTTCAGCACCTAAAAATTATTACCCTTAAGTAATGACTACCTAAGTAATGGCAAAATTTATACATTTTTAAGCAAGGAGTGCTATTGGTTGCTTATGTTTGTTTTTTGTTTATTGTTGTTTTGTTTTTGTTTTTTAAAGAGAAGCATATGGCCTTGTCATCTGAATGAGAGGAAACAGAAAATCACCTCCCTTTTCATGTTGCATTTTACATTTTAGCACAAATGTAGAGCTAATTCTTCAAGATTTATTCTTTATTTTTGCACACCAGTGCTCAGCCAGATATCCTGATATTTTTTTATCAGCTACACATAGTGTATTAAGGGGTTGTTATCATACTGCTTTCACAAGTTTTAAGATTCTTATTCATGATGCAATCCCATAAGTGAGCTACCCAACCTGACTCATACCCCAAACATAATGCACAGTCATGAAGAACTTACTTCAGCCATGAGAAGAACAAGGAGTCTTGCAGCAGATGGTGCCTCTCCCACAGCGCCTTGATGTCAACTTCATAGAGTACATCTGGGATTACATGAGAGGCACAAAGTGTGATGAGTTCTCCAAGAGGCTTGGAAGAAACTGTAAGTGTATTTAGGAGACTGGTGCTTTTTAAAAAAGAAAATAGTGGTCACATCAAATTTTAACTGTATTGTACTCAGTCAGCAGGCTCATTCATTGCTAATGTGAGTGCTGGAAGAGCTTAGAAACTGAGACATCTCCGAAACTACACTGGAAAGCTGACTGGAGGTCACTAAAGATAGTTCGAATTTGAATTATAATTCATTAATTAATCAGCACACAATTTGCAAAGAATACAGTTGGTAACTGATTAGTCATTTATCAAACTTCCTGGCACTGATATTAACATTTTTGTCTTTGTATCTGCCATGACCTCAGACTCTGGGAACTAATGACACTTTCACTGCTTATTTTACAGCCTTTGCTACTCAGTAATGAAAATGACTTTTAGTTACAGCTCCTGGTGATGTTTTAAAGTCAGGTCCATTAGTCCATCCAGTACTTGATTTTTTAAAATGTCCACACAGATTCCAATAAGAAGTAAAGAAAATGCTTACAACTAATGACTATTTCATCAAGTTATCTGCTGATTTTCTCGGTCGTGCATTTATTTTAAATCAACTGACTTATCGGTTAAATCAACTTATCATTACATTCCTTTTGCTAAATGATCTAAAATATTTAAGTAGAAGCTTCTCCTTAAAAAATTACTGCATGCAAAAAATAAAATGTAGCATGAATGATGCAGTAATTTTGCAGAGAAATGGTGCACAGAATTTTTTTCTTTTTAAATCTGCATATTTACATATTTATAACAAATTTAAAACAAATAAGCTTGTAATTGTAATTGTGCAAGCATTTTTCCCCCCAAAATCCTGGACCTAAAAGCTTGCCTCATCAGCTTAGGGTTCAGAAGGGTCCAGCAGTTTAAAGTTATCACTAAACTTTTCCTTTTTATTTTTTATCTAGTTTTGAATCTGTCTCACTCAGAATCAGTTGATCACTGCTGCAGGCAAGTACAGGACAGAGCGATATGAAGAAATTAAGATTGCATGTTGCACTAATACCAAGTACACACTGCTTTTCTGGTGGGGGTTAGCTGTTTAGCTTATGACTCCTGTTATACTTCATAATCCACAGATTTCACCTCTCAGAAATAAAAAAGGACTCTTAAATTGCTATTACTCCACTGGCTGTTTGAGGAATGCAGCACACTGAGTTTAATCTTATTTACACTGAACAGAAGTATGTCTAGGAAGGTTCTGCTGATATGCTTCTGTGTAAGTCGGGAACCTTTCCGTGTGTTGACATTCTATTTTTGCATTCCTGCGTCACAGACATGTTTTCACTACTAGAACAAAGTGTGACCTACTTACCTGTTTAGGTCCTTTTTGTCCCCATTTACTCAAAACCCTGCAGGCAGGGAGAGGAGGGGAGTCAATGAAACCAGAGAGAGAAACTGCATGGATGGAGAGGCGATCTGAGAGATAAAGAGTATGTCAGTGTTTGACCTTCTATTAATCAAGCTGTCCCTCTGTTTAAGGTTAGAAATGTCCCCTTGTCTCCCCTTTCCCATGATGGGCCATTGTCCACCAACACACCAGTGCTGCGACTCCTCTTGTTCACTGTCAACCTTGCCTTTTCTGTCAAAAGACTATAATTCCCAGGAAGCCTGTACTCATTCACCCCATCTTTTGGCCTTTCACTTTCTTCTCTGTGATGTATTGATCGACTGGAGTGCCACTGTTCTCTTCTCTCAGCTCTTCTTGTGACCTAAATTTCCCCTTGTGTCCTCATTAATTAGCTGATGAGAATCTGGCTTCCTGGCAAGGGTGGGAAATGGAAAAGGCTCATTAAAGAACACATCAATAGGTTGGGATTAAACATTTTGTTATGTGTAATCCATCATGCTGTATATGTGTATGTGCAGTAAACAGTCCCACAGGTGCGACAGCTCCTAATTTATGATAATCTGTTTTCTTTAAAATTCACAAACACGTTTTGCTATTGAGACTGAGAAATGTGAGCTTTCTTAACCACTTATTTCCAGCAGAAAAAACATCCCCAAATTCAAACTGTGACGACAACTATAGTCATATTGGTGGTGACCTCTTCATTGAGCACATCATACTTTAGGACATTTGAAAAAACAAATGGTGCTGGTACAGTCTTTATAATAGTCTAAACATGAGACAGGGGCTTCAAGCGTGGACCAGTGCACATTGACTTAATATACATCCCTTGTAAGTCTTTTAGCAGTGTTTTAGAGACCCTCTCTAGACTGCATAAGCCAACACAGAAATGGCTTAAACCTTTCTAATGGCCAGAAATCTGATTGTATGGAAAAGCACATATTTGGCTCCCTTGTCTGGTGACTCAGTAAACACTTTCCTGATGAGTTTCTGGCCTCAACTGCCAGTTTCAAGAAGCTCAGTACAACATGATTTGGTAAATTATTGTCCCTATTACAGTCAGAGGACAAAGCAGGGCTGCAGTCCAAAATAATTAGTTTTATTACAGTAAACTATAAATGAGATGGCAAAATTGGAGAAAAGACAAAACCCACACAGAATACAACAACAAATAGTATTTAATTTGTAACAACTGCTTATCAAAACACATTTTGGCAAGTAATTGTACATTACAGGTTTAATGGTTAACTTCAGTATACAATTTTAGAATCAAAATGCATGCCAAATAAGTGCACAAGTGGTCATTTTTTCCACATGGTCATCTAAGGCTTTCATGGCACGGTTCCACGCATTACATCAGCACTTCATCCATTACCGTGTCCCATTTAATAAAGCAGTGAAACATTCACTCTGCCAGACAACATCGATTCCTTGTGCAGAGGTTTAGGTACAAACAATATCAAAGCAAACTCCATCACCTCATTGATAAACAGCAAATGTTTTCTTGTTTCACTCGCTCGCACAGTCTCTGTGCAGACCACATCTAACCAAACACCAAATGAGAGCCCCATAGTCTTTAATCACAAGGTTTCTCTTACTGTGTACACAATGTAAGGCTGCAGGCAATTTAGCACCAGTATTTATGAGGAAACACAGCGAGGGTGCTATAACATGAGAAGCTGCATTGGTAAAGTTGATTAGATTATGAGTGGAAGACTGCCATTAGAATTTGCCGGGATATTGTTATATTGATGTATGATGCAGCCAATAAACAAGTCAATTTGTAGTACAGAAATGCTAAAGATGAGTTGTGGTGGTAGTGACAAAACTGTATCAATGGTATCTCCACCCCCAAAGTTATAAAAACATCACATTCAGTGAATATGTTTTTTTTAGTTCTGAGAAAAAAAAAAAAAAAAAAAAAAATCAGCAAACTGTATCATTCTAATTAAACCTCTGTATCTGCCTCAAACAAAAACAAAAAACTGTATAGGTCCAGAAACAATTAGGCAATAAACAACAACAAAATAATCATCATTCACCTTATAAAATGTCTCGTGTGTTTTCATATATTAAAATTAAAATAATCTAAGCATCTTTGGGAATTGAGAGTAGACAAAAAAAAAAAAAAAAAAACACAATTTCACCATTTGTCATTCTCTGTTGGTATATAAACCAAAAGATTTAGTTTCAAGTAATACATGAATAAATACAGGAAACAATAATCAGCACTAGTTACCTCCACCACACAGGTTACACTGTTGTTGCAGTTTCTTATGTTAGCAGGATTACACAAAAAAAAAATACCAGGTCGATTATTCTGACACTGAGAGGTAGAGAACAAACAGGAAGAATCCATTGCATTTTGGTGCATGAGCAGGGATGCCAGACAAATATTTGGGACCCCAGCCTGTTATGGGTCACTGAGGACTCACAAGCTTTATCCATTTCCCCTTAAAACAACCAATAGAGTTCGTTAGGTTAATCTTGTTAAACTGAGCTGATCTGTCCACACTGGCAGAAGATTAGGCTACCTATAGCAATAGCATTGTGAGCAAGCTAACTACAATTAAAGCCCATCACATTTTACAGATTATAATCTTTGTGCTTATCAATATGCTGCATTAATACAGCATGTTACTACAATCAGTTGTTGAGATCTGCATCAATACTACGTATAGTTCTATTTCTGGAAAGGTGCATGTCTGTCTCTGCTGCAGCTACAGCATAGACGTAAAAAAGACTAAAAAAATCAAACTTCTGTTGCAGAATGCGTGAGCCTGTTACAGATCACAATTTTCTCTCTCCTTTGTTGTTGAAATTCATACTTTCAAGGATGGTGCAATTTCTTAATAAACTCTGTCTTATTGAAGTATTGGCCTTGGCGGAGATCTTGGCTTCGAGTGGCCCTCTACTTAGGACGGAGATTAATTAGCACTACATAAATTTTATTGTGTCATGCAAGCATGCATATTAAGCAAAGCTATGTAACAGCTTACCTAATTGTGCACTGAGCTGCATTTTTGGAATGATTGTCCAGCTCTTTATTTATAGTCATGAAAGCCTAAATGTATTTTTGGCTTTTGATATAATTTTATATATATATAAGCACATGTTCTTGTGATAGCCCCGGTGCATAAACTGTACAGACACAAGTTGAGCTTCAGAGTTCATTTGACAGATCCACGCTGTCTGCTGCTCAGCATGTGGCCAATAGACTCAAGCCAGAAAACAGATGGGGGGAGGCTCTCTCACCAGCCGAGGGGGAAACTAGTGCTTTGAAGTGAATTGCAATCATTAAATCCCTCTGTGTCCCTGGCACACACAGTACGACAAAACTCTGCTGACAGCCATGGATGCAGAGTATGCTGCTTGTTTTTGCTCCCTTTCTATTTTTAAATTAGTGTTTGGAAAGTCGCTCCTGGTGAGTGTGCAAAACTTTAAAGCAGTGGTTCTTAACCTTTTTAGGTCATAAGTGTAACTGACCTAAAAGCAGACATGCCCAAAGTTTAGGACTTGATAAAACCAGAGTCAGTTATTTACAATACTAATTTAGGCTGCACACATTTGCATTACATTGGCTAACAGTCTAGATAACTGCTACTTAAGTTTTTATATATATGTGCGCTTCCAGTGTAGTGGAAGCGCAAAAAAAAAAAAAGGATGATTACGTGAAGGGTGACTGAAGAGGTCACGAGTTCGCGCCATGCAGTGTTTGAGGACATTGCTCATCAACCCTCAGTTGCTAGTTCATTTTCCTGCCCGTATCAATAATGAGAGTTGTCAGCAATGGCTCAAGTTTAAATAAATTAAAAAAAAAAAAAAAAAGAAAGAAAAAGAACAGTCAGATACACAGTCACACAATCCACAGACCTTATGTGTCCATTGGATTCCTTTTCTTCTCAGTCAGTCCTGATGCCCAACTTTTTTACTCACATAAATTGAGGTCATTTCTACCTGTGAGCCCTCATTTCAGGTTTCAGCAGTACTGTGACAACTACCTGTGACTAATTGAACCCATTAGTGATTTTTCCATTTAATAAAAGCATTTAAGTGCCAAGAAAAGATGTAAATATTCAAGAAAAAAAAATTTACATTCCCCCTTTAATTAACTCAGTCTGCTGATTTGTTTAACACTATGTAAGGCAGACATCTCAGAGACTGACACATTCTAATTTGTGAAAATCACAACAAAATTCTGTCTCTAGACAGAAATTTGAAAAAGACATTTGTAATTTAGATGAACCGACTCTTTATGAATTTCTGCTTTTATTTTGATTTGAGAAATTGACAAGTTTTCACCTGGGTCCAAACGATATCTCCTCCCCAGCTCTCTTTTATTTTCCACTGAATTCATATAAAGCTGTAAGAAATAAGATCCACCATCTCAACATGAGAAACGATTGAGCATGCAGCTGCTATATAAACAGGAGATACAGGTGCCAGATTCATGCTACAGATACTTGTTCTCCTCTGAAGGGACTGTCCATCTCAGGTCACAGAAGACAAAAATGGCAATCAGTCACTTCAGAGTAGTTTTGCAGGTAGAGTCTTGCGGTTCACATTGGAGTGTAAAATGTGGCAAAGACAGAACGATTCCACTGTGCTAACCTGTTTAAGCAGATTAATTGGAGCAGCCTTCACAATATAAACTACTTGGAATGAATTTGCTGGTTTGACTGCTCTTCCAGTGAACTGTCAGGAACAACGGGAAGCAGGAGGGAGGCAGCTGGTGGGCGGGGTAATAGGGCATGTGGCTCTCCCCTCCAGTTCTTCATCCTGAGAAACAGAGGCAACTTGAGGCACGCCATTTTGTACTTCATAACCTGGTAACTGACCACAGGCTTGTTCAGGTAAACCTCCTTTAGTTCCCTGAGCTGGACACTTCCATGTTCATTCCAATTATCTCATTACTTCATTAAGTGGAAATGCTAGAAACAGATGTAAACATACCAAAAACAAACAAAAAAAAACACACACACACACACACACACACACACACACACACACACACACACACACACACTTGTTTTTAACTGGATTCCAGCTGAAAACTTAACAGTTCTACTATGAGTTAGACAGATGCTCACATTTTTAGATTAGTTTGGGATCAGATTATAACAGTCTGCAAGACTTTGCACTGACATTTTTCATTGTATTCTCAGATTTGACAGACATTAAAAAAAAAGACCTGAATTGTTTATGCACTAGATGTCAATCCCTTTTCTGACTAAGTTGCAACTCTAAAACATTCTCAAGCCTTAACTCCTAAACAATAACTTTAGTTGAATTAGGTGCCCTTGCAGTGTCTTACAATTAGTTTCAAAATAATTTTAATGACATTATTAATCACTTTTAAAAGCATGATTTTGGCCAGATTTCAGTATGAACTTCAATCTGATTTTGAATAGTGGCCAGCAAATTAGTCCAGTTTTCCCAAAAGTAATACAAGTAAATTTAAGTAAATTGAGTGATTCAGGCATTTTTTGCCCACAGGAATTGTGAGTACCCCGCGAAAGTCATTTTAGCCAGAGGGCGTATCATTCTTAAGTGTGTCATCACCCCAAAAGGCCCACTCTAAGCCAGACAAGCCTATACAAGAATGAAAATTTGTTGTTTAGAGAAACAATAAAATTCATTATGATGTAACCTGAAAAGCCTGTTTTAGACATGACTAAAATCAAACTGATTACTCTAGTTGCTTGCTCTGCTTAGCTATAGAGCCCCCACAGAGTCTAATCTTATACCTGAAGTTCACACAGTGTCAGCAGTCTCCTCCCTTTCAGCGTGCTCTCCATAGCGATTATGTATCTCCATGTCAGACAAAGCACTCTCTAATGCATCCTCTTCATAGTCAGTGTGGTAGTCGGATTCTTCTGATGAAGGGAAAGAGTGGGGGACAGGAAGCACAGAGGCACATTGTGGGTGAATAAACTGGAATATTTGGAGTGTAGAAGAGGTGACAAATACAAGTGGGTGTGCAGGTGCACAAGTCAGAGCATTAAAGATGTCATACAGGGTGGACTTTGATAAGGGATGGATGACAAATGCGTTATAAATAGTAAGAACAGGAATAAAGAGAAGGTTGAAGCCATGTGAGAAAAATAACTGTTGTAGCATGTTTCACTGAAATGTTTAATATACATTTAAATATGAATTTGTTTATTTGAATGTAAATGCTAATGTGAATACTAAACTGCATAATTTCTATTCAGTATCAGTACTACAGGTTCCCTTTTCAATCGGTAGGTTTTACACTGAGGCTGTGTAGTGTATGCACAAACACTGAGCCAACAAGTCGCCGTCTCCCCTGCGCAGAATTACGACTAAATAAAATATGACATGAAAAACAAACCAAATCCAGAAACCAAATAAGGGCAAGTGCGAGAAAGACGTGGACATACTTAAAAGTAGGCTGAGTATGGCGTGTGAGTATGAGTGTGTGTCAGTAGTTTTACCATCCACTAGAGGAGGTTTGACAGGCTCGATGCGGGACACAATTTCTGCCAGGTCAGTGAAGGAGGCATTGGGACATGTCACCACCTAAAAAACACATTCAGTGACAGGGACTCAGTGACAGGGACTATTGAGGAGGCGTTCTGCAATTTCACCATCTTGGAATGAGCTCCCTAACTGTGTACCAACCATGCCAGCCGCAAAAAAACACTATAATGGAGTCTTCTCTCTCCTCAATACTGCTGTGTTTTGAAAATTACAGCAAGTAATGGAAAGTCTGTAAATGCTGCAGAATTTTTCCTGATGCATGTGCTTTTTTTGTCAAGCACATGCATTGTGTTGTTTTTTTATTATTATTATTATTATTATTATTATTAAAGCTTTGCTAGACATACTAGCCTTGGTTATGGTTTTAAGTTGTTTTCCTTGCTCTGCATTTTGTGAACCAATAAAAAAAACAAATATAAGACCTATGATGGAAAGAGATGCACCGTTTCTCTTGAGAGCTATACTCTCCAGTAGTATCTGAAAATAGAAAGGCATTAATTAACTACGTGGGATGCCTATTGTTTTAAAGAATGAGAGAAGCAGCCATTTAGTTTTAAACATAGCCTCAGATCTGCAATCATTAAAGTGGCTCCATCTTCTAACCTTCATCTTCATGTTATTGCCCAGATTGAGGGTAAATATCTCATCTTTCTTCATCACTCTCTCCATCTCTTGGTTAACGGGTGCTTTGTCTTTCTTTGACATTGGTTGGGGATAAATCTGGTACATGGTAAACCTATTTTGTGTACTTAAAGAGCAAACAAAATGTAGCTCAACCCTAACCCTAAAAATATGAGAAAATGTGCCAAAAATATAGTATACCAATTGGGCAATTAAATATGGATGAACCACAAATGAGGTGCTAACCTCACTTTAAGATAGAACATTTTTAAGACAATTATGAGGTCAATATGGAGAGTTTTTAGATAAGTAATCTTATCAGTCTAAAAGCATAAATTACTGCAGAGAAGCGTTCTCCATCTCTCCAAACAGCTGCATTGACTTTTTAAGAGATCTGTAATATGACTGACTTTTGACCAAGTCTTTACATTGGATTCAGGGATGTGAGAATTAAATATTTCCACACTATTTTTCATTATTATTATTATTGATTAAATGTCAGACTGTCTTGTTTTTGGCACAGGAGGACACTACTGCAGTTTCCTTTAGCGTTCATATGTCCAAACAGGAACTGGACTACTACGAAAGTGTCATTAAATATCATTTCAGCTCTGACTTATGTTATATTGTGCAGTAATAATTATTATGCGTACTTCAAACGGTGGGCAGAGTGCCTGCCACACCAGTAAGTGTCTTAATTGTTTTAACTTCAAGCTGATGAAGGCTCAAAAATTATTTGTGCCTCACAATTTGACTGCTAAAAACCAGAGAACAAAAATAAATTTTCAATTTCATTACAACCCTAAAGCAATGCATTTTAAAAATGGCTTTTGATTAAATTGTCAACTCACAATATTTCAGTTATTAATGTCTAAAGTACTTCAATGAGTCACACATCGCTTTCACCCATTTCACTGTCGATCACAATATTTTTGTGCTTTTAAGTCACAACTCAGAAGGAAAATGAAGCCCAGACTCTGATGTTGGTTTGTTTTGAACCATTTTCTTCATGTTCTAGTAGTGTATGTACACATGTTGTTCACTGCTACCATCCTTACATTGTTCTTGCTTTGAGTGTTGCGGAACTCCTCTTGATGTCTATCTTTGAGCATTTTTTCCACTACACCACTGCGACGCCACACATCAAACACAGTCTTGCCATGCTGGTATCCCACCTCCTACATCACACAAACACATTCACATATCAGTACTGTTTTCTATCCAACTGGCCAAAAACCATTAAAAGCTGATGTGTCACATAAGGTGAAACATAAGTGCAGAATACATTTTAGGAAATTGGTATAAAAATAAAAATAATCCATGATCGGGGGTACAGCAAAGCTGAGATGAAAACAACTTTCTGAAACTTACAGCAATTTCATCGAACTTGCCAAACTCTAGTGTACGGTATCTGTCGATTGGAGGTCTGATATACTCGCAGTAGTCACTGCTCTTCACAGACTCCAGCTGTCTCACACAGCACACGTAGGCCAACCGACTCTGAATCTCTGCCATGTTCAGCACCTGCAGAAATTAACTTATAAGTCAGTGAAACCACCTCCAAAAATCATAATTTTTAATGAACAGAACTAAAACAAACATCGCTGCACAGCATGTTGTGCCTTTACTCCTAATCAACCCATCACCTTAACTTTCTCAGCTAGGGGGTTGAGGCGTTTCCATAGCAGCCACCAGCCCGAGAGTGAGTCGCCATAATTAGTGAGATTGGTTTCATCCTGGCTGCCCACATCAATAGCTATTACCACTTTAGCCCCCATGGAGCGTGCCACATCAGCTGCGAGAGTCAGGAGAAGAGCGCATCAAGACAAATAGTATACAGTATTGGTAAAATAGTAACACTGCTATAAACAAACAACTGAGCAAATACATCGAAGTATGCCAACTTTGTACTTTCCATTATTAAGTATATATAAAAAAAGAAGAAGAATTTAACAAACCAGGCAGGTTGTTGATATAACCTCCATCCATCAGTAGGTGTCCATCTTTTGGATCACAGAGAGGAGGGAGATATCCCGACAGAGACATGCTGGCACGGACATACCGCCAAAGAGAACCTCAAACAACAAACAGGCAACTCCTTTTTATGTCTTTTAAGCAGTAAACTTTTAATTGCAACCTGAATTGACTGAAAATGAACCGATTAAAGAGTAAGTTCACCAATGGAGACCAGGATGCCGGAAATCTCAGAGGTACAGTGCACATCTAAACTTGTGCACACAGAACTCAAAGTACAGTGATCCAAGAGTGGAGAAAAAAAAGCAAGAAAAAGTTTTCATAAGACTTTATGCAGTTCTGTGACAAACTAAGTACATCCTATGATTCAGTAGCTTGTAGAATCACCTTTAGCAGCAATAACTCAAAGTAACTGTTTTCTGTATCACTATCAGTCGTGAGAGACTGGTAGTGACAGACTTATTGGGTCAGAATTCTTCCACAGCACTCTTTACATCATTGCTTCAGTTCATTGAGGTTTGCTGGTATTCATTCATATAGAGACTTCTTATTGTCCTGAGTGGGCAAGCAGCTTGATTCTTTTCTTTTTCAGCTATTCTGTTGCAGATTCGCTGATGTGTTGAGAACATTTTCCTGTTGCATGAACCAGTTTCAGCCAAGCTTTAGCTGTTGCACAGATGGCCTCAAGAGTACTTTGATAAACTCGGTGATTGCAAGGCGCCCAAATACTGTTAAGTGTAAAACAGGTGCAAATCACCAATGTGCTTGACAGCTGGTATGAGGTGTTTGTGCTTACATGCTGTGCTTGGTTTCGCCAAAGGTGGTGCTGTACATTACAGACAAACATCTCCACTTTAGTCTAATCCATTCAAAAGGACATTATTCCTGAAGTTTTGTGGTTTGTTCAGATGCAACTTTCCAAATCTAAGCTGTGGTGCCATGTTCCTTTTAGAGGAGGCTTTCTCCTGGTAACATTTCAACAAGCCACACTTGTTCCATCTTTTTCTGAATCTGCTGTCATGAACATTAACGTGCTAACTGAGGCCTGCAGAGTCTGAGATGTAGCTCTTGGGTTTATTGCAATTTCTCTGAGCACAGTTTGACCTTGGAGTGAATTTGCTGAGATACTGACTTCTGGGAAGATTGTTACATTGTGTTAAACACATACCTGAGTGCTCCAGACTAGCAAACTGCCAAAACCTCTGCCTTTGCCAGTGAGTGTGGCCCCTCTGTAATCGATTAATCAAGTGCATTTGATTAGCAGCACCTGGTTGCTATTTTCCGTTCCTAATTTTCTATCATGGCAGTAAGGGTGTACTACAGGTATACACAGGACTGCATAGAGTAGCGTAAAAACAAGTTTTCAGATTACTGTACTTTATTGTTGCATGCATCTGTAGGTAAGAAAACTTATGTCATCGCATCCCTTCAGCAAACAAGACCAAAAGGATTCTTTCAAACAAACAAACTGAACACTGTACTTACCATCAGTGTGTACTCTCATGGCAGAGGCAGTGATGTCAGTTGTGATATTAAAATATGGGATCCAAAGGTCCTGCATGACAGAAATTACATTGGTCCAATTTCATTTATTATAACAGCTGGGCAACAGCTACTGTTATTCAGCTCACCTCAATCTGTTTGCTTTCGAAGACATTGTTTATACCAGAGTTGAAGGAAGCACCGGAAAACATGGAGGTGATTGGATATGTCAAATCCAATACTTTCTTAAATACTGAAGTCATTTCCTGCAGGAAAAGCCAAAAGAATCAAATTAAAAGGAGGTTCAACCCCCCCCAAAAAAAACACTCAAGATCTGTTTGCTTAAATGCAGAGCTGAATTAATCCCCAAGAGTTCAAATTTACTTTGATGCAAAAGAAAAATCTAGTAGATTCTCACCTTATGCACAGTTCCAAGAAAAACATTGTCATATCATCCTGACAAGTGTATACATTTCTCAGTCATTTGAAAAGGACATATACAATGTGGAAAACCTACCAAATGCTCTGCCTGGCGACAGCAGGTGTCTTAAATCAGCTTTGGCGGATGTGTTCAAGACATCCTCCAAAGTTACATTTTTAACCTTGTTAAGGTTTCCATACGATCTCTCTTTAATTAATTTAAAAGCTAGAAGTAGGGCTGTGCCATATAACATCTGCAGTAATGCCAGTATTACTGTGGAACACTGCTAGTTGCACGCCATATGACAGGAAGATCAAACAGCAGATGGAAATGCTGATGATGTGGTTACATGGTGGAAAAGCAGAGCTTTAAGCAGCTAGTTAAAAAGTTCAACCCAAGCCACAACATCCCAAATAGGTAATATTTCTCAGTTGTATTATGTGATATTGTGCAGCTCTTAAAGAGCTACAAACTTAAGTTCATTTAGTTATTATTAAACTAGAAGTATTAAGCAATTATTTTATACTTCTACCTAAAATTTCGAGGAAAACACTAACTAGGGTATTTCTGTGGTTGTAAATTTAGCACAAAATAAAATAAGTAAATTTGTGTTTGGTTGATTATTTCTTTGCTGTAACTTTGTTGTTTTCTTGTTGATTTCTGTTTAAAGACTAGGATGCAATCCCACAGCAGTGTGAGACCAAGCTGGTGAACAGCATATGGAGGAGATGCCAGGCTGTTGTGGCTGTGTATGGCTGTTCCACATGCTACTGAGGCCCATTTGTCAGTACATCTTCTTTCTTCAGACTTCAATCATCCAATCCAATAACCACCATCAAACAAGAGTCAGTCGAGAATAAGCTGTTTGGGATTGACACAAAAGATCTGGCAAGTTTTTCATATGCACAACCCACATACTGAACTCTACTGTTCAACCCACAAAAACATTTTCCTTACAAATGTGGCACCATTAAGGGGAAATAAACAAAAAGCTTCCAATGGTAAAAGATTTATTGCCAAGAAGCATTGTTACAACAAAGAAATAATCGACCAAACACAAATTTCCTTACTTTTGATGCTAAGTTTGACTTATGCTGTGTCGCTATAAAGCTGCTGCTGGCATCTTGTCTCAAAAGATTCACACTTCAAATCAGTGTCATCAGTAAGAGTAGCTCACTGGAAAAGGATGATGGAAAATGCCCTTCATTTACTTACTTATAAGTCTATAAAAATAAAATTAGTTTTTTGGGTGGGGGTGGGGGTTCCCCTCTGTATTTTCTTGTGATGTAATTTTGAGGCCACCTCCCCAACCCCTAGCTAGAAGACATGAGTGAAACATGAGAAATGAAATTCACTCTCAGGTCTTAAAAGGGTTGTCTAGGAATGCCGTGTAAAAGACATCCAGAGCTTTATATCCATCCATCTTCTTCTGCTTTTCATATTCCCAAAAAAAGGTTCATTAAATTAAAAGCAGAACTGAGATCTAAACCAAATTAGAATTTAATCATTTGCAGACAGAAAGAGTCACATCTATGTCTAACCAACTCAGTTTAATGCAAGATTAAAACATTCAAGCTTAATGGGTCATCTTCTAAGTTAATTAAAAGTACACCATCTGGTAAGAAGACACTACACCCAAGCTCTGCAGTCAGCCATTGTTGTGCAGCATCCTGTAGATGGTTGATTGAGGTCATTAGGGGTCAAAGTTTTAGTGTTGGCAAATTCAAGTAATGTGGAGCAAAGAAGTCTCTTCCAACATCATTCCAGGGAAATTGTCCCATCCATCCATCCATCCATCCATTTTCTTCCGCTTATCCGGGGCCGGGTCGCGGGGGCAGAAGCCTAAGCAGAGAAGCCCAAGCTTCCCTCTCCCCAGCCACCTCCTCCAGCTCATCCGGAGGGACCCCAAGGCGTTCCCAGGCCAGCCGAGATACATAATCTCTCCAGCGTGTCCTGGGTCTACCACGGGGCCTCTTCCCGGTGGGACATGCCCGGAACACCTCACCCAGGAGGCGGCCAGGAGGCATCCTAATCAGATGCCCGAGCCACCTCAACTGGCTCCTTTCGATGTGGAGGAGCAGCGGCTCTACTCTGAGCCCCTCCCGGATGGCCGCACTCCTCACCCTATCTCTAAGGGAGAGGCCAGCCACCCTTCGAAGGAAACTCATTTCTGCCGCTTGTATTCGCGATCTTATTCTTTCGGTCACTACCCAAAGATCGTGACCATAGGTGAGGGTAGGAACGTAGATCGACCGGTAAATCGAGAGCCCCGCTTTTACGCTAAGCTCCCTCTTCACCACGACGGACCGGTGCAGCGTCCGCATCACTGCAGAAGCAGCCCCGATCCGCCTGTCGATCTCCCGTTCCCTTCGCCCATCACTCGTGAACAAGACCCCGAGATACTTAAACTCCTCCACTTGAGGCAAGAACTCGTTCCTGAGCCGGAGATGGCACTCCACCCTTTTCCGGCTGAGGACCATGGCCTCAGACTTAGAGGTGCTGATTCTCATGCCAGCCGCTTCACTTTAAAATAAAATTGTCCCCATTTTATTATTCCACCATCTTAATTTAAGTGACATTAGGAGAAAAAAAAAAAAAAAAACTAAACTGTTGCAGTTCTTGTAAGAACTTGACAAATTAAGTAAGTGTGTCTTTTAAAGAAAGAATGGGACAACTTATAAATAGTTAAAGCAAAGTAGGGATCAGTGTTTTCTGAAAAATTTGGATGTGAAACACTAGTGTCACTGACACTCTGACTCTCACCATAGCCCACTCTTTAGCCCTTATCCTCAAGCGGCTGTGGCTGCGGTCCTCAGCATAGAGAGCTCCAATCAGGGAACCAATTGAAGTTCCGCCAATGAGGTCTACTGGGATGCCAGCTTCACAGAGTGCTCGCATTATACCCACTTGAGAACAACCCCTGTTAGAAGGGTAGGGAAACAAATATGGAAAGACAGAAAAATGTAATAAGACTGAATAGATGGAAATACCCAACCAGCATCATTAGGAGCCCAAAATCTCTCTTGTTCTGAGGCTATAACACTGTCTTTGAAATTATGATGAGAAACAGAGAGTGGGACAAACATTACCTGGCCCCTCCTCCTCCAAGGACAAGAGCAATAGCATTGCCTGTGAGAACACGAGCCAGGCGGGAAAAGTCAGAGTGGCGGTCTGCTGGTTTCTCAAATACACGCTGATACAGCTCCAACTGCAAAAAAAGCAAACTCTAAAAAATACAGAAAATGCATGACAATCCCTAACTGATGTTGCAAGACAAGAAATAAGAAAAAGAAAAATACTAAATGACAAGCTGAGAGTGGATCTGAGGGGGGAAAAAAAACAAAAACATCCTGGCCATATCTTCCAATCTGACCAGTTTAGGCAGGCTCCTTTTTGAGAAGACCCTTCGGGGACAGGCAAGGTGGAGGTGTCTGGAGATCCAGCTTCGCATGTTGAGCCAGTCCACAGTTCCTTTGGGTGGGGGACCATCTTCTCTGTGCAACACCACAAGCTGCTTCTGGGCACGTACTGCACTTCCTTCCAACATACGCTCCAGCTAGAGGGAAGGCATTCAGCACAGATGTTTTAGAACATGTCATGATTAGTAAGAGTTTTGAGTTCTAGGAAAAAAAAATTCTTTGATTATGCAACACTTCATAATGAACAGTCTAATAAGCTTAATAGTATTTTAGGAAGGTCAGATCAGCAACCCAGTCAACAGGCCCTTTCTGCATCTTAAGGTTTAGTATATTTGCAACATTAAAGTCTGTGTCCATGTGTCCCCTAAAAGATAAAAGTCAGTCCAATTTATGACTCATTCTGAGCCTGAGCAAATATTGATCCATTTTACCATTTCCTATTGAATGGGGGGAAGGGGGGGTACACCCCCCACCTCCACATCTCCCTGTGAAGGCAATTCCTTCCCCTTCATCAGTTGGATATGCACTCTCTCTTCCTCACACCCCTCCTCTCCTTCACAACATCAACTCTTTATTCATTTCTTCTGTATGCCCATGGGTCAAATACAAGCCATTCACAGCTTGTCTGATCATTAAACCCCTAGGTATAACAATGATTAAACAGTATAAGGAAGGGAACTGGCCTTAATATTGCAAACAAATACTTGCCCTAACAAGATTGTTGCCTGATAATACATCTTGTGCATACTAAGCAAGAGCTCAGTTTAAAAAACAGACACTAGTAATAATAAATCCATGACTTCCTGTAATAATGTTGACACTAGGATTCATTTGTGCATCATAACTGTAGGTTCATATTATTCTATTCTCATCCGTCTATTATTCTGTTACACATACAAATAATTATGCACACCACACTCAACACAAACTTGCTCTCAAAACAGCCTCAGTTTTTGAGGGACAGATTACGCAAGCATCTGAACACTCCTTTGACCTTATGGTCCATGATTGTCATTGTCTAACATAATCCTTTCAGATTTATCAGCTGCACATTCAATGAGCAAATCTCCTGGTCAATCGCATCTCAAATGGGTTATGTCACAAAGAAAAGCTGGTGATGCTTCACTATCAGAGTCTCAAACCAGCCATCTGCCACCATGCATGGTGGCATTTTTTTATTCCCTGTTCTTTAAAATGGCAAAATGTTTACAGTACATGTAAGATTACTGAGTGTCAGGAGGATCCCACAGTTTCCCCCCCATTCTTCTTCTAAGCACTTCTGTCTCTTTTTAAAAAGGCCATTACTAATTATCTACAGTCCAACTACAAATGCAGAAAAGTAAAAAAATAATTAAAAATAAATAAATTAAAAAAACGCTAAGCCACTGCCAGACACTAATGATTGTTTTGAGATTCTTTTCCACATGGACCGTTTACCTGCAGGCAGCCAAAGACTGCTCAAACATGATTAGCCAATACTACTTGGACTACAAATAGAAACCAGAAAGCTTCCAGTAGAAAACTTGCCAACTGCCTACAGATTCTGCATATTTATAGGCAGATATCAATTAATAGAGTTTAGGCAGTTTATTAAAAATAGTTCTGAGTTCTTTACTTTGTAGGTGGTGCATCACACCACACTGCAGCTTTTAGGTATTTTTCTGCTTTAGTTTGCTGGCAGAGGTAATGAAAAGGCAGATTCACACAATAAATAGTCAAAAACTGACGACAGTGTAGACAGGACTTGATTTTATAAATAAGCCCCTTGAGGCGATGGTTTGCTGTGATTTGGTGCTATATAAATAAAACTGAACTGAAAACTGGTAATTCAAATTAAGTGGTTGGTAAATGTTTGTCACTTGTAAAATAAATATTATGGGGTGTCCTGGCATCCCAGACAGTACAAGAAATAAATTAATTATTCTTAGTAATCATTAAGTAATGAATTGGTTACTTATTGCTAATTTTGTAACAAAAATTTGTTTGAGCACTCAACACCTCACCTCCCCTACAGTGGGGTCCTGCTCCCCTAGTCCCACGATAATGATGCAGTCAGCCTGACGGATGCACCTCTGTGTCCACGGGGTCAGTGTGTAGTCAGTCTGGTAAAGAACTATGCGATGAATGTCTTCTTGTTGGCCCAGCCAGCTGGACAGACGGTACTCATGGACACTAAAGAGGAAAGGAGTCCATTAATGACAGAAAGCATTGCTTTTCTGGCAGCGTACAAGAGATCTATTTTCCTCTTGCACCAACAGAGCATACTTTAGCAGAATTTAATGAGTGTAAAAGACAGAAACCACAAAGACAAAAAAAAGTACCAGACAGCAGTATGACTGTGTAAGAGACTGTGTTAAGGTGGTTAAGACTCATTTTATTTGCAGTATGAGTAAGAGAACAAATGTGCACAAAATTTTTAATTTGACACAAAACACACCTGTCAAGTGCAGCAGCTCCAAGACGTTGTTTGATGATATCACTTGTCAGTAGAAGAGTGGGACCTTTATGTGAAAGATCATCGATTACACCCGTTAATGTATACTTCAAGTAGGTGGTACATCCATGTTAAAACAGCTGGGCCAGTTTCTTCAAAATGATATAAAATGATCAGATTTGTTCAAGTGCATCTCAGAGCTTTTAAACTCAAACACACACCACATTGTAAAGAACTGGTTACATGCTTTCATGCGGTATATTATAATAAAGCAAAGAGAGATACCACACCGAGAATACAAGTATCTTATTTAAACCTTTCAGCTGTTTGTAATTGCTTAAGTCCCCCCCCAGTCACTGCCTAAAGCTTTAATGCTCATTTTAGTGAAAAACCTAGTCTCTTAATTCGGTGTTAATTTGTCTGTACAGTCTTACTTAACCAAATCAAACATGCAGTGTTGCAGTCACATGAACATCTGACCTGAGGGCTCCCAGTTCAAATTAGGGTGCAAACAGGAATCCAAAATTCTTACGTTGGGAGAAAATCATGGCAGACAGATACAGCACATCTAATCATGTCTCCATGCCCTTGATAAGAATTTTCAAAAATGACAACAGACTGGGCCCAGAGCCGCAGCAGCGAGTTTGCCATATGTTTAAAAGAAGAAAGAAAAAAGAAAAAAAAAAAAAAAAAAAATCAATCATCCAGGACCTGAAATGTCTTTAACTCTAACTTGTGTGTGGAGAATAGCAGTGAAACAGTATCAGGTAAATCTGAGATTCTGGATCTCTTCCCTTTCTTACCTATTGCAAGGAGTGCATGCTGCAGCTCCAGAGTGAAGGCAGTAAGAGGTACCTCTTCTGATACTGGCAGAACTGCCACAGTTGAGAGGTTAGATGCTTGGTTTCCCGCATCCCACTTACTTCCTGGAGTGTGCAGGGACAAACTGCGAGCTGTGAATGTGTTACAGATTTGCAAACAGTTACAAATGGGTTTAATATCAGAAACAGTAGGACAACCTAAAGCAATTAAAGCACCAGCAGACAGACCATGCATACAGGTGTGCTGACACAGGAAAAGTTGAATCCAAAGTAAGTTTGGGTCCCCCACCCCCAATATGAAGGAATTACTGGCACCCCATAAACAGACTTACAGAAGAGCCAAAGGAAAATTACAAGCATTTTAATAGCTTTAACTATTTTGTTAATTGGGGTTTCAATTTTTTTTTTAATTAAGCATAAGGCATTTGTTTATCAATTGATAGCTGTACCACAGAATCACTGCCTCTACAATATGCAAACAAAACTCCTGCATGCATAGTGCTCCAAACTCCCAAATGCCTATTTGGAAAAAGCCTGTAAACTAGACAGCATTGCACATGCAGATATACACACCTGTCAGAGGACCATTGACCTGCTGGAGTATCTTCTGCCCAAGTAAGTGGATCAACCTGGTGACCACCTGAGATGCACGTGTTATAAATCAACTGTTACTCTGTCAAGATTGTCATTTGCTCACTTTTATTATGACATGCAAATTCTATGCAATATTATATGCAAAATTATCAGGTTTTTACATCTAAAATGTTTAAAAGATCAATTATTTAAACTGTTGATTGTGAGGAGGATCTGTCAGCCAACAGTGCTAGTCATAGTATGTCAGTATGTCAAAGTGAGCTTACAGAAGTCTCTTCTCACATGTTCTATACACTAGAAAGGAGTATTTGAATTGAACCAGTTTTCAAAGCAGATGAATTTAACACATTTGGTTAGGCATACCTGTGGGAATTTCCTCTTGATAGAGTTAAGTGCACCTTCTGGTAGCTTGGCCAGCTCTGAGTCTCGTACAGCATGTACTGTGGTAGCTCTGTTCTGATGGGTCAATGCCTCCACCTGCAGATTAGAAAGATTTTTTTTTTTTTTAAATGCACACCCCCACCCCCCTCATTGTCTCCCTGATTAAAAAAGAAAAAAAAAAAAAAAAAAAAAAAAAAAAAAAATCTGTTCATAATGAAAAATACATTTAACCAACTCAACAGTACAACACGCAGTACTAAATGCATTTTTGCTTGAAGACTTTGCAGAAACCTCACTTAAAGGCAAAAGTATGTAATCCAAGTTTAGGATCCATTTTGAGTTTTACTAGTGTGACCACAGACTGGGTTTCTACTGATGTAGGATTAAGAGTTAACAAGTGGGGGGGGGGGGGGGGGGGGAGAAACACACAAAGCTAAGAACATCTACGCCTCATCTAAAACTGACGTCAATACAGCCATGCTAAATTTATCTCACTATCTTATTCCTACTATCACAGAAGCTCCAATGACAGCTTCTCTCCTCCAGGTAACAGTAACCATAGCATCCATTAACCCAGGTATTATTAGAAGCATTGTGACAGGAACTAGTCACACAAGCCGATGGGGAGGTGAGTGAATGAAACCAAGTGACTTTTCCTTGCACAGGCTGAAAATGCCCTTTTGGGTTTTAATTTGAGGAAAGCTCTAAAATTATAAAAAAGGATCAGATTTTTATCTAATATTTTGTTTTTATAAACAAAAACAAAAAAAAATTGTCACAAATTCATTCTACAACATGTCACAACTCCAGACAAACAGTCTGAAGGACTTAAAATAATTCTGTTTACTGCACTTTATACTACAATTAATTCCATACAAACTATCCATTGTATTGTTTTGAGTATAAACTCATTCTAATTTTTGGACCCACAACTTTTGAGCAGTACCATACAGTGGCTTACAAACGTATTCATACCCCTTGAACTTTTCCATATTTTGTGACATTACAACCACAAACATAAATATATTTCACTGGAATTTAATGTGAAAGACCAACACAAAGTGGTATACAATTGTGAAGTGGAAAAAAAATTATGCATGATTCAAAACATTTTTTACAAATAAAAAAACGTACTTGTACTTGGTTTAGTCTATATTTACTGAGAGTAGAGATCATACAGGCAGCCCGTTTTAATCAGCCATATACTGTATATACTGACAGTAAAAACGCTGTGTGAGAGACTGATATTTTGTAATCCATTTTAGATCTGACCTTTCGATTCTATGTAGCAATATAAAACAGCTATTTTTCCTCAAGTCATTTATGATGACACAATAAGGACATTAACATCTACTATTCCCCCAACTCTATTCCCTCCTTACCACTCCAATCAGGTCACCACGTCCATACTCCCCGATCAGCTCCTTCTTGCCATCCTCCTTCATGATTACAGAGCGCAGTCGACCACTCAGCACTATGAAAGTGCTGTCTGATTTCTCTCCCTGCCTAAAAGAGGGGGAAAAAAAAAAAACCAAAAACACATAACTTCAGCTTACTGCAAATCTGCAAACAACCAAATTTCCCCCCACAAATTAGCTCTCACCCCACTCCCACCTCCCGTTAATATTCAGTAACTTTTTCACCGCATGAACCAAGTAATTTCTGTAATGTTAAGACTCCTTTTCACATGACACACAAGGTCATCAGTGGAATACCTGTAAACAGCCCTGCCAGCTTCGACAGCCATCCAGTCAAGAGCAAAGTCTATTTGTCTGACAAAAGATGACATCCTCTTCACCACAGCATGAGCAACATTCAGCACCACTTTGGGCTCCTCACGCATTATCCTAAGGAATAAACAAGAAACCACAAAAGGATACGGTAAAGATAGCCATGTTTGTTTTCCTCAACTCTACAGTCCTGACCAATAAACTATAGATTGGTGCACTGATCAGTGTGCGGCTGTGTCCAGGTCACTCACTCATAAAAGTGTGTTTTGGAAATGGAAAGGAAGCTGCAATCTCGCTGAGCTCGAACTGTAAATATGAGGGGCTCTCCAGTCAGAACAGCAAGGTGACCAACAAGCTCTCCAGGATGCGTTACAAACAGACGCGATTCTTTTTCACGATCAATCATCCGCTGGTAAACATGGAGGAGCCCAGAAATCACAAAGTGAATGCTCACCTCCTAAAACACCAAGAGGAGAAAATGGAGAGAAAATGCACAGATTTGACAGTCTGACTCTGAATGCTGTTAACATTTGGGTGTTGGAGCACTGAATTCATGATTTTAAAGCATTAATATTTTTAAAAGCAGTGTTGAAATTCAAATTTTAATGCTGAACACATTAAAGACAAGTCTCTTCGATTTCCTCCCGTGTAGAGTGGGTGTAGAGTGGGGTGATGTTAACAATCCATTAAAACTTGGCTTACATCCACTGAGGTCTTCAAGGTCAACTTCATGATTTAGTGGTTCAAAATTGACAAAATGCCTTATAACTTAGAAACTATGGTTCTTACAAGCATGGTATGTATTGCCAAGATATAAAAAGTACCAAGAATTTAAAATGTCACATTTGACCTTTGACCTCTCCTTCAAGGTCAATAGTTTGCTCTGAAGATCAAAGTGATAATGCTATATACTGTAGTGATATTTAAAATGTTTTTTTTTTTTGGAAACTTGTGATCAAAAACTTCTCATTTGATGTTAATTACTAAACATTAAATGAATGCCAAAAATGAACTATAATCGACAGAAATAAAAAAATTATACTCAAAATTATAACAAGTATATTAAAATGGATTTCAACAGGACAAACAAAAGCCTGCACTTTTAAAAAGAAGAAAATAATATTTTTTGTTCAATTAAAAGTAAAAACTAAGTGAGCTGCCTTTACGGAGCTTTAAGCTCTTAGAGTGCTTCTTGTTTTTTTTAATTATTTACTTGACAAGCTTTACCCTAATCCCCCTTGCTTATGAAAGTATAGGAAGAACTATTAATTCTGCCCACAAGTTCATTTGTTTAACTTTAGGTACACACTATTTTTGCCTGTTCCATGTACAGTCCTCTGCAATGCATCTACACAGTCTAGTGGAGAGAATAGCTGAACTGAAGCACATAAGGGTCACGATATAAATGAAAATGAATAAAAACATTTTGTGAAACAAAATGAAAAATAACTCTTTGGTAAGTTGCTGTTCCAACCTGATCGCCCTGACGAGCTACCACAGAACCAGCTTTGACATGGTGGAGGGTTACTCTGCCTTCAAGCAGACTAGGATCCTGCAATAGAAAAACAAATATTCTAAATATCTACTTATTATGATCATAAGACTTCCCATTCAACTTTCTACCATAATGTGTCACAATTAAGATTTTTTTTAATGTATGTATTAAAAAGGATCTGAACATTGACACCAGCTGAATTTTTTCTGATCGACCCCTCACCTGAAGCTGGATTATTCCCAGCAGGTCCTTCTTAGCAGCCTGGAAGATTGCGCTGCTCTTATTGAGATGGGTAGCATCAGAGTGCCCCCCACTGTCTGTATAGTGATAGACTTCAGATGGTGTGTGTTGCACTGTCACACTCTTCTTCAGACTGGTCTACAAAGACAGGTACAGGAAAGAAACTACTATGGAAGAAGTAGCTAAGATGCAGCAGATACTGTGATATTGTGTTACATTTACTGACAAAACCTGTCACTGTGCTTGAATGTAAAAAGCAAACCTTACTTTGTGAGTGGCAGGACTAGGTGGGGCCTCCTCAATAGTAACTCGAGCTCGATCGCAGGCCATGTTCAGGTCATTACCTGTAACTCAGAAAACAAAGGATTAGGATAATGACTATGTGTGCGTGTGCCCTTGCTTTTGGATCAGTGACTGTGTGAAACTTTGCAGGAAATTAATACAGGCATGTGCCATTTGGTGATCGCTTATGTCCAAGGTAGTGACCCACCTGTGCATTCAGTGAGCACAGAGATGGATCGTAGCTTCCTGTTTGAAGGGCTGTCCTTTATGCCATCTGTTTAATGCAAAGTCAAGTGCCAGCACTGGATCAGTTTCAAAACAACACAAAGCTGAACTGAACGGTGTGTAGTGCATGTTTGTGTGTCTGACCCCTCTCTGCAGTGTTCTCAGCGATCCCGGCAGGTAACTCGTCCTGGAAGTGGAGACGACGAGTCATCTTTCCAGAATTTCCTTCTGCCATTACATTGTTTATATTTGTCAAGGGCACTGCTTGACTCTCCTGTCAGTCAAGAAAACACACACACACACACACACACACACACACACACACACACACACACACACACACACACACACACGAAAGCCATATTTCAGTTAAGGTCAAGATAGGTGGTCTTCAAGGACTTGCTGAACTGTATAGCACACAGCAAAACCACAGAGTTAATTCTGGATGACAGGATTTTTCAAAAAATAAGCAGCAGATGTGTACACACAATAGTTCTGGGAAAGAAGAAAAAAAAAGAAACTGCTGAGAACCTGTTTCTGCACACCCATGGTTCAGACAAAGGATATCCCTCTCTAATAATTTACATTCACTGATTATGCCACTTTCTCCATCAAATTCAAGAGTATTTTATTTTATTAATTACTGTATTTACATGTATTAAGGAACTAAACAAGAACTAAAGATTTTTAAAATAATTTGAAATATAAGTTTTCTTCAGGCTTTTTAGTAAATTTCCTTCTATAATAAAGAACAAAATTACAGAATAGATTTGATAATAAAATCAGAACCAAGTCATGTATACATGTTACTGCCCTCCCCATTTCTGTTTAAGTGTTTAGTCATTTTTATTCATTTTCACAGGGGTCTATGATGGACCAGTTATGATGCTGTGCTTAATGTTGTGTGAAATTAGCTTGTGTGTGCGTGCGTGCGTGTGCATGTGTGTCCAACAGTTTTTTCTGTGCCTGTTTATGCGCAAGCACATCAAAAGTCATGTGACACAGTCATTGTGACCATGTGTATACACACAAATACTGTAGGTGTTCGCTAATTAATTCTCCTCCTACCGGATTGAAGAGCTCAGTTGTTAGGCCCAGATAGTTATGCAACGCCAAAAAGGTGACTCTTTGGAGGCGCACCATAATTATCTGAAACAGAAACAAAAGCAGCAGAATATATTACACATTATGTTGTAGCTACATCAAAATTGGAGGGTTAGTGAAGTTTTCCAGGGAGAGAAAAAAAAAAAATTCCTCTTTGCATTTTTGTGGTAAAGCAATTTGTTACCTGAATGACACGCACAAGTGTCTCAGGGTATTTCTTAAAGACCGACTCGAAGGCTGATGCAGGTAAACGTAAAATGGTGGAGCGAGCTGCAGCTCGTGCTGATACAGTCTTATACGGAGCTGGATATCCCTGGCAAAACAGAAGATAAGAATCAGAGAAATTGCATACACATCTTTGGCTTTAGCCTTGACAGCTAATTGGAAGTGTCCACTAAATAATGAATCGGGCTAAGGATACTTTCCCCGAGGTTAATTATGTTAACTGTACTTAGTACTTACAGCATTTTAATATGTGGCCTGATTACCTGTAAACTTTTTAAGGCTCTATAACACAAAATGGGTCTGGTTCCTTAATGCTGGTTTTAATTACCGTATTTTTCGGGCTATAAGGCACACTTAAAATCCTTAAATTTCCTCAAAAATCGGAAGTGCGCCATATAATCCGGTGCGCCTTATGTGTGAATTCTTCTTGTGCTTACTGACCTTGAACCAATTTTATGTGGTACACTGCGCTCAAAAATATGTTGGAATGTTTTAGTGCAACTTTGGTAAGGGACGTTTAATAAATATCGAAATATTCCAGAGCGTACCCCACCCCCCCGGTGTACGCTTTTCAAATAGTTGAGCACTCCCGTCTGACCGCCGATGGCCAAGGCATCCACACCACTGCACCATTGCGTGGTCTGCAGCGGTATTTCCACCGGTCTGGCAGATCAGTTCAAAGGCCTCATTGAATTCTCTAAAATAGTCCATCATCGATTCACAAAATGACTCTACTAACGATATTAGACAGGAACAAGCTGTGAGTGCTGCGTAGCAGGTGTGGAAAGCATTGTTCCAAAAATAGAAACCGTACGCAGTAAACAATGATGGATTTTATTCGACATGTTCCTGGCCTATTTTCATCTATGCTGCTCCGGATATTTGTGCGTAATCTAGCGATTAGCAGCCGGCGCTGTTGCCAACTTTTGTGCAACAAAACTCACTGTTGGCTGTCTCAAAAGTTGCCCTTTTATTAACAATTAAATGGTTGCTGTGTGCCGCAACCAAAACAAAACAGTAACAACAACTAGACTGACTCGGATAATGACGGGAGGGAACCCGGCATGCTTGATGCCGAAATCGCCCAACTGTTCAACTCAGACACTAAAGATGAGGAATTTAAAATGTGAGGGTATTTTTCTGTATTTGTTACAACTGAACAATATTCTGAGTTATTGTGAATGAGTTGAATAAAGTTCGACTTACCTGACACTTTTGCTTCACTCTACATATGTTTTTATCATGCGCCTTATAACCCAGTGCGCCTTATGTGAAAATAGACCCGTTCATTGATAGTGCGCCTTATAATGCGGTGTGCCTTATGGTCCAAAAAATACGGTACTTACTGTACAATCAGTTCCAAACAATAGCAGTCTATGTGTCCGAAAACATCATCTTTTAGAAGATTTGAAGGGGGGGGGGGGGGGGGGGGGTTAACAAATTATAGAAAATAGAACCTAAGTTATTTAGTTTGTTTGGGGACATGAAGGTAATGAATAAACAAATCGAACTGGCACAGATGCATCAGAGGGCAAATGAGGACATAACCTAGTCTGATGTGCAGAGTGAGAATAAACAGGAGCTCACGGTGATAGTGTCCAGAATACTGAGCAGGCTGTGGACACTGTCTCCAGGGAGGACATCCTTCACTACTGGTTCTGTGCCATCCTAAAAAACAATAAACATGAATATAGGACAGGACACTAACATAATATTTATTCAAACTCTACTCAAAAGCTACACATATTTGGCACTTTCTAAACAAATCTGCAATTGTACAGCTGGATAAAAGTAGGACTTCAACTAAGCGGCCATGATAAGAAGTTAAGCAAGCCAACAACATATTGGGATGCTACTCCATGTGGTTTTAAGTTTTAAGACACAGTAGTTACTAGTTACACTACTGCCCTCTGGTGTTAATACTTTGACATTAAATTAAATTAGGTACAGTCTGCAGTTGACCTTGCATCACACTTCTTAAAATGAAATTTAAAATGTGATAATGACCAGCAGACACAGCTACTCGTGACTTGAAACTGCTATTTTGTATATAAATAAATGTAGTGCCATAACACCAAAAAAGAAAAGAAAACAAAAAAAACAAGTTATTGAATTTTGACATTAATTACATTTCCAAATTAGCATGGACAGTGAAATTGAGATCATCATGCCATTCACATACATTCTCTTGTATGCAGAGCTCAAGTCTTCCGTCCTGGACCACGTAGATGCTGTCATCATCATTTCCTGGTCTGAACAGGCCTTCACCCTCCTGCAGCTCAATAAACACCATATGCCGACACAGCTCCAGAAACAGAGGCTTCTCAAAATGTCCCAAGACCCTACAACAAGTTGAAGAATAAAAACATAACCAAAAAAAAAAAAAAAAACTAAGACACAACAACAGAAAAGGCTAAATCTTGAGGAAAAGTCAAACACTCATCTACCTGACATTTTTCAGCATATAGAGGACCTCGGAAGGCAAGTTTGAGCTCTGCACATCAAACTCTGTCAGATCAGCTTCTAGCAGGGAGGGAGGGGGTTCTTTGGGCTGCAGGGTAGGAGGGTCTTTACGGATCCTCAGGATTCTGGTAGAACAAAAATAAATAAAATAAGAAATACTTCACGAAAAAACAAAAAAACAAAAGAGGAATTTAAAACAAGACTTGGAGTACACAATACAAAATGTGTTACTTGTGCATACTTGCGAGCTATGCTCAGAACTTTGGTTCTTTTGCGTATGCGCTGTGGCTGCTTTGATAGCGAAGAAGGGGAGGGAGAAGGAAGAGACGAGAGTGTCTTAACCTACAAAGACAAAAGCATATTAAAAATATATTTACTCTATCGTAGACAGAAAAACACTGTCCAAAGCTGCGGGCCTAATATATAAATATGGGAGGACAAAAACTAAATTAAAAAAAAAAAAAAATGCCACATTAATCACAGAAAGGCTGTGTCATCAACGATTCATCACCAAGCCAAATTACTGAAGGCATTTTTCATCTTTGTGTAGTAGAGTTAAATGATTGTAGCCTTAGCAGTATTGCCCATAAGTACATGCAACACATTAGACAGAAACATCAAGTACTTTGGAAATTACATTACATTGTGTTTGATGCAGAAATGTATAAAATGTAACTGTTGGCCTAAAGAAATAAGAAATACTAGTTACTTATTTTATAGTGCAGATATGAATCTACCAAACTGTAAATGTGTGTATTAGCCATCAACAGTTATACAAAAAAAAAAAAAAAAAAAAAAACACACAAACACAGATAAAAACCTTTCTCATTATCTTCCTTCCATAGAAAAGCACTTTATCTCGTTTCCTGAAGCGATAGTGAGGTACACCCGGCTGTCGATCACCTTGTCAGAAAATCCAAAATACAATGCTGATAAGCCATGTAAAACACTAGATTCTGAAGAAAACATGTAGTGCATCATAAACTAAATATGAAGTTCAGCAAGACGTCGGATGACTCACGGGCATGTTTGAATCTCCTGTAAAGGAAGAGCACCACAATCCCAATCAGCGCAACTGCAACCGCAGCTCCAATCAATACACCTGTGAGCTAGAAGGCAAACAGTCAATGTGGCAATAGTATCATCACATGACAGGGCTGCTGCACATAGTACAGAGTATTTAAACATCTGGTTTTTAAAACTGTTCTCTTAATAGTTGACAGAGGCTGCTTAAATGTCACAAGCATTTGTACCAAAGAACCATCTTTAAATAAATAATAAAAAAAAAGCTAAACACAAGCTCTCGGTTGATTTCCATTTCATACCATACTGGTCTGCATCCTCTGCTCCAAAAACTGTGGCAGTCGTGCACTGAAATCAGTTCTGCTGATTGTGAGCACCTAAACATAACACAATAAATCCAAATAATACATGTGCAACATTGGTAACTGGCTGTTGAACCGTTTCCGTTCAAATAAAGTCACGGATATTTTAAAGGAAATGTTTGGCTTACTGAACTGGCCCAATTGCACATGTCTCCATCATCCTCTCCACGACACTCCAACCTATAAGACACGAATCATTATTAACGTTGAGCCTGCAGCCCAAATAATGTCTGGCCATACGAGAGGAAGTCACGTGGCATCGAGGGGAATCACAAGTTGCTGAAGAAAGGGCAAAAATATAAGAAAGGGAACATGGATTTATATGCTAGCAGCACTCCGCAAGCCACCGTCATATAGCTGTGTTCACTTTTGAATACAACTTCATGAAATGACACGTACGCGACGAGGCAGTATAATTAACCAGCAACAGAGTAACAGTCTATACGTGTTAAGCTTTAATTACCTGAATACATTCTCAAATGTAGCTAATGTTAGCAAAAATAACATCAGCTAACAGCTGACTGAGGATAGTTGTATTGCAAGTTATCCTAAAGGACTAATTAGCTTCGCAGTCAAGCTTTGTGGGGTTTGTGGGACATAGAAAACACGAGACTTACTTTTCGAGCATTCTCGGGTTCCGTTTTCAAGCTAATAACATGGCTAAGCAGATGGTAGATTAAAGTTAGCAGGTAGCTAACAAAGTTTTATCGTATGCTGTCACTTGCCTAGCTCCGCCCTTCTCTGCCGTTACCATGGTACCGCTCGGATCAATTAGCCAATTAGAAACAGAGCAGGCATATCCTCGTCTTCCTGTTTTAAACAAAGTATCTTTGAAGGCTAAAAACAGGAAGTGGAGTTTATTTATTCCCCCACCAGTCAAGACCCTCCTATGGCGCTTAACATTTCTGTTCCATTTATTAGTTACCTTTGGCTGCTGCAGAGCTTAGCCATTTACACTTGGGCATTTCATATTTATCCACTTATTTAGGCGGTTGTTTTTAGTTAATTATCAAAAAATAGAAACAAAAACGGAAAAAGAAAGTGTGAGCACTGTCACAACTCTGTGACAGGCCCCGGGCAGATATTTTTTGGATTCTAACCACCACTGTCTCACATTCTCTCTCTCTGTCTCACAGAGAGAGAGAGAGAGAAAGAATACAAAAATAATAGCGTATAGCAACAATAATTAATATCAATAGCATTAGATAGGATAGCTAAGATAGTGTTTATTTGTCACATGCGCAGCTATACACAGTACAATGCACAGTGAAATGTATTTCACAACCACATATACACACATATAAATAAGAAGAATAAAAATAAGTAATTCACACTATACACGCTATACACACTATAACACTTTACATGGAATTATAGAATATTATAATAATTTACATTGTGCAATAATAGTCCGTTCAGCTGAACGAACCACCCTTTTTAGGGCCATGAAGTCCTGCTTAGTGCAGTTTCCCATCCAGGTGGTGATGTTCCCACGCATGATGCTCTCGATGGTGCAGGTGTAAAAGTTCCTGAGCACCTTGAGTGGGAGCTTGAAGTCTCTCAGCCCCCTGAGGAGGTAGAGACGCTGTCTGGCCTTCTTCACAGTGATGTTAATGTGATGAGTCCATGACAGGTCCTGTGAGATGGTCACTCCCAGGTATTTGAAAGTGTCCACTCGTTCCACCTCAGCACCACTGATGACAAGTGGATGGTAGTCCCTCTGCTGCTTCCTGCTGAAGTCCATGATTAGAACGCATTATTCCAGCTTTTGATCAGCACTATGGACAACAACTGCAGTCAGAGGTCGGGTGGAATGGAGACATTTATCTAAGCTTATGCTATAAACTTACAGCATCATCATTTAGGCTACTACAAGCCCAAACAGATTTAGTCTTGCTAAAGTGACAAGAAGACAACTGTAACTTGTACAAGCACAGGAACCAAAGAGCGAAACCCAGATTTCGCTCTCTGATTCCTGTCCTCACAGTCTGATTGGATGGGTCACCATATAACAAGCACACTCCTTTATAGAAATCCTTATTCAACAATTAGTGGACCAGCTTATAGATGTATCATACGCACAGATTACAGTGTGAGTTCGTATTTTCAACATAGAAATCGTAACATTTCAGTCCTTTACAAAAACACAAACTCTCATCCATCTGAACTTTCAGGCCTTGCTCCCAGCAAAGTCACTGACAACACTGCTCCGATCCAAAGCCCTGTCAGTAAACTCGTCCTGCTTCTTTCTCTCCTTCCTCATGCTGCCGTGCCAACTAATAGCTCTATAAGACACTCGCCAGAAAACTAATTGTTGCATAGTTGATGTCAGTAGGTTTGCAAGCATTTTTGCACAAATGACAAGGAGAAAGGTCAGGAAGTACAAGTCATATATTTAGACTCTGGTTCTTATAAAATAACCACTTTACCATAATGCTGGGAATATGAGCATCTAGTATAATGTAGAAGATGGGTTCTCAAGTAATCATACTGACTGGGTCCCTCAGCATTCATTGGATTGTAGTACCTGCTACCCAAAAGCAGCTTTGTAAATAAGTTCAGACTAGCACCACCTGGACTAGTCACTGCTATATCACATGAAACACTGCTTGCATATAAATATGTGTATTACCAAAATTAAATCATAGTGTGCATATGATATGTATTCATGAGTGCATCAAACAACATACAGACACGTGTCATTAATACTTTTATTTCTGTCATTCAGTTGCCATTAACAAACTGATATGGTTTCATGCTCGGTTCTGTACTCTATCATGGTGAAGTTACCATTAAAGTTAAGTAATGATTACTGATGACAACTTTAAAGTAGGAATTAATTAGCAAAGACTTTCACGTGCTCACACAGCATTCATTTATCAACATTAACCAGTTTTTTATATTTACCCTTTAATATTGTCCATATTAAATAATATATATTCTTTATTTTCCTTCACCCTTCATTTTTTTCATTTAAATTAAACCTGTTTTAAACTGCTGCTACTAATATACAGTCACTAATATTATGCTTAGACACAATACATGCACAGTATTTACAAAAACGCTTGATGGACACTAGAGGGAGCCAAATTCCTGAAAACAACTACACTTTTCATAGAAAGTAAATTATTTGAACTGCTTTCTATCTACAGACTAATACAATTTCAGCACAGATATAATTTTTCAGATATTTCATCATGTTGTATTTAAGTATTTTTTGCATTTTCTCTTTTGTTTTCTCTATTTTCATGAACATTGTGTCATCACTCCCTCTTTTGGTTCACTCCTCTATTTGTTTAGGTACTGAGCGACAGATTGGTAGGCAAGGAGAATCTCTGAGTCATTTGGGCAGGTGTAGCGAAACTCGTCTCGTTTGTAGGCATTCTCTAGGTAACGTGTCAGCCCTTTCAGCTCTGTGGGGATGGCAAAGTCGCGGTACTGCTTAATCACCACCTGGGGAAAGAGTAATTTTACAAATAAGTCCAGGAATGGCTCACTGTGTTTCAGAAATCCCCCATACTACACAGATAAAAGTGAACATTTTGCTCTTTTTCAGCATAAGAAAAAAAATACAGGTTTGGATGCACAGAAGATTGCTGAACTCTGTTCACCTTGACAATGTTGAGTTTGGGAAGCAAGTTGCAGTCTGCCAATGTAAGGCTGTCACCATCCAGGAAGAGGCGTGAAGACACAGTAAGATCTGGGTTCTGGTCCAGCTCGTGAGGGAGAGGAGTTTCTAGATACATGTTCAGCTTCACCAGAGTTGAAAGAAATTTCTTCTCGAGCACTGAAAGAAGTCACAAGCTTTCTGTTACCCTGTGCTTACACATTCCATCATGTATTCATATATAAAGCAGAAGTGGCTTGAAATACTTACTGTCGTTTAATCCAGGATTGGGATTCTTGATATATGCAGAGAACTTTCGGAAGATGTCTTCTCCAGCAGTGTTGGACTCTTTGTGTCGACAGCACAATTTTGGATACCTGTCATTGGTCAGATAAAAATGTTTTTAATGTGTGCTGGTGCAGCAATGACTCAGATATGCCGCATGTTTCAAGGACTGAAAACAAAATATATTTAATAAAAAGCCTGTGGTTTGCATGTTTGAATTGAAACGGGATGCTCTTTACTCACTGTGGTGGGGCTAAGGTCTCCTCCAGGAACTCTTCAATCTTATTAGTGTCCGTTTTGACTTCATCGTTGTAGATGAGGAAGGGAGGCTGAGACCCTGGAGCCAAATCCTTCAGCACATCTGGAGCCCTGTGACCGATCAATGAAGGCTTATTTTGACACACTTGGTCAGAAAGTTAAAAACGCTCAAGTTCACAATGTTAGTTATAAAATAGCTATTTATGATTTCAATTTTGAATGTTTTTTTATTTAACTGTTCTCAAAATCTTAATTGTTTTCATTGATGCTTAAATGCTACGCTCTAACACAAACTGCAGAATAACCACCTTGTAAATAAATCCTTAATCTTTCTTTTAAGAACCCCCAATTTTTAAAGTCATGTTGTGCTCCTTGAGATCATTTTTTTTCTTCAGTTACTGCCTGTTTGCCAGAAAAACAGCTTTAAGTTTTATCTCAAATAGTTTTGGGGGGTTTTTTTATCCTCAGTTTTGAACATTCTTGTGCTGCGTCTCACTATACGTTGTAATTCTAATTCAAGCTCCCCTGTGCGTTTTTGTTAACCTCACAATCATTGACTTTTGTGTCACTTGGGGGCACTGTTAACAAGCAAACACAACATTTATCTGTTATTGCATCCATCCAATCTGCTTTAAGATGTGAATCTGATTTCTTTTGCTTGTTTGCTTTCGTTTTGTGACTCTTTTGAGTCAGTTCCAATTCTTTGTGGTCTGTTTGCGTTTCTCTCTGCTTATTCTCTACCCTTTTTTTGCAATTGTGAATGTTGTGGCAATTATGTGGGGGGTTTGCAGCTGTATAGACAGTAGCTGTGATTATTTTTGCATATTTTTGTAATCTGTCTTTACATCCTTTTGCAGTTTTTTTTTTTGCATCTTGTTGAGGTCAGTTGCCTGACTCTACCCGTACCTCACCTCTTTGGTCTATGCCATGTGAAGGAATATTCATGATATATGCCATATGTATACCTTATGTACATTTACTTGCCTGAGAAATTTGTCTTAGACTGGAAAATAAACATAACTGATTAACATACACAAGTACATAATGTTTGGTTTCAGCCAAGAACAGTTCGTTCAGGGTATGTCTCTAACTAACAGCCCCTGATGGAGACTACATAAATGATAGAAATGGAGAAGTCGAGGTCACCTTGCTGTTGAAATTCTCTGTTTTCCACATTCTGTGATGTAACCAAGATTGATAAGCTGTGACTATATGAAACTGTAAGCCGAAAAAGAATTAACTAACTGGACTCCTTATTCCGTTGTTCGTGTCATTCCTGTTCGATAAATGAACACGCAGAAACCTAAAGGCTTAAGCAGCATGCACTCATGTTATTAAATTCCTTCACATGCAATCATCTCTTCTGTTCAGCAATTCACAGTTTTCACATTACACACTGTTTTTACACATATATCCATTTTACCAAAAACTGAATCCTGTATAAATGTAAATTTGTTTGCCTGCCTTTAGGTGTTGTTACTGTGGCGGTTGCTCAGTGTATGCTTGCAGGGCCTTCAGTCTCTCTGCGACCCTTCCTGAACTCAACGGGGGGTGGAGGGTGTTGACAGGTTTTCATTGTTTTGTGTGTTTTTTAATGTAAATCAGACTTTCCTCACATTTCCTTTACAAATGCACTTCTCTGGCCATGAATGCAACTTGTGAAAAACAGTTTTAAAGGTTAGGTTTGTTGAGACTACATCAGGAAAAAGCAGAATGAAGCCATCCTCCTTTTGTGTCCAACTCTTCATGATTCTCAGAGACTTTTTGAAGAAAGAATAAAATGTGCTCTCACCTCTTCATGTCTACAGTGGTGAGGGTAAAGTTGGCTCCCTTTAACCAAAGAATCATGAAGAGTCTCTGACAGAAAGGGCAGTTCCCCACACTCTCTGCATCATAACTGGCCTGTCAGACAAAGATATAACATTATAGACCAAAGATAGCAGAGGAAACTATTACAAGCTTTTATGACAATGCTTATAAAATCGCACACTTGTACATGAGTTTTCCCTTTTGTAACTAGCCAAACCATGAATACCTGCACAGGTATTCTGGTCAAGCCTGCTCTGCTCTGACAGTTTGAACAAACTACAAAGGAATTTCACACCCAGATTAGACAACCTATTAATCAAATACTGGTTTGCATATCTGCCATATCCTGTGATATGTTTCATTACAGCCTAAATATTCTTAAGTACCTTTGTTTTTCTTTTTCTCTCTTTATTTTTTTTTAATTTTTTTATTTATGTCCACAGAATAAGCAGCATGCTAAAGTTAAAAGCAGCTGATTTTGTTTTGTATCTGTTAATACAACTTTAGATGTGAACAAAAAGGAAAATGTTACCCTAACATTACTATTGATATTAAGAGTGGCTGGGAATGAGTACAAATAGCATGCTATCATGTACTGCATTTGTACTGTTCTCTCCACATCTACTGTATGATTTTGTGTCGTTGTATGTCTTACCTTTACGAAGAGTTCAATCTTTGGCTCCTCGGCCATCTTTCTTTCTCAGTTTCTGTCCTCTGATGTCGACCTACCACTGCTAGTTCTACAAACTGATTTTTTTTTCAGTCACTGTTGATGGAAAGACATGACAGAGTTGTGATAGTGCTAGTAAAGTTTCCTGACACACACCCTCTTACACACTTCTGGTTTTTTTTGTTTTTTTTTTAAAGAATGTACATTTACTGAAGGATATACTCACACTGGTGACCACAGTCAGCACTGGATGCAAGAACAGTACTTTAACTTCCCTCCACCTGTATTATTTTATTGCTCTACTCTGCACCTGTTTCTGTTTTTTGTTCATCTACCACCACACCTCTCAAGCAACAAGAGGTACCACACACCTCCCCTGGAGTAACCAGTCAGACAGGTAAATCTGGATCTGTCTTCACTTCGAGCAGATTCTCTCGATAAAGTCTGTCCCTGTCAGTCAGTCCAGTCTGACTCTGTCAGCCCTGGTTTTCTCTCTATGCAGCAGAATAAATTGGTTAAAGGTGAGTCGATGAAAAACTGGACTGGTTATGTAGTTTGCTTGCGCTAATGTATATGGTGTGCTGCTATAACGTCTCCATCATGCTGCATTCCAAAAGATTTTAGAAACTAGAACATTTGGTCTATTCCTTCATTCCGGTGGTGTTTGGTTAGGTTGTTAACACTGCCTGATATTGTAAAGTGCCAGAAAAATTCTCCACATCAAACTTAGGTACTTGTTGGTGAATCCCATTTTGCACACTGTGGCACTGCCATGTTGGAACAGGAAAGAGCTCTCTCTAGAGTGCCACAACGGTGGATTTACAGCAAGTATTCACCAGAGACAATTGTCCCCGAGGAGACGGAAACACGGTCAAGTATATTCAGATAAAGACAAAAAAAGGTGCAAGCTCGAAGAGTGAGATCAAGATTACAACCTAGAAAAAAGCAGACTAGAGAGAGGAAATTAGCAGGGTGTGACCTGTTTTTTTCAGTCATCATCTGTGACTTTGTGCTAAAGTCACACACTTAAGTTTAATTAAAGCAATTCACTGTTTAGTAAACTGTATACTTTCTTATTTCATTTAGGATCTAACAGAAAGCTGTTCTGCCTTTGATTCACTCAAAGATACCTGTTAACACTAAATTCTTTGAATACACGCCTGCAACAATCTGTGTCAAAAGTATCAAAATATCACAGCGTTTGACCTCTCCGTTTCTTTGCAAGCATTTGCAACAGTTTTTGTGTATTCAGGAAAAGTAGTTCTTCACTTCGGTTTAAGCAGCTTTTTTTCCCACTCAAAGAATTTTTTTGTCATCTACACGACAACTATGATGTGCAAAGCAGAACAAAAACCAACTATGTTATATGAAGAAATGGTTTGACTTATAAAGAGGAGGCATATTAAACACTCATAGTGGTTTCTTTTATATGTAGGGAATGATTGTCTTAAAAGTGATGTTCCTTTCTCATATTACTTCATTTGAAGTAAAGCAGCAAATCTGTCCTCAAGCATATGGAAATGTCAGATATAAATTGGCAGGTTACAGTCAGGTCATTGTGACTGTTGCAGAGTCTACAGGTAAGGAAAGGTAAGATTTAATAGAAATATATGTCATGAGGGGGATCTCTTTTTATAATTAAACTAATGTTTTTAGAAGATATGGGAACTTGCTTACGTAACATTTAATTTCTTGTCATTAGACCAAAGACGCTGCTGGGAGATCAATGCTTGGAGTGGGTCAAAGGTTAAGGAAAACGAAAATTAGCTGTTGAAAAAGGCAGACAAATTCTTCCCAGAGGGGTCCAGAAATCCCACTGAGAGCCACCAAGATGCAGAAGTTTGCTGAGCTGGTGATGTGTTGATCAGTAGACAAACAGTGACCTCTGCTGCTCAAATTCAAGATGAAGCAAGATTTGAAAAAAAAATTTTTTGCAGCAGTCCATGTGATCCAGAACACCAGAACACATGCTCACATATTCAGAGATGCACATTTGCAGATTTTAAACTACAACTAGGCTATCTGCAATTCTTTCTGGGTTAAACACAGAAAAAAACAACTAAACAAAAGGATGGGGAACTCTAGATTTTAACTGACTATGTTAGTTAATGAAGAAACTGTCTTAAAAAACAAACATCAAAGAATAAAGATGAAAAAAATTCAATTTGAGAGGTAAAAGGAGAGACAGAGAAGCAATTATTATAGCATTTTAAAAATAAAATAAAGAACATCAGTGTGAGACAAACAAAGCCATTTTATAGGATCCTTTTTCTGTTTCACTTTTTCACCACTTCTTCCTGCTGCTTATTAATTTCTTAGAACAAAAAAGGCAACAACCAAGATTGATAATCATTGATAACCAAGCATGAGTATGGAAAAGTACTGCAGTAAATATATCTAACTTCTTGTAGTATTTTTAGCTTGTCATTTTACTTGCCACCTTACTAATGCTCCAAGATTCAGGCCCTTTGCTTCACTTTTGTTTTGCATATTAATTAATAGAACATTTGCAAACTTGTTTTGCACAGCAACGCAGGTGTTGGGTAGAAAAAGGGGTTTGCCAGTGAGGCTTTTTACAAAGTTCACCATACAGCTTCTTCCCTGACTATGACTCACTCACCCTTGTGTCACCCCCACTTCATATATCATACTTAACACTTCCTCTTTCCACAGCACACATGCAGCAAATACGTCTTGAACATGCTCAGTTTTTCTTATAGAGTGAGGGATGCCAAAGATTCAAAGGAGAATAATTGCTTCGCATTAACCAGAAAGCAGGAATTTGGACTTAGAAAGAGGTTGGGGCCATGTGGCACTTTTTTTTATATATATGCATATCTAAGTGTATATCCAGCAAGATTTCTGTGAGCCACACCTCCGATTTTTTGAAGGGGTATTTATTTTTGGATCTCCTACACTTCGTTTACAAGTTTACCATCACATTTCTACCGGTAGCAACAAGAAAATGTTTGTGGTGACTGAAGACAGAACAGAAACCACTCATCTCATCATCAGGTTAGTGGAGAAGGCTTAGGGTTTTGTCTTTCTGGTCAGTGTGGTTCAAATGAAGTTTCTTGATGAGTGTATCTTCTTTCTAAATCCATTTATTTTTAAGGTTTTGTGCGTGCCTTTGTGTGTGCAAAACATACAACCTTTTCTTGTTAAATCTGCCAGCTTGCATTCATTGACTACTAGCAATAAATAAACACATTAATGGTTAAAAGTGAACAGTTGTGACATTTTAACCAGTCGGCTTCTTTCAGTCTTTCACAAGATCCTGTAGTTGGTCTTTAGGTCTGAACCGTAGAGACGGACAGTTTTGTAAGAATAATGTTACTACTATTACATTCTGACATAAATTTTGAAATAATAAATATGTAACATAATAAATATAAATGCACATGTTCTTATGAAGGAGGCTAATTTTTATTTATTTATTTTTTTGTAAAATATGCTCTCTTCCTCTGTCTTCCAAATGTACAAAATAAGTTTGTGATAACTTTGATAACTTTTTTGCTCTTTGAGATTGAGTTTGTTCCCCATAACCTAAGTTTAATTATTGAACTTCTTCGTTTTCCTACACAAACTGAAAGTGTGTTGTTTCGCATCTTGTGTTTTTCAAAATCCCATTTCCTTAATCTTGTATTTCACAGCGTCGCATTTCACTTTCAAAAGAAATATTAAATTTACACACACACTCAAAAAAAGAGCACACTGAGTAAGCAAATTAGGTATTTTCCTTCTATATGAATATATAGAAGATGTATAAAAGTAAGCATGATCACATATTCAAATAAACTGTATTAGTTCAGAATTTAACATGCTGTACCATGTAATGCAAAATATTATTAACTAAAATGTTTTTGCATTGCATTTGTTCAAACTTCCACCTTGTTATTTGTAACTCAGCTTGTGTCACCTACACAATTTTTTTATTCTTTTTTTTTTTCCTTTCTATCGGACATTAGAGGAATAATTAACCAAATAGCAACAGCAAGATAACAAGTATGCAAACGGTGACTGAAAGGGTTTCTCCCCCTGTTTGTAAGGTGATATTTAATCTTCAGCTGTACTTTCTGTTTTTTTTTTATATCTTTTTTTGTTTGTTTGTTTTGTCCATATAAAGTAAATGACAGGAGGGGTCCTGATCTCAGTAGGAAGTGGTGGAATGTCTTCATCCTGGAAGCCACATGTTAAATTGAAATCACTAACGGTAAGTCCACGAAACTTTGATGACTAAATACAACAGGCTTTTATTACTTTGCTGAAGTTTACGGTTTTACAAACACTGAAATTCCAGTTAAGTGTTAGTTTGCTATTTTGTTTTTGAGTTCAAAAAGTACCTCCTATCTCCTCTTCCCGTTTTCCTCGACCTGAAAACTTCATGGAGCTCAAGGAAAGGTGGATAGGAGAAGTGGTGAGCACGAATTTCCACTATTCTCCTGAACAATGTGACGTCGGATGTCCGCCTTGTTAAAACTACAATATGCAGGATATGGACTACAGAGTGCGCATGTTAACTCGCCACAACGTGTTCTAACCCCGTTGTTTTATGAAGCGCATTTAAACGAGAGAAAGTTTGTGGAAAATATTATTTACTATAAAGAAAGGGGAATGTTTGGGGTCAGATTTACTAACGTCTGCAACAGCGCAGACCCTTCTTTTTACGTTAAAAGCTCCTAGATTTACTAAAGAGGGTCAAATGGCTAAAAGTTGTGAGCAGTGCAAAAAACAAAAAAAAAAACTATCTGTCCTAAAACTTTTCCGCCGAGTGTTTAGTGTTTATTGCCTCCCTCATAATACTGAGATTTTACTGAAACAGAGCAGAAATTATCTGAACTGAGCTTCTTTTTCCCAGCAGTGCGCACACGGCGAGCGACTTCTCTCTGCTGAATCTGTAACGAATACAAGTGAAATGTCTGAGAAAACGCAGCTATTGATGAAACCGTGTTAGTGTGTTAGATTAGTGCCTGAATGTTGCAATGTGCACATTTAAGAGAGAACTGGTTGCATCTTTGTAAATAAATTATAGCACAATGTTAGAACATCACCCTGCGACTGCAACATCACAATGATTTGCCCACCATAGCCCGTAAAATTAAATAGATTTTATTTTCTTATATTTACCTGCTGTGATCCAGTGTAACTATTTCCCTCCCTCGCGTTTTGGATTTCTGTGACTGCAGTAAAATTCCCTCCATCCAGCGCTGATCCCAGATGACCTGAAGTAAAAATTAATTTAGGATGATCCTAATCTTCAACGAACCTTACTGATTATACACAACTTGATCCGATTTATGTAAGTTCATTAGAGAGCTTATATAAATCTGTTCTTCATGCAAACAACTCAACAAGTAGCTTTTAAAGGAACGTTTGGAGGACTGGAACAGCTCTTATTATGGCCGCCACGCAGATACTTCTGGGTCACCTCTCATTTAGGAACCTTCCTGAAAAAAATGGACTATTTGCACTCACCCATAGGCTCTGTAACGATCCGTGTGGGAGTCCACTTCCATGGCAGGATCCAAAAAGGGATAAGGATCACAGATTTAGACCGGAACCAGATCCAACTCATCCCTTTAGGATCCATTTTGAATCCGTTCATAGTGGCTTATTTTTTCTGGACACAAGCTGTATTCCCTTTTTCAAAATGGCTCATCCTTCCAAAATTATACTGAAATATCTCAAATATGGATGGCCAAAGCTTATACATTTCTTATAATACATTTGCCTTTACTAATAAAACTTTATAGTCATCGCATGGCTGTAAGCAAACCATCATATATCAGTGAAGGATAATATTAGAGCAGATTATAAATGTTTATATTAGGAACATTAAAGCAGAGTTTTTCTGTAAATCTCATTAAGCTTTTTTACCCAGTAATGACAGAAATAATAAAATCCTCTATTTAAAATAAATACTGAATAATTACAAAATGCTCAAACTATTGCAAAAAACACTTTTTATTCAATAAAAAAACTGACTTGAATTAATATTCATCAGATGAGGATATAATTTTAAAAACCACATATAGTTTAAATTAAATACTTAGCTACCTCTAATACAATTTAGAAGACTATTTCCTGCTGTATTTTCTCTGTTCGGTACTAACTTATGCTTTGCCATATTTTGTGTTGGAAACATTCTGTGTAAACACAATTAAACAAGGACAGTCTTTCAAAAAAAAATGATGTGAATGAAGTGGAATTTTATGAACAGAGAGGTTACAAGAAGACCCACTATGACAATTTTTTTTTAACCTGTGACCTTGCGTAGTACATAAATAAAAACAGACTTAAGTATAAGAGGTCCCCTTTAACTGGGCTGGTTATTGATACAATTACTGGGAATTCACAGGATTGTAGTTTGACAAAACTGTGCAGTATAAGCACTGATCTTACATCTGAATGGAATTTTCACTTCTGCTATACTGTTTCTTTTTATATCTGCTCACAGCAAACAGTGAAACCACAAAAAAACAAAAAAAAAAAAAACAAAAACTAATGAGTTAATTTTTTTCTTATGGCAGGAGTGTCTCATGAAACAGATTGTGTGCAGTTCAATGAAGAGGCTTCTCATCCTCCCTTTTCTCTGTGTTTTACCACTGGGTCTCCTCAATGGATGGCTGAGTAGATCTCTGAAACCTTTAAATCCTGACAGCAAAAGTGAAAATCTGACCGTCCTGCTGTGGTACTGGCCCTTCAGCAGGCCATCAAACCTGAGTGGTGATGTCTGCTGGAATCTCTACCGTATCCCTCACTGTACACTGGTGGACCAGCACTCCTACTTCCCCACAGCTGATGTAGTGGTGTTCCACCACAGAGAGCTGGAAATGAGCATCCACACGCTGCCCACTCACCTCCCACGGCCACAGGGCCAGAAGTGGGCATGGATGTCCCTGGAGTCCCCTGCTCACAGTGGAAACTTGCATCAGTACGCAAATATATTCAACATGACCATAACCTACAGGAGGGATGCTGATGTCAATATACCCTATGGTAAGCTGCTATGGAGGGAGGGCGAAGAGCATTTGGATGAAGACCATTCTTTAAACAAGAGCTCTCTGGTTTGTTGGGTGGTCAGCAACTACAGGAGCAACCACAAAAGAAGCCAAGTGTACAGGAACCTCAGTGCTTCAGTTCCTGTGACGGTTTACGGGCACTGGACGAAGAACCGTCTTCCCTCTTCAGAACTTTTACCTACAATATCTCGCTGCTACTTTTATTTGGCTTTGGAGAATTCACTTGCTAAAGATTACATCACAGAGAAGCTGTGGAGGAATGCTTACAAAGGCAGAGCTGTGCCCATTGTCCTGGGACCACCTTTACGTGATTACAAAGCTGTGGCACCACCAAATTCTTTCATCCATGTTGATGAATTTGGATCAATGAATGAATTGGGAAAGTATCTACAACAGCTTGCAGATGATAAGAAACGCTACAATGAATATTTTACCTGGAAAAAACGCTGGAGAGTGAAACTGTACACAGACTGGAGGGAAAGACTGTGTAATATCTGCTTAAAGCACAAAAGTTTACCAAAGCACAAAGTTTACTCAGACCTGCAGGCATGGGTCAGTGCTAGCAGTTGAGCTTAAATGTTTGTAGTTGCTAGTTTTTGATGACAGGTTTTCAATTTTGCTTTTTTTTTTGGGCACATTTGACATAATTCTCAACTTACAAACTGTACTGCAGCTGCTATATAAGAATGATGACCAAGTGATCTCCTAACACATAGGTCCCTAGCACTTTATCCCAACACCTTCAGCCAGTTTCCCAGTCATGGATTAAGCATGGTCCTAGACTAAAAGGAAAAAGTCAATGAAAACCACAATAGGAAAACATCTTTAGTCCAGGATTAGACATAATCCCTGTACGGGAAACTGGGCCCTGAAGTTTAAAGAACTATTTAGCATTTGGGAAATAAGAAAAGGAAAAGGATGTAGTGGAGAACTGGGCATGGTGTAACCTGCCTCGTGACAGAATCAGACTCTAGCCCACCTAGCCCAAAATCTCAAAGCACATCATGGAAATGTCTTTATATGCACAGCAATGTAACTGCTACATATTAAAAACTCTATGTCTAAGTTAACTGCTGCCACTTTATCATAATGTCTTGAGGTTAAAATAACTATTTAGCATTTGGAGAAATAGGAAAAGGTTGTTTAATTTAATTGAAATGTAAATGCAAAGATTTATACCACTCTTCTATTTGCAGGTCAGTTATTATAAAGAAGCTGCTGTGGGTACAGTGAGTTAATTCGCTGGTCCAGCTTAGAATTCCAGAGACAAATTTTCTTACCTTTAGACAGTCAGGCTAATGATAGCATTATTTTCCATAAAGTGATCATTAATTGGACATGATAGTTTGGGCTTTGTGATGGTTGTCTGCAACGACACAACTGAAAGTCTGTTACCTGCCTCCAGTTCTTCCTTGGTTTGAGCAAAAGAGGACAGGGAGGGTGGAGTTGGTTTAACTGCAGAGGCCAATCAAGTGGACTTAACCATCTGTTGTAACCCCATGGGGAGGAATGGGTTCTTTTTTTGTGTGTGTTTCTCAAATATAGTTAAACTCTGGTTCCCCCTGTGGCATTTAAAACGGTTTATTCCATTACTACATAGGTTGAGCTTTCTCTCATTTGGGAAGGTCAGTTGAGTTCGGTTAAATATGATTTTTGTAAATTTTGTTTTGACCTCTTATGGGCCCATTGATTTTTAAAAATTGTTTTCATATTATGTCTTTTTTTTGGGGTGGGGTGTAATAAAGTCCACAATTTGAAATTACACCTGTGCCTGTTTTTTTTGCCAGTTTGGTCGCTCATACGCTTTCACAACATAGCTGAAGAATGAAAATCATAAGTAATTGTGCCTTGTCCTTGCTTCATTTTAACTTCTTACTTGCAATTATCAAGGCATCTAAAAAGCCATTTAAAATGAACTGTTCACAACAGGTCATCTTTTACGAAATAGAGAAAGCCACCAGTTCAACATTATACTGATAAGGTAGTTATAGTAAACTATGATAAGGCAAAGTCTCATTAATGGAAACAATGATAACACTGCTTCCTCAAACATACTCTGCCTATATGGACATTTCCAGTTATGGTAATGACCAAGCTTCAACATTATCAACATAACATTAACTTCCCGTCAAGGGTTTAAGTTCAGCTGCAAACTATTTACTCTGTAGTGAAGGTTCATCAAAAAGGAAACGCATTCATTTCTTTTGACAGGATTTATTGGGGGGGGAGATAACAGGCAAGTCAATAGATTGCATAGACAAATGATTACAAACTTTTTTTTTTAAGTGAAAAATGTCACTGTTCCAGATTTAATATATTAAACAATTTAGTTTTGCTTAAAAAAAAAAACAAAACAAAACAAAAAAACTAACAGCTAAGGACTAAAAGTCGTGATTGCACTCTCAGTAAATGACTCAAGTCAGTAAGTTGAGCTTGTAATCAATACTGAGATAACCTGGGCCAAAAATAAATTATGGTAGTACAGACTGTTCCATTGTTTGACAACTTTAAGCCGATTCTGCTAATAATTTTATTGTCACCTAGGGACTTCCTGATGTATCTTGAAGTTGGAATGACATTTAACATTGTTTTCAGGGTTTTTTTTTTTTTAAATTAAAAAAAAAAAAAAAAAAAAAAAAAAAAAAAAAAAAAAAAAAGAAAAGAAAAGAAAAAAAAAAAAACCAAAGTAACTTCAAACAGGATGAGACCGCACTTATAGTCAACATGTAACCTTAGCAATTAAAGCATAAAAGAAAAAGGGAATCCTACAAGAGTTTCTATAAGTTGGAAACAGCAGTTGATATAGTTCTGCTAATTATCTGAGTAAATGTGTAGAATGAGAACGAGTAAAAAGGGTAACAATGAATTTGCCACGTTCCTTAAAAATATTACATTAAAACCCACTCAAGGGCTTTTGGAGGTTCTCTTTTTGGTGAGCGTTTATGACCACAAGGGAAAAATGCAAGTTTGGTATACAAATAAAATTCAGTGGCTAAAACTACCATTTAAAAGATAAGAATAACATTTGGACAATTGAATCTTATAAGAGCACTTTCTGTTGCAGTGATAGTTTAGACAAATACTACAGATGCGCTCTTCAGACATGACACAGAAGTACTGCACAAGCATTGGCTAAACTGTCAAAATTGAATACTGTTTAAGGAGGTGTCCCTCACGGTATCATTCCCTTGCTTTTCCCTTGTTGGCACAATCAGCAACAATAACATCCCCTTTGGTATCTGAAGTCAAAGCACTTCAGGGCTACAGAAGGAAACCACTTTGATCTCACCCTTTTCAAATTGCACAAATCACAGATATGATCAGATGGTTTGCATTTGTAGTACTTCCTTTCCAGTGTGAGTTGGGGGTTGAGCAGAAGTTTGGGAAGGCAATCTGTGGTTCTGGTTGGCCCGCTTTATCTAGTCGGGTGCCCAACCACTCCAGGATGCAGGGGTTGCTTCATCACATCAGGCCTGGAAAGCTGAGGCATGTAGAGTGTGGGAGGATGGCCTCCAGGGAAACTGGGGGCTGGGTAGGCCTGAGGAGGAATGGGAGGAGAACCCTGTTCGTAGAGCTGGCTTTCTAATTCCTCATCCAGCGGCAAGGCCAAGCGCTTCCCCTTCTGTCTGCGATTGCAGAACCACACACGTACCACCTGAAAAAGGGGAAAAAAAAAAAAAAAAAGTTACTCAAAAATGTGACCAACAAGAGACACTCGATGAGAAAATAATTGTGTGCTTACATCTCTCTCCAGGCCCAGGTCATTTGAAATGTGTTTTATGGCTTGGGTGTTCGGCTTGGGACACTTGATAAAGTAGGACTCAAGAGCAGCACGCACTGCCCCCTCCAGGCTGGTCCTCCGCTTTCTTTTTCTGGTATCGACAAAAACTCGTTCCATCTTGTACATCTAAGGAAGCAGAAACACATTCGCAAAAGGTTTAGGAATGCCATTACAGTAAACTGAGGTCAGGATTGTGCTCTCTGAGTAGCATAAACTGAGCTGCCAAGTAATCACTACACAACATATTTGTGCTCAGTTTGGAGTGGTAGGTAGGCCTGAAAGTCCAAGCAGTAACAAGTTTGGCAATCTGTGTTCTCAAACTAGTTGTCTGAAACTTACATCTTGAGGATTTTCTGCATTCTCTGCCTCATCCAGCCATTTCTGCAGAAGGGGCTTCAGCTTGCACATGTTCTTGAAGCTCAACTGCAGAGCCTCGAAACGACAAATAGTCGTTTGGCTGAACATTTTTCCTTCCACATGGGACAAACGCAAAAATAAAGATGGATAAAGAAGAGAGAAAAAGAAAGAACTGGGTGAATTCATTAAGTCCAATGTTCTAATCTTAAGATAACAGAAAGACACTTCATGAACTAGTATTCAGGATCTTGCCATTTTAATCGATTGTCTAATTTGACTCAAACTACCAACATTTACTAACTCTGGCCTAAGGTTTCAACAAAAAGGGACTCAAGTTACCATAAAGGCTTCCCAGAGAAAGGCCAACATCTGACTGGGTAAAACCCAGGGTGATGCGTTTGTGTTTGAGCTCCCTGGCGAATTGCTCCAGCTCTTCAGTGGAAAGGGTCTCCTGTAAGAGTTTAAGAATAAATCTCAAAAAAACAACTTAGTCTGAAATCTTGCGGATTTTTTTTCCCCCGACAAGACCCTGACAAATATGCCCATTGCCATCAAAATCACCATGCTTTATCAAAAAGACTTACCTCAGGGTCCTTGCACTCTCGCACGGAAGACCCACCATTTCGTCTGGAGGAGGTCGATTTCTGCGGCTGGGCCTCAGGGACAGTCTGGGGTGTGTTCGCGCTGAAACATGCGTTCCCTGGAAGTGCGTTGCTCGGGGGTGAAGGAGACAGCGATGGGGAAGAAGCCGAGGTTGTTGAGGAAGCTTGGCCACTGCTGCCAGGTGATGAGAAGGACCAGAAGGATGGGTTCCAGGTCCCAGTCCTAGCGTAGAATAATCCATGGGGCATCTCGTTGGAGGCTTGAGGGGTCAGGTACTGCTGAACTTTTGCCTCGGCTGAGTAGTCCTCGGGGGTGCTCTTCTCCAGCTTTATTTCTGGTAGTTTGATTTGCTCTCCCGCCTCGGCTTCAATGGTACTAAGGTTTATAGGCTGGAGTGCTGTGGATACGCCAGAAAGTTGGCCGGTGTAGTCTGCAAAGGGATACCAGTGTTTGGGTTGCCCAAAATCTCCAGGCTGTAGCTCAGAGGCCCTGTAGTCGGTGGAGACGGGTGGAAACGGAAAAAAAGTCTGCGCGGATGTCGACGCGATACCACTGTAACAGCTTTTGTTGTAAAGGCGGCTCGGATCTGGCAAGACACCGTGGGGCACCTGGAAGGAGGTACTGCTACCAAAACCCTCCTGACCCAAAAGCTGCGCGCAAGGGTTGGAGCGGCTGAAGTCATAAGGCCGGCTTTGGTACTCGGGACTCTGCGAGCTTTCAGACATTTTCCAAAAAGTCGAGAAAGCCTAGCTTAAGAACAAGCGGGCTTCCAAAAATTGGAGCAAGGGTTTTTTGTTTTTTTTTTTTGTTTTGTTTTAAAATTGCTTATCCGTTTCAGGATCCAGAAGAGAAAAATAAACTCGCACCAAAGAAAAGTTACGCAAAGCTGAAGGCCTAAGCTGCGTTGTGATGCAGCATAACCACTAATATGTGAACGGCCTAGTCCCCCAAAGGTTTGTCCTCGCCACCGTTAATCTACCTTCAAGTATAAAATGCGTCTCCGCTCCCAAGATTTCGCTTATCTGCGCCGCGGGTGTCAGTATCGTCTTTCAGCCAATCATCGCTCATTGGCCGGCTAGTTGATTGCGCACAGCTGAAGGTGCATTTGTAAATGACCTTGACTCCTCCCAAAGAAGTGGGCGTGTTTTTCACCTAAACCTATAAGTTATTTTTGGCATAGTATTGATACTTCATGTATGTAAAGTCAATATATTTTAAAGTTAGGCTATTACTTACATTTAAGAAAATAAGAATTTAGTTAGAAGACCGTAAAACCACTGCTCAAAAAAGCGCTGGTCACTGGTCCTGTAAAAACCAAAACAAACACTTTAGCATCTTAATTTGCTCACTTCATACATGAATTATAATGCAGCGATTCTTTAAATTATTCTCCATTAAGGAGATGGCTTTGATATTAAAATGTCTGTCACAGAAGCTTCAGTCGGGCCTGAAACCATCCATTTAAACAAATAACAATGTCATCCAGAGTAACTGATGAAGCAAATTAACCTAATCAACCAGGCCAAACGTAATTTTAAACAAACAGAGGTCAGCTTACCTCATCTCTTTAAGAACGCTGTGATAAACTGCTCATAAATTAGGCAACACGTACATAATGGAAAGAAAAATGGTTTATGGCTACTTGAAATAAAAATTTCCCTCCCACTGCAGATAAAGACATGTTCTACTCTGCTGTGGAAAGCTTCTTGAAGTAGTGAGAAAATATTCATGCCCATGGCACCTTTTTACAAAGTGTATGTTTTCACTCGTTTTTATTTTCTCATTGTTTTAAAGCAACTGACTATAACCCAAAACTAAGTCTACTGGAGCTGTTAGATATTTGTATTTGTAGTGGGGGTACCAAAGTAAAGCAGACAGCTTTTTAATTTAATTTACTTTAAAACAAGTAGGTCCAAAGATTTGAGTCTGCTTCTGGGCCACAGTGAGCTAGAAGGTTAAAGGAAAAGGTTACAGTTACGGCTACTTTTTATGTTGGGGTTCTTATCAGATTCCGAATGGAAAAAAACAAGCTTAACCATAAACCCATCCACAGCACTCAAGTGAACTTCTCCCATTCACCCCCATCAATGGCTATTCAAAAGCCCAGTGCAGATGCGCTCCCCCAGCGCGAATGGTTGGCCGCAGATTGCAGCAGGAAGACGCACTGCGGGAAGGGAGTGGGGGGTGCAATTGTATGTCGAGGCCTTGGGGGCACCCCGGGGATTTCAGATCCCAGGTTGCGATGGTCGGCCATTAGCTCCTTTTCACATTGAAACAAAAAGTCCTCAAGCCTTTGATTCGGCCCCACCCCCACCACCCCCACTACTCCTACTATCCCTCTATCATCTGAGACACTATCCTGAAGTTTCGATGGAAGTTTCTTTCTGGTCTGCAGTTCCTTCTGCAGGCATTAACTCTGATACGACCTAAAGAGCCAAAACTGGCCGAGGTGTCTGCAGGCTATATAATCAAGTTCTGCTGGAATGCAATTTGCATATGTAGATGCATGTATAACATTCTTTCCCATTGTGGTTTCTTATATTCTTATATATTCATTGCTTGATAACTTTTTTTTTTTTTTGCAGGTAGCGCTCTTATGCTCTTATTTTCGAGGGCAGTCTTAGAGGAATACCTGTATTCTCACATTAAATTGTTGAATAGTAAAATACAGGAACATATTATATTTATACCTTAAGTTCATATCACGACCTTTTTGGTGGTCCATATGGTCTAGTTTAAGAAGTTCTTGCAAACAGAACGTTTTCTTCTGAAATCAGCTTCTTCTGAAATCAGCATAACCGACAGATGACCACTTAAAATCTTTGGGGGGACTGCAAGAGCCAAGTCAGTGGTGTAAAATACATCAAATACCAGTTATACAAGTATTGTTCTGGGTACATGGACTTGAGAGAATAATTGTCATGCAAAAAGACAAACACAGCAAGAGAGATAGGCTGGGCTAGAGGGAGAAAGGGATAACAGAGCACAGAGCTCTCAGGGTGTCCAAAGAAAAGGAGTGTTGGTGGTGTTTTGGGGGTAGAGGGGGGGTGTTAGTGTTGAATGGCTCAGTACAGTGAGGAGGAGATGTGTGAGAGGAGCATCCAAGGATTTAGCTGAACCCCCACCCCCCCACCCCCAAATGTCTCAGATCTTGTCTTTAGTTCTCCTCAAGAGGTCTCTTCAAGACTCATCAGAGCCCTTCAGCACAATCAGAGGAGGGGAGAAAGTAACAGATAAAAAAAAAAGCCTGCTGATAGGGTGGTAGTGTGAATGTTGCACAGCTCAAGTGATCACATATAGGAAAACACCCAGATTTCAGCAACATGACCCAAATACACATAAGAGTATCAGGATTTAGTTGTGCAAGTGTACTTGTTTTTTGTACTTGTTCCTCATTTATCTAGATACATGTTAGATAAAGAGGGGGCTGTGTCATTTTCAGTTAGTGGTAAATATGCACTTCTGGAAGATCTTTGTGGTAGAATTTGATGTCTTCTTTGTGTAATTCTTGCAAGTTAGAAAGAACTCTGTGAATAATGACACTGTTCTTGTGCCCAACCTCCCCACAAAGCACAACCAATTAGAAATGTGATTGTTTAATTCAATTTTTTCAATAATAAAAATATAATGAGTGAAATTAAAATCTTATAATAAATCTCAGATACTGCATTCAGATTGCTACTGACTTAATTAGTAGGAATCCAAAATCCACCCTTCCTGTTGAGCAACAGTATCATCTCTCACAAACAAGTCTGATGGCTTTTTGATTTTCTCCCCAACAGCCCTGCCTTTAACACCCGTGTTCACACACCTCCACCCACTCAGGTTTTCATCCTAGAGCTGATGGCTGCCTTCCTCTTGCTATCCACCAGCAAGCACAAAGAGCTTTTAGTGGCATTTGCATACATCTCAATAGGGGCAGAAGACTGACAGCAACCCCTCCCCACACACACGGAAATTCAGCCACAAACACAAAAACCACAAACAGATCCTTTTTCTTTCTCTCTCTCTCTCTCTCTCTCTCACACACACACACACACACACACAAACACTTTATTAGTGTAGTCAAGGTAAAACAAGGTCAAACAGGATCACCCAGGGCTGAGGCAGAGAGGCAGCACCAAATGTGTCATGCTGCCAGGTTAAATGGGAATATTTCTGTGAGTGCTTAAAATGAAATCCCATTCTATTCAGCTCTTTAATTTACAGTTAATTAATTTAATTAGGACAAAATCATGCCCTGTATTCAAAATTAGTTTATCAGCTTTTTTTTTTTTTTAGTAATATTAAATTGACTCTGTGTTTTAGTTGTGGATTTTTAATTTTTTTTAACAGAAGCTCTGCTGTAGCAGCTGGGAATGTTTAGATATCTTGTTGCATTTCGTGATAAAAATTTAATCAGAATGTAAAATAAAGGTTTGGTGGATTTTGGTGTTTGGTTGCACATATGTGGTTTTTATTTCATCTTTGTACTGAGTGTCCTGGAAGACAGCAACATCCATGTTTATGTACTGTAAGAGCACATTCAAAATGCCCACGTTTTCTGATGTGCTATCAATGAAAAAAAAAAAAGAATTTTTGTATTTTCTATCATTTGTTTTGTTTTTTCAGATGAAGTCAGAGATATGTGACTGTTTTTCAGAAGGAAAAAAAAAAAAAGCTCCTTAGCCTAATCCTAAGAAATGTGTTGGACAGGCTGGACACCAACAAAGGAAGAAGACCCACTTTTAATGTGCATATGAACTAATTTTCTTTAAAACTGTAAAATAATGCATTGGCTTTGGTAGATTGTGTGTTCTCCCATGAAGGTTTCACTTAAAAAGTATCTCTAGTGTGTATCAGGTGAGGGACCACTGTTCTTCACCTTTTTCTCAATTTTCATGTAATTTATATACCAATACCTAAAAGAGGCACTACATGTGTAAATAAATAATTGCAACACTGTGCAAAATCCTTGAACCACATCTCAATTCTTTATATTTTGCTAGGGAAATGGTCCCCAACACCACTGGTTGAATGCAGCCTCAAACCATGTTAAGAGCCTCCACTGTGTTTTACAGATGGCTACAGACACTCACTGTTGTGCCTCTCTCCTGACCTTCTCCATTCATGTTGATATTGTGACCATTTCTGATGAGGCTTTGGCAAACAGTAGATAGCTCAGCTGAACAGCCAGATGTATTTCTCAGGTCCCGTGTCAGGTCTTTGCTGGTTTATTCCGTTTCTTGAGGACATGACTTTCAGATACTGCTCATCTGCTGTTTTAGGCCTGCCACTTCTTTTATTGGGGATAATTTATCTGGACTTAGGAGCAGGACCACACCTCATACATGCCCCTTTTGTTTCTATGACTAATACATGTCTTCCTGCACTACAGGCTGTTTCTTCTCATTTTCATGCCCCACCTCCACTCCCTTTTCTCAGTTCTCACAGCTCTCATTTGTACCCAGGAATCTGACCAGCCCAGGAGCAGTCACAAGTCCTCACTGAGGCCCTCCTCAAACCGCAGTCTCAAGCTTAGATCTAAGCTTATTCCATCTGCTTTTCACATTCAAGAAAAACTGTCAATCTAATTGAGGATGTTGTCCGTGCTAGTTAATCCTCCATTTATCCAGTTTATCTTTGATTGATAGCTCTCTGAATAACCTTGTTGGGGCTAAAATAGTTTTATGTTTGTCAAATTGTGTTATCACTGCCATTTTTTGTAAATTCAACTAAAGAACTAGTGACAAATTATATGCTTTTGTAACAGGCTGCTAGTAACAAAGTGTCTAAAGATACCATCTAAAATTGGTTCTGCTAAGTTGTCTGCAATGTGTAGACAGAACACTGGTTCATGCTTGAATTATTCACAGGTCAGTGATGAGCTTAATAGACACATCATTCCTCTGAAAATGGTCTTGTAAAGGGACTCAACTGAAAATGAGTGACAAAGCAGTCAGTCTCTAAAGAAAACCTTCAGAAAGTCTGAAGAACTATTACTCAAGACCAGTTCAGAAAATTACAAGAAAGTCTGGCTCCTTGGAAGCAAAATACTGAGGGGTGGCCAAGACTTCTGCACAATACCATATTACTAAATGCAAGTTGAATACAATGATACCCACAAAAATAACAGGTTAAACAACATGTATTATGCATGTGGTAAAAAGTTTTAATTCCAATAGTTAGTCTGCATGTACAAATATCTATAAAAAGTGAACACTATCACTCTTTGTATGTACAATTTGCAGCATGAGGTTAACTTGGGACTGCTAAGAGGCAAGAGGAACACCACAAGACAGAGATATTTACCACCTACACATCTATCAGTATAGCCTGTCTCCAAAATTTCATTCTAGTGCTCGGAAGTCACTTTTGCTGTACATTTGTCCTGCAGCAACAGGATGCATACATACAGGAGGCAGAAAATTCATTGCAGCATTGCCATGTTTCAAACACTAAACAATCAAACCATGCAAAATACATCACTGAGCACTTTGTTTTCATTTCTATTCAATATATCTATAATCATAAAAATCTTCAAGTGCGGCTTATATGGACATAAATAAAATTAACAACACCAGCAGTAACATTTTTAATGCTAAACCTTGTGTTGTGTTAGGGAGTTTTTTGCGGAGTTCTCCCAGGTATCTGTTAGAACTGCGATTTAGCCAACAGCCTTTCATGACAAAATGAGGGAGGGCAGCTATTTTTCAGCATTTTTATTTGTGTCTGTGTGGTACACATTTCTGCTATTGTATCATATTCTTTGGAAACAGCTGCAGAAACTTAGGAAATTAACAAAGGTAGAGGAGAACTTTTTAACTTAAGAGTCTGACAAACAACTAGCTGGATATGCAAACTTACATTAAAAGACAAAGTGGCTCCAAAACAGACACAGAAATAAATTAACAAGGAAACCACCACACATTTGTAGTATTAAAAGCCGTGCTGGGGCAGATATAGTAAAGGGTGAACAGGAAAACAATCATTTTTATCACATCATCTTCTACCAGAATCCTTCATTTCTATGCATGCAGTGTGAAATTGAGAGGCATCTTTCAGAGAAATGGCTTGTATGCCTCCGTGTGTGTGTGTGTGTGTGTGTGTGTGTGTGTGTGTGTGTGTGTGTGTGTGTGTGTGTGTGTGTGTCTGTAAAGCGTTCAGCATTCATTTTGCATTCCCCTGATAAGGTATAGCTGAATCATCAAACAGCGGGTTCTTCACCTCCATCTCTCCAGTCTGTTGAGGGAGGGAAAAAAAATTAACAATCAATCATAAGACGTGCATTATAAATGATCGGTGCTGCATATATGCATATGTGTGCGTCTACCCACTGGTGCAAGTCCGGGGCATTCGTATACTGTGAAGTCACCTCCCACTTCTTCCTCATCTGATGTGCCCTCAGTTTCACTGACTTTCTGTTCTGGCTTGTGACTAAAAAAGAATTGACACTTCAGTTAACGTCAAGAGGTAACAAGGTCAAGGCACATGGCAAGCAGATTTGGTTAAAAGTCTATAGAAGACATGGCAAAGATGCAAAAAAGAGATAAAACAATAAATAACCTACTTTCCCATTGAGAGCATCTGCTGTTTTTGATGTTGATAGTGAAACATTTGAGCACTTTGGGCCAAAGTCTTGTCTCCCATCTGTGAAGCAAACAGAAGAAGGAAGAGTGGATTGCACATTTGGAGACAAAAGCCTTGTTTACAACCTTGTGGTTATAGCACAGGAAGAAGTGAGAAACAGAACTAATAATATCCGTTAAACAAAGACAGAGATGCATGCTTACCACAGCACTGCTGGTAGGTACACTCGCCCCTCCAAAGGCAGGGTAATCTACCTTGTCTGCAAGGCGGGATTCTTTTTGAAACCTGCGGGCATCATCAACTTCATTTAATACTGAGGGGGGGGGGGTTTCCCACTTAAAAAACAATCTTAAACAAAAGTTCAGAGCTTTATGATACTTGAACAGTAAATCCAAGAAGGTTCTGATTTCACAGCCACGTGTAAGGATTTCAAAATGTCTTTAAAAGCAAAAGCTATTAAATGCATAAAAGCTGTAAGAGGAGAACCAAGCAGGATATCTCTTTTGATTAAAAAAAAAAAAGTAGATTACTGCATAAAACTGTATAAAGTATTAGTTCTGTTTAACTGATTGCAAAATGTAAAATAAGCTGGAAACAAAACCTGGCCAAGGTGAGTAAACTCTAAAATCTGTCTTTGAATTGGACTTAATTCAGAAGAGGCATCTCCATAACTGATAAGCTTTATTCAACAGATTTCTCTCGCATTACTTCTGATTTTCCATATTCATACTTACTTGATGAAACAGACCGTAGCCAGGATCACAGACACGATTCCCACCGCCACACACATCGAGATAATAACTGCAGATTGATACAAAGACAGATGTAAACAGAGAGGAACAGAGCGTGTGAGGGGCAAATAATGAGTGAGCGAGAGACTGATAACCACCTTGCTGGACATTTATTTTGGCTAATTTAAATGCCTTTTAGCTAATCTGCTCAGTACAATTTGACATCAAATGATACGTAACATTGAAAACAATGATAAGATCTTGCAAGGCAAGCCTGCAGCTAGAAGGCAACAATCTGCTTGAAAAGAAATGAGATTAGATCCAAGTCTTATCTGGTTACACCCTAATCCTGTACCAGAAACCTGAATTTCCTGCCATAAGATTAAAAGTGTTATTTTCTCTTTATGGGTATACAAGAAGCCTCTTTAAGCATCTTGCAGCAGATGTTAGGCCTCTTGACATTACCATGTACTGAAGACACAAAATCATACTCACTGATGATTACAGTGTCGGTCATGAGTCCTGGTCTGTATATAGGGCCAGCCTTGCCCTCCACACCAGTGGTTCTGGGCTGCGGGGTTGGTGTATTAGAAGGTGGAGCTACAGTGGGGGTATCATTCAAGAGTCTATCCTGGTTCTTCTGTTTGATTTTGGAGGCATCCATCTTGCTATTTTTCCTATCTGTTTGGGAGGTGATGGTGACTGGAGAAAGAGTGAGGGAAGCAAAATCCGCAGCAGAGTCATGATCACAGGCTCCAAAAAACAAGCAAAAAAAAAAAAAAAAACCCTTCTGACCAATCAAAATTCATTTGTATAGAACTTTCCACAAAAGTTATCACAGTTCAAAGTGCTTTAAGACTGCCAAACAATAATCAGACAAATGGCTCAAATGTAATAAAATAAAAGAAACACGTCATTAAAAACCTTATAAAGTAAACATAGCTTAGTGGATAAAACAAAACTTTCTATCAGTGCAACAAAAAACACTTAATGATCTTTAAAAAAAAAAAAAAAGTTGTGACACTCGACATTACTACACAAGTTTGCTGCTTGTATATTATTCTGCTACATATTTCTTACCAGGATGTTTGGGTTGCTTTTTTGCTGTTTCTTGTTTCATCTCTAACACCTGTTCCTGTTTTTCAATGACAGAGTGAAGATAGTCGATTTCCTCATCCAGGTTATAGGATTTAACTTCATCTAAAGATGAGAAAAGATTAAACTTTATCACACAACCAGCATTCATAAAAATAAAAAAAAAGCAGTAACAATCACACTAAAAGTCCTGTTAAAGGCCTTTAGCAGCGAGCCCATTCATATAACATAGATCAGTGTAAAATGTAGATAAAAACAGAATACAATGTTTGCAAATCTCATAAACCTATATTTTATGCACAATTGCACAGAGAAAACATATTAAGTGTTTCAATGGAAAAATGTTACAAGTTCATGAAAAATGTTAGCGCATTTTGAATTTGATATCAGCAACATATCTCAAAAAAGTTGGTAGGCAGAATTAGGAAGTAAAGATGGGCAGAGGGTCACCAATCTGAAAAAAAAAAAAACAAGTCTACAAACTGTGGAACGGTTTTAGAATACTGTTCCTCAATGTATCTCACTATCTACAGGACATAATAACAGATTCAGATTCATAGAATCTAAAGAAATGTCTGCACAAGGGATGAGGCCAAAAATCAGTATTGGATACCCGTGATCTTCAGGCCCTGAAGCGGCACAGCAGTAGAAACAGACATGATTCTGTCATGAAAATAACTGCATGGGCTCAGGAACACTTCCAGAAATGAAAGTCTGTGATCACAGTTCACTGTGCCATCCACAAATGCATGTTAAAAGGTCTGTCATGCAAAGAAGAAGCCATATGTGAACCATGATCCAGATACGCTGCTGTCTTCTCTGAGCCAAATCTCATTTAAAATGGACTGAGGCAAAATGGAAAACTGTTCTGTGATCAGACGGATCAAAATTCTTTTTTAGATAACATGGACGCCGCATGCTTTGGGCCCGAGAAAAGCGGGACCGTCTGGCTTGCCAGTGCTCAGTTGAAAAGCCTGCATCTCTGATGGTATGGGGGTGCATTAGTGCCTATGGAATTGGCAGTTTGCACATCTGGAAAGGCACCATCAGTGCTGAAAGGTATATACCAGTTTTAGAGCAACAATTTGCTCCCATGCAGAGGACATCCTTTTCAGAGAAGGCCTTGCATATTTCAGCTGGACATGAGAACAGTAAGGCTTCATAGTAGAAGCTTCCTGGTGCTAAACCGGCCTGCCTGCAGTCCAGACCTTTCACAAGTTGAAACATTTAGCGCATCATGAAAAGAACACCCAGAACTGTTGAGCACCTCGTATCCTGTATGCAACAAGAATGGGACAACATTCCTCTCCCAAAAGTACAGCAACTGGTCTCCTCAGTTCCCAGATGTTTATGGTGTTTAAGATTTAAGATTTAAGATAGTGTTTTATTTGTCACATGCACAGTTATACACAGTTTATGGACTGTTGTTGAAAGAAGAGGGAATGCTGCAGTGTTGCTTCCATCAAATTTGCTGCCAGCTAATTTTCTTAAAATGGTACATTTTCTCAATTTAAACAATTGATATGTTGTCTATGTTCCATTGTAATCAAATCATAATTCCATGCAAATCATTGCATTTTGTTTTTATCTGCACTTTAAACAACGTCAAAACTTTTGTAATTGGGGGTGTGTATATTTATTTGTCATATTTATGCTCACAGCAGAGAAACTCAATTAGGCAGTGACTGACCTGAGGAATTCAGGGATAAATCAAATAATCAAACAATGTCCTGTCCTTCAACTGTTTTCTTTCTTTCTTTTTGTCACCTCTTCCCCCAGAGGTCTCATAAACCTAAATTTAAAGTTCATCCAGTTTAGTGACTGCAGGTAACATGTGACTATTGTTGTGAGCAGGGGAGGGACAAGCAGAGAGCATTTGCATATGGTTAAGGAATGAATGCATAAATTTGCATGTGTTTTGACTCAAGTGACAAACAGTGAGCAGGCTCGTGCTTTCTTTTCTCTGGAGGACTGATTAAACAGGAGACAATGCTAAACTGTTGTTAACAGCCCTTTAGACCAGACAATGAGCCACATTCCTGCAGGACGGCCAAAGGCTCCAAGGCGACCGGGGCCGAGAGTGTGTGTGTGGCCACGGGAGGAAGCACCGCAGGGGTGCAGGAGCAATCAGCCAAACCCTGGCTTCACTGGGATTCAGTTGCTACCTTCACAATAGACCCCACAGCTCACTGCTAATGGAGCTACTCAAAGAATTGTTTCCCCCTGTAAAGTTTACCTGCTATATATCAAATCCTATAATTTGATAGTATAGGTGTTTGCAAGCAATCCAAGTGATACAACAAGTAATATAAAGAGTACAGAGTACAAAAAATTAAATACATTAAATACTACATTGTTATCATTATTATTATTACTACTAAGTTTTTATTTGATGGGAATGATGCTGTTTAATATATACAGCACATGCAAGCGATGTGCTGCATAGAGTTTATAGCTACTGTTAATTTCCAATTGTGTCCCTAGTTGGGCTTTTACATCGACAATACATAAAAGAACATTTCACAGTATTCAGTTACATCAAATCACAATATACTACAGAGACAAGACTGCAATACATACATATAACTGGGGAATAACAACAATATAATGAAATACACATAAAAAAGATACTTTACCTAAAATATGATTCCTAAAAACATGAATAATTATGACACTGTAGTATAATTAATTACAAAAAAACTGCAGTTCTGATTTGCTTTTAGTCAACCTTTGATCTTTACTGTGAAATATTTAATATCTGTAATTAATTTGAGTTAGTTGGACTTACATTCATCATGCTCCTAGTGACTCTGCTACTATCGTTGGATGTATCTGGAAAGCAGTTTGGGGGCTAGACTATACATTTGAAAAGTAATTTAAGAAAAAGCTAAGCCTATGATGTCAACAAAGAGGCTTTTTATCCATTTGCTTCTATCTGATTCTTGAGGAATACCCATCCCATTTTTCAGCACAGGTTACTTTTCTTGGCCAACCCTCAGACACCGCTCTCTTGTTTGAAGACGACTCAAACCAATCAACATCCTGAACAATTATGCAGGGTATGCACGTTAAAATTCCTGAGGGAAGAAAAAAACTGCATGGCCAGCACCACTAAACCAAGCTACACTACTGTGTTATTACGCCAGCATTACATTAATGATTGCAGTGTCACTTTCACTCCAGAAGGCTGGCCATCTGGCCAAGCTAATGCCTATGATATGACATGCCAGCACTTTCACTGAGTGCTTTGTTACTGTCTTACTCCCCCTCCACCAGTAGCCATTTAGTGCACTCCATAGCAGGTGTCTGTGGAGGCGGGATGCACCATCTGTACCCTGCAGGTGGATAAGAGCACCAACTGTGCCTCTGTGCTCGTCAGGAGTGTGTGGAGATGTCGGTTTAAATTTCTGAGAAACCACACGAGAGGGGGGAGACTGGCTAGTGGTGTTACAAATATTTGATGTTAGTAAAACATCTGCAGCAGAAATAAACTAAAACAGTATTTTATTTAAGAAAAGTCCCTCAGCATCCCACTGAGGCCAAAGTTGATCATTCACCTGACAAAATGGCAAATGTATTATGTCCGTGGGCGGATTGTCACTCACTAAGTATGCACACCTTCCCTTCTAAAAGAGAGTTTTGCCACCAGCCTGATAATGACCCATAACCTCTTGCGAACACTCAGGGGGTAGTTGGGTACAACAAACAAACACTAAACACACACACACACACACACACACACACACACACACGTGTGCTGTTTTCTTCACATTTCTTCCTCCTCAAATCACATATGTACACACTTACTTCCTGTTTTTCCTGGACCAGGCTGATTTATCAGATTAGCTACCTCGTTTACAGTTCTACAGAAATGGCAAAATACTGAGATGCAATTACACAGTGTTTCCTAATGAAAATGTAGCAAAAAGAAGAGCTTACTAAATATATTTGGTTACATGTTTTTCAAACATCCTCCAAATGTTGCTAAAGTCCACAGTGACATCTAGACAAATGATAATCGCCCCCCTCATGCACAAACATATTAACTGAAATCTGAGGTAAATCATTGGCCTTAAACAGTTGATGCTGTGTCAGTTAACAGATTATATGGGTATTCATTTTAAAATTACAAAAACACAAAGCTATTAAAGCTAGTTTTATGTCAGCATGTCTAGAAGTAAAAAGCACAAGCGGCACAGGCTTGATGATCAAGACTCACTGTGTCCTGCTGCCACCTAGTGTGTAATTTAATAAATGGAGGAAGAGGGAGCCAAAGACCAGGCATCAGTTCAAGGTTTTTCCAGCACAATAAATTTTGAGGGGTTTTGCATCACCTTTAAGTCAAATACAAAGGAAAACTGCCATCACTGTAACATTATTTTTTTCATCTGACCAATTTCATTTATTGGGTATTAATTTACCAAATCATAAAAGACATTTTTGTTTGTAGAACAGTCAATTTCTCAATTTCTCTTTGTAAAAAAATATAAACTTTTTGCCTTTACCGTATGGAGACTGATCATGCTGATCATGCAAAATCACTTCCAAATGATCAATTCGGAGCCAGAGGGAAATAAAACGAACAGTCCACAATATTCTCAGATTTTCTCAAGATCTGTGACTAAACACTGTTAGTCACAGATCTGAGATCAGTACATGCTCTTTTCAGTGCGTTTGAAAAAAAAAAAAAAGGTCAGCAAGACAATTACACTAGAGGAAAGCAACCAAAAGGTCACAGTTTAATCAAAATCTTGTATTTACTTTATAAGGTAGAGTGTGGAGGGAGTGGTGCATAGTTGAAATGCCATTCTGCCAATTAATTTCTCAAGTTGGTTATTCTGTAGTTTATGATTATAGTAGCGAGTCATTCTCCACCTGCTATAAAAGTTAGTGACAGCCGAGTGCACAGTTTTAGGTCAGTATGAAATGTACCCAGCAATTTTCTAACACAAATCGCACCTGTTTTTCACACACACACACACACACACACACACACACACACACACACACACACACACACACACACACACACACACACACACACACACACAAACTTAGAGGAAATGAATATGCCTACTAATATAAACACAAAAAAAGCAATGGAAGTCTAAAAAGCTTGCAATAAACTATACAGAATGGTTTGGTCTTTTCTCTGATCCAGTCTAAGAATGATGATTTTCAGAGGTCAATCTTTGATTAAAAATCTGCAGATATTCAGATTAATATTTCAACAAAAAATGATTACACAAAGCAAATTATTTAGGTAAACTAAGTAATCCTAGGCAATCCTTGGCAACAGTGATTGTGAAAATTAAGATTCAAATTCAAGTATATAATAGACAATAGAGCCATATTTATTTTATTTCTGTCAGCCTCTGTCTCTGTTTTACATGTTAAACATCCCTGTGGTAGTGAAAGGTAATCTACTACCACAGGGGTCACTGGTGGCCTTGACCCCTGTGATAGCAAAAGGGTTAATTTTTTCCACAATCAGCTGTAAGTGGTATTACAAAATGAAAACATTTAAGCAACTTAGCTTTGAAGTGGCAGACCACGTAAAGTTACAGAGTGAGGTCATTGCATGGTGTGTAAAAGTAACCAACGCTCTGCTGACTCAGCAGCTGCAGAGCTCCAAACCTCCTCTGACACTAACATCAGCACAAAAACTATGTGCCGGGAGCTTCATGGTATGGGATTCCATGGCTGAGCAGCTCCTGTATGTATAATGAGTGGGTGACCCAGTACTAGCAAATGTTGAACATAATGCACACCATTAATACTTTACAAGCTGTAAAAAGGTGTAACATTGTATGACTGGTCAGCTTAAAAAAGTGGAACAATGGTAGTCAAATCAATGATCAACTATCATAAATCTGTATTTAAATAAAATTGGCAAAAAAAAAAAGAGCATCTGTTTCAGAGGGTGATAAGATTCTTTTTCATTTTTAATGGAGTGTGCCTTGTTAGCATTTCATCCAGTCACTGAAAGGGGAGAAAATGAGCTTATTTAACTGCTTATTTGCAAACAAAAATTGTAATTTGACTCGCCATTATTCCACTTTTCTAGCTTCATGTTACAAAAGTAAACGGCTGCAGGATATTTGCAGCTGTTAGCATGTCATGGTCTTTTTGTTGGTGGCTGCTTTTTTTACGTTGCATTATGTAAGGCAATATAAGCATGCAGACACAAAATGGGGTGGGGGTGGGGGGGACAGTCTTACGTAGTTACATGTAGATGTAAGAGGAAAAAAAAGAGTATAAGAGGAATACAGAAGAACAGACAGAATAAAACACCCAAACGCGATTGCCGTGCCTTTGGCACATACACAACATGCTCCCATACAGTGAATACTGTCTTGCCTGTTTTTGCTACATGTGGTCAGATGACACAGCTCTAAGGCATATTGTGTGTTTACAAATGGCAGTCCACACCTCCATGTCAAACACAGGCAGGTCCTACAATAAATGTACTGCTTGCCTCACCTGCTCACTTAAAGCGTGTGCATCCCATAACTTTCCCAGTTTAACATTCAACTGTGACTATAGAAACAAACTGTCACACAACAGAAATTTGCTGCTTTAGCAAGCACACTAAACATTTAGTGTGAATCACTTCTTTAGATGGGACAACAGGAATGACCTCAGAAGTGCAATTTGCAGGATGTAATATAGCCCAAGCATTCACTGGACTGCATGTAGAGATACAAGCAGCCACTATTAACAGATATGCCAAAAACTCACTGATTGTATGAATTAAACTGCCATCATTTAATAAATTCGGTTCTTCCTTTTGCGTGTGTTTGTGTGTCTGTGCATTTGGGCTTAAATATGAAAATGAGACAGAGACTCTCATGTGGATCACTGTGTTCTGTGGTCTCTCAGGGGTTTATGTAACCACTTTAGGAAGCTTAGAGGCCTACAATGTACTAGATTCGCAACACCACACACGTGTAAACATCACAGTGGCACAGAAACAGAAATACCACCCAACATTAATGTAACCATACTAACCGATTGCATCTTATCGTCCCATGAGCGGACTGTAAATAATCCGCTCTCCTTCTGCATGATGTGACCTTTCTCTCTGACACTTACCTCCTTCTCTTGTTTACTTCTCTCTCTGATGCTACTGAGAATAATTTGAGCCAAGTTCACGCTGGATCTGCTGCAAACCGGTATAAATTATTAATCCTGCACAGAACCCACATGTGCCCACCGACTGGCACAAACACACACAGTTCAAACACACAGCCGTTCATGCACTTAAACACAAGATGTTGCCTTTTCTCCATCCAATGTCTGTAGTCCCTTCTTTAAACATGGAGTGCATGCCAGCAGCGTAATGCCATGTCATGAAAATAAGGAAAAATAAGATTTGTTTTTGCAGCTTGGCTCTTTCATTGAGTGATATTAGATTCAGTGATGGAGATCAAGGGTAACAGAGACACAGAGGGAGAGGGAGAGAGGCATGTCATCTGAGTGATTAAGGCCGCCAGCACGGGGGTAATATGTGCCTATTTGTGTGCGCGTGTGTGTTGCAGACATAGCAGGGGCAGGGGCGGATTAAAATACACAGAGAATCAGACTGCTGCACAGTTGCCAGAGACATGGGAGGAAGAAAAGGAAGGTGAAGGAGGACCACAATAAAGAATCACGACATTGGTATAAGATGAGAGTCTACTAATTTGCTTATTACCAGAGAGAAACCATTTTTATAGATGTCACTTAAACCACACACAGGTAACCTAACTTGAATTGAGAGTATAATTACAATGAGCACAAGCAACTGTTTAAAAAATGTAAATTTACTCTTGTTAAACAGATTTTTTTTCAATCACAATTTTAACTGCAAATTCATTAATGGAGTTGTATAGGGAATCATGGCGGCATGCCTGACTAACCGTGGTAGAGTTCAAATTTTCCTATTAATGCGCTACCCTTTAACTTCATTGGTTATTTATTTTGTCAGCAGAAATCATAAATGTTTTTGGTCTACTTGATCATTCCCATCCTTATGCTGTTTTTCTCCTGGAACTGTAGTTTCTCCCACAGTGAAAGTGGAAATGATGAGTTATGAAGTTCTGCTCTTCAAAAAGTTGTTCTCTAAGACTTGATTATGGATTACTTCTGCCTTGGTTAAGTCTTCAAACCCTTAGAAAATGTGCAAAAGCGTCTGTATGAGGTGTAATGTGCTCAAAGGAATTGAGGACTTTGTGAGCGTAGTGAGTGCAGAGCTGTGTGAGAGCATGCTTATCTTTTTCCTCATACCATAATGTTGGTGCTTCATCGGCTCGCAGTGTCCTTTCTTATTCTCCTGCCAAGGGGAGAGGCAGGGACCACAACGGAAAGAGCCAGGCTTGCAGGGCTTGCGTCCCTGTTTGTCACAGAGTGAAGGGTCCGGGCACCCAATGTGAGCTGCATGACAGAGTAAAAATAACAGTCTTATCAGTAACACAGTCACACTGATGTGATGCAGAAACGATGCTTTTAATGCGGCAATGAAATAACACTTCACATTGGATGAATAAGAAATACTTCACCTTTACTGGCAATCTTTTTTATTAGGGGATGTGTCTCTATTTAGAGATAAAACATCTGCCCTGGAACACAGTGTCCACTGATGTCAGAGTTACATCACGGCTTCATGGAGCTTTTGAAAACTGTTTTTGATGTAACCTCATAGGTCCAGTATTGTCAGTAAGACAGCCCCACCTGTGTGCCGACCTATATCAGGTTAATCACTTGAACTGATTACTGCCAGTTTTAGTGAGCTGAATCTAGATATATGCACAAACATACAGCATGAGAGACACACAGAGGAGGGAGTGGGTCACAGAACCACAGGTGCATTTGGTAGCAGAGGGCAAGTGGAGCACTGGTATGCTATCAGAGTGGATAATGAGCCCAGCAGTGCTGCACAGCTAAAGGTGAACAGCACAGCGGGCACTGATGCTGACATAATGAACATGGGGAGACTCCAGTATTTTTAAAGCATAACAGGTCACGGTTGGTCAAGTATACAGTGTGATGTATGATTACTGTAAAAACTTGGCTGAATAAGCATGCCACAGCATTTCAGAGAGTTGGCTCCCAGGACAGGAGCAAAGGTAGAAAAAAAAAAAAAAACAATGTGCTGGATTTATAACGCAAGACAAAATGAACAAGACAAAAATGAGTGCAGTTCAATAATCATTTTATCTTGACCATCTTGTTTTCATAACAGCTGTAAGCCAAAATCATAACCGAAAATATAATTTGATTAACTGGGCAGCCACAAAAAGTCACAAAACAGCAAATATTTAAGTATTCAACTATTTTATGTAAAGCAAAACTAGCTCACTACAACAGAGACAGAACATTAAGGTGCTAAAAAATGTTGAAAATCTCATTTAAAATAGGTTTTATCCAACATGAAAAAGACAGATTACACATATTGTGTGTATTTCGTCGCTCACAAACTTACTGCTGGTTTATTCAACATATTTTCATTCCTTGACTTAGCTTTTTACTTTTAATGCCCACCGTTTGTGGTCTGTCTTAGTTAAACTCATCACATTTTATGAAGCGTAATTCACTGTAGGTGAATTATGCCACGGATTTCTCTAAATAATAATAATTAAAAGATACACAACTCACAATGAAAGTCTTTACTCACTGAAAATGTCAAACTCTCAACAGCATCACATACACGATGCATTTGAGAAGGTTACGCATTGCCATCAGCAGATGAGTGCACGTCCACATCTTCTTATGCCACTGACTGGCCTGCCTGAGCGAGTGGGGGGCAAAGTGACGTATGTGTAATCTGAGAACTTTGTTTGTGTCAACGAAAGACAATGGTTGGTGAATGGAACTCACTAGCTTATATTTGTGAACCAATAGTGTCTGACAGTAAATGGTTTATTCATCAAATAATTTACCTTATTACATTACCATGATTCGCCCAAGAGTAACATGTAGGTAGAAAAGTCCCTGAGCATCCAAAGCCACGCTCTGTTCTCTCCTGTTCCCACTGAATAGCAACAAATCTATCACCTCCATCTTTAACTGCTCAGGCGCCTGCTTTGCTATTCCACACCCCTGTGAGTGCAGCATGCCCATGTACCAAATTCCCTTCATTTCTAATTACAAGATAAGAAATTCTCTCTGTTGCTTCCTTCCACTTCCTTCAATCTGGAACTTTAAAAGAAAGAAAAGAAAAAAAAAATCACCAGAAAGAGTTTGCTCTGTCCTTGTGACACTTTATATAACTGCAAAAATCTGTGTTGCTTAACTGAGTGATTGGAGTTCATTGTGGGTATGTGCCTCTGTGCATGTGCTTGCAAATGCACTTAATTCAGAATTCCCCAAAAGCATATGAGAATATGTCAGAATCAGTTTTTTCCCAATAGAAAAGCCCCAAAACACTTTAACCCTCACCCAGCTAGTTAGCAGCTCTTGTATGCTTTGGTTGAAGAATGTGTTCTTCTTCTATATAACCTCCTTATATGTCCACTCTCATCCTCTTCTCCTCACCCATCATCAATTTTCATCAAATTTTTTTATACGACTAAATCAAGATCAAGAGCCATTCAGGCCCAGATTAGGTGCTGATGAATGCACTCATGTCACAACCTGTTCTCATCTGCAAATGTGAGTTAATCAGTCTGCTACTTTGGTCCTGAAGGGATTTTTTTTTCCAGGCATTTGCGGTTGTCAGTAGATGAAGGCCAATGCTGTGGTTCTCAAAGGAAAGGCACGGGACAGCAGTTGTCTAAAATCTTGCCAAGGTCCTCAAAATATATTAAAAAAAAGGTCAATAATTGATAAAAGTGTCTCATAAAACTACAATGCATTACAAGAAAGTCTCTCTCTGTGTATTGTTGAATTACGTACCATATCAAATATCAAATTACACAAGAAAGACAATTGTGCATTTACAAATGTCAACAATCCCCTTTATGAAAGTGAGAGATCAGGATTTTCAGTTCTTTTATATCTTGATTATAATGACGCAGCAAGAATCTCAACACTTCTGGTCAGCACTTCATCTGTTATTCATCATGTGGGAAGTTAATGTGCTGAAACCTACTGCAGTCACATGAATGCGGATAATTATTCTCCTCACACACACACACACACACACACACACACACACACACACACACACACACACACACACACACACACACACACACACACAAGCAGCCATACATACACAAACCTACCCTCTGTGCTTCACTATAAATGTGTGGATCTGACAACAGAGAGAAAAGGATGGTGGGAGGTGTAGCAGTCAAATAAAAACGGCATTTCTTACCATTTCCCAGCATATGAAGGTTTATGCTCTAATTAATCTGTAGTAGTATGCTATTGGTGCTCCAGAAACTAAAATCCCACACCCACATGATGGTACATTTCTAAACACACCTGAATAACATGGGCCTCAGAGCTCCACGAACTGCATTATAGGAAATATCCGAGTAAATATATGCAGTCTGGGTCAGCTGAAGTGTGCTGCATTTGCCTAATACTTAGCATATGCTGTTAAATCAGCAGAGACAATTTCCCAATTTGCTTCTATTCTGTCTACAGGCATCTATTTTTGTCGGTTATGTTCTGAGCTCTCAAATAAAGATGCTCATCATCATGATAATCGTATGACCAAGCTGCTCAAATCTCTTTACCCCCATAACAAAGGAGTCATCCAAGTGAATGTCACGCAGTCACAAGAGGTGGCCTTGCATCCACATGCCTCCCACACAATGTTGATGCTAATTAGAGAGCTCAATTAAGGTGACAAAGGGAGAGGAATACAAAACAAGAGACAGACAAAGAAATGGAGAAAACAGAAATGTGAACAAAAAAAAAAAACAGATTTCCTACAGTAGATCAGGACTTTTGGTCTCAGCTAAGACAGAGGAGGTGTGAAAGAAATACGCAACTCAGGCACTCAGAAAGAAGTCCTTGGAACAAGTGAAAAATGACTTTACTAACCATCTGCTGCTGCTGTTGCCAGGCTGTGTGCAAAGCAGCAGCTTTGCCAAGAAGAAATGAGAGGCAGGCAGAGGCATTCTCACACAGCCTGGTACACACCTACACTCCCAGACCAACACTTAGATGCACGCACACAAAAACATATACTCGTAAGCCACTTTTTTCACATTATTGTGAGCAACTTTAAGCTGTTCTACAGATACAATGTACTAAAAGTCAGCAAATCTGTTACCATGTGTGTATGTGAATGAGAGTTTTAGAGGAAGCAGGAAATGGGTATGCCAAGAGGACCATACACTCCCATTGTGTTCATTTCCTGACTCTGTGATAGCCGACAGGAAGCAGGCAAACAGTCCAAATCAAGTGAAAACATTAAAGAGGTCTGTTTAGAGCTCTTCAGTTGATATATAGTGTTTATTTCCCCATGGATAAAGTACATGTCAGTGTTTACATGCTTGCGTGCGTGGTATTTTGGAATTCTGTTTATCCACTATGCCTCACTCTCAAATGTTAGAACTCAAACAAATGCCAACAACCTGTTTGTAGTGGTTTATTTTCACTGGCATCTGCTGGGAAAAGCCCTGCTAATGCATGCTTCTGTGGAACTGCATTACAGTAGGACGATATCATACGAGACAATATAAATGTTCCATTGCCAGAGAAAAAGGAAATGTTATCCTTTAATCCTTAAAACATTTATGCAAAAGCAGTGTTTCAAGCCATAGGATCTTCATCAGTGTTGCTGCACCTATTTTCCATTTTCTTAGCGCAATTTAAAGAAATCACGGGTGGCTCGTGACTTGCACAGTACTGTAGGTATGACAAAACAGTATCAGACCATCAAAGAACACATTAGCACATTTTATACACCTGGGATGACTTCCTTTTTCCACAGTTGTGTGGTTAATTAAAACCACTTCTGATTGGATACTGATATAGGTCGGCAAATGGAAGTAAGGTATATGTTTCAGAGCTAACTTTATTTATCGTGGAGAAAACTAATTGGTTATCACAATAGGAAAAAAGCAGCCTTATTAACTGCTAGCTTGCATCATTTCTCAGAAAACCCCTGTCAGAATGACTAAAGCCAAAATTAAATGGCTAAAGCTGTGGAAACTGTCTACATTATCATTTTCAGTCACGTAGGTGTCAGTTTCCCTATGTGATCTGGTGCAATGACTCACAAATTTTGGGTGGAAAATGGGGCATGACTTTACACCTGCTTATCATGCACGCGGAAGCTCATACAGACGTGCACAAACACAGAGAGCCACACTGGAACGACAGAGGCAGGAAATACACCGGTAGCTTTGTGAGTAAAGGTGAATTAAAAAAAAAAAAACTTACATAATGGAACTTGTAGAAAAATTCAGTTTTGTTTTATACTATTGCCAAGTGGCCATACTTTGTCTGCCTTATCACTCCCTGTCTATAATTTCTATTTCTGTTCCAGTAACTTCTGTCATTTCAGACAATGATGAGTGTAACTCATTACACAGGGGACAATTACTATGTCATTATCATTAGCGTGAAGTAGAGCAGCACACCCCACAGCGAACAGAACAAAGGTTAAAAGGATTTATACACTGGTAGTGTGTGGGCAGCAAATAAAAGCTCCTTTATTCAGTGTTTTTTTTTTTTCCATTTTATTTTTCATGGCCATCTTGTTTGTGTGCTCCTGGCTGCATCCGTTGTTGGACTGCAACATTTCAATTATCCATCACAGCTGAGTTCAATTAGTCAGTATTGGAAAATACTATATATTAGACTGACTAGTGGCTCAGAGTGATTGCTGCGCATTGGCTTAACTTAGCATTAAAAATATTCAAAAATGAGGTTTTATTAGCAAACATGTTTACGACGATGCGATACATTTAGACACAGACATTATTTCTAGCTATACGCGCATGGAAAGAGTGCAGTGACACTCATGCATCAGATATTGTTAGCATTTCTATTTAAATCAGGTTATACAAATGCCAGCATGCTTGGGAAGGATGTGGCTACACACAACTGCAAACCTGTTCATGCAAACCTGCTGACATAGAAAAACTGGCGTGCTCTTAATTTTCAGCTTTTACTATACAGCAGTAATAAAATGAAAGACGTACAGAGAAACTAATCTAAGCTTAAACTCTGCTGACTCTGGCTTGATCAAATATGCCTGCCCCAGTTGTGGCATACAGTATGACTGAAATGCGTCAGCAAGCTGACTTTGGGTGGGTTCCTATTTAGAATCGCCGTAAATCATCCGTAGGTTAAGGGGAAGGGACTGAGGTACTATAACTGTAGATACCGCATGTTAAGATGTTGGTTTAGAGTAAAGGTTATCCTGATTATGCCTGAGGCTCCATGCAGCTGCCTGTCCTGGCTGTTCAAAAACCCATCTAACTGCAGTAAAAAACTTTTAGCCAAAATATTAGGACCAAACTGGACTGGACTGGAGCAATCTGGAGTGGCTTGGATGAATGGATGCAGAGAAAAGCAACAAACTGGAAGACAGTGAGAAACAGAGAGGCCTTCTTTTCTTATAGCTCTAGGTGCTCTGTAAGTTAATTTTGGCCCTCTCATTTCCTGGTGAGATCCTGGTGAGTCAACAGAACACCCTCAAATACGAGAAGGAGTGGTAGCTTTAAGAAAGCCAGTCTAGAAAAGCCTTGGCTGGTCACTTATTACAAAGACCTCACCGAGGTATATCAATAATATTGGTAAGTATTTCCTGTCTGTTGGGGAAGTTCAATAATCTTCCCTTTCTCTGCTGAGTGACGTCAAATCCATCTAAGACTGTACAAACCACATAACAGGTTCATTTGAAACCAGAATGAACCCTTTTTTATCTTTGATCTGCATTTCTTTCTAGAAACACTGAGTTCATAAAGAGTATATTTTAAAAAAAATCAGGGTATAGAAATTAAGGTATCCATGCACATGTGTGTATAAAAGTGATTATTTTGATCGTTGTGTCACTTTCTACAGCAAATGTCCCTCAAGTAACCTGAAATCATTATTATTTCCATAACATTTTGGATAGAAATCCCCTTGCGAGGTCAAGTTAATGCAGCGTCTTGTTCCTCATTCCAGCCAGATTTTTACTGCACGTTTCTAAAGCTCAAAACAATACAGAGGAATATTTAATGTTGTAGGTCAACAAAGGTGACAGAAAAACACCAAGACCAGTGGCTGTGTGTGCGAAAAGGAGAGAGTTTGTGACAGTGAAGATATAGATCTTAATCCTAGTGGAAGAAACAGCCGGAGGCAGAGGCTTTCTGAATTTTAATGACTCCAAATTCTATGTGGGTTTAGTGACTGACAAACTTGGCATTTAAACGTTGCAGCAAAATAATGACCGGACTCAATTAGAATATTGAGACGTGGTGATGATGTTTCTAATGTGAAATGCTAAAATTAGAGCAAAAAAAACATTTTTTTAGTGAAAACAGTGACTCTCCAGGGGTTGCTTATTTAGTGTGCACCCTTGAGCCTGAATTACACAACAAATTCTGCGTGAAAAATTCATTCCGCATCTTGGCTGGCAGGCAGGATACAGTTTATGTTATCAATTGGTTAAATTGAGGTTTTGGATTACTTCCATCCCAAAAACCCAATGCTGAGTGAAAGCTCTCTGGCTTACTTAAACATGATGGTGATGTGTCAGTGCTTCCTGAATCAACCACCTGATTACATTGGCCTATTCCCAACCACTGCGTTCACAGCCTCATGGATTTTTTAAAGGGCACTTCTCTGCAGCAAGAGTGAGAGCTTAGGCCTGTCCTGCATGAAACCCTAAAGCACAGTTTCCATAAGTCTTTTCTGCAGGCTTTGAAAAGGGGAAATACCCACAGTTTTAGCATTTAGAAACTAAACAAACGTCTCCCAGGAGAAACCTGTAAGCACACTAACAATCATAGGAGCAGTTAAACCTAATCTTACAAAATACATATCATGATTCAGCAGGGGTTACGATTCAATACATTGCATTGCTGTAAGTAAATTGAATACTGTGAACATAGCAATTTTTAAAGCGAATTTTGGAAAAATTGTATTAGAACTGTATAAAATTTTTACATTTTTATTGTTAGAAATGCAAATTCAGATCCAATTAATTTGATGGCATTAAAAAAAAGCATCTTAGGCCAACACAAATAACCGCTGTCTGCCACAAATCCTTTTATGTAAACGAAGCAGATGCTGCATTTTTGTGAATCAACACAGTATGTAAAACTTAATGTGCCAATACTCAAGTGTATTATGTCCCTAATGATGCCTTGGTCTATCACAATTTCAGTCTTTCACTACAAAATTCGAAACATACTCACAAAAATGATACCATAAAGAAAAATAGGAAAAATATTGTACTAGTCAAACTCACCTCATTTACTGCATTTCTGTTTTTTGCTGTGTGTAGAGAGTCTCGCACTTGTCCATCAAACATGATTTTTTTGCAATAGAAGTAGCCACACAGTGGCAGAAGTTACCTGGCTACTTTTACTGGTCTTCTTATAATTGGAGGGAGGTTATGATTTTGGTAGCGTTTGTCTATGTGTCTCTCTGACTGTTAGCAGGATAACGTGGAAAATTATGAAGGGATTTCAATGAAAATTTCTGGAGTTGCTGGGGGTACAAGGAATAGCTGTTAATGGCGATCACAATCTGGATCCAGGAATTTCTTTAAAGGATTATTTACCATATTGAGATAGGGAAAAAAAAAAAATCACATTTTACAAACATTCTAGTCTTTCTGATCTAGGACAACATCGTTAGTATCTTTTGCAGTGCAGTTTCTGCACATAGGAAATTTGGGATGGGCGAGGTATGTGAACTACGGAGTGTCCTTCTAGTTCTTTATGTTTTTATGGCAGGTTGCAGCCAGTATTAAGGTGCAATACCAACAACAATGATGATGGGGTGTCAATCAAATAGCTATTGGCACTATTGGCACTGGATTATTCACAATAAATTTGATAAATATTACAACTACTGACAATAATCAGTACCAGCACTGTGCATGTTTCATATTGGACCAGGACAAGGTCCCAAACCAACACAACATCACAAATCACAACTGAGTACACACCTTAAATTCCCATTTTAGGGGACAAAGAGAATCACTTCACTTTAATCAGATCAATTAGAACACTGGCTTTTTAAAATTTCAAACCTTAAATATTCATTATAGTAAAGCAAAAAAAAAATATATGTTTGCTTGAAAGACATATTAACATCTATAAATTCATACTAGTCTGGGTCCACAGAGGCAGTACGTGTTGAGTGTGAATACAGTGTGTGTGTCTGATAAAGGCTAAAGATTACACTAGTCCAGCTGTTGGTTCTCCCATGGGATTTCTGCATTAACAGCTGAGAAGCAGATTATCTCCACTGCACATACTAACAGCAACATCACTGTGTGGTAACACATTAGCCACACACACACACACACACACACACACACATAAACTGGTATAAAACCTGTAACCTGATAGTTTCCGGTCTCTAGAATAACCAGTTACTTAACAATTACTAATCACGTTGATTTTGTGGCAGCTGCCTGGTTTGAGTAAGCACTGTTTTGAAAATTACATTGGACATTTAGTATCTTTAACCCATTATTTCACATATACATTAAGCAGTTTAGATATTGCTTAATTTGGCTCAAATCTTTATAGGGTTAATGTGACACTAACAGTCTGAGTAACCTGATAATGAAGGAAATTTGAATTTTTTTCGCCTTTGTCTTTCCATTGTCCTCTTGTCATTCACTCAGATTCACAGGCACTTGTTTAGCCTGTCCACAGCAGGTTTATTTATGGCATCAGCAACAAAACTAACGCCGCAACCAACAATAAGAATGTGAACAAATCACACCTGTATAGTTTAAAATCTCTTTCTTAGGTTAATAAAACAAAAACAAAAAAGAAGCTCTTTTGTGACCCATGCCTAAGCCGCGTTAATTGGGTAGGAAGACAGTCACGCTATGGCTAAAAACAAGCTCACCGTATGGCTGTTTAAGCGTCTTGTTGGGGATTTATTTACCTGGGAGGCTGGCGCTCACGGGGATGACACAGAGCAGGACCGCGGAGAGCAGCGGTAGCAGCAGCGAGGCCCGACGCCTGCGCCCGCACCGGGGGCTGGGGAGCAGCAACATCCTTGGGTCTTCTCGGGGACGTAGAACCGCAGACGGGGACGGGCTTCGCTGTCATTCCCCCATCACTTGTTTTTTTTTTAATGTTTTTGTTCTGTAATGCAAGAGAGCCTCAGCGCAATGAGAACACAGCGGTAAGCTAAGCAGGTTGCACCGGAGTGCAGTCTGTCTGCACACAGACGAACACAGTGCGCACCGTAATCCTTGAAACGCTAAAGATAGCGGAGCTGCAGGCAGGGGAGGGGTGAGTGTTTGACGTGCTGCCTTCAGGGCCTCGGAAACTTAAAGACACAAACGCAGACGTCTCTTTGCAGACTTACACTTTCGACATGTTTTTTTTCCCCTCTCAGCTATAATGATGCAGACAGTGAGAGACTGCTAATTCATTCCAAAACATGTTCATAGTCACCATTTTGATTTATTGTCATTGAAATTGGTTTATTTCTTAAATAAAGCATAGAATGGAGACTGCACAAGGCGGTAAAGAGTGCAGCTCCAGGTCCATGTTGCCTGTATTTGGACAATAAGGGGTATTTGTTTGTTTGTTTGCTTGCTTTTGTTTTGTAAACAGCTGGTTCATTCAAATTGTAAAAAGGGTTTATAGCTTGTGGACACACAGCTCACTTTATCAAAGGTAAATGTACATTTAACTCAAACGTTTTTATATGGGCAGGTGTCAGCTACTCCTTCATTGTTTAGTCACCTCAAATCACTTTTCATAATAAGTTAAAGACCTTGCAAAATTTTCATTAAGTATGATATTTCTGGCAAATCCATTGTATTGGCAATATGATGAAAATTTAATGATTTTACAAAGATTTTAGAACCTATAGCAAAAATTCACAAATCTATTGAATAGTAAAAGCTACCTCCTCTGGTGCTAAAAATTTCTAGTTTCAAACACTCTAACCAAATATGAGAAATGATAATATCGTGTCACGATGTCATATTGATTGTAGGAGGTAAATATGCGTGACACAAGACAGAGGAAAATAAATGTCAGCAATTACAATTACTAAAATGCTGATGTAATGTAATAACTAGGAATAAAACATCCCTGGTATTTTACACCTTTCATCAAAGGTGAAAAATTCCTAACTCTAACCTTAAGATTATAGTGTCTTAATCTTCACCGCAGGTTTCCTACATGCTTCTGTGATATTATCTAAACTAACTTTATTTCAGTGATAACAGTATATTAAAAAAGAGCCTGCATGAATTGAATCATCGGAAGCTATATTTCTACCACATCTTCTCTGCTGGGGAATATATTTCATTTCTTGATTCTTTAATTACCAAGACTTTCTCTAACAACCTGCCTGATCAGGTTCCCACGGCACCTGAAGGCAACAGTTTACTAAGCGATTATAATCAGGATACCACGTAAACACGTACGTAGGACCCGGTGCCATGGAGGAGCCGGCTGAGTAATGTGATGTGGATGGTTTGATGGTTTTCATACTGCCGAGATAGCGCCGTGTGTTCATGCAAAACTGCTAATCTTATTTTAAAGCTGATAATTCTACACTGTCATAGTTCCTACGCAAAGCTATTCGTGTTTTTAGTCATCTTTTCTACCTTTTCTTCTTAGCAGTAGAGATTGCTTCATGCAGATTGCAGAAAACTGAGGAGCAACAGGTTGCAGCAGGTGGGGGGAAAATAATCTCTGCAGGTATTTTAAGATGTATAGATAGTCATCCAATAAACAAACGTGTATATATATATATTTTCCATTGCTGTCCCCTCTGTCTACCAAAGCTGTTATTATTCTTTCTCAAACACAGACCAAATGCTGAATAGCAGCTGGAGCCTGTTTACTTGCCTAGAGCTGAAAGATCATTGCCAAACAAAGGGCAGAATTTAGGTCAGCAAAGATCTTCAGCTGTCCAGTTAAAAGTAAGGCTGTCAGTCTTCACACTGGATTACCAGCAGTCATAGTAAGAAAGTGGCCTACACCCTCTGTCAATTTTAATATGTTGCGTTTCGGCACATAATGACAAAATGATCTAGTGTCTAGCAGGTCTTAAAATGAGGTTAATACAATCTGAAATAAACAGAAACATGACATCACACACATATAACACACGTTACATGACATACTTTCATCTTTTATTTAACAGAAAACTGAGCCAAAATGTAGGAGCGGTGTGTGAAAAAATTAGTACCCTGCATGACTCAATAGCCTGTAGAATCACCTTTAGCAGCTATAACCTTTATAATCTTTTCTGCATAATCTGATCAGTCTGTCACATCATTGCAGAGAAATTAAAACCTCACATCTGACTCTAGAATACTTTGGTATACAGAGGTCATGAGCAACTCAATGACTGCAAGGTGCCCACACCCTGTGGCTGCAAAACACAAGTCATCACCCCCTCAGCCACCATGTTGACAGCTGGCGTGAGATGTGTGTGCTATTATGCTGTGTTTGGTTTTTGCATGGTGTTGTGCATTATGGCCAAACATTTCCACTTTTGGTCTTGTCTGTCCAAAGAGCATTGTTCCAGAGGTCCTGTGGTTTGTTCAGATGCAACTTTGCAAACCTAAACCCTGCTGCCATGTTCTTTTTAGAGCGAAGAGGCTTTCTCCTGGCCACCCTTCCAAACAAGCCATGCTTGTTCAGCCTTTTTTTAAATCACACTGTCATGAACTTTAACATTTAACATGCTAACTGAGGCCTGTAGAGTCTGAGATGTAGCTCTTGTTTTGTTTGTTGCGGTTTCTCTGAGCATTGCACAGTCTGGCCTTGGGGTAAATTTGCTTGGATGTCCACTCCAAGGCAGACTGGCAACTGGCTTGGAAATGACCTTATAGCCCTTCCCAGATTGATGGGCACCAACAGTTGCTTCTTTAAACTCATTGCTGGTGTCTTTCCTCCTTGGCACTGTGTTAACACACCTAAATGCACCAGACCAAGTTTCCTCAGATGAATTAGTTGTATACTGTACTTCATTTAAAAAAAATAAAGTTTTTCTTGACGATTCCCACTCAGCTACTATGAGCCTATTGCTCTGTCCAAAGCCCTTTTGTGGAGGTGCTTTTTCTGGTTGTTCTCATCAGCATTGCTATTATGATAAATGATGTCATCACAGATATCATTCTTGCCACGTACTCATCCGGCACAAAAAATATTTCAAGGTCTGTCTCATCTTTTCCGGACAAAGACTGTCATACAGCAACTGACAACTCCCTGTGGTGCAAAGACATGGATGTGATGCATTTGCTTTGCAGAGACAACTGGCATTTACACGTCTTTAGTATTGTATTGAGAAATCAAACTGTAAATAAATATATAAAAAATTATTTTGCTATTGCACAATGCTTCTGTTATAATAAATCAAATTACAAAGACATGTGTCCTTAATAAAAAATGTGTTACAATCAAATTGTATTTGCAGCTGTGTACATTTGTACACACATTTTATTGCTTTCAACTACTTAAAAGAGAAAACAAATACAAGGCATTAACTAGATAAAAATGTCATCATGAAGTAAGAAATAACGTATCATAAAGATTACTCAGGATGATTAACTGCAAGAACCAGCTACAGGCAAACGGCAACCACTTCCTTTAAACTATGCCCTCACAGATATCACTGATTAAAAAGGGATTCTAAGAAGCCATAGCTGCCACTAATAAAAAAGAAATACAGAGTAATAAAAAAATTATTATTATAATTTTCAATTTATTGACAAATGTGTCTCAGTTCATGTCCCAGAAAGTGGATCCAGAGAATCTCACTTTTGGCACTGTATGAGTTTCAGCCATAGCCCAATAAAAGCCTCAAAGAACAGCAGAAAAATATTATTAAAAAGCATGAAAATCAATTAAAGGAAGAATGATCCATTTTTTTGTGTATGCTCCTTTTATCGGCATGAACATTTACATACACAGTCCTGAGGTAAACGGGTTGGCACAGCCTTATACAAAGACTAAATAAAACAAAACAAAACAAAAAAAAAAAATATGAGAATGATTTGATGACAGTTTAAGACCTTAAATTAGCTTAGCAGCATCAGGAAAAGGTCCACTTTACAGTCAGATAAGCAACAAATGACCTCATAATTTCACAAAAGTTACAAATCAAGCAAACTACTGAACTATTATTAGTGAGGGTGAAATAACGGATGAAACACTTATGCAGTGTTGTAAATTTCTGTGCAAAGTTCTAACACATAAAAGTAATGCTTGTAAAACAGATGCCTGTAAAACAGATGAGTCCGTGAGGAGTGTGTGCGAGCCAGCACAACACTTGGTAAATTTAAGTAATGACCAACAAGACGACAAGTCTCTATGCACAATGCGTAAAGTTCCCAGTAAAGAGTTCAGTCATGAGATGATGCAACAACACTGCTGTAATTCAACAAATCTGCTCGTTACTAAATATGACAATTTGGTGTGTTCTGAAAGTAGCCATGCAACAAATTTTGTATTTAAAGGAAGTTGCTGAGAATGAATCATTACACAGTGAAAATGTAATGAAAAATGACCTAATGAGTTATTGCAATAGCCACAAACAAATCTGATGATAGGCTGACCCCCCCCCCACAGTCTGCCACAATCATCATATCATCATCAAATCAGCTTTGATCATGTTATCAGTGTTTTTAAGAAAATGTGAGTGATCACAACAGAAGCACATGGCTATTTTTAGGTTACAAAAATGAACTTTAAAAGATTCATGATGGTCAGACGTACTAGATTTTCTTGCAGGATGACTTTTTAAAGATGGGAGGGTTTCTGAGATGCCTTCAAGGGTTTCATAGTTATTACACACCCACACACACACACACCCACACACACACACACACACTTGCTCACATAATAGCAAAAAGCAGACCACACATTTCTTCAATGCAAACTGCATTCACTCTTAAAATTCCCTGAAGTTGATTCCCAGTAAGAAACAAAATAAAGTTTTCAAATTAGCCCAACATCCTCTTCTTCAATCACTAACATTATATTACTGAGAAGTTCTGGTAGTTAACACCAACTACTGGCCGGGTAATATTCTATTTTACTGAATGTTTAAACAGTACTTGTTAAAGTGAAAAGGTGCAATCTACATTAAAAATGCACTGCATTGCATACAAACCATAAACCTTATCTATGTTTTCCCCTGGGTGTTTTTTGTATGTGGCTCAGGAACAAAACGACAGGCTCTGTTTAGGTTTAGGCAGCATCAACGTGTCCTTTTTTTGGCCTTGTATTACTAAGTTTAGTCTCATAAAATCATAAGCCAGTCCCCAGCCACCGTTTCCTCTAACGGAACAGAATCTGTGCTTCTAGTAAATATAGAGCCATCAAGACAGGATGTAAGAGGTGTTGTCAGCCTGCTTGAACCTCCATCAGTTATAAATACGCCAGCTGTGTCAGTGAGGGCTCTCTGTGCTGTAGGGCAGTGAAGGGCTCTGAGGCACATTCCATTCAGAAACTGACAAGAGGCCAGTGGTAGCAAAGTTCGGGATCAGCACAGCTCATGGATTTCTGTTTGGCCCAATGTTAAGAGTCTGGGATTTGAGAGGAATCTGTCGTACAGGGTTCAGTCCAGTGGCTCTCCTTTGTGCACGACTGCTGCTGTTCTGACTGCTGTTCTCCTCTGATTTCTTCTTCTCCTACTTCCTTAAGAATCACCTCATCATTCTCCAAGACGAACTCCAGGGTGGGCCCGTCAGCTGCTTCTCCCTCCATCTCCCCCTCCTCTGCCAGGCGGAGTTTTATGTTCATACTGATTGGTTTCTCCATTTTATCTGTAGTACGAGGACAGACAATGACACACATAAGCTGGAGAAGAACTCACATCCGAGGCACAAACTAAGATTTTCCATATGATTTCATTTTTTCCTCAGCTGCAACTACTACTCCCTTTTGTCCAAATAATCACAACTGATTATGAATATGTCCTCAGTCAATTTGGGCTCGGCAGACTACAAAACAAATCTGTACCAACAGCAACGGCAAATTCAAAAGAACATATACTGTTGCATACTACATAAAGGTTAATCTCTGTAAGTTAATAAATTCAGAATATAATTTTATATAATCATGTCAAAGGAAGCGTGACACACAACATATCCTATTTAGTCACAAAATCTAGGACACAGTGTACGAAAAAAGGACAGAAGCACAAAGGCGTGAAAACAGCGATCTAGTTTTCTTTCTAACCTTTACAGTGTCTTTTATGCTTCCAAATTAATCACGTTTTCTAAATCTGGTGATATTTTATATCTTTCATGTTTCCAACAAACATTAAATATAGAAATCAGCAAATATGTCGAGTAATTATGAACTGCTCCAGCTGCTCAGTGTTTCCTGTGAACCAATCAGTTTTTCTCCAAATGTCATTCACTTAATTGTTGATAGTAACATAAATATAGCGTATAGGCATCTTTATCCTCTAATGTACAGTAATCTTCCTCCTCCTGACGCTCACCATGCCCGAGCTGCCTCTCTTTGGGCAGCAGCAGCACATCCACGTTGTGATGTTTCTCCAGGGCAGCTGTGAGCACGGCACCCTCACGGCTGAACAGGAAGACTAAAGGCAGGGTGATGTCTTCGGTAGAGTCGCCATCTCCAACCATCTGGAAGAGGGGAGTTTCCTCACTGTTGCTTCCTTCACGGTGGTCTGAGGAACAAAGAGTTAGTCAGCTAATGAACATCTCTGAAGTCCAGACTTCAGTGCTTAGCGGTTATCCTAAACTTTGAGAAGTACTATAAGGAAAAACAATTTCAACTCAAATTGGTAATGACTCCCACCTATAAAAATTACTCCTACAGCTCCTGCCTTCTGTAGCCAACGAGCCTTTGCAGCAAACATGCAGTCACCTCTCAGTGCCACAGCGATATTGCCTTCTAGGTCCACTGCATTATCTATTGGTCCACATGCAGTGTAGGGGGAAGCTTTCACTATGCTGCCCTTCACCTGTGACACAGGAATTTGTTTTAATGTGATTTTGCGCTTGCATGTGAAAAGAAAGAATTAAACAAAGCAAAGAGAAGAAAAAGTCTATTCACAGATTACTAATTTTATTTAGTAGTTCATGTCCATCAGTTATATGTCAGACTATAGTCTATTCAAATCATATTACTGCACAACTGTTGCTCTGTTTTTGTTCTTGTTTGTACAATAGGTTTGATCCTAGTGTGGTATTATCTCACCCCATGCTCCTGTTTGGTGAGGTCCATTCCAAATTTGGCAGGTCCTGCAGTGAGGACTGTCCTTCCCAGAAATGGGGGGGATATGAGCTGAACGACATGAGGCACCACCACCTCCTCCTCTGGTGCCTGGCTCACTTCTGCTACAAGTTTTATGCGGTAAACTCCTTTGTGCTCCTACAGATATCAATATTTAGAAACACAATAAGAAACTATAACTCATAATGCCAAATGTTACATTTAAACATCTCAGGCACTTTTTGCAATTAAAGGAGTGTAATATTATGAAACAAGCATAACTGTAATTCACAAGGTGTGAGCAGTGCCCCCCAATGGACAATAAAAGTACTGCAGGTGGGCTATGGTACACTATTTACAATAAAAAAAAAATCATTTCATTAACCTCGCCAGTTCATATTTGGAGTGTACAGTAACCAGTTTACCTTGCGCCTTCCAGTGTTTCCTGTACTGGCTTCATTCAGAGGTGTGAGAGAAATGCCCATGCTTTTCAAGAACTCCACCGGCTCCAGGCCATTATCATGGAGTGGCAGTTCAATTTCCCTGTAAAAGTATAAAGGCAGTTAGGTTGAAACTTCGTAACTCCATCAGAGATTTTGCTCTACAGCCAAAGGTTTCTTACAAGTGGACACACCTGATGGGTAAAGGGTGGAAGGCCCGTCCCACCCCAGTGAGGTACTTGTAGCCATCCCTGATGGTTTTGGCAAATGAAGGGTTGTTAGGGAATAACGTCTCAGTGCTGGGACAGGAGTGTGTAAACAGGTCTTCTTCTTGAGAAATACGAACAGTCTCCTGGAGAACAGGACACACCTTTAAATAACTGTGTACCTACTGTACTGCTATGCCAGTTAGTTATGAACTTCTAAATATACAAACTTATCATATAAGTGATTTAAAAAAAAAAAAAAACTGTGTGCTACTAAACACAGAATGTCAAAGTCTCAAGTTAATACCCAACAATATAATTATATTACATTAAACTAAAGATTAACTTGATTCTCTAATGAAAAAATTAAATACCCTTGCAGGAAAAACACAAATAAAATTAGGGGTGAATTTGATGGATAGCAGAAATGCCGTCATTCTTTTTTTCCTTCAAATTTCTGATATCACAATATCAGTATTATGATTTTTTTTTTAAAACCACAATTATTGTGAAAATCTGACAACCTTAATGTGAAACACACACCCACCAGTAACTTCATTAGTTACATTTTGCTACTACTGATTTCGACCTCCTTTTGACTTCATAACTGCCTTAATTCTTTATGGCACAGATTCAGCAAGATGTTGGAAATATTCCCCAGAGACTTTTGTCCATATTGACATGATAGCATCACACAGTTGCTGCAGATCTGTTGGCTGCACGTGAATGATGCAAATCTCCCATTCCATCACATCCCAAAGGTGCTCTACTGCATTGAGATCTGGAGACTATTTAGTACAATGAGCACTGTCATGTTGAAGAAACCAGTTTGAGATTACTTCAGCTTTATCACATGGCATGTTATCCTGCTGAAAGCAGCTTTGGTGTTCAAAAGACGCTCAATTGGTACTAAGGAGCACAAAGAGTACCAATAACATGTTATCATGTTGTTTATGCCAGCTTTTGACCCTACCATCTCTGTGTCGCAGCAGAAATATACACTCATTAGACCAGGCAATGTTTGGCAATCTTCTACTGTCCAATTTTGGTGAGCCTGTGTGAATTGTAGCTTCAGTTTCCTTCTCTTAGCTGACATGAGTAGCACTCAGTGTGGTCTTTTGCTGCTGTAGCCCAGCTGCTTCAAGGTTCATTGTGTTGTGCATTCAGAGATGCTCTTCTGCACACCTTGGTTGTAACAAATTACTGTAGCCTTCCTATCAGCTCAAAGCAGTCAGGCCATTCTCCTCTAACCTCTCGCATCAATGAGGCATTTTGGATCAGAGAGCTGCAGCACATTAAATATTTTCTCTTATTCAGACCATTCTCTGGAAACCCTAGAGATGGCTGAGTGGGAAAATCCCAGTAGATGAGCAGTTTCTGAAATACTCAGACCAGTCTGTCTGGTACCAACAACTATGCCACATTCAAAGTCACTTAAATCACCTTTCTGCCCTATTCTAATGCTCAGTTTGAACTTAAACGGGTCATCTTTAACATCTCTACATGCCTAAATGTTAGAGTTTAACAGATGTACCTAACAAAATGGCCAGTGAGTGTATGTGAGCTTGTATAGAAAATAATCTCTGTACTGGTGTTTGTGACAAAGTGAGCACTCTCACCGTATTGTTGCCTTGACAAGGTGGCTGAGTGGTGGAGAGAGATATAGGCAGGAGGTGAGCCTCTGTAGTGAAAATGTAGTCGTCAATATCAATAGGCAGCTGGCTCTTCTCCGAAAACATCAGGTACAGGTATTTAAACATCTCAGCCAGAAAGAACGAGTCCATCCTAAACACAGAAAGGCACATATGTATATATATATATATATATATATATATATATATATATATATATATTATATATACACACAGAAAAGAAATCTTCACACATCTATTAAATAACCTCAAAAAAATTACTGACTGTACCTTTTTAAGAATCAGAAATAGATGCATCAAGTTTTAATCTATTAGAAATACAGTGGTGAGGAAGGATATCTCCCTTCCGAATAATGGGCTCGACACACGGGGAGCGACAAACGACAGCGACGAATGGGTCGCATCGCCACTGGGGTGAAACCGAACACACGGGACGCGATAGCGACGGCAGCTTTGCGAATCGCGCTCTTACGTCACTCGTCTCCAAGAAATGTGATTGGTTATGAAACTGGAGGGATTTAGACATTTTCAAAGCAGTCCATGTCAGACACGGCAATAAAGATGAGGAGTCTGAAGATTTTATTGGAACTGACAGAAATCTTGCTGTTAAGTCTCCTCTACAAAAGAAAAAGACAACCTCGCGTTCATCCTATATTAGCACAAAAGTCCTCTCTATCGGTCTGTTTAACGTTAGTCTTGCACCAACACGTTCTCATATGGCTGCCTTTTATGTTTAACTCGATAATCACTGCGTGAAGTGTCATATAATATAGGAAAGTCAAACACAGCTAAAACGATGCTTTCCTTCCTGCTGAAAGTGGTTGCAGACTGCAGTGTGTAGCATACTCTTCGCTCATTGGTCAGTCAATGAAACTCTTGCTGATTGGTTTAGTGCCACGCGACAGCGACAAAAGTAGAACATTTTCCAACTTTGTTGTGTCGCGTCGCCTGGTCGCGTGTGCACGTCTACGTGTACGAGCTCGAAATTTCACATGCACGAATGTCGCCGGTCGCTTAGCTGGAGGAGGGCAAGCGATTGTCGCCTCATCGCACAAGCTCCATAGGAAATGAATGGAGAGCGAGCGACGTCGCTCCCCGTGTGTCGAGCCCCTAATAGTGTTTCAGAGCAGCCACATACGTAGTATGTAGTAGTAACAGAGGTAAAAACAGCAGTGCTTACATACAGCAAAGTTCAGCATATCATCAACAACTCACCTCAGCATTGCTGTAATTTGTCAGAAGTGAGCTTCACAGACTCATCGACCAGTATCAGACTCCTTTCATGAGGTTTTACAGCCTCTTCCAGATTAAATAAACATGAACGCTTCTCACCCGGTATTGACAGCTCAGGTAAACCGTGGACTGACATTAATAGGGAAAAACTCAGAGGCAGATCTGGTCCAAACAGTAGTAGGAACACGCCAGCCAGCCAGCCGCAGCCATTTTGGGGTACAGTCTAATTTTAATGTTTTTTTTTTTTTTTTGTAATTATACTTTTTATTAGTTTTCTGGGAAAAAGGTTTTACAGAGCATATATTCACAGTGTCAAAGTGTTACATTCAGTACTTAAAAAAGTAACATAGAAATTTCTGTGCAACATATTAACATAGAACTGTTATAACTCTATTTCCCGGGGAAGAAGCCCAATGTTAATGGAATGAGGAAAGAAAGAGAAAATAATTTATGAAAGAAAGAAAAAAAAAAAAAAAAAAAACCTAAATAAATTTTAAAAAGTATGTAAATAAGTGAAATACACAATTAAGAAGCAAACTTATTTAATACTATTTGAGTTTATTTATTGTCGGAGAGTAGGTTGTCAGGAGGCCATGTCAAGCTTGATTTCTAAAAATGAAATCGGGTCTTCTAGATTTTGCGTAGTCTACCCAGCTTTGCCAACTGAAATTGAATTGCTCGGTCTTATGGTTGAGAGAAGCTGTTATTTTTTCCATTTTATATATGTTAAATGTTATATCCATCCAGTCATCTAGCGTTGGCTTATCCTGTGATAACCACTTTCTTGTGATGCTCTTTTTACTTGCTGTTAATAAGATGGTCATTAGATATTTTTCCCTTTTTGAGACTTCTTGAGGTATGTTGCAAAAATACATGAGCTTGCTCTCTAAAGCAATGTGCTGTCTGAAAATATCCTGTAGGGCATTGTTTATTTCTTTCCAGTAGTCTTCAATAATTGGACAATTCCAAAAAATATGATAGTGATTAGCGTTTCGGTTTCCACATTTCCTCCAACACGTAGGAGGGTTTCTATCATAATGGCATTTCTGTACGGGTGTAATAAAGAATCTTATGAGGTTTTTCCACCCAAATTCTTGCCATTGTAGGGATTTATTATATGTCCACTGATATTTCCATATTATTGTCCATTCTTCCTCAGTTATTGTTAAGTTGCCGTCTCTCTCCCACCTTGCTTTAATATACAGGGTCGAACTGTTTTTAAGAGCTAGTAGGTTTTTATAGATAAGTGAAATAGTTTTCTTCTTGATTTTTGAATTATAGGCTTTAATAAAAATTTCAATTAGATTTATATTTTTATCAGAGATTGGCTTCATTTTGGATTTTACAAAGTTTCTCATTTGTAAGTTAAATTTAATGTTTTTGATCTCGTTGGCTGACAAACATGTTTGGCCCCTAGCAGCCACCATAGCTGGGATTATGCACTTGAGGTGGGAGAGGTAAGAAAACAGACCTCGGGTGACTAAAATCTGCAATCTACTGACATCTAATGGTAAGAAATGTTATACACTGTAATGTTAAGGTTATTTAAAACTCCTCTTAAAACACACAAAACTCATTTCACACTTGAGTTTTGACATAATTTGTACAGAGTTCACCTCACACAGTACCTGTCTTCATGTGTCCCTGTGCGGACATCTTGCACAGCAGCAAACCCACAAGGCACTCTGGCATAGGCATTGAGCTTTTCCACTATGGACTGTCCCACTCTGAGGTAGTAGGGATCACCAGTGGCCTGCAGACATCAAAATATAATCTTACCTACAAATCCTACAAGATAAGCTCAGACTAACACGCACAAAAAAGATGCTGCTTACATACTGAACAGGAATGAAATACTTGTATTAATTAGAAAACAAAACTGAAGAAAAGGCATTATATTGAATTTCTGTCAGTGACAGTGTCATTGACAGATTAAATATAGTCATTTGATTTTTTTTTTTTTTTACCTTATAGAGGTAGTAGGTGCTTTCTGCAAACTCTGGTCTCAGTAGGTGTTGACCCCAATGAACTCTGAACTCTGTAGTGAAAGCCTTCAGTGAGACAAACCCAGAAAAAAGCAGTTAGTATCAGTTTCCTTGACAATGATGAAAAAAGAAACAACTAATTAGGTAATATTTATTGGCTTGTCATAAAACAATGACCTTTATTCTATATTACACACACATATATCAAAACTCAACTTTATAATGAGTATGCCTTAACTTAAAATTGCCGAGGCTCAGAGGAATATAAATATTGCCTATAAAAAGAGCGAAAAGAGTGAGAGCCATTACCTCTGGAAGGAACTTGTGCTGTTTGGTTACTTGGTAAAGCATTTCATGAGTCTCAATGGCTGGTTTCAGATCCCCTCTCAAAACCTATATAAACAAAAATGGCGCTTTAGAAAATTCTAACAATTCATTCACTTTTAACACCGTAAATGTGATTAACTGAGCACATCTTAAGATGGAATTACAGACCTGCAAGCCAGGGAAGAACGCCAGGAGAGAGTCCATCCAGCTCCGTACACTCACTGTGGGGTTGTGCATGTGCACATTGAGCAGCAGGGGAGGCTGACTAATGTACTTCATAATGGCACTGTAGTGCTGTTTTTGAGAAACACCAAGAAAAGTAAAGAACACGAACAATTACTGTAAAGTGTCTTCAGCTCAAACACTACAATATGATAGACTATGTGAGCCAGTGATGTTACAGCAGGGAGAACTCACAACGTTGAACCTCTCCAGAAACACATTGTCTCCAAGAAGAATGTAGGCCTTCATCAGGTATTCATAGTATGAATCAATACCAGCACCAACTCCACTGTCTGCAAACACAGAAGGGGACAAAACTCAGTAAGGTTCAATTACCACTGTTTGTGAGGGAACCTGTGAGACTTCAGTGCTGCCGATGCTTGATAGCTCTACACTGTGTATCTTTGTGTTTAAATTGCCTCACCCCTCCGGACCCATTCTCCATTGTGGATATTGATGACAGTCCCCACCAAGTCACTTCCCCTCTGTCTCCTCTCCCAGAGGACATCCAGAGCTTTCCTTGCGTGTTCCTGTAAAACCAAACCAAAACATTATCACATTAACTACTTTCAGCTATAATTTCTAACATAAAAAAGATTAAACATACAAAAAAATATAATTTCTAGAGGAAAAGGAAGGTAATGCCTCAAACACAGAGTTTCCTGACAGTCTGCTTAGGGCAGCAAACTCCAGGATCATCGTTCCTGCGCATGCTGTGCAAGTGTCGGACTCAGTGCCTGTCCGGGAAAGTGGGTTTAAGACACCATACCGCAGATTCACCTGGTAAGCCAAACAAAGCAAGATTCATCTCATTTATTTTGCAAAATGTTAATCATTCATTAGTGTCTTTGTGGTGACCTGACTGTGAGGAACCATGCAGCGTATAATCCATCTACAATAAAATTTGTGGTATTTAACAATAAAATAAGGAATACCTTCGGATAGGGAAGGCCACTTGTGGTGTTAAAGGCGGGCAGTAATCGATGGCCCAGCTCTTTGGCCATATGGAGGAGCTCATCGCGATACCACTGCATCCTCTCCCCACGTTGCCGTAGCAAGTCACTCATGACATGAGCCCCTAAAAGCCCACTGGGAAGCAGAAATACTTTTTAAAATTACAAAATTAAAATAAAACATTTGGGATGCAAAGGCCATGATGACTCAGACACCAGGATATTTCTGTCTAGTGACAGTAATAATGCACTGATGCCAAATAATTTGACATTTAGACACATGATCCAAAAAATAAGACTTCAGATAAAGTTACTAATACAGATTTAATTAAAATAACACACACTTCATATTTATGGTAAAAAGATATGATTCATACCCTAAAACTCTGATATTGGTCTCAAACACTGACACCACCACATCATTGTCGAGACGTACATCTCTCATAGTCTTCTTCACTGCATCCTCAAACTCATCAAGCTTGTTTAACACCTGTGTAAAATTCATGGAGGGGGGAGGGGGGGGGGGGGAGTGGGTCAAAAACACAAATAAAGCAAACCAATTTTATGCTTTTTATGAGAGAAAAATCAAACACTCACCACCAGGGTATCAAGGGTGTCAATCAGAGTGAGAGAAAACCTAAAGAGATGGTTGAAACAAATGTTACGATATGATGAAAGCTAGCAGAGCTGGCAGAGCTGGTGTCCTACTTTCCACTGAGCCAGTTAAATTTGTAATGAACCAATGACTGTTCAGTGTCAAATCTACTGAGTCTGAAGCAAAATTACACTATAAAACACACTGTACATGGATCTAGCCTTTGCACTGTAAGTCTGCAACGTAACGCCTTCTTGTTGATTTTATTGATTAAACTGGCACCTCATTCAGCATCTCTGAAAACTAGAGCATCTAATCTATTGAACAGGGTTTATTTGGAAGAGCTTAGCAAACCTGGACTATAGAGTTCCTGTCTTTTTTTCAAGATGAAAAATACTTTCCAGAAAGCATGCACAATGGAGTTTTTTCTTTGACCACAGTCAGCAAGTTGTAATCATGAAGTCAGGAGTCTAAAAAACATCCCTGGTAATGATCCATCAAGGAACAATCTAAAGAGCCAGAGCCCTCCAGGCAGCTGCTGTAAAGATTAGACTTTGACATGCAAAGAATTTTGTACCCTAGTCAAAATTTCTGTTACTGTGAATACTTCAGCAAGTAGAAGATTAAATGATCTCCAAATGGCTTAAAACAAAAAAATGAAACATACTTTTCTTAACACTTTAAGCCAAATTAGTGTATTGAACAAAACCAAAAAGAGATGTGAGCTGTCAGATAGCTTTTAGATCTTAAGTAGCTCAGTACAGCTACATCCTGTTCGGAGCCATTGTTAGTCAAGTCCATGTGATGCAGATTTTCTAAATACTTTGACATTCCCTTCTATGACTGCAAAAGACCTTCAGAAACATTTATCAGGATTCTTATCATGCAGGGTAGTCAAACTGTTCCCTCTCTCCCCATTATGTTTTTGTCATTTTGAAACTTTAAGCAATAGACATGAAGAGGTAATCTTGCTCAAAACATCAGAAATGCATAATCTCTTTAAGCCTTTTGGAAATAAGGTCATCTTTTATCTGCTAAGCTTACAGTGTTCATGCTCAAACTTTTGCTGCATGGCTTTGGTCTGACTGTTGCTTGAAGGAATTAAACTGTTTGTGCTTTACATCCCTCACTGGATCTTTTTATGCTCCAAATGTCAATTAAGGATTTACTTACTTCCCCAAGGAGTCATCAATGTCCCCTCTGTTGGGCTCCTGGCCACGCACTCTCCCTCTGCAGCTTAGAGGCATCAGCTCATCAGCTGGGTAGGCATATTTCTGCAACAGAAACAACCATTTGCCTCCAGCGCTTTCATTAACAAGCTACAGAAAATTAAATGACTTCACTAGTCACTAAAAGTTTGAGTTCCTACTCGCCAATGTCCCTCAAAATTTCCATCTACATAATAAGACTATGACAGGACTGAGTTGAAGAAATTCCTGCAAAGAGATGTCCTAATCTTGCCACTTTATCTCCCTTCTGCATCTCCCTTATCGCCTGTACATAACTTATATTAAACTTACACTTGGGTTAGTTTATGTCAGCTCATGAGGATATCTCATTTTCCCTTCTACCATGTGGGATCACGTGTGACCCTCTAACTCTACACCTGCCAGATACTGATGTTCATCTTGTACAGACCCACCTCACATTGAACCACTGGTTGAGATCTGACTCTCTCCAACATTACTAACAGCAATCCAAGTCTGCAACAGCTGTAAACAAAATTTGCTCCCTTCTCCAACACACTTCAACAGAACCCACAAGTGAAAGCAATCTCAACCAAATCCAGCATGCCTGCATGCCCTGCACACCCTCACAAAAAAAGCTCCATCTGGCAACCACTGATTCAGCTTTCCTCTGGACTGTTGGAACACCGAAACACAAACTTAGTGGTAATTGCAATTATCATAAAGTAATGAAAATCTTACCATGTAACTGCCATAAGCATGATCAAACATTTCAACAATCTGGTCCCTGCAGAAAAAAATGGGGGCAGGGGGGCAAAAGAATAAATTAATCTCATGAAAATATTCAAATAGTCTATTACAAATGCGCATTAATGTCCCTCAGATCCGTATAAAAAGTGTTGATATGACTATCTAGTCGTTCATTACCTGATTACAACCTTTTCCTCGGGTGTCATATTCTGGCCTTCTTGACATTTTGTCCAGCCAAAAAGACTGACGACCAGAAGCGTCTTTAACATCATCCTTGTGGCCGAAGCACAGCCCATTTTCCAGCACTGTTTATTTCCAGTTCTCCTCATGTAGTCTTGCATCAGGATAAACTTTAATAAGAACAAACTCACTCCTGTTCTCTGTGCAGCGCCCACACAAAGTCAAACAGCGGAGCAGGCACAGCTGTCCTCCTTCAGACTCCAGGTCATCTTCTCAGAGAAAAGATGCCGGCGTTAGCTACCTCCAAGTTCCATTTCCATATTTACAACCCGCTTGTTCTGTAGTTCATCCTTTCTTGTTACAACCATCACATGCCCAGAGAGCAGTCCAGGTGACCGGTGTACATGTAAACAAGAGGCAACACGCTACAAGTGATGCTAGCTTTGCAGTAAGGAAAACGGGACTAAGCACGAAGCCCTGGTTAATCGCAGAAAGCCCGAACAGGACTGGCAGTACACTTCTTTTTGAAGGAAGTTTGGGAAAAAAAGAAATGAAGTATTAGGATGTTACCAAACTGATGTCACAGTGAGACAGAGTGGCTAATGCTAGCCATCACAGTGCTGGGAGGTTCCCTGCTGCTAGTCCTGCTTAGCTGCTAGTTCAGCAAAGCTAGTTAGTCAGCTAAGGAGCTGACTAACTAGCAAAGAAAAAAAAAAAGTCAAATAGGACAAAACATCATCTTGTTCCAATGACGAAAGCTTCATTTGCCGTATTAAATTAAAACGCTTAACATACAATTAGAGAGAGCCGATGACACGTCTGCAGCTGTCACCGCAGCACCGAGCTGTCAGAGCGGACAGTCTTTGTCGCGATCCGGGAAATTAAGCATATTTCTCCCCAGAGTTGTCCTCGCAGGCAAAGTCTGTGCTACGCAGAGCATCAGCTTTCCCTCTGGCCAGCTGTATTTCATCAAGTTCATCTGGTTATAGTCACGACTTCAGAAGGATGAAAATGAGGTTATGCTTCACTGACCATGTAACAGACGTTAGATTGGCAATAGCGATACGGTGTGATGAGTGGCGTCCTTACAGTCCTTAATTAGGGCAAAATTCCAATGGAGACAACGTCACAGGGTAGGCGGAGCCAGGGAGGATGCCAAACCTTTTATGTACTTATGTTTTAATAAATTCACGCCTCAGAAAATAAATTAAATAAATAATTCGATGCATAATGCGAAAGTAAGGAAGTAAAAAATTATGGGTCAGATCCCACATAACCATGGGAATCGTCTAGATTATACCGTGTTATCAAGAAGAAAACAATGTATCCAAGAAGAATGGAGGAAATGCAGCCTAATGACTCCTTTATTTTCCTGAAATGAGGTCTGCAGTATCTCTAGTTAGCCAAAAGATGTCGCAACTGTCTCCTCTTCATTTTAGCCCCTTTCCGTGCATCACCTGTAATTTACGCATTTCTTTGTTTATATAGGCACTTGACCACATGATATTTCCACTCATTAGCTGCGCGTAATCTTCTCACTTTCTTCAGCAGTCTTGTTCGTCTTGTTAGTCTTATTGTTTGTTCATAGCGGTTCCCTCTGGTGACAGATACGGATGCGGTGAGCTGGCGCTTTGGGTGCACCTCGGGAGGCAGGGCATTTTGAATTTGGCCTAGCCTGAACTAGGCACAAGTGCGCCTCACTGTTTTGCATAATGACAAACTATATAGCCTGTCAGGTAAATACATTTGCATTTATCATTTAGTCTTTAGTTTTGCTGAAGGGAGGATGTAGTTTAGATCAACAACTATAATCTCATTAGCCTGCTTATGAAATTAGGAGATAAGACCAAAATATTTCCTTCCTCTTTTCCTCTGAGTCATATCTTCACCCTGCCCTTAAATCAAACAGGACTTTAGACCCACTGTATAGTTTGTTGGCTTGGATTAAAATATGTAAATTCACTCAAGTACACCTGCTTGTTGTACTTTGCATTTTCTTTCTATTTTAACTCTACTATTCTTACTGTTTATTTGAACAGTTGAGTATAATTGGCCTAATCAACAAATACTTATAATAGGTCAAGACATATTTTAGGGATATTTTATAAAATTAAATATAAAATCGCTGGAATGTTCTCCATTTTTACCAGCTGATTATGATCCAGCGGCCTAATATATCTGAAATGGTCTATACTGCATAACGAGTACTTTAATTTTGATATTTTGCCTATCGAGTTGCTTATAGGGGTTTTTACTTGAAAGTACTTGTACATTTTAATAGGCCTATTGCTACTTCCATCAAAGAAAAGCGCTTAGTAGCTACTTATAAATGGAATAATAATATTTGAGAAATCCTTTCAGCGAGGTCGGGCTGTTGCGCAAAGTCAGCTTGTCATAATCCCGCTTCTTTTATTTTTGTGGAAGCCTATCGGTACTTTGAGGAGGAGTTCATGAGAGAAGTACTGTGGGATTCACTGCAATATGGGCGTTGTTTTCCCGACTCCTCTGAAAGGTGTGGCGACTTTTTACGCATATGTTAAATTCTTCCTCAGACTTCAATCTTCTCCTTGCACTTAGGTAAGACTAAGAAGAACACGTTTCTAACGTTGATCAGCTTCATATATGTGTTTATTGCTGGGTTTTTTTGTTTTGTTTTTTAAGGCTTTGCAACTCCGGAAGTTTGCCCTTTAGATTATAGTCCTCGTCGACATTCAGATCTTGCGCTTAATTTTCTGTAGTTCTTTTTGCGCACGTCTCTGCTCGTCTTTAGTTATTCTGGATTATCGTAGCCTATAATCTACAGATTTGTTGATGCCTAAAGCAGACGCCCAAAAAGTGCTGCCCTGATTAGGTGGAAAGGCGATAAGCATGAGTCAGCTCTGAATGAACTACATTACTGTACAGTTAAAGTGCTAATAGCGCCTTCTCTTTTTTTCTCCATAGAGTAAAACGTCTCTCGTAAACCACAACGATGTCTGTTTGGGTGAGTAGTTCTAGATAGATTTGTTTGTAGCCATCTAGGCTCAAAATATGAGGACACGAAGGTGGTCATTGTGTCTGTGTTTTGTAGGATGACTTGGACCTGCTCTTGGACAACCCCTCCTCCTCACTGACTGTGCCAGTAAGTAGAACCTGTTCTTCCTTTATAGAGTGCAGGCTCTGTTCTTAGTGATATAACTGTTGCTTGAAAAGCAGTGGAGTATTATTATTAAAGCAAATGATGTAGGGGTTACCTGTTTTTCATTGTTTGTCATTGTCTTTTTCATTGTTATCCACGTGCCATCTGCATCTATCAGTCCAGTGCAAGAGGAACTGTGAAGGACAAGGGAAATTTCAAAGTGGAGGAAGATGTGTCTGCCCTAAGGAAGGCCATAGAGGGCGTGGGTAAGCTAAGGGATTACCAAGTTCAATATATATCTCTAGATCAGGGGTGGGCAATTCCAGGCCTCGAGGGCCGGTGTCCTGCAGGTTTTAGATGTGTCCCTGATCAACACACATGAATCAAATGGCTGAATTACCTCCTCAGTATGCAGTCAAGTTCTCCAGAGTCCTGCTAATGACTTCTATATTTGACTCAGGTGTGTTGAAGCAGAGACACATCTAAAACCTGCAGGACACCGGCCCTCGAGGCCTGGAGTTGCCCACCCCTGCTCTAGATACTCTACTATATCAAACAAACATGTAAAGCACTTCACCATGTGCCTCTTTATTGAGGTATAAAGCAAGAGGAACTCATATAGCGCTTTTCTAGACACCCAAAGATGCTTTACAATTTCATGCACTATTCATTCACACCTCAATTATACCTGGTGGTGGTAAGCTACTAATGTAGCCACAGCTGCCCTGGGGCAGTCTGACAGAGGCGTGGCTGCCAATTTGCGCCTACTTTGAATGTTATCCAGTTCAGTACACCATCACCATACAATAGAACAGGGGTCGGGAACTCCAGGCCTCGAGAGCTGGTGTCCTGCAGGTTTTAGATATGTCCCTGATCCAGCACACCTGACTCAAATGACTGAATTACCTCCTCAGTCTGCAGTCAAGTTCTCCAGAGTCCTGCTAATGACTTCTATATGTGATTCAGGTGTGCTGGATCAGGGACATATCTAAAACCTGCAGGACACCAGCTCTTGAGGCCTGGAGCTCCCTACCCCTGCAATAGAAGCTTTATAATAGACATCAAGTAAAATTATATTTTTTTGGACAATATTAAACAAAAAAAACATAGAAGCTTCATCAAAGTAGAATTTATGATGAACAGGATTGGACGCATTACAAGTTTGTTTGGTGTTGATTTCTTTAAAGGTACAAACGAAAAGACTCTGATCGAGGTGTTGACCCAAAGAAGCAACGCTCAGCGTCAGCTCATCGCCAAGGCTTATGAGAAAGCCACAGGACGGGTATATAAATAGACTTGTCTGTTTCAATTTTGAAGAATTTTCTTTCTTTGACATAGAGACAAGCATGGACCAAAGTGAGTTTCTTGTTATTGGAGCAAAAAGGGATTTTCTTTTTTCTTTTGTCCTCCCAATTAGACATTGATAGCTGACCTGAAGGGCGACACTCATGGAGACTTTGAAGACCTGTTAGTAGCCTTGGTCACTCCTCCTGCTCTCTATGACTGTCGTGAAATCATCAAAGCTATGAAGGTAAGACTCTGTTAAATTAAAAAATTGCTATATTGCTGAAAAAAAATTGTGCTAATAGGCGACTTATTCAGTGATTCAAGAAAATTATTTATAAATTTGACAGAACAAAGATCAGTTCTGCTATATAATTTGTTCTCTACATATTTGTTTGGAGTCATTATATTTTGCTATATTTATGGTTTGGACTGTAAACAACTGTTTATGATATCTTGTGTTTACACAACAGACAGTGGGGGAAATAATTATTTGGTCCCCTGCTGAATTTGTAAGTTTGCTCACTTAGAAATAAATTAAGTCTCTCATTTTTATGGTAGTTTCATTTTAATGAAGAGAGAATTTCAACCAAAAATCCAGAAAAAATACACATTACATAAAAGTTATAAATTGATTTGCATGTCATTGAGTGAAATAAATATTTGAGCCCCAACAATCCAGCCAGAATTCTGGCTCCCATAGATTGGCTGTGTCCCCATGTGGTACACAGATTACAATCAATCTGTTAATCAAATACAGATACTCCTGATCTCAAATTGTTATGTGTATAAAGCACACCTGTCCACAGAATCAGTTTCTTCCATACCAACCTCTCCACCACCATGGACAAGACAAAAGAGCTTTCAAAGGATGTCAGGGACAAGACTGTAAACCTGCACAAGGCTGGAATGGGCTACAAGACAATCAGCAAGAAGCTTGGTGAGAAGGTGACAACTGCTGGTGTGATTATTCAGAAAGAATGACCATAAGTCACCCTTGGTCTGGAGCTCCATGTCTCTCCTCATGGGGTGAGGATGATCATGAGAAAGGTGGTGGATCAGCCCAAAACTACATGCTTGTTAATGATCTGAAGGTAGTCACCAATAACACCACTGGTAACACACTATATTGTAATGGAATGAAATCTTTCAGTGACTCCAAGGTCCCTCTGCTCAAGAAGGCCATCTGAAGTTTGCCAGTAAACATTTAAATGATTCAGAGAAGGCTTAGGTCTGATGAAACCAAAATCAAGCTCTTTGGCATCAACTTGACCTGCTGTATTTGGAGGCAGAGAAATGCTTAATATGGCCCAAAGAACACCATCCCCACAGTCAAGCATGGAGGTGGAGACATTATGCTTTGAAGCTGTTTTTCTGCTAAGGCTACAGGATGACCTCACTGCACTGAGGGAGCCAGTAGTTGGGGCCATGTACCGTAAAATCTTCCCTCAGCCAGAAAACTGAAGATGGCTCATCGATGGGTCTTTCAGACAATGACCCAAAACATACCACCAATGCAAGAAAGGAGTGGCTAAAGAAGAAACACATTAAGGCCATGGAGTCTCCAGATCTCAGTCCCATAGAAAATCTATGGGGGGAGCTGAAGCTCTGAGTTGCAAAGTGGCAGCCGAGAAACCTAAAGGATTTGGAGAGTTTCTGTAAAGAGGAGTGGGCCAAAATCCCTCCTGAGATATGTGCAAACCTGATGACCAACTACAAGAAACATCTTACCACTGTGCTTACAAACAAGGGTTTTTCAACCAAGTGATAAGTAAGTCATGTTTTGCTCGGGGATGAAATACGTATTTGACTCAGTGACATGCAAATGAATTTATAACTTTTATGGAATGTGTTTTTTGTTTTTTGTTTGTTTTGCTGGATTTTTGGTTGATATTCTGTCTCTGTTCAAATGAACTTAGCATAAAAAAATAGACTGTTCATTTCTTTGGACATGAGCAGGGGATCAAATAATCACTGTATGTGAACACTGGAATGTTAAGTGCCTAATGTTGAGACTTACATTATACATTATATAACACTGTGCATACAGGGCGCCGGGACCACAGAAAGTACACTGACAGAAATATTTGCTTCGAGATCCAACAGGCAGATCAAAGAAATGGCTGAAGCATACTTGGCAGGTAGGAAATTTCAACATAAAGTATTTCTAATATCTCTGAGACTGAAGCAGAGGTAACTATTTGGCAGCTGTTCATAATGTAATGTGTCTGCATTAGTGTGAAAGTTTGTGCATTGTGCTGTCTCATTTGAGAAACGGGAAGGTCGATGAGTCAAGGTCTGCAGTCGGAGGTATCTGGGGATTATAGAAGTGCACTGCTCATCTTGGCTGAGGTATGGCACATCAAATAAAAAGCAGATGACAACAGTCCCAACAAATGAGAATCAGTCCCACATTAAAATTCACTGCAGTCAGCAGGTGTGTAGAGAGCATTTCTGTCTTGGAAATATTGCATTCAAGCACCTTGATTTCTTCATATCCAAGTATTCTTTGTAACAAAAAGCCTCAGAGGAAAAATTGCTGCAAATTTCTGATCTGCAACAGAAATTTAAAGAATGTAGTCTTGCTAAATAAATTACTCCTTTGTTAATCATTTGAAGGGCTGGATCTTTAGCGAGGTCTTGATTATTGAGTTAGTGTTAATCTAGAATATTGAATTGTGAGGTTATTATAGCCTATTTCCAAAAGGTTAACTACTTAAATGACAAATTACATTTTTTTTTTTCTTTGACTCACAAACCCATCCTCCCTCACAGGGGAAGAGAGATGAAAACACCAACGTGGATACAGCCAAAGCAAAAGCTGATGCTCAGGTATGCTTTCTACGTTTGGATCATTTGTGTTTAACCCTTTGCCTTTTGAGCAGATTTAACTCATGTTACTACTTTTGGTTTTCATTGGCAAAGCACAGTAGCGAAACCCTGAGGCTACACTGGAGGATGCAGTACAAACATTTCAACGTATAGCAGCTTTTTCTTTCACATTTTTAGCTTCATTCACAGTTTGGTGGCATCACTCCCATAATTGGCTGATAGAAGTTCAAATTCTCTCACGTTGGATTCACATGATCTGGCCACAAACTGCCATGTCCTCTGAATGACATGGTGCAATTACTTTGAACTTTAATTTTTTTTTAGTTCAGTCCAACAAAGGTTATTCATACTTATTCTCAATCTATGCAGGCCTTGTATGCTGCAGGAGAGAAGAAGTGGGGAACTGATGAGGCAAAGTTTATTGACATCCTGTGCCACAGAAGTATTCCTCAGCTTCGGCAAAGTGGGTTGACCTCTGACCTATCATTTACTCTGTAGATAAATGGCACCTGAGAAATAGTACTGAGAGTGATGATTTGAGCTAAATACTAATGACAATGGAAGTATGTTGATACAAAGTATGCATCTACTATTTATCACTAAACAGAAAGCTGAGGCTGATGGAAGTGTCATTTGATTTGTAGGTTTTTAGTCAAATACGAAAGATTGTGACCTTATGGTAACAATAAATGAGATCTTATTATTTCACTGACATCTAACATTATAGGCAGGTGTTGTCTGCACTATTGGAGTCTATCTGATTGATTTCAAGACACTAAAAGACAAAGATGCAATCTTTTGATGGTGTAACAGGCAGCTCATCTTCTGCAGCCTATTAAAGGGAATTTATTATGCTGCTTCTATTTTCTGCCATTTACTGCTCTAATTGCTTGGTCCAATTTTTAAAAATCAATTTATTTTGGCAGCTCTGACTGAGTACAAGAATATTAGCAAGAAGACTCTGGAGGAGAGCATTAAGAGCGAGATATCAGGGAACCTGGAGACACTGCTTGTGACCATTGGTGAGAAAAATGTCACTGGTTCATTTTTATTATAGTTCTCATTATGTGAGTATTTAAGTTAATCTTGGACTTGTTTAATATTACAATTTATTAACTGTTTTTTATTTTAGTCAAGTGTGTGATGAATGTCCCAGCATACTTTGCTGAGCAGCTTTACGAGAGCATGAAGGTAAGTTGTGCAACTGGTCAGTTTTTGTATTTGTATCATGAGGGTAGTTTAAACCTCTATGTCCACAAGAAACTGCTGCCCAACAAAATTCACATAGCGTATGGTTGCACCATGTCCCTTTCAGTCACAGCAGACTGTATTGGACACCAGTGATGTGGAAAGGAATGCTGAGCCACATTTGTTAGTGATCTGACCAGCATGGACAACATGACTGAAATGTGTCAACACTCTGGAGAACAAAACATGGGTTAGCTAGGGACAGCAGCATTGCAGTATCTAACGAAAACTAGCTTCTTGATTGTTGCACGTGTTCAAGGCCTGCAAGCAAAATCTGGCCCTTTACAGATTTCAGTCTGGCTGGTTTATTACTTCTCCGTGAATGTTGGCAAATCTGGTCATTACTATGTGCATAGCATCGCCTGCCTGTGCACAAGCCAAACACAAGTGCACATTTGACACAGTCCAAGGTTCACAAATACCTGATGAAAAATCTTTTTTTTTTTTTTTTTTTAAAGATTAAATTTACCATTACCATTGAGAAGTTATGTTCAGGCCCGTGTAAAATATATCCAAGAACAAATCTGAACTTTCATCACTCTGTACTAACATCATAATTTATGTGAATGCAATATCCCATACTGTGAGAGGTTTTACACATTCAGGGTTGACTTTTTGTTGATTGGTTGGGACCTTTAGCTGACCCCTGGCTTAAAGGATGAATTCCCTTGTTTTTCATTTTTTTTTTCCTTCCATCCAGGGTGCAGGGACCACTGAGTCCATTCTGACCAGGATACTAGTCAGTCGCTCAGAGATCGATCTGGCGGACATCAAAGTGGCGTTCAAGAAGCTGTATGGCTGTTCTCTCTACAGCCGGCTAGAGGTCAGCATAAACACAGATTAAATATATAATGGCCACTACACTCTACATGTCAACATATTCAGAGCTTTAACCATTTTGTTGTTTTTTATAAAAAAACAAAACAAAAACAAATTTACAGCTCATGTCAATCACCTAGTTTCCTTCTTTTCTCTCTCCATGCTTGTGCAGTCTGAAGTATCGGGTGATTATGGAAAAACCCTCAAGTCTCTGTGCGGCCAAGGGGAATAACTCCTCCCAGCTTCTGTACTGGGAGCGTCACACCATTAAGCTTCACACCACAGCAGATGAATATGACCTGTATCTAACACGACCAGCTGCAAACATCAAGAACAGCTTCATATTGATACATTTAGTTGAACTTTAACAATGTTTAGAACTATTTAGGGGGGAAAGTATTGAATGTATCTAATTTTCATGAAAAATCTTAAAGACATTACAGCTGAGACTGGATGATTTATACACAAATGAAGAATTAGGAAAGGGCAATTATTCATGGACCCATAATAGTTAAATGTCTGTGACTGATTTATCATGTAACTTCACAGTTCTTTTATTATATAAAGAACTGTCTTAACTTCTGCATTTAATAAAATGAAATACTGTATTCATCTATTTGATGCAAGATGAAAAAAGATTTATTAAAAAAAAAATTTTATTTCACAGTTTTGTTTATGTTGCTGTATCCAACACCTACACAGGTCATCAGGACTTTGTCGCCCCCTTTCCGTTCATCTTCTAAAGGCTTCTGGATCTCAATCTTGAACATGAGCTGGAAGAAATCTCTAATGTGTCGGAGGAATTCGATCCTGTACAGACAGCAAAAAAGTGGGGCGGACAAAGAAGAGGGTTTCATGTCGGTAAAAGTCATTGGTCCTTTTATTTCGCATGCATACCAGACTCTTAAAGGTAAAACATCCCAAGTCTTGACAGAAAAGAGAAAATGGATGTACGAACTATCACAAACATTACCTGAATAAGAGGAAGAGTGTATTGTGATGGCACTGCCAATCTTCAGTTATCATAGTACTGTACTTGAGAGGTACACAGCACCGGTACCATGATAACTGAAAATGGACAGTTCATAGTTCCTCCTCGTTCAAGACGACACATCTGGAACAAGGTTAGCGCTCAGCCGCTTTAGTATTTTGGCTTTTTTTTTCTTCCTTTTTTAACATTTGGTTGTTTGCAAGGAAAGAATGTAAACATATCAATGCATACTGCTTGAATCAATAATGTAAATCAAGTTTCAAAGACACAATGGACACATTCAAAATGCAAGACATCCAAATCACCTCTTGTATTAAAATATTTTACAGTATTTGTTTTAAAAAAAGGGGGGGGGGGGGGGGGTGGGGGGGGGGGGGCTCCTTTAATTGAGAACTCCAAAAATTTAGTTTAGCAAATATTTAGGCTGGCTTAGGTGCCACCCCCAAAGTCCTGTTATGAGCCTAGGAAGAAAAAAAAAAACAAAACATCCCCATAAACCTGTGTGAAAAATTTCTCAAGCGAATCTGATGAGTCTCATCTGATCACCCTCATCTTTGTTACTCAAAGCAATCAACTTAAAGCCAATTTGCATTTTCACTACACTTTGTATTCAGCTGCAAGAGTTTGGTTTTGCTTTTTTTCTATAACTATCAGTAAACAAAAACCAAAAACAATGAAGTTTATGTTTAACCAGCTGTAGAGAGTATTATTAATCACCTCTTATTTGGCACTTTGGAATACCGTCAGCTGCCAAAAGAGGACTAGTAGAAGAATAGCTCGACGCAGGCTAGGGTGAGCTACTCATTTATCATCTGTACATTAACTTCTGAATGGGCCTTACGTGTACGGGGAGAGGGGTCCCAGGAGAACCTTTGACACGTCCTGCTGGCCAAGGGTCATCAAGAGCAGCGCCAGGCTCTGATTGGATGAATCCACACAGCCACCCTAAAAGAGAGGGAGAGGAGGGGTCGGGTGTCAGCAACTAAAAACAACACTGAAATGCGTCAGGGAGGTGGAGATGTTTAGAAAGAAATAAACTTCTTGACAGTGGAATTAAAGAGCAGAAGTTGTGCAGTTTTTGGTTTTATTAGCTTTTCATTTAAAAAAAAAAAAAATGGAATCAAGCAGATGTCACTGTCCTGAAGCAGTTCTGCAAGGCATCACAAGTGTTTTTCTTCTTCTTGCTCACATAACTTTTAATCATCTCAGCTTCAGCTGAATTTTTTTTTGTTTTGTTTTTAGTATCACCGCCCTCCAAATTTCTCATTTCTTTTTCCCAAAGGCATGGTCAATTCTGCTCTTTGCCTAACACTCCCAACTTCATCTAAAATTATGTTAAACATTCAGACAGATGATTCACTCTCGGTATCCAAACCACACATGCCATTGCCATTAGTCGCAAAGGGCTCTGAGTGATTTCCCAATGTGTGAAGTGTACAACTGGACACACCCAAGAATATTTTATAGACTGAATTTTAAAATGGGAGTCCACTGATAAGTTTTGGTATTTTCCTTTGACGTTTGATAAGCAGCATTAAGCTGGTATGCATCCATTCTAACAAAGTACTTGTGTGGGGCCCAGTCATGCCATATTATGGCATCATGACAGCCTGTCAGCAGAATTTTGATTCAATCACATAATTCTATCACTGAAACCATGGTGATGTTGTTTTTATTATTTATAAGACTCTCGATTTAGTTAGCTGCATTCCTGCCGGTGGATGAGACTTGATAACCCCTCGTGTCATGATGCAAAAATTTTAGTGGGAAAAAAATGCAACTTCTGGCAACTTTTTTTTTTTTTTTAAGTAGGTAGAGTTCAGAAAATTAATATTTCAGTACAATAATGATAGAAAGTGATGTTAAAAATTGTGGGTACGATGAGTGAAGGGGTCAAACTCTGTAAACTTTACTATCTATGACAAAAAAAAAAAAATACACGTCCACCACAACTGCACCTCAAGATATTTCCATGATTTGCTATTTTACTGTAAGTATTCCAGTGAAGGTGACTATAACAGTGACAAGTTGATAAAAGAAAAGACAATTTATTCTAGTTCACACTCACTTGGAGCTCAAAATTTTCCAGTTGTATCCACTCTCAACGGCAGTCAGCATTTGGAAAAATGTTTTGCACCTTACCCTTCTCGTAGCTGCTCCGAACTAAACAAGGAAAAAGCTCAAACTGCTCCTCAACTATCATTTTATGATGCTACACACTAAGAAATATGACACAGCAAGACCATTTCAACCACCAGTTTCAGGCCCAGAGATTATCCCGAGGGGCCATTAGGCGACCACAAGGCCTAATGGAAAAGTCCCTTAATTCCTCTGAATGAAAGTCTCTCTCTTTCCCAACAGTCAAAATGCAGACATACTCAACCTCCAAGCATTCACAGACTTATTTAACCCAAATCTGTAAAACTTTACATCACATAATTGATTTAAAAATATTAGAAATTATAGATAACACACATATCTATTTTTTCCACATGTTGCCCAATAACTGAGGTTTACAGTGTTTCCTAAGCACTCTTATTTGGGGAAAAATATATATACAAATAGAAAAGAAAGGCATGGTGCTTGCTGCAAAGTATTATAAAAGCATATTTAAAATAATAAATTCCATGCCAAAAACTAAAAATTTAAAGAGTGCACCACTTACATTAGCTCCAGTGTTGATGTTGCTTCTAAAAACAAAATGTCCATGGAGTAGCTGGTTCGCAACTGGAAGACTATACTGATTAACCATAAAGCAAACAAAGTCATACAGGTCACCTGCGCCCTTTAGTGTCAATCAGGCAAATTTTGCTTTCCTCAGAGTTGAAAAATAAAATATTCCAGCACAAAAAAACCAAACAAACCCCCCCCAAAAACACACATCCATTTAACTCTCCTGTTGCTTCTCAGCTCCAGCAATCACTCTATCTTCCTGCTACCGTTTGGTATTACACCCAGCAGTTATTCAAATGATTTCAAACTCGATTGGTGAATCTACCTGTTCTTCCAGGAGTAGCTAAAGCTTTTAAAAAAAGAAAAGCAATTTACATAGATGGATCTGTTAATCCACCACCCTCCAAGGAAGCTAAAGAGAGATGTTAGTCTAGACTCTGTTGCCTGGAATTAAGAGGATGCAGCCAACAATATTCCCCTTTCAGAGTTAATCAGCACGACCCTGATCAGCTAACTTGATTCACATGGCTCCTATGAGAGGCAGAACCGTGTGCAGGGAAACATGATTCACAACATCTCATTGTTCATATTCTGATGAAATGGCTTCTTTTTCCTGACTACGCAACATGATGGTTTACATGTAACAGCCAAGCCAGTTTTTCTTACTACAAATCACAGTACACAGGTACAAACATATGGCTAGATAAATAAATAAAAACAATGTCACATTGTAGTTATTTTTCTGTGGACACACAAACATCAGAAATCAAGAATTTCTAATCGATTAAATCTGTTTGAACACACACTATTCAGCTGAGACATTATCTCATCAGCAGAAACACTTATGTATTCAAGGAATTAAACATTTATGGGATTTATGGGAACAGATCCTGACATCTGACCTGAACTGTAAGTAGTTTTGAAATAAGCTGTGCCATAAATAAATTTGCAAATATACAAATTACAATCACAAATCCTTATTATGAAATATCATTTTTATACACTGCTGCTTACAGCTGCTCCCTGATTCACTGTGGTTGTTTGTGTTGGCAGATTTTTTACACCGGATGACCTTCCTGATGCAATCCCCATGGAATTTGTCTCCTCCCAGGATCAAACTAGGGAGCTTTTGCTTGTTAGGCGTTATGTGTAAACCACTACACTACAGGGGCCACAAATATGATTTAATGGCTTTATTGGAGCACATATTGCATAGTTTTTCCCTTATAAATGCAGATTTGAATTTAAAATGACATTTTTTTTATATTATACTGTATTAACATTACACTTTCTACTTATTCATATAGGTAATTACTTGATAATAAGACCAAACTCAACTGTACATTGAATTCACACAGTTAATCTTTTTGACATTATCTTGGTCTTCAGTCTAGTTTAACCTAAAAATTTAATTTGTTTTCATGGTATCTCAGACATTATATTTTGCCCCCAGTTCACACAGGCTGACTGCAAGGCTACAAAAATGTCTTTAATATAAAGCATGGATTCTAATAAAAAGGAGAAAATGTGATCAGACTCCCTAAGATCTAAATAGAAATAACTGTCCTTTAGCTGCTTTCTACATTGCCATTCAACCCACAAACAGTTTCTTTCATTTGAACTGCAGACAAGGTCTATTACCAGGGAATGCGAGTAAACAAGTGGACTGTCATTTGTGTGCTGACAGTGCATGTCAGGTATTCCCCAAGAATCCAGCCCCCCCCCCCCCAAGCAACAGGCTGCAAACGGCCTCTCCAGCACTGTCGAACGTGTCAGACCAGTTCGATCTCATATTAACATCATGTCATGAGAGATTTCCCAGCACAGTAACCAACTAACAAAAAGTTGAATTATGAATGAGCTCAACTTTATTAGTACAAAATAAAATATCAAAGACAAAATAAGATCGGGCTACATGTCGAAGAGCATCGATCTATCCCAACTAAGGGCATTTTCCAGGAACAGCTGAGCAAAGTCTCCACACATAATGCTCCCATTCCACTGTGTATTACAGTTGGAGGTGGTGAAGGGTTTCCTGCACTACAATTTTTAGTCTGAGTGGAGTTTTTACACTGCCTGGTGGGGTATTTGATGCAAAAATGTGCACAATTTAATCACTTTGATGTCACAACTACATTTCTTCTGTATCATTTCATCTGAGTGTTTCACTGTTGTTCAAGTTCACAGATGGAGCAAAAGGAAGCCCACACGATTTTTTTTTTTTTTTTTTTTTTTAAATATACAGCCAAGTCCTTTTGGCAATGTATCTGTAAACTATTATCCGACTTGATGCAGAGGGGCATGGGCAGAAATCAGCTTTGCCTGCTTGTGATATGCAAATAAAACAGGACAGGCTTGTTATTTTGAATGTCAGTTTGGATCAGTCAGGTGATGAAAAGGCCTTCAGTTGCCTCTCTTATTTAGCTTTTTTTCAGACATGCAACATTGTCAGATTTGTCAGTCTGTTATACTGACACTATTCTGTCATTTTCCCATTTATGTATATTCAGCTTCAGTTTTACACAAACAAGCCCACAACATTGATGCAACAAGATGCACTACTTGTGCAATATCATCAACTGTGTGGGCGTTCTGACTTCACAGTTCCTGAAGTCAAAGACTGACCACGACAGATGATCAGAGATGTATTAAACAGTAGCTTACATGTCTGGACTTTGTGGCTTTATTATTCTCATGTATCTTTTTTTACTTTCATGTTTTTTTTAGGGCATTCTCCAAAACAAGCATGCCTCTTGGCAAGCTGAATAAATCACAAAGATGCAAGAGACAGAGAGGTATTATAAATTTGTGCATGCCTATATGTTAATATGGCAGCGTGCATTCAAACTTGTGCTGGGTGGCTTCGAGTTAGCAGTTTTGTGTTTGTACTCTGCACATATTTATTAGCACAGCTGAGTTTAAAAATTTAAAGCATCTTTACAACAGCCTAGTCAAACTGATTATCATGCTGACTGAGGAATTACACTGCAAATTATATAAACACAAACACATTAAAGTGCATGTTCAAGTTAGACTCCAAAAAAAAAAGGAAAAAAAAAGAAAAAGCTCACATGTATGTGCATGTGCATACTTACGCGATAGATCTCCTCCAAAAGCAGTTTGGCGCAATTTCTGCCAAGGTCTTCAGGCAGTATGGGGTCTCCCTGCCCCTGTGGTGTGGATGACATCTCTGCACTGAGGAAGGAGCCACTGAGTGTCTCCGCTACCAGTGTCAGTCCAAAACCTGGAGATCTGGGATTGACCAAGTATAACGATTTAGCGTGTTTCCAAAAATAAGGGCTAAGAGTTTTAAACGCACAGTTATGACCTGTTAAGATTTGTTAAGATTTTAGGGGCTTTTCTTGGATACCCACTTGCCAGAGTTGGCTCCTTTCATGTGGTCAGTATAGATATAGATATCTGGAAGAAACTTGTTGAGGATGCTTCTGGCCGACTCCACAATCCTGTTGGCCATCTGAGGTGAAACGCGCGCTGAATATCTGTGTTTGAAATGTCAAGGCCCTGCCATTCAATAGTGTACACTTTTGTTCCCACTGAAAAACACACCACTAATATTTAAAAAAATCAGTGAATACATGTCTTTAGCTTCAAATGAAAGCAGCACAAAAAAAAATTAAAAACAAATAATCAAGAAACAACTCCATCCATCCTCTTCTGCTTATCCTGTTCAGGGTCATTGGGGGGCTGCAGCCTATCCCAGCTGTCATGGGGCAAAAGGCAGGGTACACCCTACACAGGTCGCCAGCCTGTCGCAGGGCTAAAATAAATAAACAACTCACTAGCATATATTAACATGTAAAAACCTCCTGCAACTGAAATTACCTGTCACATCTTCATCATCATCTTCATTTATAGGTAGATACTAGAGCTACAAGTTGAACAACTGATTCATCAGTCGACTCAATGACAGGCACAGGAATCTATTCTGACATTCTGGAATGCTTGCAGACTAATAATACATCACACAAGCTTCTCCAATCAGAGGGAATTAATCTTTTTATTATTATAAGGCAAATTACTAATTAATCAATAATGAAATTGGTTTGTTTTCCTTCCCCTGTAGCAACATAAATACCACCAGGACTAAACTGTGAAGAGGCTTTTCAGTATTTACATAATTTTCATTTTGCTACAGGCGAAATAAAGCTAAGCTCAAGCCTGAAAAGGATACGCCACTCCTCTGATCCTCTTGATCTTGCCGGGCTCAGTCAGTTGGACTGGCCTGATGGTTCTGCGGACAGGACATGTAAAAACTACCTCTCCACCCCCACCGGGTGCCATTCCTCTCTTCAATACCTGAGGGGGTGACACAAGGGACAGATTAAGACATAAGAAGACATAATTGCTTCCTTATCCACCCCTGGATTTGAATGCATCCTAAAAACAATACAGAGAATAATGAGGTCCTCACCTTGAGGTCAAAGCCTTCTCCATCAATCCCAAAATTCTTCATCACTGGGAGGGCTGCGGACTTCAGTAGATCGACCTGCAAGAAACAGACTTTGAATCCTGAAACACATTTCTGTGCCTGCAGAGACTTGAAAACTACCTCGCAAAAGCCCGAGAAAAAACCCATTCCTCATCACAGCAACAAACAGACGCTGTTCAGTTTCCATGACAACACCTCTATCCAGTGTCTTCAATTCATATTTTGCAAACGCTTCCTTTTGTACGATTTGTTGACAATATCTAATTTGAAACAATGGAACCTAAAGCAACAGGATAAGAAAGACAATACCATGACTGGCTTGCTATAACAACATGTGCGAAGGATGTGGCAAAAATGGGCATCACAAGAGGGAAACCATACAGTAACTGCATTTTACAAAACTATCAAGTCAATATATGAGTGCTTGAATCATTACAAACACATGAAGTTGATAATGTCAACTTCTGACAATCTGTAAATACAAACTACACATACACCAACTCTAACATGAAACACTGTTCATTTTAACTGGCATTTAAAAGGCATATCATAATCTGTGCACTAGAGGGCAGTGTCCATATATATATATACAGGAGGTGCACTTAACCACAAAACACGCAGTTTATTTCTTTGCAGATGCACGACTCAGCTCCACCCAGTGCAATCATGACGTGGATGAGTTACAACTAAATCAGCAGGGAAAATAAAGAACAGATAGAAGGTAAACATATTTATGAGCTTACTGTTGGGTCAGTGGGGTCATTGGTAACTCCCCTCAGAGTGGCCTTCAGAGGGGTCTTCATGAAAGGACCTAGCATGAGAAGGGCCTCCAGATAGTATCCAATCGAACGCTGTGGGTTACAGTCATGTTCTACAGTGCCTCCATACAACAAGCCGGGCTGGTAGACTAAAACAGTACCTAGTAATAAAGACAGGCATGTAAAGACAGTGAGTGGCTACTGGCAATATTTTCTTCACATCACAACAGTTTACAGTCTTTTGAGACCAAATACAAAAGAAGTATCTGCAATTAAGTATTAATTTAGTTAGTGCAGTCAGCAGCTCCTCCCCTCGATATATCAGCAGGACATTGGTATCTGATGATATCAGCCTCGTTGATAACCATTATCTGATGATACATTATTTTTCCACTAAATATGAAAAGAGTGAGTGAAGAAGAGTGAGAAGACTGCAAAAAAGTCAGTGTTTTTCATGTTAATGATTTCAGGAAGATTTCTTCATTTTGCTGACACAATTAGTGCAATAAATAACTGGCAATAGCAATTTTATTTATAAAGCACATTACATTACACGCTAGGTCAGTGTGCTTAACATAAAAATCTATGCAGAACTACAATGCCTTAAGGCAGTCATTCCCAAAGTCAGGAGTGCTGCAGCCCACCCAATCTTACATCTTCACGCTAATCAAAATACAAGAGAAAGTCATGTATTTCCTTGAAAATTTTATTCAAAAAAACCAAACAACACAGGCTGTTGGATATAAATTGCTAATGCTACCCAGTTATATATAAAGTGCTAATGCCAACATGTGGCCCACCTGCCACTGGGACACAAACTTCAATACAAGAGAAATAAACTTAGATCAGAGTAATGAGTAATATCACAAACTAACCACCTCCTATTACCAGTTTTAATTTACACTTTATATAAATAAATACATTTATATAAATATGTAACTCTACATACTTGAATAATTTCAAACTGAATTTCTGTTATTACTGCACCCCACCTGCAGTACCTTTGCGGCACACCAGAGGGGCCAAACCCACACTTTGGGAACCACTGCACTAAGGCAATAAAAGCAACAATAAAAATTTGAAAACAAATAAACTAAAGATAAACACACACACACACACACACACACACACACACACACACACACACAAACAGTTATTAAGTGGAAGCCTAAGAGAATAAAAAGGTTTTGAGTCTGTTTTTTAATGTAGACACGATTGAAACTGACCTTGGGTCAGCAGGCATAAAAATAAAATAAAATACACAAGTACTTTAACACACTTCCAATACAGAAAATGCAATCTGACGTGCTTCACAGGGAGTTTATAGCCAATGTTAATATCAACCGGTGTCTCTAGTTGGGCTTTTATGTCAGCAATACACATTAAAATACACAATAAATATTAAATCACGTAAAACATACTGTAGGTATAAAATAACAATAAAATATTTACCTGGGAACATACAGAACTATGCATAAGAATTTACATTAGTTAAAATAAATAATATCTATAATATAATTAAAGGGCTTTTGGTCTTTGACATTTAGTGTGAAAGATATTGTGTTGTATAGATGACATACCTTTAAGAAGACTACTGATTGTTCAAATTTTAATTGTGAATAAAAGCATATTTTAAGCCAAACTGAAACCAATGTTTAAAACTTTAAACCCACAGACCCGCAATATCACAACTGCAGCATCTCTAGTATTTAAAGCTTTAATGTAGGTATCATTAATACCGTTGAATTCTGGGCTTAAACAGGAATAAATGACAGAAAATCATGTGAGAAGATGGTGGATACTACAGCAGAACCTAAAAATCTTAATTTTCATTATATGTCAAAGTTGTCCCCGAGCTGGTGAAATCTCAACACGGTTCCCGTGCGACAGTAAGCAGTTATTACTACGCAACAAAAAATCACACCCTCACTGTAACACTCACCTGTTTGGTTAATCTCTATTCTGGAGCCATTGGTCACTTTGTCCAGCAGTCTGATAAAACTGGCCTCAAAATCTGATGAAGACACAATATTTAGAGAATACAAGTAAAGTCACCAAGTAATTTGTGATGCTTTCTTTTTTAAATTTTACAGTCCCAGCAGTCCTCCTACAGCGTGAACTTTATTCTCTTAAACCAAATAACAAATATGATTAAGAACTGCTTCGACGCCTCCTGACAGGCATATCAAAGGCACAACTTTTTACAGCAAAGTACGACCACATTCGTGTCACTATCGTACTGCTGCCCCATCATTATCGCTTCTCTGACGCCCAGCGATTAAACACACTCCCAACTGCGTAACAGCTAGCCAGTTAGCCACGGAGCTAACTTCGACGCCACATGCGGAGCGAAGCTACAGCTCACCTCTGAGTCCCGGCTCGTCGTCTTTAGACCGAATGCTTTTTATCTTTACGCGCTTCCCACTGAGCGTGGACAGAACAAGACGCTGTCTGAGGAAATTGCAGCCTTCGTAGGAGAGTCCGTGGCTTGCCATGTTATTGTTGTTTGTGCTTGGCGTCAGTGAAATCCACGTGTGTTTGTCCAGGAAGACGTTAGTGGGAGGAGAGCTTACGTGAAGACAGGAGGGTCAAAACAGCGGTTCGTACGGCCGTTACCAGATGTGCAAAACAGAAGCAGGCCTGATTAATCAAATACAGATTACGTGCTCGGTTATACGATAAACAATTTTACCACACTATTAAAAGAGCGTTTTATTTTTTTAAACAATACATATAATTTGGTTTGTTGGCTTCGAATTATAGGGTAACGTTTAAATTAATGTAGAGGGTGTACTTGGACATGTTCAGCAACTCAGCCTTTTACCTGTATTTGATTAATCCCTAAGCTATAAGAATGTAGCCCTGAAGGTTTTCTGTGTAGGTTCTCAATCATCCAGGTCATGGTAGTTTCTGAAAGCTCCAGACGACCAGACCTGGATGGCCGAGACTCTACAAAGACATACTGCCTTGCACTTTGGAGGATCACTGGTGGAGGAGTAGAAAGGGGAATCAAGAAAAATACTAGCAGAGTATAGGAACTAGTGTTGGTAAATTTATTGACTGGGGTTAAGCTGAGTTAGTAGTGTGATCTGTTTCACTTGAAATTAGAATATAGACTAAGAATTAAATATTTATGTAATAGCTACATTAACAAAAACAACCAAGCTGAACAAAGGCTAAACAACAGCATGTCCATAAAATCAGCCACATAACAAACACCAAATATTAAAGTACTTGTTTATTGAAATATTTAACTTTTATTTGCTTACATCATTGACTGGACTGAAGTCATTAACCGGGTTCAGATGAATCACCTGACTCAGCCTGGTTCTGCCTGAGGTTTCTTCCTGTTAAAAGGGAGTTTTTCCTTCCCACTGTTGCCAGGTTCTTGCTCATAGGGGGTCGTTTTGATTGTTGGGTTTTGTCTGTATTATTGTAGGGTCTTTACCTTACAATAACAAGCACCTTGAGGTGACTATTATTGTGATTTGGCGCTATATAAATAAAACTGAACTGAATAGAAGTGGCATTTCTATGTGTTTTTATTTGTAATTTATTTGCTTATATTGGTAAATAGAGTGCAGTCAACAGGATTTATGAAGGCCTTCTTTATAAAATGAAGAAATGTCCCATTTTACAATTATCTTTATGAGGCTGTGCTATTGTACCTACATTACAAACAATCCAGTCCTTTTTGGCCACTTAAAATATCTTTATAGAACTATATTGTCATATTTGTTGCGATTTCTGCAGCCCTTTTCGGCAGATTTCTCTTTAAAAAGACATTTTTAATGTCAGTGGCAGATGTGACCAGGATTTTTTTTTTTTAAATGTATAAATGTCTTTTTGCCAGAAAGAGATTGCATCTTCTACAATTTGACAGAAATATTTCTTGCTCAAAAGTACTTGATATCATTAATAGGAGATATGTTTCACATATGTTTCACAGATTATAGGTCAAAAAGTCACTTACAACAGTTTAAATACAGGCAATCATATTCTGGCAAATACTGGAAATCACTTTTTAGCACACCAGTGAAGGGGCTGATGTTTGTTATTATTTTAGTGTTGTAATGTTTTTTTAAAATAAAATTCTGGTCAAATTGGGCTTCATTGTCTGTTTACAATACATTTAAGAACAGTGAATTGAAATACTGAAAGCAAACCTGACTTGTTGGAAATGTCAGGTAGCTGTTTTGCCCATATTCCCTGATGATGATTTCACATAACTAAGCAGTGTGTTGTACTGTTATTAAATGTATGTCCCTAACCTCCTCTTATAATGAGTTAGCTGTCAAGTACTTTATTTGCCTTATTTATATCTGATCATTTGCTACTGTCTCATAGTTGAATACAATATGTTTGTGTGTGATGGTCAGTAGAAAGAGGGAGAGACAGAGGACAGACAGATTTTAAAAGAGCAGGAAAAACCAGGTGCGTAAATGGGCAGCTCTTGGAGCTGATGCACCTAATGCGCTGTGTTGGGTTTGCAAAATAAAGGGAGGGTTTGTGTTCAGGTTGCTTCTTGTCCAAGCTTAGTGACCCTCAGTCTGATTATCTAATGTCTGTACTGAACAATGCTACTTTAATTGCTTGATTATTTGATGGACCGGCTCTGTGTGGTTAAGAGACTGAGACAATGCTCTGCATGTTTCTCCTCTATCTGCTTTGCTACAAATTGTTTGGTCACTTGTGTATTTTGGAAAATTCTGAATATTGTGACTGAGTCGATGACATATCCAACCGGGTCTGTTCCACTCGGACACGCAGGCTCCCTTTTCCCCGATCTCATAGTGGAGAACATTTGATCAATGGTGTTCAGGGCCCCAGTTTGCCAGATCCATGTTGCTTCTTAATCTTATTCTCTGAACCTCACTGTTTACATATTCTGTGAATTTTTTTTTTTTTAATTTAAAAGTCACTTCTACTATATTTGTCAGGATGCTCTGGTTCCTCAACACCTGATGCAGACCTTGTTAATCTGGGCAACGTCCAAGCCAGTATGGACAGTATGTATCGCTCACTCACCTTCCAAAGTAGGCTTGAGTAGCATGGGGGTCTAGTCTGGGGATCCTTACTAGATACACACCCTAGTTGAGATCTGAACCTCTGACCTCTTGTTCCAAGAATGGTAATGTTGCCACTACACTATATGTGGAGAACAACACAAGAGGCTAACTTCAAGCCAATTGCACCAGCCACCATCAAATAATTCACCAAGGAGATGCTCTGTTCTGTGTAGGCCTGAATCCCCTCATCCAGACCATTAACAAGACTGGCTACAGATACAGATGGTAACAAAGAGAGGGAAGGTAGTCAGAACTGAGGGGACTGCACTACCAGAAGGCAACATTGTTGACACTGAAGACAGCTGTGCACCAGATACCTGAATCACACACAGGTCAGTCAGGAATCTTTCTTTAATTACTTTTCATATGAAATTGCCACTTGAAAGCAGCTAGAAAATGTCCAGTTTTTAGCGCCTGAAGGACAGCTAAAATTGTATGTTTTGCATACCAGTAATATAAAGAAAAACATTTCCTTTTTTTATTTTCAGCAGGCCTGAGTATACCACAGTGGCCTTCTAACAGACAACCAAAAAAAGATCATAAAATGGCTACAAGTTTTTCAAACTTCACTGAGCCAGAAGAAAATTTTGGCTTGTTTAAAAAGCACTAAGGACAGGGCCTATATACTTCAGGACATGTTGAACCAGCCTCTCTTCTGTTCTTTGTCTGCAGTGACATTCTGCAAACCCACCTCCCTTTGCCTGAGAGACTTCCAGTGTTGCCTCATCTCTTTCAGGAGCATCACATCCTCTTCCTCGAGCCTTCTAACAGCCATTTGCTTATCAAAGACCTTCGTTTTAGACAGAATGCTAAATGTACCTTAAATAAAAAGAACACAGGATGCTTTTACTTGCTATTAAATGGTCTTCACTGATAGAATACTTAAGTACAACAAAACTAATGTAAAGCACACCATCAAAGGGCAGTTAACATAGGAAGCCATCTGTCAGTGAACTCCAGCCTGACTCTGTCTGCTGCTTCTACCATGGCATCATCTTCGTAGACAATTTTGTTTTTTCCTCGCTAATTCATCACCAAGATATCTTTTGCTGTTTTCTGGTGTCTTAAGAAAAAATATACACACAACTGTACCCTTTTTCTTGTGAAGGCACCGGGCTTGCTGCTTGAAACACGGTGCTCTTGATCTGGAAGTCCAGCAGGAAGCCCTGACCTCCTGATCCTTTACAAAACAAATGGATACTGTTAATGATGTGTTTAGGTAAACAGATTAAACACAAACTTTATTAATATATGAAATGCATTTAATTAAATATTACCATCAGTGAAATTTAACTCTGTTGCTTCAGTTATTGAACTTAAGTAAAAAATTAAGGTGCATTCCTATTTCATATAACTTTTTATCTTCTACTCATCTCGGCTTAATCTCAGAGACAAATGTCTTTTAAAGTAAATATATTTGGAAGTATTATATATGAAGTAGACAAATACTGGCAGCATTACATTTGTCTGAAAGCTAAAGGTACTTACAGGTAAAATGAAACTTCTCAAAATGTGATCATTTTGCATGTTTCTGATACAATAAAGTATTGATGTGATAATTATTAATTTATTGGCTGGGAAAATAATGCCATATCATAACTCTCTTAAGTCAGATGGAAAAGATATCAGAGCCTTAAACAGGTTAATATTTTGCTAAAATATTTAACAGGACAGAAAGTGCACATTTTTCCTTTATGGTATTTTTGTCCCTCCAGTTAGGTATCTTAATTTGATATTAATTTTAATATTAATTTATATCTGAGTATCAACCCAACAGTAACACATGCCTCCTTCGGACAGACATGAAAAAATATAATTTTGTGTTGTCTGATGAACATATGAGACACTCTGACTCTTCAGTGTAGTGTGGTGGCCTAATAAAGATCTGTTTTGTGTCCCAGCTTGATTATAAGGAGGAGAAGACGCAACAGCAGAGGAACATTTTGACTCAGCTAAGCCCCTACAGAGGAAAATATGAATTCAACACTAAAGGTGAGAAAAATATCACTTTTTACACTATTATTGGCACTGTGCCCTCTTCATCAGCTGCTGCTGATAATCAGGATTCATACATGATACAGTACATGAAGATATGGGGGCAGTTTTGAAATAAGTAAAGGGTTAGTTACTTCATTATACTGCTTCTGGGATATTGATCAGGTCAATTAGGTAGCAGAGGGGGTTGATAATTGGTTTCAGCTGCTTTGATGTTAATGACATTAACAACAGGTGCACTACAGGGGCAACAATGAGACAACCTCCAAAACAGGTGTCATGGGAAGCTGTGTTGTAGGCGAAGTTGGACCCCAAGATGAAGGACTCTCAGAGAGAACTGAACTTAAATGGTGCTTTATTGGAGGAAATAATAAACAATTAAACTGGGACTGGACACTGACGACGACACAACAAAGAACAAACACAGACTGAGGACTTAAGAAAAAAAAAATCCTTTTTTGCAAGGAGCAGATACTGCCAAAGCCCTATAAAATGACCTCCAGCAGGCCACTGGTGTGAATGCCTCTGACCAAACTATCAGAAACAGACTTCATGAGGGTGGCCTGAGGGCCTGACATCCTCTTGTGGGTCCTGTGCTCACTGCCCGGCACCAACTGGCATTTGCCATAGAATAACAGAATTGGCAGGTCCACCACTGTGCTTTTCACAGCAGGTTCACCTTGAGCACATGTGACAGACGTGAAAGGGTCTGAAGAAATCATGCTTTATGCTGCCTCTAACATCATTCAGAATAACTGGTTTGGTGGTGGGTCAGTGATGGTCTGGGGAGGCATATCCATGGAGGAACAGACAGACCTCTACAGGCTAGGTAACAGCATCCTGACTGCCATTAGGCTCTGGGATGAAATCCTTAAACCCACTGTCAGACCCTACTCTGGTGCACTGGGTCCTGGGTTCCTCCTGGTGCACATCTGTTGAGAGTATGCAGACAGTTCCTGGAAGTTGAAGGAATTGATACCATTGATTGGCCCCACTCTTTCCTGACCTAAGTCCAATTGAACACCTCTGGGACCTTATGTTTCAGTTCGTCTGACACCGTCAGGTTGCGCCTCAAATTGTCCATAAGCTCAGTGATACCCTAGTCCAGATCTGGGAGGAGATCCCCCAGTACACCATCTATTGTCCTATTAGGAGCATGCCCCGATGCTGTCAGGCAAGCAAACATGTATGTGGGGGCCATACAAACTACTGAATATTATTTTGAGTTGCTGCAATGAAATTTTAGCAAAATGGATTGGCCTGCCACATAATTTTTCCACTTTGATTTTTTGGCTGTCTTTGAATTCCGCCCTCTGTCCACTGAACAATGTGATATTCTTTGATTCCTAATACACTACCCAGTAGGGTTGCAACGGTATGAGATTTTCACGGTATGATAATCGTCTCAGAAAATATTGCGGTATCACGGTTATTGCGGTATCACCATATTTCACATATATTATTACAAGTTACACTGATCATTAAAGAAATAACATAAGTTTTTTGTTCAACAAATTATTTTATTGTGCTTGGAACCATTTTTAATTACAGTTTTGTTTAAAATGTCTCCTTTAAAAAAAAAAAAAGCTACGTACCTCCTGTTTTTATTTGCAAATTTATTGATTTAATATTTAATATTGCAATATTAGAATGAGAAAAAAGCCAAATCTTTAAATAAAAATGAATCTGTCACTTTAGAAAGAAAAAATTCTTTGTCTTTGTAAACAAATGTGAGAAAAAGTGCAGGAGTTTTCCTGAGATCAGATTTTTATTGCAGCATGTTAATTTTATTTTTAATTTTCAAGCCAAGTTATGATGCAGAAATGTAAGCATGTTTAGTTTATCAGGGCTCAGTCTAATAATGAATACAATTAAAATGATATATACTACAACACCATATATATATATATATATATATATATATATATATATATATATATATATATATATATATATATATATATATATAGTACACACTTTATATGTACTCTTAGAATTAAACATCCTGCATTTAAAATGTTCAGTAAAATTATGTATCACCATAAAAACATATTTAATATCTGGGAAACTGAGCCTGGGTCAGTGTCTGATCAACTACTGTTGACTGCTTTATAACACGCGTTGTGCTGCTAAGTTAGTGGGAAATAACCAGATACTGCAGACAGAGGGGATTATTTCTGACAAGATCCTCATAATACAGATTTCACTCCTAAGGCTTTCATGCCGAGCCTGATTTTAAGGGATGAAAACTAGACACGCCAAGTTTTAAAATGAATGCACGTAAATATGCCGTCTTTCACATTAAGTCCGGAAAGGCCCTTAACACGGACATGTGCATCCAGCACAGCACGCGCTTCACGAAATCGGTTACCGCTGTAACCCTACTACCCGGTCAATATCAGTATAGATATCCAGCATGATTTTTTTTTTTAACACTGAGATCAGATGTGTTTTCTAAGTGTTCCTTTAATTTTTCATGAGCAGTATATATTAAAATGTATTTCAACTGGCCAGATAACTGCACTACAAAATATTCTTAAAGTATGTTTAAAAAAAAGAAAATAAAATGAATATTTCTGTAGGAAATACCACAGATTCTTACTCTGGATGGTATTACCTTGGACTCCAGTACTAATGTAAGGACCCTTGGAGTCATTTCTGACAGGTACATGAACTTTAACCTGCACATAAAACAAATCTCAGAGACAGCTTTCTTTCATCAGTGCAATATTGTCAAACTTAAAACCATCATGTCTCCCGAGTGATGCTGGAAAATCAGTCCATGTCTTTGGCATGTCTAAGCTGAACTGTTGTAATTTTTTAGAATCACGATGCCCAGAAAATGCTGTGAAATACTTTTTAAGCTGATCTAATAAAGTCATTAAACGACAAGTCTGAGGATCAGCAAATCCTGATGGAATAACAGTCTAAGCCAGGGGTATTCAACTCCAGGCCTCGAGGACCAGTGTCCTGGAGGTTTTAGATGTGTCTCTGCTTCAACACAGCTGAGTCAGATATAGAAGTCATTAGCAGGACTCTGGAGAACTTGACTGCATACTGAGGAGGTAATTCAGCCATTTGATTCAGGTATGTTGGATCAGGGACACATCTAAAAGACTGGGGATAGGCATGATTTCAGAATATTCAAATTGTCATTTGTGTTTAAAAGAAATAGAATAGTTGATGCAAAAAACTATATTCATCTTGTTTTTTCCCCCAGCAACTCATTGGCTGTAATGTGCTTTTATCACCAGAAGGTGGTGGTAACACACCTACAACCCGATTAGTGTCTGCATTGATTCAAATAATGGAAGGAGTTTGTAGGTGGGGTTAGGTGATATAGCCTCAAAATTATATCAGACTGTTTCAAGCAAATTTGCAATAACAATATTTGTGACTAATATAAATAAAAATACTGAACATTTTATTGATACTTGCAGCTTTGCAGTGACAAAGCATCAGTCAAATGTAAGCACAAAAGTAGAGTAGATGGTGTTTTCCACTGCAATTTAAGTAAAAGCATAAAATAGCACCTCAACACTTTAATAATTACAGTAGCTAAATCTTGTAGCTCTTCGGTAGCTGCCAAATGTTGTCACATAATATATTTTCTACCTGGAATGTATCTTCACTTGAGCTTTTTGTCCATCTGCTTAAAGCCCTGTTTTCCACCATGGAGCTGCATGCATTTCACTCACTGTTTGTACTTCTGTCACTGTAGGACCAACATGGACTGAGAAGTCAGCGCTCTCAGGAGGCAGAAGACAGGGAGAAAAAAAACACAGCTGTGATGAGTGTGGGATGGCTTCTACTGCTAAGTATAACCTAAAGAGACATCAAGTCATCCACACTGGAGAGCGACCGTTCAGCTGTGATTTTTGTGATAAGTCTCTTACCCAGCTTGGAAGCTTAAAAACACACCAACGAATCCACAGTGGAATTAAACTGTACAACTGTGATAAGTGCGGTAGAGCTTTTACTCATATGAGCAACTTAAATAGTCATCACGTTACCCACTCTGGACTGAAGGCATACAGCTGTGACATTTGTGGAAAAACGTTCAGGCGCCTTCTGAGACGAAATTTGCACCTACGCATTCACACCAAACATGATGTGTGCTTCTGTGATCAGTGTGGCAAACAGTTTGCAACACACACAGAAGTACAGCGCCACAAATTTACCCACACTGATGAGAGACCTTATAAATGTGACCTTTGTGACAAGGCCTTTAAAACTCCATATTCTTTGAAGGCACACCAACAGAGGCACACCAGAAAGAGCCTCTTCAAGAGCACTGACTGTGAGTTATGTATTTTCATTTTTATCTTGTAAATTTAGGCTTACTGTTGGGAACAGTTCTGCTCATTAACTTGTGTTTGCACGTTAGCAATTCTATAGAGCTGCAACAGTTCATCAACGTAATCGATGACGCCGACTACAAAAATTTGTTGACATGGAATTTCATCATACTTTTAAACCCATCCATCTAATTTGTTCCGCTTATCGTGTAATTTTGTAATTGCAATACACTACAGGAAGATATGGGGGCAGTATTGCCTCCATTGTCTGCCAATAAAAACAATAGCAACGAAGAAGAAAGTAACAACAGCATAACCATGGTGGAACAGAGAGGAGGGTGTAGAAAATGAGAGAAAATCGAGACAGACGGTGAAAGGTGTGGGAGCATTTCACAGAAAACAAAAATAAAGCTGAATGCAGACTGTGCAAAGCGGAGCTTTCCTTCAACCAAGAAATTGATTTTACTTTTTACATTTTTTTTTTTCCAAATATTTGTTCCAACCACAATCATTGACTATCATCTAAATGCTGACTGACTTTAGATTGTTGTCCTTTGAGTGGGTGTAAAATTGATTTGGTTGCAATTTTTAACAGAGCTTAAATATTTTTTTTCTCCCATGCTGCAGATAAATTATTTCACTTTTCCCAGTGTGCAAAACCGCTCACTTCATTATCTGCTCTTTCCAAGCATCAGCGTGATCATGGGCTGAAATCATTCCCATCACTGGATCACGATGAATCTGAAGACAAAAAACGATCCTCTTCTGGTTGCAGGGTCAAACTTGAGATCAGGCTCCACAGAATTCAGATGGACTCTCTTTTGCACAACGGATGAGGTAGTTATGAAAGAAAATATTAGCCTAGTAACAGTTTGATCTTTTTTCCCTTGGGCAACAGTGGTTGGACAACGTAGGTTTTTTGTTATTTAATTAAAGTGCTTTTGAACCTCCTGTTTCAGTTCCTAATTTAGCTTTAATTTGTTTCCTGTAACCTTGAATGCCACTTTAGTTTTTATTGGCTGTATTTTAATCTACATGTTCTACAGGTGTTTTTTCCATTGAGTTTCTTTGTGTTGTTGAATACTGTAAATGTTAAATAAAAATATTTAACTTAAATATTTAAATTATTTTTTAAAATGTTAAATAAAGAAATGGTTCCATAACAAATAGTTTGAGCCATGATTTCACTTCCTGTATTTTAGAGTAAAGAGCAGATTGACAAATAGATACATGTTTACAGACAGAGTCAGATTAACTGTTCAGAGGCACAGACAGAGGTTTATCACAGGAGATTTGGCTGTTCTCCACTCACACTGAACAGTGTTCTTACAGCAAAAAAATGTGACCTTAAATTTCAAAAATATTAGGTCTTAAAATGTTTAATTTTTCCCAAAAACCTGCTGTAAACATGTCAGAAGGGTTCATTTTGATTTTTTTTTCTTTTTTTTCCAAGTTGTGGTTTTAATGCTGGTTTTTGGTTTTACTTGCTCAGAGTTGTTCCAGCTTCTCTTTTATATGCGCTCACTGGCCACTTTATTAGATACACGCTTTGGTCCATATTGATATGATAGCATCGCATAGTTGTCAATTCATGAAGTGACTCTCCCGTTCCACCACATCCCAAATGTGCTCTTTTGGATTGAGATCTGGTGACAGTGGAGGCCATCTGAGTGCAGTGAACTCATTGTCCTGTTCAAGAACCCAGTTTGAGATGATCTGAGTTCTGTGACATGTTATCCTGCTGGAAGCAGCCATCAGAAGACGAGTACACTGTGCTCATAAAGGGATGGACATGGTCAGCAACTATACTCAGGTAGGCTGTGGTGTATTAGCGATGCTCAGTGGGTAACTAAGGGGTCTAAAACGTGCCAAGAAAGTGTCCCCCACATCAGCAGCAGCCTGAATTGTTGATCCAAGGAAATATGGATCCATGCTTTCGTGTTGTTTACACCAAATTCTGACCCTACCATCTGAGGCATGATCATGGTCACTTGATCCAGCCCTAACTATAAGCTTGATCAAAAAGGAAAGTTTTAAGTCTTATATTAAAAATAGTTATATAATCCTTACACTTTAGCCTCAGAATCATTAAACTGTGGATTCATTAAGTGCTCAAGATTAATCAAAAAGCAGAGGCGCTTGCCAGAGTTATGCACAATGTACAGAAAACACCCTTTCATTTGTATTACTTCATTGTTCAGTATTTTTCTCAGCTGCCTTTTACCACTGCCTCCTGGATCCTGCACCATTTCAAACGAAACAATCACCCTCATAACTGCAGACA